>NC_134098.1:70504915-71849630 GCF_000715075.1 Nicotiana tabacum
AAATTCCATAACCAACTCCAAAGCCTCTCTAACACCTCAAACCGATACATGTCGATCCAAAGCTAGTCAAACAAGGTGCAAACTAATCAAAATATACTCTAATACCCATAATTAATCAATTTAAACAATTCTCAATTTCGCTCGAAAAGTCAATAAAGTCAACCTGCGGGCCTAAGTGCCCGGATTCCGAAATTTTTTGAAGATAAACCATACCCATAACATTACTAACTCATATATGTAATTTATTCTTAATTCCATTTTCAAAGTCGTGGTCAAAATCCAAAATTTTATATTCTGGGTCTTCTACCAAAATCCCACAATTTTCCTAAATTTTCCTCCTTGAATCCACATATAAGTCTTACATTAAGCTCACAACAAGTGGAAAATTACTTACCTTGTGTTACATGATGAAAACTTCTCAAAATCGCCTAAGAACCGAGGTCCAAAAATCCCAAATGAAAATGGTGAAATGACCCAAGTTCGATCCCGTTATGTGTTGCCCAGTTTTCGCTTCTGCGGACATATTTGCGCATATGCGGCCTCGCTTTTGCAAGCCAAAATGCACATCTGCGGAGTACACTACTCAGCTGAGACCTTGCATCTGCGGAAGCGTTTTTGCTTCAGCGCAGGCACTTCTGCGATGGCCAATTGCGCATCTGCGGACCAGCAGCCTCTGTGTCTTCATTTTTAGCTTCTGAAATTCCACATGTGAGATCTTCACACCTGCGACCACTGCCTTGCCCCTTCCCATTTCACTTCTGCGAGCTCAACCTCGCTTCTGCGATCAAGACATCGCAGAAGCGATCACACCAGTTGCTGCCCAGCTTCAGCATTTCTTAAGTCCAAAACTTAATTTGTTAATCATCCAGAATTCACTCGAGGCCCTGGGGACCTTAACCAAATATACCAACACGTCCCAAAATACAATACGAAGTTAGGCGAGCCTTCAAATCACATCAAACAATGCTAAAACTACGAATTGCACCCCAATTCAAACTTAATGAACTTTAGAACTTCAAACTTCTACATTCGACGTCGAAACCTATCAAATCAAGTCCGATTGACCTCAAATTTTGCAAACAAGTCATAATTGACATTACAGACCTACTCCCACTTCCGGAATCGGAATTGGAATCCGACCCCGATATCAAAAGTTCATTCCCGGTCAAACTTTCCAAACTCGTTCAATTTCCAACTTTCGCCAATTGATGCTGAAATGACCTGCGGACCTCCAAATCGACATCCGGACACGTTCCTAAGACCAAAATCATCATACGAACTTGTTGGAACCTTCAAATTTCGATTCCGAAGTCGTTTACTCAAAAGTCAAACCTTAGTCAATTCTTCCAACTTAAAGCTTCCAAAATTAGAATTTTCTTTCCAAATCAACTCCAAACTTCCAGAAATTCAATTCCGACCACACGTACAAGTCATAATACCCGAAGTGAAGCTACTCAAGGCCTCAAACCGTCGAACGACGTGCTAGAACTCAAAACTACCGGTCGGGTCGTTACACTTATAAGCGAAAAAATGAGCTTACTAAATGTTAATTATGTTGCTATGTGAAAGAATCTGAGCATTCAACCTAAACATTAATAGTGTGAATAAAGTAATGAAGTACTTTTATTAAAAATACAAATTATTGGAGTTCTCGACCCAGCAAATTTAGTGTCACCCAACTTACACGGGAGTTCTCGAGCCCAATTAAAATATTGTAGCCAGTGAATATCAACAAATTAAAGAAAGGTCTCGATCGAGAAGGAGTAGAATAATTAGCGCATAAGCTAAAAATTAAATTATTGAGACAATTATTGTTGCTAAATGTAAGAGAATAAAAAACTGTCAATGTGTATGTATGACAGTATTATATGAATTTGAATAAACTCTCCCTATACTTTGTGTAACATAATTTTACTGCACTAGCTAGTGTATTGTATTCTCTTTCCATCTCTTGTTTGTTCAGCTTCTGGTTATTTGAAAACTGTCTTCCAACTTTCTAGTATTTGCATTTACATACTGCAAAATGGAAAAGAGAAATTTAGAAAATTCTAAGACGTGTGCATGTGTGTGTAACAAAAAATGCACAAGTCCATGTTTGTATCACTTACTTCAATTCTCAATGCTTTGGTTGTTGCATGAACTCGCACGTATCCAAATTTGGCTATTCTTATCAAACTCCACTTATCAGCCTGTGTGTACCGAAAAAGTTAGTTACTTTAATGTGATAATTTTGTGACTTTAGTGTTATAGTAAATAAAATTCTATTATTTTGCGCAAGACTAGGCTTACATCAGAAGGGAACTTGTCCAAGCTAAAGCCAGCCATTCCAATAACAGCATGAACTGGTGCAGTATAATTGGCATTGTCATAAGTATCAATTCCACTTGCACCTTTAGTAGGCAATGCTTTGCATTCCTTCTGATATACTGCACAACTCCTCTCATAATTATGAACATGTCCCCATAATGCTAGATCAACCTGACACATATTTCTAAGTGTCAATAAATACTCAACAAGAAATATATTTGAACTAGTCATTTAGAGTGTAAATGTTTTTGAACTTTGAGTGTGCACAAGTTCAATTTAATAGCGTAAGATGCATACCTTGTTTGCCAGTAGTAGAGGCTCAACAGCTTTGACAAAATCATCATCAACACTTTTAAGAAACACCCCATTAACTGACGAATACATGGGTCGATGCCTACGAAGAAATTAACATAAGATCACTACAATAGTATTAGAAGTTGATTCAAGATTTGAACTTGATGTATTCAGCATTTAAGATTCTAAGCTGTTCAGTATGATAATCAATTCAAATGTTTTAACCTTAATAGGTCAAATTGGGTATAATTTATCGAGATGGAGAAATACTAGCATAATTACCATTTACCAACATGTTACATGTTAAGAGTACTTTAATATAGTAAAACTCTATATTGATCTTGAACTAAATAGTACTCCTATTATATAAATGAGTTTAAGTTATAAGCTCTGATAGTGTAAAAAAATTTTATATAATTAGATCACTTATAAAATAATTACAGGCGATAAATGTTGCATGAAGAATATTCACTTACCCAGTAAAGATTAGCCAAGGAGTTCTTGATCGATTAACTGAAGCCATGTCTTTCCTCATCCATTCATACTGTTAGAGATCATTAATTTATATTTTTGGGAAGAAATTAGTTAATTAATTAGAATCTGCAAATAACTAACAAATTAAGTATAAAAAAGCTAAACTGGATGGTGAATTATACTTGCTCTGAGTTGTGAGACCAATTATGCTCTGTTGAAATAACTGTGAAGTGAACACTTCCTTGTTCAATGGAGTACCATGGCTTATCCTTTGCTGCAGTTGGCATTTGAAAATAAGTTTCATAAGGCACTCCACACTCTCCCCCTGAATCTGGTGTTCCATACACTGATCCTGTTCCTACATAATCCCTGAATGTTTTTGAACTTAAAGGATAAGAACATTGTTCATATTCCTCCCCCAACCAAAGTTTATTTTATAAAATTTATGAAAATTTCAAGATCTTGACTTTTTTTGTGAGTAAGATAGTTGATCCGTCTAGTTTTATTTGACTAATTTGAATCTGTGTACCGAGTAAAAGTGAAATAATATCTTCTCTCAATTCTTGGCAGAGGGAAGCCCATGACCGACTAAATCGAGGTTGGGGTTGATAGAGGAAGAGAAGATTTATTGAATGCTCTCGGCATTTATGTTTCGGAAGGATCTTTTCTTAGTATTTAAGTCTTCAATCTGTGAGTAAGTAACTCATTCTTCATTTATGCAAAGATGAATTACTGTTTATTTGATCGCTCCTATCCCGACTTATTAGGATATAACCTTCTCTAGCACATTCGTGGCAAAAGAAGCATCTTTCACTAAATAAGATTGTAGGATAGCCATGCTTGCTGAAAAGTTACAAAAGTTTGGAAGTGTTTGATATGATGGGAGTTATTTTTAAAAAATATTTTTCGAAAATAATTTATTTTGTATGTGGTGAAAGGGTGAAAAATATTTTCTGAGGATTAAAGATTGATAAAAATATTTAACAAATTGGAAAGTGTTTTAATGAAAATTTTAAGTATTAAAGATTGGTAATATTAATGACTAAGTGTTGGCCAGTTAAAGGAATGATATGAAGAGTTAGAGATAATTATGAAGAAAAAAAAAAGTATGATTGAAGTATATTTTCTGGCAATCAAACACCAAAAAATGACTTATGTTCTAGAAAATATTTTCTCGTCGCAAATGAATATATATATATATATATATATATATATATATATATATATATATATATATATATATATATATATATATACTACTCAATTAATTAAGCTTAAACAAAGAATATTACCGTTCATGGTTGCCAATAGCAGTCATGTAAGAAACATGAGAAGCAATTGGAGTGATTAGTTGAAGGAAGTAATCCCACTCTACGAGAAATCCTGTGGCATAACTTATGTCGCCTATGTGAAATATGGAATCTACATTCCCCGATGATATTTCATCTGCCATAGCCTTCGTCACCGCCAAAGATCCTGGCTACATTAAAATAATTGTACTATGTATAAATTATTTAAAGTTTGGTATTCATGTACCTTAATGTAACAAAAAAGAGTTTGTGACTTTACTGTTATAATAAATAAAATTCGCGACCGTACGTGACATATGACTAATTTTATTACCTGAATATAATGTTCGGAAGAAGGATCCCTAGGAGCCTTTCCCATATCTCCATATGCCAGAAATCGAACCTCATCTGATCCTCCAGCAGGTGGTGTTTTGAAGTTTATTTTCCCACTCCAACCAGCTGAATCACTGCATTTGTTTAGCAAAAAACGAAAAACATGTAGTAGCTAGCATATATTGGGAAATGACAAGAAAAATATCCGTGTATATATGTTTGGTATATATGATCGGAATTATTTTTCAAACAGAAAAACACTTATTGAAGATTGATAATTATATTAGCAAACTGAATAGTGTTTTGATGTAATTTTGAGTATTGAAGATTGATTTAACGTCTAAATATTAGTTAAAGAAATGTTTCTCGTTAAGAGTTAGGATAATTTTGAAACAAAGTGACTTTCGTTTAAAAGTGAGGACAATCATCTCCCTTTTGGTGGAAAGAAAATATTTTCACCGAAAAATATCTTTCACTATTAAAAAGTCGCTCTTATTCGACTACTTATTTCGACTTTAAAACAATAGTCGCAATTTTTCGATTACAGTTGTCAAAAATTGTAATTGATATTTTATTTTTTTATTTTTAAAATTTTATCCGACAACCAAACATTCATTTTGAGATGACTTATATATACCTTCCATATGTGTAGGAGTATGTGGTTGAAGGATTAAGTCCTGTCATTACTGCTGAATGAATAAAGCCTGGGTCATGCCACCCAAAGTCCTTGGCTGGACTTTTTGGAAAAGCACCTTCGGATTTACCCAAAAAAACAAAAAAAAAATCAATTTTAAACTCCTACAAGAAATTAGGCCCAAAAAGGGCATGCAAAATTACAGAATTTTAGCGTGGATATTGGTTATATTTAGTGGCAGAGCCAAATTTTTTACCAAGATTCAATATCTACTCTATATACAAATATTATATATTTGAACTTGTATATAGAATGTGATTTTCTAGCGTGAACCCGCTTCTGCTTTTCTAGCTCAAAAACTAATTAATATAATGATGATGAAAGGCAATAAATTTGATGCTTGATAACATGAAGTGTTAGAGAAAATCAACAACCATAAGATATAATTAGCTAATTAGCTCATTTAAGCCTTAACCATATAGCTTACTTGGCAATAGATAAGTTGTACCGAGCAATGAAGTTATCTTATTCGTATAACTATTTAGTTGTCAATCACTCATCACAGATGTTAGTAATTATAAGCTTAATTAAGTTTAACTAAAATGAAAAGAAAATCATTATTGTGGTTTTGTTCATCCACTTACAAGTTAAAACACATGTCAGATAAAATTTTAAAAAAAACAAATTAATAGGGATTGGAAGAAGAAACTTACTGCACATGTCTTTTTGGGTAAAAGTTGAAACTTTTGATATTTCAGAGTTTCCATTTCCATACAGCAGCTGTTGAGGTGCTTTATCCCCACTAACCCATGTTACTCTCAACTAAATTTGATGAAATGTAGGAGAGGGAAAAAAAAAAGCAAATGGTCAAACTAACATTATTTATGGTATTAAAACGAACCAAAGAATCAAAATAAGAAATAGGGCTCATTATTGTAACTACAATTTTTTACCCTTCCATATATAACAAGAAACACAACTATTTTTGTTGGATGAGATTAGATAAGATGATTCTACCCTTGACCAGATGTCTCGGGCTTGAACTCTATAATGAAGAAATTTCTAATAAGGAACGTTTCCCTTTAATATGCATATACGTACTTACTGAAGTTCCTGTTGAGTCCATGCTTGAGAGATGGCCATTTAAAGGCTGTTTAGGGTTAGTGAAACTCAATTTGTTTGATCTTTTGAGTATGCAAGGTGTGGCAAATCCACCAGCAAAGAGGACAAACTCAATATCAGTCCTAAAATTAACAACGTGAAATGAGAGTGAGGCGCTACAACTTCTCTCAACACAAGAACCCTTCACATATTTCTTGCACTCTTTCTTCTTGCATCTTAGATAACCTGGATCTTTGCTTAAATATTGTGCCTGTCATAATAACCAAATCATCTTTCAAATTAAAAAAGTAAGAAACAATACAAATTAAAGACCAAACTTTTTAATAAGCTTGGTTCCTGTAAATTGGATGAGTTGTCATATTCCGCACCCTAAATAATTAAGGTACTAACATATTTGAAATATGCATAAATTAAAGATTAAACAATGAATTCGAAGAGAAACTAACAAGACGTGGTGCAAACGGAAGAGAAATTAAGTGTATAGAGTTGAATTATCTATATTCCAATAGTCGGATGGATATCTATTTAAAGAAGATAGGAAAAATATTCTACAAGAATCTACAAATTCTTACACAAAATTAAACGAACTAGCTAATTAAGATCATGGTTTTAAAAGGTAGGGGAAGGCAGTGGACGTTGATACGTTTTACCTACTATATGGGGTGCGTGACATTTAGCTCGAAGAAATTTTATTTTTAAAAAAAATAAATAAAAGTAAAATTATAAAATATGAAAGAACTCAAATTTATCTGAAATCCAAGAGCGAAAATGTACAAAAATCAATTTAAATGCCTGGAAATTATATAACTCAAGGAGTGAGTCCTGCATGAAACATACATGAAACAAATGTCAATTTCGCCTTGTCTAAATATATAAGTATTATCTTATGACATATTCTCAAACGGATGATGTCACTCAGGTTGTTGCGTGAATCACAATGTAGAGTGTGTTTGGTATGCAAAAGAGAATATTTTTTTACCATAATTAAGATATTTTTTGGTACAATGAAAGTCACTTGTCAAGGAAAATATTTTCCATCAAAAAAAAATGGCTTCCATTACTGCCAGCGCTTATGGTAGAAGTCATGTTTGCTTACAATAACTTGATAATATTATTCTAACTAACAAGTAACAATAATTAAATTTAGATATTATTATTAATTTTTAGTACTCAAAATTTTATCAGAACACTCTCCGATCTATTAATATTATTACTAATTTATACATATATATATTCTTCGTTCAAAAAATTTCCATTCACCAGCCAAATGTGGGACACATTTTCAAGAAAATATTTTTAGAAGATCCTATTAAATAAATAATGACCTGAATCATACCAAACGCATTACATTCAATTTTGATAATGTAAAACAGTCGTTCCGCACAAATTACTTTGATAACGGAGGATATTTCTTAGGAAAAAAGATCGTCCATCAAATCAATCACGAAAGGTTATCAATGTGAAGATGATATATAGGGTTTGGCAATTTAAGCCCAAACCTATCCATGAACCCGACAAAGGTTGGGCTGCTCATTAACCCACTCATTGTAAACTCAATCCATCTTGATTCAGTCCATTTCAGTCTATCTAAAGTTGGGTTGATTCAGTCCATTCCATGAACAATTTTGCTAAAATATTTTTAAAATAATTCTGTTTTGTTTGATATGTTATATATAATCATAACAAAAGAAAAAGAAGTCTTATTTGATAATTAAATAATTCATAAGAAAACAACATACATTAACTAAAATTTGATAAGAGTTGAGTAGGTTGGGCTATAACCCAAACTTTAACATATCTTGATCCAGCTCATATCAGGCAAAGTAATTTTTGAGTAGGTCATTAATCTGTCTATTTATTGACTTCAACTTATTTTGACCCGTCAAAAATCAGTTCGGCCCATTATAACATGTCCTAACAAGAGGGTGGCATAGAAAATGGGAACGTATTAAATGATGATCAAAAATGAAAGGTGGGCAGTGGGGGCGAATGAATGTAAGTCGAAATATATGCATAGTTAGTTAAGGAGGCGGTATTGCATGACTTATTTATTTCAATTTCAATGTGGTACGTACGCTTATGGGTGCGAGACCACTTCCCACACTTTATTAAATGCTCTACTCTTAAGTGGTAGGCATATTCCCACTACTTTACCAATTACCACATAATTCCCACATTGTTTGTTTCATCTCTCACCTCTCATCTCTCATCCTTTTTTCTAGTATTATTATCTTTTCCATATTGAGTGATTTTTAAAGATTGTAATATACATTTGCAATAATATCTGCATTATAATAGTTTCGTTTGATCTGATATTTTTAGGCTGCTATAGTGAAGTGTTGTTCCAGACGACATATATTATAACATAATATAAAAATCGATTACGAGAAAAAAATTAATTTTTATAGTGAATAACTGTTATATAGGAATGTTGTTATAGTGTGATATGATTGTATATATATAATTTGAAATTTTATTATAGCGAACATACCTTGACAGGATAATGGCAAAGGAGTGGAAGTTGAGAGAGATCACCAGTCTGTTGATATTGTATGGCGTTAAAAGGGCAACTTGATACGCTGAAAACAGGGGTATAACAACCGAAATGTCAATACAATAAATATCCTAACTATAAAAGAGAACACAATAAAAGTAACAAATAAAGAACATATATTTTCATATCACTTCTTCCATTGTTCACATGTTCTTTTCTTTACACTGCAAATAATAAGTAGTATACTTTCTCTTCGTCAAAAGTACTGGACCACTTGGTTGAGTTTTATGTCTTTCTCCATCACGTATTCATATTTTGAATTCTTATTTGCTGGTAAAGCTTTACTAATGACCCACCGGCAATAATAAAGGAAAACATGTTATGAACCTCAAATATTCATATATAATTTAAAGGTACTTTTGAAAATCATGATAAAAGGTAATCATAATTCTTCTAATTCGGGAAAAAGAGAAATTTTTTCAACAACAATAATCTACATTCATACTACAGAAAAACAGAACACGCTATTGAATATAGCGTCTAATAGAATTTAAATTAAAACATAGTCTCTTTTTTCTTTATTTAAAGTTTTCTATGCACGGATAATGTTAAAAAAAGTTACACAATCCATTTAAAATGTAATTATAGGTAATTTTTTATGATAAACAGTATTAAACACTAACTGGTAATTTGGTAAAATTAATAGTACTAATTAATATGTTATCGCATGTTAAACTACAATAATAATTTACTAATATTTATAGTGTCAGTATATATAACTTAATTTCTTTTTTTAACTTACTCCGCATATGAAGGAGAGATCATTCCAACCCAATCGCCTTTTGAAGGAAGCAAAACACCAGAAACATGAACTGTAACAAAGCCTTCATCAGAAAGGCTTGAATTTGAGGCTGTAGTTATACTGAGATACGGGTTCGGGTCGGGGCATTTGGCTAAAACTCTTCGGTTCAGTATCCGAAATTCGGATATTGCTGTATGGTTAATAAACTCAGCTGTTGAATTCACAATTACGTTTGACAAATAATAAGTAGAAGATGAAGATGAAGAAGCAGAGGTTAAGAACACAAAGAAGGTAAAGAGAATTGTTTTATAAAATAATATTGAAGAGAATGGATATTTATAGGTGTGGTGATGGTCTAAGCCTCTTTTTTAAAGTTTTCCTTTTATTTTTAAGTTTAAGTTATGTTGATGTAAAATAACTGGTAGTAACTTTTTATATCAAGTAGAACGACAGAATTTGTTATATCAAAATTTAAATTGAATTAATATTGTAAAAAAAAATATTACATATTTTATCAGTATACATAATTTATTTATTTTTTTCAATTTGTCAAACTAGAATTTAGAGAGGCTACATATACATGTGTGAAAGCAAGATGTAAAACTTGAATATTCCATTGGTTTTTAGTGCAAATGACCTAAATTAGCTTTGACAGATGAATTTACAAATATGTATGATGATATTTACCTAAGGTTTGGAGTTTAAATTAATACTTAACAAAGTAGTAATAGTAGTATTAAACTATTAGTAGTAGTAGGCATTCAGTATAGTAATCTATTTCATCCGTGTCAAATCGATTCAACAAAATTAAAGTTTATCTCCTTTTATGAAACAAATGAGTCGGATTTTATCCTATTTGATAGCTTAAGTAAATATTTGCTACATATTGATCTTAATAGGAAATAAATCTACTATGGAGACAGATGTTTTATGACAAGTGAAAAGGAAAACAATATTGAGTTAATGACTTAAATAGAAAACTTCAGGAAATCAAATTTGTAAAATCTCGTCTGAAATGAGAAAAAGGATAATATATCATGTTATTTTCATATGACATGTTTTGCAGGTAATTACTTTGTTGGATGAAACAAGAGGTTTTAAAATAATAATATTTCATCATGTTATTTTCATATGACATGTTCTTTAAAATCAACTTAAACAAGATAAAATGTTTAAATAAAATGACTAAAGAGGGTAAAAGAAAAACTCAATTATGGAATACAAACTGTGAAGATCTAACATCAAGTAAAAATAGGGAAAATTATGATTCTTCATATGCAAAATAAATAAATAAAGTGGAAAGAGCAATGCTGGTGGTTAAGTCAAGGGGGATAAATTTAGGCCTAACTTGAATACTCCGATTTTATTGCAATATTATCTAAATCAACTTCGAAGACGAACAATCTAATAGTAGTGATATCGACCTAATTATAGAAGTTTAAATAACAAAATAAAAGTAGGCATTTATGTTTAAGTGAATATAATATTGAGATGAAAAGAAGTTAAGAACTTCTTGAGATTATCATACAGGTAATTATTCGGAAAACAGATTTTTCTAACAGAAATGCTAGAAATCCTGGATTTTATATATACTTTATTCTTTTAAATTCCCCTCTCGTTTTTTTAGGCACCGTTACGATTTATTTTGCGTCTCATTATGTTTTTGAGTAGTATTTCAACCTTTGGAATTAAATAGAGAATTAGAGATATTTTTGAATCATACGTAATGATCAATACTATGATTTACGGGAGTATATTACATAAGGAGATCCTATTGATAAATTGATTCCTTCGACTTACCTTGTTGGTTATGACTTATGCAAATGACATTTTTATTCCCTTTCGGCTGATGATAATAACTAATCGTAATTTTTGTCCTTTTTTTCTTCTTTTAGGGTAGCAACATAGTTAAGAAGATTTTTCCTTTATAAAACTAAATTAGCAAGGAACAGCTAACAACATTAAATTGGAAATCAACATCTCATTTTGTCAGTCACTTTTCTCTAGCGTGAACTTAAATAATTTTCTGAAACCCACCCACTCCCTTAAGGAGGAAAAGAAAATTGTGAATGAAGTTCAAGTAGTATAGAAACTACACTTTAGCTTCCAAAACCTTCTTATTTTGAATGTGTTTATTGAAAAAGTACTTTTGAAGAGTCGTTTGTATTTGACTAATCAATTTAAAAAGTATTTTTGCAATATTAGAACATTAATTTGTGCTTGATTAGGTTCCAAAACTGCTTCTAGGGAATATCTAATCTTTTAAGTATCTGATACACTTCAACTCTCTAAAATAAGCACATTTAGAATACAAGAATAACTATGTCTCAACCTCAAACAAATTAGAATCGGCGTGTCATGAATTGATAAGTTTTATGCTGGCTGTCAACCTACCGCAATCCTCCCCCTTTATCTGGTCTTGGGATTGGCCATGTAAGCAAGCTCACACGGGCGGAGTTTTAAATAAGCACATTTAATTTAAAATAATATTTTTAAAAAAAACACTTTTAACTTTTCAGAAGCGAAACAGGCTAGAACAATATTACTCCAAGTTGAAAGCGTTCTCCTGTCTTCAAATGTCAAAGCTATTTTAAAGTTAGTAAAACCCTAAAACTTAACTTACACCCTTAAAATTTGTATCTAAACTACAGATCTGCCATTTCATGTATTACAGGTGCTCATGCTACTAGGAGCACATTAGATTGCTCTTCCTTCTTCTTTCTTTCACGCATTAGATTGATTAGCAATGCCTGTGTTGTGCGAGTTGGAGTTGTCATTCCACCCGGATGTTGATTCGATCGATTATTATATTTGTCAACTATACTTTATTCAAACTTCACTGTTCACTTCATACTATTTCTTGCTATAAAATTTGATATATGTATTAATTTTTATTAAGTATTTTCATATTTATTGCAAATTATATGGATACAATGAGGTCTAGCACCTCTCAATAAATACTACTACTATTTACTTTCTTCGTTTCATTATATGATAGTGTTTAACCAGATATGTTTAAGAAAAAAGAAAATGCTTTTTCTTGTAGTCAAGGAGTTCCGCCAGCTTCGCATTAGCTATTGAATTGGGGGATTCGCATTGATTTGGGTATAATATTACATTAATTATCGTTATATTCTCCGTTTTCCACAGAGAAAATTTTCAATGCTAGATGGCATGAGTTGTGTCTTGTGAAACTGTCACGTAGCTCGTTTTCCTTGTGTATGTGTTTCTCCTGATGGCATGAGCTGTGTGTTCAGATCAATATTTATTTCTCTTTTGACTTTGTTTCTTTTGGTTGATGATTTAGAGCTTGACCTATAAATGCTTCAATGACTTTTAGATGCACCGCAAAAAAATTCTAAAACATAAACTTTATACTCGCAAAAAGTAGAATGGCACTGAAACGCGATCAGCAAAACCACTTTATCCTTGTATTTAGTATGTCAATATACAGTTAAAAAAAGAACCAATCTTTCAGGGAACATCTTTAGGGGTTGGAACTACAAAAGAAACGAAAAAATACCACAGCCCGGATATTGCACAACTGCTGTGTCTGACAACCATAAATATTTAGGCTTCCAGGGGGCTGGAACCTTATCAATACATAGATGAGCCAGTTCATTGGTAAAGTTGCTCCACTATCAAGACCATCCTTAACACATTTCACCAAAAGAGCAACTTTAAATGCCTGCCACCTAGCGTCAATATCAAAAGAATATGTTCAAAGGAGAGGAAATCCGAAGCTTACCCTACAAGCCAAAAAGTTGCGCGTCCTGTTGCATCACTTTTTCGGACCTTTTGAAGTCATTGCTACAAGCTTATGACCTCCTCCATTTCTCCAAACACCACGCACAGGCAAACCTTCAGGAGGGTCACTTTGCTCATCTGATGTCTCTTTTCGATCTGGATCCGCATCAGGGTCTGAACTTTTGAGATTTAAAAGTGTTTCAACAGATCCATCACCTAAGCGAACTCTGTGAAACTTTGAGGTTTTCTTCCGCTGCTTGCTTTTCCCATCATTATTCCCTGAACTGTGATTCGACTCATCTCTGGCAGACAAGCCATTCTGACGGGCTTGCAGCTTTAAGGGTTCACCTCGGGAATTCAGTTCTTCTGATTCACTCAGAGTCAATTTTGATTTACCTTTAGTAGAACGATACCCATCTTTTGACAACACTTCCACATCATCTTCAGGAATCTTGTGACTGGACTGCAATTTCCTGACAGTACTTATAATATTATCAGCAACGTTACCCTTTGAAGTGCCATTTCCAGCATCTAATGACTTACCTTTACCTTTCTTAGAACTGTAACCATCTTTAAACTGATTGCCACCACTTTGAAAATTCTGTATAGGGATGGTGCCTCCTAAATTAGCATTGAAGGTGTCAATTAGTTCTTTCTGCCTCTCTGCGTCAGGGCATAGTCTAGCCAACTCAAGAATGAGGTGTGACAAGCCAAACTGCTCGACATATGCCAGATACGTCTCAGCATCCATTAAACCTTGACGATATTCTGCAGAGATGTCCTTAAATGCAGCGAATTTGTCTTGATCAAATTGTAGAGCAAGACGCATCCTTTCTACCAAAGATTTATTTGCAGTCTGAACATCTTCCACATTCGTGACTGCCTGCTGGCCACTTGCAGGAAGTTTGCGAGTCTGCGCAGCAGAGACTGGAGGAAAATCAGAGGCAGAAGAGTCAAAAGACCCACTCTGAACAAGGTTTGGGGCTGATGTGGAATGGCTAATTCTATTGCTCTGGGACCAATTCTTTGACGAACCAACGGAACTAGAACAAGCTTCATGAACTAATGAAGATCGAGCAGCAACAGAACTTAAATAACTAGATGGTGGAGGCCCATCTACTGTTGATGGCTTAATTTGGCTAGAGCCTGATGTGGGTCCAGTAGCGCCATTAACAGCAGGCCAAGCATGCTCACGGGTAATTACTGGTGCAGAAGGGTCGTCAGTTGCTGCCTTACTATACCTGGAACTAGATGATGGCGGCTTAATCTGGCTAGAGCCTGATGAGGATCCAATAGCGCCGTTAACAGCAGGCCAAGCATGCTGACGGGTAATTACTGGTGCAGAAGGGTTGTCAGTTGCTGCCTTACTATGCCTGGAACTAGACGAAGACCCAGAAGCACTACTTACCACGGGCCAGGCACGCTGATGACCAATTACCGGGGGTGTGTGACCGGTTGCTGGCCATGCTGGAGATGAACTAGAAGGCTTTGTAGTTTTGTTTTGCTTTCCGCGCAGACGGGATGCCATGGTGTTTTTGGGTAAAGCATCAGACTGAGGCCTTGGTTGATTATTAGCAGGAGGCACAGGCACAGCAAGGGGAGGAAATGAAGACTCTTGAAGCTGTGAATTTCCGGAAGCTTGTGACACAGCTTGACGATATCTTGAAGCTGGCTCAACAGAATCTGTAGCCAAAGATTCAAAGGATGCAATAAGGAAATCTTCATCATTTGTTTCCGCGAGATCAGAAACTACCCTCCTATTGCTTGACGTATCACGTGGTCTTCCATCTGCATTAGCAGCCTCTAAACTGGCTTGAATGGCCATGACGAGTTCATTCTCAGAGTTATCACGCCTAAAAGATCGTCCCCTTCGACGACTATCCTGTTCATTACTGCGGCGATATCGAAAACTTGTTGGTATCTGTATAAAAATAGACAGAAAAAAATATAACTCACATGACTCCAACATAGTGCTCAGAATGAAATGTCAGGATAAACACAATGGAAAACTCAAATAAATGAGGCACCATGAGCACATCTTCCCCTGGGGTTTTAGGAGAAGATTGCTTAATTCCTTTATTCAAGGACAGAATTGAAACTTGCCTGCAAGGCAGCACTGCGTTGGGAACGCGACATACGACCTCCATGCTCTAGAGTATTGTGCCTCTGAAAATTTAAACAGGAAAATAAAGCCATCAAAAATGAAATCTAATAAAGGAAAATTAAACATCTCCGTCCATGAAAAAACTATGAAATAACACAAAAGCAATAATTCGAATCTGCAAGTATGCATGTCTTTTGTGGAGCCCTTTATAATCTGCACAGCCCAACATATCCTAACCTTCAACTCAGTTTCAGATTGGAAAACAACAAACTTTTTTGCAAGACAGCTCTCATCCTCGCATAAGGAATGATTACTGCGGAAGTGGATCTGAAATGGAAAAGAAACACCAGCTTTAATTGGCATCAAAAGCACCACTCAAAGAAGTTGGGAAAGCTTCTGATGATATAACATAGTAAGACCACCTCTAGGTCATCATAATTCTTGTAGTATTCATATTGTCCAGGATGCTGCCTGCATGAAATCAATGGATAAGACCCCGTGAGCTTTAATTGATCAATGATAACCAACTTATATCATGTTACTGTACACATAAAACCGCACCTCTGGCATATATGACAAGTATAATGTTCGGTCGACATATGAGAATACAGCTCATTATCCCCATAAAACGGGGTCCTACAGAATTCACAAAGAGGATGACCCATGAATCCACCTCTTTCACTTTCAGTACCATCAACCTCAGAATCACCTGTGTCTATATGCTGATTCAGCTGTGCCCTTGTGTACAGTTTCTGCTCACAGATAAATACCTGATTGACAAAGCCACCAAATCAGACATAATGTTGCTAACAAATTTGACATGCATTCATCTTACTCTTACTAGAAATACAAAATCTGCACAAGTCCCCGAACACAACTCCATCATAATTAGGCAAATATTTTCAGTTTGCATAAAATCCAATTCAAAGTTCAAACAACCCAAAATATGAAGAGTTAAGTTGTTCCTCCCTTAATCCTAATTTTAGAAAGAAAAAAATGAACACAAACTTCAGCCACCAATCTCATTTTATAGAACTCACAATTACAGCCAAATAACAGCATAGAGAGACCTAGTTATAGGATCCCAAAAGGATTCCAAATCACAGGAATAAGATTTTCCAGCTGCACCTTGAATACCATATGAGAGTGTGCGTGTATGTGTTACATGCACCACTCCTATTAGTATTACATACTCAATCAAATGGGCATTCCCATTGTTATAGACAACGGTGCTTCCCACCCCCCACCCCCCTTTCCTTTTTGGGGAGGGCAGAGAAACCATATCCCATTTTATTAACTGAGGGCACTCATAAGTTTCAGTTGTCAAAAAGTGCAATTGCAATTTGAAGTAAAAAGTAAGCAGAGCAGATAATAGATATTAACAGCATCCTTTCCAGTTAAAGCACCATTCACTTCTGCAGATGAGACTAATTTTTTGGGTTTTGGATCTCATCTTTGGTAACTTAGGTGCATGTGCTACACGCACCATCCAGTTTACTACCTAGATAACTTTGTTGCTGCTAACCAAACGACCCCTTATAGTTAAGTTACAAGGTTGTGAAACTCTTTTGCATCGAGGAAATAGTATTAAATGATGCAACCCATGCCAACCTTTTTCTCAAGGAAGAAAGACTATTCAAATTAAGGCACAGTATTTTGTATATCATCGAGGAAATACTATTAAGTTACACAACTTAAGCCAACCCTCAGCGGGCCAAATCAGAAGACTACTTAATGAAGTTATAGAGCAAAAACCTACATACACAAATCTGCAATCAGGTAAGAAAACCTTAAAATTTAGCAAAAATAAATAAATCTTACAGTAAACACGTATTATTAAAGATGAAAAAATACTTTAAACAAAACAATGCAACAAAAAAACCAGTTAGCAACTTTATTGCTAATAAGAGGAGAAACATGTAACTTCAGTAGAAGTAGAGTATGACGAAAAGAGGAGGTGAGAAGCAATATAGTGATTCCGTACACGATTGTATAAGAAAAACGTGGAGTGGAAGCCAAGCTTTAGAAGGTGTAGGCTTAAGTAACATTGGGGTGGGGAGATGAGAGTGTGATTGGATAGCGAGTTCTCGGAGGATGTGGGGGTTTCAACAGGACAAAGCCTGCCATCCTGATAACTTAAGAATGGAGTTGTTTCATCAATGTTAGAACACCTTCAAGGAGGAAAACATGAATGAACTATATTCACTCCATAGCACAGGAAGAATTTGAGAAGAGGCTCAACACATCTTTCATTGCCTTACCAATAAGTACAGTGAAAGTTATCTCCAAGATGTTGCTAAGGTGTTTCCTTTTAGAGTTAAGAAATTTAGAAGAGATGGTCTTGACATTCCATAAGGTTTTTGTGGAAGGAAAATGCTAGATAGGGCACTGGTCAAAAACAGGTAAGTCTACTGGAGGATAGAGATGAGGTGGATCTATTTTTTTTTTAATCAAGAAAATGTGGTGGCCTACTTTGCAAAATGAATCGGGAAAAGGCAATATTACAAGGTCAACTATGATTTTGGACTTCGAAATGAACAAATGGGTTTAGAGAGGTGGAGATTCATTTCTGCATATCTACCATCAAATAAACTAGGTCAATGGAAATACTACAGGCTTCTTCGGAAAATTCAAGGCGTCTATGGCAAGAAGATCCACTCTTCCACTAATCATACTTATTATAGAACACTAGCAAGATTATGACCAAGCAGTGATGAGGGGTTAATTAAGGGCCTTCACAGCTAGGTTATATTCTGAATAGATATAGGTAAGATCGATCAGGCGGGCAAGGTGCTATATCATCCCATCGGTTGCCTTACTAACTTATCTGGAATTATCGTTGGACTTTAGCTTACTAGGGCTGTGCAGTAAGTAATCTTTTCATAGTACTGGCAGGACGGTAGACGGGATTTATCGGCGAGGGGGGGGGGGCTGACAATACCAATCTATAGCAAAAGGACAATCTATAGCAAAAGGACAAAAAATCACAAAGGTATTTTCTGTTAAACATGAGCAAAAACGTAGGGGGAATACCACATAGCAAGTTGAAGGTGATCCTCCCATAAATGCGGATGGTCAGGGTAGAGTTTTAAGGGTACTCAATAAAGAGTCATAGGCAAATGGCATTGGAGGTTTGGCATAGAGTTATCTCTACGAAGAAGGGATATTGTTGACAAACAGTGAACTCCACTAAAGGGGTTGGAAGACCAATTAGACCTTTATGCTATATGGGCTGACTCAATACAGAAATATTATGAAATTGTGGGAAGACCTATACAATAATGCACAATTTGAAGTGGATGACGGGTAGTTTGTTTATCTATGGAAAAAAGACGACATCAAGATGTCCCAATAAGCGAAATATTTACTACTATTTTCAGCATCTCTTACTGGCATATAGAGGAAACATGGAGGGGCAATTCTGTAAGACCTAAACTTCAGGAGGAGAGAGGAGTTTAACCAGCTAGTGTTACTCTACTGGCAAAAAGTCTCACGTGTAGATAAACATTTAGAGATCATAAAGTCAGATGGACGGTATGCTCCGCAATACTGTTAAAGAGGAATGAGGCGACTTCCCCCTTCTCCTTCTTGCCTGTAAATCCCCAGAGCACCGAGAAAAGTGCTTTTTTTTTTTGCATGAACAACAGCATGATAATCTATCCTAATAGCAGAGAACAACGGAAAAGGCAAAGGTCAACATAAGTTGGTGTTTCAACCGCAATAGCGCAGAAGAAGACGTCAATTTTCTGTTACAACTTTACTGTAGGTGGCATATCAGTTATAGTGTGCAGTGTACTAGGTTGTATTAAGATATGCGATTTACACCCATGACGTGCAACTACCACACACACGTTGGTGCACTACCATTAGAACGTCGAGATATGCTATTAGACTGGAAGTTCAAAAGGGAAGAGACCAATAGTAGCATATCCGAAGAAGCTCTTCACTTATGAAGACAATACAGAACAAAATGTACAACAAGAACTCCTTATTTAGGAGTCTTCTTATATAGGACTCTTAGACTACATACTATACAGTTTAGTTATTCTCTAACTGTAACAAAGTACTTATTCTACTATAAAATGAAAATGAAATATTACCAAATATGATATAATAAACTTAGTCAATATTGTAGCAAGGCAAATATTGCAACCTTTTTACTTAATATATATTTCTGGAACACATGACGTTTCAACTAGGGTAAGATGACCAGTTGCACTTTCATATAGAATAGAGAATTATGTATGAGTTATCTACTTAGCGCATGCATCTTGTAAGTGCGATTCTTCCCTTTCACATCAAAAAATTCTTACGAAAAAGGAATGAAACAGATAAAAGCTGAATCAGATATTGCAGAAAATGACCTTCCTTCCTTCCAAACACAAGCTGCACATGAGCAACTTGTGCTGGTGGAATAAATGACCTTTTAACTGCTCAATATTTCTGAACCTCGCTCTTTTCTTCATGCCATCACCATCCGGCCCCTCCATCTTATCACACACACTACAAGAAAGCCTGCACATTGCCCTGATCATCTTGTAGTGGTCTAAATCATCAAAGAAAGCCTGGGTGTCCTCGTGATACCAATAAGAACCAATTCGACCTTCTTTTGGTTCATATGGAAATACCGTAAAGTCACTAATCATCCTTGTATAATCTCCTAGAGCCTGCAACACAGAAAAGGGAATAAAGAAGTAACAAAACAGAAGAAAATCACCCACCAAGGATCTTCAAAGTCATAAAACCAAAATCATACAACAATTCAATAGAGTTTTGACAGATCGAAATCCCTAGAAATGTACATTCATAGTTAACAGCAGACCCAAACACAAAGGGATAACCTATAAAAAAAAGAGTACAAAGAAACCAAATTAAAAAGAAAATACATTATTCTTCTGAAGCTACGCAAAGATATGTTTGAAATAAATACAAGAGCAATTCAAGAGAATGAACCATGCACTTTTTTGGACAAGGAATTCAAAAGAATGACACATGCAATTGTTAAGTAAAATCTTGATTGATCAACCTAGTTCTTTTTTTTCACCGTCAACCTAGTTCACAAATCACAAATTATAGTAATCGCTAGACTGGTCTATAGAAAGACAGACTTTTTGCGCCTTTTTAGATCCCAAACTCAATGACAGCTCCTACATATAAAAGAAACTAAGTATATCATTTTGAACATTTTTTTCATTAGTAAAGTAAGAAATTAATGTAAAAACAGCATTAAGTGAATGCTGGTGTGTAGTACAACCAAAAAAGAACTTTACAGCATCAAGCTCTAATGTATAGTTTTTAACCTAGGCAACTTGGATAAAAGAAGCCAAAAAAAAAAAAACTAACTTGCATTAGTCGTCACCAATATTGAAACTAAAATATAATATCAATAGAATAGACTTGAATTTTGGAACTTTTAGGTAAAACCTAGACTGATACAACCTATACAAAACTGTAAATACATAGTAAATCAATGAGATTACGAACACGATCGGTCGTAGACCTAAAAAGAAATACATTACTCTGAAACAAAGGTCAAATCGAATGAAGATTAGGGGGAAACCTTGGTGACAAAGACAACGGCAGCCTCGGTCTTGCAAATACAACAACGGCGATCGTTGCAGATGAATCGAAGACGAGCGACACAGGTAGAGCAGACATCCTTGTGACCGCAAGCTCCATAGGCAACCCATTCAAGTGTCTCAGCGCAAACCGCACAGCTATCATCCATTGTTTATACGATCTTTGATCTAGGGTTTTTTTCTGGGTAGAATTTGTACACGAATCCGATGTAAAAGAAGGAATTGCAGTTTGCTGAGACAGCCACCTGAAGAGTCTTACGCCGATACAAAGTGGAGTACCTTTTTAGGGTTCCAAAGCTTCTTCGTTCTGAGGAACAATTATACACCGCTTCTTCTTTGATGTTTTTTATTCTCTTCTCATTTTCACAATTTGACCAAAATAGGAAAATAAATATATTATATTATGGATGTTGATTTAGTACTCCGTTGTAAATAAGATTCCTAAACAAACTTATCCATATAAAACTCCGTAGTAAATATGTTTATCTATAATGGAAATAAGCCTCCTAAAGAAGCTTATACTTTCGGTACTCCGTTATGGATAAATATTAACCATGGTAAAAGATTATCTATATCAGGCACAACAGCTTAGAGTAGCAGCTTACACAGCAGTTTACAAGCAGCTTACACAGCAGCTTGCAGTAGCAGCTTACACAGAAGCTTCCTTTCTTTTATAAATAGAGGAGAATTCAGTTCATTATGTACATAAGTTTGAAGTTTGAATAATATATCAGTTTCTCTCTATACTTGTCTCTACTTTACTGTCTTTATTTTATAACACATTATCAGCATGAGACTCTGCCATCTCGAGAAAATACATTGAAAGTATCAGAGGTACGAACTTTCTTTTTCTAAATAATGTCAAATCTTTCTAAACTTGAGTTTGTAGCCCTAGATATATCGGGCAAAAGCTACATGTCTTGGGTGCTTGATGCCGAAATTCATCTTGATGCGATGGGTCTGGCAGACACCATCAAAGATAAAAATCAGGCATCAAACCAAGACCGTGCCAAAGCAATGATATTCCTACGCCATCACCTTGATGAGGGCCTGAAAATGAAATATCTTACTGTTAAAGATCCAGTCATACTGTGGAATAATTTGAAAGATAGATATGACCACCTGAAGATGGTCGTTCTTCCACAGGCACGTTATGATTGGACTCATCTAAGACTACAAGATTTTAAATCTATCAGTGAGTATAATTCTGCTATGTTCATAATTATTTCCCAATTGAAACTATGTGGTGACAATATTACTCATCATGATATGTTGGAGAAAACTTTCACCACTTTTCATGCCTCGAATATGCTCCTGCAGCAGCAATATCGAGATATGGGATTCAAAAAGTATTCTGAACTTATCTCACATCTTCTTGTAGCCGAGCAGCATAATGGGCTATTAATAAAAGATCATGAAAGCCGACCTACTGGTTCTTATCCATTCCATGAAGTGAATGAGACTAACTTCCACCAAGCTAAGCGTGGAAGAGGACGTGGCCCCAGTCGTGATCGTGGTCGTGGTCGGGGAGGAAACTCTAATCGTGGTAATAACAATGCACTAAAGAACCCTCCTCACCACCAGCAGTGGAAAAGGAAGGAACAAAAGCATGAAGCGGTGCAAGCAACAAAGCCAGAAAATACATGCTATAGATGTGGAGGAAAAGGGCACTGGTCACGTACATGTCGTACGCCAAAGCACCTGGTTGAGCTGTATCGAGCCTCCCTGAAGAAGACAGAGAAAAATATTGAAGCAAATTTTATTTCTGAAGATAATTTAGGCTTTATGCATTTGGATGTAGCTGATTATTTTGCACTCCCAGAAGAAAAAACAAGTCATGTGATCGGTAGTGAATCTGTAGAAATGTAAATATTTTAATTTTTGTTGTTTGTAGTAGATAGTATGGTTATGTAATTGTTGTACATAAATAAATATTATGCTTTGAAAATGATGTTTACTATCACATTTATTTTGTTTATGTCATTTTGAAGAATATGGATAATCCTCAAATTATGTTTGGATCAAAGATCAATCATTAAGATATTTGTGTAATTGATAGTGGAACAACCCATGCCATATTCAAAGATCAGAAATACTTTTCTTATTTGCATAAGGAAAAAATAAATGTTTCAACAATTTCTGGTAATATAAGTTTGATTGAAGGCTCCGGAAGAGCTATTGTATTTCTGTCTAAGGGAACAAAACTTATTATCGACAATGCATTGTTCTCCTCCAAGTCTCGAAGAAACTTGTTGAGTTTTATAGATATCCGCCGAAATGGGTATCATATTGAAACAATAGATGAAATGAACGTGGAATATCTCTGTATTACAAAGAATATTTCTGGTCAGAAATGCATTGTAGAAAAGTTACCAACTTTATCTTCTGGCTTATACTATTCAAAGACTAGTACAGTTGAAGCACACTCTATCGTAAACCGAAAGTTTACTGATTCAAATACTTTTGTGCTTTGGCATGGCCGTTTGGGCCATCCTGGATCAATAATGATGAGACGAATTAGTGAAATTCGAGTGGGCATCCATTAAAGAACCTGAAGATTCTTACAAATGATGAATTTTCTTGTGATGCTTGTTATCAAGGCAAAATGATCACTAGACCATCACCAATGAAGGTTGGCATTGAGTCCCCTGACTTTTTAGAACGTATACATGGGGATATATGTGGACCTATTCACCCACCAAGTGGGCTGTTTAGATATTTTTATGGTCCTAATAGATGTATCTTCAAGATAGTCTCATGTGTGCCTACTATCATCTCGCAACCTGGCGTTTGTAAAGTTATTAGCCCAAATAATTCGATTAAGGGCACAATTCCCAGATTATCCTATAGAGGTTATTCGCCTTGATAATGCTGGAGAATTCTCATCTCAAGCTTTTGATAATTATTGTCTATCAGTTGGAATAAAAGTTGAACATCATGTAGCTTATGTTCATACTCAAAATGGCCTTGCAGAGTCATTTATTAAACGACTGCAATTGATAGCAAGACTACTACTTATGAAAATAAAATTGCCCACTATTGTTTGGGGCCATGATATCTTGCACGCAGCATCACTTATCCGTCTCAGACCAACACATTATAATAAATATTCTCCGTCACAATTAGTTTTTGGTCATGAACCAAATATTACCCATCTACGAATTTTTGGATGTGCTGTATATGTACTAGTAGCACCACCATAACGTAGTAAGATGGGCCCCCAAAGAAGATTAGGAATATATATTGGGTTTGAATCACCCTCTATTATTCGCTATCTTGAACCATTGATGAGAGATTTATTTACTGCTCGATTTGCAGATTGTCGATTTGATGAAATAAATTTCCCACAATTAGGGAGAGAGAAAAAGGAAATCAAAAGAGAAATTATGTGGAAAGTTTCATCATTATCTCACTTTGATCCACGTACCCCAATATGTAACCAGGAGGTCCAGAAGATCATCCATTTATAGAATATAGCAAATCAAATGCCAGACACATTTACTAATTTGAAAAGGATAACTAAGTCGCATATCCCTGCAGAGAATGTGCCTATCCGAGTTAATGTCCCGTAGGACCATCTACTAGCATGAGAGCTAGTGAACCTAAAGCATGCCTGAAGCGTGGAAGACCTTTGGGTTCTAAGGATCGAAATCCTAGAAAAAGAAAATCGACAAATGATCAAAATGATATTATGAAGGGATCTACTGAAGAGATCCAAGATCTGATTAGTTCTGAGATTCTTGAAGAAATCAATGAACTTGAGACTCAAGTGAGTGAGGAACTTTTAATAAGTTCTACTAGTGATGGGATTAATTTAAATCGATTTGAAATCGTGGTGGATAATATTTTTGTATATAATGTTGCACTTAACATTATGCAAGATAGTTAGAATCTTGAACCCCGATCTGTCAAAGAATGTCGACAAAGATCTGATTGGCCAAAATGGCAAGAGTCAATTCAATCGGAATTGAAGTCACTTGCTAAAAGAGAGGTCTTTGGACCAATAGTCCAAACACCTTCTGGTATAAAGCCAGTTGGTCATAAATGTGTTTTTGTGCGAAAAAGGAATGATAAAAATGAAGTTGAAAGATACAAAGCCCGCCTTGTTGCACAAGGATTCTCACAACGACCTGGAGTCGATTATGAAGAAACATATTCAGCAGTTATGGATGCCATAACATTTCGATATCTCATCAGTTTAGCCTTACGTGAAAGGCTTGAAATACATCTAATGGATGTGATTACAGCTTATCTGTACGGGTCACTTGATAATGAAATTTACATGAAAATCCCTGAAGGATTTAAAATGCCTGAAGCATATTCAAAATCTCGGGAAATGTACTCAATCAAATTACAAAGATCTTTGTACGGTTTAAAGTAATCTGGGCGTATGTGGTATAATCGCCTCAGTGAATATTTGCTGAAAGAGGGTTACATAAATGATGTTATTTGTCCATGTATTTTTATAAAGAAAATGGCTTCAGAATTTGTTATACTTGATGTTTATGTTGATGATATAAATCTTGTTGGAACTTCAGAAAAGCTCCAAAAGGCAATTGAATATCTTAAAAAAAGAATTTGAGATGAAAGATCTTGGAAAGACAACACTTTGTCTTGTCTGCAAATTGAACATTTAGCAGACGGAATCTTTATCCATCAATCTGCATATACATAAAGGGTCTTAAAATGCTGTTACATAGACAAAGCGCACCCATTGAGTACACCAATGGTTGTTCGATCACTTGAAGTGAATAAAGATTTGTTCCGATCTCCAGAAGAGGATGAGGAACTCCTTGGTCCCGAAGTACCCTATCTCAGTGCAATTGGTGCACTAATGTATCTTGCTAATGCTACAAGGCCTGACATAGCATTTTCTGTTAATTTACTAGCAAGATATAGTTCTTCTCCTACACGGAGACATTGGAACGGGATTAAACATATATTGCGATATTTAAAGGGAACTCTTGATATGGGTTTGTTTTATGCTAACAAAGATAGTGCAGATCTTGTTGGTTATGCAGATGCAGGTTATTTATCTGATCCCCATAAAGTTAGATCTCAAACCGGGTACGTTTTTACATGTGGAGGTACTATCATATCATGGCACTCCACAAAGCAATCTATTGTTGTTATTTCTTCAAATCATGGCGAAATAATAGTTATTCATGAAGCAAGTAGGGAATGCGTATGGTTGAGATCAATAATTCATTTTATTCGAGAAAAATGTGGTTTGGAATGTGAGAAAAGACCCATAATTTTATACGAAGACAATGTTGCATGCATAGCCCAATTGAAGGGAGGATTTATAAAAGGAGATAGAACGAAGCACAATTCACCAAAATTATTCTACACACACGATCTTCAGAAAAATGATGACATTGATGTGCAATAAATACGTTCAAGTGACAATCCGGCAGATTTATTCACTAAATCTTGACCAACTTTAACTTTTGAGAAGATTGTATACAAGATTGGAATGCGGAGACTTAAATAGTTGAAACAAGATTTTCATCCGGGGGAGTAAAATACGCGATGTACTCTTTTTTCCTTACTAAACTTTTTTCCCACAGGGTTTTCCTTTATAAGGTTTTTAATGAGGCAGCTAGCAATGCGTATTACTAAATATGTGCACTCTTTTTCCTTCACTAGGATTTTTTTTCACAGGGTTTTTTCCTAGTAAGGTTTTAATAAGGCACATTATCTTTTAATAAATATCCAAGGGGGAGTGTTATAAATATATTATATTATGGATGTTCATTTAGTACTCCGTTGTAAATAAGCTTCCTGAAGAAGCTTATCCATATGAGACTTTGCCGTAAATATGTTTATCTATTTAGTACTCTATTGGAAATAAGCCTCCTGAAGAAGTTTATCCTTTCGTTACTCCGTTATGGATAAATATTAACCATGGTAGAAGATTATCTATATCTGGCACAATAGCTTAGAGTAGCAGTTTACAAGCAACTTACACAACAGCTTGCAGCAGCAGCTTACAAGCAGCTTCCTTTATTCTATAAATAGAGGAGGATTCAGTTCATTATGTACATAAGTTTGAAATTTGAATAATATATCAGTTTCTCTCTATACTTGTCTTTACTTTACTGTCTTTATTTTATAACAAACACAACTTAGCTTTTCGCTTTTTTTTAATCTTTCATTAAAATAATAGTAGTAAAGCTCCATTTATTTATATTTAATTTAATTATTTATATCTTAATCATTAAATTTGCTTTTTATATTCTAAATCTTTTTTTAAGGCAAGAAATGTTCATTCAATATCCAAGCCAACCCAGAGTTATGATCATTAGTAGAAGTATTAAAACAAATAACATAAGTTAAACATGAATGATAGAAATTTCAAGTAGTAATATGGGTTACATACAATAAAGTTATTTGACCATGAGAATAAGTCGCTTTATTAGCATTGATCTGAGTCGCTTTATTAGCATTCCTCCCAGTAACGGTACCGGGTTCAAACAAACTAGGCACAATTGAATTAGAACAGTGACTTGCAAATCGAATTCAACCATCACCTTATTCGTAATATTTAAGTTTTGAGCCATGAAACTACTTTATAAAGGGAGAAAGCTTTCGAAATCTTAATCATTCAGATCTCAACTATTAAGTATTTTTTTGTTTTTTGCTATTGTTTATTGAGTATGAATATATTTAAATGATTAAAACCTATAACAAAATCTTAATATTATTAAGATGTTATCAATATAAAGATTTATGCAAAATAAATCATTTTTACTACTACTTCGTCCACTATCATCGCTACCTACATCCCCCCTCCTCGCCCCATCCCGCCTCCACCATTGTCGATTATCACCATCAATTATCCATAACTAGCATCTTCAAGCACAACCATCACAACCACTAATCATCACATTTAGCGGTCACTAAAGTTAGTCACAATTTACAAATCACCAATTATCACCATTAGCACGATCACCATTAATCAACATTGGCAATCATCATTATCAGCCACCATAAGTATTAGTAACCACCATAATCGGTTATCACCGCCATTATTTATCATTATCATTTACCATATTTATCAGCCGACACGGCCAACCACCATCAATAATCAGAATTGTCAGCCACCATCACCACTAGTTACTACATACTTGATACAACCACTACCATCGGTTGCCATCACCACCAATTATCATTGTCAGTCAGCACCCACGACCATAATCATTGTCCTTTACCATCACCAACCACAATATAAATTTATTTTTTCTATAGTATTATATTAATTAATATTTTATTTAAATTATATATTTATAAATTTAAATAGAGACAAACTTTAATCTATTGAGAAAATAAACGTCTTAATTATTGAGCATCAATATCTTAATATTTAAATATATATTTAGATTCAGAAATCTTAATCTTAATATACGTCTTAATTTTCAAATATGTATTCAAATTCAGACATCTTAATCTTAAATAAAAATACCCTTGCCTATAATATCTAAACATGTTGTTGCTGATCGAGATCAATATACATCTTTTCTTCTTCTTAAAATAATCAAACATTCTATTTTAAATTATCTAAAATTGTATCTACTTTTCTAAGTAATAAACATATTCTCCACACTATTTAGTTTTGCAATACTTTGTTGAGAAAATATATTTGAGGCGACCTCAATCATATTAAATATTAAAACTTTTCAAAAGTTGTATTTTAGGATTTCGTGTCATTTAAATACAATAAATTTCAGCTCGTGCATCAATAATCTTGAACCCATGCGATACCAAATACATCGAAGAATTGGAGTAAATTAACAATTTAAATGAAACTATTATAAATCCAGTGAATGTGGATGTCCCTTGCGTAATTTCTTTGGTAATCCATGTACCAAATGAATGAACCCATTAATTGTTATAATTTGAGGAGACTTTTATAACTATAAATAGAGCATTTTTGGCTCATGGATTATATAATTGAAATAAGAAGAAAAGTTTCCTTCTCCTCTTTACATCTCTTATCTATTCCTTCTTTCTTCTCTTTTGGTGCTTTAGTTTATAATTATAATATTTACTTTATAACATAAATTAATTTTTTTTTTTGGTAATTAACTTTCATTTGTATTAATCACCAAAGATGATACTTTACAATTCCATAGTCAAGCAAACTCAACTGACTATCTCAAAAGAAGTAAATATTACCACAAACCTAATTACATATTACTACTGTTCTACTCCTCTATAAGAAATTATTGTATATGATTCTTAGCTCGAGCCGCTACTCTAATATTGCAAATATATGCTATTTCTCTTGCCAAAACAGCACTGTCACGATATCCTTGCTCAAATGTACGTGTGTTCCTTTCAATCCATAGTGCATATGAGGTTTCAGCATAGATCATTCTGAATATGCTAGCCTTGTTGGGTTTTCCTTTACCTTGCTTGATGATCCACTGAAGGTGTTGATCCCAACAGGATGTTATCATTTGGCCTCCTTGAATCAATTTCATAATTTTCTTCCATAGCTTTATTGCATATGAGTATTGCACAAAAAGATGCTCCTTTGTTTCAACCTGATCTTGGCACATAACACAGTGAGGGGTGACATTTAATCCCCAGTTAGATAGTTTGTCCTTAGTAGGTAATCTTCCATGCAGTAGCAACCACATAGTGAAGACTGACTTTGGTCGAGCAGAATTCTAAAAGACTAGACATTTCCAGCTCATTCTTGGCAATTCTCCTAGAAGCCATAGGTATATTTGTCTAATACTACTGGTATTGTGATCATTGGAGTTCTGAGCCTGCAACATGGTAATTCTTGATCCAATTATTCTTCTCACCATCCAACTAGCTTGTTGTGGGATTGGCCATATGTTGTACCTGTTGCTGTTTGATTTAATAGGCATTAATTCACCTTATCCATAACTTATCCTGTTTGTGAGCTAAATCCCAACATGTTTTAGCAATTGCAGCTTTGTTCCACAAATGGAGATTTATAAGGTTTAGATCACCAGCTGACTTAGGAGTACATATCTTCTCCCATGCCACTAATGCCTTCTTAGTTATTGTGTTAGTTCCTGACCAAATATAGCTTCCGCAGAGTGTCTCAATATTTTCAAAACCTTAGCAAGTAAGATGAATAGTTGAGCCTACTAGGATTGGATATCAAATATAACATATTACACCAAATGCGCACGACCAGCATACGATAACTTTTTAGCAGTCCACGAGGAGATCTTGGCTGTGATCTTTTCAATCAGAGGTTGCCATTAAATGAGAGTTATTTTCTTAGTAGAGAGGGGATGCCTAGGTACTTGAAAGGTAAAGAACCTTGTTCAAATCCCAGGTGATCCAAAATCTGTTTCTTCACATCTTGTTTCACTCCACCAAAATATATTGAACTTTTACCCAAATTAGCCTGTAAACCTGATGCTTCAGAGAACTGAGAGAAGTATTTGTATAATGTAGTCACTGAGGATAGGTTACCCTTGGTAAACAACAATAGATCATCAGCAAAACTCATATGAGTTATGTCTAATTTCCTGTACCTGGGGTGGTGCTGAAATGTATGCTCCTGCTTAAGTTCATTGAGGGATCTACTAAAGTATTCCATCATAATTGCAAATAGAAAATGAGATATATGATCTCCTTGTCGAAGACCCTTAGCAGCATTGAAAGGCTCAATAGTTTCTCCATTCACAAGGACATTGTAGTTTACTGTCTTGATGCATTCCATTATCCATTTGGTAAATCTGTCAGGAAAACCTATCTCCTCCATCACTTGTTGTAAAAAGATCTACTCCACTGAATCATATGTTTTTTGAAGGTCAATTTTTATCATACACCTAGAGGATATCTGAGCTCTAGTATAGGATTTAACTAGTTCATGAGCTAGAATTACATTGTCTGCAATCTTTCTACCATGGATGAAACCAGCTTGACCTTCACAAATTATGGTTGGCATGACTTTCTGCAATCTAGAAGCCAAGATCTTAGAGATCATCTTGTATAGAACTGAACAATAGGCTATTGGTCTATACTCTTTGACTGTGGCAGGTTTGGTCACTTTAGGAACTAATGTGATATTGGAACAATTAATTGCTTTATAGATCTTTCCAGTTGAGAATAACTCCTTTATAGCCTCTGTAATCTGAATGTTGATAATGCCCCGAGATTTTTTGAAGAAAACTGTATTAAATACATCAATACCTGGTGCTTTATCATCACCAATAGCTTTAAGACTTTCAACAATCTCTTGGTCAGTTACCTCTGCACACAAATCCATCATTTGCTGATGAGATAATGTAGGACCATTCTTCGTGTATGATCTATTTATGGCAGGTAAGGAATTGGCAGCTGATCCCATTAAACTCTTGTATAAATCTATGATGTCTTTTTTGATAGTTGCAGGGTCAGTCAACTTGTCTCCTAGTAATGTTGTGATTTTTGTAATCCACTCTCTTTGAGTTCTATCCTTCATTACTGCTGTGAAGTATTTTGAGTTGGAATCTCCAAGCTGTAATCTTGCTCTAGCCTTCTGTTGTAGAACACTCTCCTCAATTAAGGACCACTTCTCAAGATTGAGTAGTGTTTCCTTCTTCATATCTAACAAATCATCAACACAAGTTATTAATATCTGCTCTTAAATGGTCCTCAGCTCTAGTCTAGCCTTTTCAATTTTTTGAGTGATGCCTCTGAATTCTCTAGAATTCAAAGCTTTTAGTGCAGGTTTCAAGTCTTTCAACTTTATCCATACTGATTTCAAAGTTCCATGAGTATTGTGAGAATTCCATATGTTTACCACTATTTGAGAAAAGTCTTCATGTGTTGTCCATATGTTAAAAAATCTGAAGGGTACTCTACTAGTCCATGTTGAAGATGACATTGTTAACAACATAGGAGCATGATATGATATTTGAGGCAAACCATAGTTAGTTTCCACATGGCCCCAGGACATCATCCATTCATAGTTACCAAAAACTCTATCCAGTCTACTGCTGACCCTATCTACACCAGGTTGTTTATTTGTCCATGTATAATAGTCACCCTTCCAATGTAGATTTGTCAATGTTGTTTGTTGAAGGCAAGTAGCAAATCCTTGAATATCTGAATAGCTTACTGGGTTGCATGATAGTCTATCATTTAGATATAGTACTTCATTGAAATCTCCTGCTATTAGCCATGGAACAGTTATGCTTACTGATAGTAGTTGTAGGTTATCCCATAGAGCTCTTCTTTGTTCTATCTCATTATAATCATAAACTACAGTGAGTAAGCAATCTATATCTCCCCTTCTACTTTTCACCTGACAATGTATCATTTGAGCATCATCTTTAAGACCAGTGACAATGAGATGATTAGTATCCAACAACAACCAAATCCTTCCATTCCTAGCATCCTTATAATTTGTCAGAACATTCCATCCAGGAACAATAGCTTTTGAAATCCTTTGAGCATTCCCTTCCTTCACTTTAGTTTCTACAAGACCTACTAACTTTATTTTGTTGCTCCTAATATACTCCCTAACCTCCTTTTGTTTATACCTTTTGTTACCCCCCTTATATTCTAGAACAACCAATTTATTACTATTGATTGCTACTTCCACCTCTATCACCAGGTGGAATGTGTCCTTCATATCTACTTATAGATATTGCCTCAAACCTATTTCTCACTGGGATGGGAGACAAAGGAGGGAAGTTGATGAGTTTAAGTTCAGGACTTTGCACTATTTTGCCTTTATCATCCCGTTTCTCGGCTACATGCACCAAGTTTTGATGAGTATTGCTCTCCTTAGGTTCAGGTGTTTGTGTTGCTCTTCTATGAACTTCAGCTTCCAGATTGGTGACAACTTATTATTGAGTCTCGGATGAGGATGTATTCAGTGGCTCAAATGCATTAGGTATAGGACCTTTAGCTCTCCATTCCTGTATGATTACCTTATTACTCCTTACTTTCTTAGGCTGGATTGGCTGCTGCATCATAGGTCTTGCTTGATTAGAACACTTGTGTCCCGTAACTAAGCATTTGTCACAATAGGCAGGTTTTCAGTCATAGGTAACAGCTTGCATAAACTTCTTTCCAGTTGGATCCATAACCATAACTTCAGTTGGCAGCTCTGTAGTAACATTGACCTCAATAAGCATTCGAGCAAAGGATACCCGAGTATGCTTAGTGGTGCACTCATTAGCAAAAATAGGCTTCCCAATCACACTAGCAATTCTACTAAGTGAGCCAACTCCCCAACAAGACATAGGTAACTTAGGAAATTTGACCCACAATGGAATAATAATAGGAAATTCTTCAGTGAAATCAAAGTCAGGGATCCATGGTTTTAGAATGATAGGCTTGTTAGCTATTGAATAAGGGCCAGCACATAGTATTTCACGAGCATCTTCAATAGTTTGAAATCTAATTATGTAATAGTTTTCATCATGGTAGAACATACCAGACTCAGAAACATGTGACCCATGTAAATTAATGTATCTCTTCATCGCATTATACCCTGGTCCATCTCCTAAAATATATGCAATCAATGCACACCTCCATTTGTTCTCGTCCGCTTCTACCTCTAATTTGTCTAATTGAACCATAGGCTGACCATCTACAATTTGCGGTGGGATATAGGAAAGTGACATACCATTTGTAGCGAATCTATTCTTCTGGAACAAAGTTGCCCATGGAGCTTTAGGTTCAGCTTCACTTGCTCTTACCACCTCTGCCTCTGCTGATTTCTTCGATGGATTTACTTGATTTTGAGCTGGCTTGAGCATATTTACTGTTCCATTGGCTGGTACTGCCAAAGTAGCTGCTACAGAACCAACTGACACCGGCAAAGTTAGATCTAGTTTCTTAGAGATGTTAGGATGGCCCGATGTAGAGCCAAATTCACATGCAATACCTTCCTTAGCTGGATCTGCAGTTTGAGTTGTTGATGGTGGAGTAGCTTCTGGTGCTGCTTTCTCCATCAATGGCTGATTTTCAGTTATCACCGAGCTTACAAGAGTAGTTAATGGGTATTTACGAGGTCGACCCCGTCCTCTGCCTCTCCCTTTCGCCATGGCTACACAAGCGGCGTACGTTTAACTAACGTGCGCTAAGAGCATTACGAAGAAGGAGTATTGCTAATTGTTATTTACTTTTCCGTTTTGTTTTTTTTTTGGTTTTTTTTCCTTGAGATGAAAGGCATTGTAAAAAAGAAAAAAAGGATCTTGTCGATTGATCATAAGAGATACATATTCCAAATGGCATTTTAATTTTTAAGTGAAATACTAAGCTAACTAAGTAGTGGGTTCTTTCCCATAAAAGTAAAATACCATATTAAACTAAATATTAAGTTATCTATTATTTACCGAGTTGATATTACTATGACAGCATTATTCTTTGCATTCTTTCATTTTTCAAGCCAGTTAACAATGGCTATTGGATTTTCACTATTGGTGTTGTATTAAACTTTATTAATTACTATCTGATTTAATTTTTATTACACTTGTTTATAAAGTCCACCTGGGGGCCTTGGGGCAATCCCGTTGGGTTACTTATAAAGGTAATCATAAGCCAGTTGGTAATTGATTTATTTCTTTGTTAGAGAAAATAAGACATTAATTAATAGATCGCCTATCGAAAGTCTGAAATATACGCACAACCAAAAGTCCATAATCATCTTCACATCTAACGTTCGTTGTCAAAAAAGCATAAAAAAAAAAATAAGTTAGATTTCTCACCTTCCCATCAAAGAAAAATTACTTATTAAAATAAAAAAAATTAAAGAAAATTTAAGCGGGGGATTGAAAACATGAAAATTTGCAGGGTGGGGCAAAGGAGTTCAATCTTTGCTAGTTAAGACTGAACCTACCATACAATCGCTCCGCCCCATTGACATCTTATATATAAGAATCCTTTATATTCATTTAGCTCTATATTAGATTGATCCAATTTCTATTATGTGTAAATTGTAATTACCTATGTGAGTTTCACACAAGCAATCTTTAGTAAGATAAAGTAGAAAAATTGTAGCTTATAGATAATTATAAATCCCTTTAAATTATGTAAAAATGATAGGAAAAAGTTTTTATTTCGAATGAATGAGACACAAGAAAGTTTTGGATAACATTTTTTACAAATTCAATTGGTTGTATAACATGCTTTGGAAATGAAGGACAATTTAAGAGTAGAAACGAGGAAGGCCACCGTGAAACTGTTTAGAATAAGCTAATAATGAGAATGCCCATAAAATGTTTGTTATTAAATTGACTAGCTGATAACTCCAAACCTGGGCTTGCATTTTATTTGGCATTTGTTTTACTTTGGGATTAGAGTGATCCAAATTGACCACGTCAATCGTCATAATATTAATGTGATTTCGTATACGGATAATACATGCGAATTTTTTTTTCCTAACCAAATGGACAAATAATTTTTTTTTCTAACCAAGTCTTCTTGTAGGGCTATTACTGCAAGGTGGTGGTGAAGGGAATTCAAGCAGTAGCACCTACTCCACATGCATAAGTCCAAAATACAGTTAAGACTACAATTACAAGCTACGTGTGGCCGGCAAATTCAAACAGTAACACTTTTTCCCATCCACAAATATAAATACAATATGGTTTAGGGGCAATACATCCACAACTTAATTAAGATCTTGAAGAAATGTTAAATTATCTTCAGAGATAAAATGACCTTAAACAAAAATCTTCTTCCAAGACAAGATGCTATTGAACAAGGCTCGTTAGCCATGCTTGAGGGACCTCAGCCTCCACAACATGAAGCACAAATATAGACCTTGGCAAATACATTTAGACCAAAAATTACTAGCTTTTCTTGAGATCTCAACCTACACAACCCGGAGGACAACCTAGAGGTCAACATGGACTTTGGCTTGGGGGGACTTCAGCCTCCACAATCACATCCAGATCAAGTAATATTAAGAAAATCAGTAGTTCTTTTCTTCAGTCAATAATGAAGAAAAATAGTGAAAAATATACAAATAAAATAACGCAGATATAAAATCTGCACAATAAAAATAAGAACATGATTAACTTTTTTCTCAGTCCGTAAAGAAGGAAGACAATAAAAAAAAATTAAAATAGAGTAATATAAATTGTAGATAACAAAATAAGACGTTGAATAGTGCACTATAGTGATGATCTAATACATTACTAATAATCTCATACATGAATGAAGTTTATGTCATAACAAATAACTTTATGGCATATAGTATGTATCACGTAGAATATTAATAGAGTTTCATGTATATACTAAAACTAGATGAGCTTTCTATTGTTTTATGCTGCCTTGAAATGTCATATATTAAGTATTGCTTGATATAGACTACTTAATTTATCGAGTTCCATACAATTTCTATATAGTGTGTATATATATATATATATATATATATATATATATATATATACACACACACACACACACTATACTATATATACATAGTATATAAGTCATATTCGATAGTATACATCTTAAGATATACTATATATACATCTTAAGATATATATATACACACACACTATACTATATATACATCTTATATATACACACACTATACTATATATACATAGTATATAAGTCATATTCGATAGTATACATCTTAAGATATATATAATATATATAGTAAGATGTATATATATTATAGTATAGTATAGTATATACTATATATACAACTTAAGATATATAAGCTATATTCGATATATTCGATATACATATATATATAAGCTTATATATATATATATATACTATATTATACTATAATATATATACATCTTACTATATATAAGCTATATTCGATTTATATACTATAAATACATCTTAAGATATACTATATATACATGTATATCTACTATACTATACTATATATATATCTAGTATATCTAGTATACTATGTATATATAGTATATCTTAAGATGTATATATAGTATAGTATAGTATATATAGTATATCTTAAGATGTATATATATCTTAAGATGTATATATAGTATAGTATATATAGTATATCTTAAGATGTATATATAGTATAGTATATATAGTATATCTTAAGATGTATATATAGTATAGTATATATAGTATATCTTAAGATGTATATATAGTATATCGAATATAGTTTATATATCTTATGAGATGTATATATAGTATAGACTATAGTATAGTATATATATAATATACTATATATACATAGTATATAAGCCATATTCGATAGTATACATCTTAAGATATACTATATATACATGTATATCTACTATACTATACTATATATATATCTAGTATATCTAGTATACTATGTATATATAGTATATCTTAAGATGTATATATAGTATAGTATAGTATATATATAAGCTTATATATATATGTATATCGAATATAGCTTATATATCTTATGAGATGTATATATAGTATAGACTATAGTATAGTATAAATATAAGCTTATATATATATGTATATGTATATATGTATATCGAATATAGCTTATATATCTTAAGTTAGTATATATATACTATACTATACTATACTATACTATATATACATAGTATATAAGCCATATTCGATAGTATACATCTTAAGATATACTATATATACATGTATATCTACTATACTATACTAGTATATCTAGTATACTATGTATATATAGTATATCTTAAGATGTATATATAGTATAGTATAGTATATATATAAGCTTATATATATATGTATATCGAATATAGCTTATATATCTTATGAGATGTAATACGCAAGGGGAGTTTTTCCAATTAAAGTGACAATATTCGAAATAGGATTATTTATTTGATCAGAGTCGCCACTTAGAATAATTTATGGTGTCCCAAGTCACCGATTTATTTTAAATCCCAAATCGAGAAAATTTGACTCTATTTATGGTCTGCGAACACAGAAGACCGGGTAAGGAATTCTGTTAATCCGGGAGAAGGTGTGAGGCACTCCCGAATTCCATGGTTTTAGCACGGTCGCTCAACTATTAATAATTGGCCTAATTATCTGATTAATACATATTTATAACCTATTGTGCATTTTAGCTTTTTAACCGCTTTTAATTATTTATGGAGTTTATTTGAATAAGCCGCGATGTCGCGCACTCATTGTTTTTTGTACACATTGCGAATCGCACCACGTGAAACGCACTCGCGATTTATAACGTGTTAATTTTATTATTAACATTTGAAGTTATAGTCGAGTCACGTGAAACGCACACTTGAATTGGGATTTGCGTATCATGACTATGCCACGGGAACCGTACCCATAGTCACGATGATTTATTATTAATCGCGCCTAAAGCAAACTACGATTGTTCATGAATTATTTATTTTTCCTAAGGTTTGAGATTATTGTAAGATCAAGAGTTATGAATATTGGATTGTTTGTGGATAAGATGTATAATTTTAACTATTTGGATTACATTCTTTCAATTAACGATACTAATGGCCTATTCCTGACGAATGAAAAAAAGCACTAAACATTTTGAAACCCAATCCTTTTTGTTTTGTTCTTAACACCTATGAATAACTCTGTAGATGAATCAAACCCATCACAATAACCAAATAGGTAATTCAAACTTCACGTTCTAACTAGCTATAGAAGCAATTACAACTTCTGTTTTTCTATTTCCCTAACAGATTCACAATTCACAATGAGACAACTATCATTAATCATACAGCTCAAAACAAAAACCACTTGGAATAAGTTTAATCCTGTAAGTTCATCTTAAGCATGAATCACTGCTTTTAGGAGGCGGGTTCTGTCAACAAACCGTATCAATTTAATCAACCATTACTTAACAATTTTGACATTTAATTGAAACATGTATTACATCATCAGATATTCATCAAAGAAGGAAACTTAGGCAGATTTGGAAACTAAATAGACCAGATCTAAAAGATCAATCGCCCACTGAATATGAACAACTAATGTTTTATTCCCAAACTCGAAATGAAGGATAACAGATGAAAATTCACATACCTAAATAGTAGAAAATGAATGAACTCAACCAAATAAAGGTTTGAAATTGTAGAAATGAAACTCAGTAACTTGAAGCAAACGTGTCCAGCAGCAGTCGACACCAATTGGGAGTTTAATCTCTCTTAGAAGCCCAGGGATTAACCAACAAAATCAACAGAAAACCAAATAGCTCTTTGAACCTGCAGATCTAAACTAACATTTTAGGCATTTTTAGTATTTTCAACTGTTGTTCTTATGTTTTTTTAGCTACCCTCGATTTCAAATCTAAAAAATAAAATAAAATTGCAGATGGTGAGGCGAGTCCATGAGTATGGTATCTGAGAGAGGTGAGAGTGAAAGAGTGAGAGGGAGAGATGGGATCTGTCCGTTTGTTCTTCAGAAAATAAGAAATTGGGGTCCGTTCCGTCTATTTCTCTTTCTGTTTTGTCTCTGTTTTTGCCCCTCCCCCCTTCTCTCTATTTTCAGATCTATCTCCCCTTTTGCATATTGGGTGAGTGGAAAATATATAGGTCTAGGTATGGGGATTAATTGGTGGCCAAGAAAAAGAGTGTGTATGGGCATGTGCCTTTTTTGAGAGAGAGCATGTGCATTTTTTGAGAGAGAGAGCATGTGAGTTTGTTACAAAAGATAAGGAAGAATCTTGCCACATGGAAATGACTCATTGACTCTTGCTTTAATTAATATATATTTTTTTAAGAGTGTAAAATAAAAATACTAGCTAAATATTTTAAAATCAAGAACATATAATTTTTGTGATTTTTAATTTTCTTAAATAAACCTACTAAAAATGAAGTTAAGGTTAAAATATGTAGATTAAACTTAAAATTATTTACATACTAAAAAGTGTTGAAAAATCACAAGTATGGTAAAAAATTAGGTGCTCACAGCTGCCCCTCTTTGCTTGAGAACATGAAGAGTTTTCAGGCAAAGACAAAAGTGAGCTGTGTGATTAATTTTTTACCAAATCTTTATTCAAAAGGGAAAATAAACAAAGGAAAAGGGTGCAACCGAGTCCTGGTTTTGGACAACCTACATATTCCGGGTCATAAGGGTATCAGATTGCGTGTAGTTCAAGAGGAGTGATGGAATGATGGGTTGAGGAGTCGAGTGAGGTTCCGTCGAGGCTCCGGTCCGTGGTCCTGTTATTACATAAAAAATCAAAATCTAAAGGAACTAAACAACCCTATCAGCTATGAGTTACAAGGCTCCTATCTATAAGTCTTCTGAAGCTTGATCTTGAGTCTTGAATAATTCTTCATGCAGACTTTTGATTTGAACCTTGATGCTTGCTAGCTACAGGTGCTAGTTCACTCTTCTATGGTTTCTTCGGATCAAAACGCGACATGCAAAGCTTGTGACTTCAGTCATGTCTTGAGCTGTCCACATCTTTTCATCCGCTTCTGCATTTCGGATTCACTTCTTTTCCTTTTTTTTCTTTATTTTGGATTGAGACTCCTTTTTTGGCCATCTTGAACCCTGTGCCTCGAGGTAAAAACCTTATTCCTCAAGCAACTCGTGCTAACTTCTGATTTGAATTGAAAACAAAACTGGAGATTGCCCTATTCTTCAGGCGGGCTCCTGATGCTGACCTTAAACTTGGAATGAATTCTGAAATGAATTCCCTCATTCTCCAGGTGGGCGCCTGATTTTGACTTAAAACTGAAATAAATTCCCTCGTTCTCCAGGTGGTCACCTGATAACTTAAAATCGAAATAAATTTCCTCGTTCTCCAGGTGGGCGCCTGATTTTGACTTAAAACTGAAATGAATTTCCTCGTTCTCCAGGTGGGCGCCTGATGACTTAAAACTGAAATAAATTCCCCCGTTCTCTAGGTGGGCGCCTGCGACTGACTTGAACTTAAAATAAATTCCCCCATTCTCCAGGTGGGTGCCTGCTGACTTAAAACTTGAAATAAATTCCCTTATTCTCCAGGTGGGTGCCTGCTAAATTAAAACTTGAAATAAATTCCCTCATTCTCCAAGTGGGCACCTGTGCTGACTTAAAATAGAAATTAATTCCCTCATTCTCCAGGTGGGCGCCTGATGTTGACTTAAAACTTGAAATGAATTCCCTCGTTTTCCAGGTGGGCGCATGCTGACTTCAAACTTGCAATAAATTCCCTCATTCTCCAGGTGGGCGCCTGCTGACTTAAAACTTGAAATAAATTCCCTCATTCTCCAGGTGGGCGCCTGATGTCTTAAAACTTGAAATAAATTCCCTCGTTCTCCAGGTGGGCGCCTGATGACTCTAAAACTTGAAATGAATTCCCTCATTCTCCAGGTGGGCGCCTGATAACTTAAAACTTGAAATAAATTCCCTCGTTTTCCAGGTGGGTGCCTGCTGACTTAAAACTGAAATGAATTCCCTCGTTCTCTAGGTGGGCGCCTGCAATCATGACAACACAAACAAAACAGAGAAAATTTTCTGCCCCAGTTTATGCTAGGAACATTCTTGAGTGTTAGTTGAATCCCATTATCCAGGAGGGTCCTGAAAATTTAAAACTAGATCCCATTATCCAGGAGGGTCCTGAAAACTTGAAATTAAATCCCATTATCCAGGAGGGTCCTGAACAGTTAAAACCGAACTTATCTCGAACATGCTTTCCTCATGGGGGATTCCTAACAAAGCAAACAAGATTTCTTTCCCCTGCTTAAAACAAAGAAAATTTTGTCAGTTTGAAAATATGGTGGTTAGTTTGTGGCATCCTTGCTGAAAGTGTCTGCTTCTGCCACTACCCTGCTTCGTTTTGATTAGCTGCTTCGGGCTACAAAGAATTGTTTGACCTTTTGATCGGACCTCGACCACAAAACCTCTGAATGACTTGAATCTCTTACACTCAACTCGTCGTATGGCACTTTCATTCTGACAACTGTTGAACCTATGCATTTCCTACAAATTCACGAATCACTTGACCACTGAACTTCAGTTACCACCGCATTGCTCATTCTAAATCATGTCACTTGTGATGTGCCTGGCCGAATTTCACTTGGTGCAAATAAAAAGCTGGTAATGAGCTTTGAAGTCCTTTCTTGCTTGCTTAACAAAGACTGATTTGACAGAGACTTAGAAAAATAGACCCAAAAGAGACGAAGCGAAGTGACTTCGAGAATTAGGAATAAAAAGGAAAAAAACTGAGATGACTATTTGAAGAAAAATGGAAAAGGGACTTATCTAAATGAATCAACTGGCTCTAATGATCATGACATGCATTTCGGATTGATCAGCCTAATCCATCCAACTAATCACATTTCAGTTCATGTCATGTCTTCATACTTCAAAAACCGGGCTTTCAACGATCCAACTTTTCTGTAAAGTCACCAACCTCTTTCGACTTGTAGTGCCCCGAAGGGTTTTCACCAACAAGCCTCTCTCATTTGTTCATCTCTCAACTCACCGCCGCCTTACGGTGCCCGTGAGGGTTTTCACCAATAAGACTCTCTCATTTTAAATTTTTCCTCAGCTCACCATCGCCTTACGGCCCGTGAGGGTTTTCACCAATAAGAATCTCTCATTTTATTTATTTTCCTTGTACCCAATGAACAAAATGTTACCCATGATGGAAATCATACCTCTATCTCACTTGACTTGGCATCTTTAAAGATTGATCGGAAGGTCTTTCTTTGGACAGTAGTATAGGCTTTTGGAAAGGGTTAGAAAGAAAAGGTGGTATAAGGCTCAACATGACTTAAGATGAAAGGGTTCAAAATTACAACTTTTGGAATTAGACCTATTGCAAAACTAAAACTTTTGCCCCAGTTCTTTTTTGAATCTGGGGAATTTTGAATTTTTTATTTGATGGGACTGAACCTCAGAGTAAGGCTACCTACGTATCCTTAAAAGGAATCAAGTCTAACGTAGTTCCAACTAGTAAAAATTGTTTTGTTTTTGCTTTTATTTTTCTTTTTCTCCTTTTTTTTTTTTTGCTTTTAATCTTTTCCTTCTTTCTTTTCTTTTCTTTTCTTTTATATTTCTAACTCTACTTCTGATTCCAAAATAGGGGTATGAAAGAAAATAAATAAGGCTCAAAAAAGGGGTAACAAATGATAAAAGTGTTTGGGATAGCAGAATAAAATGCCTTCGTCATTCCAACTTTGAACATGCCTAGTACAAAATGCGATTGAAGATAAGCAAAGAAATCATACATAATATCTCTTGACTGCATCCGAATTGATAGCCATATCCGCACATTTACCTTCTATGTCTGTTAAATACAAAGCACCATTGGGCAACACCTTTGTCACAATGAACGGCCCTTGCCAGTTTGGGGCGAACTTGCCTTTAGCTTCGGCCTGATGTGGAAGGATGCGTTTCAACACCAGCTGACCCACCTCAAATTTCCGGGGACGCACCTTCTTGTTGTATGCTCTTGCTATTCTTTTCTGATACAATTGACCGTGACATACTGCTGCTAATCGTTTTTCATTAATCAAACTCAATTGCTCTAGCCGGGTCTTGACCCACTCATCATCATCAATTTCGGCTTCGGCAACGATCCGTAGGGATGGAATCTCAACTTCCGCAGGTATAACTGCCTCGGTTCCATATACCAGCAAATAGGGAGTTGCACCTATTGAAGTGCGAACAGTAGTGCGATAACCCAGTAAAACAAAAGGTAACTTTTCATGCTATTGCCTGGAACCTTGCACCATCTTACGAAGTATCTTCTTTATGTTCTTGTTAGCAGCCTCAACAGCTCCATTTGCCTTAGGACAATACGGAGTGGAGTTTCGATGTATAATCTTGAACTGTTGGCATACCTCTTTCATCAAATGACTGTTGAGGTTAGCAGCATTATCTGTGATGATTACCTTGGGAATTCCGAACCGGCAAATGATGTTTGAATGAACAAAATCTACCACCGCCTTCTTGGTCACGGACTTAAAAGTTACAGCTTCGACCCACTTGGTAAAGTAATCAATGGCCACAAGAATAAACCTATGTCCGTTTGACGCTGCTGGCTCAATTGGTCCAATGACATCCATGCCCCAAACAACGAAGGGCCAAGGTGCAGACATTGTGTGCAACTCAGATGGCAGGGAATGAATCAAATCACCATGCACCTGGCATTGATGACATTTGCAAACGAAGCTGATGCAATCTCGTTCCATGGTGAGCCAATAATAACCTGCTCGAAGAATCTTCTTTGCCAAGACATACCTACTCATATGCGGCCCGCAAACTCCGGAATGCACTTCGGCCATGATAGTCGAAGCTTGTTTAGCATCTAGGCACCTTAGTAATCCTAGATCTGGAGTTCTCTTGTACAATATTTCCCCACTTAAGAAAAATCCACTAGCCAGACGTCGAATGGTTCTTTTTTGATCACTTGTGGCATGTACCGGATATACCCCCGATTTGATGTATTCCTTGACATCATGGAACTAAGGCTCACCATCAGGTTCCTCCTCAATCACATTGCAATAGGCATGCTGATCACAGATTTGGATATGTAGAGGGTCGACATAAGTCTTATCCGGATGGTGTAACATTGACACCAGAGTAGCCAAGGCGTCGGCAATCTCATTATGAATACTGGGAATATGCTTGAATTCTACCGACCTGAATCGTTGGCAAAGATCATGCAAACATTGTCGATAGGGTATGAGCTTCAAATCCCGAGTTTCATATTCTCCCTGAATCTGGTGAACCAACAAATCTGAATCTTCCAAAACCAATATTTCTTGAACTCCCATGTCTATAGCTAGCCTCAAACCCAGAATGCATGCCTCGTATTCAGCCATGTTGTTAGTGCAATAAAATCGAAGCTGAGCTGTTACAGGGTAGTGATGCCATGTTTCAGAAATGAGTACAACCCCTATTCCGACACCTTTCATATTAGCAGCTCCATCAAAGAAGAGTTTCCAACCTGGATTTTCATCATGATCAACCTCGTCAACATACATCACTTCTTCATCAGGAAAATAAGTCTTCAGTGGCTCATATTCTTCATCCACCGGATTCTTGGCCAAGTGATCGGCCAGGGCTTGGGCTTTCATCGCGGTCCGAGTCACATAGATGATGTCAAACTCTGTGAGTAAAATCTGCCACTTTGCCAATCTTCCTGTGGGCATAGGCTTCTGAAAGATATACTTTAGAGGATCCATGCGAGAAATGAGGTAAGTAGTGTAGGATGACAGATAATGCTTCAACTTTTATGCCACCCAAGACAGGGCGCAACATGTCCTTTCAAGAAGAGTATACTTAACCTCATAAGGAGTGAACTTCTTGCTGAGATAATAAATGGCTCACTCTTTCTTGCCCGTGATGTCGTGTTGACCCAACACACAACCGAAAGAATTATCCAATACCGTCAAATAGAGAATTAAAGGTCTCCCAGGTTCTGGCGAGACCAGTACAGGTGGGTTTGACAGGTAATTCTTGATCTTATCAAATGCTTCCTGACACTCATCAGTCCACTTAACCACAACATTCTTCTTCAGCAACTTAAATATGGGCTCACAAGTTGTCGTAAGTTGAGCAATAAACCTGATGATGTAGTTTAACCTTCCGAGAAGGCTCATTACCTCGGTTTTGTTCTTTGGCGGTGGTAATTCTTGGATGGATTTGATCTTTGATGGGTCCAACTCAATACCGCGTCGACTGACTATGAATCCCAACAGTTTCCCGGACGGGACACCAAATGCACATTTTGCCGGATTGAGCTTGAGGTTGTACCTGTGGAGCCTTTGGAAGAACTTTCTCAAGTCTCTAACATGGTCGGACTGCTTCTTTGACTTTATGATCACATCATCTACATAAACCTCAATTTTCTTGTGTATCATGTCATGAAATATGGTAGTCATTGCCCTCATATAAGTTGCCCCAGCATTCTTCAAACCAAATGGCATTACCCGGTAGCAGTATGTCCCCCATGGTGTGATGAACGCTGTCTTTTCTGCATCTTCCTCATCCATCAGGATCTAGTGATATCCCGCGTAGCAATCCACAAAAGACCCAATCTCATGCTTGGCACAATTGTCGATCAGAATATGGATGTTCGGCAATGGAAAGTTATCTTTTGGACTTGCCTTATTGAGATCACGATAATCAACACAGACCCTGGTCTTACCATCCTTCTTTGGTACTGGCACGACATTAGCTAACCAAGTGGGATATCGAGTGACCGGAATGACCTTTGCGTCAAGCTGCTTTGTGATTTCTTCTTTGATCTTCACACTCATGTCAGTCTTGAACTTCCTTAACTTTTGCTTGACTGGAGGGAATGCCAGATCAGTTGGCAATTTATGAACTACCAAATCAGTGCTCAAACCCGGCATGTCGTCATACGACCATGCAAAAACATCTTTATATTCAAACAGTGCTTTGATTATTTCTTCCTTGATTTGTGGTTCCAGATGCACACTTATCTTGGTTTCCCTGATGTTATCTTGATCTCCTAAATTGATTGCTTTAGTTTCATTCAAATTAGGCTTGGGTTTTTCTTCAAAGTGATTTAGTTCTCTACTGATTTCCTGAAATGCTGCTTCTTCCTCATATTCTGTTTCATCATCACACTCTACTTCTTGGATTGTTGTTTCGGAATTAGATTGGCTTTTAAGATTTGGCTGAAAATTCCTCATGCATGTCATGTCATTGAAACCAGCATAAAAAAAACTATACAGAAAAAAGAAACAAAACAAAATGAAACACTATCAGGAATAATGGAAAACGGGAAATTGTATTTTATTGAAAATAAAAGATAGAAGGGTTTGTACATCAAAACAAGCAAAAAAAATAAAAAAATCTGGATTACAACCCTGGAATAACCCAGATAACAGAAAGGAAAACAAAGCAAACTACCAAAACTCCTTTCGGGTGGGGAGAGGAGTAGCTTTCCAATTGCTAAGCTTCACATTTGGCCCAACGAGCTGCACATCGGCATTACTGGAACCTTCCCCGATTTCCACCATGTTAACCTCATCAAACAAACTTTGGAACCTCTTGATCAGCTCTTCATCAAAGTCTACCACAGGTTTTGGGACCGCTGATATTGGGCGTTTTGCAACCCCTGGCTTGACAAAAGACTTGGAGATATGTGGAACAGGCTTAGGAAGTGACCATGCCTTTCTTTTCAAATTTTTAGCCTTTTTCATGTCCTTCCCTATGAGTGTGAATCCCAAACCAAATGTACCGAAACTTTCACGTGGACACACCGGATGTGCAATACCCTGCAGAGATGAACCCAGGCCTTTGCCCGGCACAAAACCATTCTTCAACATTTCATTTGATAACATGACGGACGCGAAGGGTAGCTTTGGACCTGGAATGCATTCTCCTTCAGGAATCTTCTCGACAGACACTGTTTCAAACATTTGGTACACCCAAGGCCCTTTATCATCTTCAACTTCAATAAATGGAACAATTGTGTCACTGTAAGAAGATAAGTTCTCATCACCGTGCACAATTATTTCCTGCCTGTCCCATTCGAACTTTACCATTTGATGCAGAGAAGACGGGATTGCCTTGGCAGCATGTATCCATGGCCTGCCCAACAACAAGTTGTAAGAGACAACCACATTTAGCACTTGGAACTCCATAGTGAACTCAACTGGCCCTATTGACAATTCGAGCATTATATCACCGACAGAATCTTTCCCTCCTCCATCAAAGCCTCGAACACATACATTGTTCATGTGGATCCTTTCAGTGCTGATCTTTAACTTTTGCAAAGTGGACAGAGGGCAGATATTTGCACTAGAACCATTATCAACCAATACCCTTGAGACAACAGAATCCTCACACTTCACTGTAAGATAAAGAGCTCGGTTGTGCTCCGTACCCTCTATAGGAAGTTCATCATCTGAGAAAGTGATCCTGTTTGCTTCGAAAATCTTGTTAGCAATCTTTTCCAAGTGGTTTACCGTGATCTTATCAGGAACATGGGCCTCATTTAAAATCTTCATCAGTGCTTTGCGGTGTTCATCTGAATGTATCAGCAAAGACAAAAGAGAGATCTGAGCTGGTGTTTTCCTTAACTGCTCTATAATGGAATAGTTTTGCATTTTCATCTTTTTCAGGAACTCTTCAGCCTCTTCTTCGGTGACCGGCTTCTTTACTGGGATGTGGCCATCCTTGAATGGATTTGCTTTCCTTAGTTCTTCTGGGGTAAAACATATCCCAGAACGAGTCAGTCCTCCGATTTCATTGACTTCTTCCTCTACTTCTTTCCCCTTATATGTTACTATCACCTGTTTGTAATTCCACGGGACGACTTTTGTGTCAACCATTGGTAATTGGGTCAGTGGCTTAATAATAACGGGGGTAATACGAGCCCCTTCCACAATTATGACAGGCTTGCCCGGGACCCCTGATACGATCACTTTTTGCTTTTCCTGGTTCGCTTCAACATCAATCGGAGGCCCTTTCACAACCAATACAGATGGCTTCACGTTGAGCGTGCTTAGCTTCTCCGACACCCCTTCAACTGTCAAGGGCATTGCTTTTGCAGAATCTGGAGCTTTAACTGGATTACTTTCGCTAGCCCGGATCATCATGACAGACTTGGAAGAATTCTTGGGCTCCCCATCCTTATGAACTATCTCAATCATATGTGTCTCTGCATGGGCCGGCAAAGGATTTTGGTTGATGTTTGGTGCCTCCGGGTTCTGGACCACAATTTGATTTGTATCAATAAGCTCTTGGATCGCCCTCTTCAAATGCCAACACTTCTCTGTGTCGTGCCCTGGGGCATCAGAACAATATGCGCATCTGAGGGAATAATCAAGGCTCCTTGGAGGTGGATTTGGTGTCTTTGACTCAATCAGCCTTAAAACGTCCAACTGCCTCAACCTTTGAAACAAACTGGTATACGACTCTCCAAGAGGGGTGAAGGTTTCTTTCCGCTGCTGCCTCTCTTTTCTATAATCTGGCCTTGATCGAAAGCTTGGACCAGTAGGGTTTCGATATGGTTGTGGGGGTGGATAAGGATTTTGTGGAGTTGGAGCACGCCATTGCGGGTAAGGAGGGGGTTGCACATATGACTGTGCATGGTGAACATAGTATTGGGGTGGTCTGACTGAATATTGAGGGTCTTGAGGTGGGAAATAATGTTGGGATGGATTATATGGAGCTTGGTGTAGGCTTGAGGTTGGGGGCGAGGTTTGGTGTACTGGTGAGGCGAACCCCTTGGGCCACGCCCTGATCCAGAGACAAACATAGCGACATCATCTTTCTTCTTTTTGCCTAATAGGCTTCTGGTGCCACTTTGAATTGCCTGTGTGGTTGCTTTTATGGCGGAATAACTCATGATCTTGCTTGACTTGAGTCCCTCTTCCACCATTCATCCCATCTTTACCACATCGTTGAAGGACTTACCTATGGCTGAGATCAAATGGCCAAAGTAAGTAGGTTCTAAGGCTTGAAGAAAGTACTCGACCATCTCATCTTCTTCCATTGGAGGATTGACTCGTGCAACTTGTTCTCTCCATCTGAAACCATATTCCCTAAAGCTCTCACCGGGCTTCTTCTCTACCTTGGTCAAAGATAGGCGATCCGGGATAATGTCTATATTGTACTAAAAGTGCCGAGCAAAGGCCTGAGCCAAGTCGTCCCATGTGTACCACCTGCTAGCGTCTTGGCGGGTGTACCATTCTAAACCCGCCACACTCAAACTCTGACTGAAATATGCCATTAATAATTCGTCTTTCCCACCGGCGCCTCTCATCTTGCTGCAAAAGCCTCTCAAATGGGCCACAAGATCTCCATGTCCATCGTACAGGTCAAACTTGGGCATCTTGAACCCAACAGGCAGTTGGACATCAGGGAATAAGCATAAATCCTTGTAAACCACACTTACTTGGCTTCCTATCCCTTGCATGTTCTTCAAAGATTGCTCTAGACTCTTCACTTTCCTGAATATCTCATCCTGCTCCACGTTCCGGGATGGTTTCTCAGTTTCAATAGGAGTTTCAAAGTGAGGGGTGTAGGAATAAGGATCCGTGACTTTGAAAGTTGGGCCCGGAGCGTAATATTGGGTATCTGGAGCTTGGAACGCGGGTTCACTAGAAGATCGGTGGAGGGTAGCTCGCGGAGGGGCTACGAAAACAGGAGCAGATGTCGGAGCCGGGTATGCTGTTGTTTTGGCTGGTGGAGCATGGAAAGTTTGGGACGAGGTGCCGGGGTAGTGGTGGAAAGGGGTAAAACCCGGTGCATACTGAGGGGAGAGATCAACGGTAGTGGGATTCTGGGCTTGTGCTAGTGGTGGGATGAAAGCGGGATTTTCTGTGTAGTTAACGGGAAATGAAGGTGGAGGATGCCCCCTGATCCAAGCTTGATACATTTAAGCCATTTGATGCTTCAACCTGTGGATCTCCTTTTTCAATTCAGACTCTGATTCTACAATCTCCCTCGGCGGGTCAACAACACCCGTGTTCGACTCTTTGCTAATCATGATTGCCTTGCTCTTGGATCTAGTATTATAGGGGTGACTTGCTAGGATGCCAACAAACTAACCACCTAAACAGAACCTATCTTTCTTTGCACACACAATAACTTGGTCAGTTTTGAAGCATTTAACAGATAGGGAATCGTATATTGGGGATGCAATGCACCTGAGCAGTTAAACGTTTCTAAATGCTTTGCGACGGCTTATATGTTTCATCCCGGCCTTTTCCCAAATTTTGAATCCTGATTTTTTTTCCTCTCTCCTTTTGCTGTGTTTCGCTCTTTTAATTCTCATTCTCTTTTTCCTTTTGTTTGGCCCCTTTTTTCTTTCTTCTCTCTCTCTTTTTTTTCTCTATTTTATTTTAAGACTGTGATCGAATCCTATGGGGATTGCCTACGTATCATGATGCCGCATGAATCAGATCATTACGTAGTTCAGGGATATAAATGCGAAAGGAAAGAATTTTTTTTTTTTTTTGGGTTTTTTAATATTTCATTAATAAAAGACATCTTTTTGGATTTTCTATAACAAGGACTTAAAAGTAGTGATGACTACAAAAGAAAATCTACAGACTCGAAATAAAGCAATACACAACCTTGACAAAGACGAATAAAACTCGATAAAAAGTAAAATACAGACTCAAAACTGAACAATCAAAAATACATAAGAGCCTCCACTAGTACTCCGGGGGCCTGCGGGACATCGGTCGTTCTCCGCACGGGCCTATGGGCAATATCTTCTTGAAGGTGGTCTAGGTCAACCATCACCTGGCGAACAAATGTCATCACAGAAGCAAAAAACATAGACCTGGTCATATCTTCACATTCATGGCATTTCATTACAACATAATCAGCTATCTCTTTAATCCTCATTCTGATGACACCCTTTTCTGGAAGTAAACGTCCAATCTGCTGGGCCCGAGCCTCCAACACTTGTGCATCTGTGTTGTTTTGGTCTTGTAACTGTTGCATGCTTTCTTGTAATTGATAAATCAATGCGTAGCAATGCTCTCTTTCTGCCTTGAAATCCTTTGTTTGTTTGACCATTTCATTCTCAAGGGCAACCATCCTTTTCTGTAAAATTGCTACTTCTTTGTCATATTTCTGCTTCAACTGGTGGGCTAATCTAGCTTGTTCTTCCGCACCTTTGGCCAACTTTGCTTGAGCATTTAACAAGTCTCTTTCGGCCTTTGTCAAGTCAGCCGCATAGTCATGCACCTTCATCCTTAGTTTGCCGATGAGTTTTTCATCTTTCTCGCTCCTCACAGGCATTTCAGCAGCCATCCTCATGTCCCGGAGTTGGGCTCGGAGTGCCTCATTTTCCCGAACCAATCTCTTCTTTTCTCCTTCATCCTCAGCAGCCTGCAAACTACTATCAAATTTGATTTTTCCGATTCGTTGTTCTAATTTGCTTATGGTGGCCAAGTATTCCTTTTCTTTGGCTAACCAAGCCCACTGCTCCTGCGATGCGTCAACAAATTCTTGGATATGAGGTCTTTTAGTCGGCCGTTCAGATTCACCATTCGTCGCCACTGTCTTTCCATACCAGGCAACATATCTAGGTAAGACCTCACCCTAGACAAATCACGTACTCGGGTGTTTGCTCCCAAATACTGGCATTCGCTCCAAATTTGGCGAACAACTTCTTTGGGAAATTGGGCATCAGAGCGGATTTCGACCACATGAGTGCTATGATCTTCATCTCTAGGAACTGTCTGGCATCTTCCAAGTTGTCTCAAAACTCGGTACGAAGCATAGGGTTGGATGCTTCGGAGACCCATTAGCAAGAAGTAGGGCCCAGTGGCGGACATATAAACAATCTCATCAACGGGAAGCCAACCCAATGTCCATTCTATCTGATCTGCGGTTGTAGATCGAAAGCGGGTAATCCAATCTTTGACCCCTTTCGGCATTTTGAATCCTGTTACTCGTGTACCAAACTCTTCAATGAAGTTTTTCCCCATAGACCCATAGTTCATGTATCGAGGACGATGACAAAGGTGCTCGATCATTCACATTTGCAACAGTAGGTTGCATCCCTCGAAAAACCTAACTCCGGCCTTACAGAATGTGAGGGCTCGGAATATATCTGATACGATCATGGGTGCGAGGGTACTCTTGGCCTGAGTAGTCAGAACGTGGACAACCCCGGCTACCCGTAAATCAATATGCCCATCTTCCCTTGGAAACACCAAAAGGCCTAAAAACGCCACCATGAAGGCAAAACATCTATGGGTCTCCCATTTTGATCGATTTCCTTTATTGCAGAGTCCATTTTCAGGGTCTTCGAATCCCCTTAAATGCCCGTATCGCTGATATAGAAAATGAAAAGTGGAAGTTCCCCCTGCTAGACTTCCAGTCTTGATTTGTATGCTTATCTTTATTAAGTCTAGAAACTTGTGGGGAGTAACAGTCCTTGGAGATACCAGGTACTTGTGTCTCAATCCTTCCGTGCTCCCAGTATAACCCGCCATTTCTTCCAAAGTAGGCGTAAGCTCAAAATCTGATAAGTGCAAAACATTATGAGCAGGGTCCCAGAATGCCACTAATGCCTCTATCAGGTCCCTTCTAGGTTGAATTTTCAATAGTCCAGTGAGCGCCCCCAGGTATTGGTTGACCATGCCTCGTCCTTGTTTTCCCAAATCCTCCCACCACATGTGGAGTGCTAGTGAAATCTGATCCATAACCTTCACAGGTAAGTTCTGAACGGTGCTCATTCTGTACATTTTTAAATTAGGGTGACCAAATTAAAATTTTGTATAAAACTGACCATGAAAAGATTATTATTATTAATGCAAAATACAACCGAGAATAAATTACGGCTACTTTTGCAAATACGACCTTTCAACACTTTGGAGGAGAAGATTTTAGGGCTGTGTTTGCTAAGTGGCCAATTTTTTTCTTTTTTCTTTTTTTTTTCTTTTTTTTTTAAAAAAACAAACATGAGTGGCTATTCTTGCAAAACAGTCTTCCGGCGTCCCGTCGGGACATTTTGGCTATTTGGGCAAAAATGGCATCGCCGAACTTTATTTATGACAACATTTTCCTATTTTGATTATTTTTGCAAAAATGGGACTGGACCCGATGAGGGTTGCCTACGTATCCCACACCTGGTGGGAATCAAACCCGCGTAGTTCGGTGAGTTTTGACGCGTGAAAAAATAGGACTTATTTTTCAAAGACAAATCTTTTTTCTTTTCTCTCTTTCTTTAAAATTTCGGCAGAGTTTTGGGATATTTTGAACACTAGTATTTTTAGAACCGGATGTTTCTCTATCCTACCTCACTTCTTGATTTTGCTTGATTTTCTTTTCCTATTCTAAAAGCCGGTCAACATACAAGCCGAAACCGATAAATGCACAAGTAGCACGTAAAAAAAAATGCATCAGAATGGTCTTTTAAATTGGGTACACCTGTCCTAGACAGACCCAATCCCTATGTTGAGTCTCCAAAGTCAAATGCACGTGATGCAAACAAACGTACCTACTAGGGATCCGATATGAGGCTATGTTATTCTAGGCTTAAAAAACCCTGGGTGTATGATTCTAGACCTGGCTTACCCGAGCGGACAACTTGAGCCGGGGGGGGCAACGTACCGGTAACCAAAAGGCCATCCGGCTTTGTAACTGATCCGATCCTCGTTCTAAATTAGGATATGACATTAACAGAAAAGAAGTCACGCCAGCGTACACTTCCCAGAAGATTTAGAAGACTCAGAGAGAAGAAGGGTTTCATGACAGTTTATATACAGTCCAAACAATATCAAAGCGGTAAAAAGAGGCATTTAGCACATTAGGCTCAAACACGTAAAAATCAGATAATAAGTAAAAGCCAAGTATAACAGCCATCTAAGCTCGAATTCTGAACCCTGAACCAGAGATTCTGGGTTCGTTCCCCAGCAGAGTCGCCAGAGCTGTCACACCTCCTTTTTCCCGAAGGAATAGGGATAAAGGGAGTTTTTTCAATTAAAGTGACAATATTCGAAATGGGATTATTTATTTGATCAGAGTCGCCACTTGGAATAATTTATGGTGTCCCAAGTCACCGGTTTATTTTAAATCCCAAATCGAGAAAATTTGACTCTATTTATGGTCTGCGAACACAGAAGACCGGGTAAGGAATTCTGTTAACCCGGGAGAAGGTGTAAGGCACTCCCGAATTCCGTGGTTTTAGCACGGTCGCTCAACTATTAATAATTAGCCTAATTATCTGATTAATACATATTTATAACCTATTGTGCATTTTAGCTTTTTAACCGCTTTTAATTATTTATGGAGTTTATTTGAATAAGCCGCGATGTCGCGCACTCATTGTTTTTTGTACACATTGCGAATCGCGCCACGTGAAACGCACTCGCGATTTAAAACGTGTTGATTTTATTATTAACATTTGAAGTTATAGTCGAGTCACGTGAAACACACACTTGAATTGGGATTTGCGTATTATGACTATGCCACGGGAACCGTACCCATAGTCACGATGATTTATTATTAATCGCGCCTAAAGCAAACTACGATTGTTCATGAATTATTTATTTTTCCTAAGGTTTGAGATTATTGTAAGATCAAGAGTTATGAATATTGGATTGTTTGTGGAGAAGATGTATAATTTTAACTATTTGGATTAACAAAAATTACATTCTTTCAATTAACGATACTAATGGCCTATTCCTGACGAATGAAAAAAAGCACTAAATATTTTGGAACCCAATCCTTTTTGTTTTGTTCTTAACACTTATGAATAACTCTGTAGATGAATAACACCAACCACAATAACCAAATAGGTAATTCAAACTTCACGTTCTAACTTGCTACAGAAGCAATTACAACTTCTGTTTTTCTATTTCCCTAACAGATTCACAATTCACAAGGAGACAACTATCATTAATCATACAGTTCAAAACAAAAACCACTTGAAATAAGTTTAATCCTGTAAGTTCATCTTAAGCATGAATCACTGCTTTTAGGAGGCGGGTTCTGTCAACAAACCGTATCAATTTAATCAACCATTACTTAACAATTTTGACATTTAATTGATACATGTATTACATCATCAGATATTCATCAAAGAAGGAAACTTAGGCAGATTTGGAAACTAAACAGACCAGATCTAAAAGATCAATCACCCACTGAATATGAACAACTAATGTTTTATTCCCAAACTCGAAATGAAGGATAACAGATGAAAATCCACATACCTAAATAGTAGAAAATGAATGAACTCAACCAAATGAAGGTCTGAAATTGTAGAAATGAAACTCAGTAACTTGAAGCAAACGTGTCCAGCAGCAGTCGACACCAATTTGAGAGTTTAATCTCTCTTAGAAGCCCAGGGATTAACCAACAAAATCAACAGAAAACCAAATAGCTCTTTGAACCTGCAGATCTAAACTAACATTTTAGGCATTTTTAGTATTTTCAACTGCTGTTCTTATGTTTTTTAGCTACCCTCGATTTCAAATCTAAAAAAAAATAAAATTGCAGATGGTGAGGCGAGTCCATGAGTATGGTGTCTGAGAGAGGTGAGAGTGAAAGAGTGAGAGGGAGAGATGGGGTCTGTCCGTTTGTTCTTCAGAAAATAAGAAATTGGGTCCGTTCCGTCTATCTCTCTTTCTTTTTTGTCTCTGTTTTTGCCCCCTCCCCCATCTCTCTATTTTCAGATCTATCTCCCCCTTTGTGTGTTGGGTGAGTGAAAAATATATAGGTCTAGGTATGAGGATTAATTGGTGGCCAAGAAAAAGAGTGTGTATGGGCATGTGCCTTTTTTGAGAGAGAGCATGTGAGTTTGTTATAAAAGATAAGGAAGAATCTTGCCACATGGAAATGACTCATTGACTCTTGCTTTAATTAATATATATATATATATATATATATATTAAGAGTGTAAAATAAAAATACTAGCTAAATATTTTAAAATCAAGAACATATAATTTTTGTGATTTTTAATTTTCTTAAATAAACCAACTAAAAATGAAGTTAATGTTAAAATATGTAGATTAAACTTAAAATTATTTACATACTAAAAAGTGTTGAAAAGTCACAAGTATGGTAAAAATTTAGGTGCTCACAATAGCTTATATATCTTATGAGATGTATATATAGTATAGTATAAATATAAGCTTATATATATATGTATGTATATGTATATCGAATATAGCTTATATATATCTTAAGTTGTATATATAGTATATATATACTATACTATACTATATTATATATACATAGTATATAAGCCATATTCGATAGTATATATCTTAAGATATACTATATATACGTCTCTACTATACTATACTATATATATATCTAGTATACTATGTATATATAGTATATCTTAAGATGTATATATAGTATAGTATAGCCTAATTTTTGCCTTATATATATATATATATATATATGTGTGTGTGTGTGTGTGTGTGTGTGTGTGTGTGTGTGTGTGTGTGTATCGAATATAGCTTATATATCTTAAGTTGTATATATAATATATTATATACTATACTATATATACATAGTATATAAGCCATATTCGATAGTATATATCTTAAGATATACTATATATACGTCTTAAGATATATATAATATATATAGTAAGATGTATATATATTATAGTATAGTATAGTATATACTATATATACAACTTAAGATATATAAGCTATATTCGATATACATATATATATATATAAGCTTATATATATATACTATACTATATATACATCTTAAGATATATAAGCTATATTCGATTTATATACTATATATACATCTTAAGATATATATATATATATATATATATATATATAGTATACATCTTAAGATATACTATATATACATGTATATCTACTATACTATACTATATATATATATCTAGTATATCTAGTATACTATATATACATGTATATCTACTATACTATACTATACTATACTATATATATATCTAGTATATCTAGTATACTATGTATATATAGTATATCTTAAGATGTATATATAGTATAGTATAGTATATATATAAGCTTATATATATATGTATATCGAATATAGCTTATATATCTTATGAGATGTATATATAGTATAGACTATAGTATAGTATAAATATAAGCTTATATATATATATATATATATATATATATATATATCTTATATATCTTAAGTTGTATATATAGTATATATATACTATACTATACTATACTATACTATATATACATAGTATATAAGCCATATTCGATAGTATACATCTTAAGATATACTATATATACATGTATATCTACTATACTATACTATATATATATATCTAGTATATCTAGTATACTATATATACTATTTTTGACAGCCCAACGGTTATTATTTTTTATTTTTTTTTAAAAAAAGCCGCTGGGACCGTTTGGCCCGCTAAGGGACCGGGCCGGTCCCGGGCCCTGGCGGGCTATACTGTCCCGAGCCTGACAGACCCAATTCATAGGACCGGACCACAAGACCGGACCAAGCCCGCTAAATCCGGCCCAAACGGTCCTGGCCCATTAGCCCGTTAGGCCCGTTTGGCCCGCGGTACCGGGCCGGTCCCGGGCCTCAACCGGCCCACTTGTCACCCTTACTTGATATAGACTATTTAATCTAGAGAGTTCCACACGATTTCTGGCATTTAGATTATTTTTCATTTTAGATTCATTTCTATATAATTATATACATAAATATGCGTAGTTGTCATATATTTTATTTAGAAACACAAATCAAGGCTATTTGTGGGCGAATGCCTTACTTTAAGCCATAGCTCTTGTGCAGAATAGTCTATGATTTGGACATTACTATCTTGATGAATTAAGTAATCGATGAACCAACTTGATTTGCCACTATCACACGATAGGTTGAATTCAAGATAGTCGTGCTATTTTGATTGGACATTACGGGCCGCAAAGTTCAAACTTAAGGACATCGTGTCATAAAATTCGAAAATTGTATGTAAAAATTTGAATCTTATGTCCTGAATTTTAAATTAGTAGTTCAGAAATTTAGGACACTTTGTCGTGAATTTTAAATTAGCAACTCAAAAATTCAAGACACTAAGTCTTGCATTTCAAAATTCAAGATACTTAGTCCTGAAATTTGGGTGAATTGGCTAATCTTTAAATATATTGTAAATTGATGATATATTTTAAATAACGTGCTTAAAAATGGCTATTGATGCAGTTCTCCCTTAAGACCGTCCATATGAAAACACAAATTAATGCGAATTTGAAATCAAACGTTACCAAAATTTTAATCAGTGTAAGTAAACACTTAGAGTGTGTTTGGTATCCCAGTTTCCACTCTTTAGTTGCACAAAATAGTTTGAAAAATATTTTTCTATATATCACATTTTCCTGAAAATAGAGGAAAATGACTTCCCTAGAAAAAATTAGGAAAACATTTTCCAAAAATCCATCTTCCCTCACATCTAACCCCAACCCTACCTCTCCCACCCCTTCTCTCCACAAAGTTTTTTTTTTCTTTTCTGTCACCACCCACCCTGCTAACCCCTCTCCCCCCTCCCGCAAAAAAAAATTATTATTTTTTTACCTTTTTTTTTGTATTTTTAATTTTCTATTTTTTCGTTTTTCTGTAACAAACCAACCCCACCCCACTCCCCCGCCCCGTCCCCGCCCAAATTTTTTTTACTTTTTTTCTTATTTTTTTTCTGTTTTTTCGTTTTTCTACCCCCCCTTCCCCTCCCAGTGGCAATTTTTTTTTATATATATATTTTCATTTCTGTTTTTTATTTTTATTTTTTGAGTTTACAGATTCAAAATTTTACGAGTTCCAAAGTTATGAGTTCGGAGGTGGTTTATGTGTTTGAAAGTTTGCGGGTTTAGAAATTATAGAGTTTACGGGTTCGAAAGTTTAGCGGTTCGGAAGTTTACCGAATTTGTGGGTTCGGAAGGTTGTTGGTTCGAAAGTTTATGACTTCATGTTTATTGTATCTAAATTATTTATGAATACCTTTGAGAAATTATTTTCCTTAATTTGCGTACCAAACACCAGAAAATGAGTAAGAATACTTCTTGATTTTCAAGAAAATATTTTCTTGAAAAATATTTTTCGTTATACCAAACACACCCTTAGTTGATAATTACTTTACTTATCATATAAACATAATCTTTTAGTAGCATACTAGAAGCATACACTTGCAAGAGGACTAATTAAAAATCAGGTTCATGTAGCTCATACAAAATCACTTAGAACAAAATACTCATAAGCAAATCACTTAGATTTTCTTAGTTAATGAATTTTTGTGTGTAAGATTTTCATTAAATAAAAGGTTTAATCATTCTTAGAAAAATAATATATCCCCATTTTATTAGTGTAGAATTTTTATAGTATCATAATTGTAAGCGTTTGATTTTAAAATGCATGAAATGTATCTGCAATTTAATCTTATTAGATAAATGTTTATTCTAATTTACCAAAAAAATTATAATAATTAATCACACTAAACATCCCTGTAATATGACTCAATGTCAAATACATTCTTTGTAGTTCTACAATCTAATACTCGCACCCTTATACTATGAATATCCTACGTTTATAATATAAATATAAATATAAATATAAATATAAATATAAATATAAATATAAATATAAATATAAATATAAATATAAATATAAATATAAATATAAATATAAATATAAATATAAATATAAATATAAATATAAATATAAATATAAATATAAATATAAATATACCATTTCTGTCACGACCCGAAATTTTCACCTTCGGACCGTGATGGCGCCTAATATTTCACTTGCTAGGCAAGCCAACGTTAGAAACATATTAACCAATTTTTAAATAATCTTTACATTATTAATAATCAAGGAAACAAAAGCATAATCAAAGTTTGAAATATAGTGAAATAATCCATAAATACAACGGTGTCTAAATACCATCCCAGAATTGGTGTCACAAGTGCACGAGCTTTTAGAATAAATACAAATAAAGGTTTGAATAAAATAAAGCTGTCTGGAAATAAACACACAGCTAAAGTAAAATAGACGGGGACTTCAGAACTACGGACGCCATGCAGTTATACCTCAAGTCTCCTCTGGTAGCTGAAATCCGAGCAAGTCTATGGTACGCCGCTGGGCCGAACTCCGAAATCTGCACAAGAAGTGCAGAGTATAGTATCAGTACAACCGACCCCATATACTGGTAAGTGTTGAGCCTAACCTCGACAAAGTAGTGACGAGGCTAAGGCGGGTCACTTACATTACCTGTACGCAATATTAGTAACAACAACAAATAGTAAAAATAAATCAGGTAACTCATTTATAATAATTTAAGCCAACTCAGTAGTCATAACCAATTATCATTTCCATCAATTCTGTTGCAACGTGCAACCCGCTCTCACAATATATTCACATTCAATTCTGTTGCAGCATTTCACATTCGGTTATGTTGCAGCGTGCAACCCGCTCTCACAATATATTCACATTCAGTTCTGTTGCGGCGTGCAACCTGCTGCTCCAATATATTCATTTTAATCAAGTCTGTTGCGGCGTGCAACCCGATCCCCCAATATATAAATATGTATGTCGACTTTTAAATAAGTCTGTTGTGGCGTGCAACCCAATTCTCCAATATGGACTTTTAATAAGTCTGTTGCGGCGTGCAACCCGATCCTCTAATATGGACTTTTTAATAAGTCTGTTGCGGCGTGCAACCCGATCCTCCAATATGGACTTTTAATAAGTCTGTTGCGGCGTGCAATCCGATCCTCCAATATATTCATTATAATTAATTATGTTGCGACATGCAACCCGCTCCTCCAACATTATTCATTTACCAATTCTTATAGAAGAAATTTCCCCAATAAATACAACAATTAATATAAAATTATAAGACAACAAGCATACAATAATTATGATTTAATTATGAAACAAACAAAGGCAAATAGCAAATTATTATAAAAATCAGAGAGAAAATATGCAGTTTAATATTTAATATGCTAAATGTCAAATAACAATTAAGGCACATAATTCAAATAGCATGTAACAATTAATGCAGGAATTCAAGAATTAATATTTGACAAAGAATAGGAGATAAATAATTATTATAATAATTAATTCATGATTTAAATAATTTATGATTTTTTAATTAAGCAGAAAAATAATTAATCTGACAACGTATAGACACTCGTCACCTCGCCTATACGTCGTTCACATGCATTTCACATAACAAATAATTTAAGAGTTCTATTCTCTTAAGTCAAGGTTAACCACGATACTTACCTCGCTTTGCAAATTCCAATCAATTACTCGACCACATCTTTTCCTTTTAAATTTGTCTCCAAAAGTTTCAAATCTATTCACAAACAATTCGATATACTCAATACGAATTAAAGGAATTAATTCCATATGAATTTACAGATTTTTCGGATAAAAATCAGAAATTTATTAAAATATTCGGCAATGGGACCCACGTCTCAAATCCCAGAATAACTTACGAAATCTGAACACTCATTCCGATACGAGTCCAACCATACAAAAATTATCCAATTCCGATGTCAAATGGACCTTCAAATCTTAAATTTTCGTTTTTGAAAGATTTTATAAAAATTTAATTTTTCTTCCATAAATTCACGGATTCATGATATAAATGAGTATGAAATCATGAAATATAATCAATATAGGATAAGGAACACTTACCCCAATGTTTTCCCGTAAAAATCGCCCAAAAATCGCCTTACCCGAGCTCAAAAATGGAAAAGGGTTGAAAATGGGACGAATCCCATTTTCGAGAACTTAAGTTCTGTTTCTGGGACTTTTACCCTTCGCGAATGCGGTCAGTGCCTCGCGTTTGCGAAGCACAAATTTGTGCTGTCCCATTTTACACTTCGCGAACGCGAAGCTTGCCTAGTTTGGCCTTCGCGAACGCGAAGGCAATAATCCTGGCCAGCTTCTTTCCCTTCGCGAACGCGAGGCTTCGCGAACGCGGTCACTCTATCGCGAACGCGAAGCACAAAACGTACCAGCCCCAATTTGCTCTTCGCGTTCGCGAGAGTACCTTCGCGAACGCGAAGAAGAACACACTAGAATCCTGAAGTCTGCAGAAAACCAGATTTCCTAAGTCCGTAAATGATCCGTTAACCACCCGAAACCAACCCGAGTCCTCGGGGCTCCAAACCAAACATGCACCCAAGTCCTAAAATATCATACGAACTTGCTCGCGTGATCAAATTGCCAAAATAATACTAAGAACTACGAATCAGACACCAAATCAAAGGAAATTTTCAAGAAAACTTTAAAACATATATTTTTACAACCGGACGTCCGAATCACGTCAAATCAACTCCGATTCTCACCAACTTTGGCAGACAAGTCATAAATATTATAGTGTACCTACACCGTGCTCCGGAATCAAAATACGGACCCGAGGTCAATAAATCCAATATCAGTAATTTCTTAAAAATCATTAAGCTTTCAAGCTTTTAATTTTTCATCAAAATTTCATATCTCGAGCTAGGGACCTTGAAATTCGATTTCGGGCATACGCCCAAGTCCCAAATCATGATACGGAACTACAGGAATTGTCAAAATATTGATCCGGGCCCGTTTACTCAAAATGTTGACTAAAGTCAACTCAGTTGAGTTTTTAAAGCTCTATTTCACATTTTAATCCATTTTTCACATAAAAACTTTTTGGAAAATTGTACAGACTGCGCACGCAAGTCAAGGAATAATAAATGGTGCTTTTCGAGGTCTTAGAACACAGAATTACTTATTAAATTTAAAGATGACATTTTGGGTCATCATACTCTCCACGTTTAAAACAAACGTTCGTCCTCGAACGAAGTTAGAAAAAGTACCTGAGCTGGTGAATAAGTGTGGATATTTACTCCGTATGTCCGACTCGGACTCCCAGGTAGATGCCTCTACCGGATGACCTCTCCATTACCCCCGAACTGAAGGATAACTCTTAGACCTCAATTGTCGGACCTGCCAGGCTAGAATAGCCACCGGCTCCTCCTCGTAAGTCAAATCTTTGTCCAATTGGACTGAGCTGAAATCTAACACATGGGACAGATCACCATGATATTTTCGGAGCATAGACATATGGAACACCGGATGAACCGCTGATAAACTAGGTGGTAATGCAAGACTGTAGGCTACTTCACCCACCCTTTCAAGAATTTCAAAGGGTCCGATATACCTAGGGCTCAACTTGCGCTTCTTCCCGAACCTCATTACACCTTTCATAGGTGAAACCCGGAGCAATATTCTTTCTCCAACCATGAATGCAATATCACGAACTTTACGGCCGGCATAACTCTTTTGCCTAGACTGAGCTGTGCGAAGTCGATCTTGTATAATCTTGACCTTATCCAAGGCATCCTGTACCAATTCGGTACCCAACAACCGAGCCTCTCCCTGTTCAAACCAGCCAACTGGCGAGCGACATCGCCTTCTGTATAATGCGTCATATGGAGCCATCTGAATGCTCGACTGGTAGCTATTATTATAAGCAAACTCCGCAAGTGGCAAGAACTGATCCCAAGAACCTCCAAAGTCTATAACACAAGCGCGAAGCATATCTTCCAATATCTAAATGGTGCACTCTGACTGTCTGTCTGTCTGTGGATGAAATGTTGTACTCAACTCAACCCACGTGCCTAACTCACACTGTACAGCCCTCTAGAAGTGTGAGGTAAACTGTATACCTCGATCTGAAATAATAGACACGGGCACACCGTGAAGGCGGACAATCTCACGAATGTAAATTTCAGCTAACCTTTCTGAAGAATAGGTAACTGCCACTGGAATGAAATGTGCTGACTTGGTCAACCTGTTCACAATGACCCAAACTGCGTCAAATTTTCTCTGAGTCCATAGGAGCCCAACAACAAAATCCATAGTGATACACTCCCACTTCCACTACGGAATTTCTAACTTCTGAAGCAAACCACCAGGTCTCTGATGCTCGTACTTAACTTGCTGACAATTCAGACACCGAGCTACATAAGCAATTATAACCTTTTTCATTCTCCTCCACCAATAATGTTGCCGCAAATCTTGATACATTTTGGCGGTACCTGGATGACTAGAGTACCTGGAACTGTGTGTATCTTCAAGAATTAATTCACGAAGCCCATCCACATTAGGCACACAAATACGACCCTGCATTCGCAGAACTCCATCTCTCCCCACAGAAACCTGTTTAGCATCACCGTGCCGCACCGTGTCCTTAAGGACAAGTAAATGAGGTTCATCATACTGCCTCTCTATGATGCGCTCATATAAAGAAGACCGAGCAACTGTGCAAGCTAGAACCCGACTGGGTTCTGAAATATCTAACCATACAACCTGATTAGCCAAAGTCTGAACATCTGCAGTTAATGGCCTCTCACCAACCGGAATATACGCAAGACTACCCATACTCACAGCCTTTCTACTCAAAGCATTGACCACCACATTGGCCTTTCCGGGGTGATACAAAATGGTGATATCATAGTATTTCAACAACTCCAACCATCTTCTCTGCCTCAAATTAAGATCCTTTTGTTTGAACAGATACTGAAGGCTACGATGATCAGTAAATACCTCACATGAAATATTGTAGAGGTAATGCCTCCAAATCTTCACCACATAAACAATGGCTGTCAGTACTAAGTCATGAACATGATAATTCTTCTCGTGAACTTTCAACTGCCGCGATGCATATGCAATCACCCTGCCATCTTGCATTAATACTGCACCAAGCCCAATGTGAGATGCGTCACAATATACCGTATACGATCCTGAACCTGTGGGTAATACCAACACTGGCACCGTAGTCAAAGCGGTCTTGAGCTTCTGAAAGCTCAACTCACACTTGTCTGACCATCTGAATGGGATACCTTTCTGTGTCAATCTGGTCAATGGGCTTGCTATAGATGAAAACCCTTCCACGAACCGCCGATAATAACCTGCTAAACCCAGGAAACTCTGGATCTCTCTAACTGAAGTAGGTCTAGGCCAATTCAGAATAGCCTCAATCTTCTTAGGATCCACCTTTATGCCTTCTGCCGATACAACATGTCCCCAAAAGGCAATTGAGTCTAACCAAAACTCACATTTTGAAAACTTGGCATATAATTGATTATTCTTCAAGGTGTGAAGCACACTTCGAAGATGCTGCTCATGTTCCTCTCGGCTGCTGGAGTAAATCAAGATATCATCAATGAATACAACCACAAAAGAATCTAAATAAGGCTTGAACACCCAATTCATCAGATCCATAAATGCTGCTGGGGCATCTGTCAACCCAAATGACATCACTAGGAATTCGTAATGCCCATGCCGAGTTTGAAAAGCTATTTTAGGGACATCAGATGCCCTAATATTCAACTGATGGTAACCAGACCTCAAATCAATCTTCGAAAATACCTTGGCACCCTGAAGCTGTTCAAATAAGTCATCAATTCTTGACAGCGGATATTTGTTTTTGATAGTGGCTTTGTTCAACTGCCGATAATCTATACATTCGCAAAGAGCCATCTTTCTTCTTTATAAATAATACTGGTGCACCCCAGGCCGAGGCACTGGGTCTAATGAATCCCTGATCAAGCAAGTCTTGTAACTGCTCTTTCAATTCTTTCAACTCTGGCAGGGCCATACGGTATGGTGGAATAGAAATGGGCTGAGTGCCCGGAGCCAAATCAATACAGAAGTCAATATCTCTGTCGGGTGGCATCCCCGACAGATCTGCAAGAAATACTTTTGGAAATTCACGAACAACTGGTACTGAGTCCATAGAAGGGACATCCGCACTGGGATCGTGAATATAAGCCAAATAGGCTAGACACCCTTTCTCTACCATACGCCGAGCTTTCATATAAGAAATAACCCTGCTGGCAGAATGACCAGGAGTTCCTTTCCACTCTAATCGAGGTAACCCCAGCATAGCTAGGGTCACTGTCTTGGCATGACAATCCAATATAGCATGATAAGGGGACAACCAATCCATACCCAAGATGACATCAAAATCTACCATATCAAGAAGTAGAAGATCCACACTAGTCTCAAGATTACCAATAGTAACCACACACGAACGATAGACATGATCTACTACAACAGAATCTACCACCGGTGTAGATACACACACAGAAGCACTCAGAGAATCATAAGGCATAACCAAATATGAAGCAAAATAGGAGGACACATAGGAATAATTAGATCCTGGATCAAATAGAACTGAAGCATCTCTATGGCAAACTGGAATAATACCTGTGATCACAACATCAGATGACTCGGCCTCAGGCCTAACTGGAAAAGCATAAAATCGGGGCTGGGCCCCACCACTTTGAACTGCGTCTCTGGGACGGCCTCTAACTGGCTGGCCTCCACCTCTAATGGTCTGACCTCCACCTCTAATAACCCGACCTCCACCTCTAGGTGCCTGACCCCTACCTCTAGCTGGCTGAGCATGCGGTGAAGCAACCGTTGACGGTGTGATGGCACGGGAATCTTGCCGAGATCTGTTACTCGCCAATCTAGGGCAATACCTCCTGATGTGACCAATGTTCCCACACTCATAACACCCATCTTGATGCCGTGGTTGCTGAAACTGAAGTTGACCCAAATGGGCCGGATAACCGCTGTAGTAACTCTGGAGTGGTGGTGCACTGATAGGAGCTGAATGTGCACTGAATGTTGGTTGCCCAGAGTAAGGCATAATAGGACCGTGACTCCCTGAAGCACCAGGAGATACATGAAGTACTGAATGAAACGGTCTGGTAGGATGACCCCTACCAAAATTACCTCTGCCTCCAGACGAGGCATCACTGTAACCACCAAACTGACGAGGCCTCTTATCAGACCTCTGCCCTCTCTCCTGTGCAAGAACCATCTCGATCCTCCTTGCGACATTAGCAACCGCCTAAAAAGAAATCTCACTTCCGGTCTCCTTGGCCATCTGAAGTCTGATAAGGGTTAGTGAGTCCCTCAATAAACCTCCTCACTCTCTCTCCCTCCGTAGGTAGTAAAAGGAGATCATGCCGGGCCAAATCCACAAAACGTTACTCATACTGAGTAATAGTCATACTGCCCTGCTGCAAACGCTCAAATTTCTTGCGGAATTCCTCTCTTAGTGTGATAGGGAGGAACTTTTCCAGAAATAGGTGAGAGAACTGTTCCCATGTAAGTGCAGGCGATCCGACTGACCGGGTCAATGTATAATCTCTCCACCATCTCTTGGCGGAACTCATCATCTGAAATACAACAAAATCAACCCCATTGGTCTCAACTATACCCATGTTCCGCAACACCTCATGGCAGCGTTCAAGATAATCCTGTAGGTCCTCAAAAGGTGTACCACTGAAGTGAACTGGAAAGAGCTTGGTAAACTTATCCAGTCTCAATAAGGCCTCAAAAGATATGGCGGGCCTATCACCGGTCTGTGCCACAACAACTGGCTGAACTACCCCAACTGGCGGGGCTGCTGGAGCCTGATTCTAGGGAGCCATCTGCTCTGGAGTGGGAGTAGTGGGGGTTTGTGCTCCTCCCCCAGCATGTGAGATGGCTGGTGCCACTGGAAATGTACCATTCTGGGCCACGCCCTCCATAAGACTTACCAAACGGACTAACTGGTCCAACTGGTCCATTCTGAACTGGAACCTCCTCCTGAAGGTCCACCTGAGGTTCTACAACAGGTGCAGTTACTCGAGCTCTGGACTGAGCTCTACCTCGGCCTCTAGCACGACCTCGACCTCAACCTCTACCCCTAGCCATAGTTGCCACCGGGGGTTCTGGTCCCTGTCCATAGGTAGAGGAATTACGTGTTCTCACCTTCTGCGAGAGAATGAGAGTATAATGGTTCAATCATCGATGATAGAATAAAATCGTACGACAGAATAAGAAAGGAGTGATATTGTTCCTAAACTTAATAGCCTCTGAGAGATAAGTATAGACGTCTCCGTACCTATCTTTAGACTCTACTAAGATTGCTCGTGACTCGCGAGACCTATGTAACCTAGTGCTCTGATACCAACTGTCACGACCCGAAATTCCCACCTTCGGACTGTGATAGCGCCTAACATTTCACTTGCTTGGCAAGCCAACGTTAGAATAATATTAACCAATTTTTAAACAATCTTTACATTATTAATAATCAAGGAAATAAAAGCGGAAGCAAAGTTTGAAATATAGTGAAATAATCCATAAATGCAACAGTGTCTAAATACCATCCTAGAATTGGTGTCACAAGTGCACGAGCTTCTAGAATAAATACAAATAAAGGTCTGAATAAAATAAAGCTGTCTGAAAATAAACACACAGCTAATGCACTGGCTTCTAGAATAAATACAAATCAAGGTATGAATAAAATAAAGTTGTCTGGAAATAAACACACAGCTAAAGTAAAATAGACGGGGACTTCAAAACTGCGGACGCCATGCAGTTATACCTTAAGTCTCCTCTGGTAGCTGAAATTCGAGCAAGTCTATGGTACGCCGCTGGGCCCAACTCCGAAATCTGCACAAGAAGTGCAGAATGTAGTATTAGTACAACCGACCCCATGTACTGGTAAGTGCTGAGTCTAACATCGACGAAGTAGTGACGAGGCTAAGGCGGGTCACTTACATTACCTGTACGCAATATTAGTAACAACAACGAATAGTAGAAATAAATCAGGTAACTCATTTATAATAATTTAAGCCAACACAACAGTCATAACCAATTATCATTTTCATAAATTCTGTTGCAGCGTGCAACCCGTTCTCACAATATATTCACATTCAATTCTGTTGCAGCGTGCAATCCGCTCTCACAATATATTCACATTCGGTTCTGTTGCAACGTGCAACCCGCTCTCACAATATATTCACATTCAGTTCTGTTGCGGCGTGCAACCCGCTCCTTCAATATATTCATTTTAATCAAGTTATATTGCGGCGTGCAACCCGATCCCCCAATATATAAATATGTATGTCGACTTTTAAATAAGTCTGTTGTGGCGTGCAACCCGATTTTCCAATATGGACTTTTAATAAGTCTGTTGCAGCGTGCAGGACTTTTTAATAAGTCTGTTGCGGCGTGCAACCCGATCCTCCAATATGGACTTTTAATAAGGCTGTTGCGGCGTGCAATCCGATCCTCCAATATATTTATTATAATTAATTATGTTGCGGCGTGCAACCCGCTCCTCCAATATTTTTATTTACCAATTCTTATAGAAGAAATTTCTCCAATAAATACAACAATTAATATAAAATTATAAGACAACAAGCATACAATAATTATGATTTAATTATGAAACAAACAAAGGCAAATAGCAAATTATTATGAAAATCAGAGAGAAAATATGTAGCTTAATATTTAATATGCTAAATGTCAAATAACAATTAAGGCACATAATTCAAATAGCATGTAACAATTAATGCAGGAATTCAAGAATTAATATTTGACAAAGAATAGGGGAGAAATAATTATTATAATAATTAATTCATGATTTAAACAATTTATAATTTTTCAAGTAAGCAGGCAAACAATTAATTTGACAATGTATAGACACTCGTCACCTCGCCTATACGCCGTTCACATGCATTTCACATAACAAATAATTTAAGGGTTTTATTCTCTCAAGTCAAGGTTAACCACGACACTTACCTCACTTTGCAAATTCCAATCAATTACTCGACCACAAATTTTCCTTTTAAATTTGTCTGCAAAAGTTTCAAATCTATTCACAAACAATTCGATATACTCAATACGAATCATAGCAATTAATTCCATATGAATTTACAGATTTTCTGAATAAAAATCTAAAATTTATTAAAATAATCGGCAGTGGGACCCACGTCTCAAATCCCAAAAAACTTACGAAATCCGAACACCCATTCTGAGACGAGTCCAACCATACAAAAATCATCCAATTCCGATGTCAAATGGACCTTCAAATCTTAAATTTTCGTTTTTGGAATATTTTATAAAAATATAATTTTTCTTCCATAAATTCACGGATTCATGATATAAATGAGTATGAAATCATGAAATATAATCAATATAGGATAAGGAATACTTACCCCAATATTTTTCCGTGAAAATCGCCCAAAAATCGCCTTACCCGAGCTCAAAAATGGAAAAGGGTTGAAAATGGGACGAATCCCATTTTCGAGAACTTAAGTTCTGTTTCAAGGACTTTTACTCTTTGCGAACGCGGTTAATGCCTCGCGTTCGCGAAGCAAAAATTTGTGCTGCCCCATTTTACACTTCGCGAATGCTAGGGCTATTTCGCGAATGCGAAGCTTGCGTAGCTTGGCCTTCTCGAACGCTAGATGCCCTTCGCGAACGCGAAGGCAATAATCCTGGCCAGCCTCTTTCCCTTCGCGAACGTGAAGCTTTGAACCTCAAGCCTTCGCGAACGCGGTCACTCTGTCGCGAACGTGAAGCACAAAACGTGCCAGCCCCAATTTGCTATTCGCGTTCGCGAGAGTACCTTCGCGAACGCGAAGAAGAACACACCAGAAGTCTGAAGTCTGCAGAAAACCAGATTTTCTAAGTCCGAAAATGATCCGTTAATCACCCGAAACTAACCCGAGCGCTCGGGGCTCCAAACCAAACATGCACCCAAGTCCTAAAACATCATACGAACTTGCTCGCGTGATCAAATCGCCAAAATAACATCAAGAACTATGAATCGGACACCAAATCAAAGGAAAATTTCAAGAAAACTTTAAAACTTATATTTTTACAACCGGACGTCCGAATCACGTCAAATCAATTCCGATTCTCACCAAATTCGGCAGACAAGTCATAAATATTATAGTGGACCTACACCGGGTTTCGAAACTAAAATACGGACCCGAGGTCAATAAATCCAATATCAGTAATTTCTTAAAAATCATTTAGCTTTCAAGCTTTTAATGTTTCATCAAAATTCCATATCTCGAGCTAGGGACCTCAGAATTCGATTCCGGGCATACGCCCAAGTCCCAAATCACGATACGTACCTACCGAAATTGTCAAAATACTGATCCGGGCTCGTTTGCTCAAAATATTGACTAAAGTCAACTCAGTTGAGTTTTTAAAGCTCTATTTCACATTTTAATCCATTTTTCATATAAAAATTTTTCGAAAAATTGTACGGACTGTGCACGCAAGTCGAGAAATGATAAATGGTACTTTTCGAGGCCTTAAAACACAGAATTACTTGTTAAATTTAAAGATGACATTTTGGGTCATCACAATTTTTGTGAAACTTAAAACGAGATTTTGTTAAAAAAATTTATTCACGCATTTTACTAAGAAAGAAAATAAATTTTTGAAACATGTATCTTTCGAAACTCCTAAATAAGTATGAACACTAAATATCTATTTAAGAGTTTGAAAGATAAAAATAAATATGTAAAAATTCTAGTCATCTTATTAAGTAATTTGTGTTTTTTATTTATTTAAGAGTTTCAAAAGATACATATTTTAAATAAAATTTATTCTCATTTTAATTAAAGACTTGAAAAAATTTCAACAAAAATTATTATCCACTTTTCTTAAATTTCATAAAAATGATATATTAAAGGAATTTGCTTATAATTTTAATTTGAATATTTTAGTTAGGAATATGTCTCATAAGGCATTTGAGTATAGGATTTTCATATTATAAGGTATTGAAATATTTACTTCTATAATACAAGGATGTAGTTGAAACTAATATTCTGTTTGGTTTCCAAAATTAACTTATTTTGCAAATTGCATTTCTGAAAAGTATCTTTAAAAAAATTTATTTTTGGTAAGAAGCAGTTTGTGTTTGACTAATTAATTTAAAAATTTGATCATCAATTAGTATTTGACAAAACTTTTAAAAAGTGCTTTCTAAGTGTATTATTTTAAAAGTATTTTCAAAAAAGTATTTTTTTTGGAGAGAAACTACTTTTTTATGCTTCTCAAGGAATGCTTCAGAATCATCTTTTCTTTCTAAAAGCTTGGCCAAACACCTTAACTTTGAAAAAAAGCTTGCCAAACAAGCTATTAAATCACATTATATTTATTGTTTAGTATAATAATTAAGAAAAACTTATTCTATCTATCCGTTGAAGCTACGATGCTACAAAAGTTGGCCAACCTTCTTGCTTAATTTGACCCATTTTGTATATAATTTGATTTTTCTTCTCAATTACTTAGCCCAACATTAAAGACTCACTTCTAATATTTGTTTTTGAAGAATTTTCAGAAACAACTATAGTTTAGTGCCTATTAACTTCCTATCGCTACCATGTACATATTTACTTCCTATAGTTATATTTTGTTGCTACCAGATTATATTCGTTGTATTCGCGCTACTGTATTATGAATACAACCGCGGAATTCGCCTAATAAGTAGGGTGTCTAGTTGTTTAATAACGGTAAGGGGATCAATTAGCGTGTATCACTCCTAATTTAATTCAACACAATCAATTCTACAAAATTTCTTTGCTACTATGATGTATTCCATGTATTCGCGCGACTGTATTTATAAATACAATGAGGTAATCTGCCTAAAAAATAGGGATTACAGTTGTTTAATTTTGTATTCCATGTATTAACGCGATTGTATTTATAAATACAGTGAGGTAATCCGCCTAAAATAAGAATTACAGTTATTTAATTCTGTATTCCGTGTATTCGTGCGAATGTATTTATAAATACAGTGAGGTAATCCACCAAAAAACAGTGATTACGGGTGTTTAATAATGGAAAACGCAGTATTGAATTGTATTCAATTTCACTATATTGAATTCAATTATATTCAAACAACAAAAAATCAAGAAATAGGGTGTATACCGTTCTATTCAATCTGACTTTATACATTATATTCAATTCACTAATATTCATTGTTCACTATTATGCATTGTATTCAATTCACCGTATTCAATTTGACTGTATCGAAATAACAAAAAATCACAAAATAGTAATATTCAGTTGTATTAAAAAAAACACAAACCTTCAAAATACATAAATACATGCGAAATATAATGTATTTATATAAAAAATACAATGCATTTGAGTGTATTTATACATAAAATAATATATTTGTATTATAGTGTGTGACTCAACAGCGAAAAATAGAAGAAAGTTCGCCAGAGATGGTGTTTTCCGGCCAATCAAAACACTGCATACATTGTATCAAACTAAAAATGGAGACAAACAAAAACCTGACCCTCAAATCTTTTTTGGCGACTCTGCTTCAGATTTCTAAAAGCTCAATCCGTAGCCATGGCCAGATCTGTTCGCCTACTTCCTCTTCGCTTCAGATCTATTTTTTTCGCTTCAGAAAGTCCAACATCGCCACCAAATGTCATGACCCAAAATCCCAACATGTCGTGATGGCGCCTATCTCGATACTAGGCAAGCCGACAACCTCGATAAACCATAATTTCTTTTATGTTTGAAGATATAATATTTAAACACAATCCGATAATCTCGCAATTACCGATACAAGCACTCCCAAAACCTGGTATCATTGAGTACATGAGCATCTATACATTACAAGTCTGGAAAACACAATCTATAATAGTCTTAGACCAAATACAGTAAACAAGGAGATAGGAAAGGAGAGACAAGGTCTGCGAAACACGACAGCTACCTCGAAATCTCCGAAAAATCAACTATGCGAAAGAATCAACACCCGCGATGTCCGAAATCACCTGGATCTGTACACGAATTGGAGGGTGTAGTATGAGTACAACCAACTCAATAAGTAACAATAATAAATAAAGAACTGAAAGTAGTGACGATCTTCTCAGCTAAGTCCAAATACAGTACTTTCCAATATAAAAGAGTAGACATGCTTTCAAGTTCAATATTTAAGATTTCACTAAAATTTCATATCAAGTTTGACTGAAACAGAAAATAATGTTTTTCCGAAATTTCCAAAAATAGTGTTATATGATAGATGAAATGCAGCAAATAATAAAATCAATGCATCCTCTCAGAGTAACAGTCACTCAGTCCTCCCATTCACTCCAAACTCACAGTCAGTCATTCCTCACAGTCGCTCATTCCTCACAGTCGCTCATAACTCGAAACTCGGCACTCGCACTCAGTAGGTACCTGCACTCACTGGGTGTGTGTACAGACTCCGGAGGGGCTCCTTCAGGCCAAGTGCTATAATCGGCACGGACAACTCACGTGCTGCATGGATAACTCACGTGCTATAGTATCAATATATGTATCCGAATGGACAACTCACGTGCTATAATAAGCCAATCTGGCCTGCTGCGGTGTGTAACCCGATCCCATAATAATAAAGTATATAAAGCCAATATGGCCTTCTGCGACATGCAACCCGCTCCATAAATATCCTCACAATTAGGCCCCCGTCCTCACTTAGTCATCAACCTCTCCAGTCTCTCGGGCTCTTAGAAATCATGATAAGTAACCCAACAACAATGATATGATACATCAATAATGAATAAGAGAGACTGAGGTATAAATGTACAAATATAACTGTGACTGAGTGCAAAACAGCAATTTAGCAAATAATTTTACAAGTACACGACCTCTATGAGTCTAACAGTGTAAACATATGATTTAAACATGATTCATAGATCAATTTCTCTAATACGGGAAAAAATATACGGATATCAACAGATTTTTCAACTACACAGTTCCATGGAATTGACCAAGTCATAATTCCTACGGTGCACGCTCACACGCCAGTCGCCCACACGCCCGTCACCTACCATGTGCGTCACTTCAAAACCAATCACATAATACATATTCTGGGGTTTCATACCATCAGGACCAAATTTAGAACTTTTAGCCAAAATTGTCCCTTATATTTGGGGGTAAGTTTAACTTTATCCTTTATCTATTGCCCTGAGCACTTATTGTCCTTTAAGTTTGCTAAAATTGAGCAGGTTTAGTCCACTTAAGAGTTTTTAGAAAAATTGTCCCTTATGTTTGGGGGTAAGTCTAACTTTGTCCTTTATCTATTGTCCTGAGTACTTATTGTCCTTTAAGTTTGCTAAACTTGAGCAGGTTTAGTCCACTTAACAAAAGACCCAAATTGGTGGGTAAAAAAACTTTCAGTACTCAAATTTTGCAGAACCGACGGTTCCGGACCGGCCTAGACCGGTAGTAAATTGGACCAACCCGGACTGGTGGAAGGGGGCCGGGTAGGGCTGGGTTTGGGTGTTAGTCCGTATATATTTTTTTACCGATTAATCGAACCGGTCAAACCCGGTCAATGAAAATTACTGTTGAACCGGTTAACCGGACCGATTGAGAAAAATAGTGACCGGTCGGTCACCAATCCTGGCCAGTTGCCAAGTTTTTAAAATCAGGCTTAACTAATCCGGGCCCATCCGATGAAAAATTGAACCAGAACGGTTCTGGCCTAAGGGCCCAGCCCGGCCCACCCCTTTATCACCTTTAAGATTGTAGAAACAAGTGTGATAATTTAAAAAAAAATTAAAAAAATAGTCGTTGAACCGGGTCGGCCGGTCCGGTTAACCGGTTCAAAAGTAACTTTCATTGACCGGGTTTGACCGATCCGGTTAACCGATAAAAAAATATATACGGACCAACCTCCAAACCCCCCAAACCCAGCCCTACCCGGCCCCCTTCCACCGGCCCGTTAAATAGGTTTAGGTTCACTACGTCGGTTCTGCAAAATTTGAGTACTGAAAGTTTTTTTACCCACCAGTTTGGGTCTTATGTTAAGTGGACTAAACCTGCTCAAGTTTCGTAAACTTAAAGGACCATAAGTGCTTAGGGCAATAGATAAAGGACAAAGTTAGACTTACCCCCAAACATAAGGGATAATTTTGGCTAAAAACTCTTAAGCGGACTAAACCTGCTCAAGTTAAGCAAACTTAAAGGATAATAATTGCTCAGGGCAATAAATAAAGGACAAAGTAAAACTTACCCCCAAACATAAGGGACAATTTTGGCTAAAAACTCCCAAATTTAGAACTATTACTTACCTTAACCCGTGTAATTCTTTATTCTACAATGTCTTTTCCACGTGAATTGGCCTTCAAACGCCTCGAATCTAGCAACAAATAATTTGATTCAGTCAATAAAATTTATTGGAATTAATTCCATAAGAAAATACTAATTTTTCGATAAAATCCGAAATTTAGCTCAAAAATCGCCCGTGGGGTCCACATCTCGGAATCCGATGAAAGTCACAAAATCCGACAACCCATTCAATTACGAGTCCACCCATACCAATTTTATCAAAATCTGATAACAACTCGGCCTCCAAATCTAAAATTTCAGTTTTGTAAAGATTTTGCAAAAATCCTAATTTCTTCCATTTAAATCTGAATTAAATGATGAATATATCTATGGATTTATGAAATATAATCACTTTTGGATATAAGACACTTACCCAAGTTGAAGTCTTGAAGAAATCCTCAAAATCGCCCAAAAACTGTGCTCTAAAAATTCAAAATGAAATGAAGGAAATGACCATTTTTAGTCCTTAAGTTTCTGCCCAAAAACACTATTCTGGTCGCTAAAAGTCCTACCGCATCGCTAAAATTGTCAAATCTAGTCGCTAAAGGTGTGCATCATAACTGTTTACACAAGCAATTTTGTTTTCACTAAAAATGCTCTAACTCTATCATACAAACTCGGAATTCGACGATTCTTATTCATATGAGTCCCAAATAATAATACGAACCTACTCGTTCAATCGAAACTTAATTTGGAGCTCATTTGCTCAATACGATACCAAATTCACACGTTAAATGATTAACTCATGTGTCACGCAAAAAACCCAACCGCGACTTGGTGGAATTAGACCAAACTTTCTAGATCACTCCTATAATTCATTATCAAAATTTCGGAAGTCTCGAAATCAAATTTCGATCTCTAGAACTAAAAATGGATCTTTGGATCATTACATGCTTATGCTGAAAATATCAAACTCTTCCAAAAGTCTTCCCCGACAGTCTGTAGTATATTAACCATAACTTCTTGTACTCAACTCCAACTGCCAAAAGGTTTCAATTTCTGCAAACTAGATACAAAGGGCTATAACTTTTATGTTTTGTTCATTGCCCTACTCCTTATATATTTCGAGATATAAGCTTTCAAAGTCGGCTCCACGCATCAGAAATTTCTGGCGAAACTGCTTTATCAGCCTTCATTCAGTCAACCATAACTTTCTGTACAAATGTCCAAATGATGAATGGTTGAACTTTATGGAAACTAAAATAAAGGGCTACAACTTTTATGTTTTGAAACTTTTCATATTCCTTATAGATTTCGAGATATAAGCTTCCAAAGTCAGCTCTACGATTGCACCAGTTGCTGTCCAAAACAGCTTCTGCAGTAGAAAAATTCCAGCAGCTCCTTTTGTCCGAAATCCATTCCGTTAACCTTTCGAAATCCACCCGAGGCCCTCGGGACCTTAACCAAATATACCAACATGTCCCAAAATACAATACGAACTTAGTTGAGGCTTCAAATCATGCCAAACAACGCCAAAATTACGAATCGCGCTTCGAATTGAATTATGAGTTTTCAAATCTTCTAACTTCTATATTTTGCGCCGAAACGTATCAAATCAATTCCGATTGACCTCAAATTTTGCAGATAAGTCATAAATGACATAACAAATCTATGAAAATTTTCAGAACTGAATTCCGACTCCGATCTGTGCCGCAACAACTGGCTGAACTACCCTTCTAGGGAGCCATCTGCTCCGGAGCAGGAGTAGTGGGAGTTTGTGCTCCTCCACCAGCCTGTGAGACGGCTGGTGCCACTGGAAATGTACCATTCTGGGCCACGCCCTCCATAAGACTTACCAAACGGACTAGAGCGTCCTGAAGTACTGGAGTGGCTATAAATCCTTCCGGGACCTGAACTGGTCCAACTGATACATTCTGAACTGGAACCTCCTCTTGAAGATCCACCTGAGGTTCTACAATAGGTGCAGCTGCTCGAGCTCTGGACTGAGCTCTACCTCAGCCTCTACCCCTGGCCATAGTTGCTACCGGGGGTTCTAGTCCCTGTCCATCGGTAGAGGTATTACGTGTTCTCACCATCTGCGAGAGAATAAGAGTAGAATGATTCAATCATTGATGATAGAATAAAATCGCAGGACAGAATAAGAAAGAAGTGATATTATTCCTAAACTTTATAGCCTCTGAGAGATAAGTATAGATGTCTCCGTACCGATCCTTCAGACTCTACTATGCTTGCTCGTGACTCGTGAGACCTATGTAACGTAGCGCTCTGATACCAACTGTCACGACCCGAAATTCCCACCTTCGGACTGTGATGGCACATAACAATTCACTTGCTAGGCAAGCCAATGTTAGAATAATATTAACCAATTTTTAAATAATTTTTAAATTATTAATAATCAAAGAACAAATGCGGAAGCAAGTTTGAAATATAGTGAATAATCTATAAAAACAACGGTGTCTAAATACCATCTCAGAATTGGTGTCACAAGTGCACGAGCTTCTAGAATAAATACAAATAAGGTCTGAATAAAATAAAGCTGTCTGGAAATAATCACACAGCTAAAGTAAAATAGACGAAGACTCCAGAACTGCGGACGCCATGCAACTATACCTCAAGTCTCCTCTGGTAGCTGGAATCCGAGAAAGTCTACGGTACGCCGCTGGGACAAACTCCAAAATCTGCACAAGAAGTGAAGAGTGTAGTATCAATACAACCGACCCTATGTACTGGTAAGTGCTGAGCCTAACCTCGACGAAGTAGTGACGAGGCTAAGGCGGGTCACTTACATTACCTGTACGCATTATTAGTTATAGCAACAATAATAGAAATAAATCAGGTAACTCATTTATAATAATTGAAGCCAACACAACAATCATAACCAATTATCACTTCCATCAATTCTGTTGCAGCGTGCAACCCGCTCTCACAATATATTCACATTCAATTCTGTTGCAGCGTGCAACCGCTCTCATAATATATTCATTTTTAATCAAGTCTGTTGCGGCGTGCAACCCGATCCCCCAATGTATATAGGCATGCAACCCGATCCCCCAATATATATATATATGTATGTCGACTTTTAAATAAGTCTGTTACGGCGTGCAACCCGATCCTCCAATATGGACTTTTAATAAGTCTGTTGCGGCGTGCAACCCGATCCTCCAATATAGACTTTTAATAAGTCTGTTGCGGCGTGCAACCCGATCCTCCAATATATTCATTATAATCAATCCTGTTGCGGTGTACAACCCGCTGCTCCAACATATTCATTTACCAATTCTTATAGAAGAAATTTTTACAATAAATGTAACAATTAATATAAAATTATAAGACAACAAGCATACAATAATTATGGTTTAATTATGAAGCAAACAATGACAAATAGCAAATCATTATGGAAATCAGGGAGCAAATAGGCAGTTTAATATTTAATATGCTAAATGTCAAATAACAATTAAGGCACATAATTCAAATAGCGTGTAACAATTAATGCCGGAATTCAAGAATTAATATTTGACAAAGAATAAGAGAGAAACAATTATTATAATAATTAATTTATGATTAAAAATAATTTATGATTTTTCAAGTAAGCAAGCAAATAATTAATTTCACGACGTATAAACACTCGTCACCTCGCCTATACGTCGTTCACATGCAATTCACATAACAAATAATTTAAGGGTTCTATTCTCTCAAGTCAAGTTTAACCACGACACTTACCTCGCTTTGCAAATTCCAATCAATTATTCAACCACAGCTTGTCCTTTTAAATTTATCTCCGAAAGCTTCAAATCTATTCACAAACAATTTGATATATTCAATACTAATCATAGGAATTAATTCCATATGAATTTACACATTTTCCGGATAAAAATCTGAAATTCATTAAAATATTTGACAGTGGGACTCACATCTCAAATCCCGAAAAAACTCACGAAATCCTAACACCCGTTTCGATACGAGTTGAACCATATAAAATTTGTCCAATTCCGATATCAAATGGACCTTCAAATCTTAATTTTACGTTTTTGGAAAGTTTTACAAAAATTCCAATTTCTTCCATCTAAATCCGAAATAAATGATGAATATAGGCTTAGATTTATGAAATACAATCACTATATGATAAAGAACACTTACCCAGTTCGAAATCGTGAAAAACGCCTTTGAAATCGCCCCTAAGTCGAGTTATAATTGAGGGTTTGTGAAAAATGGGAAAAATCCCGTTTTGGTTCTGTTTTAAGTCACAGGGATCAGGCCTTCTTCGCGTTCGCGAAGGGCCTGTCGAGTTCGCGATGAGTAGCAGCTCGTGGCTTTTGCGTTCGCGAGTCCTCCTTCACGTTCGCGAAGGCTTTCCCCCCGGTCTTCGCGTTCGCGAGGCATGGCTCGCATTCGCGATGAAGGAATGATCAACCCTCACCCACGTGTGCCTAACACTATGCGTTTGCGAGGAGATGGTCACGTTCACGAAGGGTAATTTCCCCATTGCTTCGCATTCGCGACCAAGACTTCGCGTTCGCGAAGAAGAAGACTTCAGCTGCCCAGTTTACTCTTCGTGTTCGCGAGAGTACCTTCGCGAACGCGAAGGACATGCCAGAACACCTGCTGCAGCAAAATACTAGATTTTCAAAGTCCAAAACATCCCGTGACCTATCCGAAACTCACCCGAGCCCTCGGGGCTCCAAACCAAACATGCACACAAGTCTAAAAACATCATACGAATTTGCTCGCGCGATCAAATCGCCAAAATAACACCTAGAATTATGAATTTAGCACCAAATCAAAGGAAGTTTTCAATAAAACTTTAAAACTTATATTTTTACAACCGGACGTCCGAATCACGTCAAATCAACTCCGATTGAAAACTTTAAAACTTATATTTTTACAACCGGACGTCCGAATCACGTCAAATCAACTCCGATTCTCCCAAATTCGGCAGACAAGTCATAAATATTATAGTGGACCTATACCGGGCTCCGGAACCAAAATACGGACCCGAGGTCAATAAATCCAATATCAGTAATTTCTTAAAAATCATTAAGTTTTCAAGCTTTTAATTTTTCTTCAAAATTCCATATCTCAAGCTAGGGACCTCGGAATTCGATTTAGGGCATACGCCCAATTCCCAAATCACGATACGAACCTACCGGAATTGTCAAAACATTGATCCAGGACCGTTTGCTAAAAATGTAAACTAAAGTCAACTCAGTTGAGTTTTTAAAGCTCTATTTCACATTTTAATCCATTTTTCACATAAAAACTTTTCGGAAAATTGTACGGACTGCGCACGCAAGTCGAGGAATGATAAATGGTGCTTTTCGAGGTCTTAGAATACAGAATTACTTATTAAATTTAAAGATGACATTTTGGGTCATCACATGCAAGTTCAACAAGCACCACCACAACCGCAATGTTACAACCAACTCCTCAAATTTCGTGAAGAGGATAACCATAGGCGCATATGTAGAATTGTAGAGGAAGAAATTTAATAAATCAGATAAATTATCATAGAAATAGAATTCCCACACATGACACAGATAACTCACGTGCCAATTATATAAATCGCCTGGCATGGTCACAGTCCTCCAGTCCCAGCATATCATACAAGAGCAATTAAACAAGTACACATGTATACGATAATGAAATAAGATTCGCATGCTCCTGGACTGATATAAATAACACGCCATAGCGTAAGCATGTGCAAAGTCTGCTATCACACTTCAAATTGGCAAGTTAACGCAGAAATAGTAAGTACCCCGTTTATTCAAGGGAATTAGCCTCTTTGTAACCTCAAATGTAGCCCAGGTAGTTATCAACAAAGGTACGAACACTAGAAACATTATAACTTTACGCTTAACAGTCAACTCTAGGCATATCATATCCTAAGCATTCTTTCGAGTATGAATACTTGCCCCGATGCCCGCACATTGGCTCAAACCTCACATATATGCACACTTATAGCGCGTAGCTATCACAAATAATTAACGCAACTAGTGACTCAACTGAGTTAAAATAAAATACTCACCTCAAACAGGCCGCAACCCGAAACAATATACTTCTGAGAACTCCCAGTCTCCAAATTCATCAAACACATGAATCACCGTAACTGATCCCAACTACAACACTAGAATGACTAACACATCTTCCATTCACGATCTTCCCATAAGGAATACTTTCATAAATCTTCCGTGCCACATAGTAATAATTTGAATATCAGCAGTCTATCAACTAGGTGAGTACTGTAATACCAATGAACATCCGTAAGTCAAAACACAATGCGCCTTTTGAAATGCGCACCCTTCTCAGGGATTACCGAGCAGTTATAACATTCATCTAATTATCTGGAATTGACCATTCTGTCCAAAATTCATGATCTTCCTTTCAAGAATGAACTACCACCTTGTACATGTAAATATTAATCTTGTGCCACACACTACATATATCATGCCATCATGTGACAAGCACGAGAATCTCATTATCAACTTTGGGTAACCAGCAAATTACATACCCGGTCATTCAGTAACCTTCATTTTGCTTCCTTCCATGAGGAATTCATAATACACAACATGTTTCCTACACTGGTAGAATATATCCGATTCAACCCATAGTAGAAATCACTAAGAGCATTTGAAATCCATTTGCACATAACCAAGCTATCATAACTGAATCCCTCTAACTCGACCAAGCCACGCAGATCATCAAACCCAAGAATATTGCCACCAAATTTTTTGTAAAGTCTCACAACATCATAATTACCTCATAAATACCATAACTGTAACACTCACTCTGAAAATACCTTATGTGAATTTAAAATTGTTCCTCATTCCTTTCTTATACTGAAATGTAGAATTCATAGTCATACAAAATTACCGCAAGTCCCGACACCTTCAAATGCAAATCTCAGATTTTATCCATACACAAGTCCAGAAACATTCTCAATTGCTATATATAATTCTCAAACCCATTAGAGTTTTCTCGGGAGTCACCCACTTTGCTCAAATCTAAATTGCACCGCCCAAACGGACCAAAAGTCACAAGCCTCATTAGCACAACAACCCCCAAAGAAGTAACCGTGCCTTAACACAACCAATAAAATTCATACTTTATGCGCACTACGTTTTTAAAAATAACAATTTAATCATTCCATGATTTCCGTATTTCTATAAAGTGCCATATAACCCGTATTCAGGAATTTCCTTACTCGAGTCATCCTCGATTTCCATCTCTGCAAGTCGTAACTGATCCACAAGTATGTCTCCGACCAAAACTAAAATTTAACACATGGCACTGAAATCAAATTGTCAATAGCAGGCTCCCCCACTTATCTTTAAGCTGCAATTATATAAACTTAGAACCCGCAAGGATTTCTCCTTCTCAATTACCATGATCTCGCACCGTTAACCCGCTAGACTTCTCGAAGTCTTTTTTTAATATTCCTCTTACCGGGTAGCAAGTAATATTCCTCGCAAAAGCTTCATCAATATCACAACACCGCTAACTGCTCACAGGAGATAACCCATATGTGGAATTCCTTACTGACATCTTCCAAAGACGTTGCAATGGGTGCAACGACCACATAATCAGTAAATTCTCCTGAGCTCATGCTCGCCCACTATTTGTATAAGTCTGCACTTTCCCTATTGACATCAACTGAAAGTTCAACAATACCTTTCGAACTCAAGTCATATTGCGCCTGAAACGATAATCAGATCTTCACATCCCTCTTCATTTCAAACAAACTCCTTTCTGCCATATTCAATCTTTCTTTGTACAGTAACCATCACTCCAAATAAAGTCCGTAGGCCAAATCACATTCTATCGCGATTCCAAACCGTTCTACACTTTCTTAAGGCACGCGACTACCCTACCACAAAACCTATATGCTAATCTGCCACTCTTACTTTGGTTAAACCATCTCCTTTAAGTAACTTCTCAACCTCTACTTCTCCTACTTGAACTGCTAGTACTTCAACTATCGTGAAACACTTTCCGTCATGTCTTCCCTCATACATTGCTGCCTAACTGTTGCATCGAATTAAAATGCATCTCTGTCGCACCTGAACCAATAAAATATTACCGACTCTAAGCCTTTTTGAAGATCATCTTTCTCGAGCCATCAACATTAGAAATGCCCATTAGCAACCATAATTACTACACAATCACTTACTCTTCTTGAGTCCAAACTCATTGACAAGACATGAAAATTTAATTTGTCCCACAATTTAACAACGTGAAAGATCCTTCAATACACTCACAACTCGAGACTATACGTCAAATCAAGTCAGAAATCAAGTACCCAATAGCAAACTCTTGAGTCATAAGCAAACTTTATTCGTCACATTCAACCCATCTGACACATGCCACATTCACATCATACTCATCATATAGTCATTTCTACCGCTCATCCGGACATATGAGTCAAAATGTACACGTTACAATTGAAGCTACCGAGCGTAAGTTGCGGTCTAACCTGGCCTCAAGTCCTCCAGACTGGCCCATCACCAAAACAAAAAATACACATCTCGAATCTCGTTCATGGAATCACAAGACAGCGATGCACAACTGATATTGAGCGCTCACATGCGCACACGAATGCGTGGAAGGAATTCAAAGAGTTATGTTTCAAGCTGAATCAATTTCGCATGATAGAATACAAGAAAGTGAAATTTTTCTAAGGGTTCGACAACCTCTCAAAGATAAGTACAGACGTCTCCGTACCAATCCACAAGACTCTACTAAACCTGCTCGTGAGACCTATGTAACCTAGACTCTGATTCCAACTTGTCATGATCCAAATTCCCAACCTGTAGTGATGGCACATATCTCGATACTAGGAAAGCCGACAACCTCGATAAACCACAATTTCTTTTAAGTTTGAAAATATAATATTTAAACATAATCCGATAATCTCGCTATTACCGATACAAGCACTCCCAAAATCTGGTGGCACTGAGTACATAAACATCTATACATCACAAGTCTGGAAAACACAATCTATAATACTCTTAGACCAAATACAGTAAACAAAGAGATAGGGAAGGAGAGACAAGGTCTGCGAAACACGACAGCTACCTCGAAATCTCCGAAAAATCAATTGTGCGAAAGAATCAACACCCGCGGTGTCCGGGATCACCTGGATCTATACATAAATTGCAGGGTGTAGTACGAGTACAACCAACTCAGTAAGTAACAATATTAAATAAAGAACTGAAAGTAGTGACGAGTTTCTCAGCTAAGTCCAAACACAATACTTTCCAATATAAAAGAGTAGGCATGCTCTCAAGTTCAACATTTAAGATTTCACTGAAATTTCATATCAAGTCTGACTGAAACAGAAAATAATGTTTTTCCAAAATTTCCAAAAATAGTGATATATGATAGCTGAAATGCAGCAAATAATGAAATCAATGCATCCTCTCAGAGTAACAGTCACTCAGCCCTCCCATTCACTCCAACCTCACAGTCACTTTTTCCTCACAGTCGCTCATTCCTCACAGTCGTTCATCACTCGGCACTCGCACTCAGTAGGTACCTGCGCTCACTGGGGGTGTGTACAGACTCTAGAGGGGCTCCTTCAATCCAAGCGCTATAATCTGTACGGACAACTCACATGCTGCACAGATAACTCACGTGCTATAGTATCAATATTTGTATACCCACGGACAACTCACGTGCTATAATAAGCCAATCTGGCCTGCTGCGGCGTGTAGCCCAATCCCATAATAATAAAGTATATAAAACCAATATGGCCTGCTGCGGCGTGCAGGCTAATCCATAAATGTCCTCACAATTAGGCCCTCGGTCTCACTCAGTCATCAACCTCTCCAGTCTCTTGGGCTCTCAGAAATCATGATAAGCAGCCCCAACAACAATGATATGATCATCAATAATGAATAAGACAGACTGAGGTAAAAATGTGCAAATAGAACTATGACCGAGTGCAAAACAACAATTTAGCAAATAATTTCACAAGTACCCGACCTATGTGGGTCCCAACAGTGTAAACATATGATTTAAACATGATTCATAGATCAATTTCTCTAATACGGGAAAAAATGTACGGATAGCAACAAAGTTTTCAACAACACAATTCCATGGAATTGACCAAGTCATAAATCCTACGGTGCACGCCCACACGCCCGTCACCTAGCATGTGCATCACCTCAAAACCAATCACATAATACATATTCCGGGGTTTCATACCCTGAAGACCAAATTTAGAACTATTACTTACCTCAAGTCGTGTAATTCTTTATTCTGCAATGTCTTTTCCACGTGAATTGGCCTCCAAACGCCTCGAATCTAGCCACAAATAATTCGATTCAGTCAATAAAATTTATTGGAATTAATGCCATAAGAAAATACTAATTTTCCAACAAAATCCAAAATTTAGCTTAAAAATCGCCTGTGGAGCCCACGCCTCAGAATCTGACAAAATTTACAAAATTCGACAACCCATTCAATTACGAGTCCACCCATACCAATTTTATCAAATTACGATAACAACTCGGCCTCCAAATCTAAAATTTCCATTTTTTAAAGATTTTGCAAAAATCCTAATTTCTTCCATTTAAATCCGAATTAAATGATGAATATATCCATGGATTTATGAAATATAATCACTTTTGGATATAGGACACTTACCCAAGTTGAAGTCTTGAAGAAATCCTCAAAATCGCCTAAGAACCGTGCTCAAAAAATCTAAAACGAAATGAAGGAAATGACCATTTTTGGTCCTTAAGTTTCTGCCCAAAAAACACTATTCTGGTCGCTAAAAGTCATATCCCGTCGCTAAAATTGTCAAATCTGGTAGCTAAAGGTGCGCATTAGAACTGTTTACACTAGTAGTTTTGTTTTCACTAAAAAGGCTCTAACTCTATCATACGAACTCAGAATTCGACGATTCTTATTCCTATGAGTCCCAAATAATAATACGAACCTACTCATTCAATCGAAACTTAATTTGGAACTCATTTGCTCAATATGATACCAATTTCGCTCGTTAAATAATTAACTCATATTTCGCGCTAAAAACCCAACCGCGACTTGATGAAATTAGACCAAACTTTCCGGATCACGCCTATAATTCATTATCAAAATCCCGGAAGTCTCGAAATCAAATTTCGATCTCTAGAACTAAAAATGGATCTTTGGATCATTACATACTTATGCTGAAAACATCAAACTCTTCCAAAACTCTTCTCGACAGTATGTAGTGTATCAACCATAACTTCTTGTACTCAACTCCAACTGCCAAACAGTTTAAATTTCTATAAACTAGATACAAAGGTCTATAACTTTCATGTTTTGTTCATCTCTTAACTCCTTATAAATTGCGAGATATAAGTTTCCAAAATCAGCTCCATGCATCATAAATTTCTGGCGAAATTACTTTACCAGCCTTCTTCAGTCGACCATAACTTTCTATAAAAATGTCTAAATGATGAATGGTTGAATTTTATGGAAATTAGAATCAAAGAGCTACAACTTTTATGTTTTGAAACTTTTCAGATTCCTTATAGATTTCGAGATATAAGCTTCCAAAATCAGCTCTCCGATTGCACCACTTGCTGTCCAAAAACAGCTTCTGCAACAGAAAAATTCCAGCAATTCCTTTTTGCCGAAATTCAGTCTGTTAACCTTCCGAAATCCACCCGAGGCCCTCGGGACCTTAACCAAATATCCCAATATGTCCCAAAATAGAATACAAACTTAGTTGAGGCTTCAAACTATGCCAAACAACGTCGAAATTACAAATCGCGCATCGAATCGAATTATGAGTTTTCAAATCTTCCAACTTCTATATTTTACGCCGAAACATATCAAATAAATTCCTATTGACCTTAAATTTTTCACACAAGTCATAAATGACATAACAAATCTATGAAAATTTTCAGAACTGAATTCCGACTCCGATATCAAAAAGTCAACTTCCCGGTCAAACTTTCCAAAAATTCAACTTTCGCCATTTCAAGCCTAATTCCTCTACCGACCTCCAAATAATTTTTTGGACACACTCCTAAGTCTAAAATTACCATACGGATCTATTGGAATTATCAAAACTCTATTCAGGGGTCGTATACATATAAGTCAATATCCAATCAACTATTTCTACTTAAGCTTCCAACATGAAATTCATTCTTTCAAGCTAACTCCGAAATACCTTAAAATCAAAACCGACAATTTACACAAGTCATAATACCTCGTAGGAAGTTATTCAAGACTTCAAATGGTTGAAAGGAGCATAAATGCTCAAAACAACCGGTCGGGTCATTACACAAAATGGCTGCTACATATTTTGAGAATTGAGGGAGAAGAGAGAGGATTGAGAATCTTACTGATAGAGAGAGAAAGAATATAATTGGCGTATTTCACGCCTTAATGGTAGGATATATAATAAATACATATTTTGCTATAAAATAGAAAAGGTAACTATAAGTCATAATATTTTGAAATTCTTTTGGTTTATAATAAATATGGTGTAATAGTTTGATATATGAGGTAAAACTGCCTCGCTTCTTTCAAGGCAAGAAAATACAGCAATGAAAATCTATGGGCTAGTCTTATAGATAGGGTTGGCAGCTTTGATTACACAAAGTTTTCAGCATTATTGATTGAAGCCTTTAGCTTCTTTCCAGTTCAACATCACTATAATCCAATAAAATCCCTTGATCAGTTAAAGGTATGATTTTTTGTTCAGTTTCAGTTTCTTTTTTAATTTCTGAATTTGTTTATCTTTTATCATTACTTAAAGGTCTGATTCTTAGTCCAGGTTCAGTCTTTCTTAATGCCTAGATTTTGTACCTTTTTCGTAATGAATTTGCATACTTTTGTTGGAGCCGATGATGTACAGATCTGTTAATCAGATCTGTATACTTAACAAATATGGGCCAGTCATAGTTTGGGCCTAACTTGGGTCCTCAGTGCATTTTGCATTGGGCCTAATTGCCCACATCCCACTTCTGGGCCTGCCCTTTTCCAGATATGTTATTCACATAGTGCATAGCATATGTGAATGTGTATTTTAATTATTTGCTCCATCCATGTACAACTTTATACATGTAATTTAATTATTTGCTCCATCCTTGTATTTATTTTAGGTACAATTTTGTACTAACTAATAGGACATTGCCACTTGACAATGTAGAATGTAGCCCTATATTCATTCATACTTGTATATAATCCAAGGCATGTACTGTAAAAGTGAGATACTAAAAATACAAGGAAGAGAATCTTCAATTTATTCTTCTCATTCTTACATGGTATCAGAGCAGGTTTGATTCTGCTATCATTTCTGCTTTCTCAGTCACAAACCAACTTTCACTCTTCTTCTTCTTCTTCTTCTTCTCTTAAGCTTCTCAATCACAATTGTCTTAAGCTTGTTTTCTATGAGTTCTTCACCACAATCAGCTGAAACTCTAGCTTATGGTACTCCCACCACCAATGTTTCTGCACCTGGAGTTACCACTGTTTCAGGAGTGATTGACTCTACTCACCCTTACTACCTTCACCCTTCTGACTCTCCAGGGATGAACCTTGTATCCTCATATTTTGATGGAAAAGGATATGGAGGTTGGAGAAGGGCAGTTATCATTGCCTTGTCTGCAAAGAATAAACTGGGATTTATTGATGGTTCTCTTATCTCTCCAAAAACTGATTCTGCAATCCAGCAAGCCTGGGAAAGATGTAATAATATAGTACTCTCATGGCTACTCAACTCCTTGTCCAAAGAGATAGCTGAGAGTGTTCTCTTTTCACAGAGTGCAAATGATCTATGGAGTGATCTGGAAGACAGATTTGGCCAGGCAAATAGAGCAAAGTTATTCCAATTACAAAAGGAATTAAGTTCAGTAGTACATGGAAATTCAAGTGTATCAACTTACTTCACCAAAATGAAGAGCCTATGGGATGAACTAGATGCACTCAACACTTTTTCTGTTTGTGTTTGTGAGTGTGAGTGTTGGGCAAAAGTGAAGAGCTTGAAGGCACATCAAGATGAGAGACTACTGCAGTTCCTAATGGGACTGAATGACATATTTATTGGGGTAAGGAGCAATATTTTATTATCATCACCTTTGCCTTCCATTGGACATGCAGACTCCCTTGTGATTCAAGATGAGAAATAGAGGGAGATACATGCTACCCCTGCATACCCAGGGGAATCTGCCTCATTCATTGCTACAAACCAATCAGGAAACTTCAGGAAGTTTAATGAAAACAGGATGCAGAAAACAAGTTTTGAATTTAAGAAAAATGCAGGAATTTGTTCCTATTGCAAAAAGCATGGACATAGCATAAACAAGTGCTATAGGATTCATGGGTTTCTAGCTGACTTCAAGTTCACAAGGCAGAAAAGGTTTCAGGTAGGTACCGAGGCAAACAATGCTTTCCTCTCAAATGAGGATAGTGAACATGGAGCAGAAAATACTATAGGAGTTCAAAATCTCACCAAGGAAAATGTGGCTGAGCTGCTGCAGCTTCTTCAGCAAATGAAAATGGGACAAAACAGTGCAGGAACCTCTAATGCTGCAGCAAAAGTGATCTGTGCTGGTATGACCAATTTCTCTGAAGATATTACCTATTTGAATCAAATCAGTAATGATTCTTGGATATTAGATAGTGGAGCAACAAAACATATGTCTTTCAACAAAGAATTTTTCACAAATTTAAAAACCTTGCCAAAACCTCTCATGGTCAAACTCCCTAACTCTTACAGAGTTAAAGTCACTCATTCAGGAACTGTGCGCCTTTTGCCTAATCTGTTTCTGCAGAATGTTCTTTATATTCCATCTTTTAAATCTGTTGTTTGTGCACAAGTTGTGCGAACAACTCAAGCAATATGTTTTATTCACTCCCTTTTCTTGTTTTCTTCTACAGGGCCCTTCAATGAAGAGTCTACTGGAGATTGGTAAAGAGAAATGAGGCCTCTACATTCTCAGATTCAGACGTAGAGCAGCAGTGTCTAAGAGTTCACCTAAGTTTAGAAGAGTTTTCATTCCAAGAAGGAATTCTATTTCCAATCATAGTTTACATTCATGTTTTAGTTTTTCTGATTCAATTGTAAAGGAAAAGTCGTGGCACTACAGATTAGGTCATATGCCCCTTAGCAATATGAACAATGTTTCATCAATTTCTATATCCAAGTGTTCCAAATTCTCCACTCCATGTGTTATTTGTCCTATGGCAATGCAGTCCAAACTTCCTTTTCCTTCTAGTTCTATTTCTACCAAGAAAGTGTTTGAATTAATTCATGTGGATACCTGGAGACCATACAATAATGCTACATATGATGGATTTAATTATTTTCTCACAATTGTTGATGATTTCAGTAGGGGCACATGGACCTACCTATTAACCAGCAAATCCAATGCATTCACTATTCTGAAAACCTTTCTAGCTATGGTAGAAAGGCAGTTTGACATCAAGGTAAAGACTATAAGGTCAGACAATGCTTTTGAATTAGGAAATAGAAACATTCAATCAGATTTTTTTCAGTCACAAGGTATTATTCATCAAACCACTTGTGTGTACACACCACAACAAAATGGAGTTGTGGAGAGAAAGAACAAGCATCTTTTAGAGACATCCAGAGCCTTGTTATACCAATCACATATACCTATATCATACTGGGGTGTTTGCCTTCTTACAACAACCTATTTGATCAACAGATTTCCAACAATTGTCTTAAAGCTTAAGACTCCATATGAAGTTCTTTTTACTAGCAAACCAAATTACTCAAACCTTAGATGCTTTGGATGTTTATGTTTTGCTTCTACTCTCTCAAATCGTAGAACTAAGTTTGAACCAAGGGCTACACCTTGTGTGTTCTTAGGTTATCCTCGTGGAAAAAAGGGTTACAAAGTGTTAAACCTCAAGAATTTGAAACCTTTCATTTCTAAAGATGTTGTATTTCATGAAGAATTCTTTCCATTTGCTTCTATTAAGTCTAATTCTTCTTATGCTATTTCTTTACCCATTGCTAAAGCTACTCTAAGTAACCAGACTCTTGAAAATACACCTTTTTCTAGCAGATCTGACACTGAAGCTTCCCAAAGGCCCATTGAATCATTACTTGATTTATGTTCTTCTCTCATTTCTTCAATTCATCCTAGCACACCTATTACCTCTATCTCTTCTTCTAGGTTCTCTCCAGATTCTCCAGTATCATCTGGTCATCCACATACATCTGCACCAGTCTTTCCTTCTTTAGATTCTGATCCTATAATGGATGGTCTTATTAGTAAATCTACCAGACCACACACAACTCCATCGCATCTCAAGGATTATATCTGTAGTGCACTCTAACTCACAAATTGTCACGATCCGAAATTTCCACCTTCGGACCGTGATGACGCCTAATATTTCACTTGCTAGGCAAGCCAATGTTAGAAAAATATTATCCATTTTTAAAACAATTTTTAAATTTATTAATAACAAAGAAACAAATGCGGAAGTAAGGTCTGAAATATAGTGAATAATCTATAAAAACAACGGTGTTTAAATACCATCTCAGAATTGGTGTCACAGGTGCACGAGATTCTAGAATAATACAAATAAAGGTCTAAATAAATAAAGCTGTCTAGAAATAAACATACAGCTAAAGTAAAATAGACGGGGACTTCAGAAATGCGGACGCCGTGCAGTTATACCTCAAGTCTCTTCTGGTAGCGAAATCCGAGCAAGTCTATGGTACGCCGCTGTGACCAACTCCGAAATCTGCACAAGAAGTGCAGAGTGTAGTATCAATACAACCGACCCCATGTACTGGTAAGTGCTGAGCCTAACCTCGACGAAGTAGTGACGAGGCTAAGATGGGTCACTTACATTAACCTGCACGCAATATTAGTAACAATAACAAATAATATAAATAAATCAGGTAACTCATTTATAATAATTAAAGCTAACTCGGCAGTCATAACCCATTATCACTTCCATCAATTTCTGTTGTAGCGTGCAACCCGCTCTCACAATATAATCATATTCAATTTTATTACGGCGTGCAACCCGCTCCTCCAATATATTCATTTTAATCAATTCTATTGCGGCGTGCAACCCGCTCCTCCAACATATTCATTTACCAATTTTTATAGAATAAATTTCCTCAATAAATGTAACAATTAATATAAAATTATAAGACAACAAACATACAATAATTATGATTTAATTATGAAACAAACAATGACAAATAGCAAATTATTATAGAAATCAGGGAGAAAATAGGCAGTTTAATATTTTAGTATGCTAAATGTCAAATAACAATTAAGACACATAATTCAAATAGCATGTAACAATTAATGCAGGAATTCAAGAATTAATATTTGATAAAGAATAGGAGAGAAATAATTATAATAATAATTAATTCATGATTTAAAATGATTTATGATTTTTCAAGTAATTATGCAAATAATTAATTTGATCACATATAGACACTTGTCACCTCGCCTATACATCGTTCACATGCATTTCACATAACAAATAGTTTAGGGGTTCTATTCCCTCTAGTCAAGGTTAACCACGACACTTACCTCGCTTTGCAAATTCCAATCAATTACTCAACCATAACTTTTCCTTTTAAATTTGTCTCCAAAAGCTTCAAATCTATTCACAAACAATTCGATATATTCAATACGAATCATAGGAATTAATTCCATATGAATTTACTAATTTTCCGGATAAAAATTCGAAATTTATTAAAATATTTGACAGTGGGACCCACATCTCAAATCCCGAAAAAACTCATGGAATCCGAATACCCGTTCCGCTACGAGTTTAACCATACAAAAATTATCCAATTCCGATGTCAAATGGACCTTCAAATCTTAAATTTTCGTTTTGGAAGATTTTACAAAATTTCCAATTTCTTCCATCCAAATCCGAAATAAATGATGAATATAGACATGGATTTATGAAATATAATCACTTTTGGTTATAGAACACTTACCCAATTCAAAGTCGTGAAAAATCGCTTTGGAATCGCCAAAATTCGAGACTCAAAACTCAAAAATGAGTAAAAATGGCTAAAACCTGATTTTATATGTTCTGTCCAGCATTTCCGCTTCTGCGGAAATTTTACGGCATCTGCGATTCCGCTTCTGCAGAAAATTTACCGCGGGTGCGATTTCTGCTTCTGCGAAAAATTGACCGCGTGTGCGATTCCGCTTCTGCGGAAAATGGACCGCAGGTGCGATTACACCAGAAGGTCAAAATTTCAAATTTTTCCTTAAGTCCAAATTTTGATCCGTTAACCATCCGGAATCCACCTGATCCCCCCGGGACCTCTACAAATTATACCAAAAAGTCCCGTAATATAATACAGACTTACTCAGGGTCTAATATCACGTCAAACAACGCTAAAATTACAATTCATACCCCGATTCGAAGTTTGAGTTTTAAACTTTTCAATTTACAAATCTCGTGCCAAAACATATTAAATGAACCCAGAATGATTTCAAATTTGACACACAAGTCATAAATAATATAATGGAGCTATTCAAATTTCCAGAATTGAATTCCGGTTCCGATATCAAAAAGTCAACCCCTTGGTTAAACTTGGAAATCTTTAGCCTTTAAATTACTAGTTTCCGTTAAATGGTCATAACTTGAGCTAGGGACCTCCAAATTAAATTCCGGGCATACGCCAAAGTCCCAAATCACGATACGGAGCTACCAGAACTATCAAAATGCTGATCCGGGCACGTTTTCTCAAAATATTTACCAAAGTCAACTCACTTGAGGTTTAAGGCTCTATTTCATATTTTAATCCATTTTTCACATAAAAACTTTTCAGAAAATTTTACGGACTGCGCACGCAAGTCGAGGAATGATAAATAGTGATTTTGAGGTCTTATAACATAGAATTACTTATTAAATTTAAAGATGACATTTTGGGTCATCACATTCTCCACCTCTAAAACAAATGTTCGTCCTCCAACAGAGTTAGAAAAAGTACCTGAGCTGGAGAAAAGGTGTGGATATTTACTCAGCATTTCCGACTCGGACTCCCAGGTAGATGCCTCTACCGGCTTACCTCTGCATTGCACTCGAACTGAAGAATAACTCTTAGACCTCAACTGCCGGACCTGTCGGGATAGAATAGCCACCGGCTCCTCCTCGTAAGTCAAATCTTTGTCCAATAGGACTGAGCTGAAATCTAACACATGGGACGGATCACCGTGATATTTTTGGAGCATAGACACATAGAACACCGGATGAACCGCTGATAAACTAGGTGGTAATGCAAGCCTGTAGGCTACCTCACCCACCCTTTCAAGAATTTCAAAGGGTCCGATATACCCAGGGCTTAACTTTCCCTTCCTTCCGAACCTCATTACACCTTTCATAGGTGAAACCCGGAGTAATATTCTTTCTCCAACCATGAATGCAATATCATGAACTTTACGGTCTACATAACTCTTTTGCCTAGACTGAGTTGTGCGAAGTCGATCCTGAATAATCTTGACCTTATCCAAGGCATCCTGTACCAAATCGGTACCCAATAACCGAGCCTCTCCCAATTCAAACCAACCAAGTGGCGAACGGCATCGCCTTCCGTATAATGCCTCATATAGAGCCATCTGAATGCTCGACTGGTAGCTATTATTATAAGCAAACTCCGCAAGTAGCAAGAAAGTATCCCAAGAACCTCCAAAGTCTATAACACAAGCGCGAAGCATATCTTCCAATATTTGAATAGTAGTGTGACTGTCCGTCTGTCTGTGGATGAAATGTTGTACTCAACTCCACCCGCATGCCTAACTCACGTTGTACAGCCCTCCAGAAATGTGAGGTAAACTGCGTACCTCGATCTGAAATAATAGACACGGGCACACCGTAAAGGCGGACAATCTCACGAATGTAAATTTCAGCTAACCTCTCTGAAGAATAGGTAACTGCCACTGGAATGAAATGTGCTGACTTGGTCAACCTGTCCATACTGACCCAAACTGCGTCAAATTTTCTCTGAGTCCGTGGGAGTCCAAAAACAAAATCCATAGTGATACGCTCCCACTTCCACTCAGGAATTTCTAACTTCTGAAGCAAAACACCAGGTCTCTGATGCTTGTACTTAACTTGCTGACAATTCAGACACTGAGCTACATATGCAACTATATCCTTTTTCATTATCCTCCACCAATAATGTTGCCGCAAATCTTGATACATTTTGGCGATACCTAGATGAATAGAGTACCTGGAACCGTGTGCCTCTTCAAGGATTAATTCACGAAGCCCGTCAACATTAGGCACACAAATACGACCGTGCATTCGCAGAACTCCATCTTCCCCCACAACAACCTATTTGGCATCACCGCGCCGCACCGTGTCCTTAAGGACAAGTAAATGAGGATCATCATACTGTTGCCCTCGGATATGCTTATATAAAGAAGACCGAGCGACTGTGCAAGCTAGAACCCGACTAAGTTCTGAAACATCTAACCTCACGAACTGATTAGCCAAAGTCTGAACATCTACAGCTAATGGCCTCTCACCAACCGGAATATACGCAAGACTACCCATACTCACAGCTTTTCTACTCAAAGCATTGGCCACCACATTGGCCATTCCGGGGTGATACAAAATGGTGATATCATAGTCTTTCAACAACTCTAACCATCTTCTCTGCCTCAAATTAAGATCTTTTTGTTTGAACATGTACTGAAGGCTACGATGATCAGTAAATACCTCACATGAAATATTGTAGAGGTAATGCCTCCAAATCTTCACCACATAAACAATGGCTGTCAGTACTAAGTCATGAACAAGATAATTCTTCTCGTGAACTTTCAACTGCCGCGACGCATATGCAATCACCCTGCCATCTTGCATTAATACTGCACCAAGCCCAATGTGAGATGCGTCATAATATACCGTATATGATCCTGAACCTGTGGGTAATACCAACACTAGTGTCGTAGTCAAAGTAGTCTTGAGCTTCTGAAAGCTCAACTCACACTCGTCTGGCCATTTGAATGGGACACCTTTCTGGGTCAGTCTGGTCAATGGGCTTGCTATATATGAAAACCCTTCCACGAACCGACGATAATAACCTGCCAAACCCAAAAAACTCCGGATCTCTGTAACTGAAATAGGTCTAGGCCAATTCTGAATAGCCTCAATCTTCTTAGGATCCACCTTTATGTCTTTTGTCGATACAACATGCCCCATAAAGGCAACTAAGTCTATCCAAAATTCACATTTTGAAAATTTGGCATATAACTGATTATTCTTCAAAGTATGAAGCACACTCCGAAGATGCTACTCATGCTCCTCTCGACTACTGGAGTAAATCAAGATATCATCAATAAGTACAACCACAAAAGATTCCAAATAGGGATTGAACACCCGATTCATCAAATCCATAATTGATGCTGGGGCATTTGTCAACCCAAATGACATCACTAGGAATTTGTAATGCCCATACCGAGTCCGAAAAGCTATTTTTGGGAAATCAGATGCCCTAATCTTCAACTGATGGTAACCTGACCTCAAATCGATCTTCGAAAATACCTTGGCACCCCTGAAGCTGATCAAATAAGTCATCAATTCTTAGCAGCGGATATTTGTTCTTAATAGTTGTTCATGATCAATTACCGAATTGCCAATTAACCTCATGTTAACAAAAAATCTCGTTGCAAACCTTCACAATACTGATAACGAGATGCGAGGCATGGAGACCTCATAATTATTTACCCGAATTAACGAGTAACATTTAACGCCACCTGGGCGAGCACCTACCTTGTAGGTTAAAACTCAATAATTACAAACACGAATTTTGGCAAATATGCACAGAGAATTTCATTCAAGAATTCTCAAATAAGCCTAACAGGCATGACTTCCTATTAGTAATATAGTACAAATTTAATTTCACAAGGGAGATCTTAAACACAAGAATTTTCATCACAAGGATCTCGTCCTTATATAACTTTAACCGCAGCTCGTAGCCCTGTATAACATATCAATTTATTTTTAAAAGGGAGGATCTCGTCCTCAGTTCTGAATCACAAGTAATATGCATATCGTGCCAATCGAAAATTTCCATTTTCTCCTTTAATATAATTTCGGTTACACAGAATCACAACACATAATGAACCCCACACCGGTAGGGCATATAATTCATAATTGTAATTAATTATCCGTAAATTACATCAAAACTTACCGAAATGAGTAACAGAAAGCCACATTTAGCCTCACAGCTCTTATTAGTGACCAACATAGAATGATAGGCGTAGTTATCTCCATAGAATCTCCCAACAGGAGTTAACACATAAGTAGATTATAGAATTACGAAGCTCGCTCATAAGTGGAGCACAATAGGAGGACTCGTCTTGATATCAGAACCGAATCAAGTTAAGGAAATTATTCCTTTATTTTAAATTGAGGTCATACCTATAACGACACCATCTGATGTAACGACCTCCGCCATACCATAAAACAAATATAATAACGGATGGGTCTCCACCTCTAGGACGCCTTTTATCCGTTTGTCCTCCACCTCTAACGGTCTGACCTCAACCTCTAACGGTTTGACCTCCACCTCTAGGTACCTGACCCCTGCCATAAGTACCCCTGCCTCGAGACGAGGCATCACTGAAACCACCGAACTGATGAGGCCTCTTATCAGATCTCTTCCCTCTCTCCTCTGCAAGAACCATCTCGATCCCCTCGCGACATTAGCAACCGCCTGAAAAGAAATCTCACTTCTGGTCTCCTTGGCCATCTGAAGCCTGATAGGGTGAGTGAGTCCCTCAATAAACCTCCTCACTCTCTCTCCCTCAGTAGGTAGTAAAAGGAGAGCATGACGGGCCAAATCCACAAAACGGGACTCGTACTGAGTAACAGTCATACTGCCCTGCTGTAGACGCTCAAATTGCTTGAGTAATTCCTCTCTCAGTGTGATAGGGAGGAACTTCTCCAAAAATAGCTGAGAGAACTGCTCCCAAGTAAGTGCAGGCGATCCAACTGGTCGGGTCAATGTATAATCTCTCCACCAACTCTTGGCGGAACCCGTCATCTGAAATACAACAAAATCAACCCCATTGGTCTCAACTATACCCATGTTCCGCAACACCTCATGGAAGCGTTCAAGATAATCCCATGGGTCCTCAAAAGGTGTACCACTGAAGTGAACTGGAAAGAGCTTGGTAAAGTTATCCAGTCTCAATAAGGCCTCAAAAGACATGGCGGGCCTATCACCGGTCTGTGCCGCAATAACTGGCTGAACTACCCCAACTGGCGGGGCTGCTGGAGCCTGATTCTGAGGAGCTATCTGCTCCGCAGCGGGAGTAGTGGGAGTTTGTGCTCCTCCCCCAGCCTGTGAGACGGCTGGCGCCACTGGAAATGTACTATTCTGGGTCACGCCCTCCATAAGACTCACCAAACGGATTAGAGCGTCTTGAAGCACTGGAGTGGCTATGAACCTTCCGGGACCTGAACTGGTCCAATTGGTACATTCTGAACTGGAACCTGAAGATCCACCTGAGGTTCTACAACAGGTGTGGCTGTTGGAGCTCTGGACTGAGCTCTACCTCTGCCTCTACCTCGGCCTCTGGCTTGACTTCAGCCTCGGCCTTTGCCCCTAGTTGTAGCTGTCACTGGGGGCTCTCGCTCCTGTCCGGTTGTAGACGCAGTGCGTGTTCTCTTCATTTGCGAGAGGACAAAATAGAAGAGTTCAATCTTCAATGATAGAATAAAATCGCACGACAAAGTATAATAGAAGTGAATTTGTTCCTAAACTCCATAGCCTTTAAGAGATAAGTATAGACGTCTCCGTACCGATCCTTCAGACTCTACTAAGCTTGCTCGTGACTCGTGAGACCTATGTAACCTAGTGCTCTGATACCAACTGTCACGATCCGAAATTCCTACCTTTGGACCGTGATGGCATCTAACATTTCACTTGCTAAGCAAGCTAACGTTAGAATAATATTATTCATTTTTAAAACAAGTTTTAAATTTATTAATAACAAAGGAACAAATGCGAAAGTAAGGTCTGAAATATAGTGAATAATCCATAAAAACAACGGTGTCTAAATACCATCCCCGAATTGGTGTCACAAGTGCACGAGCTTCTAGAATAATACAAACAAAGGCCTGAATAAATAAAGCTATCTGGAAACAAACACACAGCTAAAGTAAAATAGACGGGGACTTCAGAACTGCGGACGTCGTGCAGTTATACCTCAAGTCTCCTCTGGTAGCTGAAATCCGAGCAAGTCTATGGTACGCCGCTGGGACCAACTCCGAAATATGGACAAGAAGTGCAGAGTGTAGTTCAGTATAACCGACCCCATGTACTGGTAAGTGCTGAGCCTAACCTCGACGAAGTAGTGACGAGGCTAAGACGAGTCACTTACATTAACTTGTACGCAATATTAGTAACAACAACAAAAAATAGAAATAAATCAGGTAACTCATTTATAATAATTAAAGCCAACTCAGCAGTCATAACCCATTATCATTTCCATCAATTTCCGTTGCAGCGTGCAACCCACTCTCACAATATATTCATATTCAATTCTATTGCGGTGCACAACCCGCTCCTCCAATATATTCATTTTAATCAAGTATGTTGCGGTGTAACAACAAATAATAGAAATAAATCAGATAACTCATTTATAATAATTGAAGCCAACTCAGCAGTCATAATCCATTTATCATTTCCATCAATTTCTGTTGCAGCATGCAACCCGCTCTCACAATATATTCATATTCAATTCTGTTGCGGCGTGCAACCCGCTCCTCCAATATATTCATTTTAATCAAGTATGTTGCGGCGTGCAACCCGATCCCCCAATATATATATATATATTCATTTTCAACTCTCCGATATATTTATTTAATCAAGTATAAATATAGACTTTTTAATAAGTCTGTTGCGGCGTGCAACCCGATCCTCCAATATATTCATTTCAATCAATTCTGTTGCGGCGTGCAACCCGCTCCTCCAACATATTCATTTACCAATTCTTATAGAAGAAATTTTCTCAATAAATGCAACAATTAATATAAAATTATAAGACACAAACATGCAATAATTATGATTTAATTATGAAACAAACAATGACAAATAGCAAATTATTATGACAATCAGGAAGAAAATAGGCAGTTTAATATTTTAGTATGCTAAATGTCAAATAACAATTAAGACACATAATTCAAATAGCATGTAACAATTAATGCAGGAATTCAAGAATTAATATTTGACAAAGAATAGGAGAGAAATAGTTATTATAATAATTAATTCATGATTTAAAATGATTTATGATTTTTCAAGTAATTATGCAAACAATTAATTTGACGACGTATAGACACTCGTCACCTCGCCTATACGTCGTTCACAAGCATTTCACATAACAAATGGTTTAGGGATTCTATTCTCTCAAGTTAAGGTTAACCACGACACTTATTTCGCTTTGCAAATTCCAATCAATTACTCAACCACAGGTTTTCCTTTTAAATTTATCTCCAAAAACTTCAAATCTATTCACAAACAATTTGATATATTCAATACGAATCATAGGAATTAATTCCATATGAATTTACTAATTTTTTGGATAAAAATCCGAAATTCATTAAAATATTTGACAGTGGGACCCACATCTTAAATCCCAAAAAAACTTACGAAATCCGAACACCCGTTCCGCTACGGGTTCAACCATACAAAAATTATCCAATTCCGATGTCAAATGGACCTTCAAATCTTAAATTTTTATTTTTGGAAGATTTTACAAAATTTTCAACATCTAAATCCGAAATAAATGATGAATATAGACATGGATTTATGAAATATAATCACTTTTGGTTATAGAACATTTACCCAATTCAATGTCGTAAAAAATCACTTTGGAATCGCAAAATCCGAGACTCAAAACTCAAAAATGAGTAAAAATGACTAAAACCCAATTTTATGTGTTCTGTCTAGCATTTCTGCTTCTGTGAAAATTTGACCGCATCTGCGGAAAATTGACCGCATCTGCGGTTCTACTTCTATGAAAAATTGACCGTGGGTGCGGTTCCGCTTCTGCGGAAAATGGACCGCAGGTGCGATTACACCAGAAGGCCAAAATTTCAGATTTTTCCTTAAGTCCAAATTTTGATCCGCTAACCATCCGGAATCCACCCAAGCCCCCGGGACCTCAACCAATTATACCAACAAGTCCCGTAACATAATACGGACTTACTCGGGGTCTAATATCCCGTCAAACAATGCTGAAATTATAATTCACACCCCGATTCGAACTTTGAGTTTTAAACTTTTCAATTTGCAAATCTCGTGCCAAAACATATTAAATGAATCCGGAATGACTTAAAATTTTGCACAAAAGTCATAAATAACATAATGGAGCTATTCAAATTTCCAGAATCGGATTCCGGCTCCGATATCAAAAAATCAACCCCGTGGTCAAACTTGAAAATCTTTAGCCTTTAAATTACTAGTTTCCGTTAAATGGTCATAACTTGAGCTAGGGACCTCCAAATTAAATTTTGGGCATACGCCCAAGTCCCGAATCACGATACGGAGCTACCGAAACTGTCAAAACACTGATCCGCATCCGTTTGCTCAAAATGTTGACCAAAGTCAACTCAGTTGAGTTTTAAGGCTCTATTTCACATTTTAATCCATTTTTCACACAAAAAATTTCCGGAAAATTTTACGGACTGCGCACGCAAGTCGAGGAATGATAAATAGTGATTTTCGAGGTCTTAGAATACATAATTACTTATTAAATTTAAAGATGACATTTTGGGTCATCACACAAATGTTAGCAACTCTTGCTTTCTCACACACGTTACACCTACTTGTATATCTTTTAGTGGACTATCCTCTACTAATCAACATATGCTAAACACATTGTCCAATATACAAAAACCTACCAACTATTTACAGGCAACACATCACCCAGGATGGCAAGAAGCAACGGAGAAAGAAATTGAGGCACTTGAACTTAATAAGACTTGGGAGGTGGTTCAATTACCACATGGGAGGAAGGCTTTACCACGGAAATGGGTGTATAAAGTTAAATAACATTCAGATGGCAGTATAGAAAGACTAAAGGCAAGATTGGTCATTAGAGGAGACATACAAAAAGAGGGGATAGACTTCAATGAAACTTTTTCACCTGCGGTGAAGATGACCACAATGAGATGCATACTGGCTACTGCAGTAAAGAAAGGATGGGGTCTATACCAGCTCGATGTGAATAACGCTTTCCTACATGGAGATCTAAATGAAAAAGTGTACATGAAATTCCCACCTAGGGTTGTACCTCCTTCACTCATGCTTGTAAGTTAAAGAAATCGATTTATGGGCTATGACAAGCATCTCGACAGTGGTATGCTAAACTTACAACTGCTTTGAACTTTAAGGGATTCACTCACTCATTAAACGATTATTCCTTGTTCTATAAAAACTCAGATTCTTCCATTTCTATAGTGGCAGTCTATGTGGATGACATACTCTTGACAGGGAATGACAATGCAAAATTACATGCGTTGAAAGAATTTCTCAATCAAGAATTCAAAATAAAAGATCTCGGGGACTTACATTTTTTCTAGGCATGGAAGTTATCCGAGAAACAGATGGACTCATCCTTTCTCAACTAAAATTCACTTTAGACCTTCTCCAAGAATTTGATTCCCTCCATTTGTTACATGTTTCTTCTCCACTTGACTCATCTACTCGTTTGTCTACTTACACAAGGGAACCAATCGAGGATCCCACATTGTATCGACATCTCCTTGGCAAACTTAACTACCTCACTCACAATCGACCAGTCTTATCCTTCATTGTCCAGTACCTCAGCCAGTGCATGCAGGACCTACGAAAGCCACACCTAGATGCAACATTCTGTGTGCTTCGCTATCTGCTCAAAGACCCTGGCTTGGGCTCTTTATGTCTTCTTCCTCCTCATTCAAGCTCCTAGCTTTTTGTGACTCTGATTGGGCCACCTGCCCAGACTCGATGAAGTTGGTGAGTGGTTTTTACATCTCCCTTGGTACCTCTCCGATTTCTTGGAAATCCAAGAAGCAAACTTCCATCTCACTCAGTTCGACCGAGGCAGAATATAGATCCATGCGGCGCGTGGTTGCAGAGCTTACATGGTTGGTCCGTCTTTTTGAAGATCTGTCGATTCCCATTTCTCTTCCATTCACTCTTCACTTCGACAACCAAGCAGCGATTCATATAGCAAAAAAACCCATTTTTCCCGAAAGGACGAAGCATGTTGAAATCGACTATCATTTTGTGCGCGAACAATACCTAGTTGGGTTGATTTAGTTGTCTTTTGTTCGATCTTCTGCCCAATTGGCAGATATCTTTACAAAATCACTCGCAGGACCTCTTCATCGTGATCTTTTGGGCAAGTTGGGTGTGTTCTCTCCCCCCTCCAACTTGAGGGGGGTGTTGGAGCCGATGATGTACAGATCTGTTAATGTCATGACCCAAAATCCTAACCTGTCGTGATGGCGCCTATCTCGATACTAGGCAAGCCGATAATCTCAATAAATCACAATTTCTCTTAAGTTTGAAAATACAATAAGTTAATACAATACAAAATCCCACAAATACTGACACAAACACTTCCCAAAACCTGGTGTCACTGAGTACATGAGCATCTAATATGAATACAGTCTAGAAAACACAATCTATAATAGTCTTAGACCAAATACAGTAAACAAGGAGATAGAGAAGAGAGACAAGGCCTGCGGAACACGATAACTTCCTCAAAATCTCCTGAAAATCAACTGCGGAATGATCAACACCTGCTATGTCCAAGAACACCTGGATCTGCACACGAAGTGCAGGGTGTAGTATGAGTACAACCAACTCAGCAAGTAACAATAATAACTAAAGAACTGAAGATAATGACAAGCTACACAGTTATAGTTTACTTTCAGTAATTCAAGCAAAGAATAGACATGCTTTCAAATCCGCAGTTTAAGTCAAATCAATTTTACACAGTTCAAGTTCATGTAATCCGGATATAAAATCTTTTAGAGATTTCACAACAATGACAGATAACAACCAAGAGCAACAACAAATGCAAAGCAAGTACAACCTCTCAGGCAACAGTCACTCAATTCATCACAACAGCTCAACCATTGGGCTTTCAGCCCTCAGCCCTCAGCACTCACACTCAATGGGTACCCGTGCTCACTGGAGGTGTACAGACTCCGGAGGGGCTCCTACAACCCAAGCACTATAATCTGCACGGATAACTCACGTGCTACACGGACAACTCACGTGCCATAATATAAAATATCTGGATCTGCATGGCCAACTCACGTGCTGCACGACCAACTCACGTGCTATAGTATAATATAAGGATCTGCACGGCCAACTCATGTGCTATAATAATATATCTCAAAATCAGGCCCTCGGCCTGGCTCAGTCATAAATCTCTCCAGTCTCTCGGGTTCTCAGAAATCATGAAAATCAGCCCAAACAACAATGATATGATGCATCAATAATGAACAATAGAGTCTGAGATAAAATAATCAAGTAAACTGTGACTGCGTACAAACAACAATTAACCAAATAGTTCAACATGTACACGACCTCTGTGGGTCCCAACAGTAACAACATATAGCCTAAACATGGTTTCTAGTCAAATTTCCATAACACATAGAGAGCACATAGCTAACAACAAGTTATTCAACTTTACAGTCTCACGGGACGGATCAAGTCACAATCCCCTCGGTGCACGCCCACACGCCCGTCACCTAGCATGTGTGTCACCTCAAAAGTAATCACATGATACCAAATTCCGGGGTTTCATACCCTCAGGACCAGATTTAAAATTGTTACTTACCTCAGATCGTGAAATTCTTATTCTGCTAAGCCCTTGCCTCGTGAATTGGTCTCCAAACGCCTCGAATCTAGTCACAAATAATTCGTTTAAGTCAATAAAATTTATTGAAATTAATTCCATAAAAATATAATTTTCCATAAAAATCTGAATTTTAGCTCAAAAATCGCCTGTGGGGCCCATGTCTCGGAACCTGACAAAAGTTACAAAATCCGAAAGCCATTCAACCATGAATCTACCCATACCAATTTTACCAAAATCCGACCTCAACTCAACCCTCAAATCTACAAATCTTATTTCCAAATTTCTAAGTTTTAATCTCTGATTTACACCTCAAAATCATGTAATATAGTCGGATTATTCAATGATAATTCAATATTATGGAGTAGAAATGATCACAAGGGACTTACCTCAAGTTTTCCTTGAAAATATATCAAAAATCGCCTCTCCTCAAGCTCCAATTTATCAAAAATGGTGAATGGGACGAAGTCCCTGCTTTATAATTCTGCCCAGACAGCCTCGATCTTGGCCTTTGATCGAGGTCCTCGATCCTGGGTCTCGATTCTGATCCTCGATCATGGCCCTCGACCCTGGCCCTCGATCATGTCTTTGACCCTGCATTTGATCGCGTCCCTCGACCCTGGGCTCGATCGTGGCTTGATTTTGGGCTCGATTTTTGGGCTCGATTCTAGGCTCGAATCTGGCAGAAGAAATTTTCAGCAAAAGGAAATTGCAGCAGCTATTGTAGTTCAATTTTTGATCTGTTAACTATCCGAAACTCACCCGAGGCACTCGGGACCTCAATCAAATATACCAAATGTCCTAAAACATCATACGAACTTAGTCGAGTCTTCAAATCACATTCAACAATACTAAAATTACGAATCATACCCCAATTCAAGCCTAATGAACTTTGAAATTTTAAGTTTTCACAAACGACGCTGGAACCCATCAAATCACGTCCAATTAACCTCAAATTTTGCACACAAGTCATAAATGACATAACGGAGGTATTCCAATTTTTAGAATCGGATTCCGACCCCGATATCAAAAAGTCACCCCCCTCCCCCGATCAAACTTCCCAAAAATTCAACTTTCGACATTTCAAGCCTAATTCCACTACGGACCTCCGAATAATTTTTCGGACACGCTCCTAAGTCCAAAATCACTATATGGAGCTATTGAAATTATTATAATTCGAATCCGAGTTTGTTTACACATAGGTTCATATCCGGTCAATTTTTCTAACTTAAATTTTTAATTATGAGATTAAGTGTCTCATTTCACCCTGAATTCCTTCCGGACCCAAACCAACTAATCCGATAAGTCATAAATCAATTGTAAGGCATAAATTGAGCAGTAAATGGGGGAACGGGGTTATAATATTCAAAATGACCGGTCAAATCGTTACAGTTAATCAGATCTGTATACTTAACAAATATGGGCCAGTCGGAGTTTGGGCCTAACTTGGGTCCTCAGTGCATTTTGCATTGGGCCTAATTGCCCACAGCCCATTTCTGGGCCTGCCCTTTTCCAGATATGTTATTCACATAGTGCATAGCACATGTGAATGTGTATTTTAATTATTTGCTTCATCCATATACAATTTTATACATATAATTTAATTATTTGCTTCATCCTTGTATTTGTTTTAGGTACAACTTTGTACTAACTAATAGGACATTGCCACTTGGCAATGTAGAGTGTAGCCCTAGATTCATTCATACTTGTATACAATCCAAGGCATGTACTCCAAAAAAGAGATATTGAAAATAGAAGGAAGACAATCTTCAATTTATTCTTCTCATTCTTACAACTTTCTGCACTGGTGCTTCTTATATGAATTTATAATTTAAACTTATTGGGTTCAAATTCGTAATTATACCACGTCTTATCTAATTCAATAATTTAAAATTTATTATTTATATATATTTAATAAATTTTTGGTAAAAATACAAATTATAAGTAAAAGATATGAGTTTAGATGAACCCATAGCCTCCACACTGGATCACATTTCTACCGCACACCCACCTACATCGTCTTGAATCTCGTTGTTTATTCATGAGTACAGCTCAAAGCTTCTGCCCGCTGCCAAATCATGCGATAACTGAGGGGAAATATTTTACTTGATTTAAATTGTGATGCTACAAATTCCAACAATATTCCTACAAAATTGAAATAGAGCTAGAAAATGGAGTGTCGATTAACGGGTGTTCAAATCTAAAGTTGAAGTTTTGTTTTAGCGAGACTCGGACTTCATTGAAGGAGCTTCGGAGCTCGAAGTTTAACTCAGATCAAGAAAATCTTACTCTAAAATGATGGGGAGACAATAAAAATTATTGAAAAAACTTGTAGTAACTTGAATCTATAATGTTGATTGATTGGGGTTGATTTAACGTCAGTTTTGGGAAACATACCAGTTGAAAAAATAAGTTGAAGATGAAATCAAGTTTACGTATACCACATCATACATCATTATACAAAACTATAATAAGTGTATGATGTTGTATAATTGTTGCTCCAAAAACACACGCAAGCTGTTATGCGGTGCCTTCCCGAAGTTCCTTGGAAGGGCGACGTAAGGCTAAGCAACCGATGTCAGTACGGTTGCTGTCCGCCAAATGAGGTCCCCTCCGTACGCTAGACTAGATTGTCAGTGCCGTACGGGAAAACCAATGTCATGAGCAATTGAAAGAGAGCAGAAAAGAGAATTGAGAATGAAAGAAAGCTTGATTGCATTGAATGAAAGCTATTACAGAAAAAACAAGACGGTGTCTGGGGGAGAGACACCAGTACAGAGAATTGTTTGCTTGCTTGAAAGTTTTGATGCTTGGTCCCCCTTAATAATGCTTAAAAAAAATAAACCAAAGTTACATGACTAGACCTATGAAAGCTAGAAAATCACACTTAAAGAAAATGCAGCAAAACTACTCTATATTTACAATAAAAAGGACTTAGTCTTCTACAAAGCAGCAACAAGTCCGTTGGCAGCAACTTTGTCTTTAGCATCAGGGTCTGCGCGCGCGACATTGTCTACGCGCGCGGCGCCGTTGGCATCTGCCTGTGGCTGGGCGATGGCGATGGCTATCGGTGGGGCGACAGAGGCACATGTGTGCTTGTCACTTGGAGCTGCCGAGACTACGGGGCCGACCGTGGCGACGGGCGTTGGGAGGCTAGCCAGGACGCCACGGGGAGCGTCTAAGGGGTCATGGGGCATGGTTGGAAAGCCGCCCATGACATTCTCCCCCACCTGAGTTGGCGACGTCCTCGGCACCTTTCTTGCAAGGTAATCATCAATAAGGCTCTTGTAGGCTTTGAGGTTTGTTCCCCTCTCCCAAGTATTCTCCTCTGCATCACATCCCTGCCATTTCACCAAGAACTCCTGGTGATCTTTTCTTGAGGCGTGAATCACTCGATCATCAAGAATAGCTTCAGCACGCCTTTTCTTGGTTGAATTGGGGCCTCAAATACTTGGTATTGTGAGTTGGCTTCGTGAAGGATTCTCCATATCTTCCCGAAAAGGTTTCAGCAGACTAACATGGAAAACAGGATGGATTTTCCACCAAGCTGGGGTATCCACCCGGTATGCAACTTTCCCAATGCGCCTTTCAATGGATAAGGGTCCAATATATTTTTGCAATAGGCGAGGGTCATGGACCCCTGCAAACAAGTACCGCTTTGGGATTTTGACCATCACTTTGTCTCCCACCTGGTATTCAACAAAGCGGCGATTCTGATCAGCATGCCTCTTCATCCGCTTTTGGGCTTTGACAAGATAGCTCCGCACTATCTCTAAATTTTGCTTCCATTCTTTTGAGAAGCTAGCGGCCCGAGGAGATTTTGACATGTTTGGTGCGTTCACTGTGTGTGGGAGTAGCGGTTGATGTCCGGTAACAATTTCAAAAGTGCTTTTGTTGGTACTTGAGCTCTTTTGTGAATTGAAACACAGTTGAGTAGCATCCAGAAGCTTCACCCAATTCTTCTACGATCCGGTCACAAAGTGCCGGAGATATTCCTCTAGCATGCCATTGAATCGCTCCGTCTGGCCATCAGATTGCGGATGAAAACTTGAGCTATGACTCAATTTTGACCCGAGGCACTTAAAGAGTTGGGTCCAAAAATTGCTAGTGAAGCGTGAGTTGCGATCACTAACAATGTCTTTAGGTAGGCCCCAATATTTGACGACATGAGAGAAGAATAGTCGAGTTGTATCTTCTGCTGATATATATTGTGGGGCTGCTATAAAGGTAGCATACTTGGAAAACTGATCCACCACAACCAAGATAGTTGTGAGATCTCCGACCTTGGGCAATCCGGTGATGAAGTCCAGGGAAACGCTTTCCCAAGGTCTTTTTGGGATAGCTAGTGGTTCCAAGAGCCCTGCCTGCGTCAAGCGGTCTGACTTATCCTTCTGGCATACTAGACAAGTCTTTACATACTGAGCGACATCATCGACCATTTGAGGCCAATAATATGCACGGCGAAGTAATGCCATGGTGCGTTCCTCGCCGGGATGACCGGCCCACAAAGTATCGTGGCATTCCGCAAGAAGAGCACGTCGCAGATCTCCTCCTTTAGGAACATACAATCGGTTCCCTTTCACCTTCAGGAAACCATCTTTGGTGTAGAACTGGCGAGTCTTGCCCTGTCCTACCAAATCAACCAAATACTGTGCAGCAGGATCCTTGATGAGTAGATCCTGTATCTGGTCTTTTATGGTGGTGGTTACTTCGCTCCGCTTTAGGGCGGTGAGTACACACATCGATGCTAGATCAGCTCTCTGACTGAGTGTATCAACAACATGATTGGTCTTTCCACTTCGGTACTCCAGGTTGAAGTGAAATTCCGCTAGGAGTTCTTGCCACCTAGCCTGTCGACCATTCAGCTTTGGCTGGGTCATGAAATGGCTAACGGCTGTGTTGTCTGTCTTGACCACGAATGGGGCTCCCAGTAGATAATGCCTCCAAAGGCGTAAGCAATGAACGACAGCCAATAATTCTTTCTCATGGGCGGCATAGCGTCGCTCTGCATCCTTCAGTTTTCGGCTCTCGTACGCTACGGGATGCCCTTCTTGTAGCAATACTCCACCAAGTGCATAGTCGGAGGCATCCGTTTGCACTTCGAATGGCTTGGCCAAGTCAGGGAGGGCCAAGACTGGGCTACTAGACATAGCCATCTTCAATGCATCGAAGGCCTCTGCCTGCTTGGGCCCCCAATCCCATGGGGTGGCCTTCTTGAGAAGTTCTGTCAGCGGCACTGCAATGAGGGAGTAGCTTTTCAAAAAACGCCGATAGAAGTTGCATAGACCAAGGAACGACCTCAAGGCATGGATATCCTTAGGAGGCGGCCATTCTGTAATGGCCTGAATCTTCTGCTGGTCCATCTTGATCCTCCCTTCCTCGATGACATGTCCGAGGAAGTCAATTTGTTTCTGAGCAAATGAGCACTTGGATAGCTTCGCATATAATTCGTGCTCCCGCAATCGGGCTAGGACCTTCCGCAAATGCTCCAGGTGTTCTTCCAGTGTCTGGCTATATACCACAATGTCATCCAAATAAACCATGACGAATTCATCAATGTATTCTCGGAAGACTTGGTTCATCAAGGTGCAAAATATGGCTGGCACGTTATTCAAGCCAAAGGGCATAACCAGGAAGTTGTACGACCCATATCTTGTCACACAGGTCATCTTGTGCTCATCACCATCTGCAATCTGAACTTGCCAATAACCTGTCCTCAGTTCTATTTTGGTGAATACCGTCACACCACCCAGTCTATCAAACAAGTCTGCCATTAGCGGAATAGGGTACTTGTTTTTCACGGTGATTTTATTTAGAGCCCGGTAATCCACGCACAGTCGTAAACTACCATCATGTTTCTTTTGGAATAGCACAGGGGACCCGTATGGGGACTTGGAGGGCACGATGATCCCTGTGTCTAGCATTTTCGTCAATTATCTCCGAAGCTCGGAGAATTCGGGTTGTGAGATTCTGTACGACGCCCGGGCAGGTGGCTTCACACCCGGCACCAACTCAATCTCATGGTCCACAGTTCGCCTAGGCGGAAGGCGCTTTGGCATGTCTTGTGGCATGATGTCTTCAAATTCCAGAAGCAACTCCTTCACGGGTGCAGGAATGGGACCCGAGGAGCGTTCTATATCTTCCATGCAGAGGGTAGCCAGGAACGTGGGTTCATGTCTTTTTACCCCCTTCTTCAACTGCAAGGCCGAGATGTTCTCGGCTGCCATCTTCATGGGAATGCACGGAATAATGCAGGGCTTGGCCCCATTTGCTCCCATCATCAGTAGCATGTCTGCATACGGTGCGGGCATGGTATTGGTCTGTCTCAGGAATTCCAACCCCACTATTAACTCAAAGTCATCTATGATCACTACGCGCAGGTTGAACTTTCCTTCATAAGGGCCAAGCTTCACTGGTACTTCTTTGGCTATTCCACCCACTGGTTGAGGTGGTGAGTTGATAGCCTTCACACGACCTTTGCCCTTTCCTACAACTAGTCCAAGACGCTCCACCTGAGTCGAGGCTAAGTAGTTGTGGGTGGCACCCGTGTCTATCATTGCCCGAATGGGCTTGCCATTTACCTTCATGTCAATGAACATTAAGGTCCTCTCTTGATGAGGAGGAGTCCTCAAATTCTCCTTCTTATTTCCTTTCCTGGCAATTGGACAGGGGTCCTTCTTCTTGCGGATACCGGCACTGGTTCCCGCTAAGGGCTCAGAAATGGAGCCAACAATTGCATTGAATGCACCTACTGGCTCGGTCTGGTCCGCATCATCGGCGTCGTCATCCGTCCCATCCTCAAAAGTTTGATGGGCGTTCATCTGTGCATGTGGACATTCATTATTCCAATGTGGTCCGCCGCAATGACGACATCCTGAGGGGGGCTTCCTCCCCCGATCATTGTTGTTAGATGCAGCACTAGTACTGCCGGAAGAGGGAGCCTTGGATTTGGGTGCACTCCGGTCTCCTCCACTTCTGCTAGGGCCACCAGTGTTTGGTTGGCCCCCTTTGTATCCTCCTCGGACAGGCTGTTGAGGCCTATCCTTCCGAGCTTCCACTTGGTAATCCCCAAGGCACTCTGCTGCTTGGATTGCCTTAGGCAACGTGTCTACCCTTTGTCTCTGCAACTCTATCCGGGCATAAGGTTTCAACCCTTCTAGGAAGGTGAAGAGTTTGTCTTTGTCCCCCATGTTACGGATGTTCAGCATGAGCGCAGAGAATTCCCGCACGTAATCTCGCACGGATTTGGTCTGGCGCAGCTCCCGTAACTTTCTCCTGGCATTGTACTCAACATTTTCGGGGAAGAACTGTAGGCGTATGGCTGCCTTCAGTTCTGCCCATGTCTCGAGGGCATCTTCACCGGCCTTGATGGCTTCGTACTTCACCCGCCACCAGAGTTTGGCATCACCCTAAAGATACATGGCAGCAGTTGCTACCTTCTTAGCTTTTTCTAGGCCTCCCACGGCATCGAAGTATTGCTCGATGTCGAAAATGAAGTTTTCCACTTCTTTGGCATTCCGAGCTCCACTGTATGGCTTTGGCTCAGGAATTTTCATCTTTTGTGCCATAGGGGCGAGGTTCACACCACCCCCAAATTGGTTTCCGCCTCCTCGAAGTAGGCCTTGTAAAGCAGCATTGACAACGTTCAGCTGGTCTGTCAAGTTGTCTATAGTTTGTTGCATGGCAGTCACCGTGTCTGCCTCTTGTTCCCTGTTGGCTAAATCCTCGGCACGCTCCTGCTGGAGGACCTCAAATTTACCAAAAATTTCAGCTACCTCTGTGGCTGCCGTTTGCCGGTCACCTTCAGAGTCGCGATTGATGTTTTCTATGTCAACTTCGGCCTGGATCAGTCTGCGGTCCAAGTCATCCAATCTTTGCACTAGGCTGGTCTTTAGGTCAGGCACCATTTCTATGATGGGCCGTAATGCGTCAACCGTTCCCTCAAGGGTCGCAATGCGATCCCCATAATTCACCATGGTCAGAAATGGTGGTAATTACAATGTAATCCCTCGTCCGATGTCGAGCCTAGGCTCTGATACCAACTGTTATGCGGCGCCTTCCTGAAGTTCCTTGGAAGGGCGACGTAAGGCTAAGCAACCGATGTCAGTATGGTTGCTGTCCGCCAACTGAGGTCCCCTCCGTGCGCTAGACTAGATTGTCAGTGCCGTACGGGAAAACCAATGTCATGAGCAATTGAAAGAGAGCAGAAAAGAGAATTGAGAATGAAAGAAAGCTTGATTGCATTGAATGAAAACTATTACAGAAAAAACAAGACGGTGTCGGGGGGAGAGACACCAGTACAGAGAATTGTTTGCTTGCTTGAAAGTTTTGATTGCTTGGTCCCCCTTAATAATGCTTAAAAAAAATAAACCAAAGTTACATGACTAGACCTATGAAAGCTAAAAAATCACACTTAAAGAAAATGCAGTAAAACTACTCTATATTTATAATGAAAAGGACTTAGTCTTCTACAAAGCAGCAATAAGTCCGTTGGCAGCAACTTTGTCTTTAGCATCAGGGTCTGCGCGCGCGGTGCCGTTGGCATCTGCCTGTGGCTGGGCGATGGCGATGGCTATATGTGGGGTGACAGAGGCACATGCGCGCTTGTCACTTGGAGCTGCCGAGACCACGGAGCCGACCGTGACCAAGGGGTCATGGGGCATGGTTGGAAAGCTTCTGCCCGCTGCCAAATCATGCGACAACTGAGGGGAAATATTGTACTTGATTTAAATCGTGATGCTACAAATTCCAACAATATTCCTACAAAATTGAAACAGAGCTAGAAAATTGAGTGTCGATTAACGGGTGTTCAAATCTAAAGTTGAAGTTTTGTTTTAGCGAGACTCAGACTTCATTGAAGGAGCTTCGGAGCTCGAAGTTTAACTCAGATCAAGAAAATCTCACTCTAAAACGATGGGGAGACAATAAAAATTATTGAAAAAACTTGTAGTAACTTGAATCTATAATGTTGGTTGATTGGGGTTGATTTAACGTCGGTTTTGGGAAACATACCAGTTGAAAAAAGAAGTTGAAGATGAAATCAAGTTTACGTATACCACATCATACATCATTATACAAAACTATAATAAGTGTATGATGTTGTATAATTGTTGCTCCAAAAACACACGTAAGCATACGTGGTCAACAAGTAATATAATGATGAGTAGAGTGTCGAACTCACATAGACTTGTGTTTAACTACCTATTAATTTCACTCAACTTGTTATTCAATAAGTCAATCAAGGTTGAATTGTGATTTATAACTAATAAGTAAATGTAACAATTAACTAATGTAGCAAGCAGAAAGAAGTTGTGTAGAATTTTTAATAAAGATAAATATTCCAGGGTTGTGATCGATTCACCAATCCTATTATGTTGTAGCTAACTCCTATTTTCATGCAATTCGCTTATGGTTGCTAATTAATCGAGTATGTGTTCTCGTAGTATTCTCCTGAATTATTACTCGCCTGCCCAAAATAGATTAACGCCTATATTCCTATAGAATTAATCTATCCAGAGCGCACTAAGACCGCGATTTTTAATTAAGCATGATGATTAGATATACTTCATCTTAGCCACAAATCCGCCCCACCTACATGTCTTCTTCAATTCTTCTATGATCTAAACGTAGCTTTCCTAAGCATAATTTAGATAGTTGATAGAACTTAACAATTGGCCAGACAATCAAGCAATTAAACATAAAATTGAAGAAACAATATTGTAATAGTGAATTATAATCAAGGAGAAGTTAATATCAAACAACAATATTCATGGCTAAATCACAACCCCGAAACTAATGGGTCTTAGCCGCTCATGATAGTATTAAATAATTTTACAAGTGTTTGAATTGTTGAAAATACTATGAATAATGAAGAAAAACTGAGAATCCTTGCTCCGAGTGTTCCATGGTTGTATTTTTCTCTCAAAGTGGCGTCTCCCACTCCAAAATAGATTTAAAATTCTTTTTATACGAGTTGAGGTCGTATAGTGCCGACAAAATCTCGTCCCGAGCGAAATAGAAAAAGTTCCGCCCCAACGCCCAGGGCAGCGCGATGCGCTGGTCTTGCGATGGGCTGAATGCCCAAAAATTTTTGCTTTGTGGTTTCTACGCCCCAGGCAGCGCGATGTGCTGCACGGGCGCTAGCCTGGGGAAATTTTCTTATTTTCTCCTCTTTTTGCTTTAAATCATGTCCTTTCGTCCCGCATTACCTTCGGATGACTCTTACACATAAAATACTATAAATTAACATAAATTATTATATTACTCATACAAATTTACAAAAATCGAATAAAATGAGAGACGACATGCATATAAATATACATACTTTAAGCAAAATATCAATAATATTGTATTGTGGGCGTGTAAACAATGATATACAATATTATTTTTTCTATTCGTGATTTGTGTTCGACATCCTTCTTTGAAGTGAGTTCCTCTTTCACTGTGATGCTTTTTAATTTTATTGCATATTGCTGGTTTTTCTTTTGTCGTGTTTCCCTTTTGTTTTGTTTTAAATACACTAATTTTGCTTTTTGCATTAGTTAAATACTAGTATACATTATTATACATTTCTTTTGTTTCTTTCACATATTTAAGTTTTGTTGTAGTAGACCACGTGCACCTTATTGTGATTGGGCATTAGCTAAACAAGCCACTACTTGCATCTGAAGTGGTATATTTACCTTGGACTTGGACTAATTTTTTTTTAATTTTTTTCTGACATAATATTGTGTGACATAATAGCCTTGGTTTTCTCTTGGAATCACAATGGTTCTTTTAGTGAGCGCCAGAGAAACGTAGCAACTAAGGTTTACTCCTTTAGATTATTTCAAGCACACTCTCATAATTGCAGAACCATATAAGGCCCCGTTTGTCCATAATTTTTCTTTTCTCATAGTTTATTTTTTCAAAAATATGTTGAGGAATTTTCGAAAATGAACTTTTCAAAGATCACTTTTTAAAAATTTCCAGAAAAACTTTTTTTCTCACTCACTAAACGACAATATTCTTTCAAGTGAAATGCATGTCCAAACATACTTTGAAATTCCAAATACTATTTTTCAACTTAACTCCAAATATTACTTTTTTTCTTTCAAAAATTATATTTTTATGTCCAAACAACGCCTACTTATTCTGTTCTCTTGTTTTTGGAAATTTTTGGCTATAGATTTGTAAAGTTATAACTAGATGTCTGAATCACCTAATTATAATATACTAGATTTAGTGTACGCGCTTTATGCGTGTACCCTATATAAAAAATATAAATATTTTAAAAAACAACACAAATAATATTCAGTTGTATCTCTGTTATAAAACAAAGATTAAGAGAAACATTACAAGTTCCTAAAAATAATAAATGTTAATCATATGTTTAGGGGTTTGGATCTAGTGTAGTGGTTCTTTCTTCCAGTTTGTTTCTATTAATTGCTTCATTGTTCAAAAATGTTATGAGAGTAATTTTCGATTAAAAGATAAAGAGATGGTTCGATTTTACATATGAGCCCTTGCTAGGTATGCATGTGTCTATGTCACAGTATTAATTTTAAAAAATTTGAGTCTAATAGATTATCAACAATCAAAAATGTTTTATCCGTATTTTACTTAATATATTGATTAATTAGATGAATATTGAGACAAATTAGTTTATCCAGCTTATAAGCTTACTTAAAAATATTCTGATTCATTTTTGCTTGATTTATTGGTCTGTATCGTAATTGAATGAATTAAAAGTAACGGCATATAAGATTAAATTTAAAATATAAAAAATTAGTAATAGACGACTAAAATAAGAAGAAATTTCGGGTACATGACTAAGGCCTTATTTGTTTTTATTTTTTAAGATTAAGACGTCTGAATCTAAATACACATCTGAATATCAAGATGTGTATTAAGATTAAGACATCTGAATCTGAATACACAACTGAATATTAAGATGTGTATTAAGATCTAAATACTAAATGATTAAGACTGTTTGATTTTTAACATCTGAATGTATAAGATTTATCTTTATTTGAAAATTAACAAACATAAAATTCAAATGAAATACTAATTAATCTAATATTCTATCAATAAAATATATAGTTTTGTAAAATATGATAGTTGTTGGTGGTGATAGCTAACGGGTGAATGCCGACTAGAGACGGTAGTTGGAGGTAGTTTTGGTTGATGGTGGTGGTTCAGGGTAGTAACTAATGGTGATTGGTAATGGTGGCGATTATGATTCAAGATGGTGGTGGTGGGTGGTGATAGTTAATAATGGCGAGTGGTGGCGATAGTTGTGATTGAGGAAGGTGGTGGTGTATGGTGGTAGGTTATAATGATGGGTAGTGCCGGCTCTGGTTGTTAATGTTGATGGGGCAGTTAGTTGTGGTAGTTGAGGTGAATGGGTGTTGATTGTGGTTAAGAATGATGTTGGCGTCAGTGGCGGAGATGGTGGGTGGTGATAGTCGATAATGGTGGCGGCTATGTAATGATGATGGTGGTGGTAGCGGCATGGTGGTAGTTGATAATGGTAGGCGGTGCGGCAGTTAATAAAGAATATAAATGATAGCATCTTAATGAAATTAAGTCTCTATTATAGATCTTAATCATACAGACCTATTCAGACCCATTAAGTGGTTGTGAAGTAAAAAAAAAATACTTAATGATTAAGATCTGAATAATTAAGATTCAGACTTTAAAAACAAACGCATTTAACGTCTGAGATCTGAATGATTAAGATTCAAAGCTCCATGAAGTGCAAACAAATGAGGACTAAGATGAGATAGATAAGCCATAAAATATAGAGTGATGCATTAATGAGTCATCTTGACACAGCAAAATAATATCCTTGGAACCAAAAAAAATAATAAGAATAATGAAGAAACAACTTACGAAAAAAAAATTAAAAAAGAAAGTCACATACACGAAAAGTGAACAACAATTAAATGGAAAGTCAATAGTTTTTGGTTCAAAGGCTATAGAATTAGGATGTCGATTTTTGGTAAAATCTTATTTGATTTTGAAATTCTGAATTTTAGACCTTTTTACATAGTTTAAATAAGGAAGCACTTAATAATCAAAATTAGTATATTTTAAAGACCTAAAAATTAGGAAAAATAATTAAATGATATTTTTGTCCGATGTAAAATATAATTTTAGAGGATAAAAAAGGCGAACAACATTTCACTAAAGTGTTTCTGCTTTTAATATAGTACTAGTTTTAGGGTACGCGCTTTGCGCATGTACCCTATATTAACAAATATACTATTTTAAAAAATTACATAAATATTATTAAATAATATATTAACTTATAAAATAAAAATTAATGAAAAATATATAAGTTCTTGAAAATGACGAATATTAATCTCATTTAGCTAGCTCGATGAAAAAAGAGTCTTGCTCATAAAAGTTCTCAATTGCGTTATTATAAGTTCTGAGCTCTTCTACAGCAATATCTTATGAAAATATTTATATTCCTATGATCTAATATGAAAATAAACAAAACAAAACAAAAACTTTTATCAACAATAATTTTTCATATAAAATAAATTTAAAATTTAAATTTCTCTGCTTAGGATTGAAGTGGATGGCATTACTGATAATGGACAATGTAAAATCTGAAATGACTAATTTTAACTTAATATTCTACAACAACTAACTTAATATAAAATATATCGGGAGTTATCATTTGGAATAAATATAAAATAATAATAATAATAATAATAATAATAATAATAATAATAATAATAATAATAATAATAATAATAATGACAACTCGTTTATTATATAGTTTGTATTCTACAATTTCATTCTTATTGCTTCAAGTTTGAATTTTTACCAGTTTGGCTCTCAATACTTGCTTCAAGTTTTAATTTTTACCAGTTTGGCTCTCAATACGTACTATTATTATCAATTTTTCTAGATTTTTTGATTTATTTTACCGCTAATGCTCTTCTTATCAAAACAAATCGATGTATCCTAAGAGATTTATCAACTTCAAAATAATTTTACTTATATAAAAAAATAATTAAATTATATTCTTTTGCTTATTAGTTAATTCTAAAACTTAGCTATTTATTCTCAATATTAAAAAAAATAGTTTAATTTTGGTTGATGCAAGTTCGTCACATTTGCTCATCTGTAATTTTAGATACTGAACTGTAATTATAATTTTATTCAATAAGATTTGTATTATCAAAGCATAAGAATTTGATTTGATTTTCACTTTTGAGATTTGTGTTTGGAGAATCATTAGTATCATTGATATTTGTCAACCACTTTTCTTCCCCCCTCTCTCTCTTATTCGTTTGATTCTTAAATATTTTGTTAGTAATTTATTTTAATTATTGATCAGTATTCTTTTCAAATATCAGAGTAATAATAATAATTACTACTATTTTTATTATCAAAAGAAGAGCTAGAAAGAAAGAATAAAAATGCATGCATAAACCCAACGTCTACTCTTGGATAATCTATTTAATTAGGATAAATTTTAACAATACAAAATTCTTTGGTAAATTAAGTTCCTAAATATTAAAATTTTATATAATTCAATTAAAGAAAGATTTATTAATCAATATTTAATTGATTTAAGATTCATAACATAATTAAATTATAATAATAATTATAATTTTATCCAATGTGAAATCTATTTTTAAAGGCTAAAAGAATTGAATTATATTTTGATAAGGGCGTAGTACTTTTAATATAGTATAAATATATATAAATGATTATATAATACAATAAAGCCAAGATATGATAGTAGCTCGTTTTAAAGATCGAAATGTTCAATTTAAAATGAAAAGAGTTATATATTTAACCTTCAAAATATTTATATTTTTGCATTCTCTTTCCATTTTTCCCTTTTTTCCTTTGCATTCCATTTTCTTTAGATAATATTTTGTGATGCATGTAATGGACAAATAAAAGAATGTCATCTTGGAGTCATTTTACTTTGTAACCAATCCTAATAATGTTTCGCATTTTTACCTTCCGTTACTTTCGATTTGGAACAAACAATAAAATATGAAATATTCTAAATTCATTCAAAATAAGATAATGTATTGATGTAACGACCAATCAGTCGTTTTGACTGTTAGAACTCTATTCCCCTAAATAAGTCTCCCCGTATGTCTTGCGGGGATGGTTGGTTCGAAATTTGGAAGTGATCGGGTTGAAATCGAAACAATTGGTTCCTTAGTTTGGCTTTAAAAGGGCAAGTTTGACTTCGATCAATATTTTGAGAAAACGACCCCGGAATCGGGATTTGAAGGTTCCAACATGTTCGTATGACGATTTTGGACTTAGGCGTAGGTCCGAATCGAGTTTTGGATGACTCGGGAGCGTTTCAACGCCTATTGTGGAAGTTGTCATTTTTGGAAGAATTTAATAAATTTGGGTTGAAGTACATTTCAATGTTATCGATATCCATTTGGGATTCCGAGTCTGGGAATAACTCCGTATAATAATTCTGGTATTAAAAGCGCGTCCAGAAGTGGATTCAGAGGTCCATAGATCATTTTGGAGTCATTTGACGAAAGTTGGAAATTTGGATAATTTTGAAAGTTTAACCGGAGAGTTGACTTTTTACTATCGGGGTAGGAATCCGATTTCGGAAGTTGGAGTAGGTCCATAATGTCAATTATGACTTGTGTGCAAAATTTGAGGACAATCAGACGTGATTTGATAGGTTTCGGCAACGATTTTAGAAGTTGAAGTTTCAAAGTTCGTTAAGTTTGAATTGGGGTGCGATTCATGTTTTCGATATTGTTTGATATGATTTGAGGTCTCTAGCAAGTTTGTGTTATGTCATGAGACTGGTTGGTATGATTGGACGGGGTCGCGGGGGCCTCGGGTGTGTTTTGTATCATTTCGGGCTGTTTTGGAACTATTATTGCTGGTGTCTGATTTTCTTCTTCGCGAACGCGAAGCAGTGGACGCAAAGATGGAGCTGGGCAAGCCTTCGCGAACGCGGACAAGGCAATGCGAATACGAAGAAGAAAGGAAGAGATGGGTCCGAGGTTGTTGGCCTTCGCGAACGCGAATGCGAGGCAAAAACTGGTCAAGCTTACGCGAATGCGACGCAGTGGTCGTGAATGCGAAGAAGGAAGGGAGCTGGGCGTGGAAGTGCTTAGCCTTCGCGAACGCGAGGCATTAGTCGCGAACGCGAAGAGGAATTTTGGGGCAGAGTCTTTTGGCCTTCGCGAACGCGATGCTTTGGTCGCAAACGCGAAGAAGGGCGGACTTGGGCTGGGCAGAATATTTTTAAAGCAAGGTTTGAGTTCTTTTCACCCATTTTTCACGCGGGTTGAGCGATATTTGGAGATTTTGAAGAGGGGATTCTATCATCAAGCATGAGGTAAGTGATTTCTACTAGTGGGGAGTTACATACAAGGTTTATACATGGAATTAGGCATTAAAATTTGTAGAAATATGGGATTTTGAAGAAAAACTTAGAAATTGGTATTTTTAGATTTTAACCACAAAAATTTCTATGGGATTGGATGAAAATAATATATTTGAGTTCTTGAGATTATGGGTAACGTTTTTCTCCGGAAATTTCTGGAATTCGGGCACGTGGGCTCGGGGTAAATTTTAGGAATTTTACCATTTTGGATAGGGTAATTTATTTAATAGATAAATTTCGAATTATTGAACGTGTATTAATTATTTTATATAACTTTTGGATAGTTCAGATTTTTCGACATTGAATTGAGAATTTAACGCGACGTGGTGATCGGAAAGTGGACTTTGAGACAAGGTAAGTCTCTTGTCTAATCTTGTGAGGGGGAAATTATCCCATAGGATTAAATTAATAATTGTTGCTAATTGTGGGGGCTACATACGCACGAGGTGACGAGAGTCCGTGCGTAGTTACTATTAAATACTAAAGTCCGGGTAGTTTAGGACTCAAATCATGAATTACTTGTGTAAATTGTATTCTTTGTTTAATATATATATATATATATATATATATATATATATATATATATATATATATATATATATATATATATATATATATATATATATATATATATATATATATATATATATATATATATATATATATATATATATATATATATATATATATATATATATATATATATATATATATATATATATATATATATATATATATATATATATATATATATATATATATATATATATATATATATTAATTAATTGTTAAAAGAAATTATTCATCCTCTCCAATTGATCATATAATAAATATACTCTCCTTCCGGAGGTACATAAGAAAATGTCCTCCTTTCTTGTGGAGCGGGCCGAACACCTCGGCAAGATAGATGCATCTATGGATCGCGCCGCACGTCCCTCGGCATTGTACACGACACTCTGGATCGAGTCGTACGACCTCGACAGAAATTATGCCTAATAATAATAATTATTACTCGATTTTTTGCTATTTTTAATTGCAGCTTGTGAATTTAATTAACATATTGAGAATTGTTGCATTTGAAGGAATTTAATTAATAAATTGGAAATTATTGGAATTGAAAAAATTAATTATCTCTGCTTGTTAAGGAAATTATTGTTATTCCTGTAAATGAGGCTAATTGATAAATTAGAAATTTATTGGAATTGAAGGAATTTAATTATTCTTAATGGTTAAAGAAATTTATTGTAAATTTTATAAATCATGTTGATCTAGATATTGCTATTTTTATTTAATTTATTATTATTGACTCTTAGTGAGTGTCAAAGTCGACCACCTCGTTTCTACCTATTCGAGATTAGGCTTGATACTTACTGGGTACACGTTGTTTTTCGTACTTATGCTGCATTTGCTGCCCATTTTATTGTACATGTACATATATGTCTAGCGGCCTTGTGAGCATAGAGGTGTGGTGAATAATTGTGGGGATATAGGTGAGCTGCATTCTGTATTACGATCCGCAACCAGCAGAGTCTCCTTCAGAGTTATTATATTTTCCTGTCTAATTTGTATTCTGGACAAATGCTGTATTTTAATCATAATTCCCAAGTAAAAGCTCATGCACTTGTGACACCGGATTTTGGGAATGGTTGTGAATTGTTTAGAAATTTAATTACTAAAAATATGTATCATTTAATCTATGAGTTCTACCTTTATTATTTCATTGAGGATATTTTGATTTCAAAAAATACTAAAATGGGTAATTAAGCTAAGTATGTATTGTTGGCTTGCCTGACAGCGGTGTCCGGTGCCATCACGGCCTTTAATGGATTTTTGGGTCGTGACAACATGGTATCAGAGCACTAGGTTCACTTAGGTCTTACGAGTCATGAGCAAGTCTAGTAGAGTCTTACGGATCGGTACAGAGACGTCTGTACTTATCTTCGAGAGGCTGGAGGACTGTTAGGATTACTTTCCTTCTTGATTCCTCATCGTGCGATTCAATTCCTTTGAGGCTTGTGCCTTTGTTCCTTTTCTATTCAATCTTGTGAGACGTGGAACGCTTGTTATAGATCGAGAATTGAGGAATTGCAATGATACTACAGATGTGGTGCAGGATGTTTCTCCCTGCATAATTGATTGGGCTATTGTCAATACCTTGCAGAACGATGTTCTGTCATTTCGCTCAGTAGCTATATTTCGGATGGTTTTGAGGCTATGCACAGGTTGCTACGATGTTCATGAGTTATTATCTCGCGGAATTGATGTAATGGCGGGGTGCTCGTTTATGTGCCGACGCAGTGAATGACTTGAAAGAAGGTTATTCTCAGTATATGATGTAGAGGTTCGACGTTTAATTCCAGCAAAGGAAAGGTAATCGTACTATGAATGTTCAGGTATGGGGTTGATGGAGTAATGAGGCTTGATATTTTCGAGCGTGGTAGAGTTTTCAATTGTGATGTGATGTCATCGCCTTGTTAAATACGTTAAGGTTCGCCGATGTTATGGTCTTCTTCAACTCCCCTTCACGGCGGGGTGTTAAGAATTGGTATAGGGGAAGCAATTGTTAGAGATTGCGGTGTGCAGTGGTTCAGGATCGAAGCAATGTTCCTAATATTGATGGCTCGATAAGGATAATCCCCGGAAAGGTTTAAAGCTGGTAACGACCTATTGGTTCAAGTGCTGCAGAAACGGATTTTTGAGTTAAGGCAATAACTGGACAGCGAAGGATGAGGAAGGACATGCGGAAGGTGTCTTGTGGTGGTTAGGTTCCGAAAAGGCCAACTGTAAGAAAACAAAAGTCGAGTAGTTGCTTAAAGGAGAGGGTTTGACGAAAGTAGGAGAGTGGCAAGGTTGCACATGGGTTACGCGGTAGGATGATTACACGTCTTGAGGAAATTTTGGAGTGACTTGGGATTTAGGATGGACAGTGACTAGGTCTACGAACTTAAGTTGTAATATTAGCTGCTATATTGATGAAGATTGGATACAACAAGAGAGAGTTGCTTAATATAAAGAGGGATGCAACATGACTTTGGGATAAAATATGTCATCGCACCTTTAGTTGAGGTCAACAGGGAGTAAACGGACTGGTACAGCTGGTGAACGAGCACGAGCTTAGGATGGTTTATTGGTTTCGTGGTAATAATACTCGGTGCAATATTGTTGGAGGATGTCAGCATGGAATTTCCACAGGTGATATGTCTCATGTGAGCAGGTTAGCGGTTGCATGGTGCTGATGGAGCTTCTACGAAGAATTTTACTTGTTACTCGGTAAGAGGTCGAATAGGTGATTGTGGCTAACGGTTCAGAATGTTCGGGGAAAGCTTAACAAAAGGATTTTTAGAAATTGGCGGTTAACGGCGCGAGATCATGGTAAATGAGGATGAGGAATAGTTGTGGGCTCAATATTATGTGATGGTATCTTAAAGCTAAGTGGGAGAGCCCCACCGTCTACAATCGGATTGTATGGTTGCCTATTTGTGAGGTTTCTGGTTATTGGTGTACTGGTGGGTCATTTCAACTAAGGAAAGAAAACATCAATGGTAATTTGAGCAAAGGATTTGGGAAATGTGTGTCATATTTGGCCTTATCGATTCATATTCAGGTTTTTGGAAGACTCGGAATCTATGCTTCGTGTTGATGTGATATACAAGGAAGGTGATTCAGCCGGGTGCTTCTTCGACAGAGTGTTCATGTGCTAGCAGAGCCTTGGAGTTTAATCATATTTGGGGACAAGTCAGAGTGGGTGACTCTCAACACAGTCCTAGCGGATTTACGGGGCCTAAGGATTTCGAGTCTGCAGTATGGTTAAGTATCGAGCTGGTGCAACAGATTATGAAAAAGGGTTTGAAGTGTTCTATGTTATCTTCGGTCTGCGGTGTAGCATTGGAGAAATGGGAGAAAATATAACTTCAGATTCATAAAAGAAGTATCAAAATGGATGTACCAGTTGAAGATGTAAAAAGTGCTCACAGGGAGGGGTATGAGATGATTGTGGGTTTTGAAACAATGTGGTCTCGTGAAATAAGGTCACTCGGGATGAGTGCAGATTTGAGTTCGTGATGTAATGAATGGAACTATTATTATTTCTAAGGCAAGTTAAGAGTAAATTGAGAAAAGACGGATCGGATAACAATGGTTGAATTAGCATGATGGTGGCAATGATCAGTTCCTTCAACGGATTGAGTTATGCGTGTGATTTGTGACGGTACGTGCGAGGCTTGACGATCGCCGTAATTGACTTTATTTGGAGGAATTCAAGTATTATGGCATGTTATGTGTATAGGGCTCCCGGAAGAGTTATGGTGGTTTAGACCACTATTTGAGGCCGGTATTTTCTGCGGATATGAGAATTTAGTCACGTATTGCAATGGTTCTCTTGAAATGAGTTAAGTAGAAGGTTTTTATATGATGAAGTATTTACCCTATTAGTGGTTCAGGAGTTATGATGGAATTCTTATACTCCTGCACATTGCCGTGATTAAGTGCACTAAGTAGCATGGGATTCGAAGATTGAGGATTCAAGATTTCGGTTCCGTGTTGACAAGGATGTCATGAGCTCGGATGAGCAGGAAAGAGATTTATATGTTTAAAGTAAGATGGCATTGTTTTCGACGTCACCTAAGGTCGATGTCAGGTATAAGAGACCTTGTGTATTGATTTGTGGATTCTTGATATGCTTTACAACATTAGTGTGACTGGTGGCATGGATGTGCAGACTTGTTACCTGGTGCGGAAGGTCATGGGAGTGTGTCCCATGGAAATATTATGTAAGAGTGGCATGTAGTCACTTGATTGAGTAAAGATTGGAACCAAGTATGAAGATTATGGCGATATCGCTAATTCGAGAATTTATGCCTGGAGGGCGCTCGGTTCATTTGGTTATGGACTGCGGAAGTTTGTTCCGGTTATGATGGTTGTTCTTGTGTGTTATGGGAAAAAAAGGTCATTATGGATCCTTGAAGGGTTATTAACCTAGTACGGTGTGATCAGAATTATCTTGAGGTCTGTGGATGGATTTAAATATGAATATGGACTCTATATCAGGCCGGATGTGTTCATTCAACATATCGCTCCTTATGAAGGAGTATTGGGGCGTTGGATGTCGTTTCGTCATCGGTTATTTCATGTAATACTATATTGTGTCGTGTGAGTTGTGAAATGGCTTGATAAATTTCTTATATGTTAAGGTTCCGCGTATCGATGGTGTTATGTGAGCAAGATGGCTCTCGAGATTCAGATCATATATCGCCCCTTAGTTGTGCTTGAGTTTTGTAGCGTATGGCGCTGTCGGTCCTTCCAGGTATAGTATTATGCACTTAGCGTGCTTGTGTCCGATATTCAAATATTTTGAAGTAATGAGAATTCTAGCTCGGTAAGTATCTTCTTATAGATTTTTTTTGTGCGGATCGGGTGGCACGCCGCCACGGGTATGTTGTTTTGATCGGATTGCACACCGCAACAGTGTGATGTTGAGTATAGTCCCCTATATTCTATTTTGTGTGTTCTGTGTCCCATTTCCCGAGGAAGGTTCATGACACCTTTTCAATTGTCTAATTAGTCACGTGGGTTGAGTAATCCTTTCCATAGTTCATCTTCCTTATGTATCGCAATCGAGTCTGTAGCTTATTAGCTCATTGTGGCGTCATATGAGGCTTTTTACCGTGTCTGAGGTGGCTTATTGCTTGGGCAGCTTATACTGGGGTGAGACGAGATTATTGGACCTGGGATCAATACGATCAGATTTTTTTATGAAACATATTAAAGAGCAAATATTGTTATTTGGTTCATAATGAGGCAATGGTTCTTGTCAGAAGGAGAAACTCAATAATTTGTTGACTCGGCAGTTGGTTATGAATTTATACACATTTCTTCCATCGTGGATGCATTTCAAGAGTTGGAACACGACTTATATGTATCATGAGGTGTGTTGTGAACATCAGATTCGTGAAATTTTGGCTATTGTTATCGGAGGATGTTATTATGGTCATGTGAATGGTACGGTGCATGGTATAAATTCAACAAAGGTATGCAATCCAGTATTGGGGCGTCGTGTCGTGATTGATACAGTGTTCGTAGGTTGGAAACATGCATGATAGAGAATTCTGGATGTTAGAATTGAGCTCTAAGGCTTAATTGCCTAAATAAAGGGGAGAATATTCAGATTGGCTCGAGCTAATGTGCTCAATTGGGTGTGGTAGCACAAGTAGGTGCTCGAAGTGTTAAACTGTGATTTTGGACAACTCCGGAACAGTCCTTAGCACGTTCGAGGACGAACGTATATTTAAGTGGGAGAGAATGTAACGACCCAACCGGTCGTTTTGACTGTTAGAACCCTGTTCCCCCAAATAAAACTTCTTGTATGTGTTTTTAATGATTTATGACTTGCGGGGATGGTTGGTTCGGGATTTGGAAGTGTGTGAGTTAAAATCGGAACACTTGGTTCCTTAAGTTAGCTTTAAATGGACAAGTTTGACTTCGGTCAACATTTTGAGAAAACGACCTCGGAATCAAGATTTGAAGGCTCCAACAGGTTCGTATGACGATTTTGGACTTAGGCGTATGTCCGAATCTAGTTTTGGATGACCCAGGAGCGTTTCAACGCCTATTGTGGAAGTCGACATTTTTGGAAGAATTTCATAAATTTGGGTTGAAATACATTTCAATGTTATCGATGTCCGTTTGGGATTCCGAGTCTGGGAATAGCTCCGTATAATGATTCTGGTATTGGGAGCGCATCTGGAAGTGGATTCGGAGGCCTGTATATCATTTTGGAGTCATTTGGCAAAAGTTAAAAATTTGGATAATTTTGAAAGTTTGACCGGGGAGTTAACTTTTTGATATCGGGGTCGGAATCTGATTCCGAAAGTTGGAGTAGGTCTATAATGTCAATTATGACTTGTATGCAAAATTTGAGGACAATCGGACGTGATTTGATAGATTTAGACATCGATTTTAGAAATTGAAGTTTAAAAGTTCGTTAAGTTTGTATTGGGGTGCAATTCATGATTTCGATATTGTTTGATATGATTTGAGGTCTCGAGCAAGTTTGTGTTATGTATGGGACTGGTTGGTATGATTGGATGGGGTCCCGGGGGCCTCGAGTGTGTTTCGGAGTGGTTTTGAATCATTTCGGGCTGTTTTGGAACTGTTGTTGCTGGTGTCTGGCTTCTTTCTTCGCGAACATGAAGGGAGTCCCGTGTTCGCGAAGAGGAATTTGATGGGCTGTTGGTTTTGCCTTTGCGAATGCGAAGCAATAGACGCGAACGCGAACACGAACGGGAACGGGAACGCGAAGAAGGAGGTGGGCAAGCCTTCGCAAATGCGGCCAAGGCAACGCGAGCGCGAAGAAGAAAGGAAGAGATGGGTCCGAGTTTGTTTCCTTCGCGAACGTGAATGCGAGGCAAGAACAGGTCAAGCTTACGCGAACGCGACGCAATGGTCGCGAACGCGAAGAAGGAAGGGAGCTAGGCCTCGAAGTTCTTAGCCTTCGCAAACGCGAGGCATTAGTCGCGAACGCGAAGAGAAATTTTGGGGCAGAGTCTTTTGGCCTTCGCGAATGCAGGGCTTTGGTCGCGAACGCGAAGAAGGGCGAACCCGGGCTGGGTAGAACGATTTTAAAGCGAGGTTTGAGTTTATTTCACCCATTTTTCACATGGCTTGGGCGATTTTTGGAGCTTTTGAAGAGGGGATTCCATCATCAAGCATGAGGTAAGTGATTTCTACTAGTTGGGAGTTACATACAAGGTTTATACATGTAATTAGGCATTCGTAGAAATATGGGATTTTGAAGAAAAACCTAAAAATTGGTATTTTTAGATTTTAACCATAAAAACTTCTATGGGATTGGATGAAAATGGTATATTTGATTTCTTGAGATAATGGGTAACGTTTTCCTTAGGAAATTTCCAAAATCCGGGCACGTGGGCCCGGGATGAATTTTAGAAATTTTACCATTTTGGATAGGGTAATTTATTTAATAGATAAATTTTGAATTATTGAACGTGTATTAATTATTTTATATAACTTTTGGATAGTTCGGATTTTTCGGCATTGAATTGAGAATTTAACGCGACGTGGTGACCGAAAAGTGGACTTTGAGACAAGGTAAGTCTGTTGTCTAATCTTGTGAGGGGGAAATTACCCCATAAGGAATTGAATTAATAATTATTGCTAATTATGGGGGCTACGTATGCACGAGGTGACGAGAGTCAGTGCATAGCTACTATTAAATGCTAAAGTCTGGTAGTTTAGGACTCAAATCATGAATTACTTGTGTAAATTGTATTCTTTGTTTAATTACAATTATTTGATATATATGTATATATTGTGAATTGTTAGGGAAAATATTAAAAGATGAAAATCTCATATGTTTAATTTTCTATTTAAATTAATTAATTGTTAAAAGAAATTGTTCATCCTCTCGAATTGATCTTATAATAAATATATTCTCCTTCCGGAGGTACATAAGAAAATGTCCTCCTTTCTTGTGGAGCGGGCCGAACGCCTCGGCAAGATAGATGCATCTATGGATTGTGCCGCACGTCCCTCGGCAGTGTACACGACACTCTGGATCGGGTCGTACGACCTCGGCAGAAATCGTGCCTAATAAAAATAATAATTACTCGATACTTTGCTATTTTTAATTCCAGCTTGTGAATTTAATTAACAGATTGAGAATTGTTGCATTTGAAGGAATTTAATTGATAAATTGGAAATTATTGGAATTGAAAAAATTAATTATCTCTGCTTGTTAAGAAAATTATTGTTATTCCTGTAAATGAGGCTAATTGATAAATTGAAAATTTATTGGAATTGAAGAAGTTTAATTATTCTTGCTGGTTAAAGAAAATCATTGTAAATTTTATAAATCATGTTGATCTAGATATTGCTATTTTTATTTTATTTATTATTATTGACTCTTAGTGAGTGTCAAAGTCGGCCATCTCGTCTCTACCTCTTCGAGATTAGGCTTGATACTTACTGGGTACACATTATTTTTCGTACTTATGCTGCACTTGCTGCCCATTTTATTGTGCAGGTATATATATGTCTAGCGGCATTGTGGGGTAGAGGTGTGGTTAATAATTGTGGGGACATAGGTGAGCTGCATTCTGTATTACGATCCGCAGCCAATAGAGTCTCCTTCAGAGTTATTATATTTTCCTGTCTAATTTGTATTCTGGACAAATGCTATATTTTATTTTTAATTCCCTAGTAAATGCTCATGCACTTGTGACACCGGGTTTTGGGAATGGTTGTGAATGTTTAGAAATTTAATTACTAAAAATATTTATCATTTACTCTATGAGTTCTACCTTTATTATTTCATTGAAGAAAATTTTGATTTCAAAAATACTAAAATGAGTAATTAAGCTAAGTATATATTGTTGGCTTGCCTGACAGCGGTGTCCGGCGCCATCACGACCTTTAATGGATTTTTGGGTCGTGACAATTGCTATCTTCCTTTCATTTTCTCTAAATTAACACTTTAGAGTATATATCATAATTACAAAGATAATAATATAAACCTAACAATTTGTAGGAAAGATATTGTTGTATTGCTAATACAGAGTTAAAACGTTTATCATTTTATTGATTCTCAACCCTATTATATACCTATATTAAAATGTTTCCAGATAATTAAATCTAATAAAATTCCTTTTATATAATTTTAATAAGTTTTTAGATATTTTTTTCCTTATGGATGAACTAATATAGATTGTAAGACAACGGTTTATGTGATGATCCAAAAGGTCATCTTTAAATTTAATAATTATTTCTGTGTTCTGAAACCTCAAATATCACCATTCAGCTTTCCTCGACTTGCGTGCACAGTCCGTAAATTTTTTTGCAGAGTTTTTACCTTAAAAATTGATTAAAATATGAAATTGAGCTTTAAAACTTAATTGGGTTGACTTTGGTCAATATTTTGAGCCAACGTTCCCGGATCAGTGTTTTGACAATTCTAGTAGGTCCGTATCATAATTTGGGACTTGAGCATATGCCCGGAATCGAATTCGGAGGTCCCTAAAGGTTTAATGACTTAAGAGATTTGACTAATGTTTGACTTTGTTGATACCGGGTCCGTATTTTGATTCCGGAGCCCGGTATAGCTCCATTACTATATTTATGACTTGTCTGCCTAATTTGGTGAGAAACGGAGCTGGTTTGACGTGATTCAGACGTCCGGTTGTTAAAATAGAAATTCTAAAGTCTTCTTACAAATCTCATTTGATTTGGAGTCCGATTCATAGTTCTAGGCATTATTTTGGTATTTTGATCGTGCGAGCAAGTTCGTATGATATTTTTGGTCTTGTGTGCATGTACGGTTTAGAGCCCCGAGGGCTCGGGTGAGTTTCGGATAGCCTACAGACCTTTTGAACTTTGGAAAAATCTTGTTTTTGAGCTTCAGCTGTCATCTGGTGCATGGTGCTTCGCGATCGCGAAGAGGAAATTGTGATCCGTGATTTTTACCCTTTGCGTTCGCGAAAATAGGCACACGATCGCAGAAGGTTAACTCCTAGTGCACCGCGAACGCATAGAGTTGATCGCGTCCGCATAGAAGGAATGAAGGCAGAAAGTGGGCACGACATTTGTGCTACGCGATTGCACAAGGCAGTACGCAATCGCGTAAGGTTGAGAAAATATTCTCTGCGATCGCATGACCATTTACACGATTGCGTAGAGTTAAAAATCCGGACAACCAAAATATGCTTCGCGGTCGCAAAGAATTATACGCGATCGCGAAGAGTAAAATGGGATTGGGCTAAGACGTGCTACGCGATCGCGAAGGAATTTCCGCGATCACATATGGTAAAAACCTGGACAAACAGAACTTAAGTTCTATAAATGGGATTTCGACCCATTTTCTACCATTTTCGATTTTGAGCTCGGGTAAGACGATTTTTGGGCGATTTTCACGGGAAAACATTGGGATAAGTGTTCCTTATCCTATATTGATTATATTTCATGATTTCATACTCATTTACATCATGAATATGTGAATTTATGGAAGAAAAATAAGTTTTTTATAAAATCTTCCAAAAATATAAAATTATGATTTGAAGGTCAATCCAGTGTCGGAATTCGATAATTTTTATTTGGTTGAACTCGTATCGGAACGGGTGTTCGGATTTCGTAAGTTTTTTCGGGATTTGAGACGTGGGTATCACTCCCGAATATTTTAATGAATTTTGGATTTTTATCCGAAAAATCTGTAAAATCTGTAAGTTTTTATGGGATTCGAGACGTGGGTCCCACTATTAATTTTTTAGATGAATTTCGGATTTTTAATCCGGAAAATTAGTAATTTTATATGAAATTAATTCCTACGATTTGTATTGAGTATATTGAATTGTTTATCACTATATTTGAGGATTTCAGACACGAATTCGAGAGACAAAGGTTTATTGAAATCTTGAATTTGTTTGCAAATCGAGGTAAGTGTCATGGTTAACCTTGACTTGAGGGAATAGAACCCTTGAATTATTTGTTACGTGAATTTCATATGTAACAATGTATAGGCAAGGTGGCGAGTGCCTATACTTTGTCAATTAATTGTTTGCATAATTATTTAAAAATTATATATTATTTTAAGAAACGAATTAATTGTTATAATAATTGTTTCTCTCATATTTCTTGTCAAATATTAATTCTTAAATTCATGCAATAATTGTTACATACTTATTTGATTTATGTGTCTTAATTGCTACTTGACATTTAGCATATTAAATATGAAATTGCCTATTTTCTTCCTGATTTCTACAATTAATTGCTACTTGTCATTACTTGTTTCCTAAATAATTTATAAATATTGTGTGCTTTGTTACCTAATAATTTCTTACTGAATGTGGTATTTATGGGAGTATTTTTATTATATTTAAGAGTTATTAAATTATATTGTTGGAGCAGATTGCACGCCGCAACGGAAATGAAAAGGAATATATTAGGGGATTGGATTGCACGCCGCAATAGATTATATTTTAAGTTTATATTGCTGGAGTGGGGGTCACGCCGAAACAAAAATTTATTGAAGAATTATATTGTTGGAGCGGGTTGCACGCCGCAACGGTGATTGAAATAATAATTGGTTATGACTGTCGAGTTGGCTTCAACTGTTGAAATGAGTTACGTGTTTTATTCTACTATTATTGTTATTATTATTATTGCGTACAAGTTAATGTAAGTGACCTGCCTTAGCCTTGTCACTACTTCATTGAAGTTAGGCTCGGCACTTACAGAGTACATGAGGTCGGTTGTATTCATACTACACTCTGCACTTCTTGTGCAGATTTTGGAGTTGGTCCCAACGGCGTACCATAGACTTGCTCGGATTTCAGCTACCCAGAGGAGACTTGAGGTATAACTGCACAGCGTCCGCAGTTCTGAAGTCCCCCTCTCCTTTATTTTAGTTGTGTGCTTTCTTTCAGACAACTTAATTTTATTCAGACCCTTGTTTGTATCATTCTAGTAGCTCGTGCACTTGTGACACCAGATTCGGGGATGTATTTGATGATTTAGTAGTTATGGTCTTCCGCACTTTATTTTAGTAATTGACTTCCGTTTAATTTATATTGTTTTAAAAAATGGCTAGTATTATTCTAACGTTGGCTTGCCTAGCAAGTGAAATGTTAGGCGCCATCCCGGTCCCGAAGGTGAGAATTTTGGGTCGTGACAAGTTGGTATCAGAGCACTAGGTTACCTAGGTCTCACGAGTCACGAGCAAGCTTAGTAGAGTCTGAAGGATCGGTACGGAGACGTCTGTACTTATCTTTCAGAGGCTATAAAGTTTAGGAACAACATCATTTCTTTCTTATTCTGTCGTGTGATTTTATTCTATCAGCGACGATTGAACCATTCTATTCTTATTCTCTTGTATATGGTGAGAACACGTAATACATCTACCGACGGACAGGGACCAGAGCCTTGGTGTCGCCCAAACTCACACCACTGATTGGGATTGTGAGGCGGTCGATACAATTATAAATACCCAACGCGAGTCGGGGTCAATTTCACAAAGAGCTTTATGTTGGATTAGGTATATACCTAGTCTAAGTATATGACGTGCCCAAGATTGCACTTCCACATATTCGGTTGTTTCTTTTCTACTTCTAATTTTTATGCTAATGCTTGTAATTGTTAAGCTAATGGATAATGTTTTTGGTATTGTTGTTTTTCAGGTTATAAAAGATCTAGGTTTGTAACTTCCGCCTAGTTAGTTACCTACCGGATTGAGAGCTTTAGGGCATGTTTGGTTGGTCTGGATACAATATTGCAATCACACGCGATTACTCACTTAATACCTCTCGGTAGTTTGCGTGATTTTGCCCAATTTGGCTCTCTCAAGTCCAAATGGGTATCTCACGAAATAAGTGATAGATGCTCAAGTCGGGACTTACTATCTCTAGATTCGACCCTTTAATTAGGGCTATCAATTTCTCGAGTTCATCCCAATTTCTTGTTAGCCAAGTTTTCCTAGACTTAGTCTCTCTTTCTCAAGTAGAGACTTAGTCAATTAGGCATGAATCAATATTTGCAACCATCAATTCTTAAATTCAAGCAAGAACTAGGCTAAATATCATATACCCAATCATAAATAAGCCTTAGATCAATCACCCATTAGATACCCATACTAGGGTTGGGTCACAACCCTAGCTAAGGGTTTAGCTACTCATAGAAAATAAAGAAATTAAAGAAGAAACTAAGATAAAACTCATAATAGATGATTAAGGGAAGAAAATCTAATGTTAAAATGATAAACTATTACAAAGTTACCCAAAATAGTAAAGAAAAACGGCTATTTATTCTAAGGTGTTCAAACATAACCTAAAAATGACAACTCCGAGGAGATTGTGCGGCCGCACAATTCTGGGTGCGGTCCGCACTTTGAAGCTGACTTGACAGGGTGGTCTTCTGCGATCGCACTTCCTCTAATTGTGCGGACCGCATATTTCTGAGTGCGGCCGCACTCTTGATCTTGGGTTGGACATGGAAAATTTCCACGGACCGCACATTTATGAGTGCGGACGAACAATAATAGTGCGGTCCGCACATCTTCAGGTCCCCAAAACACATATCTCTGAACCTTGTCTTCTACGGCCACACAATAATTGTGCGGTTCGCATTTTGTGAAGGAATTCTGACAGTGGCTCTTCAGAGTCTGCGGCCGCACACAGTATTGTGCGGTCCGCACACAGTATTGTGCGGTCCGCACTTTGGTCCATTTTGCCTTGTTTTGGTTCTTGTCCAATTTTTACTCCTTCTTAGTTGATTTTCATTTCTTTGGCTCGTTTCCCAATATTCCTGCAAGAAAGCACATTTCATTAGTTCTCGGGAATACCTTTAAGCATTTTTGAGCTAAAATGTAAGTAAAAGAGAGCAAATAAGCAGTCAGAATACCTACTTATCAACTCCCCAAACTTAAGCTTTTGCTTGTCCTCAAGCAATTAAGGCAATTCCCACCTCCACTAGAAAAGGGCTATTTTAGCTGGCCTAAATTGAATCAAACACACATCAATTGGGACCAACAATTACCCACACACTCATAAATCATTAACAATCCTATGATTTGAATGTTAAAGCACAAATAGCTCTAATGTGACGCTTGAGCATCAAGAGTTGACTTAATTCCTCAAGGAAGTTTGTACTTTCATATATGTCTTTGTGGATCCCAAACTTCTCTTCCTATACTCTCATGAAGCTCATCTCACTTAAGAATATAGCACTCAATGCAATGAATCAAGAAAGGTTCACTCATCACTCACAAAAGAATGTCACAAGCCCGTCTCTAAGTACCATATGCTTGCCCCTCATGTAGATCACCACTAATGTAAGTTTACCCGGCTTGGAATGGAATTGGTTCATTTTTCCTTTAGCACTCCATTTTCTCTTTGAGGCTCATATTTTGCCAACTCTTTGAGTCATTTTCTTTTTCCTTAGGGGAACTAGAGAGACTTGACATCACTCTTTCTTGGTCATGCTATTCATATTCTCCTTATTTGTTTTCTCCATGCTTTGCACTTTTGTTTTCTTTTGAATCTTTTCAACCCTTTCACATTATTCACTTTCTTTTTGAGTTTTTTTTGTTCTTCCTTTATTTTTCTTTGCCTTTCCTCTTCTTCATTTCTTTTCTCTTTTTGTGCCTTGATACCATCTTTAAACTCCTCATCTCTCCCCCAAACTTATATTTTTGCCATTTAAATCACATGAGTGCTAAAGAAAGCTTGGGTGCCAAGAGAGGGTCACTATAAAATGGGTAAAGTCTTGTAATGTAGTTATCGAATAAAAGAGGCATTAGGCTCAAAAGGGTTGACTAAGGATTATATCATTGGTGGGCCATGGAAGGTTTCAAAACGGGTCAAGGAGAGCCTACAATCACTTCTCAAGCCAAGCTAACTTAGAATTTCGCCTAGAAACACATTCGGGGCAAGTTCTAGACTATTCGCTCGGGTACTTGGACTTGTAACAAAATACCTCACTTCTCACACCACCGGATTGTTAAAGAGAATAGAGTCGAGGGGCCACAACAACCGCATTCAAGATGAAAAATCACTAATGGTTCAACTAAACCACCCGATGATTGTCTAAGTCAACACAAGACTCACAAGGTCACTAACTAGAACCATTTTTTTCCAAAAACTTATTTTTAACCATAAGCATGTAGTTAAGTGTGTTGGTACCAAGTGAAGCATGCTCGACCCTTATTTATTCATTTATACTATTGTTTCTACCTAAACATCAAGAACGGACTCGATCCCTTAAGAAGGTTATCACGCCATCCGTCGTTGGGAAGAGCCACCAGGTTCATACAAAGCCCACATTTGGAAAGAACCGTGGCATAAATAAAACCAAAGGCTTATTGTTCACTTAAATGTAAAAAGAAGCTAACAAATAAAAAAAGGAGCTAACAAATCAAAAAAAAACTATTAAAGTAACTAAGAAGCTATACTATTAAGAAAACAAAATGAAGGAGTTATGAAATAAACTACTGAAAGTAAGGCAAATGAATATACAGTCCGAGAGAAATAGAATATATACAAGAGCGATGGATATATACATAATGAGGGAGAAAATAAAGATAAAAGAAAAAGAGTATTAAAGTTATTACAGGCTAATATCATCAAATCAAACCAAAATAGACCACCCCCTAAATAAGAACAAGCATTGTCCTCAATGCTTAGCAAAATCAAAATAAGGGAGGGTAGAGAGTAGAGAAAACTCCATATGTGGTCTCAGGGTGACTGTCAGCATCACTACCCTCAGGCTCCTCCAACTGTACCTCATCATCATCTGACTGGGGAACAACAGGGTTGGCAAGCATCTGAAACATCTCCTCAACAGTGTGGGCAACAAGATCTAGCTCTTTAGACTGGCCAGCTGGTGCCTCTGTTGATGGTGCTACTGGGTCTGCTGATACTGATGGATCTGTCTCCATCAGTAGGTCAAATGGCAAATCACCCGCGGTTGCGATCTTCGTCACCTCCTTCCCCAATCTCTCCACTGATTTCTTTGAAGCCTGGGAATTCCTCATCTTCTTTGCATGCTTGCCCAACTCCTCAATAGCTCCCCCATGAGCCACCAGTGTATCCATAATGGTCTTCTGGTTCTCCAGAATCTTCTTCAATATTTCCTCCACTGATGGGGGGACCTGTGGTGCTGCTGGGATAGTAAATTGTGCTGCAACAACGCTGGATATGTCAGACAGCTTAGAAGTGGTTGTGTGCATCCAGTTGTTGAGACTTGCCAATGTATGGGAGACACGCAGTGCAATGAGTGAATAAGTGGATGAAGTTGGCACTGGTACTGAGGCTGATGGTCTAGAAGATGAAGGTGGTGGCGTGTCAGCTGTCCCGGTGGAAGGCCCGGCTGTTGTAGGAGGTGTGGGAGTTGTAGATGGCTCAGCAGCAGACTATGTACCCACTACTGATGGCTCATTAGACTGACCAACAGTGGTAGTGGCCTTACCCTTGAACTTTGGGTTGTGCGCACCCTACAGGTGGTACCATGAGAAGGACTTCTTGGCCCTCACTTTTGTATCAAATGTCCTTGGCTCCACCTTTGCGTCGTTGAAATATTCTGTGAGGGTGTTGGGATATGGGTAGGAGCTTTCACCTTTTCGGACAGCTATTGTCATGTTGGCCGACATGATGGCACCCACATTGATTGGGTACCCGGCCATAATCAAAGCCACCAAAACTTCTCGGGGAAGAGGAAGATTGTTCTCATTTCTGCTCGGGTCGATACGGCTGCACACAAAGGTCTGCCACCCTTTTGCTTCAAAATTTAGGGTGGTCCGGAGGATAGGAACCCCTGCTGTGATCCACGGTGGTGGTGGTCCTTGAGTAGCCAAAATCTCAGCTAGCCAAGGGTGAGCTGCATCACCCATAACAAGCTTCTCTAGGTACTTGACTGTCTCTACCTCCTCAAAGCCCAGGTAAGTGTTCAAAGTGCTGGGGTCGAATTTGACTTTCAAATTTCTCACCTTTGTTATCTTGGTACCCTTCTTTATGTGAGCCACATTTGCATAGAACTCCCGAACCAAGTGCTCATTTGCATCGATGACACTTTGGGTGAACCCCATCCACCCCTTTCGCTCCCAGAACTGTCGCTCAAGTGTGAGAAATCTCTGGGGCCATCACTCTCTGACCCTTGTGAAGGCAGTCAAACTCACAAACCAATCCTCCCATGCTTCCTTCTTCTTCGACCTCTCTAGGCCGCCCACTCGAGTGTCACCTCCTCTACCATCATCATCATTATCTATTGTCATTGGTGCCAGAGGAGTAGGTGTAAAGGAGGGCTCTGAACCCTGGCTACCGGCATCAGAACCCTCAAAAGAACTTGCTATAGTGGAGTTTTCATTGCGCAATTGATATCTCTCAGTGGGTTGTGGTGGTTGGGACTGGGCCTCAGGTTGTACCTCCATTGACTTACCCTCAGAGGCTTTCCTAGACATGGCATAAGAACTATATTTAGAGGGATCTGTGGCCCTACCTCTCCCAGTGGTCGGCTTTTTGTTGATTACTTTAGATTGCACTCCCAGTGGGTTAGTGCCCCTTCCTCTACCTCAGGAGGGCTCACCTCTCCCTTTGGATGTATCGCCTTTACCTCGTTAATGAACCATTGTTTGAAATACAAGGCACATAAGTCAGTTGGAGTTCAAAATAGATTAAACATTTGCAGTACAGTTGCAGGACAACAGTTTACAGAAGAGACTGTCATGTGCGGATCGCACAATTTTAAAGTGCGGTCGCACACCCTGAAGTGCGGACCGCATAATTTTGAGTTCAGCCACACATGCTGAAGTGCAGACCGCATAATTTTGAGTGTGGCCGCCCAATTCCAAGATGAGACACTGGTTCTCTGAAGTTCCAATGTGTGGTCGCACACGTTTTTCTGCGATCGCACAATTTTTTCTGCGGACCGCACAATTTTGAGTGTGGTCCGCACTTTTCAAGCACATGTTTTCCCTAATCTACAGATCTGTGGACCGCACAATTTTGTGTGCGGCCGCACAATTTGAAAACATACGGTAGTGACTTTAGGTTTCTTGCAATTGTTTCCCAAATAAGACATGGTATTTGCAAATAAACCTGGACAATGGTCTACCCAGTCCCCAATGAACTTACATGAAATTACCCACATGGTTTAAAGCACATATGAAGAACATTTGACATTTTAGGCCTAAAAATAACTAAACTAATCAAGAAGAAAAATTAAGAAAAATGGAAAAAGTCTAACATGGATTGAACATACCAGTGATGAAGGAATGCATGTGAGAATCTAGACTTGATGAATTGATTATGAAGTGTGAACTATTTTGTGATGCACAGTGTTTGCTTAGGGCTCAAGAGTTCAGAGAGTGTAAAGTGTGAATAGTGTTCAAAAGCCCTATTTATAGTTTGGCCAAGTCGGTCACAAAGTGAGCTGAGTGAGGCCGCACAGAGTGTGGTTCGCACTCTTTAGCTGTACTTGAGCTGAGAATCTGCGGTCCGCATAGAAGTGAGTGCGGATGCAGAAATTTGTGTCGTCCGCACATTTTTGTGTGCGGCCGCAGATTGGCCTATTTTATGCAACTCAAAACTAAAGAGAGTTCACATTTTTGGGTCTCCAGTTGTGCGGTTGCAATCATAAATGTGCGGTCCGCACTTTTTCAACACTTGGTCAATTTTTCAATCACAGTACCTGCAATGCACACTCATTCGTGCATATCACTTCAAAACCACTTAGCTCAATACAAAACCTATCTAAAAAGGAAGAAAATGAAAAATAAAAAGAAACATGGGTTGTCTCCAAAGAAGCGCCTGATTTAACGTCGCGGCACGATGCAAGTTAACATCAATAACTTGAAATGGATTAACGCCACAATGTGGCCATCATCAACTTTTCCAAGATAATGTTTCACCCGGTGACTATTGACTCTAAACACTTCATCATTCTTGTTCTTCAAGTCTAGTGCACCAAAGGGTGTTACATGCACAACCTCAAATGGACCACTCCACTTAGACTTCAACTTTCCCGGAAATATGTGCAACCGAGAATTGATCAATAGCACAAGATCACCTTCTTTGAACTCCTTGTTCCGGATGTACTTGTCATGGAGGTACTTCATCTTGTCCTTGTATAAGGACGAGCTTGAATATGCATGGTACTGGAATTCATCAAGCTCATTCAATTGTGCCATCCTTAAGTTGGCGGCGACATCCCATTCAAGATTAAGCTTCTTCAATGCCTACATAGCCTTGTGCTCAAGTTCCACCGGTAGGTGACAAGCTTTTCCGAACACTAACCGATACGGAGACATACCAATCTGTGTTTTGTAAGTCGTCCTATAAGCCCAAAGAGCATCATCAAGTTTCTTCAACCAATCTGTCCGGTTGGCATTCACAGTCTTTGACAAAATACTCTTGATCTCCCGGTTGGAGACTTCGACTTGCCCACTTGCTTGAGGATGATAGGGAGTTGACACTTTATGAGTGACACCATACTTTGTGAGTAAGGTATCAAAAGCTTTGTTACAAAAGTGCGATCTCCCATCACTAATAATGGCCCTTGGAGTACCAACTCTCGTGAAGATGTTCTTTTTCAAAAATGCCACCACACTTCGAGCTTCATTGTTGGATAAAGCCATGGCTTCAACCCACTTTGACACATAATCCACAGCTACCAATATGTAAGTATTCCCACAAAAGCTCACGAACGGACCCATAAAATCAATGCTTCACATATAAAAAATATCAATCTCCAAGATGGTGGTGAGGTGCATCTCATTTTTCTTAGAAATCCCACCGACCCTTTGACATTCATCACAATGCTTGACGAGATCGCTAGCATCCTTGTAATGAGTAGGCCAATAGAATCCACAACTCAACACTTTTATAGCCGTTCTAGCTCCACCATGGTGACCACCATATGGTGAAGAGTGGCAAGCCTCAAGAATTTCCATTTGTTCCTCCTCCGGCACACATCCTCGAATCACACCATCGGTACAAATTTGTAAGAGATACGACTCATCCCAATAATAGTCAAAGCAATCCCGTTTGAGCTTCTTCCTTTGGTTTGAAGAGAACTCATTCGGTACAATACCACTCACAAGATAATTGGCTAAATCGGCGAACCATGGCATCCCGGTCATTGAAATGGCTAGAAGTTGCTCGTCGGGGAAGGAATCATTTATCTCAAGGCTGTCATGTGGCCTCCCCTTCTCCTCCAAACGAGACAAGTGGTCCGCCACTTGGTTTTTACTACCCTTGCGGTCTTGAATCTCTATATCAAACTCTTGCAATAGAAGCACCCACCGCATTAACCTTGCCTTTGAATCCTTTTTGCTCATTAAGTACCGAAGCGCCGCATGATCGGTGTGGACAATCACCTTTGTACCCATCAAGTACGGGCGAAATTTCTCCATAGAAAAGACAATAGCAATGAGCTCTTTTTCGGTCACTGTGTAATTGACTTGGGCATCATTTATGGTCTTACTAGCATAGTAGACCGGATGGAAGATTTTGATGATACGTTGCCCTAAAATTGCTCCGACCGCCACATCACTTGCATCACACATGAGCTCGAAAGGCAAGCTCCAATTCGATGCGGTGATAATAGGAGTAGTAGTCAACTTGAACTTGAGCAATTCGAATGCCTTCATACAATCCTCGTTGAAATGAAACTTGGCATCCTTGTCCAAAAGTTTACACAAGGGGTTTGCCACCTTAGAAAAGTCCTTGATGAATCGGCGATAGTGATCTCTTAAATAAGTTATTCAAGATTGTTATCATTTCTAAAGTTCTTTAATAGATGCGCTATATTAACCCTAATTAAATATAAGGAATTTATATTGGAACATCGCTAATTAAATATTAGGATTTCCTACATATTCAAATAAGGAAAAAAAATTAACTCAAATTTTAGTTGATTTCAAAATTCTAAATAGTTGGAAAATAACTTAAATTACTATGTCGTCCAATTTGAAATATAATTTTAAGGGTAAAAAAGACGAACGACAATTTACTAAGGGACTTCGTGCTTTTAATATAACTAGCTTTAGGGTATGTTCGTTGCACGTGAATTTTGCATCTTTCAATAAAAGTTTATAGAATATAAAATAAAAATTAATTATGAATATATACTTGATCTCATGATAAGGATTGAACAAATTAGGAAAATTTATTTCCTTATGCGTCAATACCATAATATACTGCAATTAGTTGAGTTGAACAACACACACCATCATTCTTTAAGTTTGCCCTGTATCTAAGTATAATTTATTTTAAAAAAAAAACTATAATATCAAACAAAGGCTTATTATAGATTTACATATTAATATCGAATATTGATTCAAAAGAAGACTTGAACAAAATACAAGGTTTCTGTATATTAGAAAAAACTAGCCTTAGGGTACGCGCTTCGCTTGTATACCTATGTATATATAATTTAAAATTTTACAACAATATTTTTGAATAATATATTTGAGTTATAAAATAAAATTATATTACAAAATATAACTTTCAGAAAATGATAGAATATTGATCCTAATTAGCTAGATTGTCTAATGTGAAATTTATTTTTGAAAGGCAAAAATATCGATCAATACTTCGTGAAGGGCACCCTTTTAGTACACTCTTAGCATGTCTACCCATATTTGACATTCAATTCTCATGTGCCATTTTGAAAGTATTTCTTGAAGTTGATATTAAGCTAAAGAGTATTATAATTATGGATAATGAGTTAGTTTATATCTAATTATAGTATTTAATAAAACATGTAATTACATTTTAGTACATAAAATTTATAGAACGAGTGTTAGATTAAACAGTAATGGGCATATTATTATGTACTCCAAAAAATCAAACATATTTTTTTCACAAAAAAAAGTATTTTTCTATGTCTTATTAAGATAGAATTAATTGCTTATAATTCTACAAGTAATTTAAACCTACAACAAAAAATAACTACTTTTTACTTATTCTTTAACTTAAATTCTCGAGAAAAAGTCTTATTTAGTGATAAAAGACGTAGAAAAAAGTTTTATATAGCGATAAAAGACTTCTAATATCAAACAAATGGTTAATGTTGTTATCTATTATATCCGTGTTTCAATTAGAAATTGATAAGTTAATTACATTTTGTTTGTCTTAGTTTAATAACAACTTTCAATATCAAAGATACGTCTTTGAAAGTGCATGTCAAGATTGTGCATATTTAGTTTTTATCGGATGCAAAATATAGTACCATATTTATAAGTAGAAATACGTTGATTTTGAATTCCTGCCTAGTTCAAATATGGAAAATACTATTAACAAAAATTTAGTTGAAATCAAAGTCCTTAAATTAGGAAAATAATTAAATAGTTATTCATAAATATTAGATAATTAATTAAATATTATTCTTAAATATTAGAAAAATAATTTGATATGACTATTTTGTCCGGTATGAACTCCATTTTAAAGGGTAAAAAAGACAAACAACATTTTACTAAGGGCTGTCGTGCTTTTAATATAATATAGACTAATCTCTATGAACGTGCGTTGCACGTAAATATTCAATATGTTTAATGATTGCATGTCGATGTCAATCAATAATCTTTATTTGCCTTGAAAATTTATATTTTTATAATAATAATAATAATAATAATAATAATAATAACAACAATAATAATAATAATAATAATAGTACGAATGTTCTACGCTAAATGTTGAACGACAAAAATATCCTTAAAATGTTAGTTGTCTATTATGCCCTTCCATAATTAAATTATATCTTATACATTAATGTCTAAAAATGGAAAAGCACTTCAAATATTGTAGAGTCCAAGTCAAAAGCACGAATGTTCTACGATTAAATATTGAACGACAAAAATATCCTTAAAATATTAGCTGCCTATTATGCCCTTCCATAATTAAATTATATCTTAAACATTAATGTCTAAAAATGGAAAAGCAATTCAAATAATATAGAGTCCAAGTCAAAATATCATTCTTAGAGTCCACTTCTTAAAGAAAATGTATTCGTCCATTTATTATTTTAATTGAAATCAAATTCTATATTCATTATCTATAATTCTTATCTATATCTATTCTATATTATTATAAAAGTACGAATGTTCTACGTTAAATGTTGAACGATAAAAATATCCTTAAAATATTAGCTGTCTATTATGCCTTTTCATAATTAAATTATATCTTAAACATTAATGTCTAAAAACGGAAAAACAATTCAAATATTGTAGAGTCCAAGTCAAAATATCATTCTTAGAGTCCACTTCGTAAAGAAAATGTATTCGTCCATTCATTATTTTAATGAAAATCAAATTCTATATTCATTATCTATAATTCTTACTATAAATATTAGACAATCAAGTGTGAAAAAAATATTATCTATAGTTCGGGAAGTTAGTTATGGGTTGGAACTAAAATAAGTCAAATAGCGTGATTACACCTTAGGTTATCAAAGTTAATTTATTATGTGGCGTGATTACAAATTTTGAATATACCTTCCCATAAGTGTTTGTTGCATTCTTGAAGTGATTTTAAATCTTTTAACATAATTCTCAAAATGTTCAGGTTCATTTTATCTTTAGATTGTGTCAAATCTTTATTAATGAGTTGATATTGATAACATAAAATATTTGTTTAAAGAATTGTTGAACTTCATACTTATTCAGCATCGCTTCACAAACAATAGTGAATAATATCGTATTTTAAAGTGAGTTTGCAACTTTAATCATATAACATTGTGATTTTAAAATATTTAATTAGTTCCATTTTTTCCTCCTATATTATGTCAAAAATGTTATTGATAACTTGATTTGAATTATATATTATATTATTTTTATTTTAAAGAATTGATTATTAAACTTCCTACTTTGTGCATATTCAACAATATAAGCGATTGAAAACTTATTATTTTCAATACACATTTCTCGTGCAACGCACGAACATAGAGACTAGTAATAATATAATTCCATGTAGATAAGCTTTCAACTTTTGGATAGTTTAAATCTTTTATGTTATTCGGTGTAAAGTATTGTGTGACTTGTGTCCTATTCAAGTGCGTAATTTATCTAACTCTATAGTAACTCTAATTCAACTACTATGGATATGAATTCTTCTAGGAATTAACTTGACTTTATATTACAATTGTAACCAATGTTGGAATTATCAGCAAACTGTCACGATCCAAAATCCCACCACAGGCGTCGTGATGATACCTAGTCTCTAAGACTAGGTAAGTCAATTTCTATTATATTTTGAAACTATTTTTTTAAGTAATCACAATACAGCATAATTACAATACACAACCTCCCAAGACTGGTAGTACTGAGTCACGAACTCTAACTGAATACATTGAAAGATCACGAGGACCGAATATACAATATTGTTTGATTACAAATTAACAGTACAATAAAATAAAAAGACTCCAAGGGACTGCGACGGCCCAGCAGCTCTACCTTGAATCCTTATGATCGCGCTTTAACTTAACTCAAGTCCGATATCTTCAATACCTGGCTCTGCACAAAAATGTGCAGAAGTGTAGCGTGAGCACACCACAGCGGTGCCCAGTAAGTATCAAGACTAACCTCAATGGAGTAGAGATGAGGTACAGTCAAGACACTCACTAGTCTAATAACCTGTGCAATATGATATACAAAATAATAGGAAATAAATAATAATAAAGGCAGGATAAAACAACCAGTGATATGCATAACAGACAACAAGAATACCATTAAAATCACTCAACAATTAATAAACACAATTACACTCAATTAAATCAAGCCCTTCAAATAAATGTCTTTCACATAGTTTTTCCAGATAACTTTCTTTCAAATATAATTTTCTCAAATAATTATTTTTTAAATATAATTCTTACAATAAATATTTTCAAATACAATTTTCTCAAATAAATATCTTTCAAAATACAATTCTTTTATATAATAGTTTCTAAGTAAAAATCCTTCTAAATAAATATTTTGAATATAATTCTTTCAATTAAAAAGTCACCATGTGACACCCCATTTCAAAATCATCAAAATACAGGTCTCAGCCTATTTTCATATTTTTCGTAAATACGGGTCTCAGCCCATTTTCATATTTCCACGGCACCTCGTGCCCATAATTAAATCATCATATTTGCCTGGTACCTCGTGCCCTCATTTCATATCACAACTGCACGGACAATTCACGTGCCTAATATTATTATCATTTCATCACAGCACCTCGTGCCCACATTTTATATCACAACTGCACGGACAATTCACGTGCCAATATCCCCATTTCATATCATAATTCACGGCACTGCGTACCCATATTTTATTTTATAAACCGCCTGGCAATAGCCAAAGGCTCCCAATTTCAACATAAATTGGATTATTATCAATTTACTAATAACAAGACAAGTTGCACAAGGTATAAAAGAATAAATCACAACAACAACAACAAGAAAAATCACAACGTCATATGAAAATTGTCAACACCACAACCCCACATCATCACATATCATCCCTGACAATAGCCACCCTTATCGCTCCTATTGTCACCCTTATCGCTCCGCCCAGATAGTATCAATAGCCACAAACACAACAGTAAAATGTCACCCTTATAACCACATAATATCAACGGTGAAATGCCACCCTTATCTCCCCAAAATAACAACTCACACAACACAACATTTTTACATGGGAAATAATCACAACAACATAACAAAAATCATTTCATATCATAATTTCCCAATGGCCACAACCAAATTTCAAAGCTACAACCAAGTCACGAAAAATCCAAATATCAAACTAGCAAATTCACAAAATTTCATAAATAATCAAATAACAATCACATCACATTATCATATAACAACAGAGTCAACAACAAGGGTTTAGGCACGACAAGTGGATGATTAAATACATGCCAATAATTATCCAATTTACTACACAATATGCTCAAGACTTTTAACTCAATAAAATTTGTACATATAAACCAAGTACGTACTCGTCACCTCGCGTACATAATTTTTAATTACCCAAGTTGCACATAAGACTTAATGCCTAAGGAAAATTTTCCCCACTCGAGATTAAGCAAGACATTTACCTCTTTGAAGTTATGCCGATGTTCCAAAATCGCCTTCTTGCTTGAATTGACCTCCTGACAGCTCAAATCTATCCAAATTAATTGTATAACTTCATTAAAATTCATCGAAAATAATTCCGGATAATAATACGTCGACTTAAAAATTTATTCCAAAAAGTCAACAAAAATCAACGCGGGACCCGCCTCTCGGAACCCGACAAAATTTTCATGAAATCCGAACACACATTCTGATACAAGTTCAACCATACCAATTTTATAGAATTCCAATAACAACTCGACTTCCAAATCTTAAATTTTCGTTTTTGGAAGATTTTATAAAAATCTTGATTTTTCCTCCATTAAATCCGAATTAAACGATGGATTCAAAGACATAATCATAAAAATTAATCAAAAATGGATAAGAATCACTTACCCCAAACACCCACGCAAGAATCTCTCAAAAAATTGCCTTCTACCGAGCTCCAACTTTGATTTTGAGTTATGAACTCAAACCTCTATTTTTTGGACTTTTAATTCTGCCCAGATAGGCCTTCTTCGCGTTCGCGACCATTGCCTAGCGTTCGTGAAGGCCAAAACCCAACTGCCTCAAATCCTTCATCGCGTTCGCGACCTCCTCGTCGCGTTCGCGAAGGCCAATTGTTTCTGCCCCATCATTTCCTCTTCGCGTTCGCGAAGGCCAAATGACCCCTATCTTCCTTTCTTCTTCGCGTTCGCGTTGCCTGGGCCGCGTTCGCAAAGGCTTGCCCTGCTCCTTCTTCGCGTTCGCATTCACAGCTTCGCGTTCGAGAAGGACAAATCATCAGCCCCTCAAATTCCTTTTCGCAAATGCGGGACTCCCTTCGCGTTCGCGAAGAAGGAAACCAGACTTCAGCAACAACAGTCCAAACAGCTCCAATTTGGTCCGAAACCACCCCGAAACACACCCGAGCCCCTCGGGACCCCGTCCAATCATACCAACCAGTCCCATAACATATCACAAACTCGCTCGAGGTTTCAAATCACATCAAATTATGCCAAAAATACAAATCGCACCACAAATCGAACTTATGAACTTCAAAAACTTCCAACTTCTTAAAACTCGTGCCGAAACCTATCAAACCAACCCGGAATGATGTCAAATTTTGCAGGCAAGTCCCAAATAACATAAAGGAGTTGTTCCAACTCTCGAAATCATATTTCGACCCCGATATCAAAAAGTCCAATTCTCCAAAAATTCATTTTTCGCCATTTCAAGCCTAAATTGGCTACATACCTCAGATTCACAGTTCGGACACGCTCCAAAGTCCAAAATCACCCAACGGAGCTAACGGAACTGTCGGAACTCCATTCTGGAGTCGTCTTCACACAGTTCCAACTACACTCAAAATTCTAAGACTTAAGCTTCCGTCTAAGGGACTAAGTATCCCAAAACACTTCGAATCATCCGTAAATCAAACTCGACCACACACGCGGGTCATAATACATATTGCGAGGCTGCTCGAAACCTTAAGTCACTGAACGGGGCGTAAATTCTTAAAATGACAAGTCGGGTCGTTACATTCTCCACCTCTTAAACAAACGTTCGTCCTCGAACGTACTAAGAATCTTTTTGAGGACTTTAAATTACTGAGTATATTCTTGCACACATACTTGTGAGTGATTTTATATTCTCGTAATTTAACATGGGTCCGACAACACCATATCAATTGAGATTATTTCTTTTCTCCATTCTTATAAGCTTTAAAGCAAAGTCCCTAACTCTCCAATCATTTCCAAAATGCCTGATTTCTTACAACAACGCACAATATTAGTCTCAACTGGCTATAGCAACTCGTGCCTATGCACATATAAATTTTCTCAATAGTGTTGAAGTAATTCAAAACTTTCTCTGGGCTGCTACATTATTCTCCGCTTAGGATCATTCTCCCTCAAACACATAAATTAATTCATCTCTTCCTTTGCAAATCTCAATCCCCCAAATTTTACTAACTCGCAAATCTTTTTAGAAATTTCGGCAGAGTCTCCCCTGTAATTGGGCCTATCCACCTGCCAGAGTAACACCCTAACAACTCCTAACAACATATCCACAACCCAACAAAATACCACAGGGTATATATCAATAACATTAATCTCAACATTGCCTTATCATAATGATATCAGGACATAAAACACATCATATCTATGCTCATCACCACATCTCTGGTCTTAAAAGCTGTTCATAATTAATTCCAACATCATCAATTAATCTCATATTAACCATCACCTCGTTTCGTATTTTCAGAATACTGACAACAGAACGTGAGGCATGAAGACCTCATGATTACTTACTCGGATTAATGAGTCACATTTAACGCCACCTGGGCACTCACCTCATAGGCTAAAACTCAATATTTACAGCACGAAAATGGCTGAATATGAACAGAAAATATACAAGCATTATTAAATAAACCTAACAGGCATGACTCCCTATTAATATTATTGCACAAATTAAATTTCACAAGGGAGAATTTTAAACTCATAAGCATTTCACCACAAGGACCTCGTCCTTATATAACTTCCATCACGGCTTGCAGCCCAGTTTAAATATTTCACATCATGTAAAAATGCGAGGACCTCGTCCTCAAATCCGAGTCACAATTATGTTGCACATTGTGCCAACTGAAATTTTCAATTTCCTTTACTTCTTCTTTTCAATACATTTCATAAATAATTTTCACAACATATAATGAACCCTCATACCGGTAGGGCGTATAATTCATAAAAATTGGAATCAATTATTTCGAAACACATTAAGCCCACTGTAATGAATAATAAAAATTACTTTTGGACTTATAGCCCTCAATGGTGTACAGAAATAAAATAACACATGGTCTCACATCTTTAAATCTCCTAACAGGGATACACATATAAGTGGGTCGCAAATTTACGAAGCTCACCCATGAGTGGAGCATAATAGGAGGATTCACCTCAATATTCAGAACCGAATCAAATTAAGGAAAATATCTTTTTATAATAAAAATCAGGATCGAACCTGTAACGACACCATCTGGTGTATTGGCCTTATCTAAATCATAGTGATTAAATCAACGGGTCGGGCCTCCACCTCTTAGGGGCCCACTATCTGCCTGTCCTCCACCTCTAGCTGACTGTGCACATGGAGTATCAACTGGAATAAAGCTTGTAGCTGGAGTGTTCTGATGAAATCCACCCCTCCCAAGTCTGGGACAATCTCTCATGATATGCCTAGTATCACCACACTCATAAAAACCCTTCTGAGGTCGCGGCTGCTCATACTGAGTCTGTGCCGAATAACTGGAATAACCACTGTAAGAATCTCGTGCCGATGGTGCAATATAAACTGGAGCACTCCGAGTAATCTGGTGTGCGGACTGAACTGGTCGGCTGCTCGAGCCTCCGCTATAATGGGTTCTAGCTGAAGAGTAAAATCCACTGAACCCTCCATATCTTCAAAACCTTTTGGCCTCGCCTAAAACACCCTCAATCTTCCTTGCAATCTCCACTACTTGTTGAAATGGAGTATCGGTTTTCAACTCTCGAGCCATGCATATTTTAATATCATAATCGAGCCCCTCAATGAATCTGCGGACCCGTTCTCTGATTGTAAGAACTAATATAAGTGCATGACGGGCTAACTCACTGAACCTGATAGCATATTATGACACTGTCATAGTGCCCTGACACAACCGTTCAAACTCTGTGTGCCACGCATCTTTGAGAGTCTAGGGAACAAACTCTTTCAAGAACATTTCTGAAAATTGAGCCCAGGTTGATGGTGTGGCATCGGCTGGTCTACCTTCTTCATAGATTTGCCACCACCGATACGCTGCGCCTGACAGTTGAAATATAGTAAAGGCAACTCCGCTCACCTCCACAATACCCATGGTGCGGAGAATACGGTGACAATTTTCTAGAAATTCTTGGGCATCCTCTGTAGCTGTGCCACTGAAAGTAGGTGGACTATACCTTTTAAACCTTTCAAGTCTCTTTTGTTCTTGTTCTGATGCCTCGGGCCTGACCTCAGGCGGCCGAACCGGAATAACATGTTGTACCGGTACTACACCCGAAACCTGACCAACGTGAACCCGCTGCTCTGGAGTTGTGGTAGAAATCTGAGCTACTCCCCCAATCTACGGAATGTTTGGTGCAATAGAGATCAATCCCGCCTGAGTTAATGTACCAAACATACTCAGGAACTGTGCTAAAGTCTCCTGAAGTCCTGGGTAACAACAGGTGCTTCTGGTACCTGTACCCCAACTGGAGCTATTGGTGGCTCCTCAACTGTTGTTCTGACAGGTGCTCTAGTCGCAGCATGTGGCCTTCCTCGACCTCTATCTCGGCCTCGTTCTCTTACAGCCCTAGCAGTATGTGTGGATGCCTGCTCAGCTAACTCAGTAGCACGTGTCCCATCTGTGAGAGAATGGAGATACAAAGGTTCAAATTTCAAATTCAACAAATTTCGCACGACAGGAATGAAAGAAATGGAAATTTGCTAACAGTTCTGTAGCCTCTCGAAGATAAGTACAGACGTCTCCGTACTGATCCGCAAGACTCTACTAGACTCGTTCATGACTTGTAGAACCTATGAACCTAGAGCTCTGATACCAACTTGTCACGACCCAAAATCCCACCACAGACGTCGTGATGGCACCTAGTCTCTAAGACTAGGTAAGCCGATTTTTATTACATTTTGAAGCTATTTTTTTTAAGTAATCACAATACAACGGAAATAATTACAATACACAACCTCCCAAGACTGGTAGTACTGAGTCACGAACTCTAACTGAATACATGGAATGATCACGTGGACCGAATATACAATATTATTTGATTACAAATTAACAGTACAATGAAATGAAAAGAGTCCAAGGGACTGCGACGACCAAGCAGCTCTACCTTGAATCCTTATGATCGCGCTTTAACTCAGCTCAAGTCCAATATCTTCAATACCTGGCTCTGCACAAAAATGTGCAGAAGTGTAGCGTGAGCACACCACAGCGGTGCCCAGTAAGTATCAAGACTAACCTCAATGGAGTAGAGATGAGGTACAGTCAAGACACTCACTAGTCTAATAATCTGTGCAATATGATATACAAAATAATAGAATACAAATAATAATAAAGGCAGGATAAAACAACCAGTGATATGCACAACAGACAACAAGAATACCATTAAAATCACTCAACAATTAATAAACACAATTACACCCAATTAAATCAAGCCCTTCAAATAAACGTCTTTCACATAGTTCTTCTAGATAACTTTCTTTCAAATATAATTTTCTCAAATAATTATTTTTAAAATATAATTCTTATAATAAATATTTTCAAATACAATTTCCTCAAATAAATATCTTTCAAAATACGATTCTTTTATATAATACTTTCTAAGTAAAAATCCTTCCAAATAAATATTTTGAATATAATTCTTTCAATTAAAAAGTCACCATGTGACACCTCATTTCAAAATCATCAAAATACGGGTCTCAACCCATTTTTATATTTTTCGTAAATACGGGTCTCAGCCCATTTTCATATTTTCACGGCACCTCGTGCCCATAATTAAATCATCATATTTGCCCGGCACCTCGTGCCCTCATTTCATATCACAACTGCACGGAAAATTCACGTACCTAATATCATTATCATTTTATCACAGTACCTCGTGCCCACATTTTATATCACAACTACACGGACAATTCACGTGTCAATATCCCCATTTCATATCATAATTCACGGTACCTCGTATCCACATTTCATTTTATAAACTGCCTGGCAATAGCCACAGGCTCCCAATTTCAACATTAATCAGATTATTATCAATTTACTAACAACAAGACAAGTTGCACAAGGTATAAAAAAATAAACACAAAAGAAATCACAACATCACATGAAAATTGTCAACACCACAATCCAACATCATCACATATTGTCCCTGACAATAGCCACCCTTATCGCTCCTATTGCCACCCTTATCGCTCCTATAGCCACCCTTATCGCTCCACCCAGACAATATCAATAGCCACAAATACAACAGTGAAATGCCACCCTTATCTCCATAAAATAACAATTCACACAACACAACAATTTACATGAAAAATTATCACAACAACATAACAAAAATCAATTCATATCATAATTTGCCCAATGGCCACAACCAAATTTCAAAGCTACAATCAAGTCAATTAATTTCACAGCAAATAGCCAAATGCTCCACACAATGTGTACAACACCCATAAACAATTAATAGAGATAGAAATTACTCAACATAAAGCAAAGTCTTCATAAAAGATCAAATTTTCAATAATTATATAAACGCCTCTTTTTAAGCTCATTTAATTAATTATTTGCAGAGGAAAAAATCCAAAATGAAATTAAATTCCAATAATTATCAAACTAGCAAATTCAAAAAATTTCATAAATAATCAAATAACAATCATATCACATTGTCATATAACAACAGAGTCAAAAACAAGGGTTTAGGCACGACAAGTGGATGATTAAATACATGCCAACAATTATCCAATTTACTACACAATATGCTCAAGACTTTTAACTCAATAAAATTTGCACATATAAACCAAGTACGTACTCGTCACCTCGCGTACATGGTTTTCAATTACCCAAGTTGCACATAAGACTCAATGCCTAAGGGAAATTTCCCCCACTCTAGGTTAAGCAAGACACTTACCTCTTTGAAGTTATGCCGATGTTCCAAAATTGCCTTCTTGCTTGAATTGACCTCCTGACAGCACAAATTTATCCAAATTAATTGTATAACTTCATTAAAATTTATCGGAAACAATTTCAGATAATAATACGTCGACTTAAAAATTTATTCCAAAAAGTCAACAAAAGTCAACGCGGGACCCGCCTCTCGGAACCCGACAAAATTTTCATGAAATCCGAACACCCATTCCGATACGAGTTCAACTATACCAATTTTATCGAATTCCAATAACAACTCGACTTCCAAATCTTAAACTTTCATTTTTGGAAGATTTTACAAAAATTTTGATTTTTCCTCCATTATATCCGAATTAAACGATGGATTCAAAGACATAATCATGGGAATTAATCAAAACTGGATAAGAATCACTTACCCCAAACACCCACGCAAGAATCTCTCCAAAAATCGCCTTCTACCGAGCTCCAACTTTGATTTTGAGTTATGAAGTCAAACCCCCGTTTTTGGGACTTTTAATTCTGCCCAAATAGGCCTTCTTCGCGTTCACGACCATTGCCTCGCGTTCGCGAAGGCCAAAACCCAACTGCCTCAAATCCTTCATCGCGTTCGCGACTTCCTCGTCGCGTTCGCAAAGGCCAATTGTTTCTGCCCCATCATTTCCTCTTCGCGTTCGCGAACCCCTCGTCGCGTTCACGATGACCAGCTGACCAACTCCTTCGCGTTCGCGAGGGCCAAACGACACCATGCCTCGATCTTCCTTTCTTCTTCGCATTCGCGTTGCCTAGGCCGCGTTCGCGAAGGCTTGCCCTGCTCCTTCTTCGCGTTCACAGCTTCGCGTTCGCAAAGGACAAATCAACAGCCCTTCAAATTCCTCTTCGCGAACGCGGGACTCCCTTTGCATTCGCGAAGAAGGAAACCAGACTTCAGCAACAACAGTCCAAACAGCTCCAATTTGGTCCGAAATCACCCCCGAAACACACCCGACCCCTTCGGGACCCCGTCCAATCATACCGACCAGTCCCATAACATATCACGGACTTACTCGAGGTTTCAAATCACATCAAACTACGCTGAAAATACAAATCGCACCACAAATCGAACTTATGTACTTCAAAAACTTCCAACTTCTAAAACTTCTGCCGAAACCTATCAAACCAACCCGGAATGACGTCAAATTTTGCAGGCAAGTCCCAAATAACATAACGGAGCTGTTCCAACTCTCGTAATTATATTCAGATCCCGATATCAAAAATTTCACTTCCGGTCCAATTCTCCAAAAATTCGACTTTCGCCATTTCAAGCCTAAATTGGCTACAGACCTCAGATTCACAGTTCGGACAAGCTACTAAGTCCAAAATCACCCAACAGAGCCGTCGAAACTCTATTTCGTAGTCGTCTTCACACAGTTCTGACTACGGTCAAAATCCTAAGACTTAAGCTTTCGTCTTAGGGACTAAGTGTCCCAAATCACTCTGAATCATCCGTAAATCAAACTCGACCACACATGCGGGTCATAATACATATTGCGAGGCTGCTCGAAACCTTAAGTCACTGAACGAGGCATAAATTCTTAAAATGACAAGTCGGGTTGTTACACAAACTTAGACATAATTCACCACAAAGGTTTAAAATTCTACTTTCATGATTGTAGTAGTTGTTTAATTAGACCGGGAATCGAAATTCAGAAATAGTATTTGTTTAAAATTCTATTTTTAAATATGATATTTTTTAAATTAACAAAAAACCAACAGAATCATGGTAGAATAAGACAAAAGGGTATACAAGTCAATCAATATTTTGGAGATATTATAGGTATTTAACATTTAACGTGAAATATTTATACTTTTATAATAATATATATAGATATAGATAGTTAACAAACTGTAGGAATTCCTCAAAAATACGCTAGAGGAAAACAATTGAGATGTTGGTCTAGAGATACTTTAGATTAGGAGTATGGTAATACGACCATCTAATGTTCCCCTAAAATTCTTGTTTAAACAGAAGATTATGGTAGAAAAAATTGTTTCTCTTCTAGATCTTATTTATTAAAAAGGGTTAAAAACTTACAGAGAACACAAAATCGAGTTTCCTAACAAAAATTAAATTATTTTAAAAGAAGACGCTATAAAATCAACAATTGAAAAAAACAATGACGATAGCATTAGGAACTTGTAATCATTAAATTTCATGAATATTTTATTGATCAAAATTCCACACTTTAAACATTCCACGCCTTATAAAAGATCCCATTATATTCTTTTCTCATTATTTTCCCTTTGATCAATTATAGACAATATCTAAGACTAACCTTAAAAATCTATATATTATATTCTCTAACTCATAAAAATAACGTAGAAAGTGCGACTGATCAAAGGATGTTTAGAACTAGGTGTCATAGTGTGATGACCCAAAAAGCCATATTATGTTTTAGACCTCGAATTTGCTCTCTTAAACTTTTAAAATCTCATTTTTTTATCCTCATCAATTTGTGTGCGCAGTCCGGGCATGTTTCCGGAAAGCTTTATGTTGAAAATTGAAGAAAATAAGAATTTATGCCTTAAAAAGTTGATTTTATTTGACTTCGATCAACATTTTTGGTAAACGGTCTCGAATCTGTATTTTGACGGTCTCGATGGGTCCGTATCGAATTATGGGACATGGGCGTATGCCCAGAATCGAATTCAGAGGTCTCTAACTTGAGTTATGAATTTTTGATGAAAATTAAAAAACTGAAAATTAATTGTTTTTAAAAATTGATTGATGTTTGACATTATGAGTACCGGGTCCGTATTATGATTTCGGAGCCCGGTACAGATTTATTATCATATTTAAGACTTGTCTGTAAAATTTGGTGAGAAACGAAATTGATTTGACGTGATTCAGACGTCCAGTTGAGAAAATAGAAATTTTAAAGTGTTCTTGAGAATTTTATTTGATTTGGTGCTAAATTCGTAGTTCTAGGTGTTATTTTGGCGATTTAATCGCGCGAGCAAGTTCGTATGATGTTTTTAGACTTGTGTGCATGTTTGGTTTAGAGCCCCGAGGGCTCGGGTGAGTTTCGGATAGGCCACGAGATGTTTTGAACTTAGAAAAATCTGGTATTTTTGTTGTATCTGATGTCTGCAATATTGTGCTTCGCGATCGCGTATCACTCTCGCGATCGCGAAGGGGAAATTGGGTTGGGGAGGATTTACCCCACGCGAATGCGGAGCATTGGGGGGAGTTGCTCTATGCGAACGCGAACGCGTAGCTCTAGCTATGCTGGGCCGGGGACCTGGGGAAGCTCTACGCGAACGTGAAGGTAAGGCAGGCTAAGCCTTCGTGAACGCGTAAAGCCTCCCGCGATCGCGTAAGTCCTCAGGAGGCTGCTCTTCGCGAACACGGCGGTGTTCACGCAATCGCGATGAACACTGTCACCTAGTGCATAAATTAGAATCAAACACGTGTTTAAGCCATTTCTTCAACATTTTTCAAGAACCAAACGGGTAGAGGCGATTCTCAAAAGTCATTTTCTTCCCCAAAGTGTTGGTAAGTGATTCTAAACTATTTTCTTTTAATTACCCATTACATTTTATGAATTATCAACTAAAAATCTAGAGTTTTCATGGTAGAATGAGGGGTTAGGGTAGAAACTAGAAATTTCGAAAATTTGAGGATTTATACCTCAATTTGAGGTCGGATTCCAAAACCAATTATATATTCGGGATCGGGGGTGAATGGGTCAATGTATTTTGGTCTGAACCTCGGGTTTTGACCAAGCGGCCCCGGGATCGATATTTTGACTTTTTGGAAAAAATTTTGGGAAATTTAATTTATGCAATATAATGGATTCCTTTAGCAATATTTGATATTTTTGAGTCATTTTTGAATAGATACGAGAGGTTTGGAGGTAAATTCTAAAGGAAAAGCTGTGATTGAGAATTAAATGGCCTACAGTGAAATTAGGAACCTTAGATTATTTGCTAAGTGAAATTCATGTGGGTGGCGTATATGTGAGGTGACGAGTACTTATGCGCCGCCAATTTACCAGTTTTACATGTTTCTTCAGTTTTTCTTATATTGTCCCTTTCCTATGCCTAATTGCTACATGTTTACACTAGTGTTGTTAAATTGATCGTCATTATCATATTTACGGATTTTCTGTTGGTAATCGAGTATTTATTTAAAAGTTGAGATTTATATTGTGGAACCCAATGTTGAAGTAAGGTTTGTACTTGTTGTTCTATCTCCCTGATATTATTTATGCATCACATTATGGTAAGGGAGAGTGTTAATGCACGAAGGGTGATGCCGTGCCATATTGTGAGTGTTAATGCACGAAGGGTGATGCCGTGCCATATTGTGAGTGTTAATGCACGAAGGGTGATGCCGTTCCATATTGTGAGTATTAATGCACGAAGGGCGATGCCGTGGCATATTGTGAGTGTAAAAGCACGAAGGGTGATGCTGTGCCCTGATATGAGAGTTAATGCACGGAGGGTGATGCCGTGTCGTTTCTATTGATTTTATGGTGAGATTGAGAGTAAAAGTACGAAGGGTGATGTCGTGAATTTTTACTTTACTGTATTCACTATTCTTGTTGATTTATGATATATTGACTGCTCCGGTTATCATTCTGTTGTAGTTCTTTAACTCGTTTTCCCCTCAGTATGTTTCCCTCCCGATATTTCCTGTTTAGTTCTTCATTTTTGTTATTTGTATATACACTGTTAAATTGTACATGTTGATTTGTAGTTAAGGTGGTTTGATGTCACGACCCGAAATTTCCACCTTCGGACCGTGATGACGCCTAACATTTCACTTGCTAGGCAAGCCAACGTTAGAATGATATTAACCAATTTTTAAATAATCTTTAAATTTATTAATAAAAAATAAATAAACGCGGAATTACAGTCTGAAATATAGTGATTAATCCATAAAGACGGGGACGGGGACTTCAGAACTGCGAACGCCGTGCAATTATACCTCAAGTCTCCTCTGAGTAGCTGAAATCCGAGCAAGTCTATGGTACGACGCTGGGACCAACTCCAAAATCTGCACAGGAAGTGCAGAGTGTAGTGTCAGTACAACCGGCACCATGTACTGGTAAGTGCTGAGCCTAACCTCGACGAAGTAGTGACCAGGCTAAGGCGGGTCACTTACATTACCTGTACGTAATATTAGTAACAACAACAATAATAGAAATAAATCAAGTAACTCGTTTATAATAATTGAAGCCAACTCAGCAGTTATAACCAATTATCATTTCCATCAATTCTGTTGCAGCGTGCAACCCGCTCTCACAATATATTCACATTCAATTCTGTTGCGGCGTGCTCCAATATATTCATTATAATCAACCCGATCCTCCAACATATTCATTTACCAATTCTTATAGAAGAAATTTCCCCAATAAATGCAATAATTAATATAAAATTATAAGACAACAAGCATATAATAATTATGATTTAATTATGAAACAAACAAAGGCAAATAGCAAATTATTATGAAAATCAGAGAGATAATATGCAGTTTAATATTTAATATGCTAAATGTCAAATAACAATTAAGGCACATCATTCAAATAGCATGTAACAATTAATGCAGGAATTCAAGAATTAATATTTGACAAAGAATAGGAGAGAAACAATTATTATAATAATTAGTTCATGATTTAAAATGATTTATGATTTTTCAAGTAATTATGCAATAATAAATTTGACGACGTATAGACACTCGTCACCTCGCCTATACGTCGTTCACATGCATTTCACATAACAAATAATTTAAGGGTTCTATTCTCTCAAGTCAAGGTTAACCACGACACTTACCTCGCTTTGCAAATTACAATCAATTACTCAACCATAGCTTTTCCTTTTAAATTCCTCTCCGAAGGCTTCAAATCTATTAACAAACAATTCGATATACTCAATACGAATCATAGGAATTAATTCCATATGAATTTACTAATTTTTCCGGATAAAATCCAAAATTCATTAAAATATTTGGCAGTGGGACCCACGTCTCAAATCTCCGAAAAACTTACGAAATCCGAACACCCATTCCGAGACGAGTCCGGATATACAATTGGTTTTGGAATCCGACCTTAATTCGAGGTCTAAATCCCCAAATTTCGAAATTTCTAAGTTCTACCCAAAAATCCTAATTTTACCATAAAAATTCTAGATTCTAGGTTGAACTCTTGTTATAAGATGTAAAAGATTGAAAGAGACTAGTTTAGAATCACTTACCTATGATTTGGGGAAGGAATGGTCTTTGGAAAATCGCCTCTTGTGTTTTAGGTTTTGAAGATTTGGGAAATAAATCAAAAATCCCGTCCAAAAGTCATTTTGATCAGCTGCAGATGTCGCATTTGCGACCTGGGCTTCACAAATGCGAAGCCCGCAAATGTGAGAAAAGTATCGCAAATGCGAACTCCTCGCATCTCTACTGCCTTCGCAAATGCAAACCATTTGTGATTTTGTTCGCAATTGCGAACATTGAACCATCGAAAATGCGATGAAAATCTCGATAATGCGAGAATCCCAGTCCCAGCCCATCTTCGCAAATGCGACGCTCGCATTTGCGAGCCAGACCTTGCAATTGCGAAGACTGCAGACCTAAAGCACACAAGCTATGATTTCTATGTTCAATTCACTCTGTAGCCTATCCGAAACTCACCCGAGCCCTCAGGGCTCTAAACCAAAGGTGCACATAAGTCTAAAAATATCATACGAACTTGCTCGTGCGATCAAATCGCCAAAATAATACCTAAAACTACGAATTTAGCACCAAATCCAATGAAATTCTCAAGAACACTTTAAAATTTATATTTTCTCAACTGGACGTATAAATCACGTCAAATCAACTCCGTTTCTCACCAAATTTCACAGACAAGTCTTAAATATCATAATGAACCTGTACCAGGCTCCGGAACCAAAATACAGACCCGACACTAACAATGCCAAACATCAATCAATTCTTAAAAAAATTAATTTTTCAGACTTTTAATATTCATCAAAAATTCATAGCTTGAGCTAGGGACCTCCGAATTCGATTCCGGGCATACGCCCAGGTCCCATAATTCGATACGGACCCATCGAGACCATCAAAATATGGATCCGGGTCCGTTTACCAAAACTATTGACCGAAGTCAACTAAAGTCAACTTTTAAGGCATAAATTCTTATTTTCATCAATTTTCAACATAAAAGCTTTCCGGAAACCTGTCCGGACTGCGCACGCAAATTGAGGAGGGTAAAAATGAGATTTTTAAGGCTTAAGAGCGCATATTCGAGTTCTAAAACATAAGATGACCTTTTAGGTCATCACATTCTCCACCTCTAAAACAATCGTTCGTCCTCGAACGGACATAGAAAAGTACATGGGCTGGTGAAAAGGTGGGGATATCTACTCCGCATATCGGACTCAGACTCCCAAGTAACTGCCTCAATAAGCCGACCCCTCCACTGCACTCGAACTGAAGGGTAACTCTTTGACCTCAACTGACGAACCTGTCGGTCTAGAATGGCTACCGGCTCCTCCTCGTAAGTCAAATCCTTGTCCAATTGGACAGAGCTGAAATCTAACACATGGGACGGGTCACCATGATATTTTCGGAGCATAGACACATGGAACACCGGATGAACCGATGATAAACTAGGTGGTAATGCAAGCATGTAGGCTACTTCACCCACCCTTTTAAGAATTTCAAAGGGTCCAATATACCTAGGGCTCAACTTGCCCTTCTTTCCAAACCTCATTACACCTTTTATAGGTGAAACCCGGAGCAATATTCTTTCTCCAGCCATGAATGCAATATCACGAACTTTACGGTCGGCATAACTCTTTTACCTAGACTGAGCTGTGCGAAATCGATCCTGAATAATCTTGACCTTATCCAAGGCATCCTGTACCAAATCGTTACCCAACAACCGAGCCTCTCCCGGTTCAGACTAACCAACTGGCGATCGGCATCGCCTTCCGTATAATGCCTCATATGGAGCCATCTGAATGCTCGACGGGTAGCTATTATTATAAGCAAACTCCGCAAGTGGCAAGAAATGATCCCAAGAACCTCCAAAGTCTATAACACAAGCGCGGAGCATATCTTCCAATATTTGCATAGTGCGCTCTGACTGTACGTATGTCTGTGGATGAAATGATGTACTCAACTCCACCCGCATGCCTAACTCACGTTGTACATCCCTCCAAAAATGTGAGATAAACTGCGTACCTCGATCTGAAATAATAGACAAAGGCACACCGTGAAGGCGAACAATCTCACGAATGTAAATTTCAGCTAACCTCTCTGAAGAATAGGTAACTGCCACTGGAATGAAATGTGCTGACTTGGTTAACCTATCCACAATAACCCAAACTGCGTCAAAATTTCTCTAAGTCTGTGGGAGCCCAACAACAAAATCCACAATGATACGCTCCCACTTCTACTCAGGAATTTCTAACTTCTGAAGCAAACCACCAGGTCTCTGATGCTCGTATTTAACTTGCTGACAATTCAGACACCGAGCTACATATGCAACTATTTCTTTTTCATTCTCCTCCACCAATAATGTTGCCGCAAATCTTGATACATTTTGGCGGTACCTGGATGAATAGAATACCTGGAACTGTGTGTTTCTTCAAGAATTAATTCACGAAGCCCATCCACATTATGCACACAAATACGACCCTGCATTCGCAAAACTCTATCTTCCCCCACCGCAACCTGTTTGGCATCACCATGCCGCACCGTGTCCTTAAGGACAAGTAAATGAGGATCATTATACTGCCTCTCTCTGATGCACTCATATAAAGTAGACCGAGCGACTGTGCAAGCTAGAACCTGACTGGGTTCTGAAACATCTAACCTCACGAACTGATTAGCCAAAGTCTGAACATCTGCAGCTAATAGCCTCTCACCAACCGGAATATACGCAAGACTGCCCATACTCACAGCCTTTCTACTCAAAGCATCGACCACCACATTAGCCTTTCCGGGGTGATATAAAATAGTGATATCATAGTCTTTCAACAACTCTAACCATCTTCTCCGTCTCAAATTAAGATCCTTTTGTTTGAACAGATACTGAAGGCTACGATGAACAGTAAATACCTCACACGAGACACCATAGAGGTAATGCCTCCAAATCCTCAGCGCATTAACAATGATTGCCAATTCTAAGTCATGAACAGGATAATTCTTCTCGTGAACTTTCAACTTCCGCGACGCATATGCAATTACCTTGCCATCTTGCATTAATATTGTACCAAGCCCAATGTGAGATACGTCACAATATACCGTATATGATCCTGAACCTATGGGTAATACCAACACTGGCGTCGTAGTTAAAGCAGTCTTGAGCTTTTGAAAGCTCAACTCACACTCGTTTGACCATCTAAATGGGGCACCCTTTTGGATCAATCTGGTCTTAATAGTTGTTCATAATCAATTACAGAATCGTCAATTAACTTCATGTTAACAAAAAATCTCATTTCACACCTTCACAATACTGATAACGAGATACGAGGCATGAAGACCTCATAATTATTTACCCGAATTAATGAGTTACCTTTAACGCCACCTGGGCGGGGCTCCTACCTTGTAGGTTAAAACTCAATAATTACAAAATGAATTTGGCAAGTATGCACAGAGAATTTCATACAAGAATTTTCACATAAGCCTAACAGGCATGACTCCCTTATTATTACTATAGTACAAATTTAATTTCACAAGGGAGAACTTAAACACAAGAATTTTCCTCACAAGGGTCCCGTCCTTATATAACTTCTGCCGTAGCTCGTAGCCCGATTTAAACATATCATTTTATATTAAAATGCGAGGATCTCGTCCTCAGTTTTGAATCACAAGGAATATGCATATCGTGCCAATCAAAAATTTCCATTTTCTCCTTTTAAATAATTTCGGTTACACAAAATCACAACACATAATGAACCCCACACCGGTAGGGCATATAATTCACAATTTATAATTAATTATCCGGAAATTACATCAAAACTTATCGATATGAGTAATAGAAAGCCACATTTAGCCTCACAGTTCTTATTAGAGACCAACATGGAATGATAGACGTAGTTATCTCCATAAAACCTCCCAACATGAGTTAACATATAAGTAGATTATAGAATTATGAAGCTCACTCATAAGTGGAGCACAATAGGAGGACTCGTCTTGATACTCAGAACCGAATCAAGTTAAGGAAATTATTCCTTTATTTTAAATCGAGGACGTACCCATAACGACACCATCTGATGTAACGGCCTCCGCCATACCATAAAACAAATATAACAACGGCTGGGTCTCCATCTCTAGGACGCCTTCTACCTGCATGTGATCACAACATCAGATGGCTCGGCCTCAAGCCTAGCTGGAAAAGCATAAAATCGGGTGCTAGGGCCCACCACTTTGAACTGCGCCTCTGGGACGGCCTCTAACTGGCTGGCCTCCATCTTTAACGGTCTGACCTCCACCTCTAATGGCCCTACCTCCCCCTCTAGCTGCATGACCCCTATCTCTAGCTGGCTGAGCAGGCGGTGAAGCAACCAGTGCCGGTATGATGGCACGAGAATCTTGTCGAGATCTATTACTTGCCAATCTAGGGCAATACCTCCTGATGTGACCAATGTTTTCACACTCATAACACCCATCCTGATGTCGTGGCTATTGAAGCTGAAGCTGACCCAAATGGGCCGGATAACCGCTATAGTAACTCTGGAGTGGTGATGCACTGATAGGAGCTGAATGTGCACTGAATACTGGCTGCCTAGAGTAAGGCATAATAGGACCATGACTCCCTGAAGCACCGGGAGATACATGAAGTGCTTAATGAAACGGTCTGGGAGGATGACCCCTACCAAAATTGCATCTGCCTCCAGACGAGGCACCACTAAAACCACCAAACTGACGAGGCCTTTTATCAGACCTTTGCCCTCTCTCCTGTGCAAGAACCATCTCGATCCTCCTTGCGACATTAGCAGCCTCCCTGAAAAGAAACATCACTTCCGGTCTCCTTGGCCATCTGAAGTTTGATAGTATGGGTGAGTCCCTCAATAAACCTCCTCACTCTCTCTACCTCCGTAGGTAGTAAAAGGAGAGCATGATGGGCCAAATCCACAAAACGGGACTCATACTAAGTGACAGTCATACTGCCCTGCTGTAGACGCTCAAATTGCTTGCGGAATTCCTCTCTCAGTGTGATAGGGAGGAACTTTTTCAGAAATAGCTGAGAGAACTGCTCTCATGTAAGTACAAGCGATCCGACTGGTCATGTCAATGTATAATCTCTCCACTATCTCTTGGCGGAACCCGTTATCTGAAATACAGCAAAATCAACCCCATTGGTCTTAACTATACTCATGTTCCGCAGCACCTTATGACAACGTTCAAGATAATCATGTGGGTCCTCAGAACGTGTACCACTGAAGTGAACTGGAAAGAGGTTGGTAAACTTATCCAGTCTCAATAAGGCCTCAAAAGACATGGTGGGCCTATCACCGATCTGTGCCGCAACAACTGGTTGAACTATCCCAACTGGCGGGGCTGCTGGAGCCTGATTCTGGGGAGACATTTGCTCCGGAGCGGGAGTAGTGGGAGTTTGTGCTCCTCCCCCAGCCTGTGAGATGGCTGGTGCCACTGGAAATGTACCATTCCGGCCACTCCCTCCATAAGACTTACCAAACGGACTAGAGCATCCGGAAGTACTGGAGTGGCTATGAATCCTTCCAGGACCTGAACTGGTCCAACTGGTACATTCTGAACTAGAACCTCCTCCTGAAGGTCCACCTGAGGTTCTACAACATGTGCAGCTGCTCGAGCTCCGGACTGAGCTCTACCTCTGCCTCTGCCTCGGCCTTTAGCACGACCTCGACCTCGACCTTTTCCCCTGGCCATAGTTACCACCGGGGGTTCTAGTCCCTGTCCATCGGTAGAGGTATTACGTGTTCTAACCATCTGCGAGAGAATAGGAATAGAATGGTTCAATCATCGATAATAGAATTAATTCGCACGACAGAATAAGAAAGAAGTGATATTGTTCCTAAACGTCATAGCCTCTGAGAAATAAGTACAGACGTCTCCGTACCGATCCTTTAGACTCTACTAAGCTTGCTCGTGACTCGTGAGATCTATGTGACCTAGTGCTCTGATACCAACTGTCACGACCCGAAATTCCCACCTTCGGATCGTGATGGTGCTTAACATTTCACTTGCTAGGCAAGCCAACGTTAGAATGATATTAACCAATTTTTAAACAATCTTTAAATTTATTAATAACAAATAAATAAATGCGAAAGTACGGTCTAAAATATAGTGATTAATCCACAAAGACAACGGTATCTAAATACCATCCCAGAATTGGTGTCACAAGTGCACGAGATTCTAGAATAAATACAAATAAAGGTCTGAATAAAATAAAGTTATCTGAAAACAAACACACAGCTAAAGTAAAGTAGACGGGGACTTCAGAACTGCGAACGCCGTGCAGTTATATCTCAAGTCTCATCTGAGTAGCTGAAATCCGAGCAAGTCTATGGTACGCCGCTGGGACCAACTCCAAAATCTGCACAAGAAGTGCAGAGTGTAGTATCAGTACAACCGACCCCATGTACTGGTAAGTGCTGAGCCTAACCTCGACGAAGTAGTGACCAGGCTAAGGCGGGTCACTTACATTACCTGTACGCAATATTAGTAGCAACAACAATAATAGAAATAAATCAGGTAACTCGTTTATAATAATTGAAGCCAACTCAGCAGTTATAACCGATTATCATTTTCATCAATTCTGTTGCAGCGTACAACCCGCTCTCACAATATATTCACATTTAATTCTGTTGCGGCGTGCTCCAATATATTCATTATAATCAATTTTGTTGCGGCGTGCAATCCGATCCTCCAACATATTCATTTACCAATTCTTATAGAAGAAATTTTCCCAATAAATGCAACAATTAATATAAAATTATAATACAATAAACATACAATAATTATAATTTAATTATGAAACAAACAAAGGCAGATAGCAAATTCTTACGGAAATCAGAGAGAAAATATGCAGTTTAATATTTAATATGCTAAATGTCAAATAACAATTAAGGCACATCATTCAAATAGCATGTAACAATTAATGCAGGAATTCAAAAATTATATTTGACAAAGAATAAGAGAGAAACAATTATTATAATAATTAATTCATAATTTAAAATGATTTATGATTTTTCAAGTAATTATGCAACAATTAATTTGATGACGTATAGACACTCGTAACCTCGCCTATAGGTCGTTCACATGCATTTCACATAACAAATAATTTAAGGGTTTTATTCCCCCAAGTAAAGGTTAACCACGACACTTATCTCGCTTTGCAAATTCCAATCAATTACTCAAACACAACTTTTCCTTTTAAATTTGTCTCTGAATGCTTCAAATCTATTCACAAACAATTCAATATACGAATCATAGGAATTAATTCCATATGAATTTACTAATTTTCCGGATAAAATTCAAAATTTATTAAAATATTCGGCAGTGGGACCCACGCCTCAAATCTCGAAAAAACTTACGAAATCCGAACACCCATCCCGAGACGAGTCCGGATATACAATTTGTTTTGGAATGTGACCTCAATTCGAGGTCTAAATCCCCAAATTTTAAAATTCCTAAGTTCTACCCAAAAATCCTAATTTCACCATAAAAATTCTAGATTCTAGGTTAAAATCTTGTTATAAGATGCAAAAGATTGAAAGATACTAGTTTAGAATCACTTACATATGATTTGGAGAAGGAATGGTCTTTGGAAAATCGCCTCTTGTGTTTTAGGTTTTGAAGATTTGGGAAATAAATCAAAAATCCTGTCCAAAAGTCATTTTGATCAGCTGCAGATGTCACATTTGCGACCTGGGCTTCGCAAATGCGAAGCCCGCAAATGCGAGAAAAGTATCGCAAATGTGAACTCCTCGCATCTCTACTGCCTTCGCAAATGCGAACCATTTGTGATTTTGTTCGCAATTGCGAACATTAAACCATCGCCAATGCGATGAAAATCTCGCAAATGCGAGAATCCCAGTCCCAGCCCATCTTCGCAAATGCGATGCTCGCATTTGCAAGCCAGACCTCGCAATTGCGAAGTCTGCAGACCTGAAGCACACCAGCTATGATTTCTATATTCAATTCACTATGTAGCCTATCCGAAACTCACCTGAGCCCTCGGGGCTCTAAACCAAAGGTGAACACAAGTCTAAAAATATCATATGAACTTGTTCTAACGATCAAATTTTCAAAATAATACTTAGAACTACGAATTTAGCACCAAATCAAATGAAATTCTCAAGAACACTTTAAAATTTCACATTTCACAACTGGACGTCCGAATCATGTCAAATCAACTTCGTTTCTCACCAAATTTCACAGACAAGTCTTAAATATCATAATGAACCTTTACCGGGCTCCGAAACCAAAATACGGACTCGGAACTAACAATGCCAAACATCAATCAATTCTTAAAAATAATTAATTTTTCAAACTTTTAATTTTCATCAAAAATTCATAACTTGAGCTAGGTACCTCCGAATTCGATTCCGGGCATACGCTCAGGTCCCATAATTCGATACGGACCTACCGGGACCGTCAAAATATGGATCTGGGCCTGTTTACCAAAAATGTTGACCGAAGTCAACTAAAATTAACTTTTATGGCATAAATTCTTATTTTCATCAATTTTCAACATAAAAGCTTTCCAGAAACCTGCCCGGACTGCACACACAAATCGAGGAGGGTAAAAATGAGATTTTTAAAGCTTAAGAGCGCAGATTCGAGTTCTAAAACATAAAATAGCCTTTTGGGTCATCACACCTTAGCCTCATCAGTACTTCGTCGAGGTTAGGCTCGACACTTACCAGTACAAGGGGTCGGTTGTACTGATACTGCACTCTACACTTTCTGTGCAAATTTTGGTACCGACTCAGGTTGATCGAGATTTTGCTATTGGTCCGTTATTCGGAGACTCAACGTAGATCTGTCGGCGTTCACAGACCTTGAAGTCCCCGTCTATCTTTTATGTCCTACTGTTTTCTTTCATTCAGACAGTTGCATTTCTTTCAGACTATTACTTGTAGTAAATTCTAGAATGCTCGTGAATTGTGACTCCAGATCCGGATGGTAGTAATTAATACAGTTTTATAATATTCCGCACTTATTATATTTCATCTTAGTTAATTATTGTTATTTACTGAATGGAATAAGGAATTGGTTTAATGATTCTCTAACGTTGGCTTGCCTACCAAGTGCAATATTAGTCGTCATCACGGTCCCGTCGGTGGAAAATTTTGGGTCGTGACAGTTGGTATCAGAGCACTAGGTTGCCTAGGTCTCACGATTCACGAGCAAGCTTAGAAGAGTCTGGAGGGTCGGTACGGAGACGTCTGTGCTTATCTTCCAGAGGCTATGAAGTTTAGGAACAAGTTTCACTTCTATTCTTCTATGTCGTGCGATTTTGCTTTCTCAATATTGATTGAACTTTTCTACTCTTATTCTCTCGCAGATGGCGAGAACACGTACCGCTTCCTCAGCTGAGCAGCAGCCAGAGCCTCCAGTGGCAGCTCCTGCGCGGGGCAGAGGTCGAGGCCGAGGCCGAGCCAGAGGCCCAGGCAGGGGTAGGGCTCAGCCTAGAGCCTGAGCAGCAACCCCAGCAGTGGAGCCTCAGATAGAGCTTAACGAGGAGGTTCCAGTTGAAACTGTTCCTGCCGGACCAGCTCAGGTTCCGTAAGGGTTTATTGCTACCCAAGTACTTCAGGACACTTTGGTCCATTTGGTGGGCCTTATGAAGAGTGTGGCCCAGACTAGCGCATTTCCCATGGCACCAACAGTCTCTCAGGCTGGGGGAGGAGCCCAGACTCCTACCACTCCCGCTCCGGAGCAGATAGCTCCCCAGTATCAGGCTCCAGCAGCTCAGCCAGTCGGATTAGTTCAGCCGGTTATTGCGGCACAGGTCGGAGATAGGCTAGCTATGTCTTCTGAGGCTTTATAGAGATTGGACAGGTTTACCAAGCTCTTTCCTGTTCACTTCAGTGGTGCTCCTTCAGAGGGCCCCCAGGAGTATCTTGACAACTGTCGCGAGGTTCTACGGAACATGGGTATAGTGGAGACCAATGGGATCGATTTTGCTGCATTTCAGATGACTGGTTCAGCCAAGAAATAATGGAGAGATTACTTGTTGACCAGACCAGCTGGGTCGCCTGCTCTTACTTGGGACCAGTTCTCTCAGCTCTTCATAGAGAAATTTTTGCCTATCATATTGAGAGAGGAGCGTCGCCGTCGGTTTGAGCGTCTCTAGCAGGGCAGTATGACTGTTACTCAGTATGAGACCCGTTTTGTGTATTTGGCCCGTCATGCTATTCTTCTACTTCCCACCGAGAGAGAGAGGGTAAGGAGGTTTATTGATGGACTTGCTCAGCCTATCAGATTGCAGATGGCTAAAGAGTCTGGGAGTGAGATTTCTTTTCAGGCGGCTGCTAATATCTCCATACGAGTCGAAATGGTTCTTACTCAGGGAGGTCAGGGGTCTGACAAGAGACCTCGTCATTCCGGTGAGTTCAGCGGTGCCTCATCTAGAGGCAGGAGTACTTTTGGTAGAGGCCATCCTCCCAAGCCGTTTCATTCAGCGCTCCAAGCATCCCACGGTGCCTCAAGTGGTCGTGGCCCTCAGATGCATTATTCCAACCAGCTAGCCTACAGTGCGCCACCAGCTCCTATTAGTGCACCTCCACTCCAGAGTTATCAGGGTGGTTATTCAGGTCGACAGGGTTAGTTTCAGGGTCAACAGTCATATCAGCCGAGGTTATATTATACTTGTGGTGATCCGAGGCACATTGCTAGATTTTTCCCTCGGGCAACGGGCAGCTCACAGCATCAGAGTTCTCGTGCCATGGTTCCGACACCAGTTGTTGCACCACCTACTCAGCCAGCCAGAGGCAGGGTTCAGACAGCCAGAGGTAGAGGCCAGACTGTTAGAGGTGGAGGTCAGGCCGTTAGAGGTGGAGACCAGCCAGTTAGAGGTCATCCTAGGGATGTAGTTTAGGGTGGTGGGCCCCAACCCCAGTGTTATGCTTCCCAGCCAGGCCTGAGGCTGAGTCATCTGACGTTGTTATCACATGTACTGTTTCAGTTTGCAGTAGAGATGCTTCAGTTCTATTTGATCCGGGATCTACTTATCTCATATGTGTCATCCTATTTTGCTTCCTATTTGGTTGTGTCCCGTGATTCTTTGAGTGCTCCTGTGTATGTGTCCACACCAGTGGGAGATGCTATTATTGTAGATCGTGTTTATCGTTCGTGTGTGGTCACCATTGGGAGTCTTGAGACTCATGTAGATCTTCTACTTCTCGACATGGTTGATTTTGATGTCATACTGGGTATGGATTGGCTCTCACCTTATCGTGCTATATTAGATTGTCACGCCAAGACGATGACCTTAGCCTTGCAGGGGTTGCCTCGATTAGAGTGGAGAGGAAATCTTGGCCATTCTGCCAGCATAGTTATCTCTTATATGAAGGCTCGACATATGGTCGAGAAGGGGTATCTAGCTTATTTGGCTTATGTCCGTGATTCTAGTACGGAGGTTCCTTCCATGGATTCAGTGCCGGTTGTTCGTGAGTTTCCAGAGGTATTTCCTGCAGACCTGTCGGGGATGCCACCCGACAGGGATATTGATTTATGCATTGATTTGGCTCTAAACACTCAGCCCATTTCCAATCTGCCATACCGCATGGCCCCGCCAGAGTTGAAAGAATTGAAAGAGCAATTGCAAGATTTGCTTGATAAAGGCTTCATTAGACCTTGTGTCTCGTCCTAGGGTGCACCTGTGTTGTTTGTGAAGAAGAAAGATGGATCGACGAGGATGTGTATAGATTATCGACAGTTGAACAAAGTCACTATCAAAAACAAGTATCCATTGCCGATGATTGATGATTTATTTGATCAGCTTCAAGGTGCCCAGGTGTTTTCGAAGATTGATTTGAGATCTGGCTACCATCAATTGAGGATTAGGGCATCCGATGTCCCTAAGACAGCTTTTCAGACTCGGTACGGGCATTTCGAGTTTCTAGTGATGTCATTTGGGCTGACAAATGCCCCAACACCATTCATGGATTTGATGAAGCAGGTGTTCAAGCCCTACTTGGATTCCTTTATGGTTGTGTTTATTGATGATATCTTGATCTACTCTCACAGCCGAGAAGAGCATGAGCAGCACCTTCAGATCGTTCTTCAGACTCTGAGAGATAACCAATTATATGCTAAGTTCTCAAAATGCGAGTTTTGTTTGAGTTCAGTTGCTTTCTTGGGTCACGTTGTGTCAACAGAGGGTATTCAAGTGGATCCTAAGAAGATTGAGGCAGTTCAGAACTGGCCTAGACCCACATCAACTACAGAGATCCGTAGTTTCCTGGGTTTGGCGGGCTATTACCGTCGATTTGTGGAGGAGTTTTCATCCATAGCAGCCCCGTTGACCAGATTGACCCAGAAGGGTACCCCGTTCAGGTGGTCGGACGAGTGTGAAGTGAGCTTTCAGAAGCTCAAGACAGCTTTGACTACGACACCGGTATTGGTGTTACCCACAGGTTCAGGATCTTATATAGTATATTGTGACGCATCTCGTATTGGTCTAGGTGCGGTATTTGATGTAGGGTGGCAAGGTTATTGCATATGCTTCGTGCCAATTGAAGGTTCACGAGAAGAATTACCATGTTCATGATCTAGAGCAGGCAACCATTGTTCACGCGCTAAAGATTTGGAGGCACTATCTTTACGGCATGCCATGTGAGGTATTCACTGATCATCGGAGCTTGCAGTATTTGTTCAAGCAGAAGAAACTCAATTTGAGGCAGAGAAGGTGGCTGGAGCTATTGAAAGACTATGATATCACCATATTGTATCATCCCGGGAAGACCAATGTGGTGACCGATGCTTTGAGTAGAAAGTCAGCCAGTATGGTCAGCCTTGCTTATATTCCACTTGGTGAGAGACAAATAACAACATTGGATGTTCAGGCCCTGGCCAACTAGTTCGTGAGGTTAGATGTTTCTGAGCCCAATCGTGTTCTAGCTTGTACAGCTGCTCGGTATTCTTTATTTGAGCACATCAGAGATCGGCTGGATGACGATCCTCATTTACTTGTCCTTAGAGACACAGTGCGGCACGGTGGTGCCAAGCATGTTACTGTTGGAGATGATGGAGTTTTGAGGATGCAAGGTCGTATTTGTGTGCCTAATGTGGATGGACTTCGTGAGTTGATCCTTGAGGAGTCCCACAGTTCCCGGTATTCTATTCATCCAAGCGCCGCTAAGATGTATCAGTACTTGAGGCAGCATTATTGGTGGAGGCGAATGAAGAAAGACATAGTTGCATATGTAGGTCGGTGCCTAAATTGCCAGCAGGTAAAGTGTGAGCATAAAAGACCTGGTAGTTTACTTCAGAGGTTAGAGATTCCTGAGTGGAAGTGGGAGCGTATCATTATGGATTTTGTTGTTGGACTCCCACAGACTTAGAGGAAGTTCGGTGCAGTTTGGGTCATTGTGGACAGGTTGACTAAGTCAGCGCATTTCATTCCTGTGGCAGCTACCTATTCCTCTGAGCGGTTGGCAGAGATTTACATCCGGGAGATCGTCCGTCTTCATGGTGTGCTTGTGTCTATTATATCTGACTGAGATACGCAGTTCACCCCGCACTTTTGGAGGGCAGTACAGCGTGAGTTGGGTACGCGGGTTGAGTTGAGCACAACATTCCACCCTCAGATGAACGGGCAGTCTGAGCGCACTTTTCAGATCTTGGAGGATATGCTCCGTGCTTGTGTTATAGACTTTGGAGGTTCTTGGGATCAGTTCTTGCCCCTTGCAGAGTTCGCCTACAACAACAGTTACCAGTCGAGCATTCAGATGGCTCCCTATGAGGCATTATATGGTAGGCGGTGTCGGTCTCCAGTTGGGTGGTTCGAGCCGGGAGAGGCTCTGTTGTTGGTCACAAACTTAGTACAAGATGCCTTGGATAATGTCAAGATTATTCAGGATCGACTTCGCACAGCTTAGTCCAGGCAGAAGAGTTATGCCGACTGTAGAGTTCGTGATGTTGCATTCATGGTCGGAGAGAGAGTGTTACTTCGGGTATCACCCATGAAGGGTGTAATGAGGTTCGAAAAGAAGGGCAAGTTGAGCCCTAGGTATATCAGACCTTTTGAGATTCTGGAGAGAGTGGGTGAGGTGGCTTACAAGCTTCCGTTACCACCTCGTTTAGCAGCTGTTCATCCGGTATTCCACGTGTCCATGCTTCGAAAGTATCACAGTGATCCGTCCCATGCGTTAGATTTCAGCTCTGTCCAGTTGGACAAGGATTTGACATACGAGGAGGAGTCGGTGACAATTCTAGCCCGGCAAGTTCACCAGTTTAGATCAAAGAGTTACCCTTCAGTTCGAGTGCAGTGGAGAGGCCAGCCTATTGAGGCAGCTACTTGGGAGTCCGAGTCCGATATGCGGAGTAGATATCCCTACCTTTTCACCAGCCAAGGTACTTTTCTATGTCCGTTCGAGGACGAACGATTGTTTTAAAGGTGGAGAATGTGATGACCCAAAAGGTCATATTATGTTTTAGACCTCTAATTTGCACTCTTAAGCCTTTAAAATCTCATTTTTTTTACCCTACTCAATTTGCGTGCACAGTCCGGGCATGTTTCCGGAAAGCTTTATGTTGAAAATTGATAAAAAAAAAGAATTTATGCCTTAAAAAGTTGATTTTATTTGACTTCGGTCAATATTTTTGGTAAATGGGCCTAGATCTATATTTTGACGGTCTCGGTGGGTCCGTATCGAATTATGGGACTTGGGCGTATGCCCGGAATCGAATTCGGAGGTCCCTAGATTGAGTTATGAATTTTTGATGAAAATTAAAAGTCTGAAAATTAATTATTTTTAAAAATTGATTGATGTTTGGCATTGTGAGTACCGGGTCCGTATTTTGGTTTCGGAGCCCGGTATAGGTTCATTATGACATTTAAGACTTATCTGTGAAATTTGGTGAGAAACGGAGTTGATTTGACGTGATTCAGACATCCAGTTGAGAAAATAGAAATTTTAACGTGTTCTTGAGATTTTCATTTGATTTGGTGCTAAATTCGTAGTTCTAGGTGTTATTTTGGCAATTTGATCACGCGATCAAGTTCGTATGATGTTTTTAGACTTGTGTGCATATTTGGTTTAGAGCCCCGAGGGCTCGGGTGAGTTTCGGATAGGCCACATGATGTTTTGAACTTAGAAAATTGGTATTTTTGCTGTATCTGATGTCTGCAATACTGTGCTTCGCGATCGCGTAGTCACTCTCGCGATCGCGAAGGGGAAACTGGGCTGGGGGAGGATTTACTCCACGCGAACGCGAGACCATGGTCGCGAACGCAGAGCATTGGGGAGAGTTGCTCTACGCGAACGCGACATATCGAACGCGAACGCGTAGCTCTAGCTATGCTGGGCAAGGGACCTGGGGAAGCTCTACGCGAACGCGAGCCATTTCACGCGAACGCGAAGGTAAGGCGGGCTAAGCCTTCACGAACGCGTAAAGCCTCCCGCAATCGCGTAAGTCCTCAGGAGGCTGCTCTTCGCGAACGCGGCGGTGTTCACGCGATCGCGATGAACACTGTCGCCCAGTGCATAAAATAGAATCAAACACAGGTTTAAGCCATTTCTTCAATATTTTTCAAGAACCAAACGGGTAGAGGCAATTCTCAAGAGTCATTTTCTTCCCCAAAGTGTTGGTAAGTGATTATAAACCATTTTCTTTCAATTATCCATTATATTTTATGAATTATCAACTAAAAATCTAGAGTTTTCATAGTAGAATTAGGGGTTAGGATAGAAACTAGAAATTTCGGAAATTTGAGGATTTAGACCTCAATTTGAGGTCGGATTCCAAAACCAATTATATATTCGGGCTCGGGGGTGAATGGGTCAATGTATTTTAGTCCGAACTTTGGATTTTGACCAAGCGGGCCCGCAGTTGATTTTTTGACTTTTTGGAGGAAAAAAATTGGGAAATTTAGTTTATGCAATATAATGGATTCCTTTAGCAATATTTGATATTATTGAGTCATTTTTGAATAGATACGAGAGGTTTGGAGGTGAATTCTAAAAGAAAAGCTGTGATTGAGAATTAAGTGGCCTTCGGAACAAGGTAAGTGTTGTGTCTAACCCTGACTTGAGGGAATTAGGAACCTTAGATTATTTGCTAAGTGAAATTCATATGAGCGGCGTATATGTGAGGTGACGAGTACTTATGCGCCGCCAATTTACCCGTTTTACATGTTTTTTCCATTTTTATTATATTGTCTCTTTCCTATGCCTAATTGCTACATGTTTACACTAGTATTGTTAAATTGATCGTCATTATCATATTTACGGATTTTCTGTTGGTAATCGAGTATTTATTTAAAAGTTGAGATTTATATTGTGAAACCCAATGTTGAAGTAAGGTTTGTACTTGTTGTTCTATCTCCCTGTTGTTATTTATGCATCGCATTATGGTAAGGGAGAATGTTAATGCACGAAGGGTGATGTCTCCCTGTTGTTATTTATGCATTGCATTATGGTAAGGGAGAGTGCTAATGCACGAAGGGTGATGCCGTGCCATATTGTGAGTGTTAATGCACGAAGGGTGATGTCGTTCCATATTGTGAGTGTTAATACACGAACGGTGATGCGGTGTCATATTGTGAGTGTTAATGCACGAAGGGTGATGCCGTGCCATATTGTGAGTGTAAAAGCACGAAGGGTGATGCCGTGCCATGATATGAGAGTTAATGCACGAAGGGTGATGTCGTGCCATTTCTATTGATTTTATGGTGAGGTTGAGAGTAAAAGCACGAAGGGTGATGTCGTGCATTTTTACTTTGCTGTATTCACTATTCATGTTGATTCATGGTATATTGACTGCCCCGGTTATCATTCTGTTGTAGTTCTTTAACTCGTTTTTCCCTCAGTATGTTCCCCTTCCGACATTTCCTGTTTAGTTCTTCATTTCTGTTATTTGTATATACACTGTTAAATTATGCGGGTTGATTTGTAGGTTCCTTGCCTTAGCCTCGTCACTACTTCGTCGAGGTTAGGCTCGACACTTACCAGTACATGGGGTCGGTTGTACTGATACTGCACTCTGCACTTTCTGTGCAGATTTTGGTACCGGCTCAAGTTGATCGAGATTTTGCTATTGGTCCACTGTCCGGAGACTCAAGGTAGATCTGTCGGCGTTCACAAACCTTGAAGTCCCCGTCTATCTTTTATGTCCTACTGTTTTCTTTCATTCAGATAGTTGCATTTTTTTCAGACTATTACTTGTAGTAAATTCTAGAATGCTCGTGAATTGTGACTCCAGATGCGGGTGATAGTAATTAATACAGTTTTATAATATTCTGCACTTATTATATTTCATCTTAGTTAATTATTGTTATTTACTGAATGGGAATAATGAATTGGTTTAATGATTCTCTAACGTTGGCTTGCCTACCAAGTGCAATGCTAGGCGCCATCACGGTCCCGTCGGTAGAAAATTTCGGGTCGTGACACATAAGTGTAGAAGATGCCTAAACTAAAGTCTATATTAGGAGACATAAAATTAATTCAGTTAAAATAAATATGTTTAATGTGGAACGAATGAAACATATTGAAGAAACACACAAAAAAAATCTAAAAAAATCACGACAAAATCTTAATCTCTATTTACACATAGTATCACATATCGATATGCAAAATATAATTACATATCTTAACCAACAAAAAATATTGTATCATGTATAAATCTAACAATACATGAACATGTATAAGCAAATAGTATTTATTAGATGAAATTATTAAATACCGTAAAAGTGAAGAAAATAAATGAAAAGAGATTAAAATTACCTTGCTAACTAAGAGTCAAACTTTTGAAATTTCTTCCAAGAATACTAATCACACTAACTACAAGATAGCATATGTAAAAGTTAGATAGTAGAAAAGAATACTATAAGAAATATTCATTCTAAGAGGTTTATTCTCCAGCGGCCAAATCATAGGCTAACAATATAAAGCACAGAAAGTTGATGTATTTCTCTTCAAATTTAGAGTCCCACAGCGAAAAAATATTATAAAACCTTAGTTGATTTTAAAATTTTAATATTACCTGTTTTATCCAAATCAAGTTAGGTCTTTGAACGAATGATTTAATTTTGTAAGGGCATAAATGTTCGTCAATATTTCAGGGATATTTTCGTCGATCAACATTTAGTATTCTAACATTCGTGCTTTTATAATAATAATATAGATATAATAAAGATATAGATAAATAGATATAGATGTGTGTGGTTAATACTTATGTGTAATTTTTTCTATAATTAATCATAAATTTTAATTTTAAAATAATTTATTTAAAGTAGCGATACAATTATGGTAGCAAGTAGCCTACTAACAATCTACCAAAACCCACAACACCCACAAAAAACCCCCCCCCCCCCCCCCCCCCACGCGCACACACAACACACCCGGAAAAAAAGGACGCGTTCCCAGAGCCCCTTCTAATACCCTTGCTAAACCTTCTCAAATTACCCTACAGATTTTACTGCTTTCAGTCGAAGTTTTGACAATGGCTACCGTGAGAAATCTGAAAATCAAGACATCAACTTGCAAGCGCATACTGAAGGAGCTTCATTCCTATGAGAAAGAGGTGGAGAGAGAAACTGCCAAGACTGCTGATATGAAGGACAAAGGCGCCGATCCCTATGACCTCAAACAGCAGGTTTCAATTTTGTTACGATCTAATTTTGAAGCATTTGGCACTCATTTTACTGTTTACTCCCAACTGTTGTGTAATTAATGGGGGGAGATTGGGACATTTTTAATGACATCAAAATCCCCAGCCCTACGGACTCATACACAAGATAAATAGACAAATTTAATTTTAAGTTAGCTAATAGAGATCATGAAGTTCACATTCATTGTTGTCTTGTAAAATTTCTGAAGTTCACTTGGTTTATGTGGCATTGAGTTATTTTTTTTTTTTTGATATCATGTGAAGAAAAATTATCTTGGATTTTTTGATAACTGAGAAATCCCCCAGGTTCTATGATCCAGAGGCGGATCTAGTATTTCTAGTACATGGGTGCACTACTAAAAAAGGAGGAAGAAATGTATTAAGTGAGAATTGATCACTATCCTTCTTGGTAAATAACTCGGCCTTCAACCAAGTGCACCATTCAGCCTTCTTGGAGCATGGGTGTCAACAGTTAATATTATACCAATTTTAGAAAATATGTACATAAAATATCTAATTTTACGGAAAGACCACGGGTTCACGTGCTCCATATTTTTGCTTGTACATCCGCCCCTGTCTATGGCGCAAGGATGGTATTTGCCATCTACCAACATTCAACAGGCCTCTAATCTGACTTGGGAGAGAATAAAAAAGAGTTTATATGGGAATCTGTGTTGTGACTCAAGGGGGCCAATTTATCAGCTACTTGATTGGCCTCCCTGAAGCAGTGTCTAGTAATGCAATTAATGCTGTCGACCAATTTCCTTATCTCTTTCACTGGTTCTTCAATCCTCCATGGTGTCTTCCAAGTAGTATTGATGCAATTTTGCAAAATGAGAGAGTCGGTTTCTCCTATGACCAGGTTATATCCCCTTTGAATGCATCATTTAAGGCCAAGGAGAAAGGAGTATGCTTCTGCCCAGTTGCTAGTGCCTTGTCCTAATGGTAGGATAATCGCCATTATGAATCTGCCCATGTCATCTCTTACTACTCCACCAAGTCCTCCACATGCTCCATTGTTGCAAGATCCATCAGTGTTCAACTTAACAAAGAGCATAGGAGGCTTGATCCATTTAACCATAGTAAAAGAAGTTTCATACAACTTGATATCTAGAAGATAGGCTATAGATCTATTAATAACAGGGATTTCATCATCATACTTAGAACAATGAGCATTAGCTTTATAAAAGCTTGGATGCATCATATGCAACTTTAATCAGCGCTAACCCAACAAAATCTGAGTGTTCTAATAGACTAGACCTTGATTTTTGTAGGGTTTATATACATGCATTGATCCGGTCGAAGAACCTTCAGCATCTGGGTCTGTCCAGGAAATGTCATTATAAGTTTTAGCAACTGTATTTTACATAGCTCTGACATTTAAGGACTTGGTGATTGTTGCATTGCACTTAATATCCTCCTGATTACTTGTTTGCTTGTTTTATTATGTGTATTCTGCAGGAAAATGTGCTGGCTGAATCCAGAATGATGGTTCCTGATTGTCGCAAGCGTCTGGAAGCAGCATTGGATGACCTTAAAGGAACTCTGGTATTCTGTAATCTACTATTAATGCTCTATTTAATGTCTGCTAAACTTCTGTTTTCATTCCTCTGCAAACTGCTTCCCCCCCCCCCCCCAAAAAAAAAAAAAAAAAAAAAAATCCATCTCCTCCAGGAACAGAACTGAAAAGTAAAATGAAAAAGCTAGGGAAATATGTAGGAAGATAACTAAATGAATCAATGGGATGCTGCAAGTAATTGATCTATCAAAAGAGGTGCAGTTTGTTTTTATGCTTATTAAGCCATAGCTGTGTTGCAAGTTGCAGCTTAACCTACTCAACATTGGATTAATCCTTAGTAGTTCCTTTGGAACGTTGAGTGAGATGCATTGAGGCTCTTTAAGTGTGTTGGATTACATGTCAAAGAGCCTTTTCTTGCTAATAATGATGTTAAGTTCTTTAGTTGGAGTAATCTTTCTTATTAATCTTTACTTTAGCCCAATTGCAAATTAAGTTTGAAATTAGCCTTGTTAGCTGCTTTTTGAGATTACTCACAGCAATTTATGTTTAATATATTTGGCCTGTGTTCAAGTTTGATGCTATTAATCTGAGGATCATGGCTAATCTTGCAAGTCGTGTCTATGAGATCAACTCGTTTCCCTGAGGAAGTCCTTCTAGAACCGGAAATATAGTACCCTCGTCACATCTTTCATATGGTTCCTTGTCCCAACTACTGACAATGACATATTTCCTAGTGCATGGTGCCGCTACACATATCTATTTTTAGCTGCATTATGGTTACTGGGTTACTGACAAGTGTTCAAATCCCACAGAGATTAAAAAAACACTAAGAGATTTCTTCCCAGCTGCCTAAACATTGATGGGCGCAGTTACCCAATACATGTGCTAATGGGGGATAATAGGTATCCTGCGGAATAGTCAAGGCACCCTGATGCCACTGCCATAAAAAATAGAAAGATAATATCTTCTACTTTAAAAAACAAAATAATGTAATGAAACAAATACTGAAGAGTGGTCCTATCAAATTGTTAAACAAATATGATAGGATAATGGGTGAATTCGGGTAACCTGAGATCCATAGGTAGAAGAGTGGTGTAATTAGAATGTGAGAATAGAAGAGTTTCGAGTCGTACGGATAGTCAGTATGGAAATTGTTCAATTTCTTATCTTTGTACCCACTTCATTGACCACTAGGCCACACCCTTGGGTGCATATTATTTTTCATTTTTCAGTAAGGATCTTTACTCCCTTCTTATGGTTTTATAATCCAAATGAGAATTTGAACTTCCATTAGTTTCGGTTGTGTTACTTCCTGCTCATTGTGTCACTCATGGCCGCCTCATTTTATTCGAAATTCTAGCTTCTTTAGATCATTTATCTGGGGATCTGCTGATGATAAGCTGATTGTTTCTGCTCCATCTATGTTCAATTCTTTTTGAAGAAAGTCTTAGCATCCCTTTCGGAACCCTCGGTAAGGAACCCCGATAGCTCAGAGAGAGTGATCGTTTTTGGCTCATCTGTTTTCCTTTTGAAACCCTCAATAACCCAATTCTCTTCATAATATTTGTTCGAACCAAGTTTGGCACCTTAGTGCTTGACTTGTCAAACACACCACATTCTCACATTCAAATGAGAATGTGAACTTTCATTAGTTTCGGTTGTGTTACTTCCTGCTCATTGTGTCACTCATGGCCGCTTCATTTTATTCGAAATTCTAGCTTCTTTAGATCATTTATCTGGGGATCTGCTGATGATAAGCTGATTGTTTCTGTTCCATCTATGTTCAATTCTTTTTGAAGGAAGTCTTAGCATCCCTTTCGGAACCCTCGGTAAGGAACCCGATAGCTCAGAGAGAGTGATCGTTTTTGGCTCATCTGTTTTCCTTTTGAAACCCTCAATAACCCAATTCTCTTCATAATATTTGTTCGAACCAAGTTTGGCACCTTAGTGCTTGACTTGTCAAACTCACCTATGGCATGTGATGATAAGCTTATCTGCTGATGATAAGCTGATTGTTTCTGCTCCATCTATGTTCAATTCTTTTTGAAGAAAGTCTTAGCATCCCTTTCGGAACCCTCGGTAAGGAACCCCCGATAGCTCAGAGAGAGTGATCGTTTTTGGCTCATCTGTTTTCCTTTTGAAACCCTCAATAACCCAATTCTCTTCATAATATTTGTTCGAACAAAGTTTGGCACCTTAGTGCTTGACTTGTCAAACTCACCTATTGCATGTGTTCCTCACCCTCATACCGTGGTAATACAAGCTTATCAGAAGAGCTGTGAAGCTAAAAACAGGTCCTATCAGCTCCATCTCTACATTTGCTTTATCAGAGCTTCATTTGCTCTCTAGAATCTGTAGAGCGATCTACCTCTTTGATCTCTTACTATTTGTAGTTTAGTTCTCTAATCACTTGTGACATTTGCTGATTAATTATCTCGAGTTAGACGTTTTTGATCTTCATTGTGTCTAGAAAAGTCTCTTCCTGAGTTGTAGGTCTGACCTCCTCCTACTGATCTTTCCTTTTATAGCAAGAAATCCCCGAGGGCTAGTGGCGAGGTTCGAAACTCAGTGAATAATGGATCCGCCTCTCTGCCCTTCGCAGGGTTCAAACCGTGAGGTGCACCTAACCCACACATGTTGACCTGATGAGAGTCATTCAATTGCACATCTTGATCAGATTAATACGATCATCAATTTGTGATTGACCTGATGCCGTCTCTGAGCGATTGCTGTCTTCGCTATCGTCTAATAGTTCAAAAGACTTATTCCTGCTATGGAAAATGTAGTTCTTTTTTCCTTAAATGAATAGACTATAATTTTTCATCGTATATACTAGGCTAAGTTACTCTTAGAGCCGATTCAATCTGTTTCGTGAAATCTTCTTGCCGGATGCTTGGTCCTTATGGTGGGATGACTTACTGGAATTCTTGGGAGAAGTATGGGCTTCTTTCTCTTGACAAGTGCTCATGTTAAAAATGCTGGCTAAAGCTTGAGATAAAAATTTTGGGATATTTGTACATTCATATCACTGGAAAAATGAGGGCCTTCATCTAAAATGATTAGGAAACTAGAAAAGAAAAATTAAAGCTAATCCTTGTTGGAAAAAGTTGCATCATGTTGTTATAGCAAGAGAGCTGACTATAAGTTTTAGTTTACCTATCTAGTCTTTCTTAAGGGAAAATGTTGAAACCGCCAAACTGAGAGCAGCATATGTTGGCAAATGAGAATAAGATAGTGAAGAAAAGATTTTGATTTCCAATCAGCAGTTATTTCTTTGCTGGCACACAAATGTGTTCACTGATAAGGACTTGGGCCTTGAAACATTGTCTAACAAATTGTGAGAGATTACTAGTGTATATTATGTACTTTTGAACCAAAGAAGTCCAACCACTCCGTTACAAGGAAAGGTTTTATGATTCTTGCTGCAACTGACCCTTAGGTGATTGTGTGAAAGGAGCAGAAGATGCATTTGACCTTAGCTTCTTCGTTCTGATTTGTATTTTGAACTTTAGCAGGATGTCTTTGTTAAAGTAGACGGAAACGGATGAATTTTAGCCGAATGCCCTTGTTAAAGTAGACGAAAACAAATCTTGCAAGGTAAGGGGTAGGGTTCAAGTATGGGCAACGCCAAAAGCTCACAAGTTTTTGCCTTGAAAATTAGTAAATATGAATCTTTTGAACACCCCTCAAAGAAAATCAATTTGTGATACTATGGAATCTGCTTTACTCCCAGTAAGTTGCATTAGTTCAAGTCTCACTGGAAATGCATGAAGCTGACTGTGTTAAATATATGCTTCCTATTACCTCCATCTGATTTACTTAGGAGCTCATATTAGCTGTTTTTCTGCTGATAATTTAGGGAATTTTATTTCAGGTTGAGTTAGAGGAGACGGACCAAAAAGACGGACCTGAATTTGAAGAAGCTCAAACCATAGTAGCAGATGTTGAGAAGTTGTTTGAATCTTTGGAAGTTTAACTTACATTGTCTTGTCCATTAGACTTTTGTTACACTACATTTTTTATAGCTAGAGAACTCTTCCTGCTGCCTGATGAGCTATTGTCGTGCAATCGTGTGGTACGTTCTTGTGTTATAAAACTCAATGGGTAGAGGTCATTTATCTTATTATCATGTGTTTATCACTAAACCATGGCGCCATCAATATTGAACTTTGAGTTTTATGATATTTTATGTTTATTTCTTTGATATCTTGTGAATCTTTTATGTGCAACGCTGTGTCCTAGTGATCAATGAAATGAGTCCGTTTCTTTCTTGGTTCATGTGGTCTAAAAGCCTTTTCTTTTTTCTTTTTATTTATTTTTTATATTTTTTTTTGATTTTGGCTCTTTGAAAATAAGTCTAGTAGCAACTAAAGATGTTCAGTAGACATTTCTCATAACCTCTAAATTATAATCATGTGAAAGCAACCATCTAGTTTCATGGCATATTATCCAACTTGTCTCAAATGTGCATATGATACGCTAAGATTTTAAAAGACACGTTTCTTAAGTCTTAACCAAGCAACTTGTCCTGCTCATGACCTTTTGTTAGTCCTTTTTAGTTCTCTAACCTAACCTATTTTCATTAATCAAACTTAAAGAATCATTCTGTACGATGAAAATGTCATTCACAGAAAACTTGGTAGTCATTTTTCTTTAAGGCTTTAGTTACCCTTCATTTGTGGAGAGTAGTCCAGTACTCAATCTGTTTCATTTTGAATGACATTCTTTCATTTTCAGCCTATTAAAAAACGAATGACACTTTTTTATTTTTTGAAATTCCTTGATTTTAAATTTTGCATTTATGCTTAATGACATGTTCTTATAGATAGAGAAATGTCATGGCGTGTTAAAAAATTACAAGTTATAAGGATACTTTTGTAATGCGACAATTTTTTTTTATTTCTTATACTATGTACGTAGTCAAATATCGACGTATAAAATAAAAAGATTGTAGTGTATTTCTTCCTAGCAATAGTGGATTACTTTTCGTGTGAAAATACCAATAACCAAAAAGTCCGTAAGCATACTGGAAATGTTAGAAAGCTTTGAATTTCTTTTGACAATGGTCCTATTTGTTTAATTTACAACTTATATATGAATAAAAAAAATTCCCGAGCTTACAATTTTAAAACACTTGCGCGATTCAGCAGTACCAAATGAGAAGTGTATATTTTTTTTTTCATTTTTACTCGTGGAAGTGCACTAATTCTTGAGTGTCCACTACAAAATTGCCAAAAGAGTGACACTAATAAGTGAATACTGTGTAAAGAAGCTTGAATGCATGATACTAAAATATAGTGCTCTAGTGGAAGCACCTAAATTTTGTAGAAATTGGAGGCACCAATTTGTACCAGTATAACTTAACTTTCTAGTTGGCATTTAGTAATATATATAGTACAGTAACATTTTTACCTAGTACTCCGGTCCCAATTTATATGAATACGAGGATCAAAATACTTGATTTTCGGTGTAAATTTGGGTATAAGTTTTTCAAATTTTAAAAAATACAATATAAGTCAACATCATTAATAACATAAAATATTTATAAATTTAAGAAAAATCGTAATCTAATAAAGCTGTTTGTTTCCACATATAGCATCACCTTTACTTAATTTGGGATGGAAGTAGTTACTAATATATAAATCAGCTATAGTAATCTTTCCGAAGTGAGATAAAGTATAAGGAGGAGGTGAATAGAAATATATAATATTGTTGGATTCGATCGGGAGAGAGCGGATGAAAGATAGTTGTAAATGAACGGCTGTGAAACCGCTGGAACTGTAGAGCTTTGAAAATTTAAAATACTATTAATCTATTTGGCCAAGTTTCTGAGAAGTTAAAACTAGTTTTGCAAAAATGATTAGAGGGTCGCCAATATACCTTTGATTATTTTTCTAAAAAAAATAATTACTGAAATAGTTAAACAATTCAAGCACCTAATAGAAAAAAGAATGATCAGGTCAACTTCTTTTCTGGAAAAGCATTAACCAATGATCAACTGTCCATTAAAAATAACCACAATTGATATTGATTCTAAAGGTAATGAGCATTGGGGGTTTGGGGGGGGGGGTTTTCTTTGTTGGTTCCTGACAAACGATTATACTATTTGATTAATTACACTATATATAGAGTATTTTACCCGCAATGTGGATGAGAAACCAAAAAAGAAACTAAATGACGGCGAATTAAGCAAGCAAATGCGGATGTTCTCCCTTTGATGTGAGGCTAAAATTTCACCCATCGATGCGAGCGATTCATGATATAATCGTTATGGGCAATGACAAATATAGCTTATTGCTATGGTACTTCAATCGAACTCATGATTATATGAATTTCCTCATGATTTAAATGATTTGATAGTTATGAGCAGTGATGGATGCAACTTAATGCTATGGTACTTCAATCGAACAAGTTATATGAATTTCACCCATCGACGTGAGGCGGATTCATGATTTAACCGTTATGGACAGGGACGTATGTAACTTAATGAATCAAACTCATTATATTTGACACAGTATGCATACTACGAATGCAACTAGGCCCACAACAGATGTAGCTTAATAACTATGATTCAATCGAACTCATTATTTTTTATACGATGTACACATTGCGGAGGTAACTGGGATTTGATTGTACACAGAAAGGTACTTTTTAACTATAGAGAAATGGGAATCCACTTATTTTTGTTCCTCCTAAACTGTGGATTTGAAAACAGAAAAACAACTCCAAAGGGAATGTTCTTAGTGGGGTGGTGTGACATCCACTAAATAGTTCAAAGTATGCTTCTGAATACATATATTTGCCAGGCACAAGTGGAGTTTAGTGGGATTATTTATTCTATGGCATTCCAAAATTTGGTGTTTAATTAGCTTTTTGATTACATAAATAATGCTTACCCTAGTTGGGTCTTTTTCCCTGTTATTTTATTCCAACCATATATGTGAAAAACATATGGAAGATGCACTTTTAGTGGGTGAAGGATCTATAGAATGAGAATATTGTACACTACTTGACAGAGAAATCTTCCACAACTAAACTAGTAAATTGAATGTTAAAAGTAGCATATCTCGCTGTTAAAAGTGATACGTCTGAAAATAGCTTTTGGATTTAACTCCAAAATGCAAATCCTAACATTTTAGTTTTATGAGTTCAAGACTCGAGTATCAAGCACTGAATCCATCATCTTGTTTGAGTTGTGAGTTTATTGATGTTTGGCATATTTCGATATGTGTTGATGTTACTTTGCCCATGTTTTAACCACTTTTTGATGTTATTTAATCTTTAAAACACCCAACATGGTGTAATTATTGGTTTGATGACTAATTAAGTTATGTGTGACGATTTAAGGTGTTCGGAGTGCAAAATATGAAGAAAAGGTGGTTTAGCCAGAGGAAGAAGGGTTGGATGCGTCGCGTCCACCATCGCGTGCAAAGCTGAGAAATAGAGGACAAGGTGGATGCGTCGCATCCACCTTCGCAGGAAAAAATTGAAATGGAGGACAAGGTGGATGCGTCGCATCCACCTTAGCATCAATCCCTGAAGCCGAATTGGACTAGGAATAGGAGAGCTTTGGCCCACGACTTTTGTACGCAATATATAAGCTAAAAACGCCTCTTTTAGGTGATCTAACATATTGGGAAGGGGGAAAAAGCCACGACAAAGCTGTGGAGGCCGAAATTCATCAAGTTTCATCTTTCTCCCACCAAACTTAGTAATTTTTATGTTTCTTTATATGATTTGTTGTTTGGCTACCATGTCTATGTGGAGCTAAACTTCACGTTCTAGGGTTGTGGTTCTTTCATGACTATTGTTATTCGGATATTGATTTTGACTACTTGATTTATCATATTAGTTTATTTATTCAATCTTGCACTTAATTATTTAATTGCTTGATCACCAATTGAATATTATCTACGAATCTAGAATTGAACTCGAAAGTGAAAATTCTATATTGCATATAGGATTGAGTAGGGCAAGTTCTTGAACTCGGGCATCGGGGAACGGATTCGTGGTTAGGATAGACATATACCTAATTGCCTTGCTTGGTTGATTTACAGGAATTATAAATGCGTTCTTGTTGATTCTCACTCCATAGACATATAGGCGTTAAGTTAGCTGGAATAGGCGAGTAAGAACTCGACAGATTCTTATGAGCAATATTAACCCTGTCAACCAATAAGCTAGATAAATTAGTCGGTCAATTCAATTGAAGAATACAATAGGATTGTTAGATAGACCATAACCCTAGATCGTTTTCATTACATTGATATCATTAAAATCTGCTCTTTCTCTGTTCAAAGTTTATTATTTATATTTTTCTTATTTAATTAGTTGGAATAAAATATTTTTAGATTTAATTCTTGTTTAGATAATTAGGATAGTCTAATTTAGTTAATAGTTAATCATAAGTCCTCGTGGGTTCGACATCCGACTTTTAGTCACTTTATTACTCGACGACCGCGTATACTTGCGTGAGTGTGTTTGGTCGCAACAAGTTTTTGGCGCCGTTGCCGGGGACTTAGAAATTAGCTACGTGACTAAGTTAAGCTTTTATTAGATATTTGTTTTCAAGTTTTAATTTTCAGTTTGCCTGGTTTGTGTCAACGCAGGGTCTTCTCTCGAATGCAGAGGAGTAGAAGTGCAAACAACCTCATTCCTCTTGATCCAGAAATCGAACGAACACTACATAGAGTGAGAAGGGAACACGAAGCTAGAACGAGAATAGAAAGAGATTTGGACATCGCAGTCCAACCACAGCCAATAGATATGGCAGGCAATGAAGAGCGTCCGGTAATTGAAGCCGCAAGGCCCAATCTTGCGAATATGACTCAGGCTATTGTGAAGCCTGATATCACTGGGCATTTTGAACTCAAACAGTACATGGTACAGCTGATTCAGTCCACAGGACAATATGTGGGTCTATCTCATGAGGACCCGCAGAGGCATATTCAGAACTTCTTGGAAATCACGGACACTTACAATTATCCGAACGTCTCCAAGGACTATGTCAGGCTGACACTATTCCCTTTTTCACTGTTGGGGGAAGCTAAAGAATGGTTGCAAAAGGAGCCCGCGAACTCTATCCACACTTGGGATGATCTAGCAAGGAAATTCCTGATCAAGTTTTTCCCAACTAAGAAGACAAAGTCGTTGAGGAGCCAAATTCCTGGGTTCCAACAACGGGATGGCGAGACACTTCGTCAAGCTTGGGAAAGATACAAGAAGCTACTCAGAGACTGCCCGCATCATTGTCAAACTGATGAGGTATTGGGTCACACTTTTGTTGATGGGTTAGATGAAGCATCAAAGATGAATCTTGACTCAGCTTGTGGGGGTAGTTGCATGGCAAGACCGTATAGTGAAATACAACTCTTGCTAAATAATTTCACTGCTAATGACCATAATTGGCAAGGAGAGGGGGATTCACGAAGGGGAATTAAACAGAAGGCCGCCGGTTTGATTGAGCTTGATGACTTTTCCGCCATGAGAGCCGATATAGCAAAATTGGCAAATCAGATGAATAGAATGACAACACAACAAATGCAACATGTACAGCAGATGTCTATTTGTTGCGAACTATGCGGAGACAGTCATATGATTGACATGTGCCCCACGAATCCTGAATCTATATACTATGTGGGGCAACAAAACAGAGGTCCTATGAATCAACATGCGCAATATGGGAACACTTACAACCCAAACTGGAGGAATCATCCTAACTTCTCATGGGGCGGAAGTCAACAGAATCAGTATAGGCCTCAAGGGAATTTTACTCAACCTCAGAAGCCACCCCAACAAATGGAAGAAAGTACGAATGACCTGCTGAAAAAGTTGTTACTAGACAATCAACAGCTCAGGACCGATTTCAGAAATCTTGAGAGGCAAATGGGGCAGTTAGCAGCAAACCAAAATACTAGACCTACAGGCTCACTTCCCAGTGATACAGAGAAGAACCCTCAAATTAATGCAGTTACACTTAGAAACGGGAGGGAACTAGAGGAAGTGCCAAGGAAGATAAAAGAAAAACCTATACCTGGGGGGAGTTGACACCTAAGGCAACACAAGAGTCAAAGGAAGATGATGCAAGTTCAGAGCGAATGGAGGTTACAAGGCCACCACCACCTTTCCCCCAAAGATTGCAGAAAAGGAATGACGATCGCATGTTCAACAAATTTCTCTCCATGTTGAGTCAGGTTCAATTAAATATTCCATTAGTGGATGTACTTCGTGAAATTCCAAAGTACGCTAAGTACATAAAAGACATAGTGGCTCATAAGAGGAAATTGACTGAGTTCGAGACGGTTGCACTTACTGAGGAGTGCACATCAAGGGTCCAAAACAAGCTTCCCCAAAAGCTTAAGGACCCTGGCAGCTTCACCATTCCAGTACAAATCGGTAATATTAACGTGGGACGTGTTCCGTGTGATTTGGGTGCAAGCATAAATCTGATGCCTTTATCCTTGTTTAAGCAATTAGGTCTGGGAGCTCCGAGACCAACCACCGTGATGTTGCAATTAGCTGATAGGTCCATAGCCTACCCCGAAGGAGTGATTGAAGATGTGCTGCTGCAAATTGGAAAATTCATCTTCCCAGCTGACTTCATTATTCTAGACTTCGAGGCTGATGAACAAGTTCCAATCATATTGGGACGACCTCTCTTGGCTACTGGCGATGCAATAATTAAAGTGAGAGAAGGGAAAATGATTATGAGAGTGGACAACGAGGAAGCAGTCTTCAATGTCTACAAAGCAATCCAACTCCCCCGCCACTATGAGGAGCTCTCTATGATATCTGTGGTGGAGGTGGATGAGAAACTTCTTGACACGAGTGTATATCTAGGCGACTGTTTAGAAAAAGCAATCATGATGTTTGATAGCTTGGAGATGGATGATGAGGTTGAGGAGATGATGCATATCCTAGATACATCATGTGGTTACATGCAAGGAATAATCCCGTTTGAGCCCCTGAATAGGCCAAGTGGCCCCCCACCAAAGCCGTCAATTGAAAAAGCTCCAAATTTGGAACTTAAACCCCTACCCCCTCACCTTCAATATGCTTATTTGGGAAGTTCTGACACTTTACCTGTTATTATTTCTGCTCACTTGTCTAAATTACAGGAAGAAAAGCTATTAAGGGTGCTACGTGAGCACAAGCGAGCAATTGGGTGGACAATGTCTGACATTAAAGGCATTAGTCCAGCTTTCTGCATGCACAAAATCCTCATGGAGGACGGACACAAGCCAAGTGTAGAACACCAACGCCGACTAAATCCAATCATGAAAGAAGTGGTAAGAAAAGAAGTGATTAAGTGGCTTGATGCAGGTATTGTATTTCCAATCTCTGATAGTAAATGGGTAAGCCCCGTTCAATGTGTGCCGAAGAAAGGGGGATAACCGTAGTAGTTAATGAAAATAATGACTTAATTCCTACAAGAACTGTAACTGGATGGAGAATTTGCATAGATTACAGAAAACTGAACAATGCCACCCGGAAAGACCACTTTCCCCTTCCTTTTATTGACCAAATGCTTGATAGATTAGCTGGCCAGGAATACTACTGTTTCCTGGACGGTTATTCGGGGTATAATCAGATTGCTATAGCCCCAGAAGACCAAGAGAAAACTACATTTACATGTCCTTATGGCACGTATGCGTTCAAGAGAATGCCCTTCGGTCTTTGTAATGCACCTGCGACTTTTCAAAGGTGTATGATGGCTATTTTCACTGACATGGTTGAAAGATATGTAGAAGTATTCATGGACGATTTTTCTGTGTTTGGATGTTCTTTTGATAGTTGTTTGATGAACCTTGATAAAGTGCTAGCTAGGTGTGAAGAGACGAACTTGGTGCTAAACTGGGAAAAGTGCCATTTCATGGTACGTGAAGGTATAGTTTTGGGGCACAAGGTTTCAAAAGATGGTCCACAGGTGGATAAAGCAAAGGTGGAGACGATCGAAAAATTGCCCTCGCTGACATCCATCAAAGGCATTCGCAGTTTCTTGGGTCATGCAGGTTTTTATCGTCGTTTCATTAAAGATTTTTCGAAAATTTCTTCCCCTTTGTGCAGGCTTCTAGAGAAAGACGTTACCTTCAAGTTTGATAATGCATGTCTGAAAGCATTTGAGGAGCTGAAGGGAAGATTGGTGACTGCACCAATTATCATTGGCCCCGATTGGGCACAACCATTTGAGTTGATGTGCGATGCAAGTGACATAGCAATTGGAGCGGTGTTGGGGCAAAGGAGGGATAAAATCTTTCACTCCATTTATTATGCAAGCAAAACTATGAATCCAGCTCAGATGAATTATACAGTGACTGAAAAGGAGTTGCTTGCAGTGGTGTGGGCGTTTGACAAGTTCAGATCCTATCTAGTGGGAACCAAAGTCATCGTCTACACAGATCATTCAGCTATCAGATACCTATTTGAAAAGAAAGACGCCAAGCCGAGGCTGATTCGTTGGGTCCTCCTCTTGCAAGAATTTGACTTAGAGATCCGAGATCGAAAAGGGACAGAAAATCAAGTGGCCGATCATTTGTCCAGATTAGAGAGTCGGAACCATGTAGCTGAAGGAGGGTCAATTAAAGAAACATTTCCGGATGAGCAAATATTAGCAATCACCTCAGGTGAAGCCCCATGGTATGCAGATTATGTGAATTTTATCGCAAGTGGGGTGACGCCACTAGAATGGACAGCTGACAATAGAAGAAGATTCCTACATGATGTAAGGTTCTACGTGTGGGATGAGCCATTCCTATATAGGCAGTGTGCAGATCAGTTGGTGAGAAGGTGTGTTCCTGAGGAAGAGATGAAGGCTATACTACATGACTGCCATGCGTCACCATATGGAGGTCATCACGGCGGGGATAGAACCGCCCAAAAAGTGCTACAATCAGGTTTTTATTGGCCAAAATTGTTTAAGGATGCACATGCCTTCGTTAAAAATTGTGATAGATGCCAAAGAACTGGAACTATCACGAGGAAGCACGAGATGCCCTTGCAAAATATACTGGCGGTAGAACTTTTTGATGTTTGGGGGATTGATTTTATGGGACCATTCCCATATTCTAACGGACACAGATACATCTTGGTGGCGGTCGACTATGTTTCTAAGTGGGTAGAGGCCATAGCTCTTCCTACTAACGACGCAAAGGTTGTGGTAGGCTTTGTAAAGAAGCACATCTTCACACGTTTTGGGACCCCAAGAGTGTTGATAAGCGACGGGGGAACTCACTTTTGTAACAAACTGCTGAATAATATTCTTGCAAAATACGGAGTCAAGCACAAAGTTTCCACTGCCTATCATCCCCAAACGAGTGGTCAAGTAGAAGTTTCCAACAGAGAGGTCAAGCAGATTTTGGAAAAGACAGTAAGTATGAATAGAAAGGACTGGGCCGGGAAGCTGGATGACGCATTATGGGCATATCGCACTGCGTACAAGACCCCAATAGGCACTTCTCCGTACAGGTTGGTTTATGGGAAGGCCTGCCATCTGCCCGTCGAGCTTGAACACAAAGCATATTGGGCGATTAAAAAGCTAAATATGGAGATGGACTTGGCCGGTGAGAAGAGATTGCTATAACTCAACGAGCTTGATGAGTTTCGATTGCATGCGTATGAAAATGCCAAATTGTATAAAGAGAAGACCAAAAGATGGCATGATAAGCATATCCAACATCGTGAGTTTGAACCAGGTCAAGAAATTCTACTGTTTAATTCAAGGCTAAAGCTTTTTCCAGGAAAGCTTAAATCTCGATGGTCGGGTCCGTTTGAAGTGGTTAGTGTGAAACCTCATGGTGCGATAGAATTGTGTGATAAGGGGTCCAATACGACATTCTTGGTAAATGGCCAAAGAGTAAAACACTATTGGGGTGGTGACATTGCACGTCACAAGACCACAATGGATTTAGTGGAGGCATGAAGAACATGTTGCGTCGTGCCGCGACATTAAATCAGGCGCTTCTTGGGAGGCCACCCAAGTTAGTTAGTTTATTTTTAGTTTTATTTTTAAATTTTTTTCTTTCTTTTTGTAGGACATAGATCTTATTCAAAAAAAAAAAAAAAAAAATATAAAACTAAAAAGTTCCCCAGATATGAGAAAACGAGGCGGATGCGTCGCGTCCCCCTCAGCAAAAAAAAAAAAATTTTTTGACGGGCCAATTGCTCAAGGCAGTGAAGTCTGCCTATCGCGCCCGTGTCGCGTCCGAAAATTTTTGAAGGAAGATAAGGGGATGCGTCGCGTCAAAGCTCGCACGCACAGGTAAGTAATATATATTTTAACACATCTTAAGATAACCTATTCGAAAAAAAATGTTTCTTGCGACGCATCCACTCGTCTCTTTTTGGCGACGCCTACGAACGCAGAACAGAATTCTCTCATCGAAATTGTAACGCATACAAACGCAATAAGCTCAAACGCGACAGGTACGCATCATCCTCTTCGTTCTTCCGTTGGCTTCTCTCCTAATTCGTCTCTCCTCCCTCCTTCAATGGTAGCAACAAGTAGGTTTTGCAATTTCAAAATTTTTAGGGCTGTCGTTCTTGGTAGTTGTAATGGTTGCGAGATGATAAACTATAATTCCCTTCATCTCGTCCAACTTTGGGAGGGTAGTTGCATTGCTCAACTGATAGAATGAACCAGGCACACTTGTTGCATACCACATGTTCGACGAATTGTCCCTGAGGAAAATTTAGGCGTCGGTGAAGTCTGAGTAACCGAGCAACATTGGTGTATGCTTGAGAATAAGTGTGGGGTCGAGTGAGGGGCTATGTGAAATTGAATTTTTGAAGAGAGTTATCACATACTTGCTGAAAGTCATGAGCTACAATTCCATGAAGAGTGAATGGCATGACTTTACGAATAAATTGAAGTCTGCAAGCTGTTGCAATTGCTTTCAAGCTGAACTTCGCTGTTTCATCTGCTAATTGTTGAATTCTTTGCATTGCAGGTACTTAGATTCGTAAAATGACAGCAGTGAGTAAACCATCCAAGCAACAAGACAAAGATGGTAACAAGCAACCGCCCAAAAAGCCTACCGGAAGGGCAGCGGGCGGTCCAAATCCATAGAAAAAAAGGAAGCGGACGGAGAAGGAAATGGAACTGCTGCCTAGGCAGTTAAGTGATGATTCAGAGCAAGAGGAGGAGGAAACATTGGTCAGGAGGACAGTGAAGAAGAGTATTACACCAAGCAAAGGAATAGAGATAAGAGAGCCTGTGACATACCAAAGAAAAGCTTCGAGAATGAGTGCTCCGACTGATAAAGGGAAGGAGAAGATTACTACAGAATCTGAATCCGATTCCGATTCGGACAATGACCACCTACAGGTCAACATGAGTGATGAAGACGAGGGTGAACCCATAGACCGAGTTGATTGGGAGAAATACTTTGTTAATGAGAAGGCATTCCGAGCCTATAAGAAGATACTGGTTTCAAAGAAGTATATTCCGAAAAAGCCGATAAACATCGGACCACTTAAGACAAAGTACTCAGAGTTTCTAAAGTCAATTCGAGAGGTGCAAAAATGGGGACCCATTCTGAAAGGTCACGGCAAAGCCAACCTCACCATTGTTAGAGAGCTCTATGCCAATTGGCGTCACGCAAAGGGAAACATTGTGCGAGTAAGAGGGGTAGATATTAATGTGTCAGCTGAAGCTCTGAATAACTTCTTAAGGGTGCCACACACACTTACAGACAGGTTTGACGCCATATGCAAAACACCAGATTATGCACACATTAAGTCTGTCCTATGCCCTACCAGGAAGGATGCAGAATGGAAGCATGGGAGTATGGAGTACCACTCTATAGCAAAGGAATTCATGAGTGCGTTAGCACGTGTGGCTCTAAATTTCATTTGTAACCGCCTGCTGCCATGCCAACATAAAACTGATGTCCCTCGTTACCGCGCACTCGTATTATATGCTTTATTAGAGGGGATACCACTCAACTTCGGAGCCATCATGCATGATCAAATGCAGCGAACCAGGATGAATTACAAGTGGAGGCTGTTCTTTGCTAATACCCTAACGGCTTTTTTAACAGATAGGGGAGTACTATGGGACAAGGAGAATGACGACATTGAGGCTAAAGCTCCAGGACCATATGATGTCACTCATGTTCTAGAGCCGAACAAGGGAAGGTCTTCTAAGCTCACCATCCAACAATTATTTGAGCATATGCAAGCAGATATGCAAGAGAACAGGGCTGAGCTGATAGCGACTCGTGTCGAGTTGAGTGCCACCAGGGATGAGTTGAGACAGACTCGTGCGGATCTAAGCCGAGTTCAGACCGAGCAGGCCACGATGATGAAGGAGATATCATTACTCCTCAGAGCTCTGGTTCAATGTGCAGGTACAGACATCTCCCAGCTGATTGCATCATCCACTGCCGGACCATCCACTCCTGTTCCTCCCATAGTCACCGAGGCTCCACTCAACAGGCCTACTGAGGTCGCTGTAACACCTGATACAGAATCCGCACCAGTTGTTGATGATAGGAATGCTATGGATGCAGATGCTCCTCCACAGACTGCGGATGAGCCCTCCACCTTGACTTGAGGGAGTTCTTCTCACCCTACTTTACCTTGTTTGTGTGCGTTGGGGACAACGCACAGTCCTAAGTGTGGGGTAGGGGTGATTCATGTTTTGATGTATGGATGAATGTACTAAAATATTCACTGGATTAATGGCATAAAATAGCAGTAAATTCATCTATATGGAGTAACTATCAGTTTATCTATCAGTTTATCATTATGAAAAAAAAAATAAAAAATAAAATATATATATAGTATCTTTGTAGATAGTAATAATCCCCTGTGGTTTTTCTTTGTGCCTCGGTTCTTTTCCATGGGATGTAGTTTGAACCGGGTAATTTTGTTTTCTTTTTAGAGTAGAGTAGGAATGTAGGGAATAAAAGGAGGAAGAATGATGAACCTAGGTGACCTTGACTTGGTTGATAATGGCATATTTAGGCTTTTACATATGTAATATCTTCCCGTCTCACTCTGAAATTATTGATGATGCCTTGTTAAAATGGATAGCATGTTTTGTGGCGCCTATTTCTCATTTTCTTGACTTGTGTTCACTTTGCGCTTAATGCTTAATATCTCGTTGCTCCGTGAATACGTGCATTGTTTGAGAGTCGGAATGTGACCGTCCTTAGCGAGTCATGTGCCATGTGTGGTGAGGTTTTTGTGTAGTCCATGTAGTGTACTTGTGTCTAGAACTTGCCCGGTATGTGAGTTGAAGCGAAATTTTAGGTGATGCTCGGTTTGAAAAATGATTTTAGGCTTTCTTTGATCTTTTTGAGCTTATTGCTTATCACAAATAAAATCTATCCCTAGTTAAACCTTTTGAGCCTGTAGACCTTTTATTTGGTACCCACATTACAAGCCTACACCCTTTTTATTCTTAATTGACATTGTTTTGATCCTTTTACCTCTTAAAGCACTTTAATTGTTAGATGAGCGCTAAAAGAAGTAAGAAGGGACTAAGTGTGGGGTGACTTTTGAGTGGAACCAATGAAAGAAAGAAGGGTGCACTTATTTTGTAAAATAATACACCACTAGCGAAAATTGAAAGAAAAAAAAAAGAAGAGAAAAATCTGGAAAAAAAAGAAAGAAAAATATAAATGAATAAATTGTTATCTTGTTCTTGCTAGTGGGTATGAACTAAAGTAGTGCTTAAAGAAAAAGGGACTGTTTTGGGGGTGATATTGTTTGTGAAATTGAAGTGGGGTTGAAGAAAAAAAAAAAAATGCTTAAAGTAATTTTGTGATGTATTAAAGTGTTTAGGAGGGTGAGTCACTATTCCTTAAATATATTCTACCCGTTCCTTAGCCCACATTACAACCATGAAAAAGTCCTAATTAATTTTAGATCGAGCGAGCTTACATTAGTAGAGATTTACATTAAGGGCAAGCCTATGGTACCAACTACATGCATGTGACTTCTTTTGTGAGAGTGAGCGATTTTCTTTGTGAGCATGAGATTCGAATGTGTGGATTGATTTTACTCTCTCTGCTTTTGTTGTGAGGGCACATGGTTTCACGAGGGATAGGTAACGTTATTAGACTTCTCTATGATGTTGGTTGTTCAAGCCATGAGTGCATTGTGACATTGAGTCGGTTTTTGAGGTTAGGATTGTTGTGAGCATGTTGTCTTTGTTCGAATATGTTTAAAGAAGGGCATAAGAAAAGGGAAGTGTGTTGATGCATAGTCTAGAGCCTAATTGTAGCAAATAACCATGGTCATAGATGTAGTGTGCTTTGAATGATAAGAGCTTAATTTTATTTTGTTTACTATAGTGATGGTTTGTTCGAGGACGAACAAAGGTTTAAGTGTGGGGTAGTGATGTTTGGCATATTTCGATATGTGTTGATGTTACTTTGCCCATGTTTTAATCACTTTTTGATGTTATTTAATCTTTAAAACACCCAACATGGTGTAATTATTGGTTTGATGACTAATTAAGTTATGTGTGACGATTTAAGGTGTTCGGAGTGCAAAATATGAAGAAAAGGTGGTTTAGCCAGAGGAAGAAGGGTTGGATGCGTCGCATCCAACCTAGGAAAACATCATCCTGCATGCAACCTTAGCAGTGAAGTTGGGCCATAGCGTCCGCCATCGCGTGCGAAACTGGGAAGTAGAAGAGAAGGCTGGATGCGTCGCGTCCACCATCGCGTGCAAAGCTGAGAAATAGAGGACAAGGTGGATGCGTCGCATCCACCTTCGCAGGAAAAATTGAAATGGAGGACAAGGTGGATGCGTCGCATCCACCTTAGCATCAATCCCTGAAGCCGAATTGGACTAGGAATAGGAGAGCTTTGGCCCACGACTTTTGTACGCAATATATAAGCTAAAAACGCCTCTTTTAGGTGATCTAACATATTGGGAAGGGGAAAAAGCCACGACAAAGCTGTGGAGGCCGGAATTCATCAAGTTTCATCTTTCTCCCACCAAACTTAGTAATTTTTATGTTTCTTTATATGATTTGTTGTTTGGCTACCATGTCTATGTGGAGCTAAACTTCACGTTCTAGGGTTGTGGTTCTTTCATGACTATTGTTATTCGGATATTGATTTTGACTACTTGATTTATCATATTAGTTTATTTATTCAATCTTGCACTTAATTATTTAATTGCTTGATCACCAATTGAATATTATCTACGAATCTAGAATTGAACTCGAAAGTGGGAATTCTGTATTGCATATAGGATTGAGTAGGGCAAGTTCTTGAACTCGGGCATCGGGGAACGGATTCGTGGTTAGGATAGACATATACCTAATTGCCTTGCTTGGTTGATTTACAGGAATTATAAATGCGTTCTTGTTGATTCTCACTCCATGGACATATAGGCGTTAAGTTAGCTGGAATAGGCGAGTAAGAACTCGACAGATTCTTATGAGCAATATTAACCCTGTCAACCAATAAGCTAGATAAATTAGTCGGTCAATTCAATTGAAGAATACAATAGGATTGTTAGATAGACCATAACCCTAGATCGTTTTCATTACATTGATATCATTAAAATCTGCTCTTTCTCTGTTCAAAGTTTATTATTTATATTTTTCTTATTTAATTAGTTGGAATAAAATATTTTTAGATTTAATTCTTGTTTAGATAATTAGGATAGTCTAATTTAGTTAATAGTTAATCATAAGTCCTCGTGGGTTCGACATCCGACTTTTAGTCACTTTATTACTCGACGACCGCGTATACTTGCGTGAGTGTGTTTGGTCGCAACATTTATAATATAATACTTTTAATAATTCTAATGAGTTTTACACAGATAAATTTAGGTTTAGATTAAAATGATGCGTTCAAACGAGTTATCATCCACCCACTACCAAAATGACGTGACGCTATGTATGCATTTTAAGCATAGGTAGGTTCATTTTCCAATATTTAACGTGCTTAGTATATTCAAAGAGTATAGTTCACGTTAGACGAGGCCGGTAATTACATCATTTAACAGTTTACGGATGTTGGCGGCAAAATTTTTACATTGTCTAACCTAATTAAGATATGTCTAACGAAAGCAATAATGATTGCTTGAAGGAATAGGAATAAAGATATAATTGGATAGTTGTCGGTTTTGTGCAGGGGTAAAATCCAAATGAATCATTCTTCTGGTCTCTCTTCGCTCCCCACCTCGAAACTGACCCACGACACATCGCCCGACTTCCTGGGTCGAAAGATCTTCCTTCAGTATTAAAAGTATACTGCTGTTTTAGCGCGAATGAAACCATTTAAAAAAAAATCGATAGTAAAGTTTTCTCCGATTCCCCGATGAGAGAACGAAGGGGAAGCACGGCTCGACGTGATTATAATCGGGGCCAGGAACCCCTCGAATCGAGACTCGGAAAGAATGAACGATGTATCTGAGATCGGATACGGTAAAGCGACGTACCCCGGACAAAGTATAGCTTCTGAACCTCGGGAGACGCGGTAAACGGTTATGCATGACGGATAGGGGGCCGTAATATTCGCCCTCAACCGTATATTACGGTGCGAATCCCGTTCAGTATCAATTATAGATCAACAATTACCGGAAAAAGAAGATTTTAACCTTTTTAGACTTGTATTAGGACAAATATTCTCCTACTATATAAAGGGAAAGTTTTTCTTTAGTCTCACACATGGTAACACGCAATCCAAAGCAATAAAGGTTTACTTTTATCTTTTAGCTATTGTTCAAGGCATTACTCATTTGTTCTTTTCTTTACTCGCGACCGAACTTGTACCGAGGATCCAATCGAGGACGAATTCCACTGTTCAATCTAAGATCAAGCTTGGTCATTACATTGCAATTGGTTTGATCGTTTATTTTGTCTTTAATTCATTTACCTGTTATTCTTAATTATTCATATTGAATTAAATAATATATCATTTAAATCGCGTACAAATTATTTTTTACTTATTTTTGGGTAGACAATTTGGCGCCCACCGTGGGATTAAGGATAATAGTGGTGATTTGATACGAATCTCCATAACACACTCTATTTTACGTTTGTTCTTTGAAATCTTAATTCCAGGTCAGCCTAAGAATGTCAAACTCTCAATCTGCTCACTTGAACGTTGACTCTGAGTCAGGCCATTATGGCAAAAATAATAATGTGGTGCCTAGTAATGATGTGCCTCCTGCCGATCCCTATGGTGTCCTAGTCGCCGACCCGGTCGATACTAACTCGCAGGTAGCCATCAACATTAATTTGCCAACTCATCTCGAAAACAGTGTTCGCGGGGGACCCCGGCCAACAGCTCGAGAAGCGCTCGAAGGTGAAGGTGATGGGGTGAGCCTACGATTGATTTTCGAAATGTTGTAGGCTCAACAAGCGGTAATAGCACAGCTGCAGACCCAAAGGTACGCCCCTAACAAGGTCGATCCCGAACAATCCCGGGAAAATACTCGGAGAGATGAACAAGTTGCCGTGAGTCGGGGTGAAGCTGAGCCCGGAGAAACTTCATAGGTAATGAAGGTTCTCCAAGCATTAACAAAATGGGTGGAGTTAGTGAGAAAAAGATTGAGGCCAACGTCAAGAAGATGGAAACATACAACTCCATGGTCGATCAGATCCCGGGAGCACCTCCGATATTGAAGGGACCGGACTCCAAAATTTTTACCCAGAAGCCTTTCCCCCCGAGCGCGGCACCAAAGCCGATCTCGAAGAGGTTTCGAATTCCCGATATTTCCAAGTATAATGGGACCACGGATCCAAAGGAGTATGTAACTTCCTATACATGCACGATCAAAGGGAACGACTTGGAAGATGACGAAATCGAGTCGGTGTTGCTGAAAATGTTTGGAGAAACTTTGTCCAAGGGACAATGATATGGTATCACAACTTGCCTCCAAATTCCTTTGACTCATTTGCTATATTTGCAGATGCTTTCGTAAAAGGCCCATGCCGGAGCCATCAAGGTCGAGACCAGAAAGTCAGATCTTTTCAAGGTCAAACAAAGGGATAACGAGATGCTCAGGGAGTTCGTGTCAAGAGTCCAGATGGAACGGATGAATCTGCCAACGGTTGCGGATGATTGGGCTGTTCCGGCATTCATTCAGGGGCTCAACCCCCGAAGTTCTATGGTCTCTCAACAGCTAAACAAAAATTTGGTGGAGTACCCAGCGGTAACCTGGGCCGATGTCTACAACAGGTATCAATCGAAGATCAAGGTCGAAAACGACCAACTCAGGTTCCATTTTGGATCCGTTTACCCCATCAGAACCGATGGCAGATCTAAGAGAGCCATTGATCAGGAGCCAAGGCCGGTCCTAAATCGATATCAGCCATACAACGCGGATATGAGGAAAAACAGATTCGGGTGTCACCCAACTAGGAAGGAGAACAGAAGTGATCGATGGACGAGCGGTCGTGGCCTAATGAGCAAGAGCAGGTTTGACAGGTCGCTCGGGAGTAGGGAAGCACCAAGATTATCGGAGTACAATTTCAACATGGACGCTGCAAGCATCGTGTCGGCCATAGAGCGCATCAAAGAGACCAAGTGGCTCTGACCATTGCAGTCCAACCCTACCCAGAGAGATCCTAATTTGATGTGTAAGTATCACGACACTCACGGTCATAGGACCGAAGATTGCTGATAGTTAAGAGAAGAAGTTCTTCGATTGTTCAACAATGGGGACCTCCGATATTTCCTAAGCAAGCGAGCCAAAAACCACTTCAAAAATAGGGATGCCAACAAACAGGTCGAACAAGAGAACCCTCAGCACGTGATCAATATGATCATTGGGGGAGTCGATGTCCCCCAATGGCCAATGATAAAATGCACTAAAGTGTCTATTACGAGGGGAAAACGCACCGGGGATTACGTTCCGGAGGGAGCTATCTCGTTCAGCGATGAAGATGTCGAGGCCATCATATATCCTCACAACGATGCACTGGTAATATATTTCTACTTATCAATAAATCTCGGATTAAACGTGTGTTGATTGATCCAGGTAGCTCGGCCAACATCATCAGATCAAGGGTCGTAGAGCAACTGGGGTAACAGGATCAAATCATACCGGCGGTCTGGGTACTGAATGGGTTCAACATGGCGTGTGAGACCACGAAAGGAGAGATAACTTTGTTGGTAAAGACTATCGGAACAACCCAAAAAATGAAGTTCTATATGATCGAAGGGGATATGAGGTACAATGCTTTGTTCGGAAGGCCATGGGTCCACAACATGAGGGCGGTACCTTCGACCTTACACTAGGCGCTGGAATTTCCCACGCCGAGGGGAGTCAAAACGGTCTATGGAGAATAGCTGCCGCACGGGAAATGTTTGTTGTCGATGAAGTGATCCCAGTGCCTATGGTCTCAACATCAAGAAGAGCAGAACCAACCAAAAAGGAATAAACTAAATAACAATCAATGATATCGGCCCGATAAACAGGAAGAATAAGGAGCGGATGATGAGGACGATTATAGTATCCCGAGATCATTCATAGAACCCGATGACACCGACGCTACCAAATAAACGGTCGAGGAGTTGGAGCAAGTAATATTAATCGAGTACCTACCTGATCAAAAGGTATACCTGGGCACATGATTAACCCCCGAGCTCAGGAAAAAACTTATTGATTTTCTTAAAGCTAACGCTGATTGTTTTGCCTGGTCCCATCTAGACATGACAGGGATCCCACCGGAGGTAACCACTCACAAGTTAAGTTTGGATCCGAAGTTCCATTCGGCCAAGAAGAAGAAAAGGCCACAGTCCGAGATCAAACACGCGTTCATCAAGGATGAGGTATCCAAACTTCTAAAAATAGGTTCCATCCGGGAAGTTAAATACTCGGATTGGTTAGCTAACGTAGTGGTAGTACCTAAAAAGGAAAATAAACTGAGAATGTATGTAGATTATAAGGATCTAAATAATGCATGTCCAAAGGATTTTTTCCCTTTGCCTAACATCGATCAAATGATCGACGCGACGGTCGTACACGAGATACTCAGTTTTCTCAACGCCTACTCCGGGTACAACTAAATTCGGATAGACCCAGACGATCAGGAAAAGACTTCTTTCATAACAAAGTTCTGCACCTACTGCTATAACGTAATGTCGTTCGGATTAAAGAATGCCAGTACCACATACCAACACCTAGTAAAAAGTATGTTCGAAAAACAACTAGGAAAATCAATGGAAATTTATATTGACGATATGTTGGTCAAGTCCTTGCGAGCAGAGGACCATTTGAAATATTTGTAGGAAACCTTCGATATATTAAGGAAGTACAACATGAAATTTAACTTGAAGAAGTGTGCATGTGGGGTCGATTCCGGCAAGTTTCTCGGGTTTATGGTATCTAATCGGGGATAGAGATCAACCCCGATAAAATAAAGGCCATAGAGGACATCACCATAGTCGACAATGTCAAGGCGGTTCAAAGACTGACCGGGCGGATAGCCGCATTGGGTCGGTTCATCTCGAGATCGTCAGATAAGAGCCATCGATTCTTCTCACAATTGAAAAAGAAGAACAATTTTTCTTAGACTTCGGAATGCCAACAAGCTTTAGAAGAACTCAAGCGATACCTGTCGATCCCCCCTTTGCTACACCCTTCGAAGGTAGACAAACAAATGTACCTCTATTTGGCGGTTTTCGAGGTGGCGGTAAGTGGTGTCCTAGTCGGGAGGAAGGAGGTACACAATTTGCTATTTATTATGTTAGTAGAACCCTGGGCGATGCTGAAACAATGTATCCTCACCTAGAAAAATTAGCTCTCGCCTTACTAAGCACTTCCATGAAACTAAAACAGTACTTTCAATGCCACCCCATATGTGTCATGACATCTTACCCGCTGAGGAATGCCATGCATAAGCCCAAGCTCTTGGGTGGCGAAATGGGCCGTAGAGATCAGCGGGTACGATATCGATTACAAACCCCCGACTTCCATAAAGTCTAAGATTTTGGCGGACTTTGTGGTCGACTTTACGCCGGCCTTGATACCCGAGGTCGAAAGGGAATTGCTGTTCATTTCGGGGGCTAATTCGGGGATCTGGACCCTATTCACGGATGGTGCCTCTAACACAAAGGGCCAGGCTCAGCATCGTGTTAAAACCACATACGGGTAGCGTAATTGGACAGTCTATTAGAACTGTAAAATTGACTAACAATGAATCCGAGTATGAGGCTATGATTGCATGTTTAGAATTGGCTAAGAGCCTCGGGGCCGAAGTGATCGAAGCCAAATGTGACTCCCTTCTCGTCGTAAATCAAGTCAACAGAACGTTTGGAGTAAAAGAGGAACGAATGCAGAGGTACTTGGACAAATTGCAGGTAACCTACACCAATTCAAGGAATGGACTCTGCAGCACGTACCTCGAGATCAAAACAATGAGACCGATGCACTGGCTAACTTGGAGTCGTCTATCGACTCCGGTGAATTCAACTCAGAGGCAGTGGTGCAGCTGATGAACTCGGTGGTTGAAGAAGGTCACGCCAAAGTAAAATCGACAAGTTTGACTTGGGATTGGAGAAACAAATACATAAACTACCTGAAGACAGGAAAATTGCCATCGAATCCCAAGGAATCGAAAGCCCTGCGCACCAAAGCTGCCAGGTTTAGCTTAGTCGAAGGGAAATTGTTCAGAAGGTCCTTCCTCGGCCCACTGGCTAGATGCTTAGGTCCGGGAGAGATCGAATACGCCATGAGAGAAGTCCACGAGGGCACTTGCAGGAACCATTCAGGGGCAAAATCCTTAGTTCAGAAGATAATCAGAGCTGGCTACTACTGGAATGAAATGGAGAAGGATGCGAAAGACTTCGTACGGAAATGCAACGAGTGCCAAAGACACGCCCAGATGATTCATCAATCGGGAGAGATGCTTCACTCGGTCCTGTCGCCATGGCTGTTTATGAAGTAGAGAATGGATATCGTGGGTCCCCTGCCATGGGCACCCGATAAGGCCCAATACATACTATTCATGACCGATTATTTTTCCAAATGGGTCGAGGTTCAGGCGTTCGAGAAGGTCCGGGGGAAAGAAGTCATCGACTCCATTTGGGATCACATAATATGCCAATTTAGGATACCGACCGAGATCGTTTGCGATAACGAAAAATAATTCATCTACAACAAGGTAAGCAAGTTTTTCGAAGACCACGAGATCAAGAAGATATTATCAACGTCTTACCACCCTAGTGGGAACGGGCAAGAAGAATTGACAAACAAAACTATACTCCAACACCTGAAAAAGAGATTGACTGGTTCAAAGGGAAAGTGGAAGGAAATCTTGCCCGAAGTCTTATGGGCATACAGTACGACTTCGAAGTCGAGTACCAGAGAGACCCTGTTCTCTCTAGTCTACGGAGTGAAAGCCTTAATACTAGTCGAGGTAGGGGAACTGAGCCTTAGGTTCCAGTATGCTACCGAAGTGTCAAATGGCGAGGCCATGACCACGAGCCTGGAATTATTAGACGGAAGGCGGGAAGCCGCCCTAGTTCAGTTGGCCGCCCAGAAGCAGTGAGTAGGGAGGTACTACAACCGAAGAGCCAACCTTCGACATTTTCAAGTCGGGGACTTGGTATTGAGAAGAGTAACACTACACACCAGGAACCCAAACGACGGGAAACTGTGCCCGAATCGGGAAGGACTGTATAGAGTTGTCGGAATCAGTGTTTTAAAAGGCATTTTTGGGATGAGACGCACCAAAAATCTCCAACGCGATGGTGTGGGGCGAAAGTCTCAAGAGGCATACGCCTAGAAATTTGCGGCGTACGCTTGGGTGTTTGGGGCGTATGCTCGGGCGTTTGAGGCGTATTTTTTTAGTAAGGCGTAAGCCCCAAAGACTTTTTCAAATTAAAATAAAATTTGTTGAATGAGTCCTTCATATAATACCCAAATTCTCAAAATTCGGCTTGGTAATTACTCAAAAGTTTTAAAAAGGAACTAATATGTATTAAATTTAAAAGTCAAGGCCTTTTTTTTATTGATTGAAGCCCTAATTCATGGTCTTTCCCAATTTTTTATCTTATCCGCTAATCTGCTAATATCTCCCAAAAGCAACGAATATTTAATTTTTTTTTACAAATACAAAGAGAACTCCATTCTCCTTCATAGAAGCAAGTTCAAAGTTCAAATTGCAGGATAGTCATCCTTTTTGTTCCTCCATGTAGAAAACTTCATTCTTTTCGACTCAAGTTACTTGTGCTTCTAAGTAGAGTATAATAAATTATTTTGACTAATTTTTTTGTGGGGATGGAGCACACACACACACACACACACACACACACATACACACACATATATATATATATATATATATACACACACACACACTAATTTTTATGCAATTTTACATGTTTATAAATATTTACTGTAATTATATTATTTTATAAAATATTAAAAATTAAATCCCTATGGGGCTTATGCCCCGTGCCTCGAGGAGTACACCTCGATGAGGCATATATAAAATGCCTCGCCTTACGCCCACGCCTTTTAAAACACTGGCCGGAATAATCGGCAAAGGCTCGTATAAACTCGAGTCGAAAAACGGTGTACGACTACTGAACAACTGGAACGTGGCACACTTAAAGCGGTACTACTGCTAAGGTACGGACTCAATTCCCTTTTTAATTTCGTTATATTCCGGACTGACTTATGCAGGTACTCGGCCAAGGGCAAATATGACTATTAGGTCTGAAAGAACATGTTGTACTTTTTTTCCCTTGAGCTGATTTTGTCCCGATGTGAGTTTTTCGGCAACGTTTTTAACGAGGCAGCAGTAAAATGTGCTACCTTAGTTTTGAAGACCGACCTTAAATCAGAATAGTTGATCGTTTGCACCAAACCAACAATATCCGAGCCCTCACAAGTTCGACCTCAAATACTGGGGGCCATTACCCCTAGGTTAAAATCTTTAGAAAGGGCAAATTTAATATGTCAAAAGCTAAGGCTTGGTGGTTAGGATTCATTGTAAGGGTCAAACGAACCTTGCCCATATACCCTACTCTAGCGACGACACAAGGCTTATGCGCCTCCGATTATGTACTCTACATATAAAAAAATGAAAGAAATCTTTACTTCATTCGTACTTTATTACTACGCATTTTACTTCATCGATGCTTCACAATAGATCCTAGATCCTAAAGTCCACGGGCTATCCCCACTCGGGGACTGTCATCCGATAAAAAATATCGGATGGCCCGGGCTATCGAGTCCAGAGGCACCAAGCCTATTAGGCAGCGCCCGAATATGAAAGGCTACAACCACTCTAAAATGGCTCGGAGACGTCCAAAATCCGTACTCAAAAAGTAAGGCCATTACGTATAATCAAAACCTATTAAAGGGTTACCCTCGGCAAAAACACCGTCGTATGCGACTAAAACACTTAAGCATCTTAAAGGACTTTGATTTTATCAAAATTTTGAAGCCACAAGTAATCCAGAGTTGCCATTGAAATCGAGCCCCATTTGGACCTCCGAAGAACAGATGCTCTAGATTACGTTTGATTCTATGCTAAGGCATTAAGGACAATATGCAAATAAAAGAAAATAAAAATGGCAAACAAATGCTGTAAAGTAAAAACATGATGTTGCCAAAGGAAAAATTTTATATACATATCTCAAAAAATATTTACAAAGGCACAATAAAATGACCTTAAAATAAACAAGAAAGAAAATATACAAAAGGGAAACAAAAACGAACTAAGGCATCTACACATGATCTTCACCAGAGCTCGACTCGGCATCGGAACCTTCAGAATCTTCGGAGCCTTCGAGACCTTCGGGCTCATAAAGCTCCTTTGCCTCGGCCTCGAGTCTCTTGGCTTCTACAATCTCGGCTGACAGGTCAAATCCTCGGGCGTGAATCTCCTCGAGGTTCTCCCTACGAAACAACCACTTTACATACTCGGTCTTCGTCCTCAAACGAGCCTCGACTCTCTCCACATCAGCCTTATACTAGGCCAACATTTCCTTGACTTTGGAGGAATAAATCGAGGTTGCCTCCAATTTGGATTTCAGCGTAGTATATTCCTGGCCAAGGGCATCCCATTCCGAGGCAGCTTAATTCAGTTGTGACCGGAGTTCGTCATTTAGCCGTGACCACTTGTCGACCTTGTCCTTTGCCACTCGGAGCTGGTTCTTGACCGATGCCAGCTCCACTTTTTAGCCTCCTTTTTCGAAGCCAGTATATTCATCATGCCCTTTAGCGCCTCGACTGTGGTCTTGACCTCATCCATATCGGCCCGATGCTGGTCAATCAAGTCTATCTTCTCTTGGACTTGCAAAGTTGCGTCGTTAGTCATCACGAGTAGCCTCTCATTTTTAGCCTCAAAGATCCTTACCTTCTCGACCAGATCGACATGCTCCCGTTTCACGGATGAGGCCTCCTTCTGTGCCTTTTCCAGTCCGACTCGGAGAATTGGGAGGTCCTTGAGAGCCTTGTCATGTTGTTCACTGAGAGCCCTGTATATGTCCTTCTTCCGGACCTGCTCTTTGAGCTTAAACTCGAGCTGACAGATTTACGTTCGGGACTGAAGTAAGCTTTCATGGTGGAGTATTGAAGCCTGAAAGACAAAACGATAAGGTCGTTAGAACATGCTGAAACTAAGAAAGATTCGCAAAGGGTATAAGGAGTAGACATCTTACCCGGTTCAATGCATGTTGCGTCTCGTTGAACAGACTCGATGTGCCTACTTCGTTCATCTTCACCTGGTCTTCCTTGGTCATCAGGCAGCGAAGATATCTGTCCACACCCACCGTAGCGGACAACACCTAGTCGTCCGCCGGGATAGTAAGCACGACCGTTTTTTTACGGTCGGGATCCACACTCGAGGCAGGGAACTGCCTCACTAGCTTCGGGATCGAGCTCGGTTCGCCTGCTCCTGATGGCACGTCCTTTTTTGGGACCTACAAGTGTCCATGCCCGGAATAGTCCTCCAACGTGCTCATGTCCATGCCGTCGAAGAACATGTTGAGGGCATCATCTGCGCCCCATTTCATCTCGTTTGATTTCTCTTTATCGGCTTAAGCCTCTTCGAACATAGACTCTGTGTGGGACGGAATCTCCGTGATGTCAATGACACTGGCTACTTCCTTCGGGGCAGGAGCGGCTTCTCGGGAGGCCGTGGCCTCTGATTCTCCTTCTGTCTCTCGAGCTAGAGGGGAATCGGCCTCTCGGCCACCTTCTCCGGTTTTCGCCTGCTCTCTTTCATTGATGGTCAACTTGTGAGCGATGAACTCAAGGTTATCGCCCTTAGGGTAATCCCTGAACTGGAAGAGGGAATCGGGGTCCGGTACCCTGGCTTTGGTACTCTTTTTATTGATTTTAGTGACCTAGACAACTACCCTCTTCTTTTTCACCTTGACGTCTAGGGAGCCAGAGGGTTTCCATTTTTTCTTCCTTTTCTCCTCCTTTGCGGCAGCTCCGGGCTGTCCTGAAGCGTAGGGTTCAGCAAGCGAGGACGGGGCCTCGTCCTCATTCAATGGCCGAAGCTCGGAGGTTTTGGGCAAACCTGTGAAAGGGAAAATACTTAGCAGAAATAAACATTAAGTATATAAATGTAATTATTTGGGAGGAAGACTCACCATGGGAATGACATTTGTTTGCAGATCCCCTCGATCCAGTCCTTGAAGCGGGGGACTACATTAGGAAACTTAGGCGACCACTGCATAATGGTAGACATATGCAATTAGAAAAAGAATAAAATAAAGTACTAAGTACTCAAGAAGGAAAAGACTTACGAGATGAGTTTCATTTTTCAGGGAACGGTAGAAATTCGGGGGAATAAGGTCTTCATTTTTTACCCGAACGAACCTCCCCTGCCAACCTCGATCTCGATCTTCATCGATGCTCGAGAATGGAGCTTTACTTGCTCGACGAACGATCTTGATCAACCCACCCCCTCGAAAGATTCGGGGACTGTAGAGACGAAACAGGTGGTCGAGGGTGAATCGAGGTGCTTCTGTGTTGTTTACGAAGTGGCGGAGGAGGATTACGATCCTCCAAAAGGATGGGTGAATCTGCCCAAGGCAGACCTCGTACCTTTTGCAGAAGCTGAGGATTATAGGGTCCACCGGGGCGAGCGTGAAGGGGTAAGTGTAAACACTTAGATACCCCTCCACATAAGTGGTGATGTCTTTGTTGGGCCAGGGGACGACCACCTCCTTTCCCTTCCAGTTATAGTCCACCCGAACTATGGGGAGTGTGTCCTCAGTAACGGAGCATATGTACCTCCATACTCCCTCGTCTCGGTCCTGTTGACTGGAGGCCTTCTTAACTTTGAAGTCGTTTTTAATAGAATAGCCTCCGGGAACGAAGCTCTTTAAAGGAGGCTCCTGGGCCACCTCAGGAACGGCCAGCTCGGCATCCGTGCTCGGGTTAGAAAATGAAGGGGCAGTCTGTTGAGGCATGAATTTGGAAGTTTTTGCCATCGGGTTTTGGAAAATATGAAGGTTTGAAGAAAAATATGAAGGTTTGAATATGAGGATGAAGATTTGAAGATGGAGATGAAGGTATGAAGGTCTGATTTGAAGATTTAAAGAAGGATTATGAAGATGTGAATATGAGGATATTAAGATCTAGAAAGCAATGTATGAAGATTTGAAAGAGGTAGAATTAAGTGGAGAATTCGAGGGTAAGTCAAAGAGCCCTAGAATCGAAAAGTAAAAAAGTGAAAAAGGGGTCGGAGCTTTTATAGAGGAAGGATAATCACTGTGTGACATTCCGTGTTCGAGGATAGTCAACCGATGACTGACACGTGTCTGAAGTCAGAACAATGCAACTGATGGGACGTTTTGTTGACCCATTAACTCGATTGTAACATACGGAAGAAGGAACCGGGGTTAATTTATCACTTCCCGTCGCTTCGATAAATCTACTCTCCGAAAAATGAGGGGACTATCTGTGCACAGGTAAAATCGGGGGAAAAGTTTTTTCCGATTCCCCGATGAGAGAACGAAGGGGAAGAACGGCTCGACGTGATTATAATCGAGGACAAAAACCCCTCGTATCGAGACCCGGTAAGAATGAACGTTGTATTTAAGATCGGATATGGTAAAGCGATGTACCCTGGACCAAGTATAGCTTTTGGACCTCGGGAGACGCGGTGAACAGTTATGCATGACGGATAGGGGATCGTAATATTCGTCCTCAACCGGATATTACGGTACGAATCCCGTGCAGTATCAATTATAGATCAACAATTACCGGAAAAAGAAAATTTTTACCTTTTTTAGACTTGTACTAGGACTGAAATTCTCCTACTATATAAAGAAAAAGTTTTTCTTTAGTGTGACACATAGTAACATGCAATTCAAAGCAATAAATATTTACTTTTATCTTCTAGCTATTGTTCAAGGCATTACTCATTTATTCTTTTCTTCACTCGCGACCGAGCTTGTACCGAGGGTCCAATCGAGGACGAGTTTCACTATTCAATCTAAGATCAGACTTGGTCATTACATTGCAATTGGTTTGATCGTTTATTTTGTCTTTAATTCATTTACATGTTATTCTTAATTATTCGTATTGAATTAAACAATGTATCATTTAAACCGCGTGCAAATTTAATTGTTACTCACTTTTGGGTTAAACATGTTTGTCAAAAAATGATATTGTGAATTTATGGTTACAGTTGGTAAAATTAAATGACCATATGTGAAATATAACGCATACCTTTTGAGTACGATTTTCTATTATCCCAATTTTGTTCCATCAAAACTATCTTATTATACTTTGAGTTATACATGTTGATTAGCATAAACTGTCTTTATCAAAGGCGGATCGTGAACTTATAGTACTTTTCAAAATGTGATTCAAATTTAATATTTATTGAAATTTTTTATTTCGTGTTAGTCACCCAAAAAAATTATATTTTCCGTAAAAACAAATATTGATTCAGATAAATCCGATGCCAACTACTCCACCCTGGCTTAAACCATGGGTTAAACACTTGGAATATACTAGTGATGATTGTCGTCCTTCGAATCAAAATCCAGAATCTAAGAATCAATACCATTTTCCGCACTTGGGTTCTTTCCAAAATTATATAACGTTTGTTTGGATGGACAAATTAAAATCCTAAACTGTGGTTGCTAAAGGAATAACTTTTTATTTATCTTTAGTCCTCCACCAACTGCTGTCTTTTATTGACTAAGCGCAGGCAAACTAATGCACTATGATGTGTTAATCTTTGTTTTTAATTTCATCATTAGCAACAAACATTAATGGAGAACCCAACATTATATTTCAACCATTGATTTGAAGATTTTTTTTCATATTTCACGAAAAGAATGGCTAGCAGTAATTACACAATATAGCAATTACCGGGTAACTTTCCAAACAGGCCCTAAATTAACTAATTTAGTCTTAACCGTCACAAATTAAAGTGTGATACATTATTGTTTGACTATGATTTGGTGATTTAGTTAAAGATAAATTATACAGTGAAAAACTAAGAAGAAATTTGTAGAATAGTGTTTACCCGAAAAACGGATAGAGTTGAATTTATACGTAGTTCTAAGGATATGTGGTGCAACTTAATACAAATCGTAGAGATAAATAGAAATACCCAATATGGATCACAAAGAATGCTAAATAGATAAGGTTGCAAAGAAAATGGAATTTAGGACTAAACAAGTGGAATGAATTTAAGAAGCTTGAAAGAACAACTCTTCACTATGGAGAATATGGTATTTGGATTACAATGTAAGCATAAAACTTGCCCTCTATAGAAATGATAACCATCACTTTTATAGTAGAGGGATCTTACTTTATATATAATTAAAAATACATAGTGGGAGACCCATGATAAATCAGTTTTTTCACAATTCTTGCCGAGATTCTCTTCTCTAGTGGGATTGCAACGGCTCTTGTCTATGACCTCGATATTGACTTGAGTTTTCGGTCTTGACTCGAGCTCTCGATCTTGGCTTGAGCTCGATTCTGACTTGGACCCTTGAATTGATCTGGGATCAATGTTGGTCGGTCTCTGGATCATAAGCTCGATAACTTCACTTTGCATCATAGTTCGATTTGGATTCGGACTCGATAATGATATCGGCCCCTCGGACTTGAAGCTTGTTTGTGTCATCTTTGGAACCCGCCTCGAAGTCTCGCTTCAATCGATTATGTTTCGAACTCGATATATATATATATATATATATATATATATATATATATATATATATATATATATATATATTCGACTATTATTTTGAGAGCGGCTATACAATGTTATTTTTCCAAAAAAGTCATGAATTGGCCCAATTGGGTGGTCCGAATTGCAGAATTAATTAGAAGAAGGAAAGACCTTTTTCACTTTGAAAAAATATTTTAATTTGCTCATATATTCTCAGATTATTGATACTATTTATCACAAAACATCTGGGTACTAATTAAAAGTACAATCACGGTCAAAAGAATTTTATATAAGCAAACAAAATTGCAATAACTCATCTTCGTAAGAACCAAAAACTACAATTATTCTCTAAATTCTTTGATATGAGAAAAAAGAAAAGTAACTCAAAAACCTCCGAAGCACTTTACCATGCTCTAGATAAATATGAGAGGAAAAAAAAACTCATAAACCTAAAAGGAATTAAAAGTGGGCGAAACATATAATCGGGTAAAACATATATAAATATGCTAAAATATGAGTGGAAGAAAAGGACCCCTAAATCTAAAAGTAATGAAAAAAATACAAAATATTAGAAAAATAATTAAATATTTATTCCTAAATATTAAAAAAATAACTAAATAATTATTTTTAAATATTAGAGAAATAATTAAATGACTATTTTATTTAATCTGAAATTACTTTTTAAAGAGTAAGGCGAACAACATTTCGATAAGGGTTTCGTGCTTTTAATATAGTAATAGAATAGATATAGATATAGATATAGATAGATAAATGAACATTTAATTTTGGAGGTAATTCTATATACATCCCTACTGTATTACCTCGAGCACATATAATCCTTTAAATTTATAATTCGATCCTAGCTGAAAGAACTTATATTGGATCGTCTAAAACTAACGGAAATGTCATACTGCATATAATATTTTTCACATGCCAAAGCTAAATAATGATTGCCATCGGGTTATTCTTGCCCAAATTTATTTTTCCTCAATCGCAATTTATTTTCATTATCCTTACTTTTTAAAAAAAAATTTAAATTTTAATATATATATTTTTTGTAGTGACTCTATTATCAGACTCTTTTGTTTGGTGATTAGAGCTGAATTTGGAGGAGAAAATTGAAACTGGGCAATAAGATCTCTATCGAGATCATTGTTTATATTAGAGGGTGTTTGGATTGGTTTTTAAAAAGTAGCTCATAAGTTAAAAGTCAAAAGCCATAAGTTGGCAATACCCAACTTTTGGCTTTTAGCTTATTTTTGTAACATGCCTAAAAGTAAGTGTTTTAAAATACTTTTTATCATTGACAAACATTACAAAAACTAAAAAAAGTGCTTAAAATAAGCAATTCATACACCCTCTTAATCATGTGACATTTTTGCTAGTTTTCAGCGTCCGTTTGAATGTTCCTCAGTTGGACTAAAAGTGTTTAGTTTTTACAAATTTAAAGCACCATATGTGTTCGGGGTGATAAAATAGGAACACAAATATACTTACTTCAAACCTAAGGGATCATTTGAGTTAAAAACTCCAAACTTTTCTCTCTCTATATATTCCCATGAAAACACCCACCAATAACAACCAACATATATTTACAAAATCACAAAACCTTCACATATTAAAACATGATAGGGTGGGAAGATATATATAAGGTGGTGACGGCCATGGTGCCACTCTATGTAGCACTTATTTTAGGCTATGGTTCTGTAAAATGGTGGCATATGTTCAAGTCAGAACAATGTGATGCAATTAACAGATTCAATTGCTTCTTCATCCTCCCATTTTTCAATTTTGAGTTCATAGCTAATTTCGATCCTTACAACGTCAACGGCCTCTTTTTAACCGGAGACGTAATTTCCAAAGTCTTACTGATCGTAATTCTCGTCTTATGGGCTAACTTTTACAAAAAAGGAAACTTTTCTTGGTCCATAACAACTTTTTCTTTGTCCACTTTGAATAACACACTTGTTGTTGGTGTTCCATTGATGAAAGCCATGTATGGGAAATTAGGGGTTGATCTTGTAATTCAAGCAGCTGTTATTCAAGCTTTGTTATGGCTTACTTCATTGCTATTTGCACTTGAATTTTGGAAAACAAAGATGAATTCTAATGGTAATTCTGTTGAACTGAGTGATTTGGAAGGAAATTCTGTTGAATTGGGAAGTATTAGTGATTTGGAAGGAAATAATACAAGTGTTACTCCAGTGAGGAATAATACTAATAATGGTCTGGCTTTTAGGCCTTTGATTAAGGTTGTTTCTATTAAACTTGCTAAGAATCCCAATTCATATGCTTGTTTTCTTGGTCTCATTTGGGCTCTTTTAGCTAACAGGTATGTATAACTTCTTTATTCTGTTTTTACTTGTTCAAGCAACTAGTTGTTTTTAGTAAATTTTTCATTTACTAACTTCTTTGGAAAAAATATTAAGCTTTCACTTTAACGGCACTTCAAAGTAATAAAAGACGAACCGTTGAATAGATAAGGGAAAATACATAAATAGGCAATATTTAATAAAAGATTTCAAAAACCTAGTAGCAGTAAGTATTTTACAATTATGGCAACTAAATAACAAATATTTCGTAATTGTGCATGTTGTTTGGTTATTAATTATGTGCATAATAGAGTGATGTTATTTTCCTAAATATTTTTGTAAAAGTACTCAGCCGGGTAGTTTTCTCTTTAAATAAAGAAAAGTATCCTCTTTCTAAAAATTTAGTTTTTTTTTTTTAACGTTATATGGTTATACATTTCAATACGATATTAGAGCAGACGGAGGTCCTGAGTTAGAGTCTTACCGTCACCCGTTATCGAAAAATGCGATCTCCTTGACACAGTTCAACACAAAGAATATTCAGCATTTTAATTGATTGAATAATTACTTGTATGTTTTTTATAATTCCTTTTCTTTTTCAGGTGGAATTTTGAAATGCCAAGCATCATAGAGGGACCAATCTTAATCATGTCAAAGGCTGGTAGTGGTGTTGCAATGTTTAGCATGGGTAAGAGTCTTAAACACTTGGAACAAAATTAAAGGGTCTTCCTTTTAATGCAAAATAGCATTAAATAACATTTGATTTTCTTTTAATGTTTCATTAAATAACTTCTGCTATTCTGTTTAACCAACAACCACTTTTGTTCTTTGTGATCTGTTTTTGACCAAATTAAAGACGATATTTAAAATAATATCGAAATTTAATGCAATTTTTTTTCACTAAACAAGGGTGTTTATGTTTTTAAAATTATATTTGTAGGACTTTTCATGGCATTGCAAGGGAAAATAATTGCATGTGGAACAGCTTTGACAATATATGCAATGATTTTGAGGTTTGTTGTTGGGCCAGCAACAATGGCATTCGGCTGTGTTGTCTTGGGCTTGCATGGAAATGTTTTACGTGTTGCTATTATCCAGGTAATAATAAAAACACTTGTCTATAATTCATCTTTATGGGATTTAATGCTTAATTTTATATTACAATAACTAGTAAGGAAAAAGATGTATGAAAATGTGAATTACCTTCTAATAAATTTGTTAGTTAGTCAAGAAATCGTGCTTCAATTCGCACCAGTCGATCTTAAGTTTAGCTTATAGTGCTATCATAACTAGCAGAATTAAAAAAGGTAAATACAGGAGCCAATATTAGTATTTAGACCTCCACTTCTTATTCATCTAGCCACTTTACCAGCATGTTGCAATCTTGTCAAGAGCACTTCAGACGGCTATCATATTTAAAAAATTTATCGAGAGACAATCAATTTGAGAAGACTACTTTTATATATACATTAATCATAGAGGCTGATTCAGAATTTGAAAATTATAAATTTCTATTGAAATCTCAAGTTACTATTACAATAATAATTTAGTTTATAATCAGATATTATTAGGTATATTTTATAATCGGCAAAGGGTCAAATATACCTCTCTACTTTCGAAAAATGTCTAAGAATACACCTCGTTATACTATTGGGTTATCTATACCCATGCGGTCATACTTTGGGTTCAAATTTATCCCTCATTTAAACGGAGGGATACGTGTCATCGTCCTGTTGGTCAATTCTAAATATCTCCTAATTAATTAAAAAGACCCATTACCCATACCCGAAAAATAATTTATTTTTTTTTTGCAAAAACTGAAAAAAACTAAATATTTTTTTTTACTAAAAACTGATTTTTTTTTTTCCAGTTTTTACAAAACATCTGGTAAAAATATTTTCTAAAACAATATTTTTGTAAAAACTGGAAAAAAAAAACTGAAAAGTAATTTTCTAAAGTAATTAAAAACTGGAAAAACTGAAATATTTTTAACTAAAAACTGAAAAAAAGAAAATATTTTTTTTTCCAGTTTTTACAAAAATATTGCTTTAGAAAATTACTTTTTTTTCAGTTTTTACAAAAATATTATTTTAGAAAATATTTTCAGCTTTTTTAAAGCAGATTTTTTTTGTAAAAACTGGAAAAAAAAAAATATTTTTGATTTTTTCAGTTTTTAGTAAAAAATATTTCAGTTTTTTCCAGTTTTTACAAAAAAAATTACTTTAGAAAATTGATTTTCAGTTTTTTTTGTTTTTTCAGTTTTTACAAAAACATTGTTTTAGAAAATATTTTTCAGTTTTTTCTAAAGCAGTTTTTTTGTAAAAACTGAAAAAAAAATATTTTTATTTTTTCAGTTTTTAGTAAAAATAATTTCAATTTTTTTCAGTTTTTATAAAAATAAATTATTTTTCGGGTGTGGGTAATGAGTCTTTTTAATTAATTAGGAAATATTTAGAATTGACCAATAGGACGATGACACGTGCCCTTCCATTTAAATGAGGGGTATATCTGAACACAAAGTATGACTGCAGGGGTATAGATAACTCAATAATATAATGAAGGGTATTTTTAGACCATTTTCAAAAATAGAGGGGTATATCTGGCCCTTTACCGTTTTATAATACATATATAGAGCCTAAAAAAAATTTATTGAGTTCAAACTGATCCCGTAACTGACCCTCTAGATCCAACCCTGATTAGTGAATAGGACTAGTTCATAGATTCTTATTCGTTTATGCCCAAGAATATGGACTTGGGCATATTACGTTCAAACTATTACACTAATTTACTTATCTATTTTATGTTAAACTCTTGCAGTCAGCATTGCCCCAAGCAGTCACTTCATTCGTTTATGCCCAAGAATATGGACTACATGCAGACGTACTCAGCACTGCGTAAGTTCTACAACTTCCTAAAAAATACTCAATTTGAAAGCTAAAAACTAACTCAAATAACTTTTGATAATATGAAATTTAACTTATGAATACACTTAAAATTAAAATATGAATATCATTAAACAAAAGAAGTTTCTCCCTTTGGAAAAGGAGTACTTTGTAACCTTGAGCAAAATGAAATTTAGAGTTCTCTCCTCCTTTGTATAAATCAATTGTATTTATTTCTAACAAGGATGAATTATTTTTTCAGGGTCATTGTTGGCACGATTATTTCCTTACCGCTGTTAATAGCATATTATGCAGTTTTGGATATTATGCATTAAGATCTATGCGAGCAGGCTATTATCATTAGTTGCTAGGATTAATGTAGTTAAGTCGATAGAATTTTGCTTGTAATTGTAAATCTGTAACAAATTTTCTTATATATCCATTTGTGATTTCACTACTTCAGAATCTTAAACAAAAGAGTACTGGCTGCCAAAAAAAAAAAAAAAAAGAAGAGTACCGTATGTGTTATGATCGGACAAGTAAATTCTATTATTACACAGAAAATAGGGAAAATAATACTGTATAACCGCTCTCAAAATAATAACCGAAAAAATACATATTTTTTAAATATATATATATATATATATATATGTTATATACAAAAATTATATAAATTTTATACCTTTTTTCGTCTACCAAATATAAATAGTTTTTGATGTGGGTTAAAAGTAAAAAAAGCCTCAACATTATATACTTTGGGCCAATTTTGTTCAAATTGGCCCAAACTTTTGGATGGACATCAGTCAATTTTGGTTACAGACTTTGTCCTAATTGGCCCAAACATAGATGGACTATTGCCCAAATTGGCCCACCAATCAATATATGCTCACTCTAACCTACCCAATCACATTTGTATGGGCTAAATTTGATACCCACATTAAAGTATATATATATATATATATATATATATATACACTTTTTTGTATCTTATATATAAAAATATACAAATTTTATATACTTTTACGGCCGCAGAATATAAATAGTTTTGATCACCGGAAAAAAGTGATCTTTGTTCTAAAATATACCCCTTCTCAGTCTTCTCAAACTAGGTCTTTTTATTGCGCAGGATCAACAAAACTTATAATTTAGTTGTAGAATCTCAAAAGATGGGTGAGTTTAATTTTGGGAAAATTTTACATAAGAACAACTGGGCTCCTTACTTTTCAATTTTATAGCTCACATTTCAATTTACAACCAACTAGCCCAAAAATAATAGGCTAAGATTCAACATCCAACTCCAATAGGTTCTCGAAATTACTATTTAATTTTTGAAAAAGATTGCTCAAGCTTTTAAATTTATTTTCGAATCAGTAACTGTAACTCAAATATTAGTTCAACAAACCAAATCCATTTGGGTTGTAAAAATTAGATTTTTAATAAGCTGAAATATGTGGGTTTAAATTTTAAATTTGATTTTGTGAGAAATTTAGAGTGGGTGTTATTTAGACTTGTTAGAAATAGTATAAGAAGGTTGTATATAAAATTTGAAGTCATTTAATGGAGATTTGGACTGGTTTTGAACAAGAATTGTAACTGAAAAACATGAAAGAAGTTCGTCTACAGACGCTTGTATAAAGATGTATAAAAGTGTATAATATTGTATAAGATGTATTTATACACGCATATACACTATTATACAAGATTATACATAATTATACAAAAAACTGATTTCGTCTTCTTCGTTGCGTCTTTTTTGAAATTTAACTCAAATCTTGCTTAAATCTACTCCAAATCACTTCAAATTTAAATTTTTAACTCATTTTGATATTTTCAATCAATTGGAACAACATCCAATCCAAACAACTAACAAACTCAAAAAATTCTATTTTCGAAAGCAAAGCTTTGAATGGCCTTCAATGATGGACTTTCTACTCTTTAATTTCCTTACATTGCAAGCAGGTGACACAAGAGGAGAAGCAGAAAGTACACGGCCCCTTGAAGCATATGTAGAAGATGTGAGAAGAAGAGAGAGTGAAAATAATGGTTGTGAGAACAAAGAATTATGTACAATGTGGGCTAGGTGGGGTAAAACTTAAAAACATGGGCCATTTTTTTCAAAATATGTACAATATGGGTTAGGTCGGGTAAAACTTAAAAACATGGGCCATTTTTTGTTATGGTGTGAAGTCACGTGTATTTTTTTGTAATTCCTTTTTTAATTTTTCACTGTCATCTTTTTCTAACCATTCCCCCTATCCCTTATATAATATAATTTCTTTAAAAAAAAATAGCATATATGTCTTTTTTTTTCCTTCTGTTTACCCCAAAATTGGGTAACAGTTTAATTTGTACGCGGTTTAGTTCAACATGAATAATTAAGAATAGCAGATAAATGAATTAAAGATGAAATAAATGATCAAACCAATCGCAATGTTATGACCAAGCCTGATCTTAGATTGAACAATGACCTCGTCCTCGATTTGACCCTCAGTTCGAGCCCAGTCGTGAATGAAGAACATAACAAGTAAGAAAAGTTCTCAATAGTAGCTAGAAGGTAAAAATAAACTTTTATTGCTTTGAATTGCGTGTTATAATGTGTCCGATCAAAAGAAAAACTTCCCTTTTATATAGTAGGAGAATTTCAGTCCTAGTACAAGTCTAAAAGAGGTAAAAATCTTCTTTTCTCGGTAATTATTGATTCATAGTAGATTCTGAATGAGATTCGTGTCGTGACGTCCGTTTGAGGGCGATTATTATGACCCCTATCAGTCGTGCATAACCGTCCACCTCGTCTATCGAGGTCTAGAAGTTATGCTCGGTATGGGGTGCGTCACTTTACCGTATCCGATTTTGTATATATCGTTCACCCTTCCCGGATCTTGATAAGATGGGTCTCTAGCCCCGATTACAATCTCGCGGATCCGTACTCCCCCTTCGTTCTTTCATTGGGGAATCAGGGTAGACATTGCCTCCGATTTTACCCGTACATAGATAGTCCCCCCGTTTTCCAGAGGGTAGATTTATCGAAGTGACGGGAAGTGAAAAGTGAACCCTGGTTCCTTCCTCCGTACCTTACGATCGAGTTGTTGGGTCAATGAAACATCCCATTAGTCGCGTCGTTCTAACTTTGAACACGTGTCAGCAGCCGGTTGACTGTCCTCGAATGCGAAATGTTGCACATTGATTGTTCTCCCCCTATAAAAACTCTGACCCTTTTTCACTTCTCCACTTTCCGATTCTAGAACTCTTTGACTTACCCTCGAATTCTCTACTTACCTTTAAATCCTTCAAATCTTCATACATTGCTCCTTAGACCTTTGTATATTCATCCTCAATCTTCATACATTATCTTTGGATCTTCAACCCATACCTTCATATCTTTATCCCATATTCGAATCTTTATATCATTTCTTCAAACCTTCAGATTTCCCAGATACCGATGGAAAAAATTTCCAAATCCGTGCCTCAACAAACCGCCCTTTCATCTTCCAACCCGTCCACGGACGTCGAGGTGACCATCCCTGAGGTGGCCCAGGAGCCTCCCTTGAAGAGCTTCGTACCCGGGGGCTGCTCCATCGGGAACGACTTCAACGTCGAGAAGGCCTCCAGTCAATAGGACCGAGGCGAGGGAGAATGGAGGTACATATGCTCTCCGTTACTGAGAAAACACTACCCAAGAGTCTGAGAAGACTATAACTGGGAGGGAAAGGAGGTGGTCGTTCCCGGGCCTAAGGACATCACCACTCACGTGGAGGGGTACTTAAGTGTTTACACTTACCCCTTCACGCTAGCTCCGGTGGACCCCATTGTCCACGACTTCTACAAAAGGTTTTAGGACTGCCTTGGGTAGATTCACCCTTCCTTTTGGAGGATTGTAATCCTCCTCCAGCACTTTATAAACAACACTGAAGCACCTTGGTTCACCCTCGATCATCTACTTCGTCTATACAGTCCCCCAATCTTCCGGGGGAGGGGGGGATTGATCAAGCTCGTTCGCCGAGCAAGCAAGGCTCCATTCTCGAGCATCGACGAGGATCAAGATCGAGGCTGGCAGGGGAGGTTCATTCGGGTGAAAACTAAAGACCTCTCATCCCCTTCGAATTTCTGCCGTTCCCTAAAAAGTAAAACGCATCCCGTAAGTTTTTTCCTTCTCGAGTATTTGGGATTACCTTTTATTCATTTTCTAATTGCTTGTATTTGTCGTTGTGCAGCGGTCCTCATTTCAAGGAGTGGATCGAGGGGATCTGTAAACAGATGCCCTACTTCGAGCGCACATGGCATAAGCTCTCGAAGGGCAAGTGGGAGGCCCATTCCTATGGTGAGGCTCTCTCCCTAACGATTACATTCATACACTTGACTTATATATAGCTAAGTGTTCTTTCTTCTCACAGCTTTTCCCCAGGACCACCGAGCTCAGGCCGTTGGATCAGGACGAGGATCCTTCCTTGCTCGCCGAACCCTCTGCTTCGGGACAGCCCGAGGCTGCCGCAAAGGAGGAGAAAAAGAGGAAGAAGAGGAAATCCCCGGGCACCCAGGATTCCGAGGTGAAGAAGAAGAAGGTGACCATCCATGTTCGGAAATGCAAAAAGAGCACCAAGTCCAGGGGACTGGACTTTAATTCCCTCTACAGGCTCAGGGATTATCCCGAGGAAGACAACCTTGAGTTCATTGCTCATGAGTCGACCCTCAATGAGGGGGAGCAAGCGGCAACCGAGAAAAGTGACCAAGAGGTCGATCCCCCTCTAGCTCGGGAAGTAGAGGGAGAGACGGAGGTCACGGCCTCCCGAGAAGCCGCTCATATCCTGAAGGAGGTAGCTGCTATCATCGACACGTTTAGATACCATTCTATATCGAGTCCATGCTCGAAGAGGCCTAAGCGGGTAAAGATAAATCAAAGGATGTGCCATCAGGAGCGGTTGAGCCGAGCTTTAGCCAGAAACTAGTAAAGTTGTTCCCTGCCCTGAGTGTGGACCCCGATCATAAGAGAACGGTTGTTCTTACTATCCCAACGGATGCCCAAGCCCTGCACGCTCCGATGGGCATGGCTATCTACCTTCGTTGCCTGGTGACCGAGGAGGACCAAGCAAAGATGAACGAAGTAGGCACGTCAAGCGTCTTCAACGAGGCACAACAGGCACTGAACCAGGTAAGGCGTCTACTTTTTCGTATCCCCTGCAATATTTTCTTAGTTTTAGATATGTTCTAATGACTTCGTAATTTTTCAGGCTTCAGTGCTTCATCATGAAAGCTTCCTTCGGTCCTATTTGGAGATCAACCAGCTCGAGTTCGAGCTCAAAGAGCAAGTTCGAAAGAAGGACATGCACATGGCTCTTAGTGAACAGCAAGACGAGGCCTTCAGGGACCTCCCAATCCTCCGAGCCGAGATGGAAAAGGCTCAGAACGAGGCCTTGTCCGTGAAGCGGGAGCACGCCAACCTGGTTGAGAAGGTAAGAATCTTTGAGGCTAAAAACGAGATGCTACTCGTGGTGACTAACAATGCAATTTTGCAGGTCCAGGAGAAGGTAGACTTGATCGAACAGCTCTGGGCTGAGAAGGATGAGGTCAAGGCCACGACCGAGATGTGGAAGGGCAGGATAGACCTGTTTGCTTCGGAAAAAGAGGCTGCAAAAGAGGAGTTGGCATTGGTCAAAGACCAACTTTGGGTGGCAAGGGACAAGACTGACAAGTGGTCTCGGCTCAATGATGAACTCTGGGCACAACTGAACTCAGTCGTCACAGAACGGGATGCTCTCGGCCAAGAATATAATGCGCTGAGGTCCAAGTTGGAGGAAACTTCTATTGATTCCTCCGATATTGAGGAAACTTTGGCCCAGTATAAGGCTAATGTGGAGATAGCCGAGGCCCGCTTAAAAAAAAGATCGAGTACGTAAAGCGGTTATCCCGGAGAGAGACCCTCGAGGAGATCCATGCTCGAGGTTTTGAACTGTCGGCCAAGATCGAAGAAGCCAAGACACTCGAGGACAAGGCAAAGGAACTCTATGAGCCTGAGGGCTCCGAAGGCTCCGAGGGTTCCGATGATGAGTCGAGCCCCGGTGATGACCAGGCGTTAATGCCTTAGCATAAAATCATATCTTTACTTTCCAGCATCTATTTGTAATTCTTTATTTGCGACATCATTTTAAATGCCTTAGCATAAAATCATATGTAATCTAGAGTATCTATTATTTGGAGGTCTTAATGAGGCCCGATTTCGATAGCGACTCCGGGTTACTCGTGGCTTCGAGATTTCGGTAGAATTGAAGGATTTTAAGATGCTTAAGTGTCTTAGATGATGTTTTTGCCGAGGGTAACCTCTTAATAGATTTCGATTTTACGTAAGGGCCTTACTTTCTGAGTACGGACTTTGGACTTCTCTGAGCCATTTTTTGGGCGGCCGTAGCCTTTCATATTCGGGCACTGCCTAATAGGCTTGGTGCCTCCGGGATCCAGTAGCTCGGGTCATCCGAATTTTTATCGGTCGATAGACCCCCAGTAGGGGTGGCCCGTGGGATTTATGATCCATGATCAGAGGCGCATAAGCCTTGTGTCGTGGCTAGAGTGGACTATATAGGCACGGTTCATATGACCGTTTGACCCTTACAATGAATCCTAACCACCAAGCCTTAGCTTTTGGTACACAAAATTTTCTTTTCCCTTGCTAAAGATCTTAATCTAGGGGTAATGGCCCCCAGTATTCGAGGCCGAACTTGTGAGGGATCGGATACTGTTGATTTGGTACAAAAGATCATCAATTTCGGTTTAAGGCCGGTCTTCAAAATTAAGGTAGCACATTTTACTGTAGCCTCATTAAAAACCTTGCCGAAAAACCCGCTTCGGGACAACCAGTTCAAGGGAAAAAGAGTGCAATACATGCTTTAAGACCTAATAGCCACATCCTCTCCTGGACGAGTACCTACATACGTTAGTCCGTAATGTAACAAAATTAAAAAGGAATTAAGTTTGTACCTTAGCAGTAGTACCGCTTTAAGTGTGCCACATTCTAGTTGTTTGGTAGTTGTACACCGTTTCCCGCTTAGAGTTTATATGATCCTTTGGTGGTTATTCCGACAACTCGATATGGTCCTTCCCAATTCGGGCCCAGTTTGCCTTTGTTTGGGTTTCTGGTGTGTGGTGTTACCTTTCTCAATACCAAGTCCCTGACTTGAAAATATCGGAGGTTGGCTCTTCAGTGGTAGTACTTTCCTACTCGCTGCTTCTGGGCGGCCAACCGAACTAGGGCGGCTTCCTATATTTCATCCAGTAGTTCCAGGCTCGTGGTCATGACCTCGCCGTTTGACTCTTTGGTAGAATACTGGAACCTGAGTCTAGGTTCCCCTACCTCGACTGGTATTAAGGCTTCAGCTCCGTAGACTAGAGAAAACTGGGTCGCCCCGGTGCTTGACTTCGAAGTCGTACGGTATGCCCACAGAACTTCAGGCAAGATTTCCTTCCACTTTTCTTTCGAACCGGTCAACCTCTTTTTCAAGTTTTAGAGTATAGTTTTGTTCGTTGATTCTACTTGCCCGTTTCTACTAGGGTGATAAGGCATTGATAATATCTTCTTGATCTTGTGATCTTCGAGAAACTTACTCATCTTGTTGCCGACGGATTATTTCCCGTTGTCGCAAATGATCTCGGCCGGTATCCCAAATTGACATATTATGTGATCCTTGATGAAGTCGATGACTTCTTTCTCTTGGACCTTCTCGAACGCCTGATCCTCGACCCATTTGGAAAAAATAATCGGTCATGAATAGTATGAATTGAACTTTACTGGGAGCCCATGGCAGGGGATCGACGATGTCCATTCCCCACTTCATAAATGGCTAGGTAGACATGACCGAGTGGAGCATCTCTCCCGGTTGATGGATCATCGGGGCGTGTCTTTGGAACTCGTCGCATTTTCGTACGAAGTCTTTCGCATCATTCTTTATTTTAGTCCAGTTGTAGCCGGCTCTGATTAGCTTCCGAACTAAGGATTCGGCCCCTGAATGGTTCGCGCAGGTGCCCTCGTGAAGTTCTCTCATGGCATATTCGGTCTCTCCCGGCCCTAATAATCTAGCCAGTGGGCCAAAGAAAGATCTCTTGAACAATGCCCCTTTGACTAAGCTAAATCTGGTAGCTTTGGTGCACAGGGCTCTCGATTCTTTGGGATCCGAAGGAAATTTTCATCTATTCAAGTAGTCTATGTATTTGTTTCTCTAATCCCAAGTCAAACTTGTTGAGTTTACTTCGGCGTGACCTTCTTCTATCATCGAGTTCATCAATTGTACCACTACCCCCGAGCTGAATTAATCGGAGTCGACCGATGACCCCAAGTTAGCTAGTGCATCAGCCTCACTGTTTTGATATCGGGGTACACGCCACAGAGTTCATTCCTTAAATTGGTGCATGGTTACCTGAAATTTGTCCAAGTACCTCCGCACCTATTCTTCTTTTACTTCAAACGTTTCTTTGACTTGATTTACGACGAGGAGGGAGTCACATTTAGCTTCGATCACTTCATCCCCAAGGATCTTAGCCAGTTCTAGACTTACAATCATGGCCTCATACTCAGCTTCATTGTTAGCCAATTTTACAGTTCTAAAAGACTGCCTAATTGCGCTTTTCGCATGTAGTTTCAACACGATACCGAGCCCGAACCCCTTCGCCTTGGAGGCACCATCCGTGAATAGGGTCCAGATTCCCGAATTAGCCCTCGAGGTGAGCAATAACTCCTTTTCGACTTCGTTTATTAAGGCCGGCATAAAGTCGGCCACGAAGTCTGCCAAAATCTGAGATTTTATGGCAGTTCAGGGTCGATACTCGATATCGTACCCGCTAATATCCACGGCCCATTTGGCCAACCGGCCCGAGAGCTCGGGCTTATGCATGATATTCCTTAGTGGGTAAGAGGTTACGATACATATAGGGTGGCATTGAAATTACGGTTTTAGCTTCCTCGAAGCACTTAGCAAAGCGAGTGCTAACATTTCCAAGTGAAGATACCTCGATTCGGCATTGCCTAGAGTTCTACTGACATAGTAAATAGGAAATTGCATACCTTCTTCCTCCCGGACCAAGACGCAATTTACCGCCACCTTTGAAACTGCCAAGTAGAGGTACATCTGTTCGTCTGCCTTCGGAGTGTGCAGTAGAGGGGGGATCGACAAGTACCGCTTGAGTTCTTCCAAAGCTTGTTGGCATTCTGGAGTCCAGGAAAAATTATTCTTCTTCTTCAATAGTGAGAAGAATCGATGGCTATTGTCCGAAGATCTCGGGATGAACCGGCCCAATGCGGCTATACGTCCGGTCAGTCTTTGGATCGCCTTGACATTGTCCACTACAGTGATGTCCTTTATGGACTTTATTTTATAGGAGTTGATCTCTATCCCCCGATTGGAAACTATGAATTCGAGGAATTTACCCGAACTGACCCTGAATGCGCACTTTTTTGGGTTTAGCGTCATGTTGTATTTCTTTAGTATGTTGAAGGTTTCCTGCAAATATTTCAAATGGTCCTCTGCTCGCAGGGATAACATATCGTTAATATAAACTTCCATTGATTTCTGTTACACCCCATGTTTTTGTACGTGAAAGTATGCCATAAATAAATTAATGGAAGCTCGAAAATAAGATGTTACATCCCGCATTTTCGTACGTTAAAGTTTCGTCGTAAGTTAATCAGCGTAAGCTCGGGAATGAGATTATTTTGAGATTATAAGTATTACGCTATTTCAAACAAGTGATAAGTAAATTCGTGAAGGGGAGAGGGTAAGCGAATCGAAGAAAATGAGTTTCATCGAAGTTTGGCAATTTGGGGATAAAATACGGTCTGAGCTATAATACTCGGTACTTACGGACTAGTGCCATACAAGGAACTACATGACCATGATAGTATGGTATATAAGGTATGTTAAAAGTAAGTAGTATATTAAGTAAGTTGAGATAATTCTTAACTATGTGAGTAATTAGTTAATTATTGGATAATGGGGATTACCTAGTTAATTAAGAAATTATTGGGTGATTAATTAGAGAAATTGGATAAAATTAGATCCTTCCCCAACGTGGCAGCCCATCACTATAATTAGTGACTCATGAATTATGTTGCAAAATGGCAAAGTTAGGTGAATTTTGGCTGTCTTAGTCATTATGCAAATGGGGCCCACAAATCTTAAATGTAAAGGACTTTCATATATGTTTAAGTGAGACACTTACGGATGGAAAATCTCAAACAAGATTCATATGACTCTTTTACAGAGTAAGATAGATTAACGTGAGTTTGCTTCAACAAGTTCATACAAGAACATGTATATACATGTAACATGAGTTCTTCAATAAAAAATTCATACGAGACTATGTAATGTTATGGCAATGGGATTTTGCGATTCTAAGGGAGTACGGTGCAATCTTTCTCAAGAATATCATACGGATTTTTCCTACCCTAGGTATGTTAAGGATAAACCTTTCCTTCATTTTGGCATGATCCTGTAACTACATGTGCTTGATAACGAGGTATAAAGAGAAGTTCATACTCAAGAATTTATATACATTATCCTAGTCTCATAAATTACAGTATTCTCCTTATCGGGACTTCATATTTAATTGAGTATTGTCTTCTTCCAGTCAAGAGATCAGAGAGTCTATATATATAGTATTACAGTATTTTCATTACCATCGAGTTATAATCGATGGGCAGGCCCTTATTGGGCAACCTCTGATCAGGTGGTAAGTTATATACCGAGCCTACTGTGGTCGAGTGCCTATGAACGAACCGAAAATGGCCAAGATACAGAGCCTAGTATGGCCGAGCGCATATGAGCAAGCCTACTATGACAGAGCAGTTATATATACCAAGCCCTATAAGGCCGGGCAGCTATTTTACTTACTATATTGAGAGAGTCGAGTTAGTATCAGCAGGTAAGCATATCTTCAAATTATCTTTGACTCCCAGTTACTTTCAGTTATTATATTATCAGTTCAGTTTCAGCTTTCAGTTATTTTGTTGCCTTACATACTCGGTACGTTATTTTGTACTGACGTCCCTTTTGCCGGGGATGCTGCATTTCATGCATGCAGGTTCAGACAGACAGACGAGTAGACCTCCTTAGTAGGTGTTGCCCGATTTTAGCTTGATCGGTAAGCTCCGCGTCCTTCGAAGTTGCCGGGTCTAGAGTTTTACGTACATCTTGTGTATATATGTATATATATGTTATGGATAGGTCAGGGTCCTATTCTGATCACAGTACATCCATCAGTAGAGGCTTGTAGACATATCCTGTCAGTTAGTGCAGTATGTTGGGCTTGTAAGCCCTGTATGTATATTTTATTAGTTTGCCAGCTGTAGTAGTTATGACGGCTTTGTCGGCCCAGCTTTATATTGATGTTTAGTCAGCGTTCGCAAATTGCCTTGGAATATGGCCAATGGCCAAATTATGACATTATATATTCAGAGTCCCTTAGTCGTAAGTTGGTACGCAAGGATAGGTGAGGCACCAGGTGCCAGTCTCTCCCCCCAGGTTCGGGGCATAACAGAAGTGGTATCAGAGTAGTTCTGTCCTAGGGAGTCTACAAGCCGTGTCTAGTAGAGTCTTATTTATGGGTGAGTTGTGCATCACACTTATAAGTAGGAGGCTACATGGAATTTAGGACTGTCACTCTTTCTTCTTACTCTAGATCGTGTGGTAGAGCTCAGTTGTAAGAACTCAATTTCCTAAACTCTATCTTATTCATAATACGACGATGCCTACATCTATAAAGACGGTTGGTAAGAGATTCTAGGTGGATGTGAAAGAGTTGAGTCAGAGGAACTCGATTTTGCATGATGCTTATGATAAGTAAATCTAAGGTCTTCAGTAGATCATGTATGTACTAAGACGTGTAAGCCTCTTGATAAGGAGCCTTAAGGCAAAGAATATCTATCCACCCCTATGGTAAAAGGCAATGAGAGATTCAGAAGATAGATACAATCTTCAACAAGTAAAAGGAGCAAGATGAGAATGGTATGAGGTACCAGTTAATGAAGATTATCGGTATTTTCAACTCCGACAGAAAAATATAAGCATTGTGAGTTAACTTCAACAGTAACAGAGGTATGTAGAATTGGCCCTACTCATTTCAGTTATACCCTATTGGGGCATAACAGGTGTAGTTTAAGAAAAGGACGGGATATTAGGATCCGGCTGGGGTTAGAGTAACCCAAAATGGTGAATGGATTGTTTGTGTTAGTTAACATTTTCGAAGGATATTACAAAGGTGCTAACAGATCTCCTTGCGAGGTACCTAGATGGTGCACTCTAGATTATTACAATTAGATGTGAATATTAGCATGATCAAAAAAAAATCCAGAAGATAGGCACTGAAAGCCTAGAAGGGATAAATATTACATTAGTGTGGCTCGCGTCCCTAGTAGAGCGAGAACGTTAAGCAACCCAAAGAGCCACTGGATGGAGCAAAGGGGAGCTAAAAGCAAAAGAATGTCTTGTTCGAGTTTTAAGAATAAAGTGATAGACATAAATGTTAGCGGAAAATAAGAAAAGAGATAATGAAGCATTATGAGTAAGATATGATACATGGATGAAAACGATAGATCAAAAGTAGACAGTATTACAGAGTCTATAGTCAAGTGAAGGAAAAGACGAGAGGTGACAGGCCTGGAGACAACAAAAGAGTATAGGCCATAAAGTCATATTCTCATTTCGAGAAATAGGTTTGTGACTCCAACGCGACTACCAGAAGGAAAAGTTAGACCAGAGTAATAGAAATCAGTATGGGCTGGTGAACAAGATAAACTAAACATGAATTAGGGACTGAATGATTTGATAATGGTCGACGCCATGAGAATTTCAGATTTCGTTCCGGTGATAATAAAATGGACAACATAAGAAGATTCATGAGAAATTCAGAGAATGGTCATTCAGGAAGGCGCTTCCCTAAAGCAAGCAATGTGAGCAAAGTTCAGCTTAAGGGACTGTATGTGCCAGTTATACTAAGTGTCACCCTCGCGAGTAAGGAAATTTATTATCCTTGGTACAGAAGGATTACCGCGAGGCGAGTAAGGGTCATCGATGATGTGAAAAAACTGCAAAGATGAAGAGGTAAAACATCTATATGTAGATCATCGTAACACTAAATCATAGTACTCCCCAAAAGGGGGGAATATGGTGTAATGTGGCATTAAGTCAGAATTAAGTGGTTCTAGTAACTATGGAATGGTAAAGGAAGAATGTGATAAAAATGAGAAAGGGATGAGATTGCACTTATTCAAATCCTACAGATATGCTATGATTCTAGAACATTATGCAAGAACGAGGTCAAGGAGAGGAAGTTAAGGTTCTGGCCCAGGATGTTTTTGATAAATAAGGAGCCAGTGCGAGAGGTGAGTTAAGACAAAAGGAATAACCCAAGAAAGATTACGTGGAATATTGATATGAAAATGGACCAAAGAGTAGTTAGTAGTTGACTCAGGAAGAGCCTAGTTATGGCTAGAAATGTGGTTACAGACGAATCAACAGATCGTGCAAGATAAACATAATAAAACCCAATATAGTGAATTCAGTCTCGAAGATATGACATTGTAACCTTGAGAAATATTAAGATAGGAGTTGGGTAGTTAAAGACACCGTATGAGTGTTACGGAGGAAAAAGAGAGTGCCACTGGGAAGACAATCAAAATATCAGCTTAGAAGAAACCCTACGAGCACAAGGGCATGAAGGTAAGTAAGTAAGGATAATTACAAGTAAGAAAGACCATCAAAAATTCCGCCACGTAAACGATGTAATAAGTTTGCAGCCTTGCAAAAATCAGAGGGTCCTCCCTAAGTACTACAATGAAAGACTAGATGAGGAAGTAAGGAAGAAAGCTTCGACCTAAGCTCAGTGACCTAAAGAGGAAATGATCTTATAACAACAGTCTCACAACAACGTTGTATGCACTCCATAAAAAAGTGGCACCTACCGTGGCTAACAAACAGGAAGTAAAAATCAGAAGTGATATTCAAGATCATATGAGTGGTATGAAATTCCAATATGTATGGGCACTAAGATAAGTTAAGTATGCACGCAACAAGGGGCAGAAAGACCAGGAAAAGTAATTGCCTACGTTTAAAGAAAGCTGAGAATGAATGAAAAGAATTATTCGATCAGTGATCCAGAGTTAGTTACGTCATGAACACACTTACGATTTCGGAATATTATCCATGCAACATATATATTGACATTCATACAGTCGTAGAATACTCCGGTAAAAGTTAAAAGAAAGAATTGAGCCCAGGGTATAAACAAATGATTGAATTGTTAGAAGATTGTATCATGGATATTCTATAGCACCCATGGAAGTCTAAAGTAATAACTAATACCAGGAGCCGCAGATCGGAAGATAGCTCAAGCCTACATGAAGGCTAATCAGAAGGAAGAGGAAACTAAAGAGTTACATCAACCAAATAAATTATGAGTCTGATTATTAGACCCAGAAAATTATAGAAATTGTGATTAAGAACATTGCAGACTTACTCTAATAACAGAGGTACAAGAGAGATAGTACAACAACCATATTCTATAACGGCTTTATGATAAAGCCACTTAGAAGAAGTACCAGCCTTATAAGAAGTTAGTACAAAGCTCCCACCGGATTGTATATGCAAGTATTATAATAAAGCTTCAAGTTGTGGATGTGAATTATACCTAAGTGGAAGGAAGGTTATGAAAGAGATAAAAGATGTGATAATAGTCCATACTTCAGATAGAAGGCTAAAAGCGCTAAGATTCAGTATCCAGGAATGATAGCAGCGTCGTCAGTGGCATACCTTCCAGCTTATGGTTTCTATGTATCGAGAGGTCTAGTTAAAAGAGTAAAGAAGAGTTAGAGACGATGTGATGTCTCGCTTGATGTTCCAGAATAACACGAGGAAATGTATGGTGCAAGTAAATTGAAGGAAGGTTGTGAGTAGTATAAATAGATATGTGTAGGTCGCAAGCTAAAGTATGGTAAAGCGACAAGGTTTTAGGAAGGCAGGAGTAAGGATAAGAAAGGGCGAGTGAGAAGGTGACGAGAATAGATAAGTCCTCAGGATTAAGTCCATGAAAATAAGGGAGCTAATGGTCTCTCTAAGTTATAGAAAGCTCAGTATAGCCCGAGTGAACTCAAAGGAGTCTAAGACTAGTAGCATTTAGAAGAGATGAAATGCTGCCCTGGTAGTAGAATAAGGGTGTAATTGTGATAAATGAAGGATGGCGTTTGGGCTTTCGGTTGAGTAATGATTTCATGAATTGTACAGGATTAAAATACTCACGTGAGGAAAATAACATTGGGATGCTATGAAATATGGTTATGAAAGTATAGTATCGCCCCCAGGTGGATCAGGAAAATCACTTCAAATGTTCCATGATGCAGCGTAAGCCCTAGTGGCAATATATTACGTAAGAAGTTTCAAGTTATCAGTGGAAGATTGTAGATCAATATTGAGGTAAATCAACAATGGATGGGTAAAAGCTGCAAAGTACGAGATGAGATTAGGCCATCATTCTTAAGATGAACAGTAATGAACAAGCATTAAAGGACTTAGATTTATACATATAAGAAAAGCAACGAGAGTAACCTGGAGTTTGGTAGCAGACCTCAGTAACGATAAATCGAAGTAAGAATTATGGTATAGTATGGCCTACTTAGATGAAGTAAAGCTGATGACGCCCAGAGGGACAACTTGATATAATTTTATATATGAACACAAAGTGAAGCCTAGAGATTGGCTAAAAGCTGGAGGATAGAGAAGAGAAGAGTCACATAGGCGCACATACAAAGTTAGAGTCGTACAGGCTGCATGATAGAAGGTAGCAATAATTACGAGATTAGAAGGATTCCGACTACAAGTCGTGGTGTGAGAAAGAGGCTTAAAGGGGGGAATGCCCTGGCCTTTGGATTTATTCAAAGAACAGTTGCCTAAATGGCAAGAGAATATTAAAGTATTCGGAAGACATAAGTTATGAAAATTATAAGTGCATCAGTCAATATTCGAGGACGAATGTTCTAAAGGTGGGGATGATGTTACACCCCATATTTTCATACGTGAAAGTATGCCATAAATAAATTAATGGAAGTTCGAAAATGAGATGTTACATCCCGCATTTTTGTACGTTAAAGTTTCGTCGTAAGTTAATCGACGTAAGCTCGGGAATGAGATTATTTTGAAATTATAAGTATTACGCTATTTAAAAAAAGTGATAAGTAAATTTGTGAAGGAGAGAGGGTAAGCGAATCGAAGAAAATGAGTTTTGTCGAAGTTTGGCAATTTGGGGATAAAATACGGTCCGAGCTATAATACCCGGTACTTATGGACTAGTGCCATACAAGGAACTACATGACCATGATAGTATGGTGTATAAGGTATGTTAAAAGTAAGTAGTATATTAAGTAAGTTGAGATAATTCTTAACTATATGGTAATTAGTTAATTATTGAATAATGGGTATTACCTAGCTAATTAAGGAATTGTTGGGTGATTAATTAGAGAAATTGGATAAAATTAGATCCTTCCCCAACGTGGCAACCCATCACTATAATTAGTGACTCATGAATTATGTTGCAAAATGCAAAGTTAGGTGAATTTTGGGTGGCTTAGTCATTATGCAAATGGGGCCCACAAATCTTAAATGTAAAGGATTTTCATATATGTTTAAGCGAGACACTTACGGATGGAAAATCTCAAACAAGATTCATATGACTCTTTTACAGAGTAAGATAGATTAATGTGAGTTTTCTTCATCAAGTTCATACAAGAACATGTATATACATGTAATGTGAGTTCTTCAATAAAAAATTCATACGAGACTATGTAATGTTATGGCAACGGGATTTTGCGATTCTAAGATAGTACGGTGCAATATTTCTCAAGAATATCATACGGATTTTCCCTACCCCAGGTATGTTAAGGCTAAACCTTTCCTTCATTTTGGCATGATCTCGTAACTACATGTGTTTGATAACGAGGCATAAAGAGAAGTTCATACTCAAGAATTTATATACATTATCTTAGTCTCATAAATTACAATATTCTCCTTATCGGGACTTTATATTTAATTGAGTATTGTCTTCTTCTAGTTAAGAGAGAAGAGAGCCTATATATACAGTATTACAGTATTTTTATTATCATCGAGCTATAATCGATAGGCAGGCCCCTATTGGGCAACCTCTGATCAGATGGTAAGTTATATACCGAGCCTACTGTGGCCGAGCGCCTATGAGCGAGCTCAGAATGGTCGAGATACAGATCCTAGTATGGCCGAGCACCTATGAGCGAGCCTACTATGGCGGAGCAGTTATATATACCGAGACCTATAAGGCTAGACAACTATTTTACTTATTATATTGAGAGAAGTGAGTAGTATCAGTAGGTAAGCATATCTTCAAATTATCTTTGACTCCCAGTTACTTTCAGTTATTATATTATCAGTTCAGTTTCAGCTTTCAGTTATTATGTTGCCTTACATACTCGGTATGTTATTTCGTACTTACGTCCCTTTTGCCGGGGAAGCTGCATTTCATACGTGCAGGTTCAGACAGACAGATTAGTAGACCTCCTCAGTAGGTGTTGCCTGAGTTCAGCTTGATCAGTAAGCTCCGCATCCTTCAGAGTTGCCGGGTCTAGATTTTTATATACATCTTGTGTATATATGTATATATATGTTATGGATAGGTCGGGGCCCTGTTCCGATCACAGTACATCCATCAGTAGAGGCTTGTAGGCATATTCTGGCAGTTAGTGCAGTATGTTGGGCTTGTAAGCCTTGTATGTATATTTTGTTGGTTTGCCAGCTGTAGTAGTTATGACGGCCTTGTCAGCCCAGCTTTATATTGATTTTTAATCAGCATTCGCAAATTGCTTTGCAATATGGCCCGTGGCCAAAGTATGACATTATATGTTCAGAGTCCCTTAGTCGTAAGTTGGTACGCAAGGATAGGTGAGGCACCGGGTACCGGTCTCGCCCCCCAAGTTCGGGGCGTGATAATTTCCCTAGTTGTTCTTCGAACATTCAGTTTATTAGGCATTGGTAGGTGGCACCGATGTTTCTTTAATCCAAACGACATTATGTTATAGCAGTAGGTGCCGAATTTGATTATGAAAGAAGTTTTTTGTTGATCGTCCGGTTCCATCCGAATTTGGTTGTACCCGGAGTAGGCGTCAATAAAACTGAGTTTCTCATGCCCGACCATCGCGTCGATCATTCGATCGATGTTAGGCAAAGGGAAAGAATACTTTGGGCATGCTTTGTTTGTGTATTTATAATCCACACAGATCCTTAGTTTATTTCCCTTTTTAGGTACTACCACTACGATAGCTAACCAATGTGGTTATTTGTATTCCCGGATGGATCCTATTTTTAAAAGTTTGGATTCCTCATCCTTGATAAACACATGTTTGATCTCAGACTATGGTCCCCTCTTCTGCTTAACCGGATGGAACTTCCGGTCCAAACTCAGCTTGTGAGTAGTTACCTCCGGTGGGATCCCTGTCATGTCAAGATGGGACCAAACGAAACAATCAGCATTAGCTTTAACAAAATCAATAAGTTTTTTCCTGAGCTCGGAGGTTAACCCGTGCCCAGGTATACCTTTCGATCCGACCGATGCTCGATTAATATGACTTGCTCCAACTCTTCATCCGTTGATTTGGTGGCGTCGGTGCCATCAGGAGCTATGAACGATCTCGGGGCCGTAATCATCCTCATCGCCTGCCCCTTGTTCTTCATGTTTCTTCGGTTCGGCTGAAGCCGATATCAGTGATTGCTATTTAATCTCTTCCATTTTGGTCGGTTTCGTGTTCCATGATGTCGAAACCGCAAGAACCGGGATTACCTCATCGACAACAAACATCTCCCTTGCGACTGACTGTTTTCCGTAGACCATTTTGACTCCCCCCCCGATGTGGGAAATTTCAACGCCTGGTGCAAGGTCGGGGGTGTCGCCCTCATGTTGTGAACCCATGGCCTTCTGAATAAAGCAGTATACCTCATGTCCCCTTCCATCACGTAGAACTTTGTCTCTTTGATTTTCTCGGCTGTATTTATTGGCAAAGTTATCTCTCCTTTCGTGGTCTCAAACTCCATGTTGAATCAGTTCAGTACCCGGACAGCTGGTACGGTTTGGTCCTGTAACTCTAATTACTCTACGACCCTTGATCTAATGATGTTGGCCGAGCTACCTGGATAAATCAGCACACGTTTAACTCGAGATTTATTGATAAGTACGGATAATACCAGTGCATCGTTATGAGGTTATATGATGCCCTCGATATCTTTGTCGCTGAATGAAATGGCTCCCTCCGGAACATAATCCCAGGTGCATTTTCCCCTCGAAATAGACACTTTAGTGCATTTTATCATTGGCCCTTGGGGGACTTCGACTTCCCCAATGATCATGTTGATCACGTGCTGAGGCTCCTCTTGTTTGACCTATTTGCTGGAGTCCCTATTTCTGAAGTGGTTTTTGGCTCGCTCACTTAGGAATTCCCGGAGGTGCCCATTGTTGAATAGTCGAGCAACTTCTTCTCTTAGTTGTCGACAATATTCGGTCCTGTGACCGTGAGTGTCGTGATACTTACACATCAAGTTAGGATCTCTCAAGGCTGGATCAGACTGTAATGGTCGAGGACACTTGGTCTCTTCGATGCACCCTATAGCCAACATGATGCTTGCAACGTCCACGTTAAAGTTATATTCATATAACCTAGGTGCTTCCCTGCTCCCTAGCAACCTGTCGAATCCATTCTTTCTCATCAGACCTCGTTCACTGGGCCCTCGATCGCTTCTCTTCCCGTTCCTTGCGGGGTGATGCCCGGATCCATTTCCCCTTCGGTCTGCGCTGTATGGTTAATACCGATCTCAGACCGGTCTTGGCTCTTGATCAATGGCTCTCTTAGATTTGTCATCGGCCCTGATGGGGTAAACAGATCCAGAAGGGGCCCCGAGTTGGTCATCTTCGACCCTGATCTTCGACTGGTACCTGTTGTGGACGTCAACCCAGGTTACCGCCGGGTACTCCACCAAATTTTGTTTTAGCTGTTTAAAGGTCAACGAACTTCGGGGGTTGAGCCCTTGAGTGAATGCATGAACGACCCAATCATCTACAATCGGTAGTAGGTCCATCCATTCCATCTGGAATCTTGACCCGAACTCCATGTGCATCTCGTTATCCCTTTGTTTGGCCTTGAAAAAAGATGTGACTTTCTGGTTTCGACCTTGATAGCCCCAGCATAAGCCTTTATAAAAGCATCTGCAAGCATAGCAAACGAGTCAATGGAATTTGGGGGCAAGTTGTGATACCATATCATCGCTCCCTTAGACAAAGTCTCCCCAAACTTTTTGAGTAACACTGACTTGATCTCATCGTCTTCCAAATCATTCCCCTTGATTGCACACGTATAGGAGGTCACATGCTCATTTGGATTCGTGGTCCCATTATATTTGGGGATGTCGAGCATACAAAACCTCTTTGGGATCGGCTTTGGTACCGCGCTCGGAGTAAAGGGCTTTTGGATAAATATTTTGGAGTCCGGTCCCTTCAATATCGGAGGTGCTCTCGGAACTTGATCGACCCTAGAGTTATATGTCTCCATCTTCTTGTCATTAGCCTCAATCCTTTTCTCGTCTGACTCTACCCGTTTTGTCAATGCTTCGAGCATCTTCATTACCTCGGGATTTACCCCGGGCTCGGCTTCACCCGGTCTCTCAGTAATTGCTATCTCGGGATTCGGACTCAACCCTATTGGGGTGTGGCTTTGATTCTGCAGCTGTGCTATTGCTGCTTGTTGAGCCTGCAACATTTCAAAAATTAGTCGTAGGCTCACCCCATCACCTTCGCCTTCAGGCGCTTCTCGAGCTGTTGGAAGTGGTCCTACACGAACACTGTTTTCAGGATCAGTTGACAAATTGATGTTGATGGCCACCTGCGAGTTAGCATCGACCTGGTTGGCGTTTGGGACACCATTGGGATCGGCCGGAGGCACATCATTACTAGGCACCATATTATTATTCTCGTCGTGATGGCCTGACTCAGCGTCAACATTCAAGTGAGCGGACTGAGAGTTTGACATTCTTAAGCTAACCTGAAATTAAGATTTCAAATAACAAGCATAAAATAGGATGTGTTATGGAGATTCGTATCAAATCACCATTATTTTCCTTAGCCCCACAGTGGGCGCAAAACTGTTTACCCAAAAATTGGATAACAATTAAATTTGTATGCAGTTTAAAGGATACGTGGTTTGGTTCAACACGAATAATGAAGAATAGCAGATACATGAATTAATGATGAAATAAACGATCAAACCAATCGCAATGTTATGACCAAGCCTGATCTTAGATTGAACAGTGACCTCGTCCTCGATTGGACCCTCGGTTCGAGCTCAGTCGTGAATGAAGAACAAAACAAGTAAGCAAAGTTCTCAACAGTAACTAGAAGGTAAAAATAAAATTTTATTTCTTTTAATTGCATGTTACAATATGTCTGATCAAAAGAAAAACTTTCCCTTTATATAGTAGGAGAATTTCAGTCCTAGTACAAGTTTAAAAGAGGTAAAAATCTTCTTTTCCCGGTAATTATTGATTCATAATTAATTCTGAACGAGATTCGCATTGTGCTATCCAATTGAAGGTGATTATTACGGTTCCCTATCAGTCGTGCATAACCGTCCACCGCGTCTCTCGAGGTCTGGAAGTTATGCTCAGTCCGGGGTCCGTTGCTTTACCGTATCCGATGTTGGATATATCGTTCACCATTCCTGGGTATCGATACGATAGGTCTCTGGATCCGATTATGTCACGGCCCCAATTTTCATCCGTAGAATGTTGTGATAATACCTAGTCCCTAAGACTAGGTAAGCCTAATAAAACATGCGGAATATAACTGAAATGACAAATAACTCCCAAATACTGAAAACTTTAACATAAAGAAACTCTGCAACTCAGTGTATACAATTTTCCAAAAATCCAACGAATACAAGTCGCAAGCTCTAAATAGTAGTACTGAATAATCCTATATATTAATGTCTATAAAAGGATAAGGAAAATATAATACTCTAGGTAGAAGGGGACTCCGAGGCCTGCGGATGCCGGCAAGTAAACATGGAAGTCTTCGAAGCTGAGCTCTCGCTAATACTTGGGCTGGTAGGTGGTACCTGGATCTGCACAAAAAGATGTGCAAAAGTGTAGCATGAGTATACCACAACGGTACCCAGTAAGTGCCAAGCCTAACCTCGGTAGAGTAGTGACGAGGTCAGGTCAAGGCCCTACTGGAATAAATAACAAAAACATTACAAGTGTATGACAGTGTAGTAATGAAAGCAATGAAATTGAAACAACAAATAACATATCAAGGTTAGCTATACGGAACTAAAGAAAATAATGCAACATAGAGAAAACAAGGAATGACATGCGAAAGAAACAAAATAACCAAAGACAAGTGCAGCAATAGAGAAATACCAACAAGAGTCACTACTGAGGTGCCACCTCATAGTCTCAAATCACAAGAATAATTCATAATCTTTTCTTATATCATCGCGGAAACCTTGCTTGCATTTAGTTTTGAAAATTATTTTTCCAAAATAGCATCCCGCGTTTTAACCCACCTTATCACACCGCGTGGCTTCTAGTAGTTCCCCTACTAGCCCGCGTTTGAGCCCACCTTATCTCACCGCATGTGTTTCAACCCCAAAACCTTATACCACCGCATGCGTATCAATATCACAACGTATCACAAATAGCACCTCAAGTGTCCAATATCACAACTTGCCAAAGAAATCAACAATAACAATATTTTCACAATAAAGAGCCCATAACTCAACCACAATGTACATGAGTCTCAACAATAACAACCGAAAGTGAATAACTCAACAGAATAGTATTTCACAATTTAATACTCTGTCTCAATGTGAATCACGACCTTTATAACTCAATACTAGTTCCATCAATAAGATATTCCAATAATAACAACTTCAATTAAAGAATTCACGGTTAAATAATGAATGAGGAATATAGGAAAAAAAATATAACTTCAACTAAACATGTAGGGCAATTAACAAGTAAGAGATAAGATAAGTAGAGCAGGTGAAGATGGACTAGATATGATGACTATAACATGTTAAGGCTACTTAATTAAGGCATAAAAGCAATCTACCTAGATAAAACTGGTAAATTTCTACATTTAGCCCGTACACACACTCGTCAACTTGCGTACACGGCTTTTACACATCACAGTTAACACAAACAATACCAATCCTAAGAGGTAATTCCCCCACACAAAGTTAGGCAAGACACTTATCTCGAAACACGCTAAGTCAATCCACTAGTAGGCCTTTCCCTCGATTATCTAAATTCGAACAACTCGAATCTAGCAAAAACAATTTCATACTATAAATATAAACTATAGGAAACTATTTCGAACAATAAAATTACAATCTTTGCAAAGAAATAAAAAGTCAACCCAAAAAGTCCACTCGGTCCCGCATCTTGGAACCCAACCAAAATTACAAAATCCAAACACACATTTGATAATGCGTCCAACCATACAAGAATTACTCAAATACGACCTCAAATCGCCTTTCAAATCTCCAAATTTTAGCCTAAGAAGTTTTTATATTTTTTCTCAAATTTCCAAGTCAAATCACTAATTAAATGATGAAATTAATAATCAATTCGTGTAATTTAACCAAAACCGAGTTCGGATTTCTTACCCCAATGATTTCTTTGCAAAACTCCCGAACAATCACCACAAACCGAGCTCTCTAGTTCCAAAAACGGGTTATGAAACTCAAACCCTCGAAGACCTCTTTTCTGCCAACGATCCTCGCTTCTGCGGGCTTGGGGTCGCACCTGCGAAAAAAACAATCGCAGGTGCAGTTCCCACTTAAATTTTGAGGTTCTGTATTTTCAGACCATGGCTCGCACCTGCGAGCCCGCTTCTGCGAAAACGCGACCGCACATGTGGTCCCGCCCAATGGCCTTTCCTAAATTCCACTTTTGCGGAAGAAATGTCTGCCCTGCGGAGGCGCACCTGCGCCCATGTGTCCGCATCTGCGAGCCCAATCCTGACTTCTCCTTTTCGCTTCTGTGCTTCACCTTCCGCACCCGCGAGTCCACACATGCGGTTAATCCCTCCGCAGGTGTGATGACACCAGCAGGTTTGGGACTTCAGCAACATGATCAAGCCAAAATTTGTTCCGGATTCAACCCGAATCACACCCGGGGCCCAGGGGACCTCGTCTGAATATACCAACAAGTTCCAAAACACATAACGTACCTACTCGAGGCCAAAAATCACATCAAACAGTATCGATTCTACGAATAGCAACCCAATTCAAGCCTATAAAACTATGAACTTCGGAATTCCAAAAACTAATGTTGATTCATACCAAAACGACTCCGATTGACTTCAAATTTTGCACAGAAGTCATAAATGACATGACAGGCCTATTCCAACTTTCGGAATCAGAATCCGAACCCGATATCAATAAAGTCAACTCCCAGTCAAACTTTCCAACCTTCCAAACCTTCAACTTTCTAACTTTTGTTAATTCACGCCGAAATGACCTACGGACCTCCAAATCAACATTCGGACACGCTCCTAAGTGGAAAAGCATCATACGGAGCTATTGGAACAATCAAAACTCTATTCTTAGGTCATCTATACAAAAGTCAAACTACGGTCAACTCTTTCAACTTAAAGCTCAAACTTAGGGACTATGTATCCCATTTCACTCCGAAACTCACCCGAAACCACAACCAAACCCCCCCCCCCCCCGGAAAATCACATAACCATAATACAACATAGAAGGGGCAATAATTAGGGGATCGGGGCTAAAATACTCAATACAACCAGCTGGGTCGTTACATCCTTCCCATCTAAAAACAAACGTTCATCCTCGAACGAGTATAGAGACACACCTGAAGTGGTGAAAAGATGCGGATAACGACTACAAATATCATGCTCGGTCTGCCAAGTCTCCTCCTCGACTGGTTGACCCCTCCACTAAACCTTTACTAAAGCAATGCTCTTCGACCTCAACTTTTGAACCTACCTGTCCAAAATGGCCATCGGCTCCTCAACATAAGATAAATCGTTGTCCAACTTGGCTGAGCTGAAATTTAACACATGAGACGGATCACCGTGATACTTCTGAAGCATAGAAATATGAAATACTGGATAAACTACAGGTAGACTAGGTGGTAGTGCATGCCTGTTAGCCACCTTTCCAATCTTCTCAAGAATCTCAAAAGGTTTGATATACCTGGGGCTCAACTTGCCCTTCTTTTCGAACCTCATAACACCCTTCATGGGCAAAACCCGGAGCAATACCCTCTTCCCAACCATGAATGCAACGTCGCGAACCTTCCAATCCACATAACTCTTCTGTCTAGATTGGGTTGTGCAAAGCCGATCTTGGATCAATTTAACCTTTTCCAAAGCATCCAGAACCAAGTATATACCCAATAGCCTAGCCTCACCCGGCTCAAACCAATTCATAGGAGACCGACACCGTCTCCCATACAACTCCTCAGACAGAGCCATCTGAATACTCGACTTGTAGTTGTTGTTATAGGTCTACTCCGCAAGCGGCAAGAACTGATCCCAAGAACCCCCAAACTCTATCACACATGTACGGAGCATATTCTCTAATATATGAATAGTGCGCTCGGACTGTCCGTCCGTCTGAGGGTGAAATATTGTACTCAACTCAACCCGTGTGCCTAACTCAAGCTATACGGCCCTCCAGAACCGCTATGTAAACTACGTACCTCTGTTAGAGATGATGTATACTGCCACTCCATGAAGTCTGACGATCTCGCGAATATAAACCTGAGCCAGCTGCTATGAAGAATAAGTAGTCACCACTGGAATGAAATGAGACGACTTGGTCAACCTATCCATAATCACCCACACTGCATCAAACTTCCTCTGAAGCAATCCACCTGGCCGCTGATGCTCATACTTCACCTGCTGACAATTTAGGCACCGAGCTACATACTCCACTATGTCTTTCTTCATCCTCCTCCACCAATAGTGCTGCCTCAAGTCCTGATACATCTTAGCGGCACCCGGATGAATGGAGTACCACGAACTGTGAGCCTCCTGAAGAATCAACTCATGCAACCCATCTACATTGGGCACACATAACCTGCCCTGCATTCCTAACACATCGTCATCCCCGACAGTGACCTCCTTAGCATTGTCGTGCTGACCTGCATCCTTGAGGACAAGCAGATGGGGGTCGCCATACTGACGCTCTCTGATACGATCATATAAAGAACACCGAGAAACCACACATGCCAAAACTCGACTCGACTCCAAAATATCCAATCTAACAAACTAGTTGGCCAAGGCCTGAACATCCAATGCTAATGGCCTCTTTGCTACCAGTAGATATGCTAAACTGCCCAAGCTCTCCGCCTTACGACTCAAGGCATCGGCCACCACATTGGCCTTTCCGGGATGATATAGAATGGTGATATCATAGTCCTTAAGAAACTCTAACCATCTCCACTGACGCAAGTTAAGATCCTTCTTTTTGAACAGATGTTGTAGACTGCGATGGTCGGTATAGACCTCACAAGGGACACCGTACAAATAGTGCCACCAAATCGTCAAGGTATGAATAATAGTTGCTAACTCAAGGTCGTGGATAGGATAGTTCTTCTCATGTACCTTCAGTTGTCTAGACGCGTAGGAAATCACCCTACCGTCTTTCATCAACACTGTGCCGAGGCCAACAGGCGACGTATCACAATACATAGTGTAAGACCCCAAACCCATAGGCAACACAAACACTAGAGCTGTAGTCAAAGCAGTCTTGAGCTTTTGAAAGCTCTCCTCACACTCCCCGGTCCACCTGAATGGAGCACCCTTCTGAGTTAATCTTGTCATAGGTGCAACAATAGATGAGAAACCATCTATGAATCGGTGGTAATACCCTGCCAAACCAAGAAAACTCCGGATCTCCATAGCCGAAGGCCGTCTGGGCCAACTCTGCACTGCTTCAATCTTCTTTGGATCCACCTTGATCTCCTCACTCGATACTACACGACCCAAAAAAATCCACTGAATCAAGCCAGAATTCACACTTTGAAAATTTTGCATACAACTTCTTTTCTCTCAAGGTCTGGAGCACGGTCCTCAGGTGTTGCTCATGGTCCTCCCAACTTCGGGAGTACACCAAGATGTCGTCAATAAACACAATGACGAATGAGTCAAGATAAGGCTAGAATACACTGTTCATCAAGTTCATGAATGTTGCCGGGCATTGGTCAGCCCAAATGACATCACAAGGAACTCGTAATGACATACTGAGTCCTGAAGACAGTCTTTAGAATATCCAGCTCCCTAATCTTCAACTGATGATAGCCTGACCGTAAATCAATCTTTGAGAACACTCTGTCACCCTGTAGCTGATCAAATTGGTCATCAATGTGTGGCAATGGATACTTGTTCTTCACTGTAACCTGGTTCAACTATCGATAATCAATACACGTGCGCATAGAACCATCCTTCTTCTTTACCAATAAGACCTGAGCGCCCCAAGGTGACACACTAGGCCAAATGAAACCCTTATCAAGAAACTATTGTAATTGCTCATTTAACTCCTTCAACTCTGTTGGGGCCATACGATATGGCGGAATAGAAATAGGCTGAGTGCCCGGCAACAAATCAATACCAAAATCGATATCCCTATCGGGCGGCATGCCCGGAAGATCCGCCGGAAATACATTTGGATAATCCCTCACTACCAGAACTGACTCAACGATAGGAGTATCAACACTGGCATCTCTCACAAAGGCTAGATATGCCTCACACCCCTTCCCAACCATCCGTTGTGCCTTAAGGAAAGACACCACCATGCTAGGAACATAATCCAATGTACCCTTCCATTCCAACCGCGACAAACCTAGCATAGCCAACGTCATCGTCTTTGCGTGACAATCAAGAATAGCATGATAGGGTGACAACCAGTCCATACCCAAGATAACATCAAAATCTACCATACTAAGCAACAATAGGTCGGCTATGGTCTCAAAACCACCAAGAACAACTAAATACGATCGATACACACGGTCAACAATAATGGAATCTCCCACAGGCGTGGACACATAGACAGGAGAACTCAAAGAAGCACGAGATATACCCAAATATGGAGCAAAGTAAGATGATACATAGGAATAAGTGGAGCTTGGATCAAATAAGGCTGATGCATCTCTATGACAAACCAGAACAATACCTGTGAAAACTGAGTCGGATGCAACCGCCTCTGTTCTAGTAGGAAGAGCATAACATCTGGCCTAGCCTCCCCCTCTAGGGCGACCTTTACCCGCCCGACCCCCACCTCTAGTTGGCTGTGCAGGTGGAGTGGCAACTGGTGCGGTAACCACGGCTAAGAAGCCTGAGGGCCCTGTGGAATACGTGGGGCCTGAGTAGTCTGTGGAGATGCACCTGAGTCTGGGGCAGTCCCTCACCATATGACGAGTATCACCACACTCAAAACAAGCTCTTAGAGGATGTGGCTGCTGAAACTGGCTCGGGCCTGGTCGGCTGGACTGACCGATGAAAGCACCCCGTGCAGGAGGTGCACTAGACAATGGTGATGCATAATGGGGAACTTGAGGCCTGGGAGTGGCAAAAATACCGCTGGAAGCTAGAAGTGCTGAATGAACAGGGCGGCTCACATAGCCTCTACCATGATGGGCTGCAACTGGGGCACGGGCACCACTATATGTGCCAGAATCTCGAGGTCTCTTGGCCTCCACCTCCTCTCTCTCCCGGGCCCACATACCCTCCAATCTCCTAGCGATCTACACTACCTGCTGGTATAGGATGTCAATCTCTAACTCTCAAGCCATGGTGAATCTAATATTGTGGTTGAGCCCCTCGATAAATCGACAAACTCGCTCTCTGACTATGGAGACTAAAGCTGGTGCATGTCGGGACAACTCGCTGAACCTGACAGCATACTCTGATATGGTTATAGCACCCTGGGGCTACCCTCATGAACATCTCTGAGAATTGAGCCTAGGTGAGTGAGGCTGTCTCGACCGGGCTACCTAACTCATACGCTCGCCACCACTGATAAGTCGCTCCCTTAAGCTGGAACGTAGTGAAAGCAACCCTACTAGAATCCATAATACTCATAGTATGGAGGATATAATGGCACTCCTCAAGAAGACTATGTGCGTCCTCTGAAGCCAAACCGCTGAAAGTAGGAGAGTGGTACTTCTTATACTTCTCGAGCCTGAGCTGCTCCCCTCAAAAGCTACTGCCCTAACCTCGAGTTGAACTGGGACAACCGGCTGCACTGGTATGACCTCTGGGATCTGGTCAACCTGGACCCGCTGCTCTGGGGTACGGGCGGCGGGAATCTGTGCTCCTTCCCCGACCTGAGATGTGGCAGGAGAAAGTGGAATTGACCCTGCCCGAGCTAGAGTGCCAAACATGCTCAAAAACTGGGCAAGAGTCTCCTGAAGTCCGGGGGTAGTAACATGCATCTCAGGTGCCTGCACTCCAATTGGAGCTACTAGTGGCTCCTATGTAGCAGCTCGGGCAAGTGCTTTGGCTGCACCACATGCCCGTCCTCGGCCTCTACCCTAACCCTAACCTTTCGCGGCTCTAGCTGGGGCAGCGGGTGTCTGGTCATCAGATCCAGCTGTGCGTGTCCTCACCATCTGAGAGAGAATAGAAAGACAAAGATTTAGAATTTTGAAGTCAACAAATTCGCACGATAAGGAATCAAAGAAGTGAAGCTTTTCCCAACAGCTCCATAGCCTCCCGAAGATAAGTACAGATGTCTCCGTACCGATCCGTGGGACTCTACTAAACTTGTTTGTGACTCATAAGTCCTATGAACCTAGAGTTCTGATACCAACTTGTCATGACCCCAATTTCCCTCGATAGGATGTCGTGATGACACCTAGTCTCTAAGACTAGGTAAGCCTAACAAAACATGCGGAATATAACTGAAATGACAAATAACTCCCAAATACTCAACAATTTAACATAAAAAAACTTTGCAACTCAGTGTATACAATTTCCCAAAAACTCGGCGAATACAAGTCACAAGATCTAAATAGTAATACTGAATAATCCTATACATCAATGTATATTAATGAATAAGGAAAATAGAATAGTCTAGGTAGAAGGGGACTCTGAGGTATGCGGACGCCGACAGGTATACCATGAAGTCTCCGAAGCTAAGCTCTCGCTAATACCTAGGCTAGTAGGAGGTACTAGGATCTGCATAAAAAGATGTGCATAAGCGTAGCATGGGTACACCATAACGGTACCCAGTAACTGTCAAGCCTAACCTCGATAGAGTAGTAACGAGGTCAGGTCAAGGCCCTACTGGAATAAATAAGAAAAACATTACAAGTGAATGACAATGTAGTAATGAAAGCAATGAAATTGAAACAACAAATAACATATCAAGGTTAGCTACACGGAACTAAAGCAAATAATGCAACACGGAGAAAACAAGGAATAATATGCTAAGAAAACAAAACAACCAAAGACAAGTGAAATAATAGAGAAATACTAACAAGAGTCACTACCGAGGTACCGCCTCGTAGTCTCAAATCACAAGAATAATTCACAATCTTTTCTTATATTAATGCGGGAGCCTTGCATTTAGTTTTGAAAATAATTTTTCTGAAATAGCATCCCACGTTTTAGCCCACATTATCACACCGTGTGGCTTCTAGTAGTTCCCCTACTAGCCACGTGTATCAACCCAACCTTATCTCACAGCATACGTCTCAACCCCAAAATCTTATACCACCGCATGCGTATCAATATCACAACATATCACAAATTGCACCTCAAGTGCCCAATATCACAACTTGCCAAAGAAATCAACAATAATAATATTTTCACAGTAAAGAGCCCATGGCTCAACCACAATGTACACAAGAGTCTCAACAATAACATCCGAAAGTGAATAACTCAACAGAATAGTATTTCACAACTTAACACTTTGCCTCAATGTGAATCACGGCTTTTATAACTCAATACCGATTTCATCAACAAGATATTCCAAGAATAACAACTTCAAGTAAAGAATTCACAGTTAAATAATGAATGCGGAATAGAGGAAACAACAACAACTTCAACTAAACATGTAAGGCAATTAACAAGTAAGAGATAAGACAAGTAGAGCGTGTGAAGATAGACTAGAAATGATGACTATAACATGTTAAGGTAACTCAATTAAGGCATGACAGGAATCTACGTAGTTAAAATCGGTAAATTTCCATATTTAACCCGTGCACACACTCGTCACCTTGCGTACACGGCTTTCACACATCACAGTTATCACAAATAACACCAATCCTAAGGGGTAATTCCCCCACACAAAGTTAGGCAAGACACTTATCTCGAACCACACTAACTCAATCCACTAGTTGGCCTTTCCCTCGATTATCCAACTCCAAACGGCTCGAATCTAGCCAAAATAACTTCATACTATAAATATAAACTATAGAAAACTATTTCGAACAATAAAATTATGATCTTTGCAAAAAAATAAAAAGTCAACCCAAAAAGTCAACTCGATCCCGCGTCTCGGAACCCGATCAAAATTATAAAATCCGAACACACATTCGATAATGAGTCCAACCATATAAGAATTACTCAAATCCGACCTCAAATCATCTTTCAAATCCCCAAATTTTAGCCTAAGAAGTTTTCACAATTTTTTCTCAATTTTTCAACTCAAATCATTAATTAAATGATGAAATTAATAATAAATTCATATAATTTAACCAAAACCGAGTTGGGATTTCTTATCCCAATAATTTCTTTACAAAACTCCCAAAATATCGCCACAAACCGAGCTCTCTAGGTCCAAAAATGGGTTATGAAACTCAAACCCTCGAAGACCCCTTTTCTGCCAGCGATCCTCGCTTCTGCGGGCTTGGGGTCGCACCTGCAGAAAAAACTATCGTAGGTTCGGTTCCCACTTAAATGCTGAGGTTTCGCTTCTACGAAAAAGCAACCGCACCTGCCGTCCCGCCCAATGGCCTTTTCCAAATTTCGCTTCTACGGAAGAAATGTCCGCGCCTGCGGAGGCGCACCTGTGTCCAGGTGTCTGCACCTGCGAGCCTAGCCCTGGATTCTCCTTTTTGCTTCTGCGCTTCACCTTCCGCACCCGCGAGTTCGCACCTATGGTCAATCCCTCCGCAGGTGCGATGACACCAGCAGGTCTAGGACTTCAGCAACATGATCAAGCCAAAATTTGTTCCGGATTCAATCCGAATCACACTCGGGGCCCATGGAACCCCGTCCGAATATAACAACAAGTTTCAAAGCACATAACGGACCTACTCGAGGTCAAAAATTACATCAAACAACATCGATTCTACGAATCGCAACCCAATTCAAGCTTATGAAACTATGAACTTCCGAATTTTAAAAAACTAATACTGATTCATACCAAAACGATTCTGATGGACTTCAAATTTTGCACACAAGTCATAAACGACATGACGGACCTATTCCAACTTTCGGAATCTAAATTCGACCCTGATGTCAATAAAGTCAACTCCCGGTCAAACTTTCCAATCTTCCAAATCTTCAACTTTCTAACTTTCGCCAATTTAGGCCAAAACGACCTGCAGACCTCCAAATCAACATTCGGACACGCTCCTAAGTCTAAACTCACCGTATGGAGTTATTGGAACCATCAAAACTTTATTTCGGGGTCGTCTACACAAAAGTCAAACTACGATCAACTCTTTCAACTTAAAGCTCCAACTTAGAGACTATGTGTCCCATTTCACTCCGAAACTCACCCAAAACCACAACCAAATACCCCCGGCAAATCACATAACTATAATACAACATAGAGGGGGCAATAATTAGGGGATCGGGGCTAAAATACTCAAAACGACCGACCGAGTCGTTACAGATTACAATCTCGCGGATATGTACTCCCCCTTCATTCTTTCATCAGGGAATCGGGGTAGACATTGCCCCCGATTTTACCCGTACACACCGTCCATCAATTGTTAGTACATTATTAGATGATTTGACTTTCTATTATGCCATTTTACGTCAAAATCTACATCATGCAAGAATAAGCAACAATACATTAATTATGTACCCAAACATGCAAGAACGAGGAACAATATAGTAATATCTTGAGAATAGAGAAGTGTATGATTTCTCTAAGTGAGGTGCTTACCATGTGAAATTGGCAAAATCATGTAGCTAACTCATGTACGTAGCTTCATCTAATTGCCCAAAATTGTATAAACTATAAAATTTGAAGCATAATTGTTTGGGGCAGTATTTAATTAATTCGAACTTAAAGCAAGACATCCAACTAAGAACGGGAGACTTTTCCATGATTTAAAAATTCTAATCCTAAAATTTGAAAATGTATATCTCACGTCTTAGAAGATATTACTAGTTTAATTTTTAAATCTATGGAAATATTATCCGATAATTTTCTACTTTCAATATATGCAATATCACTACGTTCGCGTATATATAGCAGCCAGAATAACTTCAAAAACCTCTCCATCTGTAAATTTCAAATGGGAAAAGTAGTTGAGAGATTTGGGTTTGTTCCTATTTTTGTGGGTATAATAGCAAGCTTTTGTTTATTAGAAGCAAATGCTGAAGTAGTCACCAACAGTACAAAAAAGAAGAGTTGTGATTTATTTGAAGGAAGTTGGATATTTGATAATTCCTATCCTTTGTATAATTCAACAGCTTGTCCATTCATAAGGAAGGAATTTGACTGCATCAAATTTGGCAAACCTAATCTTGAATACCTTAAATATAGATGGCAGCCCAAGGGCTGTGTCTTGCCCAGGTTACTATCTTTCTCTTAATTTCTTGTGCTCCTATTCTTATGTCAATGCCATATTTGTTTGCATTTAATAGAGGTCTTAAACTCTAAATCATTTTAATTTCAATCTACTAAGTGCATTTTGTTTTTTTCTTTCACAATTATTTATTACTCCTAGCTCTTAATTGGTATGATCATTCAAATTTTGTACAGAATCTTATAATCATTAAGACGTTTACTTAAAAATTCATTTGAATATACTCTAACTATTTACCACTACTATATTTATTATCACTACCAATCATTCGCCACCACAACCAACCACCTTTACCACTAGTCTCCACCACATAACCACAACCGTCATCACCGACCACCTCCACCATCTGCCACTAGCCGATCACCATCAACCACCACCAACATTAACCACCTCCACCATACACAATCACCAACGTATTTATAAATATCAAGGTTATGACCTTTATATTAACACGTTACTACTGATCAATTCCTAACAGAGAAAAAAATGTAAGATTGATGAATCAATTAGCAAGAACATTGTGTAAGTTGATAGACAAAAATGTAAGTTGATGAATAACGCATTGCCATATTTTCCAGAAAAACAATGTTCATTGAAATCATTTTACACTTAGTAAAAAAGCCGACATATTATACAAAAAATATACTATATGAGTAATATAAAATGCTATTTTACCAATGCTTTACATATCACATTCATATTATTTACAATGTTGCAGATTTGATGGTAAAAACTTCTTGAGAAGATTCAGAGGAAAGAAGATAATGTATATCGGGGATTCTTTAAGTCTAAACAACTTTGAATCACTTCTGTGCTTGCTTCATGCTGCAGTCCCGAACTCCAAATTCAAGCAAGAGATTAAAAAACAAACTGTTACCGTCACATTTGAGGTGAGTAATATTTCTTTTTTCTCATAAAGATTCATAATCTTAAAATATATGTTGATAGATATATAGGAATGTGGACGTTAATTGTATGAAAATTACAGGATTATGGAGTTGAAGTCATACTATTTCATTCAAATTACTTGGTAGATATTGAAGTGCAACCCAATGTTGGACGAGTATTAAAACTCAATTCAATGAAATATGGACGAATTTGGAAAAATGCTGACGTCTTGATCTTCAATACTTGGCTTTGGTATCCACGATCCGATTCTAAACAACCGTATGTACCTAAACATATAAGCATATGTTTTCTTAATTCAGTTGTTTCCGCGTAAGAATTTATAATTAATTTTACCTATGATCATTGAACTTTATAAACTATAAACCAAAAAATATAAAAGTATTTAACTTTAGTGATACGTTTTTTGTTACTGATGAGCAGTAACATCACTAAACTTTACTCACTTTAACAACAAAACATACAATTGAGGTGATTTTATACATGAGATTAACTTCTCTTTATGATTTTAAGATAAATCTAGTTCTTTATAGTTGATATATTGTTCAATGTTTTGTAGATGGGATTTTGTTGAAAATAATGGGAGGATATCGAAAGACATGGACCGAGTTGCAGCTTTTCGTGTAGGTCTAAATACATGGGCTAAATGGGTTGATACAGATGTTGATACAAAGAAAACCAAAGTTTTTTTCCAAGGAGTAGCTGCCATGCATTACCAGTAAGAACGTTTTCATCTTTTTATTTTCCTTATTGCTTTTCTGCTTCACAATGTCCTTTTTGCAGATTTCAGGACTAATATTTGACTAAAACAAACAATTATTGAAAAAATATATAGGGCATAATGGGCTATCCTTTTTCTCCTTTATCTAATTAACATGTTATCAAGCCGGAGTCTGAAAATAAACATCTTCTCGAAATGCTAATGTTTTAACGAAGCTACAATAAGAAGTGGGTAAATTTCACCTGTCAAAATATTTTGGAAAAAGATACAAATTTATGCCTTTAGAATTTCTTTTTCCCTCCTATAACAAAAGGGAAATCGTGTGAATATCTGTACCCACGAATCATTTCAATAGTATGATCATGGGTGCTGCTGCACCACGAGACACGATCATAGAAGTAATGAAAAAGAAAAAATTATTTAGTTGGACCATCCGTTCTATCCATTCGAATAATGATCCAAAATATAATGGAGAGTAAAATTAAGATATTTTTATATATATATAGTAGAGGATTTTTCATTTTACTCTTTTCCCATTTTGTTGAAATATCATTTACGCGTGAACAAAAGTTCTTGTAGATAACACTTCAACCCAATAAATTTGCATGAAAGTGTATAGTACCTTTAGAAATGCTAATTTCTTCCAAGTGATGTCTAATCTTATACATAATCATATCCTTCTATTTTGCCCTTTTTAAAATTCTTTTTTCAATTTTTTCAGTGGATCTGAATGGGGTGAGCCAAAAGTGAAGAATTGTTTCAACGAAACAACACCAGTAAAAGGATCAACATATCCAAGTGGCTTACCAATTCCTGTAAATATAGTGAAACAAGTTCTAAGGAAGATGTCAAAGCCAGTATATTTACTTGATATAACTAAACTTACACAGCTAAGAAAAGATGGGCATCCCAGTATATACAATGGTTTACATGGATTTGATTGTACACATTGGTGCATTGGTGGAGTTCCTGATACTTGGAATCAAATTCTATATGCATCTCTCCTCCCCAATTCTCCCAAACACTCTATGTAATTTATATGTAAGCACATTCAATTGTTATTAGAAAAACACCATGTTTAACTATTTTATGATTTCAATATTTACTAGAAAAAATGTATGTTTAGTTATTTTAATTAGACTACATAAATAAGATCAAGACCCAACTTTGTATATGTTTGAGTTTTGATAATCCTTCTAATTCATTAGCTTGTTAAGAAGTTTGAAATTTATCGTGTAAGGGTTGATTGGAAGTCCAAAATGTAAGAATTTAATATTTGGAGGTACAACGAAAGAAGTTACTGTCAAAGTACATTGAGGAAATTATATTTATTATTGAGGATTGTGGATAGAATTCCTCCACCTTTAATCAGAGGTCTTGAGTTCAAGTCTCCGGAATAAAAAGAATTTAACGATTCGTTCTTTAATGGATCTAATGCGGCACAAATTCAAATTAGTTAAGGTCTCACTTCGTCCTTTGGACGGTAGCTTAGCAAATACACCATGTGTACAAGCCTTATAACTTGGTTGAATCGAACAAAGCTTTTCAATGTTGGAGAAAATGTAAGGGACTTGTTAACGCCAAAATTTAGACAGTATAGAGCGACTGACCCACGTGAGTGTATGCAGTCAATTGTATTATGTACGACCAAATGAGACATTAGACTTATCACTATTACAAAACCAGAATTTTTATACTTTTATTATAATGTCAGATCGAATATGAAATAAGAATATGTATACTAATAATAGCTGGATAAGAGTGTGCAAAGGCAAAAATGTCCTCGAATAAGTAATTTCTACATATTCAAAACGTAATAATTTATGTAATACTAATTATCGCCTGATAATCTCTGCAAATAATCTCTGCATATTAGCCGGATACCCAAAACCGTATTTATAATTGAAAATTTTGAAGAAAAAAAAACTAAATAAAAACGCACACACATTCTCAGAAACAATGCCTAATCATGTAGCATTAACAAAAGTAATTGCATTTGTCTCTAAGATTCATTTAGCCCCGGCCATAGATTTTGTCAAGTTTTTTCCAAAAGAAAATTGGCAAAACATGTTTGTTTATAGATTTGGCAGAATGGCCTAAATGGCACTTGTACTTGTGCCACTTTGTCATGCCGGTCCCCAAACTTAGAAGTTTGTCAATTGAACACTTACACTCATTCAAATCGTGAATAATAAACGCTTATGACAGGAGGCTGTTAGTGCGTGTAATACAAACGCCTACACGTTGGACGCCACGTCAATAAAATTAGACCATATAGGCTCCAAGTCACTTATTATGGCCACATAGGAAAATAAAGCGGGAAATGATTATTTACCCCCCAAATCCAAACCACAAACCTAGATTTTTCCCTTATTTTACAATTACACGCGTAGTTAGGGCTTAGAAAGTATCAAACAACAGTGAGTCTTTCCTCTCTTCTCTGTCATCGTTGCCGGGATTTTCATCATCGCAGTTGATATCGAAGTTTGTGGGGTAAGTTTCTTCACCTGTTGTTCATATTTTGTCTTTATTGATCTTTATTTCTCTCAATATATAGGGCTTTTGCTCTGTTTAGGGTTTTTAGGGGAAGGCTGGGTTAGGTCATAATTGTTGTTTAATTTTCCTCAATATATGGGGCTTTTGCTGTGTTTCGTTACATGTTGGAGTAAAAACCCTATTTAATGTAGTGTCAAGCATGTAATGGCATATTTGGTTATTCCGTTTAGTTTTTGATTTTTTTTGTCAAAGCAGAATTTCATCTTAGGTTTATGCATTTTTTTTGTGAAGTTTGTTGGGTCTCCTTCTTGTTAGTGATCCACCAGAGTATTTTTGAATATTATAGGGTATTGTGGGGACGAAAAAGGAATCTTAGAAGCTTTTTTACTTTAAAAATCTGTCTTTTTTGTTGGTTTGTTTATGGAGTTGTGTAAAGGTACAACTTTTGATAACAAATAGTCATTGATAATACTGTTTTTTTGTTACTTTGCAGGTATGAGAAGAAAATGGCTTCAAGCCTAGTTAACCTACAAATCCACCACAGTGGTAATTTTGTATCAGACCCTGACCCTATGCAAATGGACTACCTTGTCCTTAGTTAGCTACCGTTGATGTTGATGAGCTGCATATTATGTTGTTTCACAAGTTTGCTAGGGACTTAGAATTTTTAGAAGTTAATTTGTTTGGATGCAAAGTTAACAAAAGGGGTGGTTATTACATTTTAAAAACAGATGTTGATGTGTTAAAGTTTCTTAATACATTAAAAGGTGGCGACTTTGTTGATGTTTATATTATCCATAAAATTAGTGATCCTATTCTTGTTGAGGACATAACAGAACTAGACCCCACTATACAAACACATGGGAATGACAATGGGTTAAATGCTAGGATTGATGTGTCACCTCCCAACAATGATATAAATAGGACTGAAAATGACAAAGATAAGGGTAAAGGGACAGTATAAATGGAGAGATAAAAAAAAATCAAATGAAGGTGAAGGTAATAACTTCTCATCATATCACCTTCAAACATCAGAATCTGATTTTGATGAGGACTTTGATGATTCTGAAGGGTCTGACTCACTGTTTGAGATAGATGAGAACATTAAAGAGTGTAGTGATTTGGAAGATGATTTAGCTGAAATTAAACAGTCTAAAATCAACAAAAAGAAGGATGCCCAAGTAAATATAGATGAAATATCATCTGGTCCAGTTGGTATAGATTCTGGTTTTGAAGATATGCATAAAAACAAAAGGAAAAAATATGAATGGAAACTAGGAGGGGATGACCAGTATTTTGATAGCTCAGATCCAGGTAGTGAGTTGTCACGACCCAAAATCCGACGTGTCATGATGGAACCTAACCCAACCCGCTAGGTAAGTCAATTAACCACTAACGAATTCCAATAACAATTTATAAAGCAATTAAGTAATAAATAATCTTAATCTTATACATTCCCAAGAACTGGTAGTACAAATCATGAGCTTCTAAGAATAGAGTTTACAAAGCGAAAAAAAATAAATACATAGTCTGTTTGAATAGTACATAAACAGAGTTTTACAGATCTAAAGCTACCACGAACAAGAGGCAGCTACAGCCGGGACGCAGGTACATCTTCAATCCAGCTCCCATCGAACGCAATAACAACAACAGCCAACATCTGCACGCAAGGTGCAGAAGTATAGTATGAGTACAACTGATCTCATGCACTCAATAAGTAACCCACCTACCCATAGGTTAAAAGCAGTGACGAGCTAACACAAGGTCAGGTTCAATACCAAAATCCCTCAACAGTTCATAACAACACAAATACAAGTATAAAAGAGGTATCTCAGAAGTAAAAATGCTTAGCTCGTTCACAGTTCCAGAAAATGGTCATGCTTTTCAAGAATCTCAGTGAAAAACCCAAGTCTCTTACCGAAAATTCCAAAAATATGAGTAAGTTTGAAAACTGTAATTTTTCAAATATCCTCTCCACAATAAATAAAAATATTTTATTTTATTTCCAGATAACAAGTATAAAATGCCGCTCTATGCCCACATATCAATGTGTATAAAAATAATCATGAATGTCGTGATACCGTATAGCACGAGGAAAAATGCATCTCTATGCTTGTATGTCATGCGTGCATGCAAATGCCATGTACCTTAGAGATGAATCATGTACTCACACTCTCAGAGTGCTCAATCTCACTGTCTCGCATCCTCTCTCACTATGCTCAATGCTCAGCACAACTCAATCACTCAGCGCTGTATAATAAATATATATATATATATATATATATATATATATATATATATATATATATATATATATATATATATATATATATATATATATATATATATATATATATATATATATATATATATATATATATATATATATATATATATATATATATATATATATATATATATATATATATATATATATATATATATATATATATATATATATATATATATATATATATATATATATATATATATATATATATATATATATATATATATATATATATATATATATATATATATATATATATATATATATATATATATATATATATATATATATATATATATATATATATATATATATATATATATATATATATATATATATATATATAATGCGACGTGCAGCCTGATCCCAAAATGTCACTCTCACTCAGGCCCTCGGCCTCACTCAGTCATCACTCTCTCCAGTATCGCTCACGGGCTCACAATGTCATGAAACTAGCCCGACAACAATGATATGATATATCAATAACAACAACTGAGACTGAGATATGATATGAATGCATGAATATGACTGAGTACAAAATATCGTTGAAATCAGTGAGATGACATCAAGAAACGATCATTGTGGGTCCTAACAACATCAGCATGAAGCCTAAACATGATATCTAGCATGACTGACAGCTCAGTTACTTTATAACATGGTGAAAACACGGATATAAAAACAAAGTAGGACCACTATACAGTGTCATGGGAACAACAGAGTCTCAATTCACATGGTGCACGCCCACACGCCCGTCACCTAGCATGTGCATCACCTCAACACTAATCACATAACACATATTTTGGGGTTTCATACCCTCAGCTTCAAGATTAGAAGAGTTACTTACCTCGAACAAGCCAATACTAATGCTGAACAAGCCAAGCGATGTTCCAAAGATGCCATCCCACGCGTTCCGACCTCTAAACGACTCGAGACTACCCAAAAATAACTCAAATGCATCAAACAATGCTAAAGAAACCAATCCCGATCGAAAAAGATCAAATCTTGAATCAAAAGCACAAAATGGGCCAAAACTCCCCACCTGAGCCCGCACCTCAAAACCCGACAAAATTTATAAAATCCGATAACCCATTCAATTACGATTCCAACCATACTTGTTTCACTTAAATCCGACTCCAATTCGATATTCAAAACTCAAAAATTCATATTATGAAACTTTAGGCCAAAACCCTCAATTTCCTCTTTAAAATTCATCAACCAAATGCTAAAATCGAAGATATATTCATGATATATAACCAAAACCGAGTATAGAACGCTTACCCCTATTTATATGGTAAAAATTGCTTCAAGAATCGCCTCAATCCTAGCTCCATAGCTCCAAAAATGTAAAAATGGCTGAAACCCTCGAAATAGAGTACTTTATACTTCTGCCCAGGCATCCTCTTACGCGAACGCAGTAGAAGCCTTGCGTTCACGAAGCACAAATCCACACTGCCTCACTTTGCACTACGCGTTCGCGGCAAAACCCTCGCGAACGCGATGAAACACCCTACCAGACTTCCACGATCGCGGACAACTCCCTGCGAACGTGATGAAGAATCCATATAAACTTACCAACCCCCGCTCAACAATACGCGAACGCATAGCCATGGACGCAGACCCGAAAACTACAATCTTCAATCCAGTGCGAACGCGACCTCAGAAGCGTGAATGCGAAGAAAAAATAGCTCCACTGACCAAACACCTTTCGCGATCGCAGCCAAGCCTTCGCGATCGCGAAGAATGTCAAAAGCAATAGGTAACACCAGAAAAACCAGCAATGCAAAAACCATTTGAAATGATCTGAACTACATCTGAAACTCACCCGAGCCCCTTGGAACCCCGTCCAAATGTACCAACAAATCCTATAAAATAATATGGACCTACTCGAGGCCTCAAAACATAAAAAACAACATCGAATTGATGAATCATACCTCAGTTCGAAATCTATGAACTTTGAAACTTCAAACTTCCACAACCGATGCCGAAACCTAAAAAATCATGTCCGATTGACCTAAAATTTTGCATACAAGTCACATTTGACATTACGGACCTACTCCTACTTACGAAATCAAAATCTAACCCCGATATCAAAAAGTCAACCCCTCTCCCCCCTCCCCCCCGGTCAAACTTCTCAAAAATTCAACTTTCGCCAGTTCAAGTCAAATTCCACTACGGACCTCCGAATCACAATCCGGACGCGCTCCTAAGTCCAAAATCACCCACGAAGCTAACAGAGCCATCAAAACTCCATTTCGGGTTCAAATTCACAAAAAGTCAAACTTAGTCAACTTTCCCAATTTAAAGCTTCGACAATGAAATCCATTCTTCCAATTCGATTTCGAATAACCTAAAAATCAAAACCGACAATTCACATAAGTCATAATACATCATACGGAGCTACTCATGCCCGTAAACTACCGAGCAAAGTACAAATGCTCAAAATGACCGGTCGAGTCATTACATCCTCCCCCACTTAAACATACGTTCGTCCTCGAACGTGTCCAGAGTTGTTCTCAAAGCCATCAAACCACTGTATAACCTTACCATGCACATACCCGGGGTTGACCCCACGTCACTCTATCTCATACAGGTCCAATAACACAACATAACTGAAATTTCTTAATTCAACCTAGCCCACAAGCCTTCGAATCAAATTTCCAAAACTCTACTAGACACTTGCTCATGACTTGTACAACCTATGAACCTAAAGCTCTGATACCACGCGTCACGACCCAAAATCCGATTAGTCGTTATGGCACCTAACCCAACTCACTAGGTAAGCCAATTAACCACTAACTAATTCTAATAACAATTTATAAAGTAATTAAGTAATAAAAAATCTTAATCTTATACATTCCCCAAGAACTGGTAGTACAAATCATTAGCTTCTAAGAATAGAGTTTACAAAGCGAAAATAAAATAAATACATAGTCTGTTTGAATAGTACATAAACAGAGTTTTACAGATCTAAAGCTACCACGAACAAGAGGCAGCTACAGCCGGGACGCAGGTACATCTTCAATCCAGCTGCCATCGAACACAGCAACAACAACAGCTAACATCTGCACGCAAGGTGCAGAAGTGTAGTATGACTACAACCGACCCCATGTACTCAATAAGTAACTCACCTAACCTTAGGTTAAAAGCAGTGACGAGCTAACACAAGGTCGGGTTCAATACCAAAATCCCTCAACAGTTCATAACATCACAAATACAAGGATAAAATAGGTATCTCAGAAGTAAAAATGCTCAGCTCGTTCACAGTTCCAAAAATAGTCATGTTTTTCAAGTATCTCAATGAAAAACCCAAGTCTCTTACCGAAAATGCAAAAAATACGAGTAAGTTTGAAAACTGTAATTTTCCAAATATCCTCTCCACAATAAATAAAACTGTTTCATTTTCTTTCCAGATAACAAGTATAAAATACCTCTCTATGCCCACATATCAATGTGTATAAAAATAATCATGAATGATGTGATACCGTATAGCACGAGAAAAAATGCATCTCTATGCTTGTATGTCATGCGTGCATGCAAATGCCATGTACCTCAAAGATGCCGGGACGCAGGTACATCTTCAATCCAGCTGCCATCAAACACAGCAACAACAGCAGCTAACATCTGCACGCAAGGTGCAGAAGTATAGTATGACTACAACCGACCCCATGTACTCAATAAGTAACCCACCTAACCTTAGGTTAAAAGCAGTGACGAGCTAACACAAGGTCGGGTTCAATACCAAAATCCCTCAATAGTTCATAACAGCACAAATACAAGGATAAAATAGGTATATCAGAAGTAAAAATGCTTAGCTCGTTCACAGTTCCAGAAAATGGTCATGTTTTTTAAGTATCTCAATGAAAAGCCAAGTTTCTTACCGAAAATGTCAAAAATACGAGTAAGTTTGAAAACTGTAATTTTTCAAATATCCTCTCCACAATAAATAAAACTGTTTCATTTTCTTTCGAGATAACAAGTATAAAATACCTCTCTATGCCCACATATCAATGTGTATAAAAATAATTATGAATGACGTGATACCGTATAGCATGAGAAAAAATGTATCTCTATGCCTGTATGTCATGCGTGCATACAAATGCCATGTACCTCAAAGATGAATCATGTACTCATACTCTCAGAGTGCTCAATCTCACTGTCTTGCATCCTCTCTCACTATGCTCAATGCTCAGCACACTCAATCACTCAGCGCTGTATAATAACTGTTACGGCGTGCAGCCTGATCCACACACATATATATATATATATATAGTCGACTGCGCTCACTGGGGGTGTACATATTTCGAAGGGGCTCCTTCAGCCCAAGCGCTATATTGCTGCGGCGTGCAACCCGATCCAATACTTTTTCAGCGTGCAACCCGATCCAATACTGTTGCGGCGTGCAACCCGATCCAATATTGTTGCGGCGTGCAACCCGATCCAATAATATTTTATATATATATATATATATATATATATATATATATATATATATATATATATATATATATATATATATATATATATATAGAGAGAGAGAGAGAGAGAGAGAGAGAGAGAGAGAGAGAGAGAGAGAGAGAGAGAGAGAGATGCTGCAGCGTGCAGCCCGATCCCAAAATGTCACTCTCACTCAGTCATCACTCTCTCCAGTCTCACTCACAGGCTCACAACGTCATGAAACTAGCCCGACAACAATGATATGATATATCAATAACAACAACTGAGACTGAGATATGATATGAATGCATGAATAGGACTGAGTACAAAATATCGATGAAATCAGTGAGATGCAGCAAGAAACGACCATTGTTGGTCCTAACAACATCAGCGTGAAGCCTAAACATGATATCTAGCATGATTGACAGCTCAATTACTTTATAACATGGTGAAAACACGGATATCAACAAAATAGGGCCACTATACTTATACAGTGCCATGGAAACAACAGAGTCCCAATTGACATGGTGCACGCCCACACGCCCGTCACCTAGCATGTGCGTCACCTCAACACAAATCACATAATACGTATTTCGGAGTTTCATACCCTCATCTCAAAGATTAGAAGAGTTACTTACCTCGAACAAGCCAATACCAATGCCGAGCAAGCCAAGCTATGCTCCAAAGATGCCATCCCGTGCGTTCCGACCTCTGAACGACTCGAGACTAACCAAAAATAACTCAAATGCATCAAACAATGCTAAAGGAACCAATCCCGATCGAAAAAGATCAAATCTTGAATCAAAAGCCCAAAATTGGCCAAAAAGCCTCACCTGGGTCTGTACCTCGGAACCCAACAAAATTTACAAAATCCGACAACCCATTCAATTACGAGTCCAACCATACTTGTTTCACTTAAATTCGACTCCAATTCGATATTCAAAACTCAAAAATTAATATTATGAAACTTTAGACCAAAACCCCTAATTTCCTCTTTAAAATTCATCAACCAAACGCTAAAATCGAAGATAGATTCATGAAATATAACCAAAACCGAGTAGAGAACACTTACCCCAATTCATATGGTAAAAATTGCTTCAAGAATCGCCTTAATCCCAGCTCCATAGCTCCAAAAATATAAAAGTGGTCGAAACCCTCGTAATAGAGTACTTTATACTTCTGCCCAGGCATCCTCTTACGCGAACGGATGTGAAGACTACAATCTTCAATCCAGTGCGAACGCGACCTCAAAAGCGCGAATGCGAAGAACAAATATCTCCACTGACCAAACATCGTTCATGATCGCGGCCAAGCCTTCGCGATCGCGAAGAACGTCAGAAGCAACAAGTAACACCAGAAAAACCAACAATGCAAAAACCATTCGAAATGATCCGAACTACGTCCGAAACTCACCCGAGCCCCTCGGGACCCCGTTCAAATGTACCAACAAATTCCATAACATAATACGGACCTAATTGAGGCCTCAAAACAATATCAAAATGACGAAACACACATCAATTTGAAATATATGAACTTTGAAACTTCAAACTTCCACAACCGATGCCGAAACCTATCAAATCGCGTCCGATTGACCTCAAATTTTGCACACAAGTCACATTCGACATTACGGACCTATTCCTACTTCCAGAATCGAAATCTGACCCCGATATCAAAAAGTCAGCCCCCGGTCAAACTTTTCAAAAATTAAACTTTCGCCAATTCAAGTCAAATTCCACTACGGACCTCCGAATCACAATCCGGACGCTCTCCTAAGTCCAAAATTATCCACGAAGCTAACGGAACCATCAAAACTCCATTCCTGATTCAAATTCAAAAAAATCAAACTTAGTTAACTCTCCCAATTTAAAGCTTCGACAATAAAATCCATTCTTCCAATTCGATTCTGAATAATCTAAAAATCAAAATCGACGATTCACATAAGTTATAATACATCATACGGAGCTAATCATACCCGTAAACTACCGAGCAAAGTGCAAATGCTCAAAATGACCGGTCAGGTTGTTACATGAGTGTAGTGATGATGAAAGAGAACTTGTTGGCACTGATGAAGTAAGGGATGCACAAGGTAGGAATCCAAGTAAGAAGATCTACATTGACACAAGTTATAAAAAAATATTTTTTGAACTGTATATGATATTTGAGAATGTTGTACAGTTTAGGGAGGCATTGCAGACCTATTCTATTCAAAAAGATGTGAACCTTAAGTTAAAACCTAATGAGAGGGAAAGGGTTAGGGCAAACTGCACAAAGAAAGGTTGTCCATAGCATATTCTTGGCAGCATAAAAGGTAGCAACAGGAATTTTAGGGTGATTACATACTACCCTGTCCACAAATGCTTCAAGAAAACAAGGAACAAGATGTGTAACCCACCATAGATTGCAAAGAACTTCAAAGACAGAATAATTAGTGAGCCTCAAATTAAGCTTCATCAAACTCAAGCCTTAATTAGGAAAGCATATGGTCTGTATGTGAGTAAAACTTCTTGCAGAAGAGCAAAAATGATAGTTATGAAGGAGAATATGGGTGATTACAAGAAAGAATTTGCTAGGCTTCATGATTATGCAGAAATGCTAAAGTCTACTAATCCTAGAACTACTGTAGTGATAAGGACATCTAAGAATGCAGAACCTAGCAAGGAGGTGTTTATGGGCATTTATGTCTGTCTTGAAGCATTAAAAACTGGATGGTTAGAAGGGTGTAGAAATATAATTGGCTTTGATGGTGCATTCCTAAAGGGAACATGTAAATGTGAATTGCTTTCCTGCATTTCCAAGGATGGAAATAATCAAATGTACCTTGTGGATTTGGCAGTAGTTGAAAAGGAATCAAAAGATACATGATCTTGGTTTATCAGATGTCTCAAGCATGATCTGAACTTAATAGAATCTGAAGGAGAAGGGCTGACAGTCATGTCTAATATGCAGAAAGTATGGTTTTTGACACATTGTCTTTAAAGTGTAATTGTTTTCATTTATGTTTAAGTTATAACAATATAATGTTGTTGATTGTAGGGTCTTCATCTAGCCATAACTCAGTTATTGCCAAATGCTGAGATGAGGTGGTGTGCTAGACATATCTGGGATAATTGGAAGCAAACTTGGCCTGGTGAGGAAAGAAGAAAATAATTTTGGCAGTGTGCAGGAGCGACATTTGAAGTTTACTTTAGCAAGAAGTTGGATGAAATGGACCAACTGGGGGGAGATATTGTTCAAGACTTATTGAATACAACAAGGAGACATGGTGTAGGGGATACTTCAAAGAACATAGTAAGTGTGATGTAATAGAGAACAATATGTGTGAGACATTCAATAGTTGGATATTGGCAGCTAGGCACAAATCTATCATTACTATATTAGAGGAAATTAGAATCAAGTGTATGAATAGCATGATAGAGTTTTCTGAAAAATGGGTAGGTGATATATCACCCATGGCTATGGAAATACTTGGAGAGAATACTCAAAGGGCAGCCAAATGTGATGTCAAATTTAATGGTGAAATAAGGTATGAGATCCAAGATGGGCCATATAAATATGTTGTTGACTTTAGGAGGTGTTCCTGTACTTGTAGATCATGACAACTCAAAGGAATTCCATGTGCACATGCAATTACAACAATGAATTATAAGAACTATGAGGTTGAGCCATATGTTGACCATTGGTATAGGAAGGACACCTACCTTAAGGCATACAACAGATTCATTCAACCTCTAACTAGAATGAATTTGTGGCCAAAAAGAACACTGCCAGCTATTGAGCCACATGTTATAACTGCAATTCCGGGAAGGCAAAGAAAAAAAAGGAGAAAAGTTGCTGATGAACCAAAGAAGAAGTTTGGGAAGGGTACAAGGATAGGGAGACAAATGAGATGTTCTTTATGCAAGACTCTTGGACATAACAAGAAAGGATGTCCATCAGCAGTAAGTATTAATGTTCTTTGTGGTCATTGTCAGATGAATTCAATTACTAATATTTGTTTTGTTATGTGTATGCAGAGAAACCAAGGGGGAAGGGCTGGAACTAGTTCAGTTAGAGGTGAAACTGCTGAAAATAATTCATCAACAACATCAGGTGGAAGGGCTGGAACTAGTGGAAGTGCATTAGCAGCAACAGCTGGAAGTGCATCAGTAGCAGCAGCTAGATCAGCAGCAGCAGCTGGATCATCAGCAGCAGCTTCAAATATGGAAAGTGACACATTTACTCAACCAATCACTGATCCAAGCACACAACAATCAACTAATGTTGCTGGAGGTCCAAAAAGGAAGACCAATGAACCTAGAAGAGGCAAATGCAGGGTCTAAGAAACCAAAGGCAGCAGGATATGGTGTGCTATTTGATTCAAGTGGCACTGTGATACATAGGGTAAATATTTCCACTTAATTATACAATCAACATATATGGTTTACTAGATAATCCCTCACTCACAACCTTTTATCTTTGTACAGTCTGGAACTACTCATAGAGTAGTACACAATCCTTCTACACTCATAAGTTCTGCCCCTACCAACATTGAACTTAGGTTCAAACCCCATGGGCTAAAGTGGAAGGGTCGAGCTGCAGTTACACAAAGGCAGCTGCAAGAACAGAGTTACAGAAGGGCAAACTCTGCTACAACCACTCAAGCCACATCAATGACACAATTCACACCAGGAAACCAAGATACAACATACATTAATTGAAGTGCTCAACTGATATTTTGAAGATTTAATCATGGATATTTTTGTTGACTGTCTATGGTAGACAATATTTTGTAAAGCTACTTTATTATGTATGTTTTTGTTGACTGTCTATCGCAGACAATATTTTGTAAAGCAACTTTTTTATTTTGGATATTTTATTAACTGCCTATAATATGCCATGATATTAGTAATTCTTGTACTTGTTGCTGTAATGGAACCTTTGTCAATATATTCCATGAACAAAATTTTAAAACACAAAATATGTAGCCTAAACCCAGGAAATAAGAAAGTACACTATCAATCCTAAACACATAACATAAGAACAACTACAACCCCAATTATAATAGCAGCAACTCTGAACTTCGACCTTCCTTGTCTTCTCTGACAATGACATCGATCACTCTTCTTAATAAGACCCGCAAGAAGAGTCTTGTAGTGTTCTTCCTCAATTGCAGGATCAACCCATCGGAAAAAGCCACAACCTTCACCAATCTCATATCTTCGGCAGCCTAGGAACCTTCTTTCAGGATTGGTGGGTGTTCGTGACATTTTAAGATCTGCAGCAAGTCCACAATAATACAAAGGTTCCTTCTTCATTGCTAAAGGAGAAGATGCGACAGTAGCTTATTTCTTGCCAGAGAAGAAGAAAAAAATCGAATTTCAAAAGAAAAGGAGATGGCAAAAATTGATGGGCAATGAAGAATCCCAGCAAAAAAAATTTATTTTGCACTGTTGAAGCTAACAAAGAAAGAAGGCATCAAATTTGGATAGAAATCAGCTTCTATAATGTTCAACAATGTAGAATAAGGTAGAAAGAAGAAGATGGTTGTTAAATAGGCCACATTATTATCGTTAGGGCTTTTTAAAATGCCTTCACGCCCTTTACAAGCGTGTGAATCATGCACTAAAGCCAAATATGACACATAGGATCAACCACGTAGGATAAGCGTTTATTATTCACAGTTTGAATGAGTGTAAGTATTCAATTGGCAAACTTCTAAGTTTGGGTACTGGCATGACAAAGTGGCTCAAGTATAAGTGCCATTTAGGCCATTCTATCCATGTTTTGGCCGATTTAGAAAATAAAATTTTCAAATCCCAAAACTAGCTCTACACCTGTTTTTGGCCCAAATTTACTGTTTTATTTTTTATCAATTTTAAAAATTACCCCAAACTTTTCTATTTTATAAAAAAACTCACCATCTATTATGACCCAACTAATCTACCAGCTAATCACTATCATTTTCTTTTGGATAGATGAATCTTGTAATATTATTGCAATTTCACGAAGTATAGTGGTTGGTAATTATGTTATTAGCAGTTGATATTAAAATATCAGGTTGTAGTTTTGGGATAGTGTATTGTGTAGTTCATTATAAAAATAATAATTTTGTGCCAAACTTATCTATGTTTAGGACTATGGTTTTTGATAATGATGTTGAATGGCATCGAAGAAGGTTATGCATATACAGGATTAACAAGTTTGTTTGTTTGATATTGTTGAGTATTTTTGATAGCTTTTAGTATTTATGGGTTAAGTCACATACTCACATTACATGTTTTTTTTTTTTAAAGTGAAATATGTTTTGAAAAATTATGTCCAAACAAATTTTCATCTTCAAATCAAACTTCACCCAAATCAAATTTTTTAAAACAAATCTGGAAATCTATGGCCAAACGCTAGCTTAGATTTAGGTTCAAGAGAATAAGATCAACATTCTATTAACATTGACCTGCTGGTAAATTCCAATATTTTACTAAGTGTTGATTATTGTTGAAACACAGATTAGTGTTTTGAATTTCTATTTGTGCTTCTTAATTATGAAGCTACTAGTAACCAGCCAGATATGATAGAGCGAGAAACAATAAATAATATAAAGGCGTATGATTCTTCAATGTGAGGTGTTTGCCATGTGAAAATGGCAAATGCACATCACACATCCAGCCTTGCGTCGCCTCAAGTCGTTTTACTTTAACATACCTTTTTTCTTTTTCTTTCGGTGTCGGTAGTAATATTACGGTCCGACTAAATTCGAATTGAAGGTAAAATGCTTCTCAATAACGATAATTTCATATTCAAAATTCGAACCCGAGACTTTTTATTAATAATGAATAGATACTTACAATTTCATGGTAATCTTTATTGGTGCTTTAACAAACTGTGTGCTCATTTGTATACCCACACCCACAATCAAAAAGCTACTTTTGGTTTTGCTTTTTTAGTAGTATCTCATTCAATTCACATACAAAAATTTGGTTCCCTCAACCTCTCCTATACACGCTCCCTAAAAGTGCATGAAGAGGGAGGAAAAAAGAGTGAAAGATTTATTGGTACTTTATATTCACACTAAATTAATAAATATAAAAAATAAATCTTTTATAAATATTTATCAATTAATAGCTGATATTTATTTTAATATTTTTTGTACTCCCTCTGTTCCTATTTAGTTTTCATATTAGTCGTTTAAACTCCCTCTATTAAAATATTAATACAAAGAGTTATTTGACTAATTTAGACGCTCTTATCTTTATTTATCCAATAAATGCTCAACCTATTAATGCTAGGGATAAAATTAGAAAGATTCATTAATACTTTCTTGATTTTTCAAATGCCAAATATTTTGAAATAGTTATTTTTGACAAACTGACAAGTAAATATGAACAAGGGAGTAACTGCTAATAATATAATTAATCTACACGATCAGTTTGAATTTATACTATTAATATATAATGTAAACACAATTCATTAAGTACATCTCTTTTTTGTTCTGGTCAATTATTTTCAAACCATCTCCTAATAGGGAAATTACGGTAATCTCCTGTCTTACTATAGATGGTCTTTTAAACTTGGCTTAACACGTCCGCAATATTTGAAACTGATTGAGAAAAACATTGAATTAGATTCTTTTTAATTAAATTATTTATTATAATAAAACTCGTTAAATAAATGACTTGCCTTATTTGTAATTGCTACCTACACATATATAATGCTAAATCCACATCTTTCCACCATAATTCTCTCTTTTTTTCTTTTTCTTCTTCTTTTTTTGCTTCTCAGAATAAAAATGGGCAAAGCAATTATTGAGGAGTTTAGTTTTCTTCTTCTTATTGCTGTTGTGGGTTTAGCAGTATTTGGCACATCAAAAGCGAATGCAGAAATAAAGAGTTGTGATTTATTTGAAGGAAGTTGGATATTTGATAATTCATATCCATTGTATAATTCAACAGCATGTCCATTCATAAGGAAGGAATTTAACTGCATCAAATTTGGCAGAAGTAATCTTGAATACCTTAAATATAAATGGCAGCCCACTGGTTGTGCCTTGCCCAGGTTCATTTCTCTGTCTCTCTCCCCAGAACAAAACTTATAGTACTCCATTAATTTCTGTTTATACGATACTCTTTTCTTTGCTTTTTAGTTTGCTTTAAAAGAATGAGATTATATATGAGTTTAAGTTATATACATGATAGTGTAATTTTTTTATAATTTTTTGTGTAGTAGTTTGAAAAAGAATGAGATTTATAAATGTGCCTAAGCTTTATACACTGATAATGTAAAAGTTTTTTTATACTACTACTATAGTTTGACCTGTATATTAGTCGAACCAAGTTACAACCAATTACTTGAAATTACCTTAGAAGTGACTTTGATTGTATAAATATTTTTGCGATGTCAATGCATATCAATTAAGCTGAATATATATATATATCTGTAAAGTCTTTACCTTTAAATTTTTATTTTCTCCTGTAGTCATAGAAATAACATAAGATATTTAAGACCAACGTATTCTAAGAATACTTTTGATATGGTTCGTGAGTAATTTTTTTTCTTAAATTTTGCACCCAATTGCAATATAAAATGAATGGAAGAAAATACTTCGTTTGCAATTGTTTAAAAAAGTTAGATATCAAAGGAAGTGAAATAATACTATGGATTCTAAAGCATCAAATCTTTTTTGGGAAAACACATCTTAAAATTACTAGGCTATTTCTTCTTATTTATTCACACCTTGATAGATAGAGTTATCTGGTATTTGTTGTCGAGGGAAGTAGCAGAAATCCCGTGAAATTTATCGAGATGTGCACAAACTGGCCCGGACACAATGAAATGAATATTTAGAAAGGCAACAATGGAGCATTACCAATTCATTTTCGAAAACTAAAATGAACTGGCCTGAACCTACTACACCAAGGAATTACAACATTGTATCTTGTTGATAAAGATATTAATTAAAACGTTTTCCTAATTATAAATGAAGTTTGACTGAAAATTTAATTTCTTCACAAAGGATAAATATCAAAGTGGTGGGGGAGGGACTTGATGCTAATTATGTTTGTTGAAATCTATGACCAATAACAAAAAAATGTTGTGCACGTGTTTCATTCCGTTCTAATTAGTTGATTTCTTTGTGTTTTTGGAATAATTTGTAGATTTGATGGCAAAGATTTTTTGACAAGATTTAAGGGAAAGAAGATTATGTATGTTGGGGATTCTTTGAGTCTTAATAATTTTGAATCCCTTCTCTGCTTACTTAATGCTGCAGTCCCAGATGCAAAATTCAATCAAGAGATATATAAGGAAAATGTCACTGTTACATTTCTGGTAAAACTCTTTTTTTGTTTATGCAAATTATGTACATATAAATCATAATGAGATCTATGCGGCACAAATTCAAAATAGTCAAATAAGGAAATATTATTTACATCAAATGTTGTGCGTGTGTGTTGTAGAACACTGAAATTATTTTTTTTTATTGCAGGATTATGGAGTTCAAGTCGTATTATTTCATTCGAACCTTTTAGTAGACATTGAAATTGAGCCTATGGGACGAGTGTTGAAACTCGACTCAATTAAAAACGGACAAATTTGGAAGGAATTTGACTTGTTGATTTTCAATACTTGGCTTTGGTATTCAACACGAGGACCCCAACAACCGTATGTTGATTAACATCCATATTTTCTTAATTTTTTTTCTACTCTTAGCTTTATTCCGCTGAAAGGAGTCTCAGATAAATTATCACTTTTTGACTAAGTCACTGGTACAAGTAATCGGGCCCACACATAGTCGAGCTTAATTGCTTTTTTGAACTTTATTATTATTATTTAAAGAAATTTAAGTTCACGATGTGTGAATATTGGTTGAAGGTGGGATTTTATTGAAGTTGGTGGCAAAATATCGAAAGATATGGACCGGGTAGAAGCTTTCCGGGCTGGACTAAATACATGGGCCAAATGGGTTGAAACAGATGTGGATACAAACAAAACCAAAGTTTCCTTTCAAGGAGCATCTCCAGCCCATTACCAGTAAGTATTTTTATTTTATTTATTTATATAGTACTACTATTTTTTGAGCTATAATATTAAGTAGGCGTTTGGCCATAAGTTTTGGAAAAAAAAAATCAAAAAGATTCAAATATGTGTTTGTTTATAGAATAAATTTAGTTTTTGGGAGATTTTGAAAATCAAAACTTCAAATCCCAAATATAGTTTAAACCCTCTATTTGGGCCAAATCATGACCATTTGGGACTTTTTAGCTTGGAATAAAAATATGACTTTTTAACAATTTCACATCAAACTTCACTAAAATCGGCTTTTTCAAAAATATTTGGGAATTTATGTCCAAACGGGTCCTACGTCAATATTGTTTTTTCTTGTAATTATATCTTTAATTACTACTAATTATTTTATAATGGATGTTCAGTGGATCGGATTGGGGTGAACCTAATGTGAACAATTGCTTGAACGAAACAACTCCAGTAAATGGATCAACATACCCAAGTGGCTTACCTGTTGCTGTAGAAATAGTGAAAGAAGTGTTGAGTAATATTTCAAAACCAGTATTTTTACTTGACATAACAAAACTCTCACAACTGAGAAAAGATGGGCATCCTAGCAAATACAATGCTTTTAAAGGCATGGATTGTACTCATTGGTGCCTTGCTGGAGTTCCTGATACTTGGAATCAGATTTTTTATGGATCTCTTATTTAATTTAGAGAATATACAGTCAAAGTACTGACCGTAGAAAATAGGAATTTTGTGTCTTAAAGAAATATATACAGTCAAACATTTCTATAATAGCCTCGTTTATTTTGGATATTTTTGGATATTATAGCAAATTTTTGTTATAGAGAACATATATTTTAACAGAACATAAAATTTGGTTCCGAAATAACTTGACTTTTATAATGAAGTGATATTATATAAAAATGTTGTTATAGATAGGTCTGACCGTAGAACATACATTCGAGTATGATTTTGTGGCGTAACGGCTTATGCCATTGTGCAGTTTTTTATTCAATATGATGAGGTATTATATATATATATATATATATATATATATATATATATATATATATATATATATATATATATATATATATATATATATATATATATTCCTTTGTGTCCAAGATCACCTCTCTAGTTGTCAATTTTACTTCTGTTGCACATATAAATGTCAAAGAAAGAAAACAACCTATTAATCAAACTAAAGAAATCAAAACAAAAGTTCCCTTCATCTTCATCACCTAATTAAGAACACGAGACGCACTAGAAATCAGATCAATATGCTCTCCACTGAAGAAGAAGAAGAGACTTCTTGTTTGGATGATTGTTACCTGCTCTATTGTATCGTAGTGTTACTTTAAATACAATATTTGTTTTGATTATTACTTAAATTTTATTGTATCGTATCATTAAATCTATCGTTACGTAACGACGAAAAGTATCACTTTATGAAATGCCCGATTTGGTGTGGTCGCGTCATTACCTTTTTTTTTCTCATCTTGCCGTTCCTTATTATTAAATAATTCTATTTTATCATTTACTCTTACCTTTTTATATAATAATTCTACCTCATACCTTACTTTTTCTTTATAATATTGCAAGTTCATTCTTCATATTGTTGGTGCATGATATCATGAAAAGACGATAAATAATACAATATATCCAAAATCAAAACGATATAGTACAGTACATTACAACACAACACAACACAACACAACACAATACAATACAATACAATACAATACAATACAATATAATATATTATGAAAGGATACATAACAACCATCCAAACAAGATGTAAGGATATGGTATGTATCCAAGAATCTTTATTAAGCATAAAACTTTGAGTTCAATTTGAAAAAAAACGTGATTTTCATAACAATCTGAATAAGGTACATATCACAAGGCTCCTTTTATAGGATTATATGCAATTAGATGAGAGCTAGCTTGCATATCTCAAATAGAAAATAGGGTGGTCAAATTTAAACGAATGATCATGTTTAATATTCAAGTATTTTCTTATTGGATTGTAATGTACACTTCCACAACTTCACTATTTTACACCATGTGCTCTGTACATGTCATCAAAATATACCATGATAAATTGGCTCATGCATGTACTTAATCACCTTTCCATTTCTATCCACATTATTGTTTCATCTCACTTTTCCAGCATAAAAGTTAAATGTTTCTCAGTATATATATATATTCACTGTTCCTTTAGTTAAGCATCTGCAAATTTAAAAACAAACCTTTCAATAAGCGACCAAAAAAGGACTGTAGTAATAAAGACACTATTATGACAATTACTATCATTCCTTAATTAATCACTAGTAGTAGCAGCAACGCACGTGTTACATTGCTTGTCTGATTTTAATGACGCTACAAAATCTTAAAATACTAGCTCTATATCTTTTATTTATCAACCAGAAAATATCTCATCCCAATTGTTATTTTCAGGGATTTTTTGTTCAGTTTAGTCGTTTGCTTAGAAAGCGAGAGAGAAGATGGCTAAAGGTGTGAATAGTACTTTAGTATATATTCTTGGTGCCTTGTTTATGGTGAGTTTTGTGTTTGTTTTCGAAGCCATGTTGACAATATTCTCAACGTTTTATCTGGATGCATTTGCCAAGAAGTTAGTTCAAATTGAAAGAAATACAAAAGGAATATCAAAACACGAACAATCAGAAATTAGAAATTGCAACTTGTTTGAAGGGAGTTGGGTGTTAGATGATTATCTTGATCCTTTATATAACACGACTACTTGTCCATTTATTCGAAAGACATTTGATTGTACCAAGCGCCCTGATCGTCAATATCTGAAGTATATATGGCAACCTACTGCTTGTAATTTACCAAGGTATTTTCTCTCTTTCTGCTTGTGAAGTCAGAAATTTTGCTAAAGGTGTTGATCAAGATTTAGTATTTATGTATAAAAATAGTACTTATTATTTAACTTATATATACACGGTATAATTCTATGGCAAAGGATGTTCAGCTGATCACCCTTCACTAGCAGTAGCTCGGTCGGCCCTGCCAGCTCTCATCTGATTATTACCCAGTTAAACGATGTTGTTTTAGTTTACCTCTATTTTCTGCCTGTTATTGGGGGAAATTTGGTTTTCTACAAATATATATATTACAACAGATGATACATAATGTAATTAAAATGTCATAATTAAAAAGTTTGGAGCAACAGTAAAGTTGTCTCCGTGTGACTTATAGGTCACGAGTTCGAGCCGTGAAAGCAGCCACTAATGCTTGAATTAGGGTAGGCTGTCTACATCACATACATTGGATTACGGCCCTTCCCCGAGCTCTACTTGACCACGGAATACCTTATGAACCGGGCTACCCTTTAAACGTCATAACGCGTAGTTTGAAAGATTATCGTAATTGTATTTTTCAGTGTATGCATCTCACGTGAAGTTTCTCTTGCAGGTTTGATGGTAGAGATTTTTTGAAGAGATTCAACGGGAAGCAGATCATGTTTATTGGGGATTCTCTAAGTCTAAATAATTATGACTCATTTTTATGCTTACTCTATGTTTCAGTGCCTGGAATAAATTATAAGACTAAGTTAACCAACCAAAGCGTTACTGTAATTTTTGAGGTAAGTAATTATATTCTTCATTTCCTTTGTTGGGTACTCTCTATTTTATTTCATTTCCCTTAACCTAAAGTTCAAAACTGTTTTGACAAGTGCACCAGTCAGTGTAGTTCAGAAAAGAGGCAGAGCTAGAAGTCCGTATAATAAATTTTACTTAAACATTATTTTTCTTCATATCATCATACATTATTTTTCTGGACTTTCATTTGAAGGATTACAACGTTTCAGCCACATTATTCAACTCATTATACCTAGTAGACGTTGAAGAGGAACATATTGGAAAAGTATTAAAACTCAATTCCATTAAAAATGGAGAGATTTGGAAGCAAGCTGATGTTTTGATCTTCAATACTTGGCTTTGGTGGGCGAGAAGAAAGCCAAGACAACCGTATGAACTCACATTACCTACTCACTTTTTTCTCTATAAGAATACTTTTTCTCTATAAGGAATTAGGTTATACACATCGGACGTGTAAATATTTTTCACATTATAAATATAATTTAACTTGTGATAACAGGTAATTTATCATTTTTATGAGATTATCGGTTGAATATTATCATGTTAACCATGATTTTTTTTTTGTTGAAATGGTGTAAATATGTATAGGTGGGATTATATTGAGGATGGTGGCAAGGTAGTGAAGGATATGAATCGTATGGTTGCATTTCGGAGAGGTTTAAACACATGGGTCAAATGGGTTGAGACAGAAGTGGACCTGACCAAAACCAAAGTTTTCTACCAAGGGGAAGCTGCTTCTCATCACTAGTAAGATATTTGTTGATTGTAATTCTAGGAAAAATATCCAAATATCCTCGTGTATTATTCGAAATATCTCTCGTTTTGCCTTTCCATTAAACTTTGGTTCATTATTATTTTTTATTTTTTTACATTAACAAATCATCTCATACTTGCCCTAAATTGTCATAAAGAAACTCCATCATGAAATGACATGGACTCCACGAGTCCAAATTCTTTAAGAAAAAAAAATTCAAATTTATTCCTTTCAATTTTTTACTGTTCTCTTCAATCCATTTTAATTGATTTTTTAGCCTTTATTATTGGTTCATAATATTTGACTTTTTCAGATATCAAGAAGAAATTAATTTATTTTTTTTCAAAGTTTCTCTTGGAGTAAAGTGACTAGGAGTATTTGTTATACTTTCAATGAACAAATTATGGTTATCATTTTTATTGTTAATTAATATTAAAAGATTAACTCCTTAATAAATGTGAAAATAGTCAAAAGATCAATTAAAGTGGACCGAAAGGAGTTTGATTTAAAACTACCTTTACGCAGAACTATGTTAGGAGTAACTTCCTACGTCAATCTCCCCGTGCAATGCTGATACAGCCTCGGTCAGCTTCAGCTCAAGGTTGGTTAGTCCTTCCTTGTGCTCAAAACTTGCTTGATCTACTGACTCTTTGACCTCGTCAAGTCCATCAAGGGTCGTAGACTCAAGTGCTTGGAAGAAGGAAGGACTAACCAACCTTGAGCTGAAGCTGACCGAGGCAAAAGAAACACAAAATTGAGCAATTTCAAATAATATAGAACAAATTTGACCATTTTTACCTTAATGCTAATGGATTTCTGCACTTTGTTTTTGTTTGTTTTTTTCAGCGGAGAAGATTGGGGTGAGCCAGGAGTGAAGGGTTGTTTAAATCAAACAACACCGGTAGCTGGATCAATATACCCAGGTGGTTTGCCATTACCTGCAAAAATAGTGAAAGAAGTATTGAAGAATAAGTCAAAGTCAATATTTCTGCTGGATATTACAATACTAACCCATTTAAGAAAAGATGGACATCCAGGCAATTACAATGGCTACGGAGGCGTTGATTGTACACATTTTTGCCTTTCTGGAGTCCCTGATACTTGGAACCAACTCTTTTATGTTTCTCTTCTCCATTTAACGTCTTAGAAATTAAACATCGAAGAATATTTTTGGGAAAAGATTATGGAATTATTCTCTCTTTTTTTCTACTTTACCACACTTCTTTTTTTGAACATTAAGACAACTTGTTATGTACTCATTACTTATTTTCTAATAATTCTAGTAGTGAAACACTTGGATTTTGTTTTTAGGAAAGCTTAAGGGCTTTAATTTATCCGAAAAGGGCCAGAAATGCCTGAAGTATTGGAATTAGTACAAAATTGTTCTCCGTCCACCTATTTGAATAAAAATATTTCTACCGTTATTTTTTTGGTTCAACACTACCCTTATTACTAACAGAAAATTCATTAAAAAAAAATAAAATTAAATAATATCCACGTGTCACCGTCCCATTGGTCTAACATAAACCCCCTAACATAAACCCCAACCCGCAACCTGCCCAGATATTGACCCGCCCCAATTTTAAAACATAACTCTCTCTCTCTCTTCGCTATTTCATATTAGTGATCATTTAATTACGAGTGTATGTCTACTATTATTCATGAGGCAAATTTAAAATTGAGTTATCTATTAGAATTATTTTTATGTAAGATGCAAGGAATTGTCATATTCTTCTTAATGCAAAAAGTTTAGTTTTTTTTTGTTTATGCAATGGGTATTCTTTATTATATAATTTTCTTTATTTAAAATTTATGGGAGGGTTTCTTCACTATTTTTTTGTCATTCCTCCATGAAAATTTGAGGATTTGTTTTTCAATTTTTTATTATTTATGTGATGTGTATTTCTATTTTTTATTTATTTCACTATTTATTCAATTAATATGTAAGCTTTTCTACTTCGTGTAATGGGTATTGTGCAATTGTCACATTTCATACACACTGGGTTCATATGATGTGCTAATAATAGTTAACAATATTTTTTGATAATTTCTTCAGTATTTATTTTCTTATTTTGATTGTTATATTCAATATTCGGACGGGTTAAGGGTGAGTTTAGTTATATTTTAGTTGAAGTTTAAGTTATGTCAATGGAACGGTGACACGTGGATATTAATTAAATATTTTTGTCTTCCAGAATTTTCTGTTAGTAATAAGGGCAATGTTGAGCCAAAAAAATAACGATAGGGACATTTTTATTCAAATAGGTGGACGGAGGGTATTTTTGTACCAATTTCAATACTTCAGGACAGTTTTGGCCTTTTTCCGTTAATTTATTATTCGTTGCTTAAATGTAAGTACAAAACATGAGTAAATAGGAACTTTTTTCAATTAAAGGCCATCTTATACGGAGTTTGCAATCAAACAAAGGAAGTGTGTCAATCTGACAAAATATTTAATCGTTCGTTAGATTGCAATCAAACAAAGGAAGTGTTTCAATTTATTATTCGTTGCAGGTTTTTGGTGCATAAATAGATCTTTTTGACGGATTTGATATAATTGCAGCGATTTGTTAATTAAGATATTCTAAAATTATTTGAAGAAAAATAGTGATAAAAAAAATTATGAGAAATTTCAAGAAACATTACTTCTTAAATTTGAACAATTAGACTTATATTAAAATTAGAAAATTTGATGATTGTATGCAATTTAAATGTTAGGACTTCATAGTTCTGGGGTTATTTGTGGAGAAAATGACATAAATAGTTCCTTAAGTTCTGGGTAGATTTAAAATGGTCCTTCAAAATATAATTTAAGCATATTTAGTTCTTTATGGTTATAAGTAATGAACAGTTTTTAGTCTCCGTTAGCAAATACCCTAACACCGTCAATTAAAACTAACATGAAATTCAGGTGAGCAAATATCTGTGACGACCCCAATCGGTTTCTTCTCTACGCCATTCTGTCCGAATTCCCTCCGGTGAGAAAATCTTTACCTTTACGGTTCCAAACTTTACCTCCGGTGAGTATATTTTTGTGTAAAAGGAGTTGGTGCTGAGTACAGGAAAGGAGGGGAAGAAACAAAAGGAAGGTAGACTCCATAATTCGAAAGCTTCAAATCAAGGTAAGAAGATCCTCTTATTCAAAAAGCTCACTCTAAGTATTGAAACTGACGTAAAAAGCACGATTTTTTAATGATAAAGATAAGTTTTAATCTGGGGAAAAGATTAAAATCCATTAGGAGAAGCTCAGACGTTGGCAATCGATCAGTAAATCCTAATTGAAATCTTATTAGAGAAGGATTAATGTTTTGCTAAGGTTAAGGAATGATTTGTTCCTTGTGTTATAACAATTACTGTGATTCGGTTGCTGTGTGAGATTCATTTACTTCATATGCCATTTTTTGGTTTGAGATATCAGTATCAGTTCATAGTAAAAACAATGGAATCATAATAACAACGAAGAAGAGGTTAATAAGTGTCCTTTTAACATGGACTTTTGGGTTATAATGATGATGGGGTTATGGAGTTGCTTGTTTCTTGTTAATATTACTGCTTTGTATTGGTAAATGATGTTATTTTTTCCATTGCTTTCTTGTATTTGTTTATTACTTGCATCTCATCTTTAAAGTTTCTAGGACTTGATTTTGTATGGTAAAGATAAGTTTTAATCGGGGGGAAAAGATTTTAATTTATAGGAGAAGCTCATAGGCTGGGAATAGGTTTTTATTCCTGGCACATTGTTTCTTTTTGGTTGCATATTATACAATTTCTGTTTGATAGTAGACATTTATGTTATTATTTTTTATTTTATTTTTATGTAGATTCATAAGCTACAAACATTTTTCCGATAAATTATCAAAAGCTACAAATTTTGGGTTAAAACTTATTTATCAGTGCCTGCATTCCAACCAGAGGTTGCTTGATTCGAACTTGGTAAGCTGAACTTTTCATCTATTACGGTAAAGAGGGAATATAACCAAACAGTACTGAAGATGGTATAAATGTGTTCAAGAATAATTGGAATGAAATCTTTTATTTTGTTGCAATGGATGGCATTTTTGGAAGCTACTGGATATAAAATGGTATAGATGATGATCCGTTGCATCAATCATTTTAAAAGTTTTCCGTTGCTTTTTTACAAGAAGCATGACAGCTGCAGTGATATGTATTCTGGTACAATTATCTTCTATTGAGCACCTGAATGCTTCTATTAGTAAAATACACTTTGTGCATTCATGTGGAAACTTTTTATTAAAAGTTATATGTAGTTTTTCACAACAGGACAAAGGCTGTTGGTATAATTATGACGCAATTCTTTACTAATTGGTTTCCTTCTGGCTTATGATGCTTGAATTGGCTTGATTTCTTTTCTTTGTAATGTTTTCAGCTGATTGTCCAAGGTTTGGAGATGGATAGCAGTATAAAGCATGAACTCTACTCTGACATTTTTGATATGTCAAATCTTCAATCAAGTCTTAGGTCGACTACCGATACCGGAAACAATGATTCACATGGTATGGACTTCAGCTGATTGCGTCAACTGATAATTAAATTAGAAATGCATTTGGTATTAAGATTTGAACATCAAATAGATTACTGTTAAAAGAGGTATATTCCGGTGCTCTTATTCCTGGAAATCTGGAATTGCATCTTTATTTGAATAACCATCGAAGTGAAAAACTGAAGGTCTTCATTGGCATTTTAAAGAGTAGTATTCTAAAAAGGTCTTCTTTGCTGGCTACTCTCAGCAGATTTGGATGATAGCAAACTTCAGCTACCAATGCTTTTTTCTCTCTTTCCTTTATTTGTGTGCCTAAGATTAATTAAAATTGAAAGAACTGTATCTCTCCTGTCTTTTACTATTCTTTCATTTCAAACATTTTAAAACTTTATCGCGATTTGTGAATAATTATGTAAGTTAAATGCTGCTAAGTGGAGATATTCCCATATTTATGTATGGTTTACTTAGTTGGCTCTCTCCAGCACATAGTTGTGTTAATAGCACTGACTGTGATTAACATCTAATTCCAGACAGCGATTGGGACGACGTGTGGAATGATGATGGAGATTTGTGTCATGATTCTACTGATAAATTGGATAAAACATCTGAAATGGACAGGGAATGGCAGAGGCGGCATGACCAATTCCATACTGTATCCTTACAAGTTTAATCTGATTGAGAGTATCCAGAAAAACATAACTAGATGTATTCCTTTTGGTTGCAAATTCAATTTGTATTTGGTAATTCCTGATGAATTATCAGATTGGATACCGTGATGGTCTTATGGCAGGGAAAGAAACTTCAGCACAAGAGGGATTTAACATCGGTTTTAGGGACTCTGTATATGTTGGATACAACTGGGGTCTTGTCAGAGGTATCACTAGGTGAGTATGAGCATCTCTTTGATGGAATTTGTGGAGATTTGAGTTTGTATTACCAACTAGAAATTTTCTTCATGCTGGGTTGGATTTAAATTTGATCCTCTCTCTTTTTGTTTTCTTCCTCTTTGTTGAAGTGCTTTTGCCTCTCTTCCTGATGGCTTGAAAGAAAGAATGGTTGATACTAAGGAAATCCAGAATAAGTTCCAACACTTACACGAGTCTGTGCAATCTCTTTCAACAACGGAAGTGCTTAAGGTGTTCCATGATTATCTGTCAAAGAAATCGGAAGAGAGTGGTAAAGATGATAAATCCAGCTCCTGCTTGGCCGATGCCAATGACCTCAGTCCCGATGACTATCTTCTGGACCATTACCAGAAAGAGCTACAATCACTTATTGATGAATCAGGGCTCAAATTGCACTTAGACACAAAGCAATAGCTTTTCCTTCAGAAGTGATGTTTTTCCATCATACCCCATGAAAATTGCATTCAGAAGAAAAAAGATAGTATACTTGAATGCATAGTTTGTATGTGGAATAATTCCATTTTCTAATATTATATGCAAGGTTAAGTTAAAGTTGTGTGGCATTTTAAAGAGTAATAAAAAATTACTTTTTGACATGTTTGAGCTTGGCCCCATGAGGTAACTAATACTGAAGGAAAAAAGGTAAGTAATACTGCTAAAATTTTAGAAATTGGAAGTTTTCAAAAAGATTCAAGAGAAAAGATATCAGTGTATTGCTATTGTTACTGCATAGGAGAATAGTCTGTTGAAAAGAGTTGAAATCGCAGATCTCATAAAGAAAGTCCAGCACCTTATAGTTCATGACTAAATTGTCTGATCTTAGCAGCTCAGCATTTCAGCCTTAAGATTATACTATTAATAAAAAAATTGTGAAAGGAATGTAGCAAAGAATTAATATGAAGTGGAAGTTGTGAAATAATAGCTGAAGATCATGGTATCATAACATTTCATGGATACATACATGAAATATTAACCAACTGTAGCTAAAGCCATAGATGAAAATACATAAAAACCCTTAACAACACTAAAGCATGGATAGGCATCATCCTCGACAAATAAGCATAATAGCAGGTTCTATTAAATAGCAGGTTCTATCAAATTATCGGAGAATCCATGATGATGTTTTCCATCATTCAATCCCAATCAACTCCCTTAATGCCATTAAGCTGAAATCTTTGCACATGCTGGAGGGTTGTGACTTGTGAGCAGCAAGCCAGTTGTTCCTGGACCAAAACAAACAGTTGCTCCTGGACCTAAGATTCTTGTTTGCTCCTAGAAATGTATTTTTTCTTGGGCTTTCTTGGTCTGACAGGCTTAATTTATAAAGAACTTGCTCCCCGCTGATGTCCACCTGTGCCACAATGGAAACATGTGTTTCGATCTGTAACTCATCTATGGAAACAACTTTATGTAATTCAAGATTTGATCCTTATCATACTAGTTTGATTATGAGCTACAAGGACAGGATTGTATCAAATTCTACGAGTTTGTAACTGACCTTGAACTGGCATCAGCGACAAGCTTGAATTGGCCTAGAATGTGCAAATCCTGCTGCGCTGCGCCTGAGGTGAGGTTCCCATTTAGATGTTGGCATGACTGTTTCAAAAGCTTCCACGAGCAATGCTACCTTTCTCTTGCGAGCTGGTGCAAGTTTGTCCACTGCTCGTCGGAGTGCAAAATCAACCATCCAGTCCTCTGCATTTTTCCTGTCATCCATCATCTGATGCTTGAGATCAACTTTCTCTGCTTCTGGATCTGGCTCCACTGGCAGGAAATTTGGTGCTCGTGGATTGAATTCTTTTGATTCCCCTGGCTCCTCAATGTCAATGCGCCTGGCTATGCCTCTCAGGTTTGTGTAGCTCTCAGACAGTTCTACACTCGAATCATATTTATGTGTCTTCTTATCTTTAAATCTTGGTGCATCTTTGATTTGGTTCAGCTTTTCCTCACATGCCTCAGCTGTTGAATCCGCTTCGACACCAGAAGCGTTTTCAGTTCTCTTGGGATCTGCATCCACTACCAATTGTTTATCATTACTGCCACGATCATTTTCATTTCCTTGTTCACAACAATCTGTTTTTGTTCCCACATCTTCCATCTTGACAGCAATGTTTTCATCAGAACTTTTTTGATTGTCCTTGCATGTTTCATCTTGTACTTCATTGAAATTGCAAACATTTAGCTCTTGATACCCCATAAGTGCAGTTGCACAATCATCTTGAAGAGTTGTATAGTCCTCGCAAGAAGCTGAAATTTCTTCTTCTAGACAGAAGGTAACAGCAACCTCAACCTGATAATCCATTGTTGCTGCCTCGCTGTCTGCTAGACAGGGACTGCGCTCATCTTCTGGCTTCTCAGCTATTTCACCTTCCAGAAAGAAAGTGGCATCCAGAGAGTTATTTGAAGTGTCCTCAGACGCTTCAACGCACTCATCAATGTCAAATACTGTATGTGAACAGGCAGATCGTGAGTCATCATAATCATAACTTATTCCAGAGATGATACTTCCATTATCCAAGGTCTCTTCCAGAATAGATGACTTTGCCATGAACTCGTCGCTGCCAACTGAATCATCAACCAGTGTGATGGGCTCTATATCATTTGAGATTGAACCTGTTTCGCCTTCGCTGTATGCATAGTACTTCTCTACATCCCAGTCCATATCGGAAGCTTCAGACTCTTCTATATCTAATTCACTGTGCATACTCAAGGATTCACAATCTGTTTCTTCAGTAGCACCTTCATTTAGATTCTCTGCAAGAGAGAAGCCAAGGATGTTAATTTCTGCTGAAATATCTTCTCTCTTTTGATCAAGATTGCCCTCTGTATCATCTGCTGCCACTTCACTGCCTTCATTCGAAGTTACTAGATCATCTGCCGAGTTTGTGTTTTTGCTAATGGTATCAGCCATCTCTTCCCTTTCTTTGTTATAAATTTCGACAAAAAAATCTCTGTCGTCGTCTTCATTTGTCACAGGAGCTACCTCTGTAGGATTCACTATTTGTTTTGGTACATTAGCATTCAAGCCTAATCCATGGGGATTAGCTCGACGTGGAGATAGGCATCCCAACTTGAAGTTTCTCTGAGTCTTTAATGCACGCCTTTTAGCTGACAAGAAACACTTTAATGGAGGCAAAGGAGGGTGATGATGGCCATTAAGAGAGCAATATGTGTAGGGGCAGACCTTAAAAACAGAAGTTCCATCTGATTCTGTTGCTCCGGGACTAAGTTCAAGGTATGAAGGAAACTTAGCTTCTTTCAAAGTTGATGAACATGTTGCTCTTTCAACATGGAAGTTTTCACACAGAACTACTGCTGGGGAACATGATTTCTTGGCCGAAACTCTTACTGGTTTAAAACTAGGAGTTTTTGTCAGTGTTGTCCTCACTAGTTTCAAACTAGAAGTTCTAGCTAAACTTCTTGTTGGTTTATTAACAGAAGAAGCTGAGCCTAACTTTGAGTTATTGGAATTCTTTCTGCTAGAACTTTGAGAGTAAGTTTGAGGGCTCCTTGAACTAACCTGAGACTGCTCTTTCCTTGCAACAGAACTGCTGGTGGACTTCATATAATTTGGAGTGGACTTCTTTGGTGTTGAAGAATTAGTAGTGGGATGAACAAGAGGTGGTGGCTTTCCTGGCTGAGGAACATGCCTTCTAAATTTGGGTGAGTGACAGATTTCATATTCTGAGAGCTTGGTTTTGCCTGATTTCTTCATCATCTTTATCTTGAGGTCAGCTCCTCTGTTTTTGATATCATGTTTTGGTGATATTGGTAAAGATGGTTTGAGGTTCATCGTTTGCTTGTTGGCTTTAATATGATCAGCTTTGATATCAAGCTTATTTGGAACCTTTCTTTGCACCATCTTAGTTGTTGGAATAAGATATATTCTTTTCAAAGGAAAACCACAAGGATATTTGGATTTGAGGTAGGATTTTCTTGGGTGTTTCTTCTTCTTGAGATAGAGGACTTTGAGATCATGAAGAAGGCAGTTTTTGAAATCTCAACTACCAGAGATTCTAAGTTTATTTCCTTTGGTTTGCAGCCTTCTTTTTATTTTCTTGTCTTGTTTTCTTGTGTGTGTGGGTTGGGGGGGGGGGGCGCTTATTGCTTTTTGGTGTTTGATTTGTCATGTGGGAAGTTATTAATAATATTAAGGTTAAGATAAGAATTAGATGCTGACCTGCACTAATTGGGAGGTCATGGGTCCCTGTGTGCCTTTTGGCTTATTTTATGCTCATTCTTTTTTTCTGGTTCCCATTTAATATCCTGTATGAGTTCGACTAATCTGGATTCGCGTTGGGAAGTTACATTTTGGTAAAGCGTAACCTACCAAAGGTGACTTCATACTCGGAGCTTTAACCCGAGATTTTTTATTAAAGATGAACTAATACTTATCAATCCACGATAACATTTGATGGTTCTTTTTATGGTCATTCTGGTTTTGTATTATTGTGATATGTGACAAGGAAAGGGAACTCAAACATATGGCATAATGGAGATTTGATCTGTTAAAGTATTAAGTGATGAGCCATTACAGATTTCCAGTGTAATGTATTTATTAAACGACTGAAGTATCCTCAATTTATATAGGAGTGTCAATCGTTCGGTTCGGGTTGTTATTTTATCAAATTTGTACCATACCAATTTTTCGATTTTTCTATTATGTATAACTAAAATTAAACTTTTCGAAATCGTCCCAACCATGTCGGTTTCTCTTCGGTATCTACGGTTCGGTTAATTTTTGGTATTTTTTTAAATGTCATGTAAAAGTCATTAGTAAAAGTAGAATGCAATAATATACATACTTTTATAGGACTTAGCAAAACTCTCTAGGCAGTTTTAGTATTTAAATGGTGATGAATTAAGAAACATGAAAGATGGCTAGAGTATAGATCCATCCACTACTCTACAGCAGCGTAAAAGAAACTAGCAAGGACAAAGAAAAGATAAATCACACGAGTGAAAAGATATTAATCAAGTTGGGACTCAAGAATAAAGTCTATAGAAGATTAAATATTTATAAATCTAAATCAGACGAAATGAAACATATTCAATTCAATACATTGTAGTTTGCTACTCATAATTGCTAGAATACTTTGTGTCTTGCTAGTAAATATGCTAAGAATAATTTAGTTTCAATAGGAGTAGCATAATAGGTTTGGGAATTTAGGATTTTGATTTTAATTACTTATTGGCTTGTAACCATTTTCATAATTTCATGGCCCAAAGAAAAATTTAATGCATTATTATTTTTAAACTTAATATATAAATATATTTTCCACATATAAATTTATTCGGTACGGTTCGATATTTTTTCGATTTATTTTTATAAAATAAAAAATCTACCATAATTATTGGTACGGCTGTAGATTTATATAAGAATCTATGGTTTTATTTTTAAAAACCTAAAAATCGATTCGGTACGGTACGGTACGGTTCGGTCGGTTTAGTCGGTTTTTAAATAACCCTAATTTTATACGTTAAGGGATGGCTTTATCCAGTAAAATAACTTGCCATTTTGGGATGAGATTTGTTAGTTCTATAAGTAAATAATTCACGATATTTTGAAGCTTAAAAAAATTATAAGTTATAAACAAAATCATCCTTTTTAAAAAAAATGACAATGATAGGAGTAACGATTTTAGTTAAAGATCAACTTTGTTGGCCAACCATAATGGCATAAAATAAGGGAGCATAATATATAGTTTAGCTGATTATGCAGATCTTTAATATACCCAAATCGTTTGTTTTCAAGTATTAGACCGTATAAAAAATCATTATTCTAATTAAAAAGCTAAAACATGTAGAGGAACTTCTTGAAAATATAAAATATCAGAGATGATGCTGAAAATGGAGGATTCTTTTTCTCTTTCTTTCTTTCTTTCTTTCTTTTGCTTTATTTTATTAGATTAGATAAAGGAAAGTAAAGAAATGAGAATATGGAGAAGACAAATCTTGTATTCTAGGGTGATTTAGTTGACCATAGAAAATCCAAGTGCTCTTATATTTATTTTACTTTTTTGAAAAGGAAAAAAAAAGTTAGTGGAAATGGTCACAAAAAATGAATTAAGCTAATGGTCGGCCAAAAAGCTTGCCTATTGTAGGACCACCCACCTAAAGGAGGAGCGTCTTAGGTACAGCAGATTTTTCCAGGCACTCCGCACTTCTTTTCTCTTTGCTTTCTCTTTAAGGTAGAAAAAAAAAGTTGTGCTAAACGTTTTTTCTTGAATAATGATCATGTTTGATATTTTTATTTTGATCATTGAATTATTCTTGAATATCTAGGAGTCGTTGAGTTCGGAAACAAGTTATGCAGAAATTGATGATGTAGAGATTTATATATAATTTAAAATTAGTAATTCAATAATATAAGAATTATTTCTGTTAGACGATATTATAAGACGTATGAATTTGAATAGATGATTGTATCTTTTGTTATTTCAGTAGTTTTAGTTCATGAATTGCTAATATATACATTTTTCTATTTCATATTTTATCTCGAATAAAATAATAGTGGAGTGTAATTTATAAGAAGAAACAAATTTACAAACAATCGAGGTGCAAATTATGTTGATTTTAGTGAGGAGATTGATTCTTTTTATCTGAGCAACCAAACAATGTACTAGCTATGCTAAATATAGAAATTATTTGCCCAATCAAACGGCTCCACGAAGTGACTATACGTAACATAATTAAACTTATTTGGTTTCGTTGAAAGAATATTTGCGATTAATTGAAGTGCTTTTACATATTGTAACTGTATTCTTAATTGATGGCCAAATGACTTCCATACTCTTAAATTAGGTTAAATAATTCGTTGTCAAGAATCAAATAAACTAAGACAGTAATCTTTTTAATATTATCTAAAAATTTAAAATTATCTACACACAAGGTTGACGTTGAATTCTTTGTTTATATATTTCAAATGTATTTTAGTCACCGTGCTTTGCAAACTGAAGTATTTATCAGACCAAAAAAAAGAATAAACTTATTATATCAGCATCTCTTTAGTTTTGGGAGGACAAAGACAAAAAATAATTTGCAAATTTAATTTCGTTCAAACTATAATGCTATAAGAATTACAGTATCAACTTCCATTATTTTACTCCAAACTAGTGATTGATAATATTAAGATTACAGTAATTCATTATGGTATTTTGATAAGATAGTGATGCTAACTCAATTATATAAGTAGTCACTTTTTTTGTCCCTAACTTGTTGCGTACCGCCCATGAAAAATGTGGATATAAATCGAAGTCATTTCCTAATAGAAGTAGCATGGTGCTGTCATGTCTTGTCAAATGCATGCATAATTGACTGGACTTTTGAGTTACTCTTTCTTCTTTTCCTTTCATTTGTTTCAAGATAGTTTTTTGTCTTGTTTTTAATTGCATATAATTGGTAAAAAATTACGAGCATTTAGTATTTATGCCAAATTAATGAACGTAAAATACAAGTTCAATGGAACGCACACTTCTCTCTTAATTATAATTAAGTAATATGTATTTTTATTTTTATTTTTAATTGCTAAAGCTAAAATATATTGTTTGATGTAATCATCAATTGCGGATAATCAGTTATCTCGCGTTAAGTATCAATAATTGTGTGCAAGTGATGACTTTAAAACAACTACAAGTATCAGTTAAATTTAGGAGTGTAAAATGGGCGGATTGGACTGATTTTAGGCGGGCTAAGTCAATAAATGGGCGGGTGAATAAACTCTTCAAAAGTTAATTGATCTGAGATGAATGACTAAAACTTGGGACATAGCCCAACAAGCCTAACATTTATCATGCTTTAATTAATGTGTGTTATTTTCTTATGAATTGTTTAATTAACAAATAAGATTTTTTTTCTTTTGTTATGATCGTATATAACATATCAAACAAAAAAAAATTGTTTGTAAGATATTTTGTTAAAGTTACTCATGGATCGCTTTTGGGCTAAAAAACATCCCAATTTTAGATGAGTTGCGATGTTGTGAGTCAAGATTGGTTGATTTCAATAAACGGGTGGGTCAATGATCGCCCCACCTTGGGCAGGTTGGGCGGGTCAAGTTTTTCTACATAAAAACTAGGTTACATGAAAGGAATTTCTAAACTCATGGTGGAACTTTGGTTCACTATCATAGTATCATCAATACTTATCACAGTGGTAATCATTTTTAAGTAAAGTGGCAAATATAATAGTAATTGGTCTTTCATCGAATGTATTTCACTTATATAAATATTTTACAAAATAGAAGTTCCAAAATAGCATATAAATTAGGTTTCACCCTTTGATGTGAAGGTTAAGATCAAACGAATGATGAAGTTCCAAGACTACCTAGCTATTTAAGCATGTGAAATACAAAGTTTATACACCTTTTCGTAGAGCAATTAGTAACACAATAAAAATAGGGAAAAGAAGAAATATAATGTAAGGGATTGCCTGTCGGATTGCACCTTCTTCAGATTCATCCTCTTTTAAAGAATAGTTTACTTTATCCCTAATAAAGGCGTTGAAATAATTCTGATAGCCAAGATTCATTGAAGAGAATGTTGAGCCAGTTACCTTCATCATTTCCATGGCCTGCCATCAATTAAGACAAACAATTTGAGTACTCATACCAAACATTTTCCTTATCAAGGATTTCAAATATATGAATTTCCAGCTTATAAAAGATCCAACCAAAAGCCAATGGTCCAATTCTGATATACTGAGAGCTTCAATGTTATCTCGGTGACGGGAAGGGGGTTCAATTGTATCCCCTTCGTAGGAAAATTCTACTACGCAAGTAGAGCAATTAACAATATCTTTTTGATGTCGAATTCTCTCGACAAAAGGGAAATTCTAGTTTAGTAGTAAAGGCGGTTCAAAAGTTACTTTAGGCCACAGGTTCAGATGCCAACTATGACATAATAGCATTGTTTTTTAATCATTTTGTATAAATTCCTGGCTGAAATCAAGTGTGCTTTAAACTTCAACTTTCGATGGTTCTTTACCCTCTAGTTTGATGCACAACTTGTACTCCCTGAATAGCTAACTATTACCTGAAAACTGAACATGAATTGCCTTGCTTTCTTGCTCACTTGACCATTAGGATGAGACTGAAGCTTCTCATACATTATACGAGCTTCATTGGACCTGTCAATTATGATGTGGATTTGAATGGTCAGTCTTAGAAGCAGGCACAAGGCCAAAAATGCAAATGCAAGTTCACAGTTAAATGTTTTAACATTCAAAACATCATAGAGATCATGAAATGACAAGAGTTTGCTGCAACAATTGTCAATCCACAGTGAAGTTCTAGAGCTCCAATTTCCCCGGACTCTGACATAACTGGATTAACACCTATCTTTTATATTATGAAGATTCTATAATGTAAGAAAACCTTCCAGTGCATGCTCATATAACTTTAGTTTTATCCAGACACTTCACGGTGACAAGAGATTTTTCTGTCCATAACATTTAATTAACTTAAGCGTTAAGCACTTGATCTTGTTAGAGAGACATATAATCATTCATACTTTCTCTTAACATTCCGAGTATTAGCCATGTTATATTTTAGAATTGTCAGAAAGAGTAGGTCATGGCTTAGTGAGTAAGGAATATGGGCATGGCTGCAAAACGTGATGGACATATCAGTATTCAGTATGTTATTCCCCTTGTAGAAAGCATATGAGAACAATGCAAAGCATCATTTTCTCTTTTCCTTTTTCTTTTCTCTTGGGTGAGCTGGAATTCTTTAGCATAAATTCTTTAACTACTCTTGTAACAGATAAAGACAGGCATTTCATAAGAACTTGTTTAAACCCTTGGAAAATTAGAGAACTACAGATGACAAACCTACGAAGCGAGTCTTGACAAATAGACCACTGCAGTGCAGCTAATCCATGAAGTTCAGTCTGCACAAACATTATGTCATATATTTCAATGTCAAATGTACTGGAGAAGAGAAGTTCCAATTGCCTTCAGGTTTGCATTATATTACTTTATGCTTCTGTTAAGAACAGGATAACACAAAGTATTACACTTCTGTTAAAAACAGGACAACACAAAGTATTACGCTTCTGTTAAAAACAGGATAACACTATGTTAAGTATAAAAGTAAGACAAATGTATCTAGTGTCTCATGAAACAGGGCATTCATTCTGTAAGAAAGCAAATCTTAAGTTTTCACATTCAAAAGAGAAAGCAAATCTTAAGTTTTCACATCATTCGAAAGAGAGACAAAAAAGTATGAGTTATTACTTTAGTCCTCGTTACTTATGTGCATGCAAATCAACTTGTTTAAGGCCTCTTTTATCATAATAATGTTCATATATGCAATCCTTATCCCCAAAAGATATTTGAGTGTGAAATTGGCACTTTTCCTTCTTTTTTGGTGGACGGATGTGGGTCATTTGCAGGAGAGTGCTTAGGGAGTTGTGCCTTTACTCATATAACAGACAATGAAGTTGGATAAAATGCAGATGTGAAAAGGAAAGGAAAAAAAAAATGATACATGCATAAATTATGCAAGCTTATAAGGTTGAAGAATATCTAACTAGTACAAGAAATCACCTGAAATGGCAACTCATTCATAACTTTCTCATAAAATGGTAGTGCTTCCCTGAGCTTGCCAAGGTCCATGAAAGAGTCGCCATCCTTCAGTGCCTAAGCATGACAATACTAAAATTAAGAAGTAAGTCATACCTCATGATTCTCAATCAATCAAGAATATAAACCCGCATAAGAATGGCATAATACTAGAAACACTCTTCCCTTTCAAAGGACTCCTTCAACATAGTTTATTAACTTATCTAAATCAACCATAAACATAAGTTTCTGAAGTAGTTTAATTTTCAGTTTATCTTGCTTATAAGGGATGGAGTATTTGTCAGTAAATCCATTTTAAAAAAGCGTGCTTCAATCAATTTCAATCATGTTGGTAAGTCGTTGGTCTAATTTACCACTTGTCAATTCAGGAAATGAAACCACATCTAGCCTCTTAAATGCATTAAGAAACACAAATGGAAAGGCATGTCGTCCATAGAGGACTTTTTGGACTATTTGGTTCTAGAGAATAACTAAATCAGACCAATATCATTCCATTTCCTTCGCACGTCCCATTGCCAAACCCAGTGAGTCTTTCTAACCATAGTTTTGCCGGTAATGTCATGCTTTTTGTAAAATAAATCTTATATGCACCATTCGCGCATGTCAAAATGGCTCTCCATGAACATGAAATGTTGGCACCCTTAATGCTAAAAGTTCATTCAAGATTACCCGCCAATGCAAAAACACAGATGTCAGTTGTAGAAACTTCAGAAGTTAATTTTTACTACTTCGGGACTAATGTAACAATTGTCCACATCTAGCATTTAGCTTCACTATTTCTCGTTCATGGCCCAATTAAATATAATCTACAATAGCCTGGATTTGCAAATATATCTAATTAACCACTGGAATGTGGAGATCCAAAGCATCATCAAATCGAGGAAAATTACACTGCTTGGTAGGTGTGCTTAAGTTATAATGAGCTCTGAAGGCCAGTATCCCGGAGGTTCTCTAACTCCATCTGATGGTAATGTGAATTTATCCCACTCACCAAGGGCCATGGCGATGATATAAATTTTTCGAAAATGCACGGCGATGATATAATTTCCAAGTCTTAAAACCTTTAATTTCAGTCCATCTAAATGGATTTGTGAGAATACGGAGCATATCAGTACCAACCCTCCAAAAACTATCAATCTTCCTCATTCATTTAAGTGACTGACAATGTGACAAGATACCCCTCTTCATTTCAAAATCAGACTCTGGTTTATGTATTCAAAGTAGAAATGATTGGAAAAAACATTCAATTCCACTACTTGAATTAACAAGTCTGGTGTTTATCGAATCAAGTCGCCAACAACATGGCAATTCGTAGAACTACTTGAATTAACAAGTATGGTGTTTATCGAATCAAGTCGCCAATAACATGGCAATTCATAGAACTGGGGATGGTGTACAACAGCTTTTATATGCTGAAAAGTCATAAGTTATGTATAAATGATGAGACTTCTGCATCAGCTCTCAAGAACAATAAGAAGCAGATTAAATGTATTTTCCTTAATGAAAGAAATCTGATGCATTAAGGAACATGATATAAAGAAAAATAACAGTAGCAGTTAAACTATACCTTCTCACATTCAAGTTTTACGTTTTGATCAATACTTAGGCCTACTCTCTTCTTGTAGGCAGCAAGTAGCTCCCTCGTACGTGCTTCTTTAGCTGCTTTCTCTTCTCCTGATTCAAGTGCCTCTCCTGGACGTATAGTTCTTCCACCGCCAAACTAAGCTCCAAATAAGCAATAAGGTTATTCATAGTGTTTTGCATAAATAACTACATTCATTAGTTTAAGAGAGCGGGGTATTCAAAGAAACTAAAATTTGATAGAGAGAGGCATAGTCCAACATAATGATAACGAGAAATAATTTCATAAAGCTGGCAGTATGCAAGGAGGGCCAGGGCTAAGAAGGCTGAGAAAGAGATGAAATGCAACCTCTACACACATATTTATACGCTAATGCCGAGAATGAATAATGGCAAGTGTTTAACCTTTTGCAGCTTGCTGGTCAGATGGTTCGATTTTATGCTAATTATCAAAAACATACCAAACTAATAAGGTATCACTACCCAAGAAACCATTAAACAGTGCTTTATTTTAGAAGTAATCAGTAATGAGTAAGTTTTTTATCCTGCTCCACCTTACCACAAAGAGAATCGCTCTCCCAATCCACCCTTACTACCAAAAAAGAAAAGAGAGAAAGTTCTTATTCAAGTGTATCCTTACAAAAGTTAAAACTCTCCTGTAAAACATTGTCAGTACACCGAAAATTGGAAGTTGTCAATCAGAATATTCTATACCACGGAGATTAACACTATGTAGCAGCCTTTGCTTTCTAAATCTCCTAGCAACAAAACATTTGCAGATACTACAGCTTGTCATTCTTAACTGCAAAAAGAATAAGGTTTCATGCATGGATTAAGCTGAGTTGCAATTTCCTGAAAATATCCATGCACTCGTCATCAGCAATTTTTATTAGCTCTAAACCCACTTATTTCCAATATTAACCAGATGAGTAAACTATCATTTTGCATGCCTGTTTTCTACTTTTACCCCTTCTCTTCTAAAATTATTCCTGACTTGAAGCTTACCTTCATTACTTTCTACTGCTGCACCGGAGTTATCAACAGGGATTCAGCCATCATTAAAAATGCTTGTAATGGTCAATTGTACTCATCTATTGCACACACATAATAGCCCCAGATAATTTCCACAATAAAATCCCCGACCTTAAATGCTACGCATATTTTTGAAATACCATGGACAAACAGATTGTTTTACAACGTAATGCAAGAAACTGATGGAGCTTACTTCTCCAAACAATGAGCCTGTTCATTTTTTGGAGAGACGATTGTAATATGATGTCATTTATCCAGTTTTGCTTAGCTTTCTATGAATATCTTTCCTTTGTACTTTACAACGATTGTATCTTTCCTGATGGAGCTTAATTCTCCAAACTTGCATTTACTGTTTCACTTTTGATTAACTTTCTGCTTTAGGAAGAATCATGGTCAAATTGGTGAGGTTCTGGAATCGGGAGTTAGCACTGAAATTAAACTACTGCTATTTCATAAAACATTGAACTCAGGGCATATCAAAGAAAGCATAAACATTAATTGCACCAGAACACACTCAAATAAACATATCCTACAATAGCAGTAAAAGCTGCTATTTCCATGAAATCATAGTAGATAATGATAACACGAAGCATACTGAATAAGAAGACAATGCATAACAAAAAGCTAAAGCACAAGTCATAATGGGCAACCTACAGTTTTTGAGATGTCATTTGGTCTGGGGAAAACTCCCCATGTGGAAACCTTCGGCTTATAGGTATTTGTGTCATCTTCTTGGATGCGGTTTGACTTTGATGTCTCAGTATCTACAAACTTGCTTGTGTCCCCAACAAGTATCTCTACATCAGGCAAGTTTCCTTCAGGGAATGAGTCTACTATTGGAACCAATCCAGCAGGCAGTCCCCTGCTCTGCTTTTTATCAGAAAAACCAAGCCCCACGAAATCACTACTTGAGATCGTCAACTTTTCCTTCTTACTAACACTCTTTTTGGGTAAGGCATTTCTGTCACTTTCTCCATTCCCTTTATTTGATCCTACAGAAAAAACTCACAGCCTTCAATTGAATACAACTCAGATTACAAAGGATAACGTTGATGCACCAAATGGAGGATAATAAAGCCCTTATCTTTTGCATAACAATCAAATTCTAAAGGGTCATTGGTTCACATGTTGCTGAGATTATAATGCATTAATTCTTTATGGGATGAATAACAATGAAGGGAACATTATACGGTAAAGAATAACAATTCAGAGAATGTTATGCAGAGATTACCTAATTTGATGAATTTTTTGTATTTAATTTTAGACAGTAGATATTTTAATCTCCATATTACTAATACATGTATTCTTATTTCATGTTCTATATCACATAAAATAATACATAGATTTTCGCACTACAAGTACTATCTAATACCAGTAACTAAACAATGCTTTAGTTATGCGGCTATTATTTTTATTATACAACCAACCAAACACTGCATCAGTCACGAATGAATTTATTTTTTATAATCCCTCCTACCAAACATTATGCCATTTCATGTAGGGAATATTTTTTTTTAATCTCCCTAACCAAACAACCCCAAATAATCTTGATCAAACTACTAGAAGTATAACTCTTAAGCTACATCCTTTAACCATGGTTTACAATATCCATACAATCCATCTACAGTTAAAAGAAAATTACACAATATAAAATGCTAAGCACATCCATATTGCATTAAACTTAAAAAAAAAAAATCCTTCACAACTCCATATTGAAGGTTTTTTAGTTCTAGCTTACTAATTTCTACAAAAAATATTTACGTGAATATATTAATCATTTGAATATAAGTAGAGGGCGGAAACTTTTCTCAGTAAACATTCAAAGAAAAAATTGTCCAAAAATCATGGCGAAAGTTTAATTATTGAAAAGAGTAAAGTGAAGAATTTTGGAAAAAGATAGGGAAATAGAGAAAGCATATAAATAAGTAAGAAGATATTTGTCTCACTTTCTTGTACAGTGTTACTGTCCAATGCAAGTTTATCAGCTGAAGGCACCACTTTATCATCTAATTTAGTTTCTTTCTTGTAAGCCTTAGCTTTTAAAAATGCAAGCTTCACAGGATCAGTTTCAACCTTCTGGTCCTGAGGCTTATCTTCTGAGTTATTGGAAGCTGAGATTTTGAGAGTTCTAGATTTCATGATTTTGGGATATGGGCCAGACTTGATGGCTGGGAAAGAAGAGAAGACTTGGGAATGTGGGACTAACGCCATGTCTCTTCTTTTCTGGTGCTGAATTAATGGGCCAAGATTTTCAAAGAATTTGTTCTCTATAATAAAGAAGGTGCAGAATTGGCCATGGGAGTGGAATAAACAGCTGCCCTGCTGTTTGCGAGCTCAGATAAGAGGAGATTTTAGCTGCTAGTACTATTTTCAGCCTCACTCTTTTCTCCTTTTTCGTGTTATTTTTATTTTAATTTGTTTTGCATTTAGGAAAATGTAGAAAAATTGAACAGGTAATGGGAAAAGTGTATCTGTTTGTTTGGTAATTAGAGTGAAAGGGAAAATGCTACTAGAAGGGTTGGGACAACTACATCTCTATTTGTTTTATTTCCTCTATAAAGAAAAAGATATATAAGTGTACCAAGAATATTATTTTTTGTCTCCTTAATTTTCTCTTTTCTCTTATCAAACCAAACAAAGAAATAGGAAGTTGTAAAAATATTTCCTTCCCTTGATTAATTAGCTATATATCATTTTTTTCCCTTCTACTTCATTGTTCTGTACTCACCAAAGAATATAGCAATGATTTTCTGAATTAGTTTTTTGGACAATTTTGCATGGATGTGTATCAAATTTGCCTTTTTCATGAGAGATGTTTTCTTGAAAAAGCTCACTTCTTATATTTTTAGGTTTTCGGTTGATGAATACAGACAAAACAACTCGCATAATAGAGATGCAATAAAATTTTATATCGAAGACATTCCTCGAAAAAAGGCATTAGTTGTTATTATGCATTGAGATTGTGCTTGAGCTCTTGATCCCGATCTTCATTTTTTTGTTGGAATTGTTTTTTCAAGTTCACGGCAGCATTTTTATGTCCACATCGAAACTCTATTAAGTTCAAGCGATTTAAAATTGAGAGAGATATAATCAAATCTTCGATAATAGTATTTAAGTACATTTTTTTCACTAAAGATACACTTTTTATTTCACACTATCAAGGAAAATATGTTTTCTTTCTCGGTATCAATCCATTCAATTAGTTGCTTGCTCTTTCTCTTACATTCTCGCATTTTGAGCTTATTCTGTATCCTAACAAAAGTGTTTGATTTTGCATATGCTTAAATGGCCACATTTCCGACAAAGAAGGATGTTTGTTTTGAAATCCTTTTGCATGACTACCAACAAGAGGAATAACTATATGCGGCTCATTATTTGACAAAAGGTAAACATTCAAGAGTGTGACCTAGTAGTCAATGAAGTGAATTATGAGAGGTTTCAAGTTCAAATTCTAACAAAGAAAAAATACTAGGTTATTTTTTGACGATACAAAGGAATCAAACGATCCCAACAAACACATGAAACAAGGAAAATAATAGACAAAAGAGAGTTAGAGAAATAAGACAAAAGAGAGAGATGTAGATACCCAAGAAGCAATAAGAATACACAATTTTTATCATAAAAGAGACTCATACATAGGTTCTAAGCCCTTATATTGAATTTCCAATGTCTTTCCGTTTATTTGAGCTGCATGTATTCTCAAAGATAATGTTAAAGTTAACCATCTAGACTCAAACCATTTTTCAAATTGTAGTGAAAATGTAACCCCAAATCATTTTTTCTATTTTTTGATTTGACAATAATAATAATTATTTTTTTCTTTGGAGTTAAAGATAAATAACATACGGAAGTTTTGGAGTTAATATGCAAACTTATCACGACCTTTCACAATATTTTCTTTACTGCACAGATTGAGTAGATAATCAATTTATACCACAACCTATCGAATGACCAAAAATAAATGAAAAAGGAATTTAGAGGCGTCTTTTGTTTCCATTGAGTTGTTTTGATTTTTATTTTTTGTTTTAATTTTCTTTCCGTATTTATTTTTTAGTAAAGATCCATTTAAATTTAGTTTAGGCCGGTTCGGGTCGAAAGTCGAAACTAAAAAATTCAAGTTAGCTCTGCACTTTCTTCTTCACCGCCTTCACTTCCTCTGAAGTGACTGCAAAAATCTTCAAAACCCAAACCTTTCTTCACCATAAACCCTACTGTTCTCCTCCCCTACAAGATTCTAGAACCTCATACCAGAACCAAATCCCCTAAATTTTCTCCTCTAAAGTTCAAAATTCAAATACACCAATAATGACTAAGGTTTACGGAACCGGAACCTACGATTTCCGGCGCCACCGCGTAGCTGAGTACCCGGTGGAAGCATTACCGCAGCCGGCAGAGAAAATGCTTCCTTCCGTAACAGACAGGCCGCCTGAGTCAAAGCCCGGTTCGAACATTCCTAGCTCCATAACCCTTGCTGAGATCCAACGCGACCGCTTGACTAAAACCGCTGCTTCTAATTGGGCTAAAACTGGGGAGAAGAAACCCTTTAGTCCTGAGCTCGTCAAAGAAATTTATGACACGGAGCTCACTGTAAAAGGTTAGTAGTTGAAATTAGAAAAAGTGCTTTAATGTTTGTGTTTTATTCTTAAAAGTAAATGATCAGTATGTGTTTCGACTGACGTCTGAAAGTCAGTCAACAAAGGACTAAATTTTATAAAAACATAATTGGATATATGAGTTTCTATTAATGTGTGTGCTAGTAATATATATGTATTTGGCACCCAAGTGTGTGGCCTAGTGGTCGATGAAGTGGGTAGAGAACCATGAGCTCTCAGGTTTCCTTTGGAGATAACAAACACTTGCTGATTTCTTCCCATCTGTCCATGCCACCTCGGTGGACAGAGTTACCTGCTACCTGTATTGGGAGATAGCAAGTACCGGGTGGAATAGCCTAGGTGTGCACAAGCTGGCTTGGACACCGCTGTCATAAAAAACAGATAAATGTATGTGCATATGCATATGGTGGTATCTGATGATATCTTGTGATTAGGCCGTCGTAGAAATAAATTTTGATTGATGATATTTGATCATGGTTCGTGTAAAGGGGGGAGAAAGACGGTTCCGCTGCAGAGGGTGATGATATTGGAGGTTAGCCAGTATTTGGAGAATTATCTTTGGCCCAATTTTGATCCAGAGGCTTCTTCCTTTGAGCATGTGATGTCAATGATGCTGATGGTCAATGAAAAGGTATAATATTCTTACTGCCTTTGGACTCATCTGAGTTACTACGAATTTCTGGTTGCTTGTCAGGGTGTTCCGCCTCACAATAACAAGGCAAAGCTATTAAGTACACAGAGATGGTGCATGTTATTACCATGTTTTTACAAAAAGCAACTTATAATACTATACATCTTCTACTAAAATTGTCTGCCATCTGATAGCATCTGTTACTGCACAACACATACAGAACGCACCTTTCTCAGATAGAAAGCTTTGAAAGAAAGCTTCCACTTCTTAAACCTCCGTGTCTTATTAGGGTCTCCTAAAAGAAACATCCAAGGTCACCTTTGTTGCGCGGCTTGCGCCTTCTTAATAGTTGAGCTGCGATGGAATTCTTGTAATTCGCAACACCAGAAAAATTTGGGGAATCTTCTTTCAGTGTTGTGTTTTTTTACTTCTTACCCTTTGCTACCAAAAATCCCGTGAAGCATTTTAATGTCATTTTCTCCTTCACAATCCCTTTCCACGCATTTGTCCTATGTGTAAACATTTCCTTAAGAACCATCCATAAATCCGTCCATCTTGATTACAACCATACTTCATATGTACACTATGATATTCATGTCTTTCAAAACCTCAAAAATGCAATTCAGTTAAGGATTGAACTGCTTTTACTCTGCATATCTCTTTTTTGAGAATGGTAACACGTGTATTTAAAAAAAAAACATTAAGCCATATACTTTTACTCTGCATATCTGTGGGTAATTTTGTTGCATTGTACGTCTGTTGTGTTATGTTCAAAATGGAAATTGGTGGCTCTGTTTCTTTTTCCTACAAGTTAAATAGAAGGAAAGCTGCATTTGACTTATAAGATGATGAAAGACGGAATAAGTTAAGCATTGGTAGAGTTAGTGAGATATCTGGCTGCATTAGCAGAAAATTTAGAGTCTGTAATGTGCAATAGTTTCAAATAAGGATCATGTAAATGCTTATGATTCCTTTATTTAATCTTTGCACGCTATTTGTCACTGGTTACCAAATAATTTTTGCAACTTGTAGTTTCGGGAGAATGTGGCTGCATGGATCTGCTTCTATGATAGAAAGGATATGTTCAAGGCATTCCTTGATAGGATTCTTCGGCTGAAAGAGGTTTGTTTTTGTCTTGGGCTCAACGAATTTTCAGTGGTTTAGTTATCCTCAGTAATTTGGTAATGCTTGTTCTATCGAAAAAGCTTGTTTTCTAACCTGAAGCTGCGTTGTAACTTGCTTTATAAGCATCAGTAACTCCTCCTCGACTACTAATGTGAATAATAACGCATCCTTGGTGGATGATTGATCAGTAGGAAAATTTTAGCTCCACATGAAGTGTAAAATAAGAATCTATTTCAACAGAGTTCTCTCTATCTCTGATGTGAGGGTGCGCTAGAAACTGAGAGTGCTGAAAAGAAACAAAGGCAAAGGAGAAAAACAATATACTTTTATCAAAAGCGCCTAACCACTTTAAGAACACCTTTTGTGTGTGGAGACCCTTGAAAAATGCATAGGTGAACTGTCTACTTTGCTGAACGATCAAATAATTCACAGCTTTTTGTCAAGTCTAAGGATCATATCTTGTAAACTTTGACTTGCATCTTACCTTGAGAATGCAATTGTTTTGTTGTTAGGTTCTATATATAGTGTTAGTAAACCATGGATTGCAGAGTTAGCATAGCTACTGCGTATGGATAGTTTGGTTGACGGGCTAGTTGTGCAGGGATCATAATATAGGGATTGTTATGTTATGTCATTAACAATACACGGATCATTATGGATAAGAGTCAATATATTCTTCAATTATTTGGTACACGTGTACATGTATAGTGAAAATAAATTCTTAAATTCAAGAATGTTAGAATTCTTACTGTATAGTAATATCTTGATTTTCTTAAATAAAATATTCTTATTTTTGTTTTTGCTATGACAAGACATCTTAAAATAAGGCAGCTTACATCAAGGGTAAGTCACCTTTAAGGGAATTATGTTCTATTTTAGGTGCTCTTCGACAGGTATTGCTAATACAATTGATCTTATTTCACATTATATCACACATAAAATAATACATAAATCCTGCATAAGTTGTGTAAGTATTACTTATGCAGGAAAGGGAAATGACAACTACTACTAATCAGTTTTATGTAACAAGCCTATACTTTTCAGCTCTTTATGTAACTTTACTGGTAACTATTGTTTGTCCAAAATCTTTGAGCAATTGTTGAAATCTTATGCAGACTGGTAAAGAAGAATTTATAATTGTCAGCGGTAACGATTAATTTTTATCTTGTTAGACTTTATGACCATATGTACGTAACAGTGATGACATGGTTTCTTTTGGCATTTTTGTTTTATCATGCATCCTTGGTGCTATAAAATTTCATGGTGGAGGTTGTTTAAGCATTAGAATGCTAGAAAGCTATTGTTTCCGATCATCTTGGTCTCCAGGTCACTGTTTCTTTCTCTTAATTTGGTTGATGTGCGACACTTTCATACTAGACTGTGGTTCTGGTGTTGTATTTTCTTTTCTTAAGTTAAACTGTTCCGTTTTTAAGATAACTTTCTGATTGCGGCTGTTTCATATGGTTGAACATTTCAGGGCATTGGTAGTTCATTAGTGGTAAAGTTACTGCTGCTATTCATTGTTTTATCTCACAGTCTAAGACCTGGCTGCAGGGTAGAAGCTTGACAATTGCTGAGAAAATTAATTATCTACTTTTCATGATCAATGCTTTCCAGGTACATTTACTTACTTATTGGTGGATCTTACTCTAATTTTCTGATTCCATTTCCCTTCACCTCTAATATCTGATTTCTTTTTCTACATTTTCTGAATTTTAATTATTTCTCTAATTTTAGATCGTAAATGTTATGAAGTATGGGCAAGTATATGTTCCCTGCTCTACCAGCATATGAGATGGACACATCCACATTTCTTCTTCCTAGTTTTACGAAATTATTCTTAACCTATATCGATGTTGAATGTATCTCTGAGTCGTATAATCGATTTTCTCATTGTTAGAATTGCACCCGGTTAATATATGGATTTTAATCTCTTTATATGGTCTTGAACAATCCTTCTGCTTGTGTGGTGTTGACTGTTGCATTTGTCCCGAAGTCCATTTCTCAACATGGTATAGCCAAAACCCATATCTAATGTTGGGCTACCTAATATTGGTTATCCATGTTATGCTACCCATGCTCCATATATACAGCCCTTTGGTATGCGGTAGGTTAGTATTATTGTGGTTTTTTGTGGTTGAGTTTGGCCTAAGGTCCAATTTTTTTGTTTTTAAATTCATGAAAAATTATAGCATCTTGAATGTTGGGAAAGCATATTGTTTTTATATTCACCAATAAAAAAGCGTATTTCTACACCTGTAGCGACTGTTAGGTATCTGCATTGCTTCCTGGTACATAATTCATGGCCGTTGTACTATTATTTTCCTATTTTGTTTTCTGGGAGTGTTATTGATTGTACTCTTTTTTATGTTGTCATTTATTTTCATTTGGATGAATTATTTACTACTTTTGTTCTTTCAGAGTTTAGAAGATGAGATAGTTAGCAAAAAGGTATTGAGATTAGCTGGTCTGCAGTGTTGGCATTGCTTGTCATATGGTCGATTTCAGGTAACTCGTACTGTGTTGCTAAATGGAGTAGAATGTTCCTCATCCCATCTCATTTTCTTCTTCTTCTTCTTCTTCTTCTTCTTCTTCTTATTCTTCTTATTATTATTATTATTATTTTTCTTGAGAACAGATGGAGCTCTGTCTTAACCCTGATCTAATCAAGAAATGGAAGAAGATTGCAAAAAGAGCCAAGGAGGCAGCTAAAAGAGGGGAATCTTTTGATCCCTCAAAGATGCTAGAACTGAATTTCTTGAGACATCTAATTGAAGAGTTTCTTGAGGTATCTGATAAGGGACTTGTCTTTCCACCATTCTCTCTAGCTTGTTCTAGCAGAAAATTTCTGATGCTTACTTTGCCATGATCAGGTTCTTGATTGCAAGGTTTTTCCTCAGCCAAACTCTGAGGTTGATGATCGCTTGGATATCACGAATGATTTTGAAGGTGTTAATGATGCCTCTGTCCTATACTGTGAACGATTTATGGAGTTCCTCATTGATCTATTGAGCCAATTGCCAACTAGAAGGTAATAATGCTCTCTGTAGTAGAATAGCTTCCGATGGAGAAAGTTAAAGGATGCTTGGCTATGTAGCAGAAACATAAACATGAGTGTCACGTACGGTGTGGACTCAGATACAAAGTGATTAGTGTTGAAAATTAGGAACATGATACCATTCCATCACAATTGCTAGTTTAAAGCGCATAAAATCATTTAATTCTTGATTGTGCTCCTTTTTGCGGAGCTTGGTACTTCTCAGTTTGGCTGACGTTCACTACCACCGTTATATTTGCTACATAATTTATCAACACTAGATTTGTTCCAATTTGTTACCATTTTCTCACGTTGCTTTTTCTATTTGGTTGTTCTGCAGATATATAAGGCCTGTTGTTGCTGATGTTGCTGTGGTTGCCAAATGTCATTTAAGTGCTCTCTATAGGCATGAAAAAGGAAAACTTTTTGCCCAGCTGGTTGACTTACTTCAGTTCTATGAAGGTTTTGAAATTGATGACCATTTAGGGAGACAAATGACTGATGATGAAGTGGTTCAGGCTCATTATGATCGTTTCCAGTCATTCCAGCTCCTTGCATTTAAGAAGATACCCAAGGTCTGTTTTGATTTCTGTTCCTTTTGATGATGATGAACAGCTCTGGATATTGTTTCTTTTTAAGAGAATGCAATTTTTATGCACAATATAACTGTATCATATTTAATCTGTTTACCCCTCTCTCTCTCTCTCTCTCTCTCTCTCTCTCTCTCTCTCTCTCTCTCTCTCTCTCTCTCCCCCCATGTTTCTGTAGCTACGGGAACTTGCATTGTCAAATGTTGGTGCAATAAACAAGCGTGCTGATCTATCCAAGAAACTTTCTGTGCTTACTCCTGAGGAGCTGAGAGATTTAGTATGCCGGAAGGTTCGTGAAATGGCTCTTTACTATCTCCGATATATGACATAGAAAATAGGATAATCGTTCATTATTTATCATGTGAAGTTCTTCTATATACAAATTATGAAGTGTGCAAGTTTACTAATTAAAAAAGAAATTATAAAAGAGTGCAAGTTAGAGGTCATCCTTTTGATATTTTCGATGAGGAAAACTTCTGTTTAGTCGGAATATACCAAGTACTTAGGTGCACTACTTGTCTTGTAAAAGTTTGAATGCTGGGTGCTAAATCTGTTGAAAAATACTTAAACCCTTCAGTGATGTTCTTCGACAGTGTTGATAGTCATGTTTGTATAACTTCTGTTATGGTACCTTGTTATCTCAAATTCTATGAAAAGTAGATTTCAGCTGAAGTAGTGACATCTAGACGATGATTAAATCAACTTTTTTGACGGTTAATGACTCAGCACACTATACAATGATGATAAAACCAAAAGGTATATCTCTTTCTTGTGGAGATATAGGATTCAGAGATAGATTAGCCACAAAGGACTAATGATCTCTGTAAACCACTGATTCAACTGCTAATGGGTTTACAGCTATTCTTACTAATCTTTACATGTGCGATTTTCTCTTCGGTGAACCTGCTTAAACAAATTACAATCTGGATAATTTGCATTGTTTGACTTGCTTCATGGATTTGAACATATTGGGCTCTATTAGAAATGCCAACTCCTCCTTGTCTATTTCCATGTTTGCATCAGCGTGATTTCGGGTCGTTCTTGCAAAATAGCATTGGTACACAAAACTATACCTTTCGTATAGATTGTTACCGAGGCTACAAATGATTAACTTGTTTACCTTTAAAATAATGGAGAAAATGATTGTTCGTTTCACGGCATTGAGGTCCATAAGGACCCAAAAAAGAAAAGGAAGGAATATAAGGCAGATGACTAGAACTATAGGTGCTTTGCTTAGCTCTATGACAAATTCTATAGTTGTTTGATGAAAATACGATTTTCCGTTGAAGGGGATTTCTGATAATTGTTGTTTGATGTGCAGTTAGTCTGTGTGTGCTCTCTTATCTTTAACTATTTAGAGAGCTGCCTCTCGAGCAACCCCTACTAGTTATCTTTGCAAAAAATGCAGATTGGTTGCTGTATGCTTTCTGACTGATATCATGTCGGATAGTGCAGCTTAAACTGTTAAGTCAGAGATGTGTTGTTGGTGGCTTAGTTACCTCATAATTGCTTTCTGGTTTTTATTGCTAAACGTTTAATATTAGTGCATTTGCTCTCTTATCCCTTTGGTAGTTATACTCGCTTATCTCCATAATAGCACAAGTAATTATCTTCCGCAAAATGATAGATTGTTATTGCTTGTCTGATACCTCCTCCTGTATTGCAGCTAAAACTGATATCAGTGGATGATCCATGTTCAGATAGAGTTGATTTCTTAATTGAAGTAATGGTATCATTCTTTGAGAGACAGCAGTCGCAGAAAGAGGCCATAAATGCTCTTCCTCTTTACCCTAATGAGCAAATAATGTGGGATGAAAGCCTTGTACCAAGTATCAACTACACTGGGGAAGGATGCCTGGCACTTCCAAAGCTCAATCTACAGTTTTTGACACTTCATGACTATCTGCTTAGAAACTTCAACCTCTTTCGCCTTGAATCAACCTATGAAATCCGTGAGGACATCCAAGAAGCTGTGCCACATCTCCTCGCTTATATCAATAATGAAGGAGAGGCGGCGTTTCGAGGTTGGTCTAGAATGGCTGTACCAATTAAAGAATTTAAGATTACAGCAGTAAAACAACCAAATATAGGTGAAGTAAAGCCATCTGCCGTAACAGCAGAAGTTACTTTCAGCATCTCCAGCTACAAATCACAAATTAGGTCAGAATGGAATTCACTTAAAGAGCACGACGTTCTCTTTTTACTTTCTATTCGTCCTTCATTTGAGCCTCTCAGTGCCGAAGAGGCTGCTAAGGCAACTGTACCACAGAGGCTTGGTCTTCAGTGTGTGCGCGGCTGTGAAATAATCGAGTTGCGTGATGAGGAGGGAACTCTTATGAACGATTTTACTGGGAGAATCAAGCGGGACGAGTGGAAACCTCCAAAAGGAGATCTTAGAACTGTTACTGTTGCGCTTGACACAGCACAATACCATATGGATGTTGGTGATATAGCAGAGAAAGGCGCAGAAGATATTTATGGTACATTTAATATACTGATGAGGAGGAAACCGAAGGAGAACAATTTCAAAGCCATCTTAGAGTCTATAAGAGATCTGATGAATGAAACATGCATAGTTCCTGACTGGCTGCACGACGTATTTTTGGGCTATGGAAATCCTTCTGCAGCACAGTGGACTAATATGCCAGACCTCCTTGAAACAGTGGATTTCAAAGATACCTTCCTAAATGCTGATCATGTTAGGGAGTGTTTTCCAGATTATCAGGTATTTATTGTCTTTCTTTTTCTGGTACTTATGCTGTGGTGTTCATTGTACTCACTCTGTCTTTCTCTCTGTTTCCTCATCTTCTTTGTTCTAGGTTTGCTTCGTTAACCAAGATGGCATAGAAAGCTTGCAACCAAGCCCCCCCTTTAAGATTAAGCTTCCTAGGAATCTGAAAGGGAAAGCTCATGCTCTTCCTGGAAGTGAAAAATTTACTATAGCTTCAGCTGATGCTGTAGGTATGCCAGAAGTTCATTCTGAAAGAGACAAGCTTATTGTCGAAGCATATATCCCTCCTGATCCAGGTCCCTATCCTCAGGATCAACCAAAGCGGAACTCAGTTAGATTTACCCCGACACAGGTGCTTATCACATCATACATGATTTATGGTTCTAATTTCTTTATTTTCTCAGATGTTATCCTCATTGTTTTGTTTTTTTGGGTTCAATTTTTTTTTTTTAATTCAACCAAAGTATAACAATGTACACAGCTAACTCTTTTGGACTCCAGAGCTAGTTCTCAAAAAAAAAAAAAAAAACGCAAAACTGTATCTACATCATTGAGCAAAATTGGGCTTACAATGCTATCATTAGTTCCGGCTCAGCACCTTCGAGGAAGGGTATAAACTGGAACCTCATTATATAGCAGCAATCCAGCCAACTCTATGTTGGATGCCTATTCAACCCTCCAATGACTCTTCCATTTACAACTCCTCTGGCCTATGATATGGAGTTGTATAACCTCATTGTTTTTGTTTGTGTTTTATCGAATTCTATTACTTTTGCTGTCTTGTTCTTATTCTCATATGTCCCCTAATTTCTAAGATGATTCGTATTTCATATTTGAAAAAAAGGCTAGCCGAATACTTAAACACTGTTGTCCAATCTGAATGTGCAGTATTTAATCAGATAAGAAATATGCAGATTCTAGGGGCAAAGTGAAATGTAGAATGACTTTGTAGTTACCTATCAGTTTAAAAATGACTTTATAGTAATACTGAATGCTTTATGTAGTCTGCCTGCTACTTTCACACTGAATGCTTTATGGGTTCTTGAGTCTGCCTGCTACCTTCACATTGAAGTGGACATGTGGTATTGGTTCTACTTTTCTTCTATTTTGGTTGGGTTACAAAAACGGTTGTGGTAGGCAGTTTCCTGCCTTCTAATATGTGCTTGTGGAGCCAGTAAATCTTGCTTTTAATGATATGCAATAAATCCAACTTTCTACCTTTTTGCCCTATAACCGAATCAAATTTGTATTGCTTGGGATCCTTGCCTAAGAAGGGTAGTAATTTACTTTATGGAGGAATTGTCTAACATCAAGGATTCCATGCATCGATGTTGTCATGGTGTTTGAGTATATGTCCCAAGGTTGTAATGGCATTGTGCTACTATTGGTTACATTTAAAATACGCTGATAAACGAAGACTATTTTTCATTGCCTCTTATAGATGCAGATTGAAGATGAACTCGTCTTTGAAAATTGGAAAAAAGTATTCAAAGTTCTGAATTATGATGCTTGTGCCGAATCCTTTGGGCACAACTTACATAAAAGCAAGTTGTGGATTAAAGAGACTCACTTTAATCTTGTTTCTGGACTTGTGCTTTGCCCAAATTATCTTTTCATTTCTTTTGCTTTTACTTTCTGCTCAAGTGGGTGAATCTTCTCTTGCTTAATTGTATTAAATTTCAAGATTCAGAATTTGGTAATGCTTGTTGGTTTCAATGGTAGTTTTGAAATTCTAATTAGAGTTCAAAGAAAGAGCATTTTGTAGAGTCACCCCATGAAATTCTATGTTTTTTGGATTTGTTGGTATCAAAACGACATTCCCAAAACAAGACAGATTCACGTCAATCTCTATTAACTATAGTTGTTTGCGTGCAACTAGGAAAACATGATTGGATACACATTCTATATCTAGAATTGGCTTCAGACGACCTATTAATTATCATTGCACCTCCTTGCTGTTTTATGATCCTGGAATAGTAAGTTTTATCAGAGGGATGCTATTGTCCTATTTAGACCGTAACACCTGTTAGGAGCACTGAGCTTAAGTAAGCAAAAACATTTCTTGGTAAACTCTCCATCAATCACATGGAGAGAGATCATCTTTATATACCTATCGTTATTTGAGATATAGGTGAATTTGTCTTAGGAAAAAACACAATGGAAGCAAAGGATCCTTTCCATTTGGACCAAGATTTTTTGGCATTTTCCGCTTCCGAGATTCAAAATACATGAACTCTGACCAGTATTTTGTAATGTACTTCTTCACTGTTTTGATATGAGGAGAATTGCAACATGTGACTTTTGGTACAGTTTCCAAATGTCTAAATTTTAATTTTAAAAGAAGTGAATTGGTCTAGTCTTACTTAGCTTGGAAGTTGGTGTAATAAATGAAAAGTTCCAAACATATAATAGATGGAGGGTGTGGTTGTGATTAAGAATTACTTGTTGCACTGAGGGGTCTTTTCAATTTGATCAGAGACTTGTATATTGGTGTGCGGATAAGTTTGAGATTAGCGAACCTCTAGTTATAGATAACCCCTAACTTGCCTTAAAAAGCCAATTGTTTAGTATTGGTAAGAAACAGGCCTGAGTAGAGCATAATGAACATAAATGATTCATATAGTCGGCTCCAACTAATTTGGGACTGAGATATAGTTGATTTTCAAGGTTCTATTTGTTTTTAAGACCAGCGGAAAAACAGAGTGAAAATCTGTGGTGCTCCTCTCACACTGTTTGTTGTCTTACTACTGTACAATCAAATCAAGTATCTTCGACTTCAAGTTGTTGCTCTCTTTCATTCTCCTTGTAGCTTGTCTCTTTTAAAATTCAAGTCTGATTGTGTTAATTTGGTTTAAGAATCACTCTGATTGTTCTACTTAAGTTTACTCTGGAATCTTTGCTATCGTTGGCCTATGTAGGTTGGAGCAATTATCTCAGGCATTCAACCAGGTTTATCCATGGTTGTGGGTCCCCCTGGTACGGGAAAGACTGATACGGCTGTGCAGATTTTGAATGTTCTCTATCATAATTGCCCTTCTCAACGGACCCTGATAATAACTCATTCTAATCAAGCTTTAAATGATCTTTTTGAGAAGATAATGCAAGTAAGATATTTTCTGGGTCTTGAGTTTTATGCATTTGAAATGCGATATGAATTTGTTGCAATTTTTCCAATTTTTTTTGTAACTAATAATGACTTTCCTCTGCTGTGATTACTTTAGAGAGATGTGCCAGCTCGCTATCTTCTCCGGCTTGGTCAGGGAGAACAAGAATTAGCAACTGATCTTGACTTCAGTCGTCAGGGAAGAGTGAATGCCATGCTTGTTCGGCGGCTGGAACTGCTTAGTGAAGTTGAGCGCCTTGCAAGGTCCCTTCAACTTCCTGAGGATGTTGGTTATACATGTGAAACTGCAGGATATTTCTGGCTGCTTCATGTATACTCACGGTGGGAACAATTTTTAGCTGCTTGCGCTGAAAATCAAGATAAACCTACATTTGTTCAGGACCGGTTTCCCTTTAAGGAATTTTTTTCTAATACTCCCCAGCCAGTTTTCGCGGGAAAGTCCTTTGAAAAGGACATGCGTGCAGCTAAGGGGTGCTTTCGTCATTTGAAAACGATGTTTCAGGAGCTCGAAGAATGTAGGGCATTTGAATTACTCAAGTCCACTGTTGATCGATCTAATTACCTGATGACCAAACAGGCAAAAATTGTGGCAATGACCTGCACCCATGCGGCACTTAAAAGGAAGGATTTTCTTCAAGTGGGTTTCAAGTATGACAACCTGTTGATGGAAGAAAGTGCCCAAATTTTGGAAATTGAAACTTTCATCCCTATGTTGCTTCAGAGGCAGGAAGATGGCTATGCTCGGCTTAAACGCTGTATACTGATTGGTGACCATCATCAATTGCCCCCTGTCGTGAAAAATATGGCTTTTCAGAAGTACAGCCACATGGATCAGAGTCTCTTCACAAGATTTGTCAGGCTAGGGATTCCATATATTGAGTTGAATGCGCAGGGTAGGGCACGGCCAAGTTTAGCTCGGCTTTACAATTGGAGATACAGAGAACTGGGGGATCTGCCTTATGTGAAAGAGAATGCGGTCTTTCATAAAGCAAATGCTGGATTCTCATATGACTATCAGTTGGTAGATGTACCCGATTACAATGGCAGAGGTGAAAGTGCCCCTTCACCCTGGTTCTATCAGAATGAGGGAGAGGCTGAATACGTAGTCAGTGTCTATATGTATATGCGTTTACTTGGATATCCTGCGAATAAGATATCAATCTTGACTACTTACAATGGTCAGAAACTTTTGATCCGTGATGTGATAAATAGAAGATGTGTCCAATATGACTTTATTGGTCCACCACACAAGGTAAATATACTGTTACCTCTTTGAGCTGTATCTTGTTGTTTCAGCTTCTGGCATTTTAGTGAGGATCTTTATTAGAATTCGAAAGCAAAATTTTCTCTAGTTTATTTTCTCATTGGCATCTATCTTCGGGAAAGGGGGATTGGGAATTGTGGGAAAAGAGGTGGTTCTGTTGAAACATGATCTTTAAGAGCGGGATAATCTTTATCCAAAAAAAGAGAGCGGGACGGGATATTACCTCAAATGTCATCAATAGTATAACATGTGAGTCTGTATTCTAGAAGTTTCTGAACAGTTGCAGTGAAGATCCTCTTTAGACTTGGAAAACAACATTCTCTCTTTTGTTTTCTCGTTGGCATCTTTCTTTGTTTGGGGGGGGGGGGTGGTCTGGAAAAAGGGGAAGTTGAGTTGAAACATGACTGGTAAGGTGGAATACTACCTCAAATGTCATAAATAGTGTAACATGTCGGTGTATTTGGAATGAATGCTTTCCTCTATCGTTTCAAGGGGGCCCCGCAACATACAATGGGGGAATTGTTAATAAATGCTTAATGGTTTCTCCCTCTGAATGTCTGTTAATTTTTGTGTTACTTTTTGGGATAGGTTACAACTGTCGATAAGTTTCAAGGTCAGCAGAATGATTATATCTTATTGTCTCTCGTCCGTACGCGCTTTGTTGGCCACCTTCGTGATGTCAGAAGATTGATTGTTGCAATGTCCCGTGCGCGTCTGGGTCTTTATGTTTTTTGTCGACGTTCTCTTTTTGAACAATGCTATGAACTCCAACCGACGTTTCGACTTCTTTTAGAGAGACCTGATCACCTCGGCCTCAATGTTGATGAGGCAACATCCCTGACAAATCGTCCTGTTGGAGAAACTGGACCAATCAGTCTTGTTAGTGGACCTGAAGAAATGCAGGGTATTGTGAATTTCAAGATGCATCAGGTCTATCAGGTATCTTCTCTCTGACTGCAATATATGGATGATAATTTTTGGATGACATTTTGGAAGCTTGAAGCATTGCTAGCTTAGTCTTGTGGATTTGATTCAAAACCTTAGTCAATGGGAACTGTTTGATGTTTCCTGTGTTGACTTCTGGGGACACACCGGTTAAGAAATGGTATATGATGGTGTTGCCAATTATATATTTTGCTTTATTTTGTATAAATTTCTTCACAAGTCACCGATTAAGAGTAATATACTATTGGATGGTGTAGCATACTGTGACATGCTTGAGTGTCTTGTGACATCTAGAAACATATACTGATTAAACGATGGTGCATGTTGGTGCAGCCCCCTGTCAACATGAAATGGTAGAAATGTTGTAAATGTCATGGAACTGTTCTTTCATCTCTTGTTTGTGTAGTTTAAGACATTTGTTTCCTTCTTTTATGCCTTCTGCTCAACTCTACACCTGAGAGGCCTCCCCTTCACTTCTCAATGTTGCCTAGATACTTAATTTACAGCGTTTATACACATTATTTTTCTGATGGGGAGCCTTGGAACAATGGTGTGATCTATAGGTCACGGCTTTGAGCCGTGGAATCAGTCACTGATGCTTGCATCAGGGCAGGCTGCCTACATTACACCCCCAGGCGTGCGCCCCTTCCCCGGATCCTTCGTGAACGCGGGATGCAAAGCCCTACTTTTTTCATAATTTGGTGCTCAACGTGTTCCTCTATCTTCTGCACAGGCACGGATGATGAGCCATATTGAGTATCCTCCTCATCCGGAATCTGTCCCCGTGCAAAGTGTGGAGCAGAATGCGATGTCCCTATCCCATCGTATGGCTACTGATAAGACAGCTATTGAAGATGGCGCACAAGACACAGAACCATCAGAGTCGATGGAGTCCCCGAAGGATCCACCTGATGATGGAGAGATGTTAGTTGCAAGCCATTCAAATGGAGAGGTTGATGGTAAGGATGAGAGAGTTGATACTGGCGGAATGGACATCGAGAACAACTTGAATGTGGAAAGCAAGATGGAAGAGTAATATAAGCTATTCTGCAAGTTTGCCTTTCTGGCCCCCCATGTAACTTGATTGCCACAGAGATGTAAAATATGATATTCATTATCAGCGGCCCTAAGTTGTATAGATCTCTTAAAAGGTTGTCAGTTCAAAGGCCAGATGTCGTGGAACAGCTGCAAATGCAATGTTACGTTGGCTGCATTCGACTTCCACAAGCAGCACGGTTCTAAGCTCCACAGCCCGTGACTTGGTTGCAGTGTGTGTAGCAAAATTGTGTTCTCGTAGGTGGTAATCACCAATATGAGCAGTAAATCAAAATAATTATTCTGTAGAGATTGGAGGTGGGGAAAACCCAGGGCGAAGGGTGTGCTGTTGGCGAATGGACTGCACCACCTCGAGATCCTCATCAAGACACTGTGCGTGTATGGCTGGGGAGGGGCTGCTCCTCATTGGTTCACTTACCAGCGAGTTCAGGAGGTGCCTATGGTCGGTAAAATGACACAACTTTTGTAACTTATTTCCGGAAATTATGGCCAAGTTCTCCTATTTTGAGAGTAGGTATTCTGATATTAACCCTTGCTTGACTTGTTAAAATCTCTAGCCTCTGTATTGTCATCTGACTCCTCTTGTTCTAAAGCTTAAGCTTTCATTCAACTTGCAGACACTTTAATTTCAATTTCAACGTTCTCAAACACATCTTTCCACATTTCAACCTATCAAATCAAATACTTCTCTTCTCATCATAAAAACAATTGATTTGGGTAACGTGGAATATAGAAGTGATATTATTATTATTATTGCTATTGTTGTTATTATTGTTATTGTTACCCTTTGTGGGTCTTTATGAAATGCTATCTTTTACCTAAGAAACTTCTAAGTTCATCTATATATATATATAAAGCTGGGTCTAAGAGACCAATTTTACATTTTTAAACACAACTTCTCTTTATCTTCCTACAATGGCCAACTTGTGTCTCTAGCAACTTCTAGAGTAAATAAGACTTCAACTCTTCGCGTAGTAAACGTGTCATGTCAAATAAAGATGTTAGATCGAATACCAAATTATTATTATAATCTCTTTAACAGAATATCCTAGTCAGCTGCCATTCCTGTGTCCACATTCTCCTAGCTGGCCTGCCGGCCGCTGGCCCCTATCAAAATGGACCAACGCCACCCTCAGAAGTCAGAAGAATTCACTTTTTTTTTCCTTTTCCTAAACCAGGGTGCGAAAAGACAGTTACATACTCCAAAAAAGTAGGAAAAGGTGGAGGAAAATCAGTTGTAAGTTGGAGGAAAGTGATTGCGTTTACTTTGTCATCCCTTAATTTTTTTTTTCCTACTTAATACGAATCATTAAGATAAGATATGCGCTTCATTTTGTGTTGACCTTAATTGAGAATTGATACTGTTTATAAAGTAATTTGACTCGTATATTACTACATTTGTTTCGTCTCCTTCCCCATATTCCGTGACAGAAAATTATTTAACAGTAGATTTCAACGGACAGAAGAATCCACTTTTGAAAATATCCATCAAAGAAGGACCAGCCAAAAAAAAAAAAAAAAAAGAGAAAAAGAGAAAAAGAAAAGGAAAAGAAAAAGGAAAAGAAAAAGTGGAGTGTGCGATTTGCACTAGTACAAGTCATACAAGAATATTTAGGACTAAGTCAAACATTCAAAGTTTATTAGAAACATTTATTACGATGTGAGGCTTTCTTGGATCATTAGATAGATGCCTGCCTTGCCTTCACATCCATACAAAGCACATCCTTCCAATCTCTCTCTCTCCCCTTTCTCTCATGAAAAACGTACAAAACATAATATTCAAAATAATTCTAGAAATAGTTGTTATAAAAATGACCACATGTATAACAAAAAAAACAAAACACCACTTTCAATTAGGAAAAGGATTCAATATTTTAAGGCAAGTTAACCCTTGTATTTCACGTCAATGAACTAAGATGATGAACATAACAGACAAAACTACTAGTACTACAGTAAGAGTTGAACCAAGTCTTGGTCTTTCTTCATTTTCTTCTCTTCTTTCATACTTGAGAAAAGAAAAAAACTGCAGATGAGTGTGAAAGAAGAAACATTAATCATAGAGGTGTCCTCTGATCAACAATCAATTATTACAACAGATGACACTATGGGTTCAGAATATTCATCTGCTCAAGAACAACTCTTAGAATTTATGGAGAAACTGAGTTCAATTCTCACTGAATTGAAAGATGATAAAAGGGTTATTATGACCAACAGTACTCCTATTCAGAAAGCCATTGAATCACTTGAAGTCGATTTTAAACGTGCCGAGGCCTTATTGAAAAGCAGCCAAATTTCCCCTGCTGCACATGATGAGCAACACATACAATTACAAGTAATTGTGCAGAATCTTGCAAGGGCTTTAGGCCTTGTGCTTTTTGCTAGTCATGACGTTGTCGAAATTACTAACAAGGTTGAGATTGAGACACTGAGAAGAGAGATGATGAAGATGAGTAGTGTTAATAAGCCTAGTTTGATCATGAGTTCAGATGAATCCGAGTTCTCATCATATGATCGAGAGATAGTGGAAGAAGAAGACGATCGAATAACTTTAGATGTCGATGATATTGTTGTTCAAATCAAATATAGTGATGCTGAAAATCTTAAGTGTGCGCTCCATGGATTGAATACATTGGTTTTGGATGGTATGGTTACTAAAGAAAGGGTTCATCATGAAGATATGATCCCCGTTCTGTTTAATCGATTGAGTTCAAGTAAAGCTGACCATAGATTGATCATACTCAGAATACTAAAAGCCCTGGTCGCTCAAGACGAGGAACATAAGGTACATTAACTTAGTACTCCCTCCGTCCCAATTTATCTAGCACCGTTCAGATTTCAAGAGTCAAACAAGTTTTTCTTTGACTTTATCATATGCCTTTTAAATAGTTTAAATTGTTAATTGTTATGACTTATAGTACCTTTATACGTACTTCCCAATTATGTAAATTTTATTTCAAAAAGTTTAGAAATTCTATCTTCGAATTCACGATCAAAATTAAGAAGTTTGATTCGTGAAATCCGAACTGTGCTACATGAATTGGGACGGAGGGAGTATTAATTAAATGCATCTATATTTTGAGGATCAAGAAGCTGAAAGTTTGGACTTTTCACATTGTGTGCAGGAAAAGATGGCAGAAATGGGAAATTTATCGATACTGGTGAAGTCGTTGGGTCGTGATTTGGAAGAGCAAAAAGAAGCAGTGGGGTTGTTGGTGAGTCTCTCTAATGTTGCTGCAGTTAAGAGAAGAGTTGGGAGAATCCAAGGCTGCATTGTAATGTTGGTTGCAATTTTTAATGGAGATGATCAAATGGCTTCTCATGATGCTGCCAACTTGTTAAATTCTTTATCAGGCAATACTCAATATGCTCTTCATATGGCTGAGGCTGGTTACTTCAAGCCTCTTGTACACTACTTGAACCAAGGTATTTTACGAAACTTCCATAAATTATATACTCCCTCCGTCCCAATTTGCTAGATGCAGAGGCACATAATTGATCGATATGAACATAATGAGTCGCTAACTGATTAATATATGTTTGCAGGATCCGATATGAGTAAGATTCTAATGGCAACAGCACTTTCTAGAATGGAGTTGACAGAACAAAATAGAGCTAGCCTTGGACAAGATGGAGCCATTGAACCCCTAGTGAAAATGTTCACAACCGGGAACCTAGAAGCTAAGCAATCTTCTCTAAACGCGTTGCACAACTTATCTGGCTCGAAAGCAAACGTTCAGCGTCTGATAAGATCAGGCATCGTTTCAACTCTACTACAGCTTCTTTTCTCCGTGACATCGGTGCTCATGACTCTAAGAGAGCCAGCATCCGCGATTCTTGCAAAAATTGCAGCTCAATCGGAAGCTGGCATTGTACTAGTGAAACAAGATGTTGCGCAGCAGATGCTTTCGCTCCTTAATCTGACTAGTCCAGTAATCCAGTGTCACTTGTTAGAAGCACTTAATGCTATTTCTGCACGTCCGAATGCCTCAAGGGTCAGAAGAAAAATGAAGGAAAATGGCGCTGTTCGCCTTCTCTTGCCATTCCTAACAGAAAACCGCAAAACCGAGATAAGGAATGGAGCTTTAAATTTGATTTACGTATTATCTAATGACATGAAAGGTGGAGAGCTAATGGAACAACTAGAAGAAATGCATCTGAATACATTGATAAATGTCGTTTCATCATCTTCAACAACAGATGATGAAAAGGCCGCTGCTATTGGTATACTAAGCAATTTTCCAGTGAGTGATAAGAATGTCACGGATGTGTTTATGAGAGCAAACTTATTGCCCATTTTGATTTCCATAATAATGTCTTGTACTCCTACAACATCACGATTATTGGCTGAGAACATAGCCGCAATATTAATCCGATTTACTCTTCCTTCGGATAAGAAACTACAACAGTTTTCTGCTGACAATGGGGTGATCAATGCTCTGGTAAAGCTGCTCACGTGTGGTTCGATAGTTGCCAAATCTAGAGCTGCAACATCTCTAGCTCAACTATCTCAAAACTCATTCGTTCTGAGAAAATCGAGAAAATCAAGATGGTTTTCTTGTGCCCCTCCTCATCCTACAGATGGTTTTTGTAGTGTACATGATTGTCATTGCTCTACAAGAAGCACATTTTGCTTGGTAAAAGCAAGGGCAGTGCCTCTGTTAGTCGAAATATTACAAGGCAACGAAAGGGAAGCCGATGAAGCTGCACTAACTTGCCTCGCAACATTATTACAGGATGAGATTTGGGAAAATGGGAGCAATTTCTTAGTGAAAATGTCATGTGTACAACCAATTATCAAGAATCTTGAAGAAGGGATGAGTCTGAAAGCTCAAGAGAGATCACTTTGGATTTTGGAAAGGATTTTCAGAGTGGAGGCTTATAGAGTTGAGTATGGTGAATCTGCACAAGTGGTGCTCATTGATCTAGCACAGAATGGTGACTCATTGTTGAAACCTACAGTGGCTAAACTGTTAGCACAACTTGAGCTCTTGCAACCCCAATCAAGTTACTTTTGAGACATCATGTTAATGAGTTTCTTTTTGTATACTTCAAATATTTGTTGATTGATTGAAATATTGAAATTGTACAGTGCTTATACTGATAAACATTTTCAGTTGCGATTTTTTCTCGTTATTAAAAAAAGGTTTTTGGAAATGAATTAACCTTGTTATCTTCAGCACATTATTTCAGCATTCTGAAGTCCTAGTGTAGAGGCAACCGCTTCTTCTCCTCCTAAACGTGTGAGTATTGTGAAAAAATATGAACATCTAATTCAAAACCTTATGACAATTGGTGAAGTAGCCCAGGATTGTTTAAGCCCCTTCGAGACCCTTGCACAATCAATGATGGACAAATGTACCATTCTCTGATGCCCTTAAATGTAGAAGGTCAGGGTTCGAGCCGTACAAACAGCCTCTTGCAGAAATGTAGGGTAATGCTGCATACAATAGGCTCTTGTGGTCCGGCTGCACCGAACTGCTCTTTCATTTTTTTTAGAGAGAGGGGTGGGGGGTTTGGGGGGCATTGAGTACAGAGACACTTAATTAGGCTCTTCATATGAAGCTGGTTATTTCAAGCCTCTTGTACACTAGTTGAACCAAGGTACACGAATTGTACCTATTTGATTAATTTATCCTAGTACTAACTATTTGATAAGATTCTAATGACAACAGCACTTTCAAGATGAAGCTCACAGATCAAAAGAGAGCTGGAGCAATTGAACCCCTAGTCAAAATGTTCACCACTAGAAACCTAGAAGCTAAGTTAAATCTATAAGATCTATATTACTAATAACTCTACGTAGCCACTGCTAAAAATAAACTGAAAAGTGAAGACGAAAACCTCTATGTTCATGACTTTCTGTTATTGTTCTTGGACCTGGGCAATGGCGATCTGATCGGATCATGCTTCCAAGTGAGTGCAAAACAAGGCTTGTCAGTTAATCTATGACGAAACATCCAAACAGTTGCCCAATAGTCGTTATGTTCATGCAAACCGTAAGATCTATAGAACTTCTTCCAACCTGAATTAAGCACATAAAGCTTAGAATCTGCCCAAGACTTGAATATCATATCGTATGCAACCCCGTCTGGACCATAAGTAGTCACTTGTATTCCTTTACTATCATAAACATCTTCATGTTCTTGCAACATTGGCAATATAAAAGCTATGACTTTGTCTCTGTTCAAAGAAAGCCTGTTAAAATTATCGCTTAAATCTGTGTGTGTCAAGTGCTTTTCGAAGGGTTCACTGCATATTCCAATGATTCCTCTTAAACTTTGAATAGGTGGAATTCTTGGCAATCTTTTGCTTAGCATGTTTTGGAGTAAAATAGCATCTTCCTCTTTCAAAACATGGTGTTTCATTGATAAAAGTATATAAGCTGCATTATTAATGACCTCCCTCTCCTCCTCCTCGTCGTTGTCTCTATTTTCCTCATGGATTTGTTCATTATCAGCCATGATTGGTGGTTCCACTTCCTTGGATTTATTGTTAAGTATTGTTCCTCTTGACGATCTCTTGAATATGCTTCCCTTTTTCGCCATGATTTATTCACTCACTCTTTAAAACCTAATGAGAATTAAACTACATCAAATTATAGGGAAAGGGTGTATAGACTATAGTGTTATGAAGAAGAAAGACTTCTTAAAATCTCAGGAATTTTAATAAGGTTCCTACTACCATTATACAGTCCTGGGGTGTGCGTCTTAGTACTCATTTATTTATGGATATATATATGTTTTTTTCCTAATTTTTCGTGTTTGTATTTATGGTATTTGCGTGTTTATTGGTACTTTAATTAAGGGAAAAAGCTAATGATTTTCGTGTCGTCAAATATTAATACAGTAAACTATGGTATGTAACTGAAGATTTTATTTTTACCAAAGCAAGCGCAAAAGTGCTAATAATTCGCAATTATCCTCGCCTTGTCTTTTTTGTAAGGAAAAAGGGCCAAATATACCCATCTACTTTCAGATATTGTCTAAATTTAATCTCTGTTATACTATCGGGTCAAATTTACCCCTACCGTTATACTATCGGGCCAAATTTACCTCTACCGTTATACTATCGGGCCAAATTTACCCCTACAATCAACAAACTTTTAAAAATTACCCTTTAGTCCGTCACCCAGAATCTCCCAAATCATTTTAATTAAGTTACTGATTCTTCTTCTTGGTCCACTATTTTCGAAATAATTGGCATTTACCCGCTTACTAAATTGGAGAAAAAAAATAAGAGAAAAAAATATTAAATAATACAACCATTAATAAACAAAGTATAGTAAATTGAAAAATCTAAATTAGGTAGCTTGTCTAAATTCTAAAAGTATTTACGACAATTTTAATGAATTCGTAAGAGGAAATCAGAAGAACGGGGATTCAAATCGCCTATTTTTTCCCCTTCTTGTTTGCAAGAAAAAAAAAAGTAACTAAACTAAACAGTAAACAGGAGGCATAGTAGCAGAAATAGAAAGATGGACATCCCAATGTATTTGGAAAGAAAGAAGAAGATAGGGGGAGGAGGGGTATGCCCATTACTTTAGCTGATCTCTTATTTATCCAAGAAAACAGATATTAGGATGCCTGTTGAATTCACCAAATGTATGAAGACTTTGCAAGTATTGGTGATTGAAGTTGAAGGTCCTCAGAGTCTACATTGTCAAACTCAACATTGCTTTAATCAAATGTCTACACATTATACACTCTTAGTTAGTCGATCGACCTCTATACTAACCAGACAATGACTAAATATATTTGAATATATATATGTACATACATGATGATCAACTGCATATAATACACAATAAATAGACCCACTGAATTCTACAATGTGTATATGATTGAAAAATAAATAATTTTTTTTCCAATTCCAAACCCATTATTACAAGAAGAGAAGTAGGTGCATGGTAATTAAAAAGAAAGAATTACAAGAAAATACACGTGACTTCACACCATAAAAAAAATGACCCATGTTTTTAAGTTTTACCCGACTTAGCCCATATTGTACATATTTTGAAAGCACTAGCAAATTCAAAATCTGTGTTCTTACAACCATTACTTCTAAAAGCTATGGAGTTAAATTTGTGTTCTCACAACCATTGCTTTCACTCTCTCTTCTTGTCACATCTTCTACATATGCTTCAAGGGGCCGTCCGCCATTACTGCTTCTCCCCCTGTATCACCTGGTTGCAATATAAGAAAATTGAAGAGTAGAAGTCTACTATTGAAGGGCATTCAAAGCTTTGTTTTTGAAAATAGGATTTTTTGAGTTTGTTAGTTGTTTGGATTGGGTGTTGTTCCAATTGATTGAAAATATCAAAAGGAGTTCAAAATTTAAATTTGAAGTGATTTGGAGTAGATTTGAGCAAGATTTGAGTTAAATTTCAGAAAAGACGCAAGGAAGAAGACGTAGTCAGTTTTTGTATAATTATGTATAATCTTGTATAATAATATATAAGAGTGTATAAACACATCTTATATACTATTATACACCTTTATACAAGTGTATGTATACGAACTTTTTTTACGATTTTCAGTTGCAATTTTTGTTCAAAACCAGTCCAAATCTCCATTAAATGACTTCAGATTTTATATACAACCTCCTTATACTATTTCTAATAAGTATAATTAACACCCACTCCAAATTTCTCACAAAATCAAATTCGAAATTTAAACCCACATATTTAAGCTTGTTAAAAATTTAATTTTCACCACCCAAATGGATTTTATTTGTTGAACTAATATTTGAGTCACAGTTAATGATTCGAAAATTAACTTAAAAGCTTGAGCAATCTTTTTTAAAAATTAAATAGTAATTTCGAGAACCTATTGGAGTTGAATGTTGAATCTTAGCCTATTATTTTTGGGCTAATTGGTTGTAAATTAAAATATGGGCTATAAAATTAAAAAGTAGGGAGTCTAGTTGTTCTTATGTGAAATTTTCCCAATTAAAAACGTTTATGAATAATTTGTAGAGTCTAGTAACTTTAGCATTCATATCAATAGTAATTTTCGAAAATAGTGGAGCAAGAAGAACAAGTGATTTAAATAAAAGAAATTTGGTAGATTTTAGATTACTTAACGGATCAAGGGGTAATTTTTAAATGTTTGCTGATGCTAGAGATAAATTTGGCCAGATAGTATAACGGTAGGGGTAAATTTGGCCGGATAATATAACGAAGGTTAAATGTAGACAATATTCGAAAGTAGAAGGATATATTCGGCCCTTTTCCCTTTTTGTCAACTACCTTAAATCAATATTACCACCATATTGGTATGGTGGTAAATACTTATGCGCAGACATAAAGTTGTATTTTTCTGATGCTAATTGGTATTTGATATCTTTATTTGATGTTTAGAGCTTGAAATCATAGTTATCATGATAAATCCCTGTCTAGGCGATTTCTGTGAAAAAGTTAATGCCTTGACTGATATACTTGAAAAGTATGCTTATTTCTCCACTTGTGGTGATAGAGTTGAATCTAATATTATTTGAGTTGCTTCTCCTTTTTGTCAGCAAATACAAGTCAATTTATATAGATCCGAATATCCGAGAAGCCCAATGTATAAGAGTGACTCACTTATACACTATATTCTTTCAAGAATTTTTATAAAGCACAACAATTTAGAGCCTAATTACTATAGGTAACTATAGTTTGCCTAATTATAATTTATAGCTACTGTTCAATTATTACCAGATTGTATCACTCGTATTCAGATGCACAACAAATACAACATGTGTCAAATATATTCGTTCGCGCAACAAATACAACTTGTATCAACTAAATTCGTTTGTGCAACAAATACAACCAAGGCGAAATACATAGGTGTCACGACCCCAAATTTCCACCGAAGGAGGTCGTGATGGCACCTAGTCTCTAAGACAAGGTAAGCCTATCAATGCGGAATAATCATAAATATCTGAAATAAATAAACTACAATTCAAATAATTACAACTCCCAAAACCCGGTAGAAATAAGTCACAAGCTTCTAAAAATTTATTCTCAATGTTTCTATGTATCAAGGTCTAAAGAAAATAAAGAAGTAACATAAAATGATAGAAGGGGACTCCAGAGTCTGCAGACGCTGACGGATATACCTCGAAGTCTCCATGCGCAGGTAACTCACTCACGTCTAGACTGGTAAGATGTACCTGGATCTGCACAAAAAGATGTGCAGAAGCGTAGTATGAATACACCACAGTGGTACCCAGTAAGTGCCAAGCCTAACCTCGGTAGAGTAGTGACGAGGTCACGTCATGCCCTATTGGAGAATAGATAATGACATAAAAAAATGTTTAAATAGTTCAATAAGATAAAATGACTATGGAAATGAATCAAATAGCATATCACATTTAATGACAACAAATAATTGCAAATAATATCTCGTGGAATCAAAACAGAATTCCTTTCAACTTTATGAAAATCACAACAATTAATCGAAGGCAACTATTACCATAAATCAATATCAACAAGGGCACTACCGAGGTACCGCCTCGTAGTCCCAAATTATAAATAAATTCACAATATCTCATTTTCTTATCTCACCGCGGGAGCCTTCACAATTTATTTTAAAGAAAATATTTTTTCCGAAATATCATCCCGCGTTTTAGCCATCCTTATCACAACGCATGACTTCTAGTAGTTCCCCCATACTAGCCACGCGTATCAAGCCACCCTTATATCACCGCATGCGTTTCAATACCCAGACCTTATACCACCGCATGCGTATCAATATCACAATATATCACAATTTGCACCTCAAGTGCCCAAATATTTCAATTTGCCAAAATAAATCAACGATATTTTTCACAATAAAGAGCTCGCGGTTCATGCAAACATAAATCATCAATAATATTTTTTCACAATAAAGAGACCACAGCTCCATCACAATGAGTACAAAAATTTTACAAAAATATTCAGGAATAAATAATATAGCAAAATAATATTTCAAAATCTTTAATACGTTGCTTCAGTACCAAATTTAAAATGTCAAATATTTCATATTAATAATATTTAATTTTAAAAAAATTAATTTCAAATAATGCACAGAATAAAAAAAAAACCAAGTTTCAACCAAACAGGTAAAATAATTAGCAGGAAAAGGTCAATCAAATTTAAAGTATACAAATCAAATCAATGATGGAGAATATAACAAGATTTAATAAATTAATTAATATGCAACAATGATCTTCATAATTTAAAAATATAATCCTTCACATTTAGTCCGTGTACACACTCGTCACCTCGTGTACACGACTTTCATCACATTATAATTAATATCAATCCTAGGAAAAATTTTCCCCACACAAGGTTAGACAAGTCACTTACCTCGACTTGCTCCAATTTAACCAAGTAGTATGCTTTTTCCTCGATTTTCCAATTTCGGCCGACTCGTATCTAGTCATAATTAATTCGATACAGTCAACAAAAATTATAGAATTAATTCTGTAAGAAAATACTATATTTTTCAATAAAAATCCGAAATTAACTCAAAAATGGCCCGTGGGGCCCACGTCTCGAAACTCGACAAAAGTTATGAAATCCGAAAGCTCATTCAACCACGAGTCTAACCATACCAATTTTATCAAAATTCGACCCCAACTCGACCCTCAAAGCTTCAAATCTTATTTTCAAATCCCTAAGTTCCAACTCCCGATTTACACCTCAAAAACATGTAATATAGTCGGATTATTTGATGATAATTCAATATTATGGAGTAGAAATGATCACAAGGGACTTACCTCAAGTTTTCCCGTGAAAACCTTGCTCAAAATCGCCCAACCCGAGTTTGAAATGCCCAAAAATGGCAAAAGCTCGAAACCCCTCTGTTTTTGTATTGTCCAGGGATTTTCGCATCTGCGGCAACTTGACCACTTCTGCGCCAACCGCATGTGCGGAAAAAGTCCCGCATATGCGCCTTTGCCCGCATCTGCGTGCCTGTTTGCAGTCCTGCGCAGGCCGCTTCTGCGCGCGTCCCTCCGTACCTGCGCTCACGCAGGTGCGAAATTTCCCTCGCACCTGCGACCATTGCCCCATAGTCCATTTGTGCATCTGCGCTTGCCAGGCTCGCTTCTGCGAGCTCGCACTTGCGATAGAATTTCCGCAGGTGCGAATGCAGCAGAGGGCAGAAACTTCAGCTATTTCTTCTAAGTTCGAATTTGATCCGTTAACCATCCGAAACTCACCCGAGGCCCCCGGGACCTCAACCAAATATACCAACAAGTCCTAAATCATCATACGAACTTAGTCGAGCCTTCAAATCACATCCAACAACAATAAAACACGAATCACACATAGATTCAAGCCTAATGAACTTTGAAATTTCTAATTTCTACAAATGACTCCGGAACCTATCAAATCACATCCGATTTACGTAGAATTTTGCGCACAAGTCATAATGACATAACAGAGGTACTCAAATTTTCAGAATCGAATTTCGACCCCGATATCAAAAGGTCAACCCCTCGGTCAAACTTTCCAAAAATTCAACTTTAGGAATTTCAAGCCTAATTCCACTACGGACGTCCAAATAAAATTCCGATCATGCTCCTAAGTCTAAAATCACCATACAGAGCTGTTGGAATCATCAAAATTCTATTCTGGGGTCGTTTGTATATAATTCGACATCCGGTCACTATTTGAACTTACACTTTTAATTTTTTTATCAAAATTCCATATCTCGGGCTAGGGACCTCGGAATTTGATTCCGGCATACGCCCAAGTCCCAATTCATGATACGGACCTACCAGAATTGTCAAAACACTGATCTGGGTCCGTTTACTCAAAATGTTGACCAAAGTCAACTCAATTGAGTTTTATAGCTCTAATTCATATTTTAATCCATTTTTCACATAAAAACTTTCCAAAAAATTTTACGGACTGTGCACGCAAGTCGAGGAATGATAAATAGTGCTTTTCGAGGTCTTAGAACACAGAATTAATTATTAAATTTAAAGATGACATTTTGGGTCATCACATTCTCCACCTCTAAAACAAACGTTCGTCCTCGAACGGAGTTAGAAAAAGTACCTGAGCTGGTAAATAAGTATGGATAACGACTGCGTATATCATGCTCGGTCTCCTAAGTCGCCTCCTCGACCGGATGACCCCTCCACTGAACCTTTACGAAAGCAATGTTCTTTGACTTCAACTTTCGAACCTGCCTATCTAAAATAACCACCGGTTCCTCAGCATAAGATAGATCCTTGTCCAACTGAACAGAAGTGAAGTCTAACACATGAGACGGATCGCCGTGATATTTCAGAAGCATAGAAACATGGAATACCGGATGAACTGCAGAGAAACTAGGTGGTAGCGCAAGTCTGTAAGCCACTTCTCCAACTCTTTCAAGAATCTCAAAAGGCCCAATATACCTAGGGCTCAACTTGCCCTTCTTTGCAGCACCCTGATGAATGGAGTACCGCAAACTGTGAGTCTCCTGGAGAATCGACTCACGCAAACTGTCCACATTAGGCACACATAGTCTGCCCTGCATCCGTAATACATCATCATCTCCAATAGTGACTTCCTTGGCATCACTATGCTGAACTATATCCTTAAGGACAAGCAGATGGGGGTCATCATACTGACGTTCCCTGATACGATCATAAAGAGAAGAATGAGAAACCACGCAAGCCAAAACTCGACCCGTCTCGAAAACATCCAGTCTAAGTTGGCCAAGGCCTGAACATCCAAGGCTAAATGCCTCTCTGCTACCGGTAAATATGCTAAGCTGCCCAAACTCTCCGCCTTACGACTCAAGGCATCAACCACCACATTGGCCTTCTCAGGATGATAGAGAATGGTGATATCATAATCCTTAAGCAACTCCAACCATCTCCGCTGCCGCAAATTAAGATCCTTTTGTTTAAACAGATGCTGTAGACTCCGGTGATCGGTGTAGATCTCACAATGGACACCGTACAAATAATGCCGCCAAATTTTTAAGGCATGAACAATAGCTGCTAACTCCATGTCATGTACATGATAATTCTTCTCATGCACCTTTAACTGTCTGGACGCATAAGCAATCACCCTACCGTCTTGTATCAACACTGCGCCGAGACCAATATGTGACGCGTCACAATACATAGTATAAGATCCTGTACCTGTAGGTAATACCATTACTGGGACTGTAGTCAAAGCTGTCTTGAGCTTTTGGAAGCTCTCCTCACATTCTTCGGTCCACCTGAACGGAGCACCCTTCTGGGTCAATTTGGTCATAAATGCAGTAATAGAAGAGAAACCCTTTACAAATCGGCGATAATACCCAGCCAAACTAAGGAAACTCCGGATTTTCGTAACTGAGGACGGTCTGGACCAACTCTGCACTGCTTCAATCTTCTTTGGATCTACCTTGATCCCCTCGCACGAAACTATATGACCCAAAAATCCCACTGAATCAAGCCAGAATTCACACTTTGAAAATTTTGCATATAACTTCCTTCTCTCAAAATCTGAAGCACAGTCCTGAGGTGTTGTTCATGATCTTCCCGACTCCTGGAATACACCAGAATATCGTCAATAAACACAATGATGAAGGAAACAAGATAGGGCTAAAATACAATATTCATTAAGTGCATAAATGCTGCTGGGGTGTTGGTCAACCCAAAAGACATCACAAGGAACTCGTAATGACCGTACCGAGTCCTGAAAGCAGTCTTCGGGATATCTGGCTCCCGAATCTTCAATTGATGATAGCCTGAACATAAGTCGATCTTAGAGAATACTCTGGCACCCTGAAGCTGATCAAATAGGTCATCAATACGTGGCAATGGATACCTGTTCTTCATGGTAACCTTGTTCAGCTGGCGGAAATCAATACACATCCGCATAGAACCATCCTTCTTCTTTACAAATAAGATAGGAGCACCCCAAGGCGATACACTGGGCCGAATGAAACCCTTATCAAGCAAATCCTGTAACTGTTCTTTTAATTCTTTCAACTCTGCTGGGGCCATACGATATGGTGGAATAGAAATGGGCTGAGTGCCTGGTAACAAATCAATGCCAAAGTCAACATCCCTGTCGGGTGACATACCCGGAAGATCCGCTGGAAATACATCAGGAAAATTCCTTACTACAGGAACTGACTCTACAATATGAGTATCAATACTAACATCTCTCACATAGGCCAGATACGCATCACACCCCTTCTCAACCATTCATTGAGCTTTAAGAAATGAAATAACCCTACTAGGAACATGATCCGAGGTACCTATCCACTCTAGCCGTGGTAGACTTGGCATAGCCAATATCACCATCTTGGCGTAACAATCAAGACTAGCATGATATGGCGACAACCAGTCCATGCCCAAAATAATATTGAAATCCACCATACTGAGCAATAATAAATCAGCTCTGGTCTCAAAACCACTAATAACAATTAAACATAACCGATACACACGGTCCACAATAATAGATTCACCCATGGGTGTAGATACATAAACAGAAGAACTCAAGGAATCACGTGATACGCCCAAATACGGGGCAAAATAAGATGACACATAAGAATAAGTGGAGCCTGGATCAAATAAGACTGATGCATCTCTATGACAGACCGGAATAATACCTGTGATAACAGAATCGGATGCAATAGCCTCTGTCCTAGCAGGAAGGGCATAATATCTGGCCTGGCCTCCCCCTATAGGGCGACTTCTACCTGCCCGACCTCCACCTCTAGCTGGATGTGCAGGTGGAGTGGCAACTGGTGCAGTAATCATGGCTTGAGAAGCCCGAGGACCCTGTAGAATAGGTGGGGCCTGAGAAATCTGTGGAGGTGCACCCCTCCTAAGTATGGGGCAATCCCTCATGATATGACGAGTGTCACCACACTCAAAACAAGCCCTCGGAGGATGTGGCTGCTGGGATTGGCTCGGGCCTGATCGACTAGACTGTCCACTGAAAGCACCCCGTACAGGAGGTATAGAAGACACTGGTGGTGCATAATATGGAACCTGAGGTCTGGGAGTAGTCATGATATACCACTGGAAGCTGGAAGTGCTGAATGAATAGGACTGCTCACATAACCTCTACCATGACGGGCTGCAACTGGGGCACGAGAATTATTATATGTGCCAGAATCTCGGGGTCTCTTAGCTTCCCTGTCTTCCCTCTCCCGAGTTCGTATACCTTCCAATCTCCTAGCAATTGACACCATCTGTTGGTATGTGATGTCCATCTCTAGCTCTCGGGCCATAATGTATCTGATACCAGGGTGAAGACCCACAATAAATTTGTGAACCCGCTCTCGAACAATAGCAACTAAGGCTGGTGCATGCCTAGCCAAATCACTGAATCAGACCTCATACTCTGACACGGTCATAGAACCCTGGCGCAACTGCTCAAACTCTGCGCGCCATGCATCCCTAAGACTCTGAGGAACATACTCCCTTAAGAACATATCCGAAAATTGAGTCCAAGTGAGTGAAGATGCCTCAGCGGGACTATCCAACTCATATGCCCGCCACCACTGGTAGGCTGCTCCTCTAAACTGGAATGCCGTGAAAGAAACCCCACTGGAATCCACAATACCCATAGTACGAAGGATATGGTGACATTCCTCTAGAAAATCCTGAGCATCCTCTGAAGCTAAACCGCTGAAAGTGGGAGGGTGGTACTTCTTATACCTCTCGAGCCTGAGTTGCTCCCCCTCTGAAACTGTTGTCCCAATCTCAGGCCGAACTGGGACAACTGGCTGCACTGGTATAACCTCTGGGGCATGGTCAACTTGGGCCCATGGTTCTGGAGTACGGGCGGCGGGAGTCTGTGCTCTCCCCCGGCCTGAGATGTGGCAGGAGCAAGTGGAATTAACCCTGCTTGAGCTAGAGTGCCAAACATGCTCAAAAACTGGGCAAGAGTCTCCTGAAGTGCAGGAGTAGTAACAGGCATCTCGGGTGCCTGCTCTCCAACTGGAGCTACTGGTGGCTCTGGTGCAGCAACTCGTGCAGGTGCTCTGGCTGCACCACGTGGTCTTCCTCGGCCTTTGACTCGGCCTCTACCCCATCCCTGGCCTCTTGCGGCTCCAACAGGGGGTGCAGGTGTCTGATCATCAGATCCAGTTGTGCGTGTCCTCACCATCTATGAGAGAATAGAAAGACAATTGTTTAGAACTTTGAAATCAACAAAGGCGCACGATAAGGAATCAAAGAAGTGAATATTTCCTACCAATTCCATAGCCTCTCGAAGATAAGTGCAGACGTCTCCGTACCGATCCGCAAGACTCTACTAAACCTGCTTGTGACTCATAACACCTATGAACCTAGTGCTCTGATACCAACTTGTCACGACCCCAAATTCCTTCCGTAGGAGGTCGTGATGACACCTAGTCTCTAAGACTAGGTAAGCCTATCAATGCAGAATAATCATAAATATCTGAAATAAATAAACTACAATTCAAATAATTATAACTCCCAAAACCCGGTAGAAATAAGTCACAAGCTTCTAAAAATTTATTCTCAATGTTTCTATGTATCAAGGTCTAAAGAAAATAAGGAAGCAACATAAAAATAATAGAAGGAGACTCCGGAGTCTGCAGACGCTGACAGATATACCTCGAAGTCTCCGTGCGCAGGTAACTCACTCACGTCTAGACTGGTAAGATGTACCTGGATCTGCACAAAAAGATGTGCAGAAGCGTAGTATGAGTACACCACATTGGTACCCAGTAAATGCCGAGCCTAACCTCGGTAGAGTAGTGACGAGGTAACGTCATGCCCTACTGGAGAATAGATAATGACATGGAAAAATGTTTAAACAATTTAATAAGATAAAATGACTATGGAAATGAATCAAATAGTATGTCACATTTAATGATACCAAATAATTGTAAATAATATCTTGTGGAATCTATTATGGCCATTAAAGACAACTATGGCCATAAATCAATATCAACAAGGGCACTACCGAGGTACCGCCTCGTAGTCCCAAATCATAAATAAATTCACAATATCTCATTTCCTTATCTCACCGCGGGAGCCTTCACAATTTATTTTAAAGAAAATATTTTTTCCGAAATATCATCTCGCGTTTTAGCCATCCTTATCACACCGCATGACTTCTAGTAGTTCCCCATACTAGCCACGCGTATCAAGCCACCCTTATATCACCGCATGCGTTTCAATACCCAGACCTTATACCACCGCATGCGTATCAATATCACAATATATCACAATTTGCACCTCAAGTGCCCAAATATTTCAATTTGCCAAAATAAATCAACGATATTTTCCACAATAAAGAGCTCACGGCTCATGCAAACATAAATCATCAATAAAATTTTTCCACAATAAAGAGACCACAGCTCCATCAAAATGAGTACAAAAATTTTACAAAAATATCCAAGAATAAATAATTTAGCAAAATAATATTTCAAAATCTTTAATACGTTGCTTCAATACCAAATTTAAAATGTCAAATACTTCATATTAATAATATTTAATTTAAAAAAAATTAACTTCAAATAATGCATAGAATCAAAGAAACCAAGTTTCAACAAAACAGGTAAAACAATTAGCAAGAAAAGGTCAAGCAAATTTAAAGTATACAAATCAAATCAATGATAGAGAATATAACAAGATTTAATAAACTAATTAATATGCAACAGTGATATTCACAATTTAAAAACATAATCCTTCACATTTAGTCCGTGTACACACTCGTCACCTTGTGTACACGAGTTTTATCACATTACAATTAATATCAATCCTAGGGAAAATTTCTCCCACACAAGGTTAGACAAGTCACTTACCTCGACTTGCTCCAATTTAACCAAGTAGTATGCTTTTTTCTCGATTTTTCAATTCCGGTCGACTCGTATCTAGTCATAATTAATTCGATACAGTCAACAAAAATTATAGAATTAATTCTGTAAGAAAAGACTACATTTTTCAATAAAAATCCCAAATTATCTCAAAAATAGCGCGTGGGCCCCACGTCTCAGAACTCGACAAAAGTTACAAAATCCGAAAGCTCACTCAAGCACGAGTCTAACCATACCAATTTTATCAAAATCCAACTCCAACTCAACCCTCAAAGCTTTAAATCCTATTTTCAAATCTCTAAGTTCCAACCCCCGATTTACACCTCAAAAATATGTAATCTAGTCGGATTATTTGATGATAATTCAATATTATGGAGTAGAAATGATCACAAGGGACTTACCTTAAGTTTTTTCGTGAAAACCTTGCTCAAAATCGCCCAACCCGAGCTTGAAATGCCAAAAAAATGGCAAAAGCTCCGAACCCCTCTGTTTTTGTATTTTCTAGGGATTTTCGCATCTGCGGCAACTTGGCCGCTTCTGCGCCAACCGCATGTGCGGAAAAAGTCCTGCATTTACGCCTTTGCCCGCATCTGCGCGCCTGTTTGCGCTCCTGCGCAGGCCGCTTCTGCGCGCGTCCCTCTGCATCTGCGCTCACGCAGGTGCGGAATTTCCCTTGCACCTGCGACCATTGCCCCATAGTCCATTTTCGCATCTACGCTTGCCAGGCTTGCTTCTGCAAGCTCGCACCTGCTATAGAATTTCCGCAGGTGCGAATGCAACAGAGGGTAGAAACTTAAGCTATTTCTTCTAAGTCCGAATTTGATCCGTTAACCATCCGAAACTAACCCGAGGCCCCCGGGACCTCAACCAAATGTACCAACAAGTCCTAAAACATCATACAAACTTAGTCGAGCCTTCAAATCACATCCAACAACACTAAAACACGAATCACACTTAGATTCAAGCCTAATGAACTTTGAAAATTTTAATTTCTACAAATGACTCCGGAACCTATCAAATCACGTTCGATTTATCTCGAATTTTGCGCACAAGTCATAAATAACATAACGGAGGTACTCAAATTTTCAGAATAGGATTTTGACCCGATATCAAAAAGTCAACCCCTCGATCAAACTTCTCAAAAATTTAACTTTTGGCATTTCAAGCCTAATTCCACTACGGACTTCCAAATAAAATTTCGATCACGCTCCTAAGTCCAAAATCACCATACGGAGCTGTTGGAATCATCAAAATTCTATTCCGGGGTCGTTTGCACATAATTCGATATCCGATCACTATTTGAACTTAAACTTTTAATAGTTTTCATCAAAATTCCATATCTCGGGTTAGGGACCTCGAAATTTGATTCTGGCATATGTCCAAGTCCCAATTCATGATACGGACCTACCGGAACTGTCAAAATACTGATCCGAGTCCGTTTACTGAAAATATTGACCAAAGTCAACTGAGTTGAGTTTTAAAGCTCTAATTCATATTTTAATTCATTTTTCACATAAAAATTTTTCAGAAAATTTTACGGACTGCGCACGCAAGTCGAGAAATGATAAATAGTACTTTTCGAGGTCTTACAACACAAAATTAATTATTAAATTTAAAGATGACACTTTTGGTCATCACAATAGGTATACAAAAGAGGCAAAATACAGAAATGCAGAAAAAATAGAATGCTCTCGTTGAGAGCCAAATTCAAGACTTCCGTTTACTAAAGTGGGTGCTCTAACCAACTAAGCTACGAGAGCTTGTTGCTCTCTTGTCTCAGTTGAAAATAATTAATCTCTTATTTCAGTACTACATGCGAATTTGCTATAAAATTTAAATATAGCTGCAAATAGTAATTTTCTAAAAGTATAGCTACGAATAAAAAATGCGGTGTATATATTTATTGTGTCGCGTAATTTTTCTATCCTGAATAAATACAAAAGTGGGCTTTTGAGGCCCAATACAAGAAACAACTAATGGACTAAGTAACTAAGTGATGTTGTTTGCATATATCTCAACACCCCGGACAAGTTGAAGGCAGATGCGGATCCAAAATTTGAAGGTTGCAAGTGCCACTATATGTATATAATATACCTATTACTAGCCACAAAGACAGAATAGGAAGAACGTACAATTTAATTAATCTTTGATTAATCCAACTAGGTCTTTTATTTACAAAAAAGACAAATAATTTTGATTTTAGTTCGAATTTTTTTACGCTTGATTCAATTATGTTCTAAGATAAAATCTCAAAAAAAAAAAAAATATTTCATGATAATACGCCTCCAATTAGAAGATTTTCATAAAGAATAGCTTAATTACTATATAATTTTTTTTTGCTTTGATTAATTTATCCTTGGGTTAATTTTTTCAATTTAATTGTTGAGTTAGATGAAAATTATTCTCAAAGCAAAAAATTTTAAATTTTCAATCTATGAGAATTAACTCAAAGCTCTATTAATCAGGATATTCTTTTTTTTTTTTTTTTTTGCAAAAATCAAAAAATGATATCGCTCAAATGACCTCCAATATACAAATTAATATTGTATCAGTAAAAAAAGATAAACTATATATTACATTGAATTTTAAAATTACGCATCGAAGATGTTGCTTATGAAATAAGATATAATTGTGCGAAATCGCTAAGAATAGTAAAGATCCATTTCTATAATAACTAGATTACCCTTGCCCGTGCCTTTGCACGGGCATTTGTGCGAAATTGTTGTACGCAAGATAGCTTTATTGTTTAGTTAGACTACTGTCACGACCCAAACTCACCTATAGGTCGTGATGACACCCAACATCCCATCTAGGCAAGCCAACTAATGATTTAAACATATATTCATTTCTCTAAAAACATTTCGAGTAATCAATCTCTTCGAAATTTTAAAAAAAAATAAAGAAAGATATGAGAAAATAAGATAAATTAAAATCCAAGTAAAATAATTAAATCCACAAATTCTACTAGTGTGTACCAAGACCTGGTGTCACAAGTATATGAGCATCTAGTAGATTATATAAAATTCTAAATACTGTCTGAAAAAAATAGACAAAATACAAATACAAGAAGAGGCACTAGTTGCTGCAGAATGGCTAAGAAAGGCAGCTCACCACTAAGCCTCTGGATAACGTGGGTGCGCGCCGATAGGTCCTCCGATAGTACCTGTCTCAGGTCCTGCACAAAAAGTGCAGCAAGCGTAGCATGAGTACGTAAACAACGTGTACCTAGTAAGTATCAAGCCTAATCTCGAAGAAGTAGTGACGAGAGGTCGACTTTGACACTCACTATGGGTCAATAATATTACAATAAAATATATTAAATTAAACATGATTTTTAGATGAACAACAATAATTTTCTTAACAAGCAAAAGTAATTAATTCCATACATTTCAATAATTTCCAATTTTATCAATTTACTTCACAAGCAACAATTAAAATATCAAGGTATCGTGTAATTATTATTATTAGGCACGATTTCTGCCGAGGTTGTTTGGCCCGATCCAGCGTGTCGTGTATGCTGCCGAGGGACGTGCGGCACGATCCGTAGATGCATCTATACTGCCGAGTTGTTCGGCCCGCTCTACAAGAAAGGAGGACATTTTCTTATGAACCTCCGGAATGAGAATATATATATATATATATATATATATATATATATATACATTTTTGAGATTTAACGCAGGAGGATGTACAAATTTCTACAACAGTTAAATATTCTGAACAAAATTTCAAGTATGTGAGATTTCAATCTTTTACCATTTCCTCTAACAATTTGCAACATAATTCTATTGCTTTAATTAAATAAGGATACAATTATCACAAGTAATTCATGATTTGAGTCCTATACTATTAGTATCTACGCACGGACTCTCGTCATCTCGTGGGTACGTAGCCCCCACAATTAGCAATAATTATTAATTTAAATCACCTATAGGGTAAATTTCCTCTTAAAAGGTTAGACAAGAGACTTAACTTGTCTCAAAGCCCACTTCCCGATCACAACGTCGCGTAAAAATTCCAATTCGATGCCTAAAAATCCAAAACTATCCAAATGTTATATAAAATAATTAATACATGTTCGAAAATTCGAAATTAGACTATTAAATAAATTACCCTATCCAAAAATGGTAAATTCCTAAAATTCACCCCGGGCCCACGTACCCGGATTCTGGAAATTTTCGGAGAAAAACGTTACTCATAATCTCAAGAACTCAAATATATAATTTTCATCCAATTCCATAACCATTTTCGTGGTTAAAATCTCTTTTTTGTCAAAACCTAGGTTTTTTATCTAAACCCTTGATTTTCAAGATTTACAGGTTATAATCTACCCATAATCTATGCATTTAACTCAAAGTGTATAGAACTAACTTACCTTTAAGTTGTTAGTTGAAATCCCCTCTCAAAAGCTCAAAAATCGCCCAAGAATGGAGAAAATGGGCTCAAAAATGGTTGAGCCCCGATTTTTTACCCATTTTGCCAAGCAGTGGTTTCGCATCTGCGGCTCACAAGCCGCTTCTGCGGCTTCGCATCTGCGGAAAAGGCATTGCAGATGCGGCTTCCCCCTAAGTCGGCCCCGTTCGCTTCTGCGGCTTGTACATCGCATCTGCGATGCGCTTTTGCGGTTGTACTTGCGCATCTGCGCCCAGTCCGCTTTTGCGGTGCCTTCCACGCACCTGCGGTCTCGAAGTTATTCTCAGGCTCGGAATTCCAAACGGACTTCAATTACTCCAAAACCTACTCCAAACCAAATTTAAAAAATATTAAACCTTCAATTAGTTGATTTTTTTCACTATTAAGCTCCGAAACGCTCCCCTCTCGGGTTGTCCAAAACCCGATTCGAACATACGCCCAAGTACAAAATCATTATACGAACCTATTGAAACCGTCAAATCCCGATTCCAGGGTTGTTTTCTCAAAATGTTGATCGAAGTCAAACTTGGGCTTTTAAAACCAAATTAAGGAACCAAGTGTTCCGATTTCAACCCGATCATTTTCAAATCTCGAACCAACCATCCCCGCAAGTCATAAATCAGTAAAAACACATATTTTATTTAGGGGAACGGGATTTTAAAAGTCAAAATGACCGGTTGGGTCATTACATTTTTCACCTCTTAAACAAACGTCCATCCTCGAATGGGTTTAGAATTTTACCTGGAGTGCTGGATAAGTGTGGATATCTGCTCCGCATGTCCTCCTCGGCCTCCTAAGTCGCTTCCTCGACTGGTTGGCCCCTCCACTGGACTTTTACTGCACTAATCTTCTTGGACCTCAACTAGCGAACTTGTTTATCAGCAATGGCAACTGGCTCCTCTTCATAACCCAAGCTCTTATCTAGTTGAACCGTGCTGAAGTCTAACATATGAGATAGGTCGGTATGATACTTCTGGTGCATAGATACATGGAAAACCAGATGAACTCCTAATAGGCTGGGAGGCAAAGCAAACTCGTAAGCAACCTCCCCAACTCGTCTCAACACCTCAAATGGGCCTATAAACCTTGGGCTCAACTTGTCCTTTCCCCCAAATCTCATGATTCCTTTCATCAGCGAAACCTTCAAGAGAACTTTTTCACCCACCTTAAATGATAAATCACGCGCTTTCTGATCCGCGTAACTCTTATGTCTGGACTGTGCTGTACGAAGTCGTTCCTGAATCAACTTTACCTTTTCCAAGGCATCCTTCACCAAATCAGTACCATATAACTAAGCCTCATCGGGCTCAAACCATCCGATGGGCGAACAAAATCGCCGACCATATAAAGCCTCAAATGAAGCCATCTCGATGCTGGATTGGTAACTGTTGTTATAAGAAAACTCGGCCAAAGGCAAGAAACGATCCCACTGACCTCCAAAGTCAATCACACATGCCCTGAGCATATCCTCCAAAATCTGAACTGTCTGCTCCGACTGCCCGTCGGTCTGCGGATGAAAGGCTATGCTGAGTTCTACGTGGGTCCCCAATTCACTCTGTACTGATCTCCAAAAATGTGAAGTAAACTGAGGGACTCTATCTGATATGATGAAAATTGGCACACCATGTAACCGAACTATCTCCTGAATATAAATCTGGGCCAACCTCTCCGTAGTATACGTAGTCACAACCGGAATAAAGTGTGCCGACTTTGTCAACCTGTCGACAATGACCCAAACTGCATCAAACTTCCGCAAGGTACGCAACAATCCAACTACAATGTCTATAGTAATGCGTTCCCATTTCCACTCCGGTATAGTCATCTGCTGAAGTAGGCCACCTGGCCTCTGGTGCTCATATTTAACTTGCTGGCAATTTAGACACCTAGCTATATACTCAACTCTGTCCTTCTTCATCCTCCGCCACCAATAATGCTGCCTCAAATAACGATACATCTTTGTAGCACCTGGATGAATAGAATACCGAGAACTGTGTGCCTCATCTAGAACCCTTTTCCTCAGTCCATCCATATTAGGAATACATAGACGATCCTGGAGTTGCAGAACATCATCCACGCCAATAGTAACTTCCTTAGAACCACCCCGTAGTACTGTTTCTCGAAGAACCATTAGGTGTGGATCATCAAACTGGCGAGCCTTGATCTGCTCAAATAGTGAAGACTGGGCCACAACATACGCAAGAACTCAGCTGGGCTCCGAAATATCCAGCCTTACAAGTCTATTAGCCAAGGATTGAATATCCAAAACCAATGGCCTCTCCTCTGCTGAAATCAAAGCCAAACTGCCCATACTCTCCGCCTTCCTACTCAAGGAATCTGCAACTACATTTGCTTTTCCCGGATGATATATGATAGTAATATCGTAATCTTTTAGTAACTCAATCCATCTGTACTGCCTCAAATTTAGGTCCCCGTGCTTGAACAAATGCTGCAAACTGCGATGATCAGTGTAAACTTCACAAGACACCCCATAAATATAATGCCTCTAAATTGTAAGAGCATGAACAATTGCAGCTAACTCCAAATTATGTACCGGGTAATTCTTCTCGTGGGGTTTCAACTGACATGAGGCATCTGCAATAACTCGTCACTCCTGCATTAATACACAACCCAAACCAACGCGTGAAGCGTCACAATACACTGTATACATCCCCAAACCGGAAGGCAACACTAACACTGGTGTTGTAGTCAATGCCGTCTCGAGCTTCTGAAAGCTCACCTCACAATCATTAGACCTTCGGAACGGGGCACCCTTATGGGTTAATTTGGTCAAAGGTGCTGCAATAGATGAAAAGCCCTCCACGAACCGACGATAATAACCTGTTGAACCTAGGAAACTCCTGATCTCAGTCGCCGAAGTGGGACGATGCCAATTCTGAACTGCCTCGATCTTTTTAGGATCAACTTTAATGCCCTCGCCCGATACAATATGTCCCAAAAATGCTACAGAATCTAGCCAAAAATCACATTTGGAGAACTTAGCATAAAGCTTTTGTTCCCGCAGTGTTTGAAGCACCACTCTCATATGCTGCTCGTGCTCTTCCTTACAGCGCAAGTAAATCAAAATATCATCAATGAAGACAATGACAAACGAATCGATATATGGAATGAATACCTTGTTCATCAAATCCATAAATGCCGCCGGAGCATTAGTTAACCCGAAAGACATCACCAGAAATTCATAATGACCGTATCTAGTCCGGAAAGCAGTCTTCAGAACATCCGAATCCCGAATCTTCAACTGGTGGTACCCTGACCTCAAGTCGATCTTAGAAAACACGCTAGCACCCTACAACTGGTCAAATAGATCATCAATACGCGGCAACGGGTACTTGTTCTTAATGGTGACGTTGTTCAGTTGGCGATAGTCAATACACATTCGCATAGTTCCATCCCTTTTCTTCACAAATTATACCCGTGCACCCTAAGGCGATACACTTGGTTTGACGAACCCTTTTTCCAGTAACTCCTTAAGCTGCTCTTTCAATTCCTTTAATTCTTTTGGAGCCATGCGATACGGTGGGATAGATATAGGCTGGGTATCTAGAGCCAAGTCAATACAAAAATCAATATCATGATCCGGTGGCATGCCTGGAAGATGTGAAGGAAATACATCGGAGAACTCCCGAACTACATGCACTGAATCAATAGTCGGAGTCTCTGCAGTAGTATCCCGAACATAGGCCAGATAAGCCAAACAACCCTTCTCGACCATATGTCGAGCTTTTAGAAAGGAAATAACAAGATTAAATGTGCTGACAGACGAACCCTTCCACTCTAACCTAGAAAATTCCGGCATTGCCAAAGTAACAGTCTTAGCATGGCAATTTAGGACGGCATGATCTGGGGATAGCCAGTCCATGCCTAGGATAATCTTGAAGTCGGTCATATCAAGCAGCAAAAGATCTGCTCTAGTCTCATAACCACAGAATGTAACAACACATGACCGATAAATCTGATCCACAACAACAGAATTGCCCACAGGAGTGGATACATAAACAAGAGTACTCAAGGACCCTTAAGAAACACCCAGGAAATGAGCAAATAGAGAGGACACATATCAATACGTAGATCCTGGATCAAATAATACAAAGGCATCTTTACCACAAAAAGAAATAATACATGTAATCACTGCATCTGAGGCCTCTGCATTTGGTCTGGCTGGAAAAATATAAAACCGAGCTGGAGCACCAACTGGCTGGCCTCTACCTCTAGGACGACCCCTACCCACCTGCCCTCCACCTCTAGGTGGTCAGACAACTAGTGGAGCAACTGGTGCGATAATTATAGGCTGCTGACTATGCTGCACTGGTCTACCTCGAAGCCTGGGGCAGAATCTCCGCATGTGACTGGGATCCCTGCACTCGTAATAACCTTTCGGTGTGATGGGCTGCTGACTAGAAGTCTGACCCTGGGTACCTGAATACCCACTGGAAGAACCCCGAATAGCTGGTGGGCGATAAGAACTCTCTGGCATAGTACCGAAATAAGGTCGCATTGGGGCACCCCGAGGAGGCGGTGGAGCTGGATATGGGGGCCTGCTGGACTGCCCTCTCACGAACTGACCTCTACCCTAAGACGGAGCACCTCTGAACTCTCCAGAATATCTAAACCGCTTATCCCTCATAACCTGTTCTCGGCTACGCTGACGCACACCCTCAATCCTCCGGGCTATCTCCACAACCAACTCATAAGAAGTCCCTATCTCAACCTCTTGGGCCATATTGGCCTGAATGTAAGTATGTAAACATGCAACAAACCTCCTTACTCTCTCCGTCTCAGTAGGGAGTATCGTAAGTGCATGGCGAGATAACTCAGAAACCCTCGCCTTATAATCTGTCACTGACATCTTACCCTGTTGGAACTGCTCAAACTGAAACCGCAACTCTTCCCTCTGGGAGGGTGGAATGTACCTGTCCAGGAAAATATGGGTAAACCTGTCCCAAGTCATGTGAGGAGAATCTGCTGGTCTGCCAAGAATATAAGATTTCCACCATCTATGGGCTCTGCCCTCCAGCTGAAAAGTAGCAAAGTCTACCCCGTGAGACTCTAATATCCTCATGTAGTGCAGTCTGTCCCTGAACAGATCAATGAAGTCCTGGGGATCCTCATGTCGCTCACCCCCAAAGACAGGAGGATGTAGTCTAGTCCATCTATCCAATAGCTTCTGCAGCTCGGCGACCACATGTCATGACCTAAAATCCAACTAGTCGTGATGGCACCTAACTCAACCCGTTAGGTAAGCTAATTACCAACTATCCAATTTCAATAATAATTATTAAAGAAATTTAAGTGAATAAAGGTCTTAATCGTGTACAATCCCCAAGAACTGGTAGTACAAATCATGAGATTCTAAGAATAGAGTATACAAATCGGAAATGAAATAAATACATCGTCTGTTTGAATAATATATAAACAGAGCTTTTATAAATCTAAGGCTACCCTGAACAAGAGGCAGGTACAACAGGAACGCAAGTACATCTTCAAGTCCCGCAACCATCGAGCACAGCAATAATAGCAGCCAACATCTCCACGCAATGTGCAGAAGTGTAGTATCAGTACAACCGACCCCATGTACTGAGTAAGTAACAAACCTAGCCGTAGGTTGAAAGTAGTGACGAGCTTCCACTAAGGTCGGGTCCAAAACTAATAGTCCACAACAATCCATTACAATATAAAGAAAATAATGCCAGAAGTAACTCAGGGATAAAATACCCAGCCAAATCATGATTTCAAAAATAGTAGTTCTTTCTTTCAAATACATTAGTGCAAAAAAAAAAAAAACCAAATCGTTTGTTGGAGTTGCCAAAAATATGAATAGTTTGAAAACAATAAATTTTTCCCAAAATCTTGTCAATAATAAATAAGATGTTTCATTTTCCTTCCGGATAACCCGTGTAAAAACAAATGCATCACTATGCCCATCTGTCAACAATGTGTGAAAAATCATGAATGATGTGATGCAGTACAACACGAGGAAATACATCTCTATTCATGTATGTCATGTGTGCATGCCAATGCAATGCAACTCAATGATAAGATCATAAACAAACCCTCGGGCAGAACATCACTCATATACAGCCCCTCGGGCAAAACCTCACAGTCACTCGTGCCACTCGGGCATACCTCACAATCACTCGTGCCACTCGGGCATACCTCCCAATCACTCTTGCCACTCGGGCATACCTCACAATCACTCATGCCTCCCAGTTACTCAGCACTCGGCACTCGCACTCAGTAGGTACCTACGCTAACTGGGGGTGTGTACAGACTCCGGAGGGGCTCCTACAGCCCAAGCGCTATAATCTGCACGGACAACTCACGTGCTATAATAATAAAGTATGCTGCAGGCGGGCAACCCCGATCCACACTCATCCTCACAAATCAGGCCCTCGGCCTCACTCAGTCACAAATATGCTGCAGGCGGGCAGCCCCGATCCATACTCATCCTCACAAATCAGGCCCTCAGCCGATATCAAACATTCTGCGGCGTGCAGCCCGATCCCATAAATATGCAACATGCTGCGGCGTACAGCCCGATCCCATGAATATGCAACATAAATCAGGCCCTCGGCCTCACTCAGTCATAAACCTCTCAAGCCACTTGGGCATCTCAGTAAAACAGGGCATTCAGCCCAAAATATTTATATGCATCAAAATAGAATCATAAAACTAAGTTATGATATGCAATGAAATGAATATGACTGAGTATGAATTTTAAATTTAACACAATAATTCACAGTAATATGACCTCTGAGGGTCCCAATAATATTGGCACATGGCCTCAACATGATTTTTAATATGCTTTTCAGTTCAATTTCTTTAACACATAAAACCGCATGGAAAATGTCGACATTATTTAACTATAAAATTTCACATAAACAATTACGTCACAATTTCTATAGTGCACGCCCACACGCCCATCACCTAGCATGTGCGTCACCTACCAACAATTCACAAAATACATATATTCAGGGTTCATACCCTCAACTCGAAGATTAGAAGAGTTACTTACCTCGAACAAGCCAAATCCAATGTCGAGCAAGTTAAGCAATACTCCAGCAATTTCACTCTGTGTGTATCAACTTCCAAACGACTCGAATCTAGTCACAATTAATTTGATTCAGCCCGCAAATTTTATAGGAATTAATTCCATATCAAAATACTAATATTTCCACAAAATCTAAAATTATGCCCCAAAATATCCATGGGGCCCACATCTCGAAATCCGATGAAATTTACAAAATATTAACACCCATTCAACCACGAGTCAAACCATATAAATTTTACTCAAATCCGACATCAACTCGACCCTCAAATCTCCAAATTAAACTAAGAGGGTTTTCACAAATTTTTCCAATTTAATTCACCAATTAAATGCTAAAAACAACCATGGATTCGGGTAATTTAATCAATATTGAGTTAAGAACACTTACCCTATTGTTTCCTCTGAAAATCTCCCAAATATCGCCTCAATCCAAGCTCCAAATCGTTAAAAATGGAAAATGGGACGAAGTCCCATTTTCTGAACTTAAACTTTCTGTCCAGACCTCTCTTCTTCGCGAATTCGACAGGTCCCTCACGTTCGCGAAGCACAAAATGTGCTTCCCAACATTTGCTCTTCGCAAATGCGAGACACTGTTCGCGAACACAATGCTTTACGGAGCCCTTCTTCGCAAACGCGAAGGCAAAAGTCTATGCCCACTATGTTTCCCTTCGCGAACGCGATACCCCATACGCGAACGCGATGCACAACCCAGCTTCTCTTCTTGAACGCGAGACCTCCTCGCGAACGTGAAGAGTAAATCCTGCCTGCCACAAATTCCTCTTCGCGAATGCGAGGGCCCACTCGTGAACGCGAAAGAGAAAATCCGAAAAATGCAGCAATAGATATCAGCAATCTCACCAAGGCCAAAAATGATTCGTTAACCATCCAAAACTCACCCAATCCCCTCGGGACCTCAACCAAATATACCAACAAGTCTTAAGTCATCATACAGACTTAGTCGAAAACTCAAATCACCTCAAACAACGCTAAAACCATGAATTACACCCCAATTCAAGCCTAATGAACTTTACAATTTTTAGTTTCTACAAATGACTCCGGAACCTATCATTTCACGTCCGATTGACCTCAAATTTTGCGCAACAGTCACATTTCATATTATGGACCTATTCCAATTTCCAGAATCGGATTCCGACCCCGATATCAAAAAGTCAACCCCCGGTCAAACTTCCCAAAAATTCAACTTTCAGCATTTCAAGCCTAATTCCACTATGGACCTCCAAAAAATTTTCCGGACATGCTCCTAAGTCCAAAATCACCATACGGAGTTATTGGAATCATCAGAATTAAATTCCGAGGTCGTTTACACATAAGTCGATATTCGACCACTATTTTAACTTAAGTTTTAAACCTTGGAACTAAGTGTTCCAATTCATTCCAAAACCTCACCGGACCCGAACCAATTACCCCAACAATTTACACAACAACTGTAAAGTACAATTTGAGCAGTAAAAGGGGAAGCGGGGTTGTAATACTCAAAACGACCGGCCGGGTCGTTACATTCTCCCCCACTTAAACATATGTTCGTCCTCGAACGTGCCAAGAGTTGTTTCCAAGCCATCAAATCACTGTTCCATCTTACCACACACGTACCCGGGGTTGAACCCACGTTACCCTATTACATATGAGCTTGACAATACAATACAACTGAAATCATTGATTTAACTTTAGCCCATATACCTTGGAATTTAATTTCCAACCTTTAGAATTTCTTTCAAGACACGAATCTTACATTTACACCCTGTATGAGTCTGAACAAGCTGTATCAAGCCATAACCATGACCATAACCACTGACACAATCACCTAACATATTACACAACTCGCATGCTCATAGAACCATTCCTGACCACAGTGACTACTCCAAAACCAACCAAATACTAGTATTAAACCCATATCGAACCAATCCTCATCCCACAACCTTTGTACACTATTGATAGTAAAAGAAACAAGCAAAATTTCATGACTACTTACCAGATCAACAAGTCACAGAGCTCTCTTGTCCCAACCAGAACCATAATCACTTTCTGAGCCGACTTTCAATATTATACTCCTGAATATACCGAAATTAAACCTGATAGTACCCATTCTAGGTCCAATGACCTTATATTACTAAACATAACTACTCCACAGACATACCGCACCAATATAACTTGGAGCCACAACTCGTTCCATCCGTGCACTAATATGCAACAATTCAAATGTACCCAGTCATGAAAAATGACTCAAATGAGAGAATTGCCCCGCCAGATTAACAAGTACTTCCACAACGAAACGCTGAAAATTTATCATACACCATAGAACCATCACCCGATTCTAACACGAGGTTCATATTATATACTCCGAGCCACCCTGCTTCAATTTGATAACGACGGAGAGGCAAATGACAAAAATACCACACAAAAACCTGAAAGGACATAACCATTATGCTATCGATCATGCAATACCCAATTACTCATCACACTCAAATTTCGCTATAAAGCACAAATAGAACCGCACCATCTGTGCACATCACCAATGAATCACAACTCCTCGTAGCATAAAGGAATAACTCCCAGATCATTTGAGAACACGAATAAGTTCAACATCAATCAAATGACACATCCCTCAATAATAGCAGTATGGAGCCAATCATTCCGGCTCGGTGTAGAATACACATCTTAATTGGGCCTACCTATGGACCCCCAAATCCACTCGGGTTACCCACAAATAGATAACAATTCTTCCAAAAATCCATAATGACTGAATCATAACACATTTTATCATATGGCTAGCTCCGGCCACAACTTCACAGTCCACAACCATGAAACAATCTGCTCCTGAGAACTCCCAATCTCCAAATCCATAGAACACGCGAATCACCATATTTGATTCCATCTACACCGCCCGAATGCCTAATAACTCTCTCATACACGATCATCCCACGAGAAATACTTTGAAAGTTCTTTCGTACCACTTGACAAAATTGAGTATCAGCAGTCTATCAACCATGTGAGTACCGCAATACTAATTAAACATCCGTAAGTCAAAATACAATGCGCCTTCTAAAATACGCACCCTTCTCATACACCAAGTAGTAATCGTATTCATCTAGTCATTTGGAACCGCCCATGTTGTCTAAGAATTCATGACTATTCTACCCAAACTTCGTTACCTTCCTTCAAGACTGAACTGCCACCTTGTACATGTAAATCTAACTTCCGCACAACACATAACATCTATCTTGCCATCATGTGAAAAGCACAAGAATCTCATTATCAACTCTGGTTACTGGCAAATTACATATCCGGTTAGTTAGAAACCTTTATCTTGCTTCCTTCCAAGAGAAAATCACAATACACAACACGTTCTCCACACCGGTAGAAACCATCAAGAATACTTTGGAATCCATTTGCACATAATCAAGCCCTTAAAACTAAATTCCTCTAACTCGACCAAGCCACGCAGGTCGCCAAGTCCAGGTGTATTGCCACAAAGCACCTGTAGAAAACCCCCACATCATAAGCACCCAAAGAATTGATCATATCCATTACCATACTGATCCAACCTACTACCCAGTTGTCCTATTTTCTCCGAGTCCCTTCCGAATTTCTATTCAGATTGATACTTCTTCTTTGCTAAAATACCACGATCTTCAACCACAACTTACCCTACAAACCTTAGCTTAGAACCACAACGCCCTACGGCCCATAAGTAACTGTATTCTTCTTCAGCACCTTCAAAAATACCACAACTATAACACTCATTCTGAGAATACCTTATGTGAATTTGAAATTATTCTTCTTACCTTCCTTATACAAAAATGTAGAATCCATAGTTATATAGAATTTCCGCAAGTCCAAGCACCATCAAACACAAATCTCGGATTTTATCCCTACACAAGTCCGAAAACATTCTCAATTGCTATATATAATTCTCAAACCCACTGGACTTTTCTCGGGAGTCACCCACTTTGCTTAGATCTAATTGCACTGCCCAAAAGGGCCCCAAGACACGTGCCCCATTAGAACCAAAATACTCAAAGAAGTAACTCCACTTTAACACCACATATCAAATTCATACTCCATGCGCACTACATCATTCACCAATAACAACTCACTCATCCTGCGAATTTCATTTACTCATACGTGAAATATAATCCTTAACCAGAAATTTCCTTATTCGAGTCATCCTCGATCTCAACTTCTGCAAGTCATAGCTAACCCACAAATATGCCTCAGACCAAAATTAAAATGTAACACCTAACCATGAAATCAAATTGTCAATAGCAGACTCCCCCACTTGGCTCAAAGCCATAAATTTAAACACTAGATATCTCGCAATATCCATAATCTATTACTGTCATAATACCGCAGTCGGTTCAACGAAAAATCATTCTCAAGCTCATACAACGCCAACCATAAAATACCTCAATCATCCACTAAGCTCGCATTTATTCTCTTGACACTCGAGGCAACTTTATCAACTAGATTCAAATTCAAATCTCCACCCATACACCCCGTCGGCAGAAAAGAAACTCTCTACTCACATCATAAGGAATACTCCTACGTAGATTACTCCGCAGGGGATAATTCACCTGCTTAGCCTCAATCTGGTATCTTGTTATATTTTTTCGCAGTCACAATTACTATGCAATCACTTAGTCAATCTGCGTCCAAACTCATTACCCAGACATAAGAATTTAATTTACCCCAAAATTTAACAATATAAAAGATCCTTCAAAAAATTCATACTCGAGACTGTGCGTCACATTAAAACGAAAATCAAGCATCCCATGGCCATTTCTTTACATTTCAAGGAAGCACTTCTCGTCACATTCAAATCGTCTTAACACATCCTGCGGTCACATCATACCGCCATTCCACCGCTCATCGAGCCACAAATTCCATTGTAGGGTCATTACCGAACATATGAATCCAAATGTACAGGTTACAACTGAAGCTACCGAGCCTAAGCTGCGGTCTAAACCTGGCCTCAAGTCCTCCAGACTGGCCCATCACCAAAACACAGAATACTCACCTCGAACCTCGTTCATAGAATCACAATCCTGTGATGCACAGCTGATACTGAGCACTCATGTGCGCATACGAATACGTGGAAGGAATTCAAAAAGTTTATATCTCAAGCTGAATCAATCTCGCACGATAAGGAAAGAAAAAATGGGAAGTATATATCCTAAATGCCCTGTAGCCTCTCGAAGATAAGTATGGACGTCATCATACCGATCCGCAAGACTCTACTAGACACTTGCTCATGACTTGTAGAACCTATGAACCTAGAGCTTTGATACCACCTTGTCACGACCCAAAATCCAACTAGTCGTGATGGCACATAACCCAACCCATTAGGTAAGCCAATTACCAAGTATCCAATTTTAATAATAATTATTAAAGCAATTTAAGTGAATAAAGGTCTTAATTGTGTACAATCCCCAAGAACTGGTAGTACAAATCATGAGCTTCTAAGAATAGAGTATACAAAGCGGAAATGAAATAAACGCATAGTCTGTTTGAATAATACATAAACAGAGCTTTTATAAATATAAGGCTACCCTGAACAAGAGGCAGCTACAACAGTAACGAAGGTACATCTTCAAGTCCCGCAACCATCGAGCACAGCAACAACAACAGCCAACATGTGCACGCAATATGCAGAAGTGTAGTATCAGTACAACCGACCCCATGTACAGAGTAAGTAACAAACCTAGCCGTAGGTTCAAAGTAGTGACGAGCTTCCACCAAGGTCGGGTCCAAAACCAATAGTCCACAACAATCCATTACAACATAAAGCAAATAATGTCAGAAGTAACTCAGGGATAAAATACCCAGTCAAATCATGATTTCAAAAATAGTAGTTCTTTCTTTCAAATACATCAGTACAAAAAAAAAACCAAATCGTTTGCTGGAGTTGCCAAAAATATGAATAGTTTGAAAACAATAAATTTCTCCCAAAATCTTGTCAATAATAAATAAGATGTTTCATTTTCCTTCCGGATAACCCGTATAAAAACAAATGCATCACTATGCCCATCTGTCAATAATGTGTGAAAAATCATGAATGATGTGATGCAGTACAGCACGAGGAAATACATCTCTATTCATGTATGTCATGTGTGCATGCCAATGCAATGCAACTCAATGATAAGATCATAAACAGCCCCTCGGGCAGAACATCACTCATATACAGCCCCTCGGGCAAAACCTCACAGTCACTCGTGCCACTCGGGCATACCTCACAATCACTCGTGCCACTCGGGCATACCTCCCAATCACTCTTGCCACTCGGGCATACCTCACAATCACTCATGCCTCCCAGTTACTCAACACTTGGCACTCGCACTCAGTAGGTACCTACGCTAACTGGGGGTGTGTACAGACTCCGGAGGGGTTCCTACAGCCCAAGCGCTATAATCTGCATGGACAACTCACGTGCTATAATAATAAAGTATGCTGCAGGCAGGCAACCCCGATCCACACTCATCCTCACAAATCAGGCCCTCGGCCTCACACAGTCATAAATATGCTGCAGGCGGGCAGCCCCGATCCACACTCATCCTCACAAATCAGGCCCTCAACCAATATCAAACATGCTGCGGCGTGCAGCCCGATCCCATGAATATGTAACATAAATCAGGCCCTCGGCCTCACTCAGTCATAAACCTCTTAAGCCACTCGGGCATCTCAGTAAAACAGGGCATTCGGCCCAAAATATTTATATGCATCAAAATAGAGTCATAAAACTGAGTTATGATATGCAATGAAATGAATATGACTGAGTATGAATTTTTAATTTAACACAATAATTCACAGCAATATGACCTCTGAGGGTCCCAATAATACTGGCACATGGCCTCAACATGATTTCTAATACGCTTTTCAGCTCAATTTCTTTAACACATAAAATCGCATGGAAAACGTCAAGATTATTTAACTATAAAATTCCACATAAACAATTACGTCACAATTTCTATAGTGCATGCCCACATGCCCATCACCTAGCATGTGCGTCACCTCCCAACAATTCACAAAATACATATATTCAGGGTTCATACCCTTAACTCCAAGATTAGAAGAGTTACTTACCTCGAACAAGCCAAATCCAATGTTGAGCAAGTTAAGCAATGCTCCAGCAATTCCACTCTGTGTGTATCAACTTCCAAATGGCTCGAATCTAGTCACAATTAATTTGATTCAGCCCATAAATTTTATAGGAATTAATTTTATATCAAAATACTAATATTTCCACAAAATCCGAAATTACGCCCCAAAATACCCGTGGGGCCCACGTCTCAGAATCCGATGAAAGTTATAAAATATTAACGCCCATTCAACCACGAGTCCAACCATATAAATTTTACTCAAATCCGACATCAACTCGACCCTCAAATCTCTAAATTAAACCAAGAGGGTTTTCACAAATATTTCCAACTTAATTCACCAATTAAATGCTAAAAACAACCATGGATTCGGGTAATTTAATCAATATTGAGTTAAGAATACTTACCCCGTTATTTTCTTTGAAAATCTCCCAAACATCGCCTCAATTCGAGCTCCAAATCGTTAAAAATTAAAAATGGGACGAAGTCCCAATTTCTGAACTTAAACTTTCTGTCCAGACCTCTCTTCTTCGCGAACGCGACAGGTCCCTCGCGTTCGCGGAGCACAAAATGTGCTTCCCAACATTTGCTCTTCACGAACGCGAGACACTGTTCGCGAACGCGATGCTTTACGGAGCCCTTCTTCGCGAACGCGAGCTCCCCCTTCGCGAACGCGAAGGCAAAAGTCCATGCCCACTATGTTTCCCTTTGCGAACGCGATACCCCATACGTGAATGCGATGCACAACCCAGCTTCTCTTCGCGAACGCGGAGAGTAAATCCCACCTGCCACAAATTCCTCTTCGCGAACGCGAGGGCCCACTCGCGAACATCATACAGACTTAGTCGAAAACTCAAATCACCTCAAACAACGTTAAATCATGAATTACACCCCAATTCAAGCCTAATGAACTTTGAAATTTCTAGTTTCTACAAACGACTCCGGAACCTATCATTTCACGTCTGATTGACCTCAAATTTTGCGCAACAGTAACATTTCACATTACGGACCTATTCCAATTTCCAGAATAGGATTCCAACCCCGATATCAAAAAGTCAACACCCTGGTCAAACTTCCCAAAAATTCAACTTTCGGCATTTCAAACCTAATTCCACTACGGACCTCCAAATAATTTTCTGGACACGCTGCTAAGTCCAAAATCACCATACGGAGCTATTGGAATCATCATAATTAAATTCCGAGGTCGTTTATACATAAGTCGACATCCGACCACTATTTTAACTTAAGCTTTAAACCTTGGAACTAAGTATTTCAATTTATTCCAAAACCTCACCGGACCCGAACCAATTACCCCAGCAATTCACACAACAACTGTATAGTACAATTTGAGCAGTAAAGGGGGAAGTGGGGTTGTAATACTCAAAACGACCTGCCAGGTCGTTACACCACAGCTGGTCTAGGCTCAGGTGTAGCTGCTACCACTGTCGGACTCCACCCACGGGTAGTGCACCCTGGGTCTGATATACAAAAGCTCCCTAGCCATGAGCCTGTGCGGTAGGGGTCAGTGCTCCCCCGCCCGCCTGAGATATGGCTGGGTCTGCCGGAAATAAACCGACCTGAGTCATAGTATCCATGAACCGCAGCATATGGCCCATGACCTCCTGAAATCCCGGTGCAGACGTGAAATCCACTAGAGCTGGCTCTGCTACGGGCACCTCACCCTGCTCCTTAATAATAGGATCCTCTCTACAACTATATTATTTTTTGTAACTATCATGGGCAACTATGGCCACAACTCGTAATGTATAACTATAAGTGGGCAACACTGTATCACTGAACCATTTTTCTTAAAACATGAATACATATGGGCCGTCAAGGCCTTTGACATTGTACAAAATGAACCTCTGTCTACAAAGCCTCTAAGATTATTTGACATCAAATGGGACAGGGTACCGGCCTACCCATAAGTCTGTAGCAAAATCCTGACACGATGATTCATAGACTCGGCTGCACTCTGAATGAGGTGGAGTCTTACCGATTCTTTGCTGGATGCCAATCTCGTCTACTATGAGGGATTGTCAAATTTATTATCTATACCTCCAGGCATGAATGCAACGTCCTACCGTCTCTCTGAGAACCAACAAGTGCGGATCATCATACTGACGAGCCCTGATCCGCTCAATTAATAAAGACTAAGCCACAACACATGCAAGAACTCGATTGGGCTCTAACATATACAACCTCACAATTCCATTAACTAAGGACTAAATTTCCAAAGCCAATGGTCTCTCCTATGCTGAAATAAATGCCAAACTACCCCTACTCTCAACCTTTTTGCTCAAGGCATTTGCAACTATATTTTCCTTGCCTAGATAATAGAGGATGGTAATATCATAGTCCTTTAGTAACTCGAGCCACCTGCGCTGCCTAAAATTGAGATCCCTCTGTTGGAACAAATGCTGCAAGTTACGATGATCGGTGTAAACCTCACAAGACACCCCATAAAGAAAATGCCTCCAGATATTGAGAGCATGAACTATCGCAGCCAACTCCAAATCATTCACGGGGTAATTCTTCTCATGGGGCTTCACCTGACGTGAAGCATATGCAATAACTCGCCCATCCTGCATCAATACACAATCCAGGCCAACGCATTAAGTGTCGCAAAATACGGTATACATCCCTGAACCGAAAGACAATTTTAAAACCAATGTTGTTGTCAAAACCGACTTGAGCTTCTGAAAGCTCGCTTCGCAATCGCCGGATCATCTGAATGGAGCACCCTTCTGGGTCAATCTAGTCAAGGACGATGCAATAGACGAGAAACCTTCCGCGAACCGTCGATATTACCCTGCTAACCCCAAGAAATTCCTGATATCGGTCGATATGGTAGGACGAGGCAATCCTGGACTACCTCAATCTTCCTGGATCCACCTTTATACCCTCACCTGATACAACATGCCTTAAGAAAGCCACGGAATCCAACCAGAACTCACACTTGGAGAACATAACATAAAGCTTCTGTTCCTGCAAGGTCTGAAGTACTACTCTCAAATATTGCTTGTGCTCCTTCATACTACTCGAGTATATCAATATGTCACCAATGAAGTCAATGAAAAATGAATCAATATACGGCCTGAACACTCGGTTCATCAAATCCATGAATGTCGTTGGAGCGTTAGCCAAGCCGAAGGACATCACCAAAAACTCATAGTGGCTATATCTAGTCCGGAAAGCCGTCTTCGGAATATATGAAACACAAATCTTCTCAAGCAACTCCTGAAACTTCTCCTTTAACTTTCTAAGCTCCTTGGGATCCATATGATAAGGCGGGGTAGAAATAGGTTGGGTGTCCATCACCAAATCAATGTCGAAATCGATGTCCCGATCTGGCGGCATACCAGGTAAAACTCACGCACCACCGGCACCGAATCCAACATGGGAGTTTCTGCAGTAGTATCCCGAAGAAAGGCTAAGTAGGCAAAACAACCATTCTCGACCATATGTCGAGCCTTCAAACAAGAAATAACCTGACTGGAAGTACCGACAGAAGAACCCCTCCACTCTAATCTGGGCAACTCAGGCATCGCCAAGGTAACAGTCTTGGCATAACAATCAAGAATGGCATGGTACAGGAACAAGCAATCCATGCCGAAGATAACCTCAAAATTAACCATATCGAGCAATAGAAGATCCGTTCAGGTCTCATATCTACAGAAAGTCACCACACAGAACCGGTACACCTAATCCTCAAAAACAAAATCACCCACTAGTATGGACACATATACAGGAATGCCCAAAGACTCGGGTACACATCTAAATAAGGAGCAAATAAAGAAGAAACATAGGAGTAAGTAGACCCCGGATCAAATAATACCAAGGCATCCCTCCGGCAAACAGAAACAATACATGTGATCACTGCATCAGAGGCGATTGCCTCTGGCCTAGCGGGGATAGCGTAGAATCTAGCCGGAGTGCCACCTGACTCGCCTCTACCTCTAAGACGACCCCTGGCTGCCTGCCCTCTACCTCTGGCCGGTCGGGCGAGTGGTGTGGTAAGCATGGGATGATAGTCCTTCTGCTCGACCTTGCCCCGAAGTCTGGGATAAAACCTCTTCGTGTGGCCAAGATCCCCGCACGCGAAACAATCCCTCAGAACGATGGACTGCTGACCTAAAGTCTCACCCTGATTGTCTGACTACACACTGGAGGAACCTTGAATAGCTGGTGGGTGGTAATTACTCTTTGGAATGGCACTGAAATGGGGTCGTGTTAGAGAACTCCGAGCAAGCGATGGTGCTGACTGCATGGGCCTACTAGGTTGACCCCTTATGAACTGACCTCTGCCCCAAGGTGAGGCGCCACTGAATCCCCCAAATTATCTAGTTCACTTATCTCTCAGCGCAAACTCTCCACTGCGGTTGTGAATATGCATGATCCATCGAGCTATATCCACAACCTAAATAAAAGAAGTCTTTATCTCTGCCTTACGGGCCATAAGCACCTGAATCTCAGGGTGCAGACCTACAATGAACCTCAACACCCTCTTTGCGTCTGTGGGGAGTATAATAGTTATATGGAGAGATAAGTCGATGAACATCGCCTCATAGTCGGTAACACACATGTGACCCTGACAGAGTCGCTCAAACTGGCCCTGAAGCTTCCCTATCTCAGAAGGTGGTATGTACTTCTCCAAGAACAGATGTGTAAACTGATCCCAAGTCAAAGGAGGTGAACCTGCTCACCTGCTAAGTAGGTATGCTTGCCACCATCTGCGGGCCTTGCCCTCAAGCTGAAAGGTGGTGAAGTCTACCACGTTGGACTCCAATATCCCTATGTTGTAGAGCCTATCCTTGCACCGGCCAATGAAATCCTGAGGGTCCTCTGAAGGCTCACCCCAAAAGGTAGGAGGGCAAATTCTAGTCCATTTGTCCAGCCATTTGTGCTGATCAACGGTCGCGACTGGTATAACCTCAAGCATAACCGCTGTAACAGGCTGGGCTCCGCCCGCAGGTAGGGCACCTGGGGTCTGATAAACGACAACAACGTTCCCTGTAGCCTGAGCAGTAGGGGTCTATGCTCCCCCTCCCGCCTGAGATATGGTAGGGTCCACTGGAAATAAAACAGCATGTGTCATAGCACAGCATACGGCCTATGACCTCCTGGAATCCCAGCGCAGTCAAGAAATCCGTTGGGGCTGGCACATCTGCAGGTGCCTTATCCTGCTCCACAACAATAATATCCTTCACTAGTGGTACAACGGGAAAAACCCTAGGGTGCCCTCGTCCTCTGACTGTAGTTGGAGCCCTCCCCCGGGCCCTGCCTTGGCCTTTAGCAACGGGGAGGGGGGCAGCCCCTCGACCACCTGGTACATCCATCGTACGCGTTCTCACCACCTGTGAGAGATTAATAGAAAGATACTTAGCACAATATCAATTGCACGATAGGAGATGAAGAAAGAGAAGTTTCCTAACATCATATAGCCTCTCGAAGATAAGTACGAATGTCTCATCACCGATCCGCAAGACTCTACTAGGCCTGCTCATGACTCGTGAGACCTATGTGAACCTGGCTCTAATACCAAGTTGTCACGACTCAATTCTGTAATAGGTCACGACTGCACCTAATGCCGCAGTTAGGTAAGCCCACAAGTTAGACTACTATTTACTAACCCCTCTTTAACATTTTAAAACAAAAGTCCTCATTTTTAAAGAACAATTTAAACTAGATTTCATGCAACCATAACATCTATTTGAAACAAAGTACCATCATAATAAGAACATCCGAAGTGGTGAAAGAAATGATAAATACAGAGGTACATAAATGCTAAAGATCCCCCAAAATCTGGTATCACAAGTGTATGAGCAATCTAGGGAATACACAAAACTACTATAATTACAGTCTGAAAGTAATAGATAGAAAAGTAAATAAAGCAAATGGAGACTCTAGTGCTGCAGATCGTAGCAAGGCAAGAAGATCACCACTAAGTCTCCGGAATGATCGTCTACGCGCCCGCGTGACCACTGGTAGTATCTGTCTCAGTACCTGCACATCAGTGCAGAAGTGTAGCGTGAGTACGGAAAATAATGTGTACCTAGTAAGTATCTAGTGTAACCTCGAAAAAGTAGTTACGAGGGCTGGAGGTCAAATAATAATAATATAAGTGCATAAAATAGACATGGTGAGTATACAACAAGTATCAGTGAAGCAAATAAAAGCAACTACAATAAATAAAATCAGGAGTCTGTATCACGTTACCAACATATTATAACTGACCGTGAAGGCTAACTCAATTATACGCAAACCGGAACTCGTTTCGATTATTAAGCCTGATCTCATAAGAATAGTGCTAGTTAGTACTGTTGAGGCGAACGGCCCGATCCCATAATAATTGTGGTACTCAGTACTGCCGAGGAAAATGACCCGATCCCATAAGAATAGTGTCACCATCATACTGTCGGGGCGAACAGCCCGATCCCATAAGAGTGGTGTTAGCATTCTGCCGAGGCGAACGACCCGATCCTATTATAGTAGAGAAATTTACCTCGCTCGCGGAAGTACTTGCAAAACGAGAAGACATAGATTTTTAGTATTCCCCAGCTTTCTAAAATAAGAAGCTAAGTCGATAGTTCCAATTTAAATCCCCAGTCTTAGCTCTAATCAAGACAATTAATACATATGATAGCCATAAATAATACAATTAAAAGCATGATGTGAACCTAAGTCTACCCGGACATATCATGATATATAGCTACGTATGGACTCTCGTCACCTCGTGAGTACATATCTCCCCACACAAGTAGAACACAAGAATAATACGCCTAAGGGGATAAGTTCCCTCGTACAAGGTTAGGCAAGAGACTTACCTCGGTCCAAGGTCTTCAATCTGGCTTTCCAACCTCACTATGACCCTTCAAACGACGCCGAGGACTCCGAAACTAAACAAAATTCATATAAACTAGTAAATATATGCTCAAAAGTTCATATTTTAGCTCTTATAGTAGTTACCCAAATCAATTTGAAAGATTAATAAAGTTTACCCCGGGCTCACACGCCTGAATTGCAGAAATTTTCGAATATAATTGTTACCCATGAACTCCCAAACTCAATTATATAATTTTCTCCCATTCCACCACCAAATTCGTGATCAAATCCCAATTTACCAAAACCCTAGGTTCTTCACAAATCCTCCATGTTTCATAAATTTTCCATGTTCAATCTACTTATAATCCGTATATTTAACTTGAAAATGGGTGGAGTTTACTTACCTTGTATTGTAGATGAGAATCCCCCTCTAAAGTGCTCTCAAAATCTCCCAAGACCAAATGAAAATGTGTGAAAATATTGCCTAAGTCTTGGATTAAAAACCATCACTGGCCAGCGACTTCTGCACCTACGGCCACTTGATCGCATCTACGGAACCGCAGGTGCAGTCAAAAGATCGCACTTGCGATTCACCACTGCCTCCAGCTTCCTCACTTCTGCGGATGGGGAGCCGCTTCTGCAGGTCCGCTTCTGCAAACTTCTTCTGCTTCTGCGATCCACAGCTTGCCAGCCCAAGTCCGCATCTGCGCAGCCTCAATCACTTCTGCGGGCGCGTACGGAAAAGCCTCGCACTTGTGACCACCCAGCTCCAGCCTCAAGTCCGCTTTTGCGACCACTAGGCCGCTTCTGCGAGCTTGCACATGCGGCCCTTTCACACAGGTACGATTACACTAGATCTGAATCCATCAGCAGTCCCCCATGCCCAAAACCAAGCACGGTTCCAATCTGATTCGCACCCTGGGACCTCATCCAATTACACTAACACATCCCATAACATAATACGGACTTGCTCGCGCAAGTCAAACACTAAAATAACATCAAAATCCATGAATATGACGCCCAAAACGTATGAATTCAACATGAAACTCAAAAACTTCTTAAAACACTTCTGCGCGTCCGATTCCTATCAAATCACTCGGAATGATGCCAAATTGTGCGTGCAAGTCATAAATTACCATACAGAAATATTCTCAGGCTCGAAATCCTAAACGGGCCTCGATAACACCAAAGTCTACTCCAAACCAAACTTAAAGAATTTGAAAACCTTCAAAGCGCCAACTTTCCGAAACCTGATCCGAACACACGCCCAAGTCCAAAATGATCATACGAACCTATTGGGACCGTCAAATCTCGGTTCCGAGGTCATTTACCCAAAACATTGACTCAAGTCAAACTTAACCATTATAAGCCACTATTAAGGAACTAAGTGTTCCGATTTCAACCCTAACTCTTTCAAACCTCAACCAACCATCCCCGTAGGTCATAAAATAGTAAAAGCACATACGGAGAGTCTTAATTAGAGGAATATGAATCTAGAAAGCAAAACGATCGATCGGGTCATTACACAAGTGGAATTGACACTTATGATAATACCAATTATAGTGCACCGGTTCATGCAGTTATTGGAATGGCTGACTTTAGCTTGGACCAGTTCCTACTGATGTAAGCCTAGTCTTGCGCAAAATAATAGAATTTTATTTACGTAAAACACTAAAGTCACAAAATTGTCACACTAAAGTAATTGAACTTTTACCGTATACACAAGCTGATAAGTGGAGTTGAGTAGGAATAGCCGAATTTTGATACGTGCGAGTTCATGCAACAACCCAAGCATTGAGAATTGAAGTGTTACAAACATGGACTTGTACATTTTTTGTTACACACACATGCACACGTCTTAGAATTTTCTAAATTTCTCTTTTCCATTTTGCAGTATGTAAATGAAAATACTAGAAAGTTGGAAGACAGTTCTCAAATAACCAGAAGCTGAACAAACAAGAAAAGGGAAGAGAAACGATACATGCACTAGCTAGTGGAGTAAAACTATGTTATACAAAGTAGGCGTTTGGACATAAGAATGGTAAAATTTGGGAAAATGGTGAAAAAAAATTTAAGTGAAAATGATATTTGAAATTTAGAGTTGTGTTTGGATATAAATTTTATTTTGGGTTATTTTTGAAGTTTTGTGAGTAATTTGAGTGAAAATTTTGAAAAACAGTTTTTTGCAGTTTTTCAAATTTTCGAAAATTTCCAAAATGTATCTTCAAGTGAAAATTGAAAATTTTATGAATAAACGCTGATTTTAAAAAAATATAAAAAAAATTTGGAAAAATCTTCCATCAAATTTTATGTCCAAACGGGCTCAAAGTATAGGAAAAGTTTATTCAAATTCATATATACTGTCATCATACATACACATCCAAAAGTTTTTTATTATCTTAAATTTAGCAGCAATATTTGTCTCAATAATTTGTTTTTTAGCTTATGCGCTAATTAGCTTATGCGCTAATTATTCTCCTCCTTTTCGAGATGTTTCTTTGTTGATATTCACTGGCTACAATATTTTAATTGGCCTCGAGACCTCCAATGTAAGTTAGGTGGGTCGAGAAAAATAATATTGTTTTTAAATGAAAGTACTTGGTCACTTTATTTACAACATTATATGCACATAAATATTACCGCAAGCATAATAATAATAATAATAATAATAAGTTAGTCATGCACATTACGCTCTCGTTAGCATGGGTTCAGAAAAGGATCGGATCATAAATATATATTGTACGTAATTTTACTCTACAGTTATACAAGATGCTATTTTCAAGACTCAAAAAATTATTTTAGTTTTAATCTCTATATTAAATAAAAGTATATTATATAAATAAAAAAGGATGAAGAATAATATAAATAATAGGGAAGTAGGTAAGAAAATAAAAAAATCAATCTTTGCAGAGCAATCAGGCAAAGAAAGTGACAAATTAAATAGTCAAAAAAGGGTGACTAAGGGGAATCTTTAATCAAGGCAGGACAGGGACATCTATGCATCACGTGGTAATAATTTAACTACACATATTATATTTATATCAAATCATACTAATTTATTACTGTAAACTCTTAAATTAAGGTTAGAATATTTCTCAGTTAGTAATGATTAGGGGTGTAAATGGATATTTAAAAATCGACTAAACCGACAGAACCGTACTGTGCCGAACCGATTTTTAGGTTTCTTTTAATAAAACGTAGGTTTTTATATAAATCTATAGTTGTACCGATAATTAAGGTAGGTTTTATATTTTATAAAATAAATCGAAAAAATATTGAACCGTATCGAATAAATTTACATGTGAATATATGTTTCACATGTAAATATATTTGAACCATACCGAATAAATTTACATGTGAATATATGTTTCACATGTAAATATATCAGACCTATTATTAGACCCAGTATAAATATATATTTCACATATAAATTTATTCGGTACGGTTCGATATTTATATATTAAGTTTAAAAATGATAATGGGTCTAATATTTATAAAGAATGGGTCGAATAAGTTTAAAATTTGAGCTCACTAATGACCTTGCCGTTAAAGAATGAGTCTAATATTTATATTTGTAAATAATAATGTATTAATATAAATAATGTACAAATTTTAATGCATTATTATTTTTAAACTTAATATATAAATATATGTTTCACATGTAAATTTATTCGGTACGGTACGGTTCGATATTTTTTCGGTTTATTTTTATAAAATAAAAAACCTACCCTAATTATCGGTACGATTATAGATTTATATAAAAACCTACGGTTTTATTAAAAGAAACCTAAAAATTGGTTCGACACGGTTCTGCCGGTTTTTAAATATTCATTTTACATCCCTAATCATCACTAATAGAGAGAAATAGCAGTATTAGATTCATTCTTTAATAGTAGGGTCATTGGTGGACTCAAATTTAAACGAGGGTTATAATTTATTCATTTCGAATAACACAAGGGCATTATTAGACTCATTCTATTACGGCAGGGTCATTTTTGGACTCAAGTTTAAACGGAGGTTATAATTGATCAATTTCGAATACCACAATGGTCATTTTTTGAACTTTTCCCAAATAGATTTTATAGCAAGGGTAATATGAAGAAAAAACAAAGGTAACATGCGATCACACCTCACTACATATAAAGGATCTTCTAATTTTACATAAACAATGAATTTAACATAAGGTGCAATAAAATTAAAATAACCATTAGAATAAATATTACTAGTATATTTAAAATAAAATACAATACATAACAACAATCAAAATAAACAATAAATATTGGATGGGAATAAATTTCATGCACCCCCTAAAGCACGTGAAGCCGCTTAGCCCCCCGGTACTTTTCAATAGTACTATTATCTTTTTGTCTTCAAACTGCTCATACTGTCTAATATATACACTATTCCGGAGAGATCAAGCAAATAGTTGGAAGAAATACATAAAACATGTTTCCACTCATAATTCTGATCAGCTTTTCACTTACTTCCCTCTCTGCTACTGCAACTAGTGGAGCAGGAGGTGGAGTTGCAAATCTTTACACCTGTTTAATCGACCACAATGTCCATAACTTCTCTATTTACCCCACAAAGAATGATCAAAGTAGTAGTAATTACTTTAACTTGCTCGATTTTTCCCTTCAGAATCTTCGATTTGCTGCATCTTACATGCCGAAACCAACGGTCATTATTCTACCAAACAGCAAAGAGGAGCTCGTGAGCACCATTCTTTGTTGCAGACAAGCTTCTTATGAAATCAGAGTAAGGTGCGGAGGACATAGTTACGAGGGAACTTCTTACGTTTCCTTTGACGGTTCCCCGTTCGTGATCGTTGACTTGATGAAATTAGACGAAGTTTCAGTAGATTTGGATTCTGAAACTGCTTGGGCTCAGGGCGGCGCAACAATTGGCCAAATTTATTACGCCATTGCCAAGGTAAGTGACGTTCATGCATTTTCAGCAGGTTCGGGACCAACAGTAGGATCTGGAGGTCATATTTCAGGTGGCGGCTTTGGACTTTTATCTAGAAAATTCGGACTCGCTGCTGATAATGTCGTTGATGCTCTTCTTATCGATGCTGATGGGCGGTTATTAGACCGAAAAGCCATGGGAGAAGACGTGTTTTGGGCAATCAGAGGTGGCGGAGGAGGAAATTGGGGAATTATTTATGCCTGGAAAATTCGATTACTCAAAGTGCCTAAAATCGTAACAACTTGTATGATCTATAGGCCTGGATCCAAACAATACGTGGCTCAACTACTTCAGAAATGGCAAATAGTTACTCCAAATTTGGTCGATGATTTTACTCTAGGAGTACTCCTGAGACCTGCAGATCTACCGGCGGATATGAAATATGGCAACAGTACTCCTATTGAAATATTTCCCCAATTCAATGCACTTTATTTGGGTCCAAAAACTGAAGTCCTTTCTATATCGAATGAGGAATTTCCGGAGCTGGGCGTTAAGAATGATGAGTGCAAGGAAATGACTTGGATAGAGTCAGCACTTTTCTTCTCCGAATTAGCTGACATTAACGGGAATTCCTCTAATGATATCTCCCGTCTGAAAGAACGTTACATGGACGGAAAAGGTTTCTTCAAAGGCAAAACGGACTATGTGAAGAAGCCAGTTTCAATGGATGGGATGCTAACATTTCTTGTTGAACTCGAGAAAAACCCGAAGGGATATCTTGTCTTTGATCCATATGGCGGAGCCATGGACAAGATCGATGATCAAGCTATTGCGTTCCCTCATAGAAAGGGTAATCTTTTCGCGATTCAATATCTAGCACAGTGGAATGAAGAGGACGATTACAAGAGCGATGTTTACATGGAGTGGATAAGAGGATTTTACAATACAATGACGCCCTTTGTTTCAAGCTCGCCAAGGGGAGCTTATATCAACTACTTGGATATGGATCTTGGAGTGAATATGGACGACGACTACTTACTGCGAAATGCTAGTAGTCGTAATTCTTCTTCCTCTGTTGATGCTGTGGAGAGAGCTAGAGCGTGGGGTGAAATGTATTTCTTGCATAACTATGATAGGTTGGTTAAAGCTAAGACACAAATTGATCCACTTAATGTTTTTCGACATGAACAGAGTATACCTCCTATGCTTGGTTCAACGCAAGAGCATAAGTACAGTAGTGAATGAGATTTCAAATGTACAACCTTGAGAGAGATTCCGTTGTTAGTTTTCCTTGTTTTTTTTAATTCCCGGCTCCGCACCTGACTCGAACTCACGAGTATTGGTTGGAAGCCTAGTTATTTTCCTTGTTTCTTTTTTCTAATAAAATTGATCCTTGAATTATTGAACTGTTCTGATTTTCGATTTGACTTTCAAATAGATAAGTGTGCGATTTTGATCCAATCAACGTGTAAACCAACTAATGTTTTGGCACTCTTTTCAAGTCTTTATTACGATTTGAACCCAAGTTTTAATGGTTCAAAATTTAGACCCCTTGTTAACATAATGATGATAAAAAATAAAGATAATCAATGACTAATGTTAACAATATGTTAATGAAAAGGTTGTGATCACTTATTTATTGGTTATATCTATATGTTAACAAAATGAAATTGGTAACATAACTATATGTGAACAACATGAAATGTTCTTAATTATACAATGATTATATTGTACGCACATGTAATGTTGAGAATAATATCGAATGACTCGTAATATCTCAATAATTATAACATTGAATTCGTATCTCGCTAACATATTATTAAGTCTCATTTATTAGTCAAAAATTATAATTTCTAATAAGAGAAATGTGCATTTAGGGTTTTTGGCGGTTTTAGGTTTGGGGTCTAGACACTAATAATAACTTATGCAAGTGTTTTAGCGTAAACCACATACAACATAATCATATTCAGAACATTTTTTTATGGACTGATTTAAAATATGTAATAAATTACGAAACATTTTTGAAATTTATCCTAAAAAGACATGACCACAAGCAATTTACATTGTGTCACTTTACATAAAAGGAATGCAACAAAATACATCCAGACCGTTTTGTATAAACTGACTTAAAATCTATTATAGATATATACTATATACCCCGATTTTCCGGTAAAGAAAATGGAATAAGGGCATGGAGGCACGAGATCAAAATCGAGGCGGGGAGCCCTTCGTATCGAGACCCATAGAAAATGAACGATGTGTTCAGCATCGGGCATAATAAAGCGACTCTCCCCGGACCCAGAACGAGTTCTAAACCTTGGAAAACACGATAAACGATTACACATGACGGATGCCGGGTACAGATTAGTAATTAACGAAAAAGGAAGATTTTTACCTTTTTTAGACTTGTACTAGGGATGAAACTCTCCTACTATATAAAAGAGAAATTTTTCTTTTGTAAAACACATTCTAACATGCGAATCAAGGCAATACAAATTTATTTTCTGCTTTCTAGCTACTGCAAAAGTTCTTATTTAACTGTTTTGTTTTATTCACAATTGGGCTGAACCAAGGGTCCGATCGAGGCCAAAATTACTGTTCAACCTAGGTTTGGGCTAGACCATAATATTACAATTTGTTTGATCGTTTATTTTGTCTTTAACTCATTTATCTAATATTCTTAATTATTTATGTTGAATCAATCCACGTATCCTTAAAATCGCGTATAAATAATTATTATCCGATTTAAGAGTAAACAGTTTGACGCTCACCGTGGGGCTAAGGATAATAGTGGTGATTTGATACAAATCTCCATAACACATTATATTTTACGCTTGCTCTTTAAAGTCTTATTTTAAGGTCAGCTTAAAAATGTCGAATTCTCAGTCTGCCCACTTGAACGTTGACGCTGAGTCTGGCCATCATAGCAAAAACAATAATTTGGTGCCTAGCAACGAGGTGCCTCCTACTGATCCCAACGCTGCCCTAGTTGCAGATCCAGTCGATGCTAACTCACAGGTGGCCATCGACGTCAATCTGCCAACTGATCCCGATAATAGCGTTCGCGGGGAACCCCGACCAATAGCTCGAGAAGCGCCCAAAGGAGAAGGTGATGGGGTAATCCTAAGGTTAATCTTCAAAATGTTTCAGGCTCAACAAGTGGCGATATGGCAGCTACAGAATCAAAGCCACGCCCTCAGCAGGGTTGAGCTCGATCAATCCCGGAAAAATATCTGAAGAAACAAGAAGATCACCGAGAGATCGGGTAAAGCTGAGTTGGGGTCAATCTCGAGATAATAAAACTACTTGAAGTATTAACAAAGCGGGTAGAGTTAGGTGAGAAGAAAATTGAGGCTAGTTACAAGAAGATGGAAACATACAATTCCAGGGTCGATCAAATTCAGGGAGCACCCCTGACCCGATATTGAAAGGGCCGGCTTCCAAGAAGTTTATTCAAAAACCTTTTCCTCCGAGCGTGGCACCGAAGCCGATCCCAAAGAAGTTTCATATGACCGATATCCCCAAATATAACGAAACTACGGATCCGAATAAGCATGTGACCTAATATACATGCGCAGTCAAAGGGAACGACTTGGAAGATAATGAAATTGAGTCGGTGTTACTGAAGAAGTTTGGGGAGACTTTGTCCAAAAGGGCAATGCTATGGTATCACAACTTACCCCCAAATTCTATTGACTCATTTGCTATTCTTGCAGATGCTTTCGTAAAGGCCCATTGCGAGGCCATCAAGGCCGAGATCAGAAAGTCGAACCTTTTCAAGGTTAAACAAAGAGACAATGAGATGCTCAAGGAGTTCATGTCAAGGTTCCAGATGGAACAGATGGACATGCCTTTGGTTGCAGATGATTGGGCCGTTCAAGCATTCACTCGGGGGCTTAACCCCCGAAGCTCCTTGGCTTCACAGCAGTTAAAACAAAATTTGGTAGAGTACCCAATAGTAACTTGCGCTGACATCCACAACAGGTACCAATCGAAGATCAGGGTTGAGGACAACCAACTCGGAGCCCCTTCTTGGTCTGTTTATCCCATCAGGGCTGACGATAGATCTAAGAGAGTCGTTGATCATAAGCCAAGGCCGGTCCAGGATTGGTACAAACCATACAGCTTGGACTGAAGGGTAAATGGGTCCGGGCGTCACCCCACAAGGAACGAAACGATAGGCTATTGAGGGCGCAGTAGCCGAGATCTGATGAGCAAAAATGGTTTCACTAGGGTGCTCGGGAGTAGGGAAGCACCGAGATTATCATAGTATAACTTCAACGTTGATGCTGCCATGATCGTGTCAACCATCGGGCACATCAAAGAGACCATGTGGCCCCGACCATTGCAGTCTGACCCTGCCCAAAGAGATCCTAACTTAATATGTAAGTATCATGGCACTCATGGTCACAGGACTAAGGATTGCCGACAGCTAAGAGAAGAAGTTACCCGATTATTCAACAACGGGCACCTCCGAGAGTTTCTGAGTGATCGGGCCAAAAACCACTTTAAGAATAGGGAGGCCAATAAATAAATCGAACAAGATGAGCCTCAACACGTCATCAAAATGATCATTGGATGATTCGATGCCCCCAAGGATCAATGATAAAGTGCCTATCACAAGGGAAAAATGCACCCGAGATTATCTCCCAGAAGGAACCATTTCGTTCAGCGACAAGGACGTCGAGGGCATCATGCAACCTCACAATGATGCGTTGGTAATATGCGTACTTATCAATAAATCTCGAGTTAAATATGTGTTGATTGATCCAGGTAGCTCGGCCAACATCATCAGATCAAGGGCCGTAGAGAAATTGGGGTTATTGGACCAAATAGTTCTAGCAGTCTGGGTGTTGAACAGATTTAACATGGCATGCGAAACCACTAAAGGAGAGATTACCCTATCGGTGAACACAGCCGAGACAATCTAAGAGACAAAGTTTTACGTGATCAAAGGGGACATTTGGTATAACGCTCTATTCGAAAGGCCGTGGGTTCACAACATGGGGGAGGTACCCTCGACCTTGCACCAGGCGTTAAAATTCCTTACACCAAGAGGAGTCAAGAATGTCTACAAAGAGCAGCCGGCCGCGAAGGAGTTTTTTGCAGCCAACGAGGTAATCCTCGTGCCTGCAGTTTTGACATCAAGGAATGCGGGCCGATCAGAAAAGAAGAAATTAAATAGCAATCATTGATGTCGATCTCGACCGAATTGGAGGAATGAGGAATAGACGATAAGGATGATTATGGAGTCCCGAGAACGTTCATATCTCTTGATGACACCGACGACACCAAATCGATAGTTAAAGAGTTGGATCAAGTAATATTAATCGAACATTTACCGGATCGAAAGGTATACCTGATCACGGGGTTAACCGCCGAGCTCAGGAAAAAACTCATTGACTTTATTAAAGCTAACATAGATTGTTTCGCCTGGTCCCATCTTGACATACATGGATCCCACAGGAGGTAACCACTCATAAGTTGAGTTTGGACCCGAAGTTCAATCCGATTAAGCAGAAGAGGAGGCCGCAGTCCGAGATCAAGCATGCATTCATCAAGGACGAGGTATCCAAATTCCTTAAAATTGGGTCCATACGGGAAGTTAAATACCGTACTGGTTAGCTAACGTAATGGTTGTGCCCAAGAAAGGGAATAAACTAAGAATGTGTGTAGATTACAAAGACCTAAATAAAGCATGCCCTAAGGATTCTTTCCCCTTGCCTAACATCGATCAGATAATCGATGCGATGACCGGGCATGAGATACTCAGCTTTCTCGATGCCTATTCTGGGTACAATCAAATTCGGATGGACCCGGACGATCAGGAAAAGACTTCCTTCATTACTAAATTTGCCACATACTGTTATAATGTAATGTCATTTGGATTAAAAAATGCCGGTGCCACCTATTAATGCCTAGTAAACCGGATGTTCAAAGAACATATAGGAAAATCAATGGAAGTTTATATTAATGATATGTCGGTCAAGTCATTGCGAGTAGAGGACCATTTGAAACATTTACAGGAGACCTTCGGCATACTAAAGAAATACAAAATGAAGTTGAACCCAGAGAAGTGCGCATTCGTGGTCGGATCGGGAACATTCCTCGGGCTCATGGTATCCGATCGAGGGATCGTGATCAACCAGAAAAAATTAGGGCCATAGAGTACATCATCGTGGTGGACAATGTCAAGGCCGTCCAAAGACTGACCGGGTGTATAGTCACGCTGGGCCGGTTTATCTCGAGGTCCTCAGACAAAAGCCATCGATTCTTCTCACTGTTAAAGAAGAAGAATAACTTTTCCTGGACCTCAGAATGCCAGCTAGCTTTGGATGAACTCAAACGGTACCTATCGAGTCCACCCATGTCGCACACTCCGAAGACACATGAACATATGTACCTCTACTTGGCGGTTTTCGAGGTAGCGGTAAGTGGAGTCTTAGTCCGGGAAAAAGAAGCTATGCAATTTCCTATTTACTATGTCAGTAGAACTCTAGGCGAGGCCGAATCAAGGTATCCTCACCTGGAAATAATGGCGCTCGCTTAGCTAAGCGCCTCCATGAAGCTAAAGTCATACTTTCAATGCCACCCCATATGTGTCGTGGCCTTTTACCCGCTAAGGAACATCATGCACAATCCCGAGCTCTCAGGTTGGTTGGACAAATGGGACATGAAAACTAGCGGGTACGATATCGAGTATCGACCCCGAACTGCCATAAAATCTCAGATTTTAGCAGACTTTGTGGCCGACTTTAAGCCGGCCTTAATACCCAAAGTCGAAAGGGAATTACTGTTGATCTCGGGGACAACTTCAGGAATATGGACCTTTTTCACGGACAGTGCCTCGAACACGAAGTGGTTCAGGCTTGGTATCGTATTAAAACCGCTTACGGGATATGTAATTAGGCAATCAATTAGAACTGTGAAATTGACTAATAACGAGGCAGAGAATGAGTCCATGATTGCAGGTATAGAATTGGCTAAAAGCCTCGGGGTGTCACGACCCAAAAATCACACCTGTCGTTATGGCGCCTATCCCGATACTAGGCAAGCCGACAACATCATAAACCCATAATTTATTTTAAATATTGGAAACATAATAATTAATTAAAGGGGAGAAATCCCACCAATATTGAATATAATTTACTCCTAAAACCCGGTGTCACTGAGTACATGAGCATCTATACATTATAAGTCTGGAAAACACAATCTATAATAGTCTAAGACCAAAATACAGTAAACAAGGAGATAGGGAAGGAGAGACAAGGTCTGCGAAATACGACAGCTACCTCTGACTCTACGGAAAATCAATTATGCGTAAGAATCAACACCCACCGAATCCGGAATCACCTGGATCTGCATACGAAGTGCAGGGTATATTATGAGTACAACCAACTCAGTGGGTAACAATAATAAATAAGAACTGAAGGTAGTGACGAGCTTCACAGCTAAGTCCAAATACAATACTTTTCCACATGAAAGGGTAGGCATGCTCTCAAGTTCAACATTTAGAAATCCATAGTAATTTCATATCAAATTTGACTGAAACAGAAAATAATGTTTTTCCGAAATTTCCAAAAATAGTGATATATGACAGTTGAAATGCATCAAATAATGAAATCAATGCATCCTCTCAGAGTAACAGTCACCCAGTTCTCCCATTCACTCCAACCTCCTCCCATTCACTCAGCACTCGGCACTCGACACTCGCACTCAGTAGGTACCTGCGCTCACTGGGGGTGTGTACAGACTCCGGAGGGGCTCCTTCAGCCCAAGCGCTATATCAAGCCAATCATGGCATAAATCAATGAAACATGTTGCGACGTGTAGCCCGATCCATAAATATCCTCACAATTAAGCCCTCAGCCTCACTCAGTCATCAACCTCTCCAGTCTCTCAGGCTCAAGATGTCATGAAAATCAGCTCAAAAATGATAATATGATGTATCAATAAATAGCAACAGAGACTGATATATGATATGAAATGAATGAATATGACTGAGTGTGAAATTACAATTTGAACATATAATTCAACCACAGAAATCACCCCAGTGGGTAGGGGTATTCAAAATCGAACCGAAATCGAAAACCGGAACTGAAATCGACGCTTAATGGCTTATTGGTATCGGGTTAACGGTTTAACGGACGGCAAACGGATTGAATTTTTTTTATTAATGGCTTATCGGTTTGGGGGTGGATTATTCAATTTTCTTAACGGATAATCCGTTAACCCGTTAAGAATATATATATATATATATATATATATATATATATATATATATATATATATATATATTACTGCTCTGGACAATTGTACGAAGTATAAAGTGAATTGTACTGATTGCTTGGAAGTATCTAATTGGCCATTGAGTCTCTTCCCCACATTGGAGAGTGGAGACCCATAATCAGTATTAAACTATTAACATTTACACTTTAGAAACCCTAGCATCTAAACCTAGCAGCCAACCCTCTCGCCTCTCCCTATCGACTCTCACTGACTCGCCAACCCCCTCCCTCTCCCTCTCCCTCTCGCCAATGTATTTTTGGTTTTTAACAGTTTGTCATCTTCTTAAACAGTAAGAAATATGTTCAAATTATACTGGTGATATATTCTTTTGTGCACTTCTCAATCCCTTACCATCCACTTGAATGTAGTATGAGAAGTTAAAATAAGTATAGTTTATTTATTTCCTATAAGGTATTTCGCCCAAAGTAATCTTTCATCATGGGTACAATGATGGATCTCTATAGATTACTTCTCTTTTGATATCCAGTATTTGATTCTAATAATATGGCCTCATGGTGTAATTTACCAGATGCAGAAAGAAGGGGTGAAACTAGATACTTTTCTTCTTAACAATATGCTCAACATGTATGGTCTTGGTCAGTTTTTAACAATGGAAGAACTCTTAACTGTCATCGAAGTTGGACCTTATGTAGCTGATATCAGCACCTACAATATCCTGATCAATGCATATGGACGATTAGGATTTATCAAAAAAATGGAAGAGATTTTCCAATCACTTCCTACTAAGAACTTGAAGCTAGATGTGGTTACTTGGACTTCCAGACTTGGAGCATACTCTAAAAAGAAACAGTACCAAAGATGCTTAGAAATATTCCAGGAAATGATCGATGAAGGTTGCTATCCAGATGGTGGAACAGTAAAAGTGTTCCTTTCCTCTTGTTCGAGTGAAGATCAGATTGAACAAGTTACAACTGTAATTAGATCAATGTACAAAAATGTGAAGACAGTACAATTGGCTTGAAATGGCTCATTTAATTTCCAGCAATATGTACTCCCAAACAATATGTCGAAGTATGTTAAGTTTCAATCAACTGAAACTAAATCGATAATCGTCCGATAATAGCTAGACCAATACCAATCCGCACCGATATCTTATCGGGTGGCTAGCGGATTAATATATTTAAAAACTGATAACGGATAAGCCAAACCGTTAAGAGTAAATAACTGCCTGATCCGTCTGTTAAGCAGCCCTACCAGTGGGTACCAATAATAACAGCATATGTCTAAGCATGATTTTTAATATGAGTCTCAGCTCAATTTTCTCTAATACGTAGAGAATGTACGGATATCAACAGATAATTCAACTACACAGTTCTATGGAATTTGACTAAGTCACAATTTCTATGGTGCACGCCCACACGCCCGTCACCTAGCATGTGCGTCATCTCAAAATAAATCAATAACACATAATTCGGGGTTTCATACCCTCATGATCAAATTTAGAACTATTACTTACCTCAAACCGTGTAATTCTTTATTCCGTTATGCCCTTGCCACGAGAATTGGTTTCTGAAAGCCTCGTATCTAGCCACAATTAATTCGATTCAGTCAATACCATCTATTGTAATTAATTCCATAAGGAAATACTAATTTTCCAATAAAAATCCGAAATTAATTAAAAATTCTCACGTCTCGAAACCCGATAAAAGTTATAAAATATGAACGCCCATCCAACCACGAGTCCAACCATACAAATCTCCCCAAATTCCGACATCAACTTGACCCTCAAATCTTCAATTAAAGTCTTTGAAGATTTCTACCATTTTCAACCCAATCTTTACCCATTTGAACTCAATAATCTTTCCATAAACCTTATTGATATGTATAAATAATACTCTTACACCCAAGAATCATACTCTTAATCACTCATTTTTATCCAAACTCTAAATTGAAGACTAGGGGGTAGAACCTTACCTCTTGGGTGAAGATCTTGTGATATTTCCTTGTTGGATTTCAAAGCTTGAACAAGATCTTGATGAACAAAGCACTTGAGCTTCTTCCTCTCTGTAGAACACTCTCCCTTCTCTCTAAAAATGTCGGATATTTTGCTCCAAAATGAGTCTCAAGGGCTATAAATCGAAGTTGGGTCGGGTTATAAAAACTCAAAAAATAAAGCTCCGGACAGGATATGCGGTCGCATATGCGACCATAGATTGGATATACGGTTCGCATATCAGCCGCAAAATTGGCCTCCAGAACTGGGGAAAACCTGTCTGGGTTTGCGGTCACTATATGGCTCGCAGACTTGTTCTGCGGTCGCATAATGAACCGCAGAACAGTTCTGCGGCCGCATAGTCGACCGCAAAATGGCATCCAAAATGGCCCCTTACCTGCCTCACTCTGCGGCCAATATGCCGTCCGCAGAGTGATTCTACGGTCGTATAATGAACCGCAGAAACGCATTTCCCTGCCACAAATTTTCTTTACTCCCCAGTACATTGTTCAATCCAAAAAGTCCGAGTCGCGGCGAGCAAGCTCGCCGCGAGAAATTTCTATAACCTTTGTACTAATTGAACTACCTCGGCACCATAAAACCTTAATTTCCTTAGCAAAAATTCTCTGGGGTCGTTACACATAAGTCAACATCCGGTCAACCTTTTTAACTTAAATTCTAAACCTTGGAACTAAGTGTTACAAATCATTCCAAAACCTCACCGGACCCAAACCAATTACCCTCGGCAAGTCACATAACAAATGTAAGGCATAAATTGAGCAGTAAATGGGGGAACGGGGTTGTAATACTCAAAACGACCGGTCGGGTTGTTACATTCTCCCCCTCTTAAATAAACGTTCGTCCTCGAACGGGTTTAGAATTATACCTGGAGTCTCAAATAGGTGTGGATACTTGCTCTCTATCTCCCGCTCAGTCTCCCAAGTAGCTTCGCCGACTGGCTGGTCTCTCCACTGCACCTTCACTGAAACTATGTTCTTTGATCTCAACTCTCGAACCTGCCGGTCTAAAATAGCCACCGGCTCCACATCATAAGTCAAATTACCACCCAACTGCACTGTGCTGAAATCCAAAACATGAAATGGATCCCCGACATACTTCGGAGCATAGATACATGAAACACTGGATGAACACTCGATAGACTAGGAGGCAATGCCAGATCTTAAGCCACCTCTCCAATCTTCTTAAGTACTTAAAAAGGCCCAATATACCGAAGGCTCAACTTGACCTTCTTCCCGAACCTCAGCACACCTTTCATGGGTGAAATTTTGAGCAGAACCTTCTCCCCAACCATGTAAGCGACATCACGAACCTTCCTGTCGGCATAACTTTTATGTCTAGACTGCGTCGTGCGAAGCCGTTATTGAATCACTTTAACCTTCTCTAAAGCATCCTGAGCCAAGTCAGTACCCAATAGCCTAGTCTCACCCGGATCAAACCAACCCACCGGATACCGGCACCGTCTCCCATATAAAGCCCCATACGGAGCCATCTGAATACTCGACAGGTAGTTGTTATTGTAAGAAAACTTCGCGAGTGGCAAAAATTGATCCCAAGATCCCCCAAAATCAATGACATAAGCACGTAGTATATCCTCTAATATCTGAATAGTGCGCTCGGACTGTCCGTCCGTCTGAGGGTGAAATGCTGTACTCAACTGAACCTGTGTACCCAATTCTCGCTGCAATGCTCTCCAAAACTGTGATGTAAATTGCGTGCCCCGATCTGAAATGATGGACACTGGCACACCGTGTAGGCAAACAATCTCGCTGATATAAATCTCAGCCAACTGCTCCGAAGAATAATTAGTACCAACTGGAATAAAATATGCGAATTTGGTCAATCGATCCACAATCACCCAAACAACGTCAAACTTCATCAAGGTCCGTAGAAGCCCTACTACAAAATCCATGGTAATACGCTCCCATTTCCACTCCGAAATTTCAAGTCTCTGAAGCCAACCTCCCGGTCTCTAATGCTCGTACTTTACATGTTGACAATTTAAACACCGAGCTACAAGCTCAACTATATCTTTCTTCATTCGCCTCCACCAATAGTGTTGTCTCAAATCCTGATACATCTTCGCGGCACCTGGATGAATGGAGTACCGCAAACTGTGAGCTTCCTGGAGAATCAACTCACACAAACCATCTACATTAGGCACACATAGCCTGCCCTGCATCCGTAATACGCTGTCATCCCTAATAGTGACTTCCTTGGCATCACCGTGTTGAACCGTGTCCTTAAGGACAAACAGATGAGGGTCATCATACTGACGTTCTCAGATACAATCATAAAGAGAAGACTGAGAAACCACACAAGCCAAAACTTGATTCGTCAACGAAATATCCAATCTAACGAACTGGTTAGCCAAGGCCTGAACATCCAAGGCTAAAGGCCTCTCTGCTACCGGTAAATATGCTAAGCTGCCCAAACTCTTCGCCTTACTACTCAAGGCATCGGCCACCACATTGGCCTTTCCGGGATGATAGAGAATGGCAACTCCAACCACCTACGCTGGCGCAAATTAAGATCCTTCCGTTTAAACATATGCTGTAGACTCCGGTGATCGGTATAAACCTCATAATTGACACCGTACAAATAATGCTGCCAAATCTTCAAGGTATGAACAATAGCTGCTAACTCAAGGTCGTGGACCGGATAATTCTTCTCATGTACCCTTAATTGTCCGGACGCATAGGCAATCACCCTATCGTCTTGCATCAGCACTACGCCGAGACCAATACGTGACGCATCATAATACATAGTAAAAGACTCTGAACCTGTGGGCAACACCAATACTGGGGTCGTAGTCAAAGTTATCTTGAGCTTCTGAAAGCTCTCTTCACACTCATCCGACCACCTGAACGGAGCACCTTTCTGGGTCAATTTAGTCAAAGGTGATGCAATAGACGAGAAACCCTCCACAAAGCGACGATAATAACCAGCCAAACCGAGAAAACTCTGAATCTCAGTAGCTGAAGATGGCCTGGGCCAACTCTGAACTGTCTCTATTTTCTTTGGATCCACCTTAATCCCTTCACTGGACACTATGTGTCCCAAGAATGCCATCGAACTAAGCCAAAATTCACACTTAGAGAATTTGGCATGCAATCTCTCCTCTCTCAGCCTCCGTAATACAACACCCAAGTGTTGTGCATGCTCCTCCTGGCTACGTGAGTACACCAGGATATCATCAATAAATACTACGACAAATGACTCAAGATATGGCTGAAACACACTATTCATAAAGTGCATAAATGCTACTGGGCGTTGGTTAGCCCAAAAGACATCACAAGAATTTCATAGTGGCCATAACGAGTCCTGAATGTCGTTTTTAGAATATCTGAATCCCGAATTTTTAACTGGTGATACCCTGACCTCAAGTCAATTTTGGAGAATACCCTCGCTCCCTGAAGCTGGTCAAATAAGTCATCAATACGCAGCAAAGGATATTTATTCTTGATTGTAACCTTGTTCAACTGCCTGTAATCGATGCACATCCGCATAGTACCATCTTTCTTTTTCACAAACAAAACTGGTGTACCCGAAGGTGACACACTCGGCCTAATAAACCTCTTTTCAAGGAGTTCGTAAAGTTGCTCTTTCAATTCTTTCAACTCAGCTAGTTCCATACGATACGGAGGAATAGAAATGGGATGAGTGCCCGACACTAAGTCAATACTGAAATCAATATCCCTGTCGGGTGGCATACCCGGCAGGTCTGCAATAAATACATCTGGAAAGTCTTGCACTACCGGTACTGAATCAATAGGAGGACTGTCTATATCAACATCTCTCACAAAGGCTAAATATGACAAACATCCCTTCCCAACCATACGTTGGGCCTTCAAATAATAAATTAACCTGCTAGGAACATAATCTAGAGAACCTCTCCATCCAACCTTTGGCAACCCCGGCATTGTCAACGTCACAATTTTTGCGTGACAGTCCAGAATAGCATGACATGGAGACAACTAATCCATACCCAGAATTACATCGAAATCAACCATATTGAGCAATAAAAGATCAACTCTAGTCTCCAGTCCCCCAATAGTTATCACACATGACCAATACATACGGTCCATAATAATAGTATCGCACACCGGCGTAGATACACGAACAGGTGAAACTAAGGACTCACGAGGCATATCCAGATAATGAGTAAAGTACGATAACACATACGAATAAGTAGAACCAGGGTCAAATAATATAGAAGCCTTACTATGGCACATTGAGACCATACCTGAGATCACTGCATCTGAGGCAACAACATCTGGCCTGGCAGGAAAAGCATAGAATCAGGCCTGAATGCCACCTGATTGGCCTCCCCCTCTTGGGCGACCCCTAGCTGCCTGACCCCCACCCCGAGCTAGTTGGGCGGGTGGCGAAGTAGCTAGTGTTGAAGTCATAGTCTGACTCCTCTACTGCACTAGACCTCCTAGGCGACGAGGACACTGCTTCCACATATGCCCAAACTCCCCGCACTCAAAGCAGCTCCCTGGTACCGGTGGTGGTGCGGACTGAATCAGGCCCCGAGAACCAGAATAACTGCTAGAAGCACCCGGTGAAAATTAACCCTGAACTGAAGGGGCACGGGATGAAATCTGGGCTGGAAGGGCACCGAGGGATGGCTGACCCTGATGAGAACCATATGAACCATGGCTGGATGATGCACCACGGTGAACTGGATGACCCGTTTGAGCGTGTCTGTAAGGACGACCCCTACCGCGGTAAAATTGACTCCCTGAAGGAACACCGCTGAAATCACCTGGACCACGAGGCCTCTTGGCCTCCCTCTCTCCACATTCCTAGCTACGGACCATCTCTATCTGCCGAGAAATGCCAACTACCTCATCAAAAGTAGCACTAGATACCCTCTCTCGAGTCATAAGTAACCGCAACTGATATGTGAGGCCATCAATAAATCTCCTAATCCTTTCCCTATCAGTGGGAACCAACCAAACCGCGTGATGAGCTAACTCAGAAAATCTCATCTCGTACTGCATCACAAATATGCCATCCTGACATAACTACTCAAACTATCTACGTAGCTCATCTCTACGAGACTGCGGCACAAACTTCTCCAAAAAGAGAATGGAGAATTCCTGCCATGTAAGTGGTACTGCACCGACAGGCCTGTGCCTCTCATAGGCCTCCCACCATCTGAAGGCAGCCCTAGAAAACTGAAAAGTAGTGAACGAGACCCCACTGGTCTCTAGAATACCCGTTGTGCCAAGTATCCGCTGGCACTGATCCAGAAAACTGTGAGTATCCTCTGACTCGGCACCGATAAATGATGGAGGTCGAATCCTCCCAAATCTCTCAAGTCTCCTCTGCTCATCATCTGCCATAACGGGAACTACCAAGGCCTGAGCAGCTACAACCGGCTGGGCTGGTAGTGCCCCCGGTATCTAAAGTCCCTGTACTACCTGATCTAGAGTACGGGCAACATAGCTATGAGCACCTCCCCCGGCTTGAGAAGTGGCAGATGCATCCTGAGCTGAAACCACCTAAGCAAGGCCAGTACAAGCTGTCAATATCTGAGCCAAAGCCTCCTGTAGGCCTGGAATCTCGATGGGCACAGCTGGTGCCTGAGCGGGTCCCGCCAGCTCAACTACATCCGGAATCTGCTCCTAAGCTGGAGCAACTGGTGGTGCTACAGGTGCTGCTCCAACTACTGTACGAGCGACACCTCGACCTCTACCTCGGCCCCAGCCTCTCGCGGGCCAACTGGTGGCACTGGTGGCTGACAGTCCGATCCAGTAGTACGTGTTCTCACCATCTGTGAGAGAATAGAATAACAGAATTTTAGTTTTCCGGAATCAACAAGTTTGCATGATAGAATACAAGAAAGTGAAATTTTTCTAAGGGTTCGGCAGCCTCTCGAAGATAAGTACAGACGTCTCCGTTCCGATCCGCAAGACTCTACTAAACCTGCTCATGACTCGTGAGACCTATGTAACCTAGGCTCTGATACAACTTGTCACGACCCAAAAATCACACTTGTTGTGATGGCGCCTATCCCGAAACTAGGCAAGCCGACAACATCAAAAACCCACAATTTCTTTTAAATATTGGAAACATAATAATTAATTTAAGGGGGAAAATCCCACCAATACTGAATATAATTTACTCCCAAAACCCGGTATCACTGAGTACATGAGCATCTATACATTACAAGTTTGGAAAACACGATCTATAATAGTCTAAGACCAAATACAGTAAACAAAGAGATAGGGAATAAGAGACAAGGTCTGCAAAACACAGAAGCTACCCCTGAATCTCCGAAAAATCAACTGTGTGAAAGAATTAACACCCACCGAATCCGGAATCACCTGGATCTGCACATGAAGTGCAGGGTGTAGTATGAGTACAACCAACTCAGTGAGTAACAATAATAAATAAGAACCGAAGGTAGTGACGAGCTTCACAGCTAAGTCCAAATACAGTACTTTTCCACATGAAAGGGCAGGCATGCTCTCAAGTTCAACATTTAGAAATTCATAGTAATTTCATATCAAATTTGACTGAAACAGAAAATAATGTTTTTCCGAAATTTCCAAAAATAGTGATATATGACAGCTGAAATGCAGCAAATAATGAAATCAATGCATCCTCTCAGAGTAACAGTCACCCAGTCCTCCCATTCATTCCAACCTCACAGTTACTCATGCCTCCTAGTCACTCAGCACTCAGCACTCGCACTCAGTAGGTACCTGCGCTCACTGGGGGTGTATACAGACTCCGGAGGGGCTCCTTCAGCCCAAGCGCTATATCAAGCCAATCATGGCATAAATCAATAAAACATGCTGCGGCGTGCAGCCCGATCCATAAATATCCTTACAATTAGGCCATCGGCCTCACTCATTACCTCTCCAGTTCTCAGACTCAAGATGTCATGAAACTCAGCCCAAAAATGATAATATGATGTATCAATAACTAGCAACAGAGACTGAGATATGATATGAAATGAATGAACATGATTGAGTGTGAAATAATAATTTGAACATATAATTCAACCACAGAAATGACCCCAGTGGGAACCAATAATAACATCATATGTCTAAGCATTATTTTTAATACGAGTCTCAGCTCAATTTTCTCTAATATGTAGAGAATGTACGGATATCAAAAGATAATTCAATTACACAGTTCCATGGAATTTGACCAAGTCACAATTCCTACGGTGCACGCCCACACGCCCGTCACCTAGCATGTGTGTCACCTCAAAACAAATCACATAACACATAATCCGGGGTTTCATACCCTCAAGATCAAATTTAGAACTGTTACTTACCTCAAACCGTGTAACTTTTTATACCGCTATTCCCTTGCCATGATAATTGGTCTCCGAAAGCCTCGTATCTAGCCACAATTAATTCGATTCAGTCAATACCAATTATTGTAATTAATTCCATAAAGAAATACTAATTTTTCAATAAAAATCCAAAATTAACTCAAAAATCACTCGTGGGGCCCACATCTCGGAATCCGACAAAAGTTACAAAATATGAACGCACATCCAATCACGAGTCCAACCAAACAAATCTCCCCAAATTCCGACATCAACTCGACCCTCAAATCTTCAATTAAAGTCTTTGAAGATTTCTACCATTTTCAACCAAATCTTTACCCATTTGAACTCAACAATCTTTCCATAAACCTTATTGATACGTATAAATAATACTCTTACACCCAAGAATCATACTCTTAATCACCCATCTTTATCCAAACTCAAAATTGAAGACTAGGGGGTAGAACCTTACCTCTTGGGTGAAGATCTTGTGATATTTCCTTGTTGGATTTCAAAGCTTGAACAAGATCTTGATGAACAAAGAACTTGAGCTTCTTCTTCTCTCTAGAATACTCTCCCTTCTCTCTAAAAATGTCAGATATTTTGCTCCAAAATGAGCCTCAAGGGCTATAAATCGAAGTTGGGTCGGGTTATAAAAACTCAAAAAATGAAGCTCCGGACAGGATATGCGGTTGCATATGCGACCGCATATACGGTCCGCATATCGGCCGCAAAATTGGCCTCCAGAACTGGGAAAAAACTGCCTGGGTTTGCGGTCATTATGTGGCCCACGGACTTGTTCTGCGGTCGCATAATGAACCGCAGAACAGTTCTGCGGTCGCATAGTCGACCGCAGAATGGCATCCAAAATGGCTTCTTACCTGCCTCACTCTGCTGCCATTATGCGGTCCGTAGAATTCTACAGTCGCGTAATGGACCGCAAAAACACATATCTCTGCCACAAATTTCCTTTACTCCCCAGTGCATTGTTCAACCATAAAGTCCTGCTCGCCGCGAGAAATTTCTATAACCTTTGTACTAATTGATCTAACTCGACACCACAAAACCTTAATTTCCTTAGCAAAAATTCTCCGGGGTCGTTACACATAAGTCAACATCCGGTCAACCTTTTCAATTTAAATTCTAACCCTTGGAACTAAGTGTTCCAAATCATTCCAAAACCTCACCGGTCCCTAACCAATTACCCCTGGCAAGTCACATAACAAATGTAAGGCATAAATTGAGCAGTAAATGGGGGAACAGGGTTGTAATACTCAAAACGACTGGTCGGGTCGTTACACGTGGCCGAGGTGATCGAAGCTAAGTGCGAATCCCTCCTAGTTTTAATTCAAGTTAACGCGACATTCGAAGTAAAAGAGGAACGGATGCAAAGATACTTGGACAAATTACAGGTAACCCTACATCAATACAGGGAATGGACCCTGCAGCATGTACCCCGAGATCAGAACAGTAAGCGCGATGCACTGGCTAACTTGGGGTCGTTAGGGCTGGAATATATTAGGTATAACCGATAGACCGAACCGATAAAATATTATTAGGTTATCGATATCGGGTTATTAGGTAAATAGTTCGATAACGGTTTAATGTTATCTGACTATTGGATTATCGATTCAGTTCTCGGTTTGTCCAATTTTATTAACGGTTTAACTAATAGCCCAATAAGCATTAATAAAATTATAATTTTACCCACTAAGTATATAAAGCCACCTTATGGTTTCATTCTCTCTATTCTCTCGGTAGTTATTCTTCATCTTCATATCTTAATCCATAGAGTAAGTTTTAAACTTTTCTAAATTTCTCATCTTAATTCTTTAGTTAAGATTTTTAGTTTTAAACTTTAAAGAATTAGTTGTTCTTATTTTTAGTTTTTCTATTTGATTTTTTTGTTGCACTGATTCTTTAATATTTACAAGATTAGGATTTTATTATTTTTGAGTGAATTATGTCAACTCGCAGTGAGATAGTTAGTAAGATTAGATTATTGAATGTCTTATTTCTTACTCCTACTAACTTATAACTTTGAAAATTGAGATCATTCATTGGGATTTTCAAATGTAAAGAAAGTTTTATTTTCTAAAGTTGAAATGTAATTCCTATTTTCTTAAGAGTAAAACCTCAGTTCCTTTATCTTAATAGTATGATCACAATTTCTATAATAAAAACATAAAAATTTTGGATATTTTTTTATTCTTAACGGGTAAACCGATAACCGAACCGATAAGGATTGATAACCGACTAAATGATACCCGATAACCGATATTTTATCGGTTCAGTTATCTATTTAGCATATTTATAAGTCGTTAACCGATATGTCGAACCGATAACATTCACAACTGAACCGAACCGACTGATGCCCACCTCTACTTGCAGGAGTTGTTGTTGTTGTGATTTATTGGAGCAGTAATGCAACTAATGAACTCGGTGATAAAACAAGTCCACGCCAAAGTAAACTCAATGAGTTTAACTTGGGATTGGAGGAACAAATACATAGACTACCTGAAGACCGAAAAATTGCCTTCGAATCCCAAAGAATCGAGAGCCTTGCGCACCAAGGCTGCTAGATTTAGCTTGGTCGAAGAGCCATTGTTCAGGAGGACCTTCGACGGCGCGCTAGCCAGATGCTTGGGACCGGGAGATACCAAATACGCCATGAGAGAAGTTCACAAAGGCACTTGCGGAGACCATTCGGGGCAGAATCTTTGGTTTAGAAACTAATTAGGGTCGGCTATTACTGGACCGAAATGGAGAAAGATGCAAAGGACTTTATGCAGAAATGCAATGACTACCAAAGACACACCTCGATGATCTATCAACCAGGAGAAATGCTCCACTCAGTCTTATCCCCGTGGCCATTTATGAAGAGGGGAATGGACATCGTCGGTCCCCTACCATGGGCACCTGGTAAAGCTCAATTCATACTATTCATGACATATTATTTTTTCAAATGGGTTGAGGATCAAGCATTCGAGAAGGTCCGGGAGAAAGAAATCATCGACTTCATCTGGGACCACATAATATATCGATTTGGGATACCAGTCGAGATCGTTTGCGACAACAGAAAATAATTCATCGGCAGCAAGGTGAGTAAGTTTTCGAAGATCACAAGATCAAAAAGATACTATCAACGCATTATCACCCTAGTGGGAACAGGCAAGCAGAATCAACTTATAAGACTATACTTCAAAACCTGAAAAAGAGGTTGACCGGTGCGAAAGGGAAATGGAAGGAGATCTTGCCCGAAGTCCTGTGGTCATACCATACGACTTCAAAATCAAGTACCGGAACCACCCCGTTTTCCTTGGTCTATGGATCTGAAGCCTTAATACCAATCGAGATGGGGGAACCGAGCCTCGGGTTCTAGTATGCGACCGAAAATCCAAACATCGAGGCCATGATCATGAGCCTAGAACTATTAAATGAAAGGCGGGAAGCCTCCCTGGTCTGGTTGGCCGCACAAAAGCAGCGAGTAGAAAGGTATTATAACTGAAAAGCCAACCTCCGACACTTTCAAGTCAGGGACTTGGTGTTGAGGAAAGTAACACTACAAACCAGTAACCCGAACAAAGGGAAACTGGGGTCGAACTGGGAAGGACCATATCGAGTTGTCTGAATAACCAGCAAAGGCTCATATAACTCGAAGCTGGAACATCATACAACTACCGAACAACTAGAACGTGACACACTTAAAGCGGTACTACTTCTAAGGTACGAACTCGATTACTTTTTAATCATGTTATAAATTGGCTGTGTCGTTTTGATTTCTGTGCTAATCATGACACGTCGTTTCGATTCTGGTGCCTCTCAAACCTTATAAATAGGGGAAGGTTTGTTGATTTAGAAACCTTTTTCAAACTCTTCCTTCTCTTTAAGCAATAGCTTCTCCCTTATCTTCTTCGCAGAACCCTTTTAACTCTTTGTTTTCTTCTGTCACGGCCCAATTTCCCCTCTGTGTGACGTCATGACGGCACCTAGTCTCTACAACTAGGTAAGCCTAATATTTTGCGGAATAGTGAAATAAAAATATAAATTTAACCAACTATTCAAAAATACACAACAAATCCCAAAACCCAAAACATCGTGAATCACAAACTACAGAAGGAAAAATCTAGTGTCTCTATAAATCAGAGTCTAACAAGGAAAAAAATATAGAAGATAATGGACATTAGAAAGAGTAGAAGGGGACTCCGAGATCTGTGGACGCGGCAGATATACCTTGAAGTTTCTAAAGCTGTCCCGGCTCGCTAATAGTGCAGCTGATAAGGTGCATCTGAATCTGCACACGAAAAATATGTGCAGAGAATAGCATGAGTACACCACAATCGGTACCCAGTAAGTGCCAAGCCTAACCTCGGTCGAGTAGTGACGAGGTCAGGTCAGGGCCCCCTACTAGTAAATATATAATAAAACAATATAGAGTGTAATACCGCAATAAAATAAAGGCTGAAATTTAACAACAATGAAATCATAGAAGGTAACAGCTCAGTACACAGAAACACAACAGGGGATCTCCCAAGATACCGTCTCGTAGTCCCAAACGCAAATGTGCAGGGGGATCTCCGGGAATACCGTTCTGTGGTCCCAAAATAAATGTGCAGGGGGATCTCCTGGAATACCGTTCTGTAGTCCCAAAGTAAATATGCAAGACAAGGGGATCTCCTGGAATACCGTTCCGTAGTCCCAAAGTAAATATGCAGTACATGGGGATCTCCCGGAATACCGTTCTGTAGTCCCAAAGTAAATATGCAGTGGAAATAATAAAAATGCAACTACATCACGAAACCTTACGATTTAGACTAAGTACCAGTCAAGGAAGAAGCAGAAAATTCACTAAGCATGCTGCACATAGACATGTTGTATTAAACTAAACAGGATAGCTACGCAAATAGGAATAACTTAATTAAGAATGAAAATGTATTAATACTCATAAAAATGGTATAACTCAAAATAAAAAGGAAAATAGGTTGCTGCTCAGTAAGAAAATCGGGTTTTTCCATAACTAGCACTTGTACGTACTCGTCACCTCACGTACCCGACGTTCACATATCACAATAGTTCCAAATCTTAAGGGGATTTCCCCCACACAAAGTTAGGCAAGCCACTTACCTCGAGTCAAGCTCAATTAATCGGTCATAATGCCTTTCCCACGAATATCCGGCTTTGAATGGCTCAAATCTAGCCAAAAGCAATTACGTATCATAAATACAACAATAATAGACTCATCTAATTAACGAAATCAACATTTTAACGAAAATTCTGAAATTAACTCAAAAATCGCCTGTGGGAACCACTTCTCGGAATAGGGTAAAAGTCATAAAATACGAAAGCCCGTTCACTCACGAGTTCACTCGTACCAAAATTTACCAAATCCGATGTCTAAATCCCAATCAAAACTCAGAATTTCGTTTAGGGTACTTTTCCCCCATTTTCCCCAACTTTTCAATCCAAAACCGAAATTAAATGGAGAAAATAACTATAAATTAATGAAATACAATCAAAAACGAGTTAGGAATCGTTACCCCAAAGCTTTCTCTGAAAATACCTCAAAGAATCGCCAATTTCTGAGCTCCCAAGTCCAAAAATGGAGAAATGACTCAAGCCCTCGAAACTCTCTCTTTTCTGCCTAGCGAACTTGCTTCTGCGAGCCCAGAACCGCACCTGCGGTACCGCTTCTGCGGCTAGGACGCCGCACTTGCGAGTTTTCATAAAACTCTAGAGCCCGCACCTGTGCGCCTAAGTCTGCACCTGCGGATGCACTTCTGCGCTCAATCGTCCGCTTCTGCGGAACCTTGGGTCCTTCTCATCTCCGCATCTGCGACTGCCCTTCCGCAGATGCAGCTCCGCTCCTGCGGCTAACTCGTCGCATCTGCGACCACTGACTCCCCAGACTAAAAGCGCACCTGCGATCTTAACCTCGCTTCTGCGAGGCCGCACCTGTGGACTTCCCACCGCAGGTGCAAAAACACCAGAACCAGCAATCTTCAAAATTCTTCTAAGTCCAAGCTTTCACCCGTTAAGCACCCGAAACTCACCAGAGGCCCCCGGGACCCCAACCAAATGTACCAACCAATCATAAAACACCATACAAACTAAGTTGAGCCCTCAAATCACATCAACTAACGCTAAAATCACAAATCATCCTCCGATTCAAACTTAAAGAACTTGAAACTTCCAAATTCGACAACCGAAGCCAAAACCAACCAAACCACGTCCGATTGACCCCAAATTTTGTACACAAGTCATATTCAACATTACGGACCTACTCCAACTTCCAGAATCAGAAAACGACCCCGATATCAAAAACTTCACTACCGGTCCAAAACTCCAAAAATTCGATTTTTGCCAATTCAAGTCTAAATCAGCTACGAACATACAAAACACAATCTAGACACGCCCCTAAGTCTAAAATAACCTAACGGAGCTAACAGAACCGACAGAACTCCATTCTGGAGTCGTCTTCACACAGTTCCAACTACGGTCAAAAATCCTAAGACTTAAGCTCTCGTTTTAGGGACTAAGTGTCTCAAATCATTCCAAAAACCAAAACGAAACCTCCCGGCAAGTCAGAATAGTAGAAATAGATATGGGAGAAGTAGTAAATAGGGGATCGAAGCTATTACTCTCAAAACGACCGGCCAGATCGTTACATCTTCGATGGTCATTCTCTTTTGCATTACCATCTTTTTTTGCAACAATATCTAGATCAGTCTGTTCCTTTAGATGTCGTGTTTCCCGATCGGGGGAAGAGGGCAGAATTGCTTCCGAGGAGAAAAGTTTACCCACAATGTATCCAGGTAATCGGCCAAGGATGGATGTGGCTATTATGTCTGAAAGCACGTGTTGCACTCTTTTTTCCTTGAACCTGTTTTGTCCCGAAGTGAGTTTTTCGGTAAGGTTTTTAACGAGGAAACAATAAAACACACTACATTAGATTTGAAGAACGGTTTCAAACTGGAATCAATGATCGTTTGCTTCAGGTCAACAGTATCTGATCCCTGACGAGTTCGACCTCGAATATTAGGGGCCATTACTGTTGGATTATGATCTTTAGAAAGGGAAAGGGAAAATTGCACATGCTAAAAGCTATGGCTTGGTGGTTAGAATTCATTGTAAGGGTCAAATGGTTGTATGAACCATACCCACATAGTCCACTCTAGCGATGGCACAAGTTTTTATGCGTTTTCGATCGTGTACCTTGCATACTTAGAAATGAAAGAAATTTCTACTTCCTTTGCACTTTATTGCACATTTTGATTCTTCAATCTTGGATCCTAAAGCCCAGGGCTACCCCTACTCAGGGACTGTCAAGCCCACTGGCTATCCCTACTCAGGGACTGTCGCCCGATGAAAATTCTAACGAATCGGGCTACCGAATCCCGGAGGCACCAAACATATTAGGCGGTGCCCAAATAGAAAAGGCTATGGCCACCCTAAAAATAATTCGGAGACATCCAAAGTCTGTAACCAGAAAGTAAGGCCCTTAAAAAAATTCAAAACCTACTAAAAGGTTACCCTCCGCAAAAATATCATCTAAAATACTTAAGCATCTTAAAAACCTCCGGTCTCACCGAGGGTTCGAAGCCACAAGCAAATCAAAGTTGAATCAAAGTCGGGCTCCGTTCGAACTTCTGAAAAATAGATGCTCCAGAACTACATCTAATTTTATGCTATAGCATCAAAAATAATACGCAAATAGAAATTGCAAGAAGATGCTGGATAAGTAAAGACACGGTATTGCTAGAAAGGGAAAAGTTTTATATATTCCAAAATATATTTACAAAGGCCCGATAGACGGTCTCAAAATAAACAAAAAAATGCATAAGCAAAAACTGGAAAAATACTAAGGCATTTACGCCAGATCTTCACCGGGACCTGACTTGTCGCTAGAACCGTCGGATCCCTCGGGGCCTTCTGAGCCCTCGGAACCCTCAGAGCCTTCAAAACCCTCAGGCCCGTATATCCCCTTTTCCTCAGCCTAGAGCCTCCTAGCTTCTTCAATCTTGACCAATAGGTCAAAACCTCGGGCATGGATCTCTTCGAGGGTCTCTCTCTAGGATAGCCGTTTTATGTACTCAGCCTTCGTCTTTAAGCGGGTCTCAGCTTCCTCCACATCGGCCTTGTACTAGGCTATAATTTTCTCGGCATCAACAGAGGTTGCATCCAATTTAGACCTCACTGCAGCATATTCGTGTCCAAGGGCATCCCGTTCCGTGAAGGCTAAAGGTGTTAACCGGACGGGCTGGTCCGGGCTGGACACAAAAACAACAGCTCGTCCGGTTATTGTTTCGGGCTGGTTAATGGGCTGGGTTGTGGGATGGGATTTTTTGGGTTTTAGTGGGACCGTCCGGGTTCGGGCTTAACGGGTCCGGACCGGACTGACATAATTTTATTTTTTTAGTATATTTTATAATTCTTATTCAATATTATTGATACCTAAATATTTGCAAACTTTTAAGGCTTAGAATTAATCTTTAAAGTTTTAAGTTTTAAATTTGAAATTTGAAACTGGCTGCAAAAAATTATTTAATAAGACCAATAGGCAATATGTAAGGATCAAACTCTGAAGGCTTTCATTTTATATTTTCATTGAATAATAAATAATTCTTCAAATTAATTGCAAGTTCTAATTTGATTTTTTTGATTTTTGAACTTGCAAATTAAAAATTTACAACAATTATAAAAATTAAAGAGTACATCATATGCTTTGCATGTATCATTTTTGTATGTTCATCCACGTCAACATGAGGTTCTTGATTTCCGGCATTGCTTGCATCGGAACCATAAACCATTATATCTCTAATTTCTTGGTCCTCCGCTTCATCTACCTCTTCACGCCCTTGATTTCGTCGTTCTAATCTTATCCAATCTCTGAAGCACACTAGAATTTCCAAAGCGTTGATGCCCAATGAATGACGGGTATCTTCTAGTTGCTAACTTACTTGGCTAAATGCGCTATCTGATGCGACTGTTGAAATCGGCACATTTAGCATGTCTCGAGCCATGGCCGAAAGAACATAAAATTGATTTGAGTTGCTCCTCCACCAACCCAACGGTAGAAATTTCTTTGTGCGGGGCTCCGATAACTTTTGCAAGTAGAATTGGAGTTAATCAATGCTCTTACTACTGGTTTGTTGATGCTCTCCTAATATAGACCAAATCAAATAATCTTCAATACCATCATTATCCTCCAAAGCACCGGATGCAGATGTTGAAACTGAACTTGAAGGAATATTTGCATCTACAACAGCAAAAGCATCAACAATGTTAGCATAATAATTATATAAAGTTTGTAAATGTTTGTGTAGATCAGAAATACAAGTTTCAATATCAGGGGTTTCAGTTGGTCCAATATCCATATAAACATATAAAACAGTGATTAATTGGCGACAAATGGCCATTTTAATAGAAGGGTTTAAAATAGCACCAATTAGGTAAATAGGAAAAATTGGGTAGAAATATTTTTAAAATTTATCTAGCATAGATTCAACAACATAAGTATATCCTTCTTTCTTCTTCAAATTATGGAGTAAAAAAGAAATTTCAGCAATATGAACTAAACCATTTGCAATAGTAGGATAATAAGCTCTAGAAAACTCAAGTGTAGCCACATAAAAGTTTTGTAAAAATTTTACAACATCTTCAATGACATCCCAAGTTCTAGATGTTAACAAATGGTTAGGATCGGTACAATGAGAATTAGCAACTTCAGTTATAGGCATTCTATATTTATGACAACATCTTAAGAATAAACAAGTATAATTCCACCAAGTAACTATTTCTTCAGGCATGAGTCTTGGTTTTAGTCCATATTGTACACATTTTCCCTTAAATGCATTTAATGTAGCACTTTTATTATTTTCTTGAATTACGCCCACGGCTCTTCTAACTAAAGTGATCTCATCTCCAAATAATTCAAGGCCACTCTTCACAATTAAATTACAAATATGACATGCACACCTAACATAAAATATTTCAGGAAGTGGTGGGTGTAGACACAATTTTAATATTGTAATAGTAGCATTGTTGTTAGAAGCATTATCAAATGACATACACAAAACTTTTTGTGCAAGATTTTAAAATATAGAAACTTCATGGATAATATTACTTATAAATGCACCAGTATGACTTTGATCTTCATCATATTTAAAAGTAATAATACGTTTTTGCATACAAAACTTATCATCTATCCAATAGCATGTAACAGTCAAATAATCATTTCCATTTACAGCACGAACAATATCAGAAGTAAGAAAAACTCTACAAGAAAGACTGGCGAATAAATAATGGATATATGTCTGATATTGTTTAAAAAGTCTAAAGATATCAGCTCTACAAGTACTTCTAGGAATACCTTTAAACAAAGGATTATAAATTCTTTGAATATAAGTAACAAGATATGGTGAAGCAGTAAAACTAAAAGGTAAACAACCTAAAATAATTATTTTAGCTAATTCATCCTGATCTTTCGCTATATCGTATTTACCCATTAAACTGTCAGTACCCGGGTTAAGTTTTGTTGCCCACCTTCCTCATCGGCACCCCATCCAATAGGGTGGTTATCTATCATGTGCCTACGAAGTTGACCCGTTCCCCCTACCTTACCTCCGTTCTCATGTTTATAAACTTTCTTACAAATTTGACATCTTACATAATTTTTATCTTCTTCTAGTCTTTCAAAAAATTTTCAACACTTACTTCTTAATATTCGATTCCTCTTAATAGGGAGGGGAGTCCTACCTATATTACCACGACCTCCACCCTTAGTATTTTTAGTTTGACTAGCATTACCAAGTGTAGTTGATGGTGTTTCAAGATTATCAGGTGATTGAATATCATCTAAATTATCATTTATACCATAATTTTCTTGAAGTCACTCACAATCTACGTTTAAATTTTCAGGTGAACTTTCAGAAATATAGGTAAAGCTATTAGAAGAACCAGCACTACCTCTTGATATTTTAGAAGTTTTACTCTTACTACTACCACCCCTACTAGTACACATTTTTTTGGTTGCTCTAAATATATCCACTATGTAAACTAAATTAAGAAATTAAATTAATAATTCTAAATAATAAAATAAAAATATACACCAAAAAAGAGAAAGAGATGGAATGAGTGTAACGGGATTCCAGATGTCGCACTAAATTTGATATCAAACTTCAGTTGATAGACTGATACTTGATATTTGATGATATTGAATATTGATAAAATACTTCGCTTGAATACTTGATATTTGATAATTATAATTATGTAGTGACTAAAGTAAATATTTGATAAAATTTAAAATAATAAGTAATTGAGAATTTAAGAGCAATAAGCAATAGGCCAAATACCTATACGGCCCCTTAAACTTGGCTCTAGTTTTTATTTTGACACTTTAACTAAGGTTATTACCTATTAAACACTTAAACCCTATCTTACTTATACCTATTAAACACATTTTTTATAACCCTAAACAGACTTCAACGCGTGAAGTTGCTTGCCATTGACCTAACAAATGACACCAATAAGAAAAAGACAAGTCAGCAAAGAAAAATAAAAGTAAAAAATCTAGAAAGAAAAAAAGAGAAAGAGAAATGGGTTTCATTCCATATGTTTAAACGTGAGTATTGGGGAGAGTCTTCTATGGAATCTAATCTCTTTCAAGCTCTATAGCAGATTCACGATATATGATGTTGGTTCCATTGAGTACAAAATAAATATCTGAAGACAAAAAAAAATTTGAAGTTCATGGAAAATTTGCAGAGCTTCATGGTCGAAAAATTTTCCATCATCCTCTTATTCGTCAAGCTCATACTTCACCAATTTTTTTTTATCCAATTTCTGATCAATTTTAATTATCTCATCAATTCAACCTCCTGAGGCAACGTGTTCTCTCTCTCTCCTTTTCTCTCTGTTTCATGTAAGGAGGGAAGGGAAAGGATCGAGGGTGGTGGTGGCAGTGGTGGGTAGGGAGGAGGAAGAAAGGGAAGGGTGGAGGGTAGTGTGAGGAAAAAGAAGAACGAAGAAGAATGGTGGCACTAATGGCGAAAGAGCGGCAGTAATGGAGTTAATAAGGTGATGATACGGTTGCTTTAGGAAAGGGGGTTTTAATTTTTAAAAAAATAAGAAAAAATATAATTTCAGATCCAATCACACGCTTAAGAGTGGTGAAATACACTTTTTTGCCATGTCAGCTATTTTGTTTAATAGGAATAAGTAAGACAAGTTGTAACTGTTCAATAGGTACTGGCCTTAGTTAAAGTGTTAAAATAAAAACTGAAGCCAAGTTTAAGGGGCCGCATAGGTATTTGGCCTAAGCAATATTATTAAGAGAGAATTGAGAGAGAATTAGAGTAGTAAGAGAGAAAATTGTGAGAAACAATGAAGAAGAAGAAGAAGGGGGACTATTTATAGTTTTTAAAAAGTTAAAATTATAATTTATCAATTATTAGGGGGTGGGGGTTATTTTCTTAAGGGGGTAGGCCGAAATGGCCATTTTTGCAAAAAATGGCCATTGCCCAACGATCATTTTTGAATTTGACCGTTGGCAACGGTCCAGAAATTTAAAAAACAATTACAACGGTAACCGAGCTGGACCGGGATATAGCCCGGTAAAAACCCGGTAACGGGTAACCGGGCTAACCAGATTACGGGGCAATGGTTACCAAAATGTGTACGTTTTTGCCCAGTTCCCCGCCCAACCGGGTCGAACCGGGTTGTGATTGGGCTTGTCCGGGCAGGTCTAGTGACGGCCGAGCTCAGTTGTGTCCAGAGATCATCGTTCATCCAAGATCATTTATTGGTTATGTCCTTCGTCACCCGGAGTTGGTTCTCAACCGATGCCAGCTCCGCCTTCGCAACTTTCTTCTCCGAAGATAGCAAGTCCATCCTTCCTTTCCACACTTCGATCATGGCCTTGACCTCATCCATCTCGGCCTGCAACTGGTCGATTAGGTCTATCTTCTGTTGGACCTGCGAAGTTATGTTGTTAGTAACCACGACTAGTTGTTCGTTTTTAGCCTTAAAGATCTTTACCTTCTCAACCAGGTCGACGTGTTCCCGCTTCAGGGTCGATGCCTCCTTCTATGTTCTTTCTAGCTCGGCCTGGAGAATCGGGAAGTCTTGAAGGGCCTCGTCTTGTTGCTCACTAAGAGCCATGTACATATCTTTCTTTCGGACCTTCTCTTTGAGCTCGAACTCGAGCTGGCTACTCTCCAAGCGGTACCGGAGATTCACAAAGGGGTACAAAAGGGTTGACGCCTTACCCGGTTTAGCACCTGTTGCGCCTCGTTGAAGAGGCTTGACATGCCCACTTCAATTATCTTTGGGCTCGAACACAGCCCGCCCGATCTCAAGTGCACATATTTCTTCAGGACCTCCAGGTGACCAAGCCCGAAAAATTCCTCCAGTGCGTCCATATCTATGTCGTCGAAGAATGTGTTGAGGGATTCATCTAGGACCTGCGCCACCTCGCTTGACTTCTCTTTTCCCAATTGGTCTTATCGAGCATGGACTTGGTATAGGAAGGTGTCTTCATGATGTCAATGACATCGGTTGCCTCCTTCAGAACAGGAGCGGCTTCCTGGGAGGCCGCAACCTTCGTCTTTCCCTCTGGTTCCCGAGTTAAAGGGGCCAACCTCATGGTTCACTTTCTCGGTCGTCGCATGCTCTCCCTCATTAAGGGTCGACCCATGAGCGACAAAAAGGTCATCATCTTCGGGCTCATCCCTGAGCCGGTATAGAGTATTGGGGTCCGGTACCGTGGACTTGGTGCTCTTCTTGGGCTTTCGGTCCCGAATAGTCACCCTCTTCTTCTTCTTCGCCTCGGCGTCCGGCGAACCCGAGGATTTTCTTTTCTTCTTATTCTTCTCCTCCTTCGCGGCAGTCCCGGGCTGCCCCGAAACGAAGGGCTCGACAAGCAAGGACGGATCCTTGTCCTTATCTAACGGCCTAAGTTCGGGGGTCTTAGTCAAACCTGTAAGAAAAGAGAAAGGGTTAGCACTGTGAAAGTTAAAGGAATTGTGATAATTATCCAGGGAAGAACCTCACCATGACAACATGCCTCTCATTTGCCCTTCGAAAGCTTACGCCATGCGCGCTCGGAGTACGGCAACTGCTTGCAGATCCCTCGATCCACCCCATGAATCGGGGGATTTTATTAGGAACTTGGGCAGCAGGTGCACAACCATAAACACGGTCAATGAGAGAAAGAATAAAAAGAAAGGAATATTCAAGAAAGACAATACTTACGGGATACGTTCCACTCTTTGGGGAACGGTAGAAACTCGGTAGGGATCAAGTCTTCGGTTTTCATCTGAATGAACCTCCCCTACCAGCCTCGGTCTCGATCGGTAGCGATCAGGTCTTCAGTTTTCATCTGAACGAACCTCCCCTACCAGCCTCGGTCTCGATCCTCGTCGATGCTCAAGAAAGGAGCCTTGTTTGCTCGGCGAACGAACTTGATCAGTCCCCCTTGAAAGATTCGAAGACTGTATAGACGGAGTAGATGGTCGAGGGATAATTTGAGGGCTTCGGTATTGTTCACGAAATGGCGTAAGAGGATCACGATCCTCCAGAAGGATGGGTGAATTTGCCCAAGGCATACCTCGTACCTTTTGCAGCAAGCAAGGACTATGGGGTCCACCGGGGCGAGAGTGAAGGGTAAGTGTAAACACTCAAATACCCCTTCACGTGAGTAGTAATATCGTCATTGGGCTCGGGAACGACCACGTCCTTACCCTCTCATTTACAATCCGCTCGGACTATAGGTAGGGTTTCTTCAGTAATAGAGCATATGTATCTCTATGCTCCCTCGCCTCGGTCTTGTTGACTAGAGGCCTTCTCGACCTTGAAGTCGTCCTCGATAGAACAGCCCCCGGGTATGAAGCTCTTCGTGGGGGGTTCCTTAGCCACATCGGGAACAACCACCTCGCCATCTGCGGTCGGGTGGGAAGATGAAAGAGCAGCTAGCTGAGGCACTGACTTGGAGGTTTTGCCACTGTAAATCTGGAAAATATGAAGGTCTGAAGAAAAATATGATGATTTGAAGATGGTATGAACGTTTGAAAGTTCAAAGAAAATGTATGGAGATTGAAGATGAAGATATGAAGGCTCAAAGAAAAATATATGAAGATTTGGAGAAGTTGAAAGCCGTTAGAGAGTTCGAGGGTAAAGTCTAGAATCAGAAAGTGGAAAAAGTGAGAAAGGTTGAAGCTTTTATAGGAGAAAAGACAATCAATGTGTGACGTTTCGCATTCGAAGGAAGCCAGCCAGTGACTAACACATGTGTGAAGTCAGAATGACATGAATGATTGGACGTTTCGATTTACCCGTCATCTCAATTGTAACGTACAAAGGAAAGGACTGGGGTTCATCTATCATTTCCCATCATTTCGGCAAACCTACTCTCCGAAAAACGAGGGGCCTATCTGTATATGGGTAAAATCAGGGGTAATGCATACCCCAATTTCTCAGTAAAGAAAATGGAAGAAGGGCATGGAGGCACGAGATCGAAATCGAGGCTAGGAGCCCTTCGTATCGAGACCCATAGAAAGTGAACGATGTGTTCATCATCGGGCATAATAAAGCGACGCTCCCCGGACCCAGGACGAGCTCTAAAACCTCGAGAAACACGGTAAACAGTTACATACGGCGGATAGAGAGCCGTGATATTTGTACCTAACCGGATATCACAGTGCAGATCTCGCTCGATGTCAGTTACGGATCAGTAATTAACGGAAAAGGAAGATTTTTACCTTTTTAAAACTTGTACTTAGGGATGAAACTCTCCTACTATATAAAGGGGAATTTTTCTTTTGTAACACACATTGTAACACGCGAATCAAGGCAATACAAATTCGTTTTCTACTTTCTAGCTACGGCAAAAGTTTTTATTTAACTGTTCTGTTCTTCATTCACAATTGGGCTCGAACCAAGGGTCCGATAGAGGGCAAAATTACTGTTCAACCTAGGTTTGGGCTAGACCATAACATTACAATTGGTTTGATCGTTTATTTTGTCTTTAACTCATTTATCTAATATTTTTGATTATTTGTGTTGAATCAATCCGTGTATCATTAAAACAGCGTACAAATTTAATTATTATCTGATTTAAGGATAAACAATAGATCAACCCACTATTGAAACATATTATAAACACATTCATATCGTTTATTATAGACTGAGTTAAAATCTATTATAAACATAAATATGAAATATCCATCAATAACCTCAAGCTCAAATCCAAAACTTCCCTCAAAACCACCTTAAATCTTCTCTAAACTTCCTAAAATTTGGAAAAATGGTCAGTAACCAATTAGTAGAGCTTTTGGAATTGTAACCTTCTAGCACTAGCTTTGGCAAAATTATCAGCAACCAAATGGAATTAAAGTTAATTCTAACTCTTCAACATTTTCCTATCAACAAATATCTTTTAGCTCAAACAACGAAAATGGCGACGAGACATTTCACACGCTCACTGTGTGAATACTGAACACTAAAATAAAATGTTGAGTGCACTTAAGTTGCAGCTACCGTCGCCGGTGCTCGACACAAATTCCGTCCAAGGAGTCACCGAAAACTTGGATTTCGTCCGACGGTTTAGCATCCTATTGCCGCAACGATAATTGGCGTCTCTTTTCGTAGAATCGAAAAATGCTTCATCATCTGAGCCGTTGGTTACCTCTTATTTGAATTCCACCGTTGGATCTTCTTCCTCGGCGGTTCAACTCTCTCAGTGGGCTCTAACTCATCGCCATATTCATATCCCCAATTTCATTGCTTGCACTGCAACAATTTCAGCAACCTGGCCGTTTTCCCCTCAATTCCAACCCTTGTGGCTTTTATAGAACATGTTTAGCCAAGCTTCAAAAATAAATTTATTTTGAGAAATATATTTTTTAAAAATATTATTCTCAAAAGTCCTTTCAGCGAGAAATAATTTGTGTTTAACTAATTAATTTGAAAGACACTTTTGAGTAGTAATTAATATTTGATCAAGCTTTTAAAAATTATTTTTAAAAGTATTTTTCTCAAAAGTATTTTTCAAAAAAGTGATTTTTTAGAGAGAATCTTACTTTTTTTTATTTTTTCAAAACTACTTTTGTTTCTCCTCAAAAATACTTTTTTTCTTTCAAAAGTTTGGCCAAATATTTCAACTTTTTTTTAAAGAAAAATATTTTTTTTGAAAAAAATACTTCTAAAATTTGAAAAGTTTGGCCAAACATACTATTAGTCGAGCTGCAGAGTCACTAATTGCTATTTAAATTTGTACCAGAAGTTTTAAAATGTTCAAAATAGCCCCCGACCAAACTTAACCCCCAAAATAAATGAAAAATAAAGAGGGATCCAAACTTTTAAATAAACTCTTGATGGGCTCTAGCCATAATATATCTCTATAAACTTACTGCTCCTACTTTAGAAGTTGGGCCGGCTCCAACCTTATGTGTAGTAAGGCGTGTGCCTTAGGCCCCCAAATTTAGGGGGACCATTTTTAAAAACTAATCTGTCCATAGGTATTTAAAACAATAACAACAACAACAACAATAACAACAACCCAGTAAAATCCCACTAATGGGGTCTGGGGAGGGTAGTGTGTACGCAGACCTTACCCCTAACCCGAAGGAGTAGAGAGGCTATTTTCGAAAGACCCTCGGCTCAAAAAACAAAAAGACAAAAGGACAAAAAGGGGGAGACAATATTAGTATCACAACAACAATCATAGGATAAATAGGAACACCATGAAATCGAGAAGAAAGATGCAAAGCAAAGGGAGACAATATTAGTAAATATTAGTATCACCACAACAGTCATAAGAAAAACATGAACACCATGAAATCTAGAAGAAAGATGCAAAACAAAAGCGATAGCTAGTAAATAGGACATGCACTGAAAAGCGAAATAGTAAGCCACAACATTCTCACTAGCTATCTTAGACAAAAACCCTACATGGCTAATCCCACCATGGTACGAAGTAAGGCACGACTCAACTACCTCTTAACCTACAACCCTAATACTCGACCTCCACATCTTCCTATCAAGTGTCATGTCCTCGAAAATCTGGAGCCTCGCCATATCCTGCCTGATCACATCTTCCCAATACTTCTTAGGCCGCCCTCTACCTCTTCTCGTGCCCTCCGCAATCAGCTGCTCACACCTCCGTATCGGAGCATCTGGGCTTCTCCTCTGAACATGCCCGAACCATCTAAGCCTCGCTTCCCGCATCTTGTCATCAATGGGAGCCACATGCACCTTCTCCCGAATATCATCATTCCTAATCTTATCTATCCTTGTGTGCCCGCACATCTACCGCAACATCCTCATTTCTGCTACTTTCATCTTCTGGATATGTGAGTTCTTAACGGGCCAACACTCAGCCCCATACATCATGGGCGGTCTAACCACCGCTTTATAAAACTTACCTTTGAGTATCGGTGGCACTCTCTTGTCACACAAGACTCCAGATGCTAACCTCCACTTCATCCATCCTACCTCAATACGGTGTGTGACATCCTCATCGATCTCCCCTCCCCCCTAGATAACCGAACCAAGGTACTTGAAGCTGCCTCTACTCGGGATGACCTACGAATCAAGCCTCACATCTACGCCCACTTTCCCTGGCTCAGCGCTGAACTTACACTCCAGGTATTCCGTCTTCGTCCTGCTCAGCTTGAAACCCTTAGACTCAAGAGCCTGTCTCCAAACCTCCACCCTCTCGTTAACACCGGCTCGCGACTCATCAATCAGAACTATGTCATCGGCGAATAGCATGCACCATGGCACATCCCCTTGAATATGGTGTGTTAACGCGTCCATCACCAGGGCGAATAAGAACGGACTGAGCGCAGAACCTTGGTGTAACCCCATTACAACCGGAAAATGCTCAGAGTCGCCTCCTACTGTCCTAACCCGAGTCTTAGCCCCATCATACATGTCCTTAATCGCCATAATGTAAGGAACCGATACACCTTTTGCCTCCAGGCATCTCCAGAGAATTTCTCTAGGAACCTTGTCATACGCTTTCTCTAGGTCAATAAACACCATGTGCAGATCCTTCTTCCTCTCTCTGTATAGGTATTTAAAAAATAATATTTAATATTTTTAATACAAACTAGAGTTTTTAATATAAAGGAAGGATAACTTTTTAGATATATAAATAAAATAATAATTTATCTTACTTGAAAATGTGTAGATGAATAGTTTTCATAACTTTGTTTTTCATTTTATACTCCTTCATAAAAAAAATTACTCTCTCTTCCTTAATTTGTCTAAATCAATCTTTCTTTTTTTCCAATCTCTTTATATTTCAGAAAACCCTATATATTTTTGTGTTTTTCTTTGATATTCTTACTCACCTTCTTTTTTCAAGATTTCACTAGTTTACGTGCTCAGCAATACTTTTAAAATTTCAATAGTTCTATACTTCTACTGCATTATAAAATCTTATCTAAGATCAACAATATCTTAAGAAAGATTAGATATATTGACTATATTATCAAGCAAGCAAGAATTATTAGAGAAAATGGATTATATAAAAAATTATTAACAACTTTATATATCAAAAAGTTAGAAGAATAGACTTCAAATAAAAATATATCTGATAATTTTCTTTTAAACATTTAAGCCTCATATTAAATTTTGGCTTTAGGCCCTGTATGTGCTTGAGCCGCCTTTAGAAGGAAATCAAGATTCAAGACCAGCATGTGGAGAGCATCTTTCAATTGAAAAATTGAAAGTTTGTGTCAATTTCTTTGTTTCAAATAGGATAAAGTATGTAGACAGTAGTGTCATGACTCAAATCTGGCATCTATTTGCAGAACTTATTTTATATACACTTCCACATACTCTTACGGCATATGTTTTTACTAATCCCTTGAAAGACCTCAAAATGAATATGTTTGTAACAAGCTTGGAGCCTATGATACCTACACCTCACCTCGAGTGGGTTGTCATTGTTGTGCATTTAAACTAATTAGGATTGATTTGACTTGTTAGGTTTGATTTAATTCAATTAGTGCAAGATTAATTAGTAGTTTACCAAAGTTGTGTACATTGTTATTATGATACTTGATTTTTTTATTTTTTATTTTTAAAAAACTGATTGTTGTGAACTCCTAACCAAGCTTATGGGGAATAATCAAGGATTCATTCTTGAATTCACTATAATTCTCCAAAAATTAAAGAATTGAGCAAAGATAAAAAGATCACGGAAATTAATGCCCTATTCATTTGTTCTTTCTTACTTTAAAGGCACTTAACAATTTAATGGAATTGAAAAGATTGTGGTTTTAGCCAATATGGGAATTTTGTTTATTAAAAGTAAGTTGTAACAAGATTTGTTCATTTTGGCATTTGATCCATGTTGACAGAAATGTGTCAGATTACCAAGTACATAATTAAATTAAAAAAACAATATTATACTAGATAATTTAGAATCTTAAAATCTTACTACTGAAGCTAGTAGAATTAGTATTACCTCTGTTTAAAGAGTTAAGAATAGTTCAAGTATAAAATGCAGTAACCGAAGTATAAAAGAACTTTGCATGAAGCAATGGCTTTAGTTGCAAATTGCAATGGCTCTGAAGAAATAGAAAAATTAAAAAGAAAAACTGAATACACTAAAACAGATCGCAACAGAACAAGAAAAGCCTTGATATTCAGGACTAGTTGATTTAACCACATCAATAAAGCAGTGATTCCAGCAAATCACTGCTGTCACAGATCTAACCAAAATTGGAAGTAGCCAGTACCCATCTGTATACAATGTATATCAGCTAGAATTTCGTATATATACACAAACAACGGACCAAATAAAATATACACAATATTAGTCTACTATCCTGGCATCTACTAATCTTGTAAAATGCCATCAATTGCTCCAAATCAACTCGAAAATCTTTTTGCTAGCAGTTGCATTGACTAAGTTGTTGCTCTGCTCCTTGAGCATTTCCTCTTGCGCACGAACATCGCCATCCTTCAAAAAGCCACATTAGGATCCCCCAAAATAAGAAATCTTTCTTGGATGATCTTTAATGAGAACTACTAGTTTGAGACTTTGCAAAGAGAAAGACTACTAATTCAGAAGATCCAGGAAATCTTAATACACTACATAATGTAAGGATTACTAAGGTGCAGATTAGCCTCTAACGAATTTGTTGCTAAATTTAAGGATAAATTTCACAGATATCTGAGATAAAGGATTTTAAAGGCTGCTCAACCCAATGTTACTGCCCATTTGATGCCTTTACTTCAGCATGCAATGCTAGAATCTCTTTAGAATGAATAATCTTGAGGCATGTCCAAACATCTTTGGTCGAGAATAAGGCTTTTGCATGAATTAGCCCAATCGTGTGAAATACTCTAAATGGATGAAGTACTCTACTGTTCTCTGCTACTTTTAATCTTTTTTCCTCTTTAGCCAAAAAATGTGGGACTTTGTTCTAAAACGAAGGATATTCTTATCTTTCTACTCAAATACAGGGGTCAAACAGAAAGCACTAGCAGCAACTCACAAGCAACGAGTAAGCACGCGCAAGAGATGAAAGTGTTGGATACATATCAAGAACAGCAATAGCAACTTCCTCTGTCACTTGTGGGACCTGCATGCATTGTAATCACTCCATTAAATTGAGCTAACTGATTGAATTCATGGCTAATAAATACACCATTTCCCTAACTTGGTGGAGGTGTTTTTACATGGAAACACCAAATATGCTTAGGTGACCCACCAAAGTACAAGGATATGTAAACATATATGCAAATCTCTTCTCTCGTTTCACAACACCCAGCCCCTTAGAAACATCATCAACAAACCTTGCCCTACTTCCTACCCAGCCGTCCCCTAGAAAACAACCTTCCGGGATATGAATCAATTAAACAAAGTTGAGCAACAGAGACCTAGAAGTACATAAAATTCATGATTGTCACCAAGCAGCAAATTCTAACAACCAAAGATTTTAAAACTCGTATCTTTATTTGTAAGGGAACTTAAATATATTCCAATTTTGACGTGAAAATTCCTACCTGCATGAGTTGGGTGGCAAACACATCGCTTACTGTCATTTTATCGAGATCCTCACACCTCCTAATAAACTCATTAAAGCAGGGGCACAGCCTGGTATTGGACCGCTTGTTATCCATGCATTTGTAGTACTGATTGATTGCTTGAGTAAGACAGCCGTACTTTCTCAATGTCTCTCCCAAACCACTTGTTCTTAGCACATCAAAGCCCTCCAAGATCTCGGTTGTGAAACAACTAATGCAATCATTGGAAATCAGAAATAGAAATAATAAATAAAGTAAAAAAGAAAAGCAGAAAAGACATCATTGGTGGATCCAAAAAAACAACTTACGCTGTTTTGATGCTATCGGCAGCAGTACAAGAATTTGGATCTCCTTCAACGACATACATCATCTTCTTGAGTCCACACCTCTTTTCATAAATCAACCGAAAACCCATATTAATTCAAAAATTACTCAATTATAGCATATTAATTCACTACATCTCTTGAATTTTGGGAACCGACTCATCTAAAAGCTTAAATGGTTAGACAGAGGACACTTTTTTATTTACTTAATAATGCTTTTCACATGCCCCCTTGGGCCGGGTCAGATTCTTTCTTTTTTTCCATGAGCCAACCATGAGGAAACCTTTTCTATGATAGATGTGGGTTAGACTCAAACTCAAGAACTTTCTGTGATCTGGTTGCACATTGAGTTTCACCTAAAAGTCTAAGCTGTCAAAGAAATGACGTTTTTTATTCACTAGTCCTTAACAATGCTGACAAAAATGACTCAATCCCAAAAATCATTTTCAATACTATTGGATATCAAATTGTCTAACTCACTGAGCAAAAGGCAGTCTAAAACGAAAATGCAAGTACAGATAAGACAAGGATATAATTGCCTGCTCTCTCTCAGTGTGATAAAATAAAACTAGTTATATTTTTTTTAAAATAGGTAAAACTAGTTACTCAATTTAGTATTTACCATTACCTGCAAGAGACTAAACGACACTTTTACTTTCTCTCTCTTTTTTTCCTTTATTGTTGATAAGTCAGACAATTTCAATTACAAAACATCATGCCGGTCTGTCGAGCAGATTAAACTGCACTTTTGCTTTTGGACAGCGATGTACATACTCATACAGATCATCGGGCTATGTCAATATATCATTGTTGTGGAAGGCTGAGGACAAAGAAAAATAATTAAAAGCTAGAAGTTACAAAAAGACAGAAGTCAAATACACACAAGTAAATAGAAACCACAGCATATAGAAGTACTCAAAAAGCACCAAAAGAAAAGAGATAAGAAAATACCAAAATCCGCAGCTTCTGATCTCTATATCGGTTATCCCTGATTGAACTTTGCAAATCTTCAACATTCTTCCTCTCCACAATAAAGTCAAGAACGTATTCAGTGCCAATAACTTTGTTACGAGCTATCCAGATTGCATCACCAACAGGCAAGCGCCTAACCTATGGAAGTGCCAAAATAATCTTACATCTATCAGCTGTGGTGGAATATATTGGGAGGCAGTAGTTTCAACAACTTTGCTATATGCTTCTTAGTGCTTGAACATTCTGCATGGCCGTTGGATACTTGAGATAGCCACCTGTAGATGCTATGAGACCCTAAGCCTTGTTGAGGCAGTAAGCATCACAACTACAGTGCTAATACCCTTTAGAAGGACTAAGTATTTGATTCAAACATGGATAAAGTTGCTAGAAATCCTTTTCCTTTTTTTTTAATTTGATAAAATGAAATTGCTAGAAATATAAGTACTGAAAACTAAGAAAAGAAGAAATTGCCAGCAGTCCTTTCTACAATTATAAAGTACCAGGCTACCAGCCTCTACCAAACAAGCATGGATACAAGGAGAATCTTCAAGTAAATGAAAGCTGACAAAAATATTTGACAAATACTTATTTCATATAATTGTTCCTGTCTCACTTAATAGATGAAAGCACAAGAAAAGAGAAACACAATTCCAGATATTCACCTCTATTTCAATTTTAAATTGCGTGCTGATGTTTTCAATTATCTTCCTGGAACGCGACCTGGTAAATACAACGACACAGATTTCAACGAGTCCACAAGAAATGCTGTCAGACCCTATTTTTAATTAGCCATAGCAGATGAAAATAGCACCAACTTCTAGACATTCCTATATCGGCATTGTCACTTCCTAAATCTCCAAAAATTCAAGGAAATATGGAATAACCAACAGTCAGAGGACAAATCAATCTTTGATTTCTCTGAGCAAACAAATTGCCCTATAGTATTAATATAAAATTATTATTTTAATATTCAGAAAATACAGTACTTGATCATAAAAAGATATTCAGTAAATATTGATATTCATTTTTCTACTTCCTTACTGACAGCAAGGTTGCAATGTTGTTAGCTCATTTCCCAAATTAGCAGCAAGTTGAAAACAGATTGACTAAGGTACAATCTCTGTTTACAGAATTTTGTGATAGGGAGAGTCGAATATATGGCATGTCAAAGTGCACTGATGCAGAAAAGCTGGAAGAAACTCTGGAGCTTGATCCGGAATTTAGTCCATATAGACTGCCCTCTCTAGAGCACCAAGTATATGGTTAAATGCAGATATAGAAGACTTTTAAACTAATAGGATAAGTGGCATACATGGCTTATGTAGAAATAAGAGCTGGAGTTTCAAGTTTCTGAATTTACTTCATATCACAACATTTGTGGTCTAAGTCACAGTCTCATCTTCATACTTATCGATGAGAAACAGACATAGATTGTAGTAGTGTTTGGATAATGGACAAACCATCAGAATAATACTGGTATATCTTTTTTAAATAACGGCGGAGTGGGGCCAGCTTGCATGTACTTCGACTATTCCATCTGCTATCTGCTGGGGTTTAAACCTTGGTCTCCAAGGTCTGAACCTTTGATTGACCACTAGGCCATACCCTTGGGTGTCAAAGTAATATTGGTACTTAACTAACTAAAATTATTTTCAGAAATGAACAGAGCGCTTGCTTACCCTCGAGAAGTAAACTGTTCCCGATCATCTAATACCAAAACTACTTCATAAACATCTTCAAATTGCTCTCCATAGGCCAATGGCGGCGCCACCAAGAGATTGGATCTAGTTTCCAGACATGGTAATTGCTCATCAACTAGCTGAACACACAATAGAACAAAGATATTAGAAACAGAGAACTTAATTCTTCCATGCGTCACTGTCAGTCTACAGCAATACATCTTAATGTGTCAGGAACTCAGATAAAAAAGCTCGTACTGCCCTGTAGCAAGTCAATTTTGAACTTACATTGGATGAACAAGCTCTCAAAGTATTCGAACAATCTGCAAAATCAGCAAGATGAGAAGGCTTTGCACTATTTACTGTTCCATTGCAAGTAGTCTCGGATAGTCTATCATCAATTCTACAGGTACCAACTTGACCTGGCCATCGACAGTCACTAAAGTCATGCAAAAGAATGCTTAATTTCAACTGTTTCAATCAGCACCTCTAACAAGCCAAACTGTGAGTTCTTAAATCTTCGTACTAACGATATTTCTACATGAAACTATCTAAAAGGAGTCAGAAAACAAACCATAAACTTGATCTTCTCGAAGGCGACACAGAACAGACGGCCAGATTAATGATATATCTTTGCTCTGTGATGTTTCTAACACTTCAGAGTAAGCCCGAATTACTTGTTCCTTGGAGAAGCCCATTCGAATAAACTACAAGAATCAGATGCACAGAACAAAAAGAAGTCATATCAAGGAAGCATAAATTGCATAAACTGGATTAGTTTAACAAATGCCAGAGCTACTTCAAAAAGAATCTTAAAAGAAGAAAATGGAACAGCTTTGAAGCATCTTAAAGTAGAACTCAGGGAACTACTTTTAATGGAATTAAAAAAGTGCCGGAAAACATATAGTTGTGGATAATAGAACAGCAGCTAGAGAAGTCATATCACCGACTGCATGCTGATAAATACAAAGCCTTTGTCTTTCAAACACCCCCACCTCCCCCACCCACCCACCCCAAAAAAAAAACTGATAATCAAGCATGAGGACTCTCATAAAAATTGGACCTCAAGATTTGCTTAGCTGTATGTCTAAGATAAATATGCTACAGAAATTTGGGTGAATCTTACTAAGATCTCAGAAATTAACTTGTGTTTAGTCATTTTCCGGTTTCAATGAGAAAAATCAGTACTAAAGACATCGACAAGTCAAGACTTGATCAGGTGGAAGAACATAACTATGCGGTGAAAATATGATAAGGCTTGAATGCTTTAATGAATTCGAAAGTAAAATTCCTGAGTGGAAAAAAAAGATCTCTGGATGACAAATGAAAAAAAACAGCTTTTACTGCAAGCACGTCTGCTTCTGCAACAAACAATAGCCACAGATAGACTCAAAAGTAGCAGGATACAGGAATTGCTTCACCTCATTCAATATGGTAGTGGCAATGATGCTGCAGCCATCACCTTAGACCATAAAAATCACATAGTATATGCACCAGATTTGGCAACTAGCAAGCACTAAATAGAGTGGTTTGATGCTTACATATTTATGTTTATCTTGAAAATTGATGAAAGCAATAGGTCCAGGTTGCTGCTAAACAAGACACCTAGATGTAAGAGAATCTAGGGACTCAAGGCATCATAAGGTATTTGAGATGGGGCATTTTTTTCAGAAGCGGGTGGGTCGGTTTTTATTTGAGCCTTTTGAGTATGCAGTCTCAGAAAATGAGCTATTAAGGGGTATGCCCCTTCTCTTTTCTGTAGTGAAGTTCTGCTCACAATAACATGAAGCAGTAATTCTCCATAAACATGACCCTCATCAAAGCTGAAGTTCCATTCCATTAAGAACAGTTCAATGCTTTGGTGCATGGTCTTGGAACGTATTCAAGGCTCAATCATAGTACTCTATTATTTAATGCCAGTTAGATATTTCTTTTAAAATTTACGAGAGAGTAAGCAATCAGGGTATCCATCAGGGGCGTACGCAGGAATTTTTATAAGCGGTGTTGAAATTTATAAAAGAACTAGAATAATAACTTTAATTATTATTTTTCTAAACAAGAAATAGCTTAGTCTATTGGTTTTATTGAGTCTTATGTTAAAAAAGCCCGAGTTCAATTTGCTTCATCACAATTTTTAACCACAGAGGTTTTCTCAAATATTTACAAAAAAATGTGCTAGTTGAGGTTTGAACCTTTAACCTCTTAAAGCAAAATCAAGCATATAACCAACACACCAAGAGACAATCTTTGTCAAATAGTGTCATTGTTTTCTACTTATTCGTCTCTTTTCAGTATTAATACATGTACTTAGTAAAATTTTCCAACGAAGCGGTGTCACGTGACACCGCTTCGTTAAAGGTGCTTCCGCCCCTGGTATCCATGATGACTCGTCCATCGGTGATCAAACAAGTCAGAAAGCAATCTGCCAGGCAATTGAATACCCATATTAGTACAGATTTGCACTTTCTGAAGCTTTCAGCGTCAATTACGGAAGCAGTAAAAATGACAAGTGAGGCTCTGAGGGAAGAGAATTATTGCTAACATTTAACAAGAGGTATTAAACTACACATTGTTGTTATCAAGTTAAGAATCATGAATACAAGTAGCACATCTAAAACAGAAAAAGTACCCTGTCAAGAGATTCAGATGGAATGTTCATTTTCTTTTTGCCAGTCGATTGAGATGATGGCACTGGCCTTTTTCTCACTGAAGTAGTATGTCGAACTTCGGTACTTGATAAGTTAATAGTTGACAAAGTCTTATCTAGCTTGTCATTTTGATCCAAATCTGAAAATCCTGTCAAAGATGCCGATATTTCTTTGGAATCAACAATTCCTGACCTCAAAAGACATTCCCGTGCAATCTCTTTGCCTGCTTCAGTGAGCATATATCTGCACTTATTGACAAAGGATGCATGGTTTATTACTACGCGGGCGTTCCGGAAAAAAGTGAAAATGGTATTTGAAAATTAGAGTTGTGTTTGGACATGAATACAATTTTGGGTTATTTTTGAATTTTTGTGTGTTAAGTGAAAATTTTGAAAAACAGCTTTTTGGAGATTTTTAAATTTTCGAAAAATTACCAAATTTATCTTCAAGTGAAAATTGAAAAATTATGGCCAAACACTGATTTCGAAAAAAAGTGAAAATTTTCTCGAAAGAAAGTGAAATTGTTTTTATGGCCAAATGGGCTCTAAGTCTAAAGATCAGGAAAAGAAATTGGTTAAGCATGCAAAGTAAGATTCATTCGCTTGCATAGCAACTCAAGCACAATATCATTTACTCTGCTTATAAGATAGTGGTTCCTGTCAGATGGCTGCAAAGTAGTTCCTTTATATATCTACATAGTTAGCAGGGTCGATCTCGATATATCTCATTTTAATGAAGCCTGTAACTGATTCACCATTAGGAATGACATTCACCCCCACCCCTATAACCAAGAAAAGCCCCTATGCTAGAAAATAAAGAAAACACTTTAACAATTGATAATGGAGTTCGAATGCGGGGATATATATGAAGAATGGAAAAATCAGCTTCCAATAAATATACAGATTCAAGTCAAAAGGATAACAGTTAAATCGATTGACATTTAATCAGTCATATCCACCGTTCAATGAAAAACCACCTTCCATATGCAAGTTACTGACGCCTAGAATACTAGTCACTAGTCCTAGTTAGGTCAGGTAATGTTGGAACGGTTAAATACGGATTAACCCCTCGAATTTGGAGTTTGCGGCATATAGATATAGATATAACCTTCTCAAAGTGGCGGAGTAAAAGTGGAACAATTAGTTTTTCTTCCAAACTAACAAGAGGTATCTGACATACTTATAATAAGACTAGATATAGTTCTCAGCCTTTTTTTCTTACAGAAGTACCCCGCCTTGGGCCAATTAGCATGATAAAGCCAGTTGAAAAAGAACGTAAATAATAACAACAATAATAATATAACAAGTTTCATCCAACTACCGCTCTTTGTATTTCATTGGCTTGGCCAGTAACAGAAAGAAGAAGACAGAAAAATGGAGAATGGAAATTGAAGAGCAAAAAAAAAAAAAAAAGAATTTGGGAAGATATTTCATTGGGTATTTTCTCACTTTAGTAAAACCAGTATATTTTAGCTCATAACTTTGAGGAGGATTGTGTATACTTTAAAAGTCAAAGGGATTATGTGCAACAGAAACTGAGGGAGATAATCCATATGTTCTTTTTAACTTTCATATCTTAAAAGCAAGCTGACATTTCCCTAACATGCACATAAAACTATCTAGCAGGAAATGAAATGGCCAAATTTATTTGAAATGTACGAATATCAGTTAACTGGAAAAAGAGCATAAATAAAAGACATGGCAAACATACTTTGCAGGGCAGCTAGACTTAGCAACAAGTCCTTTGTCTATTAACTTCCCCATGCAGCTCCATCCGCTGTACCAGTCCCTTGGCGAGCCAAATTGTCCAGCTTTTCCTTTTCCTTTCTCAGGTCTAATGCATGGCACACATCATGGACGAAAGAGTCAAAACTTCACTTAGTACAATTGCAGGGAGAACATTAAATCGAATACTAAACCAAGTTAAGCAGCGACAGCCGTACCCAACAGGTGCACGAGAAAGACCACTAGCTTCAGTAGCATCAATAAGCTCCTGCTTATGCATAAATTTTTCACCGTTTGTTGTACACCTAGAATCATGACATTTTCATTGCTGAAACAACAATTTACTAGAACGAAGCAAAGCAGACTGCATTGAATTAGCCATTCACCTGTACAGTGTGATCAGTAAGGCATAGGCCACAGAATTCTTTTGAGGCATGTAACGCTTTGTTCCCTTATTTCTCTTCCCTGGAGATATGGGAAAGAATTTAGCAACTTCCAATTGATCCAACATCCATATCCTCCATCAGAATATAAAAAAGATGGATAAAAAAATTAATTAACTAAATACCACTCAAATCCACGTACACAAAGGTTTGTATTGTTAAGTTTTACTCAATTATTGATGTTCTTATTTCTGAAAACCACCCGGATAGTCGATCAATTAGTCCAATTATCAATGGGTCTAGTTATCGAGCATTACAAATGTAAGCTAAGTTGGCCGTTAACTTAATTGTTGAGTTCATAAGCTGCATCTGTGGTCAATCATTGTATTGAAAAAACTCATGTGATCAATAAATCAGCTACCCAAACAAGCAAAAGCATTTGAGAAGACAAAAGGAACGTAAGCCTAATTCTGTCAATATATACTCCACTAGTCCACTAGCACTACAAGGACTCCACCTTTATACAATCCACTAGTACTACAAAGACTCCACCTTTTTGCTCTAAGTAGTGCAGTGATCAGACAATGATACAAGCAGAGAATAAAAACTAGATACAAAAAAGTAATTCAAGATTTACCTTTCTCACCGGAGTTATCACTCTCCTCGGATGATGAAGCACCAGGATCATCAGCTTCAAAAAAACCTTTCATTTGCCTCAAAATCCATTTTCCAACACCCCTATAATTGAAAGTAAGTCAAATAATTATCCCAATTGAAAGAAGTGTCTGATGTAGCATAGATTTTTAAGGGTTCAATAAAACAAGTATTTTTTTACATGGCGCATAAATATATATGTGAAAACCACTCAAACTTCAATAAATTTTAACTTATGAAACCATAACTTTAAATATATAATGAGTTAAGCGCGAAAAACCTTAAATATTAACTTAAAGATTCTACTCACTTGATCTCAGAAAACTCTTTGAGAGTCTTAATAGGGGTCTTGGAATTGCAGAGATTGGTATAGGCTTTGTGAAGAGTTTTTAAGATATTATCCGAAATCCCTTTGGGGTTTTCAGCCATTTCTTGCTTCTTGTTCCACATGTACGCTGCCAACTCTTCGTTCTCCGGGCATACCACCTTCTTTTGGTACTCCATATTGGCTTGTTAAATCTAGGGTTTTTGGTCCTTTCTAATGTTTCTTCAGAAACTTTTGAAGAAATTCCTCATTCCAGTTTAATGGTTAGGGTTTTGGAGAGAAGAATAACATCGGAATTGACTTTTCTCTTGGTGGGTTGTGAAGGAGTGAGGAGTGGCAATGGCGCCAGAACTCGATTTCAAAAGCTGCCCTCGAAAAAAAAGTTATGTACAACATCCACATTGTTCACTTGTAGCTGAACATAGTTTAAAAAAATAAAAATAAAGAGAAGAAGAGTTAATACCCAAAAATACCTTTAATTTAAAGTTAAATATGCAAAGAACAACTCATCTAAATTAATATTTGAGAATATGAATAAGAAAACATAAGAATAAAATAATAAAAAAGAGAACAAATATTAATTTAAAAAATTGGAGGATGTAAACTTTAGAGCGTTATTCCCTTTTTTCTTCTTCTTTTAAGGCATTCTGTATTTTATTAGTATTTTTTATTTCTTTAATTTCTCTCTCTTTACTTACATCAATTCCACTTTCAACCAGATAAATAACTCCTTTATTTGTCCTCCTTATTTTCTGTCAAATTCCAAAATTTATATTCTTTCTTTTGTTAGCTATTCTTACCATTTTTAAATATCCACCAGCCTTCTATGTATTAACCCTTTATTTCTCCTCTTTTTTTTTTCTTTTTCTGTTACTTTCTATATATCTTTCCTCCCATGATTCCATTTAAGTAATCAGATAAGTCTATTTATTTTTATTCTCTATATGTTCAAAAGAGGAGACTGTAGTGCCATGTCATCTGAGGCCAAAATATAGCTAACTAATTTAGAATATCATATTTTCAACATAGGAAAAATACTAATCTAATATTCTTTTATGATTCTATCACCTCTTAATGATACTTTTAATATCTCTTTGACTGAAATTATTTGAGGAAACACTTCAGTTTAATTATGGAACAACCCGTTTAAATTAGCATGTTGGAACTAAAGACAAAAGCTAAAAACTAATGAAATAATAATGTAAAATTACTACTGGTGGCTAATATGTATTTGTTTTTAAAGGTAAAAGGAATGGCGTTAATCCCTTAGTTTAGTATAGAATCAAATCTTCAGTCGTTACACATTCATCTTGACTCTCTTGCATTTAATTCTAGGTATCTTAAATTTGAAAACAATAAAAGAAAAGGGATCAAACATATAAAAAATAATAAACATTACAGTAGAGTTCATTACGTAAGGTAACTTACCTTATAATTTGTTAAGCGGACGCGAATGTCGTTGATTCATTCAAATTTGTAAGATTTGCGAAACTTAAATCATGGATAACGATTACATGGATAATAAACCATGCAAAAAGGGAAATTCTTAATTTACTCATAATTCAAGAATTGAATGGAAAAGAAAAATAAATGAATATTGAAAAAGGAAAATAATTCATCTTTATCCTACGATGACGACAAAAAGAAACATCCCAATTCTTTTCCAAACTCTTCCATCTTTTCTCGTACTTTATTCTCTTTGTTAATTAATCTGCAAATTCACCATCTCTCTCTCTCCTCTCAATTTTAACCAACCCTAAATACTTAATTTTCTTCTTATGATCACATTCATTGTGCCCTCTACTTCATTCTTCTTTCTCTTCTACTTCATTTTCTTATTCCGCCACACATTGAAACGCCCTTTACTTCCGTCTGTCTTCATCGTATTAAGCCAACATAGACCCCTGACGTCACTATCAATCGAAGTAGAGACAACTAAAATACAACTGTCTTCAGAAGGCACCATCCTCGTTCGCATAGTCGAAAACCTTTATTTGCCTCGACTCCTTTACACACATATGACCATTCTTAAAGATCTAAATATGGAAATGGAAATAAACATGACTAATTTTGAAGCGAGCAAAATCATACATCAAGATTTGAATCTTGCAATTTATGTGTTAGAATATGCGCTTATATAAGTTCAGAAAAGTTTCTTGATATTTATGAAGGTAATTATGAAAGTCCGTTAGAAAAACAAAAACTTAAAATTATAAAGAGAGATGTAAGTGGCAGTTATGAAGAAGAATAAGAATAAGTGGCACATTAATAAGGGAAGAAATAATACGATAGCATTAAGGAGAGATAAACCCATACGGTAGCCATAGGTTTCCTGTTCAAATCAAAATTAAAGAAGACTAAAAAGCCCCAAAAAAATGAGGATAAAGATAAATGGTAAAGCTGGCCAAAAAGATATGCCATATCACCTTTCTTTTTCCGAGCTTTATATATTTGGTTTGGGTTATCAGCTAATTTGTGAATAACTTTTACATTAAAATAGTAGAATTAATTATCCCATATAGAAGGTGAGATAACTATTCCTATGAGATGTCCCATCATTCTACCAAACAACCCTTAAACTGTTCAACTTTTATGGTTTCATACTTTAAGAGCTGTTTGAAAAGCCACATAGGAATCAGATTTGGGTGTAATTACACAGTTTGACATGTTTGTCTGACCAACTAATTACTTGGTCAACGTAAAATTTGGTGTAATTGGAGAGGTGTAGTTACACTCTCCAATTCTCAAGGGGAAGGTGAGAATTGGTGGTAATTACAATATTACTTTTTAATTTCTTTCCTTTTTGTTTTTATTTTAATTTATTTTTTTATAATTTTTTATTTTCATTATTTTAATTTTTTACTTCCTAATTTCTTTTCTTTTTGTTTTTATTTTAATTTATTTTCTTTATAAGTATTTAATTCTGTTATTTTAATTTCTTTTTATTTTAATTTTTTACTTTTAAGTTTCTTTTTTAAAATTAAAATATATTATTTATTGTACATTATTTATCTTTTATTACTCTACCTTTACTCCTTGTGATTCCATGTAATTACTCGTATATTTTATTTCTTATTTATTTTATTTTGTTCATGTAGTGTAACTGCGTTATTATTCTAATTTTTGAAACTACGCCTCCTAATATTAGAAATAATGAGTCATTAACAAACATGGCATATAATGAGTGATGCCATTAAAGTAGAACTTCATTGTTGAATGAGGTTATAAACTTATTATGCTTCCTAATCTTGTGTTGTATTGAGGCTTATTTTTGTTATATTGGAATTTGATATATGTTAAGCTATTTTATTTTATTTTTTGGATTTTGAAATTATGTTGGCAGACAGTGTAGAGTTTCGTCCGGGCATCCCAGTAATATTAGTACTAGTCTTGTATTTTGCTATGTCTAGGCGTTTAGCCCCTTGCTATTTCACATTGTGTCATTATTTTCAGCAAGACTAGATCTATTTTTATAGTGTCGTATTCTTAGATATATGTTGTTGCACGTATCTCCACTTGTGCACATGTCTAATTACATAGTTGTTGCTAATGTCTCTTCATTGCTTTATTTCCACTTCTTTTGAGCCGAGAGTTTTTCGGAAACAACCTCTCTACCTTCATTTGGTAGGGTTAAGGTCTGCATACAGTTTATTTTTCTCAGACCCCACTTGTGGATTTCACTAGGCTTGTTGTTATTATGGTTGTTGTTGTTGTTGATTTTGAGACTGTGTTATATTTTGTGGTTTCAATTTACTTATTTTAATAGTATTGACTTGTTATTTCACATTGCATGTTGTTCATTTTTTTTGTTAGAATTGACAGATTAGTTCAAATATTTGAATAGTGTTATGACAATATATTTATAAATATTAATTTATTTTATCAAGTATGCATTTCATGATGTTCTTACAAAATGTATGTTTTTATATAAATTATTTTTACAATATTAGTTATAAATATATGATTACTAATAAATTTATATTCAAGAAAAAATATGCATCTTAAATATCAAATCTAATATCATTTATACTTTTAAAAAAATATTTATATGAATATGTTTATTATATTAACTTTTAAGTTTTGATAATTACTTCATTTAAAATTTAATCTAACTGTGTAATTACACTTGTGCAACCAAACAATACGCTTATAATTACACTGTAATCACGTTATGACAAACAAACATGTCGTCATAATTATTATGTTGTGTAATTACTAGGCTGTGCAATTACTACCCTAGTAATTGCATCAAATACAATTACCGGGTGGCTTTCCAAACAGACCATAAGTATAGTTAATATCTCTAAAGCCCCCTAACTATATTATTTGCGAGGCTCCTGAGAAAAGCAATCAAAATGACCCGATCTGACCATGTGTAATGGCTAATTTACCTGACCCTTTTTTAAAAAAATGAATATTTTTATTTTCTCCTTATTTTCTTTATATTGTAGGCTTTCTTCGTCTTCTTTTTTCCTTCATTTTTCTGATGGGTTCCTTGTAAAAAATCCATCTCTTATTTCTTCTGAAATTATTTTGCCTCTTTATTGTTTTACTCTTCAAATCTCTTAGATTGATGAATAGTTTTGGTCATGCTCCGTCTTAATGTGTATACGATGAAATCCTCGTGGTCGTTCTTATTGGCCTTTAATGAGGATTTGGGTTTTATTTATTTCTTTAATTACAATTCTAAATTGTCCTCCTTGTAATTTGCTAGTTGAGTTTGATACAACCCTTATATTTGTTGCGCTCAAAATAAATTTAAAAAAACAAACTTCATTGAATTTACAAACTTTTTTTTCTAATACTCAAATATTAAAAAATTATGACTTCAAACAAAAGGAGAAAGACAACATCAAATCTCACAAAAGAAGTTACATTAAATTTGTAGGAGAAGCACCATCTACTCTGAAGTGAAAGTAAAAGCATTGGTGACCATAAACATGAACATATGATTTAAAGAACATCAGAAATTATAATAATATTAATTTGAACCAAAGTTTTGCATCCTTAGAGAAGACCAAGAATTTCAGGAAAAAAAAAGGGTGGAAACATTAGTCACATCATGAGGTATTGGCGTAGATTGGCTACCACTACAGTTCCTGGTATCCTTTCTCATGCTGTTAAATTGCTTTTCAGTGAACTTGGTCAAACTCATCAATTGATTTGTCCTTGTGACATTATCAATATCCTTTAAGTAATTTATAAAAGTTCATAATATGTGAATAGAAATGACTATATATCTGCTATATTACTCCTTTTGTTTAGCGAAGCAAGATCGATGCAACTTTGTATGTGGTGTGGATGCTTGCCATTCTTCTGCATTAAGACTCGATGAATATTCATTTAAAGAAAATAATGACGTCAAGCATCAACTATGGCTCGTGTTGTTCATCTTTTATTTTTATTAGAAGTTTGGCAGGAATAGCTATGATTTTAACCAGATTTTTTGAAGAAAGAATATAATTGCAATTACCAAAAGTACATTTAACTTTATTTCTATCTTTGTTTATAAGTTTTTATCTGTAGAACAAGAATATACGTATGTAATTACATTTGTCAAAATAAACTTTTTTGCATTTTTAACATGTTTCTATTCTTTGTAAGAATAAATATCTTTTTCCTTTTGGAGTTGGATAGCAGTAGAGATGATTGGACTATGGGATTCTATCAATACAAAGAAAAATAGGAGAAAACAATATTTGAGTGTTACTCATGTATTTTCTTTTATTATGACTAAATTTATAATAAAAAGAGTCATTTTGTAAGTTCACTAATTTTTTTACGATTGCGCGAAGCGCGAACAATTTAACTAGTGAATTTGCCGCGCTCTGCGCGATCATAAAATAAATAAATGAGTTTTAAAAATTTCCTTTATAATTTTAATTCAATAAGTTGAGTGTGTAGAACATATTTATATTTTTAACAGTTAGCTCAGTTTTACAAAAAATAATTTGAAGTCAACAAAAAGAATGATACTAAAACTACAACGATATATGTTTAATAACTTTACATATACAACCATTTCGTAAAAAATCTTTTTCTGGTAAAAGAAACAATAATTAGTAATAAAAACACATAGTATATGATTTAACTTTTTCGTCATTCATAATTAGTAAAATTGTGTTGTCATCACAGTTAGCAATTTTTTTTCTTTTGTAAATTAAGTAATCTATAAACCACAATAGAAATTTCTATATTCATTGTGACATTATTCTTCTCCATTAAAGCAGTAGATTTCTCCAACAAAAAATTTCTTTTACTTCTTCATTACTAAAAGGGAAAAAAGGAAATTATATTTTATTTACTTTATTCACTGTTTACATGCATGAGATGCATGATATTCAACTGCCTATTTATGTTCCTTCTCGTTTTTCAAATTTGAAGTAAAACTTAGTTTGAACGGCATAGTTGAATTTACAAACTTCTTTTTCTAATACTCAAATATTAAAAAATTATGACTTCAAACAAAAGGAGAAAGACAACATTAAACCTCACAAAAGAAGTTACATTAAATTTGTAGGAGAAGCACCATCTACTATGAAGTGAAAGCAAAGGCATTGGTGACCATAAACATGAACATATGATTTAAAGAACATCAGAAATTATAATAATATTAATTTGAACCAAAGTTTTGCATCCTTAGAGAAGACCAAGAATTTCAGCAAAAAAAAAAGAAAAGGATAAGACCATGCTGATGAAAATTTGGAATAACATAACAGGTAAATAAAAGAATGAAGTAGCTGTAATAGGTTATTAATAAGAGTAATTTGTATTTCCTTCTTGACCGGATAGAAGTATCATAAATATCCCATTAAAAATAATTTATCAATCTTTCCTAGTATAGTCATAGTCCCAACTGCCCTCATTTCAACAATAAAATCTACATTACTAACATACTCCATCAAGCAACAATAACTACAGAATAAAGTTTTAAGTATAATGAAATTAATTTACTATCAGCACATACATTAGTGTAGGAGAATTCTAGAGTTTTGACTTTTGGGGGGAAATGGATGTTTCTTTAATAGTGACTTTTGAGTTTTTAAAACATGAATGGAATGAAAATAATGAGGAAAAGTGGCAAAAAGAATAGCATAATAATTTATTAACAGATCAGTACTTGAAAATTTTTATCAGGGATATGAAAGATTGGAGAAGACTTTTAAACTTTTCGCTATACATGATAGAAAAGGTTGGGGTAATTACAATTGAGACTTTTATCTTACAATAAGATAAATAGAAAAGTAGGGAAAGGGACAAAAAAATTGAGGAAACTACGAAATTTTATTCATACGATCCTCAGCAACACTGGTACAAATGGGGAAGAAGGCTTAAAATTGTTTCCACTGATAGACTATGACTCCATGAGTGAAACAGCTAATGATATCTTCGGAATTGCATTCATCATTGCTCGAGGTACGTTGCTCTTGGTGAGTTTAAATAATTGTGACTAATAATTGAGAATTTTAAGCTTTTCAAATTGCTGGGCACAATGTTTTTCCAATGATCTCGACCCTGCAGGTTATCATTGGAATTTTAGCATTAGTTCTCTGGTTACCGAAATAATGTAAAAGGAAAAGAAAGAAGAGAATAAAGAAATCAAGGCATATCATAAAGAAAAAGAAGATAAATAGATTGCATATAGTACTAAACAACTCAAATGTCTCAAAATCTTTTACAAAATCTCATCAACAGATTCAACAGAAAAAGTACACTTGAACAGTCAAAATATTTTAAAAAGAAGTTAAATATAGAAGCAAACAGAAACAAAAGAAAGGAAGATAAACTGATGGTGTAGTATAAATCCCACTCTCTTTCACCCACGACTTAGCTCTAATCCCATCTCTATTTTGGCTTCTCTGGAATAGGAATTTCCTAGAATATATATTTTTGTTTCTTCCTACTAAAATGTGAGGATCTTAAATCACAAAACGCAATATCATATATAAAATAAAGCACTATCATTAATTTGAAAAGTGCAGCATTATCATTATACGCTGATAGAAGCTCAAGCAAGAACTACTATTGTATGACTGAATCACATTACTAAAGCTCACAGTCACCACGCTTCTAATGCAAAAACTTTCTGGAGACATGGATGTAATTAACCAAAAGAACATATTATTTTGAAACGTTAAACTTCCTAAAGCTTTTGAATATTGGAATAATGTCAGAGAATAAGATGGAGGCATCTGCTTAAATTTAGCTGTAACTTTATCGGGACAGCCTTTTCCTACCAATTTTTCTGCCACCACAAGAACTCCTTAGCAATAAGATAAAGAAAAAAAGATCCCTACAGAATTCTTTCCTAATTTCGCAATTAAATTTGATAAATATAAATAACCACATTTGAAGTTTTTCATTGCATACCATGTGTACTATATAACTCGACCAGATATCGTTTAACTTCTGTTAAAGGAAAGAATTTGTTTGGCTATATTATCAAAATTCACGGAAAAGATAGCTCAAGAAAGTAGAAACAACTTTTGAGTTTTCTAATTGAGTCTTCAACATGACTCATGAAATCTAACATTGCCAATACAAAGCATAAAAATACTGATTCCAAAATCACTAAAAAACTGAAATCATCTAGTTATATTCAAGTTTTTACCGCCAAAAGACATTGAATTTCCAAAAGAAGTTGCAAGTACTGATGCTGATGAGGTTGCTCCAAAATCCAAATGCTCCAGTTCCAAACAATTGTTGCACAGAAAGATCAATTCCAACTATTTTTTACTAAAACAAATAAACATTAAACCGATTCAGAAATACAATGTCTAGTATCCGATATATTTTTGCAAATAAAGAAAGAAAATATGGATTGAAAGAAGATGAATTCTTGGCCAAAGCAGTTAAATCAACATAAGGATTCGTTGCACGGTCATCAGAAGACATAGAACTCGGCGTTTTAAATTGATCCAATTCAGATATTGATCTCTATATAATACTTATACAGTAACGTATATTTATGCGAATTTTGAAAGAAAAATGCCGACTTTTCATATTGAAGGGAAACTAATTGTTAGCCAGAGCAGAGAATAACCGACATAAGAATTTGATGAAATTACCTATTTTCGTGCTTACTCGCCAATTTCTTCGATTTATTCAAACCATTCGCCAAGAATGCAAAGTACGTAATATTTTATTTCATACTGATACTAATGTTGCGCAATCGATGGGATAGATTCCGATTGATGTGGAGAAGATAAATATAAGGCGGGAAGATTTTGGGTTTGAAACGTTTGTAAAGAATATTAAAAGACACGCCTTTTCTGATTTCGGTTGAGACATATTTTTTAAAAGTTTAATAATTGAGTTTATTGTGTTTAAATCCCTAAAAATTTAAAGAAATAGATAAATACAATCCCTCATCAATAAGAGATGCCACTTACTTTTTGAGGTCCCTCCTTTATAAATATAGATAGATTACAATTCTAAATTGTCCTCCTTGTAATTTGCTAGTTGAGTTTGATACAACCCTTATATTTGTTGCGCTTAAAATAAACTTAAAGAAGTTGCTTGCATTTTTTGCTATTCCTAACTTTTATCAATTTGAATAGTATATTCTTGTGATGTATGAGATTTCACCAAAAAAATAATCTTTAGAGACCTTGATTTATTCTTTAAAAGATTTACTTTTTCTTAATTGAGTGATTTGTGTGTGAGGGAGAGGAAAGGTGAGCAAGAAGAAAAGGAAATAGATCAGACAGGAGAAAACGTTGTCGGAAAAAATCATCTACCAACTCATGTTCGTTGCGAAACGTGAGGCTAGCTAAGAAAAAAGAAAAGAAAAAAAAAATAATCAGTAAAAAAAATATTAAACAAGTTCTTACATTAGGCATAGTTAAATAGTTAAATAGCTACATACTGTGCGAGGTGACAGCTCTTTTATTATTTAAGAGTGTATCAAATAATAGTTAAAATATGAAACTAACAAAAATTTGAATAATTAAGAATTAGGGTATTAATTCTTAAAAAATAATAATCGCTAGCTGGTCTATTTTTCATACATAAAAAATATTAAATAAAAATAAGCGCTCATTTGATCTGCCACATAAAAAAATACTTTGGGTCTACATTTGATAAATTATTTATTTTAATAATATAAAGCTTTGAATTACTAATTGAACTTCTCTACAAAACTTTGAGAAAAAAGGCATAAAAATCCTTACTTGTTCGTAATTTGCTGTTACACGCTTATAATTTGTTTTTTCATACAACTTTGCATAATTTGAGCAATTAATTATGTATTATTTGTATACGACGTATATAATAATAGGAAACTCAATGCATCATGTCTGTAACTTGTAAATCAAGTATATGATCATTTTCCCACATGCATGATTTCCCAAATTAGACATCACATTATTCATAGTATTTCACAATCATATGATATACTGGTTTAGTCAAATGGCACTTAAGGAGTAAAGCCTCAAATTATCTGTGATATTGTATAGTATAAATCACGTGATATTAAGAAGTTAACGTACGTATCTCATGTCTATTTTGCTATTGAAAATGTGTCACGCCCCGCACCTCCTCTACATGTCAACTTACAAACAACGTTTCAAAGGCGTTAACTAAAAGAAATAACTCATTTTGGTTCATTGGTTAATGGTCAAAGTCAAACCTCAAGTCAAATTGGAAGTACAAGGGGTTGAATTGTAGGTTTTTAAACTTTTAGTCGACTAGCACGCAGACAGCCCGTACAATACTGTTAGTACTTCGATTTAAACAAATACTAATCTCAATAAATAATAATGGTATATAATAAAATATGGGAACAATAAAGTAAATGATACCAAAAATTTTATACTGGTTCGGAACCAATGCGGTATCCTAATCTAATCCCATTGGGTTGCAAGGAGGTTATCTCTTTAGCTCTTTGTAGTTTGGGTTGAGTACAGTTTGTGTGATTTTCAACGTTCATCGCCAACATTTACAAGGTTGGTTTCACTCGCTCACCAACAACGAACAAGAGTTGTTTTTTACTCGCTCGCCAACAACGACCCTTTGGTTTTCACTCAGCCACCAAAGAAACGAATAATGACACAACCTCTAGGACACATTGCCTCTCCAATATTTTTCTGTCTCTCTTCTCTCTTTTATGTACACAGTAAATCTACTAAAGTGAATTACAATGCTTGTTAAGAGTAGAATAAAGAACTTGTAGTTGGATAGACAATTGTATAGAAGGTTGCGTGTTTTCTTCCTTCATAGAGCTTGTATATTTATAGCCCTTTCAACTTGTTCTGGCTATTGCATAACCCAAGGGAATTTGACCGTTGCTCATTTATTTGTTTCCATAATTCGCAGCTCCAGTACTTGTATGAATATGGACAGTATATGAATTTTCCTTAATGTTGATCCTTTCCTTTGAATATGGTAAATTGATGAGTATCCTTCGAATCTTGCATTGAATGATTTTCTTTCCTTATCTGACACCTTGATTGAATGATGTAAGAATTTTGATAACAACTCCTTCCTTAATAATTCTTTCCTTGTATTTCAGCTTGTTTCCTCCCTTCTCATTCTTCCACTATATCTCGTATCTTTTCCCGGAATAGAATAGATTTGCATCTCATATTTTGAGTCTTCAGCTTTTCGTGTCTTCTAATATTCATAGAGAACTATTATTTTCCCATGGCTTCATAACACAATATCTTCTTTTCCATATTTGTACGGAGCTTTGCCAATTTCTTCTATATATAATAACCTTGAGGTTCTACAGTATTGATCACGTCCAACTCTAGTCCTAAAAAGGATAAGTGGTCGCTATAAATATAATATGGTCTAAGAGTTCGGAATCGAATCACGCAGAGAACTAAGGTTTTGCTATAACTGTTCAATATCACCACTAAGGCAAGCTCGAACAATTCCTAAGTTATAAATATTAAGATTCTTATATCTAACTAATTAACTAACAAATTAAAACAGTAAATTAGCAACTAAGATACTAAAAGCTGGAGACAAGATTAAGCAGGTCTAGAGTTATGATTTTTCCAATTGTCGGAATCCTTCCCGCTATGTTTATGTTTCTTACAATTTCACTTATGTATTCTCTACTGATCGTGAGCACTTTAGGTGTCGTAATTCTCTCTCGAGTAACTACAATAATTTAGTAGACATATTCTCTCGAACTACGCTAAATAGCTTTATCTAACCGCTCACTATGACCACGTCAAAACTTTGTTATTTCTAGACCTACCTTTAAACCCGCAGTATTGGTCTCTCATATACCTTAGGAGTGACATTGTACAACAACCACCTAAATATGTATCATTTCTCAAGCAACACATAATAAATAGGCACAATCAATCGATGGACATTCAATCAACTGAAATACGCATGTAGTTGAACAAGTAGATAAATCCAAAGGTTAAATTATATTAAAACATAGCAAAAATTCATCCTTCAAGAGGTTCCATCAAAACTCTAGATAATAAATTAGTTACTCATAATAGTATGTAAAAACTACAATACTAAAAGTCATAACCAACAATGAAAAGTAGAAAGAAGAAGGGGAAAAACTCGTAGTTAAATCTTCCTCCATGTTCCTAGTGTATTCTTGCCTCATTGGATGTTGTCTTACTCTAAAGTAGTGTCTCCCCCTTCAAAATGACGTTTTATGATGTATTGTAATGACCCGACCGGTCGTTTTGAGCATTTACACTTCGCTCGATTATTTGAGGGCATGAGTAGCTCCGTATGATGTATTATGACTCATGTGAATCATCTGTTTTGATTTTCAGGTTATTCGAAATCGAATTAGAAGAATGAATTTCATTGTTGAAGTTTTAATTTGAAAGAGTTGACCAAGTTTGACTTTTTAGCATTTGACCTATGATTGGAATTTTGATGCTTTTGTTAGCTCCGTTAGATGATTTTGGACTTAGGAGCGCATCCGGATTGTGATTTGGAGGTCCGTGGTTGAATTTGGCTCGAAATATCGAAAGTTAAAATTTTGAAAAGTTTGACCGGGAGTGGACCTTTTGATATCGGGATCGGATTCCAATTTCAGAAGTTGAAGTACGTCTATAATGTCGAATGTGACTTGTGTGCAAAATTTGAGGTCAATCGGACGTGATTTGATAGGTTTCGGCATCAGTTGTGGAAGTTTGAAGTTTTAAAGTTCGTTGAATTCGAATTGAGGTGTGAATTGTCGTTTCGATATTATTTTATGTATTTTGAGGCCTCGAGTAGGTCCGTATTATGGGATTTGTTGGTATGTTTGGACGGGATCCCGAGAGGCTCGGGCGTGTTTCGAATTGATTTCAGATCATTTTTCTTCATTTTGGTTCTGCTATGTTCTGCTGTTTTCTGATGTCTCAGCTCTTCATCGCGTTCGCGAGTAATGGTCCGCGTTCGCATAGTGTTGGGGCAAGTCTTCTTCGCGTTCGCGTATGATGGATCGCGGGCGTTTAGGGTTGAGCTGGGAGCCGGAGCCGGAGGCCTTCTTCATCGCGTCCGCATAGTTGGAGTCGCGTTCGCGAAGATCTGAGCCAACTGTGAGTCGCGTTCGCGAGGTTTTTACCGCGAACGCGAAGTGTATTATGGTGGCAAATTATTTGTTCATCGCGAACGTGATGGTGTTGATGCGTTCGCGTAAGAGGGTGCCTAGACAGAAGTATAAAGTACTTTATTTCGAGGGTTTCGACCATTTTTATATTTTGGGAGCTATGGAGCTCGGATTGAAGCGATTCTTGAAGCAATTTTCACCATATGAATTGGGGTAAGTGTTCTCTACTCGGTTTTAGTTATATTTCATGAATCTATCTTCGTTTTTGGTAATGAGATTGTGAATTTTAAAGAGAAAATTGGAGGTTTTGGCCTAAAGTTTCATAATATGAATTTTTGAGTTTTGAACATCAAATTAGAGTCGGATTTGAGTGAAACTAGTATGGTTAGACTCGTAATTGAATGGGTTATTAGATTTTATAAATTTTGTCGGGTTCCGAGGTACGGGTCTGGGTCCGGGTTGGGCTTTTGGCCGATTTCGGGCTTTTGATTCAAGATTTGATCTTTTTCTCTCGGAATTGGTTCCTTTAGCATTGTTTGATGTAGTTGAGTTGTTTTTAGTTAGTTTCTAACCGTTCGGAGGTCAGAACGTGCGGGGATGGCATTTTGGAGCATCACTTGGCTTGCTCGGTGTTGGAATTAGCTTGTTCGAGGTGAGCAACTCTTCTAATCTTAGTGCTGATGGTATGAAACCTCGTAATATGTGTCATGTGATTGGTATTGAGGTGAGGCACATGCTAGGTGACGGGCGTGCACCATGTGAATTGGGACTCTGTTGTTTCTATGGCATTGTATAGTGGTCCTATTTTGTTGATATCCGTGTTTTCACCATGTGATAAAGTAATTGAGCTGTCAATCGTGCTAGATATCATGTTTAGGCATCATGTCGATACTCTTTGGACCCATAGTGGCCATTTCTTGCTATCACTTCACTGATTTTATTGGTATTTCATACTCAGTCATATCCATGCATTCATACCATATCTCAGTCTCATATATTATTTATTGATACATCATATCATTGTTGTCGGGTTAGTTGCATGACATTGTGAGCCCGTGAGTGAGACTGGAGAGATTGATGACTGAGTGAGGCCGAGGGCTTGAGTGAGAGTGATATTTTAGGATCGGGTTACATGCCGCAATATATCATATTAATTATATTTTATATGGACCGGTTGCATGCCGCAACGAGCCTTCAGGCTATATATATACAATACTGGATAGGGTTGCATGCCGCAACAATATTGGATCGGGTTGCACGCCGCAACAATATTGGATCGGGATACACGCCGCAACAATATAGGGCTTGGGTTGAAGGAGCCCCTCCGGAGTATGCACACCCCCAGTGAGTGCAGTCGACTATAAATATGGATCGGGTTGCACGCCGCAGTGAGTGTGGTATAACGCTGAGTGATTGAGTATGCTGAGCATAGTGAGAGAGAATGCGAGACAGTGATATTGAGTACTATGAGAGTATGAGTACATGAGCTCATCATCGAGATACATTGCATTTGACATGCGTACTTGAGATACATGCATAGAGGTGCATTTCCTTTTGCTACCCAATTTTGGGGACATTTGTGATTTTATCTATATCTTGACATGTAGGTATAGAGAAGTACTTTCCTCATGCTATCTGAGAATGAAACATCTTACTATTTGTTGAAAGGAGTTTTGAAAAAAAATCACAGTTTTCAAACTTACTCGTATTTTGGCTTTTTCGGTAAAAGATTTTGATTTTCACTTAGATACTTGAAAAGAAATGCCTATTTTTCTGGAACTGTGAACGGACTAAACCTTTTATTTATGAGATACTCTTTTGTTACGTGTATTATGCTATTGTGAACTGTTGTGTAATATTGGTGTTGGACTCGACCTTTTTGTTAGCTTGTCACTACTTTCAACCTAAGGTTAGGTTTGTTACTTATTGAGTACATGGGGTCGGTTGTACTCATACTACATTTTTGCACCTTGCGTGCAAATGTTGGCTGCTGATGTTGCCTTTATGTAAAGTTCCCTTTTTTTTTTGCATTAAATTATCCTATTTTCGCCAGCTTCCATCCAAACTCATTCCTACACACAATAAATATGTAATGATCATATTTTATATTTATAAACATATAATATCCCACAACTCACATACAAAATGATATGAAGATATACCCAAAATCATGCATTTTTCATCATTTATTACCACCCCATACTTAAACTCTTGCTCGTCCTCGAGCAATTTAAAATTAATCACATCGGCAAGTAACACAATTTCAAAATATACTTAAGCATCGTATCAATGACAATGGTTTATATCAATACTTAGAACCCGACATAAGCACTCTTCGCACTTTTTCTTGATATTAGACCAATGCCAAAACTAATTAAAATATTTGTGTGATTATTCTAACATTCTAGCCTAAAAAATTGACTCCACTACATTCCTCTTTATGACTCGCTTCTTGTGCCAACTAAAGATATGAGTTCTTTACCAATCCGTCGTAAAGCATGTGCCTTCACCAACAAAGCAAAGAGAGTAATTAGTCCACACACTCAAATATGAATTCAGGTATAATTTAAGGACTCACATATTGAAAGAATTCGCTCACTCTTGTAGAGAAACTCGTGTGCCACCCAAGTTCGTACCATAGGCTTGCCCGTAGTGCAAGACTCGACTAATTTAAGCTTATAAAATCTAGGATCAAGTAGGACTTTATAGGTTGTAATGTAGGCTAAGGGACGGGTATGATACATATATATAGAAAAATAGTGACTAACCCTCCTAAGCACTTTAATACACCACGCTTTCAAGCACATTCTTGTCATGACCAATTCAATATTTTGCCATGAAACCATACACAATTAAGCCATTCTTCATTAAGCACATGAAATATAGATACTCACTAGCCCAAATAAAGATATAGGAGGTGTCATTCATTTTTCTTTTCTTTTTTCAATTTTTTTTTCACACTCTCCGTAATTTAGCGACTTGAGTGCTTTCAGAGGTAAACAAGTGCATTAAGAGGTAAATTTTTTTTTCACACTCTCCGTAATTTTTTTTCATTAAGCACATGAAATATAGATACCCACAAGTGCACCTTGTCAGACTTCCTATAGTTCCACTCAAAAGTTACTTAATCTCTTTATTTACTCTTTCAGCGACTTAAGTGCTTTCAGAGGTAAACAAGATACGATTTAGAACAAAATAAGGGATTGACTCGTAATGTAGGTGTCACGACCCAAAATTATAACCTGCCATGATGACGCCTATCTCGATACTAGGCAAGCCGGCAATCTCAATAAACCATAATTTCTTTTAAGTTGAAAATATATTATTTAAACACAATCCACAAATCTCGCAAATACCGATACAGACACTCTCAAAACCTGGTGTCACTGAGTACATGAGCATCTAATATGAATACACGTTTGTAAAATATGATCCATAACAGTCTGAGACCAAATATAGTAAATAAGGAGATAGGGAAGGAGAGGCAAGGTCCGCCAAACACGGCAGCTATCTCAAAATCTCCGAAATTTAACTTTGCGAAAGAATCAACACCCGCTATATCCGGGAACACCTGGATCTGCACACGAAGTACAGAGTGTAGTATGAGTACAACCAACTTAGCAAGTAACAATAATAAATAAGGAACTGAAGATAGTGACGAGCTACACAATCACAGTTCATTTTCAGTAATGCCAGCAGACAGTAGACATGCTATCAATTCCAGCAGTTTAAGTCAAATCAGTTTTATATAGTTCAAGTTCATGTAATCCGGATATAAAATCTTTCAGAGAATTTCACAACAATGACAGATAGCAACTAAGTGAAACAACAAATGAAAATCAAGTACTGCCTCTCAGGGCAACAGTTACTCAACTCGTCACAACAGCTCAACCGCTCGGCTCTCAGCCCTCAGTACTCACACTCAATGGGTACCTGCGCTCACTGGGTGTGTAAGACTCCGGAGGGGCTCCTACAGCCCAAGTGCTATAATCTGTACGGACAACTCATGTGCCATAGTGTAAATATCTAGATCCGCACGGACAGCTCACGTGCTATAGTATAATATCTCACAATCAAGCCCTCGGCCTCACTCAGTCATAAATTTCTCCAGTCTCTCGGGCTCTCAATAGTCATGATACTCAGCCCAAATAACAATAATATGATGCGTCAATAATGAACAATAGAGACTAAGATAAAATAAACAAATAAACTGTGACTGAGTACAAAATAATAATTTAGCAGATAATTCAACATGTACAAGACCTCTGTGATTTTTACAGCACCATCACATAGCCTAAGCATGCTTCACTGTCAAAATTTTATAGCACAGAAAGGGCACATAGCTAACGACGAGCTTATTCAACTTTCCAGTTTTACGGAATGGACCAAGTCCCAATTCCCATGGTGCACGCCCATACGTCCGTCACCTAGCATGTGCGTCACCTCTAAAATACTCACATAATATAATAATCTAGGGTTTCATACCCTCAGGACCAGATTTAAAACTGTTACTTACCTCAAACCGTGAAATTCTTATTCCGCTAAGCCTTTGTCTCGTGAATTGGCCTCCAAACGCCTCGAATCTAGCCATAAATAATTCAATTCAATCAATAAAATTTATTGGAATTAATTCCATAAGAAAATGCAAATTTTCCATAAAAATCCGAAATTTAACTCAAAAATAGCCCGTGGGACCCACATCTCGGAATCCAGCAAAAGTTACGAAATATGAACGCCTATTCAACCACGAGTCTAACCATACCAAAATTACTAAATTCCGATAACAATCCGGCCCTCAAATCCTCAAATTTATCCAAGAGAGTTTTCAAACTTTTTCAACTTAATTCACCAATTAAATGATAAAAACAACCATAGATTCGGGTAATCTAACCAAAATTGAGTTAAAAACACTTACCTCGATGTTTTCTCTGAAAATCTCTCGAAAATCGCCTCTCCCCAAGCTCCAATTTGTCAAAAATAGAAAATGGGACGAAGTCCGCTACTTTATAACTTAAAGTTCTGTCCATGTTGCCCTCGATCCTGCCTCGATCCTGGCCCTCGATCATGGCTTCGATAATAGCTCTCGATCCTGGCCCTCGATCATGGCCTTCAACCATGAGCTCGATCATGGCTTCGATTTCTGCCCCCGATTTTCCAGGAGAAAAATTACACCAACTGTTTAAGTCCAACTTTTGATCCATTAACCATACGAAACTCACCCGAGGCCCTTGGGACCTCAACCAAATACATCAATAAGTCCTAAAGCATCATAAAAACTTATTTGAAACCTCAAATCACATAAAACGACGCTAAAATCACGAATCATATCCCAATTCAATCTTAAGGAACTTAAGAATTTCCAACTTCTACATTCGATGTCGAAACCTATCAAATCAAGTCTGATTGATCTCAAATTTTGCACACAAGTCATAAATAACATAACAGAGCTATGAAAATTTTCGGAACTGGATTTCGACCCATATATCAAAAGGTCAACTCCCCGATCAAACCTCCAAACTTAAATTCCTATTTTAGTCATTTCAAGCCTAATTTAACTACAGACTTCCAAATAAAATTTCGAACACGTTCCCAAGTCCAAAATCACCATACGGAGTTGTTGGAATCATCAAAATTCTATTCTGGGGTCGTTTACACATGGGTCGACATCCAGCCAACCTTTTCAACTTAAGTTTTAAAGTTTGGAATTGAGTGTTCCAATTCATTCTAAAATCTCTCCGGACCTGAACCGACTACCCCGACAAGTCACATAATAGTTATAAAGCACAGAAGGAGCAGTAAGTAGGGGAATGTGGCTACAACTTTTAAAATGACTGGGCGGGTTATTACATCCTCCCCCACTTAAAACAATCGCTCGTCCTCGAACAAGCATAGAGACATACCTGAAGTGGTGAAAAGATGAGGATAATGGCTACGCATATCCTGCTCGGTCTCCTAAATCATCTCCTCGACCGGATGACCCCTCCATTGAACCTTCAGGGAAGTAATGTTCTCTGACCTCGGCTTTCGAACCTGCCTATCCAAAATAGCCACCGGTTCCTCAACATAATATACATCCTTGTCCAACTGAACTGCACTAAAGTCTAACACATGAGACAGATCGTCGTGATACTTTCGGAGCATAGAAACATGGAAAATGGGACGAAGTCCCCTGCTTTATAACTTAAAGTTCTGTCGATCCTAGCCCTCGATCTTAGCCTCGATCCTGGCCCTCGATCATGGCTTCGATCATGGCTCTCGATCCTGGGCCTCAATCCTGGGTCTCGATCCTGGGCCTCGATCATGGACCTCGATCATGGCCCTCGACCATGGGCTCGATCATGGCTTTGATTTCTGCCCCTGATTTTCCAGCAAAAAAATTGCAGCAACTGCTTAAGTCCAGCTTTTGATCCGTTAACCATCCGAAACTCACCCGAGGCCCTCGGGACCTCAACCAAATACACCAACAAGTCTTAAAATATCATACGAACTTATTTGAAACCTCAAATCACATAAAACGACGCTAAAACCATGAATCATACCCCAATTCATACTTAAGGAACTTAAGAATTTCTAACTTCTACATTTGATGTCGAAACCTATAAAATCAAGTCCGATTGACCTCAAATTTTGCACACAAATCATGAATGACATAATTGAGCTATGAAATTTTTCGAAACTTGATTCCGACCCCGATATCAAAAAGGCAACTCCCCGTTGAAACTTCCAAACTTAAATTTCTATTTTAGCCACTTCAAGCCTAATTTAACTACGGATTTCCAAATAAAATTTCGAACATGCTCCTAAGTCCAAAATCACCATACGTAGCTGTTGGAATCATCAAAATTCTATTCCGGGAGTCGTTTACCCATAGGTCGACATCCAGCCAACCTTTTCAAATTAAGTTTTAAACTTTGGAACTAAGTGTTCCAATTCATTCTAAAATCTCTCCGGACCTGAACCGACTACCCCGACAAGTCACATAACAGTTATAAAACATAGAAGAATCAGTAAATAGGGGAATGAGGCTTTAACTTTTAAAATAACTGATCGGGTCATTACAGTAGGTGCCAAATAAAAAGGTCTATAAGCTCAAAAAGGCTGACTACAGATAATGTTATCAGTGGTAGGCAAATGGGATCAAAGGTCAATCAAAGAAATGCCTATATTATTTTCTAAACTCACAAGACTTAATCATTTCGCTTCGACTCACACACGGGGCAAGTTCTAGACTAACAAGGGATGGCATAAAGTACAACTAAAATCTCACCTCACACAATGCACATGACTTACTCAGGACGGCTCAGACCCGACTCTCAAGTTAAAGCAACTAGCACAGTCATCATATAATCCAAACACTAGGAAGTAACAACAGGAGTCAATCAATGAGCCCGGGCATCAAAAGGAAGTCACACATATTCTCAAGGCATATAGTTACAACAATCAAGAAGAACGTACTCAGCACAAATGCTCCACCTCTGAGCCCCAATATAAAATATGTCAAAAAGCATAGATATTCAAGTTCTTCCCATTCCATTATCAGTTGAAAAAAAAATCTTTTTATATTTTTCTTTAGAATTTAAACCCTCAATAAAACTGTCGAAGAAGTCCATCGTAGGGAAGAGTCCAAAACCTTTTGAAAATTCTACCTACAAAAAAAAAACTAATACCCGATTCAAAGAGTCATCCCTTGGAAAAGAACCGTGGCCATAAAAAAAACAAGTGGGATTATTTCTACCTAATTATTATTTTTATTTTTATTTTTATTATTTTCAACACACATAAAATAATATAACTAAAATAGCATAGGAAATTACACAAGCAGTCTCTTCATCCCACACTTAAAATTGTGCATTGTCCCCAATGCACACCTAAAAATACAAGAGGGTAAAAAAAACTCCCTGATAGGCCAAAGGCCGAAGCATTAGCAACTCGTGAGGTACTCAGACTTCTCCCAGACTTAGTTCTTTGTGCGGGCACCTCTCACTTAGTTCGAATCATCTCACTTGCTTTTGCTTTCTTCCAATGGCTTTATTTCCCATGCTCTTAGAAAATAAAAAATGACACTAGAAAAGTAATACAAAAAAAAATTAAAAAATTAAAAATAAAAGGAAGCAGAAAAGTCGGGTTGCCTCCCAACAAGCGCCTGATTTAACGTCGCGGCTCGACGTGAACTATTTTCTGTCTCCACCTTGAGCTTATGAATTGAACTCCAAGTTTTGCTTCAAGTTTTCGGTTATGCTCCAGAGGTGGTGGAACAAATCTTGTTGGCCCAAACAACCACTGTACTATTCTACAGTTCTTCGCCTTTAGATGAGGTATGTAATCCTGTCTTTCTGGCATGAAAAATTCCAGAATGTAGGGACCTTGTTCCTCATTCCTCAATTGGCTCGGATGACTCTATTTTTCATATCATCTTCCAAACACAATGTGAAAAAATACTTGGAGTGAGGACCAATATGCTCAAATACATAAACTCCAGGACTTTCAACATCCTCAATATCATTGACACTGGAATCAACAAAATTTATATCCTTACTATCCTTGGCTGACTTAGTATCACGTCTTCAACATCGACATCCTCAAATTCTAGTTGGCTAGGTTGTTGGTATTCTACTCTAACCTCCTCCATCAGAGTGTCAACTGATGACTCTAATTCATATTGTTTCCGGCTACTATCCACCATATTGGCTTGTTGAACATTCAAAGCTTCATCCATTTGACTCATTTGAGCCTTTAAGTTGTGAATAGTTTCTTCTTGCCTTTGTATCCGTAATTGTGCGTCATTATTATTTTCCACAAGGTACCTTAGCATATCCATGATCTCTTTCAGGTCATCGTCACCGGGTTCTTTGTTCCTATTAACTTCACAAGAAAAAGTAGAACCATCATAGTAAGGGGTTGGGAGAGAATAAGAAATATAAGCACAACCATGAAAGTGACCATCTAGACCACCACACATATCACACACATTCGATACATAAAATTGAGTTGGTGCACATAACCCGCTCTCGAAAATATTTTGATAATTTTGCCATGTGCGGGTTCCTTCACAATATGTATAAGAATCAAAAGAAGAATTACCTACACCTAAACTCCCATAATTTCAAGATGTCATGTTTCTTAAATAAAAAAATAAATAAAAAAATAAAAAAAATAAAATAAAAGTTCAAATTTGACACCAAGCAATATTTACAGCTATAGCTACACCATTAGTTCCCCGTTAACGACGCTAAAATTTGATCACGCCCAACTCTAGTCCTAAAAAGGATAAGCGGTCGCTGCAAATATAATCCGGTCTAAGAGTCCGGAGTCAATATCACCAATAAAGCAAGCTCGAACAATTCCTAAGTTATAAATATTAAGATTCTTATATCTAACTAATTAACTAACAAATTAAAACAATAAATTAGCAACTAAGATACTAAAAGTTGGAGACAATATTAAGCAGGTCTAGAGTTATGATTTCCCCAATTGTCGGAATCCTTCCCGCTATATTTCCTACAATTTCGCCTGTGTATTCTCTACTGATCGTGAACAATTTAGGTGCCGTAATTCTCTCTCGAGCAACTACAACAATTAACTAGACATATTCTCTCGAACTACGCTAACTGACTTTGTCTAACCGCTCACTATGACTACGTCAAGGCTTTGTTATTTCTAAACTTACCTTTAAACCCCGCAGTATTGATCTCTCATATACCTTAGGAGTGACGTTGTACAATAACCACCTAAATATGTATCCTTTCTCAAGCAACACAATAATAAATAGGCACAATCAATCGCTGACCATTCAATCAACTGAAATAAGCACGTAGTTGAACAAGTAGATAAATCCAAAGGTTAAATTATATTAAAACATAACAAGAATTCATCCTCCAAGAGGTTCCATCAAAACTCTAGATAATAAATTAGTTACGCATAATAGTATATAAAAATTACAATACTAAAAGCCATAACCAACAATGAAAAGTAGGAAGAAGAAGGGAAAAAACTCGTAGTTAAATCTTCCTCCTTGCTCCTAGCGTATTCTTGCCTCCTTTGATGTTGTCTTACCCTAAAGTAGTGTCTTCCCATTCAAAATGATGTTTTTATGATATATTTATATCATTTAGGGTTGATGTGGGGCGTCCTTGATCTCTCATAATTCAAAAAAGTACACGTTGAGTCGCGTGCTAGAGTTGGTGCAACGCGCGACTTCTAACACGCTCCCAGTTATTTCTTTTTCCTTTTTTGTTCTTCCGCGTGCCAGGTCCAGTGCCAAGATCCATACTGCACTGTTTTTTTGTTCATTCCCCAGGCCATTTCGTGCCTACTTTCATGCAATGCACCAATTGTGGCACGTTCCCGGCTCTTGCCTCTTAACTTCTTTTTTGGCGTTTTTACACGCTTGATCCCTTTTTAACTATTATTTTTAAAAAATATCATTTATTGTTTATTCCATAAAGAACACTTTTTTTTCATTATTAGCATATTATAAAAATTAAGCTCAATATTTAATAAGTTAATTGACTCACTAATCACAAGAAGTATTTTTTTTGTCCATTTCCATTCCCCCTTTCCAACATTCATCTTCTTCACTCCATTTTTGAAAATCTGAAGTACTTTTTGTTCCATCTCCATTCTCGCTTTTCATCATTCATCTTCTTCACTCCATTTTTGAAAATCTTATGCATATGTGAATGCCACCTAAATTCAAGATGTATTGCTTTATACGTCTTTTATACTTTGTATATTTATTTGTAAAGTGCCATCTTATTTTAAGATGTATTTTTAATGTATATTTTAAATATGTTTTATATGTCAAGTACCATTTTAATTTAGAATGTATTTTTTATGTATATTTTTTTGTATATTTATATGCCATCTTAATTAAATTTAAGATATATATTTTTATGTATATTTCACATGTCTAAGTGTCATCTTAATTGAAGATGTATTTTTTATGTATATTATTTTGTATATTTTATATGTGTTAATTCAATGTATATTTTTTATATATATGTTTTGTATATATTAACATATATTATTATCGAAGTAAGATCTTTATGGTAAGAAAGGAAGAAAGAATGAAGAGAAAAAACTTAAGAAATATAATTAAAAAGAAAACAAATGGAACAAATTTAGAAAATATATTGGCTTCGGCAGAAAACAAAATTAAAAAGATGAAGAAAAAGAAAGAAAGCTAATAGATAAAGAGAAAAAAAAGGCATGATTTTTGTTCAAAAAATTATTGACTTTCCATTCAAATTGCTTATGTTTAGGGATTAATAATTAATAGTCCTATTTTAATGAAACTGTGTGCTACAAATATAAATATTTTTCTGCTACAACTGTAATATTGAGTTTCATACTAAGAATTTGTTATATTTATTTTAACCCGTGACAATTATGTAAAGTTCCTTTTTTTTTTTGCATTAAATCATCCTATTTTCGCCAGCTTCCATCCAAACTCATTCCTACACACAATAAACATATAATGATCATATTTTATATTTATAAACATGTAATATCCCACAACTCACATACAAAATGATATAAAGCTATACCCAAAATCATGCATTTTTCATCATTTATCAAGTATAAATATATCAATAACTATTTATTATCTCCACGGTTATGGGAATAATTTCCTTTTGAACAGAAATATTACTTTCTTGATCTTGAAAAATAATCTCTTTCCATAATATAGATTTTACTATACCATAATATATTTTATTTCCATAGAAAATATATACTTCTTTGGTCTTGTAGTATCTTTTTCATATAGTATATTCCTTCCACAAAATAATAGATCTTCTTTAGGATTTTAACAATCGTCCGTTCAAGATATTGAAGAACTTTTCTTCCATAATATTCGCAGAGTCTTCTTATGATATTGTAATAAACCATTCAATATTTGAAATTTGACTTTCAAATATTATTCTTTCTATGACGCTTGGAGATTAAATCTCTGAAGATAATCTTCCTTGATTATATTTTGTCTCATAAATTCATCACATAATATTCTCTTTCCCATATTTGTTTGGATTTTTACCAACTTCTTTTTCCTTGAACAAATTTGCACAAGAATAAGTTTACCACAAGCAAATGCTCTTTGATTAATAATTATATTGATTTGTTATAATTAAAATCAATACGTAAAACCTTGAAGCTAATACAAATCTCACCAATGCACAATATTTTTAGATTATCTATAGTTTTATTATATAATCTCTAGCATCGAAAGTCCATTATAGTCACCAAACAACCTCAACTTCCATAAATCCTTGTGGGGAGGATGAGGAGAATTAGGTGCCATGAATTTTCCATGCTTAAATAAAGCTAAATATTGTAGTAGCGATTAGCGTATAGAAACTAAAAATAGTGTTAGAGATTATAGGTCGTATGAGATACAATATATAATAGTTGGACTTCATATATTAAAATTAAGGGTTGTGGCTGTGTTAGGTACATTATGGGAAACTTTTTCTATTAGGATTGTTTTATTCACAAGACTCAAAAATGAGAGATTCATGGATGAAGAGATTTTTTCTATCACACTACAATCATTGTTATTCATGCAAATATTTTTACTGATTGCCCTTTTTTTTTGATTTAAAATAAAAAAATGATATTATAAAGAGATGAAAACATGAAAAATACACACAAAAAAGAAAAGGGAATTCGTATGGTTCAGTTTTTATTGTGGTGGCTATTTTAAATATCCAAAATTTCATCTGGGTTGGTCCGTTAGTTTGAGGGGTATGTATGGGTCCAAAATAGAATGTTAAGGGTACGTTTAGACTAAAAGGTTAACACATGGCATTTATAAGTCATTTCAATACCATAGGGGCATTATTGGCCCTTTTCAGAACTTAAAGCCCAAAGGGAAGAATAACCCTTTATTAGCCAAATTGTTGTGAAAAACTCGTCTCAGAAAAAATTAGCAGTAGGCGTCGGCGGCTGCCGGAAAAGACGATGGGAAGGAGAGGACGCAGCGGCAGCGGGCCAGTTTCAGGCGAGCTTCGCCGCCACATTGAGTCATGTAAGGATGATTTCCTCTCCGTTGAAGAACTCGTCGACCACCTCCGTTCAACTTATCATAAGTATTCCCGCTCTAAGCTGCAAGATCTCACCAGACAGGTCCAAACTGTTCTCCAACTTCGGAACCCTAACCCTAATCCAACTGACGAAGTAACGCCTCCGAGAAAGAAGCCAAAAAGAGACAGCAGCGAGCAGCGTTTGCAGCTCCTTGAGAAGAAACACATAATGAACAGCCAAAGAAAGAAGCAGGAAACTGACGGAGAGTCGTCGACTCTCGCGACCACCTCCGAAAGCGATGATTCTTACTCTTCGTCGTCTTCTGACGCTATTTACGGTGAGAAATTGGAAGAAAAGCCCGATTTAATGAAGTGCATGCTTCGACATACGTACAATAAACAGGTGAATAATACTCCCAGGTCAAAAAAGATTGAATACGAGGTGGTTCACGACAATAATGAAGAAAAAGGGAAGAAAATTAATATGTCAAAAGGAGGACAACGAAGAAACGGAGCCACGAGCGATTTAGGAGGCGGAGGAGGAGAGGCCCGAGAGGGGGAAAAGATTGGTGAAAGTCTTGAGAATGGTGATGGGCCAAGGTTTAAGGATTTAGGAGGAATGGATGGAGTGTTGGAGGAACTGAAGATGGAGGTTATTGTTCCATTGTACCATCCTCAGCTGACTAAGCATCTTGGTGTTAGGCCCATGTCAGGAATACTCTTCCACGGCCCACCTGGCTGTGGCAAAACTAAGCTAGCTCATGCTATTGCCAATGAGACTGGAGTCCCATTTTACAAGCTTTCTGCTACTGAGTTGGTCTCTGGAATTTCAGGTAAAAGCTGATTCTCTGATCTTGTTGTTTCGTTCACATTAATAATATTATTCTATCTTTGCGAGCATGGTTTATCGCAGATTTGGTCTCTGGAATTAAGGTGAAGCTAATTGTTTGATGCTTGATTTGTTCATGTTATCAGTATGTTCTATTAGCATGCATTTTGTATCATAGAGTTACTAACATTTGAAGCCTTTCCAAAATTTATCCTTTTTGTGTGTCCCCCCTTGGTCTCTGGAATTAAAGGTGAAGCTAATTGTTTGATGCTTGATTTGTTCATGCTATCAGTATGTTCTATTAGCACGCATTTTGTATCATAGAGTTACTAACATTTGAAGCCTTTCCAAAATTTATCCTTTTTGTGTGCCCCCCCTTGTGGGTTCAAGTTCGAGATTCTACCTTAGTCCATTTGATTTACTGGGTTTGAGATATATTAGTTGCACCGGTTTAATGGATTTTCTTGCATGTATATAGGGTCCAAGCCAAAAGCTATTGGGTTCCCCATAAGTTTTCTGACATTGTAATCTTGGCAACACATATATTTGTTATTTTCTCTATTTTAGCAGCAATTATGGTGCATCATTCAGTATAATGGCAGTCTTGAGTGTTATGAGTTTTATTGTGTGCCTGTTCTTATTGTTGTCAATTTGTTTGGGTATCTATTGTTCATTCGAGGCATTCTAATATGGTAATTCTCCATTTCAGGTGCATCAGAAGAGAACATAAGGGAACTGTTCTCAAAAGCATACCGGACAGCACCATCTATTGTGTTTATTGATGAGATTGACGCAATCGCTTCCAAAAGAGAAAATTTACAGAGAGAAATGGAGCGGCGTATTGTAACACAGCTGATGACGTGCATGGATGAGTCATATAGACTTTCAAAACCTGATGATGATGCAAAGGGGACTACAATACCTACTGATAAAAGAAACAGTGAATCGAAATCAGGGGGATCTAATGGCGGACCTGGTTATGTCCTTGTAATTGCGGCCACAAATAGACCTGACGCTATTGACCCAGCATTGAGGAGGCCTGGACGATTTGACCGTGAAATCGCTTTGGGTATTCCAGATGAAAGTGCAAGGGTGCAGATTTTATCTGTGCTTACACGTAACCTAAGAGTTGAAGGTGCATTTGATCTCATGAAGATAGCTAGGTCAACCCCAGGATTTGTTGGAGCAGACTTGGCTGCTCTAACTAACAAGGCAGGTAACTTGGCAATGAAGAGGATACTAGACGCGAGGAAGGTTGAGGTTTCAAGAGACTTGGTAGATGGTGAAGATGCGGAAGATTGGTGGAGAAAACCATGGTCACCTGAAGAGATGGAAAAGCTCAGCATTAATATGGCTGATTTTGAGGTATGATGCATCTAGATTTACCTTTATGAGAGATATACCGTAGCTTGTGACCCGTAAATTGTTATATGTAACTGGCATTTGGCATTTTATATCCTCTCTGCTGAAACTACAGATGCTCAACCCCACCCACCCACCCCACCAGCCTAAGCAAGTAGAAGAACCATGATTTTTCATTTACATGCGTAGTCAGAAATCAGCTTTTCTACATTTTCCAAGATTTTAATGATTGATTTTGGGTTTCACAGTTAAATATGTATAATACGTTGCTTTATCTGTGTTGTTTAATTCTCTTAATGTATATAAGCTTCATATGATAACGCTCTTAAAGGATGATGCACCCTCCTTTTAAACTATGAATTCAAGATCAAGTTTGGCAGTGTAAGGAGGGTACATCATCCTTTAAGAGCATTATCACATGAAGCTTATAAGTGTTAAGAGAATTGAACAATACGGGTAAAGCAATCAAGGATATATCCTAGAAAGGTCAATAAATCTAGAATGGACCATGGGAGACGAGGGTTCAAATTGCAACGAGGCAAAAAAAAAGGTTAGGTGATTTCTTCCCATTTTTCTAAGTCCTTGGTGGATGGAGTCACTGAAGAATTTTTTGTTTGGAAGTAGCAGAATTAATCAAGGTACACACAAGTTGGCCCTGAACCACCCGAACCACCGTTATCGAAAAAAAAGATTTAAGTTTGGCATGGTTACTATACATCTTATTATTTTTATGATCTAGTATCTGATGCTCTTTTCCTGGGCATGTGATTATCTTCCATGTAAAATCTGAAACGATCTGTTTCATATAGCCTGTTAATAACTCATATGATAATTTGCAGGAAGCAGCTAAATTGGTTCAACCCTCATCTAGAAGAGAGGGTTTCTCCGCTATCCCAAATGTAAATTGGGAAGATGTTGGAGGCCTTGATTCGTTACGGCATGAGTTTCAACGTTCCATTGTCAGTTGTATAGCGAATCCTGAAGATTACATGGTCAGTAATTATCTTAAATTATATTGAATATTCAGATATTAATACCGCACTGGTGTGTCAGCTGATTGGCTTTATAACCTTCATTTCGGACTTCCTTATGTTCTGACTTTTTCCTTTCACTTTATATATAGTTGGGTGTTTTTTCTTTCCGTGTTTTTTTCTTTGGGCATTTATCTCTTTCTTTGCTCAAGTTTAAGCTGGCTGTTTATTCCATCCCAAAGGATCTTTAGACCATGAATGTTAAGGTGGAGTTTTGTTTCCATCTTTAATGAAGTTTTCTGTGGCATGATCTTTTGTTAAGGTGGAGTTTTGTTTCCATCTTTAGACCATGATCTTTAGATCATTTTTGAGAAGTGAAGAGCATTTCCATTATCTTCTCCCACTCCTGAACATCTTAATGTGCTAGAAGACCGTGTTCTTGTTGGTGTAACAGTTGTATTCTTTCTTAATTATGTAAAATTGTGTTCTTGCTCCCAAGTGTCCAATGTGATTTATGTTCATCGGGAACATTGCTATTAGGTAGGAGGATTCACTAACAAAATAATGCTCGTCCTTTGGTTGTAATTCAATGCATTTCCTTTAACAAGCATCCTTTGTGTTCCACGTTTAATAAGCTATCAGTTGATGAATGCAAAAGTTTCCAAGTTAGAACCAGCTCTGTGCTGGCTTTTTAGTGCCTTGACTTCAAATTGTCTGTTAATTACTTATTTTTTCTTATGAGTATGCTAGTATGAAACTTCTGAAAGCTGTTCCATATTTCAGCATTTTGGAGCGGAATCGGAAACAGGATTCTTGCTTTATGGTCCCCCAGGATGCGGTAAAACGTTAATTGCCAAGGCTGTTGCTAATAAAGCTGGAGCAAATTTTATACACATTAAGGTTCCTGCAAATTTCTCTTTTCCTAATGACTGCTTTTGTTGATGTTTTGCACGACTGGGGCATGACTGATATCTCATTTACTGATGTCCATCCAGGGACCTGAAATTCTGAACAAGTATGTTGGTGAAAGTGAGTTAGCTATCCGGACATTATTTACTCGTGCAAGAACATGCGCTCCATGCATTCTATTCTTCGATGAGGTACTTCTCACTTAAAACTCTCACACTTCTGTCTAATATCCGTCATCTTTTCATTTCCCTGAGTCCTTCCACCTTCAAAAGCACTGCAGAAGCTTTGACTCACTTTTATTTCCTTTGAAAATTTGTGTGCACCTGTAAGATGTTTGCTACAAAGTCCAATACATTGTATAGTGTTCTGATAGGAAAGAGTGTTTTACAGTGTTGCTTCAGTACCCAAAATTAATAATAGTAAAAATAAAACAAAAATAGAAACTTTCAAAATTCCAGGCACTTATAAGATGCTTGCTCCAAAGTCTGATACATGTACAGTGTTCAGATGCAAGAGCGACATTTGTGGTGATGGTTTAGTACCCAAAAAAATAATGATAGGAAACAAAGTATAGAAACTTTTTGAGAAACACTTGGTTGTCAACTTTTTTCTCTTTAATTTTTTACAGATAGATGCATTGACAACTAAGCGTGGTAAGGAAGGAGGTTGGGTTGTTGAAAGGCTTTTGAATCAGGTTTGTATGATTGAGCATATGTTCTTGACAAAAGTTGACATTGTATTCTTCTTAACCTTTGCAAGTGTGAATCTTCTCTAATTATTGCAGCTACTAATAGAACTAGATGGTGCAGATCAGAGAAAAGGTGTTTACGTGATTGGTGCTACAAATAGGTGTTTTTCGTTCTTCTGGATATTATGTGCCTTTGGTTTTTGGAATGGAGATTCAAAGTAAATAATTCACATCCTATGTTTGGTTCTTATCTTAATCATGTTTGCAGGCCTGAAGTTATGGACCAAGCTATTCTTCGACCTGGAAGGTTAGGGAGATTCCTATATGTCCCTCTACCTAGTCCAGATGAGCGTGGACTAATTTTAAAAACTCTTGCCCGGAAAAAACCTATAGATACTAGTGTCGACTTGATGACCATTGGAAGAGATGATGCTTGTAAAAATTTTAGTGGAGCAGACCTGTCAGCACTGGTTTGTTCATCTTTTCTTCTAACTGCTTGTTTTACCTGCTTTTATCTCCCCAGTGGAACTTGTCATATCTTTTTTTTCATGGTTGGTAATTTTATCAAAGGTGTGACTTTTACCAACTGCTTAAATTTGCTAGATGAATGAAGCTGCAATGGTTGCACTGGAAGATAAATTGAGAGCATTAGATACAAGTTGTGGTGACACATCATCAACTATCAAGGAGTCACATTTCAAACGGGCTTTGGAGAAAATTTCTCCATCTGTCTCCGACAAGGTACAACTGATTTAGTTTCCTGGTGTCATTTAGTGTTAAGGCATTTGCCATCTTGTGCTAAATCCAATCATTGTCTCCTATTATACTGCTATTTTCTTTGTGGATGCAGCAAATTGAATACTATCATCGTTTATCAAAAACCTTTAGAGCAGCATGAAGCCAGAGCATGAAAGCCTTGGTGAAAGGAGCAACAAGAAGATGTTTAGGGTGGTGGTCATATCTCCAGCTATTGCCATGGGAGGAAACAGCATATGAGAAATATTTTAGATATTGCTATTCCGTTTTGGTTTTCTTGTGAATATCCTGCAGCATATTTTGGGATTGGGAGCAAACAGAGGGAGAGGGAAAGCAGAAAAAGCTTTAATCGTTTCCTTTTCGTTCTTTTTTCTTAGTGGGATGGAGTCTGCTATTTGAGCGAAGTTCTTATTCAGTGTCCATGAATGGTTCAGTGTATTGATGTGAGCGAGAAAGTTTCTTTTTTGGTTAGTTCTTTTTTCTTCTTTTGATTTTTTTAGCGACATAATTCTTTGCACTTGAAAATATACCAGTATATATAATGTTAAGGGTTATCTGATGAAGCAATAGCAACTTGGTATTTATTGTTCTCTGACCATTTTGGATGCAGCTGAGTTGAAATGTTGAATAAAACAATCGTGTTTCATTATGTAGGACCTAGATTTACTTCTATGGAATTCAAGTGAAATGATTTGAAAATTTGACATTCTTAAAACAAAAAAAAGTAGAAATGATTTGAAATTTTAATTTAAATATTGTAGTATATTCGGTATATGTGTGTAATAATATGTTAAAAATAATATTTGAACTTTTTTGATGAGTAAAAAGATGTCAATTCAACTCTAAAATAGTACTTTTTGGTGGACACTTAATGAAATAATGTGCAAATAGAGCACAGTAGTACTCAGAACCAAACTAAAATAGCCAGAAAATGACACTGATAAATATACATTTTAGACTTATCAAGCTTCAAATTTGAATGGTACCAAATCTGGTAAAAAGAAAAGAAAAAAGATGAAATCTTAAAGTCAATTCCGGAAAAATTATTGTCATTGTTGTTTGTTGTTTCCAACAACTCCCGAGCATTTGTCTATGAATAAAACTTCAAATAATTTTTTTTCCAAATAATTGTTTGGTTATGAATTTAATCCTAACAGTTACAACTTCAATTTAAAATATAGAATTTGGTGGACGGAACACATTGTAACTAGAGAAACATTGGGGTGTACAGAAAAACTTATGCAAAACAGGGGGGCTCCAAAAGAAATTATCTCTCCATATCCGAGCTTCAACAGCATTGCACCTCTTAATTCCAATGGCGACCGCTCTTTCTCTGAACTGGAGCCGGTTCGCTTCTCAAGTTCCTCGCTGTTTATCCTTTCCATTTCTTCATAAGCATCGGCAAGCCCAAGTCGTTAGATTATACCAGAGCTTCCGGTTTTCCGGTAGCTTCTGCACTCTCTACTCCTCCTCTAGCCGCTCTTTCTCTGTCGTAGCCTCGACTTCTCAGTCCAGCAGTAAGTACAAAGTGCCTCTTAAGAAGACTTAATTCTTCATATAAATATTCTTTTGAGAATCATATTTATTCATTGAAAACTGTAAGTTCAATTTAAAATTCTCTCTTGCTTGTAGGATCATTTGATATTCATTAGTATCATGTACATTTGATTTTTTGGACAGTTAAATTAGGAACAACATGAAAATTTATTTTAGTTATTTCTTTTGTGCCATTGTAACATGACCACCTAGTGCATTTAAATTTACATCAAAGATTATTGTTTGGCTCTTGAGAAGCCAAAAGAGACAACATTATGGTTGGGTACTAATGATTCCCATGAGTTATGAAAAAATCTGCGTCATTAATCATAATTAGTGTAGTATCTAATCATGTTTTCGAGAAAACAATGTCTGATGAATTAACAAAAATTGGCAGGCTTAAATAGTTACAGTGAAGTGGGTGATGAAAGATATGATGTGATTGTGGTGGGAGGAGGCCACGCAGGGTGTGAAGCTGCCCTTGCTTCAGCACGATTAGGGGCGAAAACTCTCCTTCTTACTCTTAATATTGATCGCATAGCATGGCAGGTAACAGTTATTCGTACTTTCTGGTTTTTGGACTAATTTTATTATGTGCAATGAACTTTCTGTTCGTTGGTGTTGAATTTTGACTAACATCTTAAGATGTTTTCTTTGGCCATTGTTAGATGAGGAAAGTTGTGGCTTATAGGAATTTTTAATTTTATTTTAAAAGAATGAATTAATCTAATCTCAGTTAGCTCCATAAAATGGTCATATTGACCCTCAGTAAGTGCACAGTGGCAAATAAGTTGGAACATAATGAAATCTACTTTTACCTGATCATGATAAAAGGTTGGAATGGATGGACTTCGGTTGTTGCTTTCCGAGGGACAACTTGTAAATTTGTGATGTTATGTTTCGATTGCTGCTTTCAAAAAAGACAACGTGTAAATTTGTTTCATAAGTTCTGTGATATTTTCTTGTGCTGAAATTATGGACTCAAACAGAGAAGGAAAAACTTCTCTCATGAACACTCTTATATGATTTTTGTACTACAGTGCCCTTTTTACAGTGTTGTTCAAGTTAAACTATAGTGTTTTATGTTTCTGTTTTTACCTTTCTTGTGTTCTATATATAGGTGATACATGTTAGTTGAGAATATGTTTTAGATGTTAGCACTTTTACTGTAGGTTTTATGCTCTCTATGAGTAGTTTAACCTTTCTTAGGTTTATATATTTGGAAAATATACACAACTTCTAGTACTTTCTGTTTGTATTTGCATAATATTAGCACGAGATGATTTAAATGGAGTGACGTGGTCAGTGAGGATTGATATAGCCGACCTCAACTTGTTTGGAACTGAGGCTAGTTGTTGTTTTTACTTTTTTGTGGTTTTCCGTGATCTCCAATAAGCTATAGTTCAGGGACTTAATGTTTCCAACCCAAGGATGGTTTTTATATCTGAATCTGCTTTTCATCTCATGATTGTAGTCTTATTATATTGAATTCAATGCAGCCATGTAATCCGGCACTTCCAACCAAGAGGTTGTGAGTTCGAGTCACCCCAAGAGCAAGGTGGGGAGTTCTTGGAAGGAGGGAGCCGAGGGTCTATCGGAAACAGTCTCTCTACCCTAGGGTAGGGGTAAGGTCTGCGTACACACTACCCTCCTCAGACCCCACTAGTGAGATTATACTGGATTGCTGTTGTTGTTATATGGTAGTCTTATTATATTGAATTCAATGCAGCCATGTAATCCGGCAGTTGGTGGGCCAGCCAAGTCTCAGCTGGTGCATGAAGTCGACGCCCTGGGTGGTGAAATTGGAAAAATTGCTGATAGGTAAACCTTAGTACTCCAGCTGCTATTAAAAATTCATCTGTTTTCTTGTTTGGTAACCAGCTCAATGGAAGCGTTTTTGTTTTCAACTCAGGAAAAATGAGAAACAAAAAGGAAACTGATTAAATTTTGGCATCAAGTTTAAGCTCTTAGAAAATATCGGGGACAAAAATACTATAAACCAGCCTGGAGGGCTTATAAATTGATGTATGTTTGAAAGGAATAATAGCTGAAGAACTAAGATAAATGCGGATTCCGGGAAAAAGAAAACAATGAATAAAGTAGCTTGGTCAGCAGTAAAACATTTTTGGAACAAGTTTCGAAGGTAATTAGGAAATGGAGAGGATGTCTTTTTCGCCTCAAGGTTGAGTTTTAATTAACATTGTAGCAACAAATTGGGTTTCCTTATGATCATTCTATCAAAACATTAGATATCTAATGATGCCTATTCTTGTATAATGATGCTTTTGGAGTTATATTTTCTTAAATCCTCCTATCGTTATTCAGGAGACTGATGAAAGCTTATCTTTCCAATAGGTGCTATTTGCAGAAACGTGTTCTTAACATCTCTAGGGGCCCTGCTGTTTGGGCGTTACGTGCACAGACAGATAAGAGAGAATATGCTATAGAAATGAAAAAGATTGTTGAGAGGTAAGTTTATTGTCCCAACACAGAATACAGTTGTTATCAAGAATGACTTGTGCTCATCAGTAAGCTGATCAAAGATTTTAACATCATGGACATATGTGCTTATTAAGCTGCTTTAAAATTTTTACGAACATGGGGCAGATAAATTTCATTGAGGCATTAATACATTGAGTAACTTGTCTTTGTCATGCGACTACAGTTTCCACTTACCCTATGTTTCATTTTGAACTACACAATGAAACAAGTATTTATGAGTGCTAAATAGGTCCTGTCCTATATGATTATGAACTTTTTTCTTAAGCTTGGATTGATTGTCCTTGGAGAAATACAGATAAATGCTTAGTAATATCTGGTCCATGCTACAGAGATTCACAGATCACTTTGTATATAGTATGCTACAGAAATTCACGGATCACTTTGTATATAGTATGCTGGCATCTTAGATACTTGTCTTTCTAGTAAAACTTTATATGCTTTAAAAAAAATGCTACTTTCGCGTGGGCAGATAAACTTCATTGAGGCCATAATACATTCAGTAACTTTTCTTTGTCATGCTACTGCAGTTACCACTTATCCTGCATTCATTTTGCACGACACAGTGAAATAAGTATTTTATGAGTGCTAAATAGGTCTTGTTTTATATGATTATACTTTTTTCTTAAGCTTTGATCTATTATTCCTGAAGAAATAAAGATGATAGCTTAGTAAATTCTGGTCCACGCTATAGAGGTTCAAGGATCACTTTGTATACTATGTTGGCATCTTGGATGCTATTTCTAGTAAAATCTTATATGCTTCTCAGCTAAAGTTGCACAATGTCTCCCTTTAACGAACTATTGGAAATATATTTACATGTCCCCTGCAAGAAGTTGGGTATTAAAAAAGAAGGAAATGAGCTATAAACATCTATTTACTTTCCAGAAAACTGAGAAGTGTAGAGGAAATCAATTAATTCCTTGTGCATTGGTGCAACTTTGCAAGTTATTCCATTGTGTTGAAATTGTGTGTCTCAAACATATTTGGTGGCTGTCATATCTTCCGTGCCTAACTCGTGGCTCCCATTTCCAGCACCCCAAACCTCTTTATTAGAGAGGCAATGGTAACAGATATTTTGTTGGGGAAAAATGACAACATTGAGGGGGTCTGTACTTTCTTTGGCATGAACTTCTATGCACCTTCGGTGATTCTGACGACAGGGACCTTTATGAGTGGGAAAATTTGGGTTGGGAGAACTTCAATGCCTGCAGGAAGAGCTGGTGAATCAGCTTCCATTGGTCTAACAGAAAACTTGCAGCGCCTTGGCTTTGAGACTGATAGGCTAAAAACAGGAACTCCTTCTCGTGTGGACAGTCGTACTGTAGATTTCTCAGGATTGGAGCCCCAATATGGCGACGAAGAGGTCCTTCTGCTTATTCTTAATATGTAGGTTCTGTATACTTATGTGTCATCTATGCGACTCTAACCATGCTGAATTGCGTGTGCAATCCAGTAGCATATTACTTATGACAATGTATTTTGTGGATGAGTTGCAAATTTCTTTTATTAAGTAGTATGTTGTATAAGCTAGGATCACTTCCAAGTGCATGTGATCATTGTTTGAGTTGTCTCATGGAGAAACTTGTTATTTTCTAAATTTCTGGATATCTATAAGCCTAGATCTGATTTAGGATCTCCTGCAAAAGTACTCTGATAGTCAACATTTAATACTTTGTTTCCCTAGTCCGACAGTTATTTCTTGATTTTTACTGATAATAGCTGTTAAAATTGTCTGAGCAAAAACCAATTTATTATGAGCAACTTTATATGTAATGCAAAACTGCAAGCATGTGTTTCCGGGTCCTATGTGCTATATGATACAAGTTACACAATATCCAGATCCCCCCTCTCCTGCAGGATGGACTGTATAGAAAAGTATGTATACGTGGGGGGATTTGCATTCTTGATAGATAGCTACTTGTAAGCTTTTATTTTACTTGTTGCCTTCATTTTGTCTCATGAGGGTTTAAAATTTGGGAGGCTTGAAATTCTGTTTAGTCTGTGCTATGTATTTGTTGATAAGGTTCACTTAAAAAATAATTAGATTTTCTTCATCAGCAATTTCTATGTATGTATACATGCTCATGCCTACATTCATGTATTCTAATATTTATCATTAATCCTCAGGTAAGCTGGTTCAGTTTTGATACTAATTATCATATAGAAAGGGAACAGATGTGCTGCTACCTTACACGTACCACAAAGAGTACTCATCAGATAATTAGAGATAATTTGCATGAGACTCCTACTTACGGAGGGTGGGTGGAAGCTAAGGGCCCTCGATACTGCCCCTCCATTGAGGATAAGGTATCGTATGCTGTTGCAGATTATGTAGCTTCCCTCTGGTTTTGATGCATCTCATACTTAATTCTCCATTCAAGCTCTTATCTTCTTGTTAATGTCACCTAATACATGGATTGCTTGCGTTTGCTAATGTGAGAACGCAGTATCTTTCTTAGCCAAAAAATGTGAAACAGCTAGGATTAATCTTCCTTTGGACTTTGCTTTCCTTACACGGAAAAATTTATATCAGCATATCTTTATTTCGAGTTATAGAGGATTGCAAATAAAGTGCAGATAAATTTGGAACTTTAGACATTTTATCTCCATCTTATTTTTCCAGATATTCATGTTACTTTGACTCAATTCAAATGGCAACAAAAAGGGTGGATTATTACATTTAGGCATTTAACATTTCAAAGTTGCTTGTCTACTTTCTTGGGAAGATAATATCAATGTGCGGTTCAGTATTTGGTTAGAGTAATTGAGGCAAAGTTGATTTATATGGTATGTGATAAAATCTCATTTCACATTATTAAATGACTAAAATGGATATCCGTCATGGATTCTGCAAATTAGTTATCACTTAGAATGGTGTTATTCTATGTTGTTAAATGCTCTGTTAAGATGGTGGAATTGGTAAAATAGGCTACTATCTATTTCCGAAGCATGAACTAAGAATCTTATGGATCATGATCTCAATGAAGCGTTAATGTTGTGCCTTTTTGTTCCACCTGCAAAAAAGCTACATCCCAACGTTTCAACAGGAGGTAATTGATACTACTGAAATTTCTTAGTAGTTATTATATGACTTGACTTGAAAACCCCTTATGCTATTGGAGGGAAAAGAAAGTAGGCGGAGGGAAGATTTAATTCCCTCTGATAATAGCATCTGCTAATGGTATTAATAGTTATTCTAGTGAGTGGAGGGTAATTCCTTGCTTGTTACAAAGTTTGCTATGATCAGTGTTAGTTGACGTGAGTTTAGTACCTAATGCACTCATTCAAATATCGTGGCTCCAGATTGGAGAATTTATCTGTTCTTATTTTCTTTTGATTTCTGCCACGTGAAATATGATTATCTTTTTTACTATTTCAGATTGTAAGATTTCAAGATAAAGAGTCGCATCAAATATTCCTTGAACCTGAGGGTCGAAGTGTTCCTGAGCTCTATGTGCAGGTTTGCCGGCTTTTTGTGCGTTTCGCTTTTCAAAACATTGAGTTCAAGTCTGTTACCTATTTCTGGTGTAATGTGCTAAGGTTATGCCAGTTAGCGATAACCATGAAATTAGTTTCAATTTGCTATGACTTGGTCATTTCCGAGAACCGATGGAGATGTGTTGGTAGGAAAATATGCAGTACCCTACTTTCTCTAAAGCTCTCTGCTGGCTAATTTCTTAAAGTTAAAATTCATTTCCTTAGTTCCCTCTCTCATGGAAATAAGATAATGCTAGATATCACTTTATTGCTGTGTAAAGCTCCTTTGCCATTTGCACAGTGTAATGATCCGTTCTTTTGTAGGGATTCTCTACTGGTTTACCGGAGAGACTACAATTGCCTCTTTTACGAACATTACCCGGACTTGAGAACTGTACAATGCTCAGGCCAGCCTATGCGGTAGAGTATGATTACTTGCCGGCTTATCAGTGCTCCAGGTCCCTAATGACTAAAAAGATCGAGGGTCTTTTCTTTTCTGGCCAGATAAATGGGACAACTGGCTATGAAGAAGCTGCTGCCCAGGTTTTTATACTTCGATGATGCTCACTTCAGTTTATATATTTGATCTATATATCCAATAGATGTAAGAATGTTTACTAGCTCCTGCTTTTTAACTAGGACGTCATGATTATCCGATAAGCTCTTCTAAGCCTCTTTTGGTTATTTTTTCTTTTGATGTAGGGGATTATATCTGGAATTAATGCAGCTAGACACTCAGATGGAAAGCAACTTATTGTTCTTGAGAGAGAAAGTAGTTTTATAGGGACGTTGATCGATGATCTTGTAACCAAAGATCTTCGAGAGCCTTATCGCATGTTAACAAGGTAAAGTGAAGTAAGAACGATCATTTCATAGTTATGATTTGCTCGCTGCTAAGTTAACTGATTGAAACTACAACATTCTTGTGGTTGCACATTATTGTTCAAAGTAACAGAACACGTTATTTGTGTGTTTAAGTGATGTCACACCTCAATTTGCTTAACTTTTGTTTAACAGTATTAACCAGCTATATAAACTGCAGCAATGAGTTAGGAGATCTACGATACCTTTTTGAAGATAATTTACAACATTTTTTTTTTCTCGTGAGCTACTCTATGCCTTAGATTTGTCTGCTTTTAATTTCCATGTTGCTGTTGGCCAAGCCATTTCCTATTTGTCATTGTTATTGGATACTCAATTTTTTTCTCTGGACCATCTGTAAGCAAGGTGCATCGTTCCTCGTCTTTATAGACCTCAATGCTCTATTCTGAGTAAGACATACATGAGCAGAAACAAAAAGAAGAAAAAGATAAAGAAATAGTGATGCCTTTCACATTGTTGTAGACATCTATTATTCCCGTGTGCCTTCTGCTGAAGTATTTTTTCATGTTTATGTACAGCTGTTGCTTTTCCTACCAACCTCTTATTTATTTTTGAAAAAAAAGTACCTTTCAGATTTATATTTCAGTTCATGCAGCTTGCATGAAGGTTCTTATAAAAAATAATATTTTTCTTTCTGCTGTTCTATTGATAGAGAATCCAATGATATATTTCTTTCTGCCGTTCTTTTGATAAGTAAAATCAGAATTTTCTTTGCACTGATTGTTGGTTGGAAAACGTGTCATTGTTCTAAGTATGAACGGAGGTGTTAAGAAAATGAACCATGGGCCTAACTTACCCCCAAAAGGTACCTCATGAGGTGGGGTTTGTCCAAGACCATATAAGGAGACAACAGTTTCCCCCACCAATAGGGGACACTTTGCACATCAACGACTTGACATTTAGTGTGTGGACAATATAATGTAGGGGCCTATAACATTGGGAAAACCAAGAATAGAGATGAGTCCGGCAGAAAAACAATGTTAAGAAAATGGATCCTGAGCCTAACTCAACCCAAAAAGCTAGCTTGTGAGGCGAGGGATCGCCAAAGACCAATAATGTCACGACCCCAAATTCCCTCTGTAGGATGTCGTGATGGCACCTAGTCTCTAAGACTAGGTAAGCCTATCAATGCGGAATAATAATAAATATCTGAAATAAATAAACTACAATTCAAACAATTTCAACTCCCAAAACCCGGTAAAAATAAGTCACAAGCTTCTAAGAATTTATTCTCAATGTCTCTATATGTCAAGGTCTAAATAAAATATAAGGAAGCAACATAAAATGATAGAAGGGGACTCCGGAGTCTGCGGACGCTGGCAGATATACCTCGAAGTCTCCGTGCGCAGGTAACTCACTGATGTCTAGGCTGGTAAATTGTACCTGGATCTGCACAAAAAGATGTGCAGAAGCGTAGTATGAGTACACCACAGCGGTACCCAGTAAGTGTCAAGCCTAACCTCGGTAGAGTAGTGACGAGGTCAGGTCAGGCCCTACTGAAAAATAATAATTGCATGGTAAAATGTTTAACAATATAATAAAATAAAATGACAATGGAAATGAATCAAGTAGCATGTCACCATTTAATTACACAAAATAATGACAAATAATATCTCGTGGAATCAAAACAGAATTCCTTTCAACTTTAAGAAAATCACAACAAATAATCAAAGGCAACTACGGTCATAAATCAATATCAAGAAGGGCAGTCCCGAGGTACCGCCTCGTAGTCCCAAATCATAAATAAATTCATAATATCTCATTTTCTTATCTCACCGCAGGAGCCTTTACAATTTATTTTAAAGAAAACATTTTTTCCGAAATAGCATCCCGCGTTTTAGCCATCCTTATCACACCGCATGACTTCTAATAGTTCCCCCTACTAGCCACACGTATCAAGCCACCCTTATCTCACCGCATGCGTTTCAATACCCAGACCTTATACCACCGCATGCGTATCAATATCGCAATATATCACAATTTGCACCTCAAGTGCTCAAACAATTTAACTTGCCAAAATAATTCAACAACAATATTTTTCCACAATAAAGAGCTTACGGCTCATGCCAAAATAAATCATCAATAATATTCCACAATAAAGAGCTCACGGCTCCATCACAATGAGTACGGAAATCTTACAAAATATTCGGGAATAAATAACTCAACAAAATAATATTTTAAAATTTTAATACACTGCTTAAATACCAAATTTAAAATGTCAAATAATTTATATTAATAATATTTAATTTAAGGTGGGTTGCTCTGATGGTAAGCACCCTCTACTTCCAACCAAGAGGTTGTGAGTTCGAGTCACCCCAAGAGCAAGGTGGGTAGTTCTTGGAGGGAAGGATGCCGGGGGTCTATTGGAAACAGCCTCTCTATCACAGGGTAGGGGTAAGGTCTGCGTACACACTACCCTCCCCAGACCCCACTTGTGGGATTATACTGGGTTGTTGTTGTTGTTGTTAATTTAAGGAAAATCACCCTTCAAATAATGCACAGAATAAAAGAAACCAAGCTTCAACTAAATAGATAAAACAATTAGCAGGAAAAAGTCAAGCAAATTTAAAGTATAAACATTAAATCAATGATGAATAACATAACGAAATAAAATAATTTAATTAATGCGCAATAGTGATCTACACAATTTAAAAACATAACCTTTCACATTTAGCCCGTGTACACATTCGTCACCTCGTGTATACGACCTTCCACACATTACAATTATCAATTCTAGGGAAAATTTACCCCACACAAAGTTAGACAAGTCACTTACCTCGACTTGCTCCAATTTAACCAAGTAATATGCTTTTTCCTCGATTTTCCGACTTTGATCGACTCGAATCTAGTCATAATTAATTCGATACAGTCAACAAAAATTATAGAAATCAATTTCATAAGAAAATACTATATTTTCAATAAAATCCGAAATTAGCTCAAAAATAGCCCGTGGGGCCCACGTCTCGGAATCCGGCGAAACTCACAAAATCCGACAACCCATTCGATTACGAGTCCAACCATACCATTTTCACTCAAATCCGACTCTGAATCGACACCGAAATCTCAAAAATTCGTTTCTATGAGATTTCTAAAAGTTTCTCAAAATTTCAATCTCAAAGCACTAATTAAATGGTGAAAACAATGATATATTCGTGTATATTGACCAAATCCGAGTTAGAATCACTTACCCTAATGTTTTTCCTTGAAAATATATCAAAATCGCCTCTTCTCAAGCTCCAATTCGTCAAAAATGGCAAATGGGACGAAGTCCCTTGTTTTTATAACTTACAGATCTGTCCAGGCTGCCTTCAAACCTGGACCTCGATCATGGAGCTCGATCCTGGGGCTCGATCATGGCCCTCGATCCTGGGGCTCGATCATGGCCCTCGATCCTAGGGCTTGATCATGGGGCTCGATCGCAGCTAGCAGCTGTTTTAAGTCCAACTTTTTATCCGTTAACCATCCGAAACTCACCTGAGGCCCTCGGGACCTTAACCAAATACACCAGCAAGTCCTGTAACATCATACGAACTTATTTGAAACCTCAAATCCCATCAAACAACGCTTAAAATCACAAATCACACCCCAATTCAAGCTTAATGAAACTTAAGAATTTCCAACTTCTACATTCGATGTCGAAACCTATCAAATTAAGTCTGATTGACCTCAAATTTTGCACACAAGTCATAAATGACATAACGAAGCTATGAAAAGTTTTGGAACTGGATTCCGACCCCGATATCAAAAAGTCAACTCCCCGGTCAAACTTCCAAACTTTAAATTCCTATTTTAGCCATTTCAAGCCTAATTTCACTACGGACTTTCAAATAAAATTCTGATCACGCTTCTAAGTCCAAAATCATCATACGGAGCTGTTGAAATCATCAAAATTCTATTCTGGGGTCGTTTGCACATAATTCGACATTCGGTCACTATTTGAACTTAAACTTTTAATTTTTCATCAAAATTACATATCTCGAGCTAGGGACCTCGGAATTTGATTCCGGGCATACGCCCAAATCACGATGCAGACCTACCAGAACTGTCAAAACATTGATCCGAGTCCTTTTGCTCAAAATGTTGACCAAAGTCAACTCAGTTGAGTTTTAATGCTCTAATTCACATTTTAATCCATATTTCACATAAAAACTTTCCGGAAAATTTTACGGACTGCGCACGCAAGTCGGGGAATGATAAATAGTGCTTTTCGAGGTCTTAGAACACATAATTAATTATTAACTTTAAAGATGACATTTTGGGTCATCACAAATAAATAGAAAACAATCGATTCCCTCAGCCAAGTTGGGACACTTAACACACACCCGCATGCGCAGGACTTGACATCTGGTGTGTGGACAATATAACATGGGAACCTAACATTGGGGAACTGGAAATAGAATTGGGTCTGGCTCTGGTACCATGTTGAATTGTTAGACCATTTCATCTAAAAGTACTTTAAGCTGTTAGAGAATCTTCAACAGAAAGTAACAAAGCTGTATTAGTCGTGATGATGCCTTCAACAGATCAAAATTCGGGCGACGACTGAGTTTGCTCGAAGGGAGCCGCGGGGGTGGGGAGACAGGGAAGAAGATGAAAACCTATGATCAAGGCGCATGACCTATTATTAGCGTTACTGAGAAATCTTGACTAATTGTCAATGATAGCTCTATCTTTCTGTGTAAATCTATTTGCTTATAACTAAGTGCATAACCTGTTATTAATGTTACTGAGAAATCTTGTGTAATTGAAGATGATAGTTCTTATCTGCCCGGATAATTCTACTTGCTAATAGTCTAATATACCTTCAGCCGCTCAGAACATCGTCTGCTTCTTCGGTCTGATAATGCGGATAGCCGACTCACTCCCCTTGGTCGTGAAATCGGTTTAATAGACGATAGAAGGTGGACGATGTACCAGGACAAGCAAGCTCGTATTTCAGAGGAGAAAAAGCGGTTGAAAACGGTTAGAACTTCAGGTCAGCATTGTTTCCTTTCCTTGTCCCTATGCTCGTTGGGGGACATAATATTGTGATAACCTAATTGCTTGTGCTTATACATAAATCATAATTCTAGAGGTAAATATCTGAAGTCTTTTGCTCATTTGAATTTCCTGTCAAACTAAATGCCTGTTTCATTTGCTTCCAGGTGGAGAGTTGGCTGCTGAAATTACTCTACTCTCTGGTCAGCCAGTAAGGGATTCATCCACATTAGAGAGCCTGCTTAAGAAACCGCATATCCAATATGAAGTTTTTGATAAGCATGGGTTTGGAAATCCCACCCTGTCCAGGATGGAGAAACAGTGTGTAGAGATTGATATCAAATACGAAGGCTTCATTGTGCGCCAGCAGAGCCAACTCCAACAGGTAAACAATGATTCACTTTGGCTCTTTTTATTGTATCTGCAGGCACTCGATGGTCTGTTAAACCTCCATTGCTCCGCTTTCAAAAGCCTCTATATCTCTAACGGATCGGTGTCTCATATCTTTGCGGTGTTGATTTTCTGCTTGTAGATGGTTCACCAACAGCACAAACCAATTCCCGAGGACATAGATTATTATGCGATGATGACTTTGTCACTTGAAGCACGTGAAAAACTCTCAAAGGTATTTTCTGCCTCATTTGCATAGCACTGTAGTCTTCTTGTGTGTGCAAATTTTTAGTTATTTGCCTGATACTTTTTACAAGCTCACTGGTTTAGATCTTTCTGCAAAGATGACATATTGTGCCTAAATACTCTCTATTAAAATTTCTATGATACAATTTCTTTATTTAGATGTTCTGAAATGTTTGATACCATCCACCAATAATATAATTGGATACAACTTCCACAGTTCAATGACTCCTTCAATTGGTGAAAAAAAGTGAACATAAGCAATAGAGATTGTTTACCCCCAAGATTGGTGAATTGTCATGATAGCTTGAAGCTGTTTCAAAAGATCACTGTATGGGGCTTTTACTGTTTATTTCCGTATATGTATTTCCACAACGGGAGGTTGAAAGAAAAAATGAGGGGATGATTAGGAAGACCATGATACACAAAGGATTAGTAATTGAGAAACTGATGTTTTCTCCCTCAAGTTAACTTGTCACTTGTTTTTCTAACATTTTCATTATAAGTCAAACTAATATTGGATGCACCTATTCCAGGTGCATAATTGAGGCAATGGTATTAAGTACTTGGTATAAATTTAATTGTCTGGTAATGATGGCAAAGATGATGTCATGATCCTCCTTTCTTTCTTCTCTTAGTTCTTCATTGGCATCCCTGTACTTTGTCTTGACAAAGAGAGAGATCTTGGTTGTAGGACTGGGTCTTTTGACAGTTGCCTGACATTTAACATGATCGTATCTTCTTTATGCATACAGGTTAGGCCGCAAACAATTGGGCAAGCAAGTAGAGTTGGTGGAGTTAATCCTGCGGACGTTACAGCACTCCTCATTATTCTTGAATCTAACAGGAGGAAAGCCCAAGAGCTGAGTAAACAACAAGCAGTACTTTCATGAAGGTACCAATGAACAACTTCCTTAAAAGTTATCTTCAAAAGACAATCCTCTCTTAAAACCAGCACCCATCCTTCTCTGCGTCATCTTTAGATCAATGAAATTCATGTCCTTATTTAACCTGCTGGATATCCTCTAACGAGGGACCAATTGACATAGCGGATGCATGAGTCTTCCTTTTTTTCATCTGAGATTTTGTAGAGTGAAAACAAAACCAAAGGTATATCTACATGAGTTGTAAGATCAAAAGAAATCAAGCTTGCCTTGTCCCCCTCCACACACACAACCACCCGAATCAACGACGACAAAAAAGGGAAAGAAGTTAATTATTGCATGTATAGTAGAAGAGTCATATCCTATGTAATTAGGCAGATGTTGGTTAGTTATGTACTTTCAGTTTTGTCTTATTAATTTTTAATTAAAATTCTAGCAAGCCCTTTGTGTGATTCCTTTTTTTTTCTTTTTCATTTCTTCTCTTTTCGCCTAGATTTTACCTCGTTTCTGCAGTTTTAACACACGTCATTTGTTACCCTGTGGTTTGACAACTTTTACTTGAACTTGGATTGTTAAAGCTTAATGTTATTTATTTTATGGATAGGGAAAAGAATGAATGCTTAACAAGTTAAGTTGGAAAAAAATGAAATGCTTGACAAGTTGACATGCAATATAAAGCAGCAGCCACGTCATAATTAGCTTTTTCTGAGTAGTACTTTTCAAGAGGTTAAAGTCATTAATCAACATCCGTATCCATCCAGTAGAGCTTTGAAAACTTGATCATAGAATTTGTTTAAAGGTTTTCCTAGTAGCAAATGCTTATAACAATATAAGCATGCAATAAAAATTCTAGAAATTAGTAGCGTACATATCCTTTTAGGACAAGTCAAAATCTTTTACCTGGACGATGTGGCTACCGATCTTCTTAAGGAAATTTTACCTCATGACGCTAGCAATCTTATTACCTGTTTGGCCAAACTTCTAAAATCAGTTTATTTTAAAAAGTAAATTTAACAAAAATACTTCTAGTGAGAAATAGTTTGTATTTTTTCTCTGATGCAATTCCGAGTGGAAGAACTTCTGACTTCCCCCAAAGAGCTTAATACCGGAAGGAAATATTGGTGATACGCCGAGAGATACTGGGAATTCTACAAAGAAGTACACTTGGACTATAGAACTGGTCCTTCCTGCTTGCAGAAATGAATGGATGGGGGCTTGGTTCTCTATTTCCGGGCGGGGGTGAAGGTCATAATTGGCTAATTAATTTTTAAAAAAAAATTTGAGCAACAATTAAGTCAAACTTTTAAAAAGTATTTTTAAGCGTATTTTTCTCAAAAGCGTTTTAAGAAAAATATATTTTTTGAAAGAAATTTACTTTTTCTACCTCTCAAAAACTGATTTTGCTTTACTTTAAAATATTTTTTTACTTCTAAAAGTTTGTTCAAACACCTTTAACTTTGAAAAAAAAAATTTAGTTTTGACCAAAAAAAAAAAAGGACACTTTTAGCCAAAATACTTGTCAGAACACTTTGCTAGCGTTTGGTGATAAAGTTGGAGTCATTATGGCCAAACGGGTCCTTTACCTCCGCTCTTCATTCGCGAACTTCCATAGTCGTTTCTCCCTTTACGAAGTTCTTGCGTTGGAAGTAAAATTTCAAGAGATACAATTTTCCTTTAGAAGCCATTTCCACATTTTCTATGAAGTTTGAAATTGGTTATGTTCACTTGTTAAAACATGTTGCCCTTCAATCTAATTTCCTGCTTCTCTTGTATACTCAAAGCACTTGGTCAACCCACATCACCCTTGAAACAACATTCCATGCAATCACACGACCACAACAAGCTCATAACGTGTTTCTAATCACTACTACAACATGGTCTAGGTTGGAGTATTGCGCTGCATTTGTGCTATTACGAGGGATGACATCTTTATATATATTTAAAAATACGGAAAGGGCCTGATAAACCATTCTACTTTGCTTTATTGTTCAATCTTGTCCTCCGTTATACTTTCTGTTTAGATTTGTCCCTGCCGTCCATCAAAGTTCTAACTTTGCCCCCTATTTTAACGATTGAGACAAAAGAATGAAACAATCCAACTCAAGAAATAACCCAACCCGACCAATTCTCCAACTCTTACTTTTCCCCCAATTCTTCACATCAAGATCAAAATATTACTAATTTCAGATCTCAAAATATCACTATTGAGCTCCTAGTTTGAAAAGAGAATTGAATATTGGTAAAAACGATGCTCTATAGAACGAGTCACATGATAAAGTTGAAATCTTGAAAAGTCCCTTGTTGGAATCTTGAAAAGTCCCTTGAAGTCTTCTGTGAATAAGTTAGCAATAGCACCCATACCTTCTTTCGAATCGAATCAATAATTATCAACCGTAAAAAATCAGCCACAAAGTATAGATTTTGGTAATAAAATTGGAGTCATGAAGGCAAAGCAGAGCAATTCAGCACCAAAATCATAAGAAATTACTAAATGGGCGTGCTAGAATTGGCAAGTATAGGTGGTTGGAGTGTTTTTCCGGTCAAGCGGTGGTGGCAGCTCCATCAGAACTGCCACCGTTTGAGCACCACTTGACACCAGATAAAGGGCCTTTGGCAAATAAAGTGTTGAAGAGAAATGAAAGAAATTTTTGGGTCGTTCTCTCTTTTGCTATTACACAAAATCAATAATTATTTTTCTTCTTTTCATTAAGTACACATTACTTCCATATTTTTTTGGTTTCGAGATGATTAGTGGATTCTAAACTATTTGAATCAACGAATTGAGTTGTGTGGTTTACTTTTGGAGGAAAAAGAGCAAAGAAAGAAGAGGAACAGAGATATGTTTCTCGGTCGTAAATTCGATGATCAAAATTTAATTTTCAATATTTTGGAATGTGTATTTGCTTGAATATCATCATTTTGATATTTATCATTGAAGTGAGTCTAATAGCATGTTTGACCAAGCTTCTAATCATGTCAAAAGTGCTTTTTCTAAATATGAGATGTTTGGCCAAGTTTTTTTTTTTTTGAAAAAAAGTGCTTCTGGCTAGAAGCAGAAGCAGAAAAAAATAGCTTCTCTCCAGAAGCAGAAGCAGTTTTGACTTTTCTTCCTACCAAAATACCCTTTGCAAAATATTATATATACCAAAATAACCTTACTTAGTTTAAACTATTAAGTAATATAAAACGACTTTTGGGATGAACTTTCATATTTATTGGATGATTTTTTGATATATTTAAATTATCTTGAAAGAATAAAGTACTTTTCAATTTTATTTTTATATTTTACTTAAATAAAATAAAAAACTTAATTATTATCTTTAATAATAAATATTTGTAATTATTTATCTACCTATATAATACTCCCTCCATTTCAATTTTTTCATGTCATTATTTGTAATTTGACACATAAAAGCACTTTTTAAAAAGCTTGGCCAAACACAAATTATTGTTCAAGAGCGCTTTTCAAATTGATTTGTCAAACACAAACTGTTTTTCTTCAAAAGTACTTCTCAAAATAAGCTGATTTTTTCACCTTGGCCAAACAGGCTATAAGAGCCCGTTTGGACATAAGAATTTTTTTCACTTTTTACGAAATCAGTGTTTGGCCATAGAATTTTCAATTTTCGCTTGAAGATGAATTTTAGAATTTTTTAAAAATTTGATAAACTCCAAAAAACGGTTTTTCAAAATTTTCACTCAGATCACTCACAAAAATTCAAAAACAACTCAAAATTATATTCATGTCCAAACACAACTCTAATTTTCAAATACTATTTTCACTTGAAAAAAAAAACTTCACTTTTTTTTTGAGAATTTTACAATTCTTATGCCCAAACGCCCATTAAGTTTTGATCTTCACGAAAGAGAAGTGAGTTGGGAATGAGTGTCGGGTAATGGGTTAAATTGAGGGGCGGGTTTTAAAATTGGGGATGAGTTTTTTGTTCAAAATGTGCCACATGTCTCAGCCGTTAAAATAGGGGCAAAACTAGAACTTTGATGGACGGCAGGGGCAAATCTGAACGGAAAGTACAACACAAGACATGATTCAACAATAAAACAAAGTAGAGAGGTATATCAGGCTCTTTTCCGTTAAAAATAATATAATTTTTTTTATTTTTATTTTAGACTTAATGATATATTTTTATAGCTTAAGAATTGTATTTATATTTAAGGTCACTAATAAAAAAAATATATTGAACTCAATGCTAAATCAAACACCCACATAAACTAAAACAATAGGATATAGTAGGGATTAAATATACCTACTTTCTTTGCACTTAAGTGCCGTTTGGTTAGGGTTTGAGGAGATTTAGATCCCGTTTAAGAATTTTTTTTCTTTTTTCAAAAAAAAAAAAATTAAAACAATTTTTGGTTATAAAAAATTTACATTTTTTAAATCCAATTTGAAAATGTATTTTCGAATTTGAAAAACTGTTGAGAACCATTTTTTCAATTGAAAAATTAGAAAGTTGATATTTTTAAGTTTTACAATTTTACCCTATATTTATTAAATTTATAAAAAGGACCTAAACTAGTTATTAAACTTAGATAACACCTACAACTACCCACCATCTCATTCAGTGGCCTTGGACTATATTTTGATATTCACTGTTGATATCTACAATTTATACTTTTAACTGAAGTAGCCACTACAACTTCTATTAGAGATTGTTCGTACAGTTAAATAATCAACATGTTTGATTGTTTATTTCAAGTAGGATAATCAAGTCGGGTGGTTTTGATATTTTTTATAAATTGTGGGGTATAAACCATATTTAATGGTTTTGAAAAAAGTACATCCAAATATGTTACAGAAACTATAACCAAACACAAATTCATCTTAAAATCAAATTTTAGTGAAATTTCAAATTTGAAAAAAATCTTGAAATTTATGTCCAAGCGCCTACTTAATTTTCGCATATAATTCAACATTAATTTGTTCAGTGTTTGGTTATTACTTTTGGATTCCTCCTAAATAATACATCTCCATAATTTTGTGGGAGTTTATGCATTATTTTATAGCGGGATAGAATATGGAATAAAAATGCATATGCTCGTAATACATGAATCAAAAATACTAAATGTCACTCCCCAAACTTAGGCATGGATGTAACACGACACCCGGTGCCTTACTACATTTGACCGAGTAAACCAACTAGCTGACTCAATCAACATGTGAGTCATGCTGCATGCGAAAGATAGACTAACACATGCTGATATACTAAAAGTCTAAAAGGGCAGCCTGGTGCACTAAAGCTCTCGCTATGTGCGGGGTCCAGGGAAGAGCCGGACCACAAGGATCTATTGTACGCAGCCTTACCCTACATTTCTGCAAGAGGTTGTTTTCACGGCTTGAACCCGTAACCTCCTGAATGATATAAATCAAGTGCGGAAACACTAATATAAATCTGAAACGTATTTGTTGCCAACATTGCTTAACATGAAAAGCATGCAACTTTGTCTAATTATTACTCTAGTTTATGAAGCCTCTAATGAATTACTGAAAATACTGATTGTCTGCAAATACTGAAAGAATGTAAAGTAATGATAATGCCCCGGAATAACTAAGGCTCACCAAATAGTTGGTACGAGAATCCTAGCACTCTGAATCATCAACCAAGATGAAAGCCCCGGGCGAAAGGGACGTTAGTACATTTGAATTGCACATGGTATGTAAAGCAACTGAAAGAAAGAACTGTAAATACTGAAACTGAAACTGAACTGATAGTTGATAACTAAATTGAACAAGGAAGTAAAGATATGAATACTCCTTATTATGAATGTTGAACCACTTGTTTATCTGAATAAATAAAGAGGAATTTTCATAAATCACTATCGTTTAGTGACTATTAACTTCCTATAGCTACTATTAAGTTATTACGGTAGTGTATTCACATGTATTCGGGCTGTTGTTTTCATGAATATAACAACAAAAAGCGCCTAAAATCAGGGCAATTCGGATGTACGCGCATGTATTCACATGTATTCGTGCCATGTATTCATGAATACAACAGTAAAAAATGCCTAAAATCAGGGTAGTCCAACTGTACGCGCATGTATTCACATGTATTTGCGCTACTATATTCATGAATACAACAGTAAAAAGCGCCTAAAATCAGGGCAGTCCATCTGTGCGCGCATGTATTCACATGTATTCGCGCCATGTATTCATGAATACAATAGCAAAAAACACCTAAAATCAGGGCAGTCCAGTTGTACGCGCATGTATTCACATGTATTTGCGCTACTGTATTCATGAATACAGTTGTACGCGCATGTATTCACATGTATTCGCGCCATGTATTCGTGAATACTGTAACGGCAATCCCTTAAAAATAAGTATGTCCAGCTATCTAAGAGAGAGGAAAAACATAAATAGAGTATTTCATGCCTTATTTCATGCCTCAATGGTAGTATATACTATAAAATACTTATTTTGCTATAAAATATAAAAGGTAGCTATAGAAAATAATATTTTAAAATAATTTTTATTTATAATAAATATAGTGTATACTTTTGCTATAGGAGGTAAAATTTTCATAAATAAACTATGGCCTCAGGCCCAATATATATGTGCACGAGTTACGTCTATAACTGCGGCCTCAGGCCCAAAGATGCATAAAGCATAAACTACGGATTCAAGTCCAATTATGCATAAAGCATAAACTACGATCTCATGCCCAAATACATGTGTTCAACATTCAAGAATTTAAAATCAGGAACTGAAAATCATATTGTAATACATGATACTGAAATACTGAATTATACTGAGTTACATGATACTAGAATGTTGAATAGGACTAGACTGAGACATGTATTCATGACCTATTTATGAGAACCGAAGCTTCAACTGTTTATGACATGCTGAGTGATCTAGACTGAGACTCATGGGCATCAAACATAATCCATATTGATTACGCACTGAGCTCACAACATTCGAAATGAAACTCATGAACGAATTATGAAGCTAGAGAATAGAAGTTCTGCAACTATTCAAGGAACTATGCTTAATTATATTTCTAAGGTAATTAGTAACGTTGTAAAAGAAACGTAGTGTAGGAAAAATTATTAACATTTCCAAACGTAGATAGTTAGCCCCACATACATTAACTTCATGCCCTTGAGCGTAATACAACATTCACAAACCCTTTCAACTTTAATATATAGCAACACAAGTCAAAGGGATTCCATATTAGCAATAATACTCATGTTTTGGTCACTTAGGCATTTTATCAAACACTTGGTGGACATAAATCTTCATAGCTCTTATTAATGGTATTTTCTTCACCCAATTCTTACTCTACTACTTCTAGGTGATTATACAATCCCAAACAGAGGTAACTGACACCATTTCTCATCACCCAAATATTTACAACAATCTTATGTCAATAAACCGAAACCCTAGCTTAGTTCATGCGATTTTCTTTATTAAAATCATTTACTAATCTCCCAGTAACTCATAAATTCACAACTATAAATGATTAGGGAGTAGAAACATTACTTTTTTGAAATTTAATTATCTTGAAGTCGAGTTCCAGGGTTTCTTTTCTCAACAATGATGTCTGAATCAAATATCTAATGATTTGAAGGGTTTACCCATGTTAATAAGGTGTTAGAGAATTAAAATTAATTTAGAATCATAATTAGAACTTACCTTGGATGATGTAGGGACTTTGGAGGAAGTTGGGTTCTTGAGAAATTCCTTTCTAGGGCAAATTTTCATATTTTGGGATGTAGGGCATGAGTTAGGGCTTATAAAATGATCCGCTGGGTGCGCGTCCACGTAGCTGAAGGCCCAACAGCGCACCTGAACGCACAGCAAGGGCAGTGGCACTGCCACAAGTGTGCTTCCGCGCAGACTGTGCATTATCCAGTAAAACGCGCATAACTTTTTACACGAAGATCTATTCTGGCTACGCAATATATCACTTGAAAGGTATTTCAAAGGGCTACAATTTTCATGTTTTAAGTTTTCTCAAATTCCTAATGGACTTTCACGAAATAAGGCTGAAATATAGACCTTTCATAAACTTCGTCGATTTTATCGAATCTTATGCACCTCACTCTCCATCTTGATTCCAAAACAACTTTTTCTACCCATGCTTATCCCGATAGGACTTCACATGTCTAAAATATCACATTAATACTCATTTAACATATCCACACGTAATATGAATTTACGAAGTGTTATACTAAAATGACAAAACTAAAAATAAACAAACTCTTACTTTATTTAAAAAAAAAAATTAAAATAAACATATATTTTATATTATTCCTTATATACTATTTGTGTTATATCAACGTAAATAATCATTCATTATAATTCTTACATTACTAATCGTCCGCATTACAGTCCTAGCATAAAATGTCTCTAAAACAAACTACTCTTTAAAGGACTACTTAGGTTTTATAGCAATAGCAATAGGCGTTAGAGAGGGGTTTTTGAATTTCAAATTGTGGAGCCGAAAGCGGGAATAAAATGCAAGGAAGCAGAGGACTCGAAGCACAAAGGAGCATTTTCTCCATTGTTCTGCAAAAAACTTACTGCTTCACCACCATCACTATATTCTCTCTATTACTCAGAAATGGCTAAGCCGCCGCAACAGCAGCAACCTCGAAGCCTTAATCAACGCCATACTCAGATTCTGATTAATCTTTCCGTTTCCCATTCTAAACCCCCTCTCGGTACTTTCTCCTTGTTTATTTATCTTCTATATATATATATATATATTCTAATTTCCTTGAACCGGCTACTCATTGTTTGATGTTTTTTTTAATGTAGATGATATGACAAAATTGGAAGCTAGGCGACGTTTCAATCAAAATGATGCCGTTCCCACTTTTTCCGCAATCACAGATTCTGAACCTGATTCTTCTCCTTCTCCTGGTATTTTTTTTTATTACATATATTCGCTTATTTTTCTGCTAGTCGATTTTCTTCCTTCTGTTGAATTTTTGAAGCTGATTTTTTTTTTTTTTTGTGTGTGTGTGGTATAGTTCCATTTTCTTCAAATGATAATATAGGAGACGACGGTGTTCCTAGTTTCTCCGGGATTGCCGATTTTAGTCCCGATTCTGATACAAAATCTTCTCCTCCTGGTATTTCTTTTACCTATATAGTCTTATTTTTCCGTTGAGGCGAAGTTTGTTTTTCTTCAAAAGCTGATTATTTTGTGTGGGTATAGTTCGATTTTCTTCGAATGATATAGGAGACGACAGCGTACCTAATTTCTTCCGGATTGCTGATTTCAGTCCCGATTCTGCTACAAAATCTTCTCCTTCTGGTATTGTTTTACCTATGTAGTCTTATTCTTCTGTTGATGCGAAAATTTTTGGCAATCTTACCCAAATAGCCGGCCAGATTTAATGTTTATTTTTTCTAGCCGGTATACATAAATTACACATTGATTATTTATACATATATTATACATAAATTATACATATATTATATATCCGGCGTCTATTTTTAGTTCAAAAGATTAGTTGGACAGCTATTTGGATTAATTCTTCAAATTTATTTTTTTCTTCAAAAACTTTTTGTTTGAGTGGGTATAGTTCCATGTTCTTCAAATGGTATAGGAGAGGCAGAGGAGACTGATGATCAATCGAAGATTAACAATATTAATGCTTTTGAGAACGACGCCATTCCTAATTTCTCTGCCGTTGCTGATTTCAGTCCGGATTCTGCTAAATCGTCTCCTTTTGGTAATTCTTCTGCCATAACTATACTCTTTTTTTTTTTGGGTTAAAAACGACGCCGTTCCTATTTTGATTACCTTTTTTTTTGGGTCAAACACAGGAGCTAAAACGCTTTTTTTAATCTCTATTTGTATTTGTTTTCCTTTAAATATTGTGTAGGGGAAAATGAGATTGATGAATCCAAGCATGAAATTGAAGAGAAATTAAGTGATCGACCCGAGGATTCTTTCAATTACCAGTGTTCTGGAATAGGTAAATATTTATATAATAACCTCAGTCACCTAACAAGGAATGTGAGGTAGATAACCTAACCTAATAAAAGTATTAGTTGCAGCTTCGAACCTCTAACCTGTAATTCTCACAAATACAACTTTATTATTGCTCCGACACTCTCCTTGTAATTTAACTTGTTATAGCAGTTTATTTACTATTTATCAAAGGATTTAAGTATTATACATTGACAGTATAATAATTATTTTTACACCGTTTGTAAAAATTAAACCTATCATAACAGGTTATTATCATTTATCCTACGTTATCATTCAATGCTCATTAATTAATTTCCTATAATTACTTTTTAAGTGAAATGGTTGTGCAGGGGAAAAGGAGACTGATGATGAACCCAAGAATGAAATTCAAGAGGAATTAAGTAAACCACCGGAGGATTCTTTTGATTCTCACTTCTCTGAAATCGGTAATCTTGATAGCTCGTCTAGTTCTGGTAATTACCAGTGTCTATCAAACTCCTTTTTTGCTGAAAATAGGATTACGTGCTTCCTTATCTCTATTATATGCTTTCCTTTTTTTTTTTTTTTTTTTTTTTTACAAGAGTGGGTTGCTGTAGCAGTGAGAAAAGGAGATTGATCAACCCAAGAGTAGAACCAAAGAGGACCTACTACTATCTAAAATTGATGACAGTTCTTCCCTTTCTAGTAGATATCAACAATAATAACATACCAGTGTGGTTCCACGACTGGGGTCTGGGGAGGGTTGACTGTACGCATACCTTACCTCTGCCTTTAAAAGGTAGAGAGGCTGTTTCCAGAAGACCATCGGCTCAGGTAGGGGAGAGGGGAGGGGCAATAACAAGCAAACCGATCTGACAACCAAAACAAAAAATACAAAACTAACAAAAGGTAATGCAATCAGAAAATCGAAACACAAGACAACAACAAGTAGTAACAGAAAACTAGGGATACGAAAAAAAATACGGAAGGCACCAAGTGGTGTATCAAAGCTACTGCTACAAACAAGGACAACACTCGACCACCTAACCCTTTACCTTAATTCTCAACCTTCACACCTTCCTATCCATGGTCATGTCCTCAGTGAGCTGGAGCAATGCCATATCTTGCCTAATCACCTCACCCAATAATTCTTCAGCCTACCTCTACCTCTCCGTTGGCCCTCCCATGCAAGCCTCTCACACCTCCTCACCGGAGCGTCAGTGCCTCTCCTCTTCACATGCCCGAACCATCTAAGTCTCGCCTCCCACATCTTGTCCTCCGAAAGGGCCACATCCATCTTGTCCCGAATAACTTCATTTTTAATTTTATCTAACCCGGTATGCCCGCACATCCACCTCAACATCCTCATCTTCGCCACCTTCATCTTCTAGACATGGGATGTCTTGACCGGTCAACACTCTGCCCCATACATCATTGTCGGTCTGACCACCGCTCTATAGAACTTACCTTTAAGTTTTGGTGCACATTCCTATCACACAAAACACCGGAAGCGAACCTCCATTTCATCCATCCTGCCCCAATACAGTGTGTGACATCATCGTCAATCTCCCCATTCCTTTGTATAATAGACCCAAGGTACTTGAAACTTTCTCTCATCTTCGTCCTCTTGCTGAGTCGGGCCACTAAACCTGCACTCCACGTATTCTGTTTTGGTCCTGCTCAATTTAAAACCTTTAGACTCCAAAGTCTGTCTCCAAATCTCTAACCTCTCGTTAATACCACAACGTGTCTCGTTAATCAGTACAATGTCATCTGCTAACAACATGCACCACGACACCTCCCCTTGAATGTGATGCGTCAGCGCATCGATCGCCAGGGCAAATAGAACTGATGCAACCCCATCACAACCTGGAATTTTTCCGAGTCCCCTCCCACTGTCCTCACCCGAGTCTTAGCACCCTCGTACATGTCCTGAATAGCCCTAATGTATGCAACAGGAACGCCTCTAGCTTCCAAACATCTCCACAACAACTCTAAACTTAAGATCAGTATCAGACCCTTAGCTGACGATTAGCCCGACTATTGATTTCTATTTGATGCTTATTGAACTTTTACTTGGAGTGCTTCAACGCTGCAGCAAATGCACATAGAAGTATTAGAACTTTTAGGATAAAACTAGCCCTTGTTACTTTAGTTGGATTCTTCGTATAATAACCTTATCTGACGAATCAGAGCCTCGCCCAACAACACTCTACCTTCCTCATCCTTGATGCATTTCACTTGGGGAGGTCACGGGTCTTCCTCTCTCGCACCTTGGCTAACCTGTACAGCTTCTTGTCCCCTCCTTTTCCTCCAAGTTCTTCATACAAGCGCTCAAATGCGGCAGTCTTGGCCGCAGTAACTTCTAACTTTGCTTCCTTCTTAGCCACCTTATACCGCTCCCTGTTCGTCCTCTTCTCCTCCTCGTCCATGTTTTCCACATACTGGTAGATAAACTAAGACTTACCTATATATTCCTCTCCCTGTTTAATCTCGAGTGATTTCCAGTATGTTTCTGCATCGATGTTAATCAGTAAACTATTTTGCAGTGGATATGGAACAGTCCAAAGATGTGTATGAAAATTGTGAACAATCTCAGAAAGGCCAGAAAGATTATGAGAATACATCTAATGAAGGTAATATTTGTTCCTTTGAGAAATAATATGCTCGTGTGCCAAAATTATGATATGCTGTAGGCAGTAGGCATAGAATTATATGTGCACGTCTGATTATACCATTGATGCGGATGAGTGTATTGTCTGTCAGGAGAGGAGAAAATAATGAAGATAAAGATCAAAGGTCGTCGCCGCCTTTGCAAAATTTCAGAGGACAACAATGACAGTGAGGAAAAGAAGCTGAAGGACAATGAAGAGTCTGGATTTCTCGAGATAACAGATTTTGATTCACCTCCTCCGCAGGTGAAAAATGCAGTTCAGAATGAACATGGTAGTTCTGGGAGCGAAATAAGGGATATCCTGAATGATTTAAGTTCGAGACTTGAGATTTTATCCATTGAGAAAAAGAGGGCACTGAAGCCCAGTGATTTGACTAAGAAGGATGAAATTCCGGATTACCAAAGTGCTGGTTCCTCATTTTCACTTTCTTCTGGTTCCTCATCTGATTCAATCAAGGAGTCTAGGATTGGAGGAGAAATTCACGAGGAGTGTCTGAAGGAGATCGATTTCGGGGATGAATCCAAGAACGACTATGTGGTCCGGAAGTTCAATGATACAAGGTCTTCAGTTGGAGCACCAAAGAGGAAAGAAGTTAAGCAGATGGTTGGAAAATCACAGCCCATGAAGAACTCTTTATCTGCCTACAAATTTCTGGAAGAAGGAGACAGTAATGACAGTGATGGTGATTGTGTGGTTGTTGGTGACAAGAGTGCTATTACTCAAGTGGGAAGACATAACAGGAAGGCTAGACATGAGCGTAAATTTTCAGATGACTTTGACTCACGTGATTTTGTTTCAGAGGAGGATCACACTTACACACTCAGTGGACCAAAGTTCAATTACGGGTTACCTGGTAAAGTTGCCAAAATGCTGTATCCTCACCAGCGTGATGGTTTGAAGTGGCTTTGGTCTCTTCACTGTCTGGGTAAGGGTGGTATTTTAGGCGATGACATGGGTTTGGGAAAGACCATGCAGGTAAAAGCCAAAAGTCTTAATTTTGTATTTCTTCCATCTTCAAAAGTATAATGTTCCACAAAATAATTCTGAAGTAGCTTTTTCTACTTTTGCCATGTTTTAGATATGTGGCTACATAGCTGGATTGTTTTATTCAAAGTTGATAAAGAGGGTGTTGATTGTAGCTCCCAAAACTTTGTTGCCCCATTGGATCAAGGAATTAACTGCTGTAGGGCTTTCTCAGAAAATAAGGGAGTAAGGCGTCTTGCTTTAATGTTGTTGTCTTATTGATTTCAACTTTGACTTCAACTGGTAGTATGAAAAGAGAAGTGTTCATGGTACTTTCTTGGTGCAGATATTTTGCGACTAGTGCAAAACTCCGGAATTATGAGCTTGAATACGTTCTTCAGGTTTCATCTTCTATACTCAGTAAAACTTTGCAAGTTCATCACGTTTAGTCTGTTTCGTACTGGAACTATATAAAATAAGGATTCCATTCCATGCTAATGTTCCATAAACTGCTTGAGCAGATAGAAGTTATCTTAATTGTAATGTATTCGTTGGGACCGCATGCAAAGAAAGAGAAGAGTCTACTACTTGCATGGGCTTTAATTATCTCTTCCTCTCTCATTTGCTATTAGATTATACCTTTTAGTATAAAGACGAGTTATTGATACAGCTTCATGCATTTTATATGTGGGTGCATGTTTGGGGAACTTTTGACTTGACATATAACTGTTGGATATCTAAAGTTTCAATGGACTTTCATAAGTTGGGTTATATTAAGTTCTGTTTTCTGGCATTGGTTTAACTTATGATTACTTCTTCTCTACTTGTTATTTATTTTTTCATTTATGCAGGACAAAGGCATACTCCTCACAACATACGACATTGTAAGAAATAACGTAAAGTCTTTATGTGGTGATCAGTATTTTCTTGACCGAGATGAGGAGTTGACATGGGATTATATTATTCTTGATGAGGTGCTTCTTGATTATTATTTAACTGTTTCTAACGTCAATGCATGGCAATTGTCATTTTGTTTCAATTAATTAGCAGAGATGAGATGCTACTTCCATTTTGGTGGTGTTGAACAAATATTGTGCATTAAGAAACCTTAGTTCAATCCAGAAGTGAAACATCATCTCTTTTAGTCACTTTTTAGGAAGACATGTTTGATTATAGGGAAATTTCACTCTTATGCTATGTGCAAAAGGACTTTTTATTTGGTAGATTACATATCTGATGTGGTTCAACACTCAGGCCATCTGAAATTATAAGCATTCTAGTGTTATACTTGTCTACTAAGGAACCTTGATTTCATTAGGCCTGGTTGGTGCATGATCATAGCCCCGGGGAAACATGATATGATCAGCTTCCTAGGCCTAATAACTTGGGAAGGGTGCGTGATATATCTTAGCTGCTTGAACATTCATAACTGCTGCTGGAGCAGCAAGATAATAGGCCTCATTTAAATATGCCATGATCTCCCTTTGAGTATGTGTTAAATTCGATTTAAATTGTTTAGCATCTCAATTATTTGCCTTAAAGCTTTGATTTTTGTTGATGGACTTCTTTTGAAAAGAAATAGTATATGCATGGATGGCAAATATATATCCTTGCGGTTTTATTACAAGTTTATAATTGTGAATGTATAAGCCTCTTAAAGCTTGAATTTTTGAAATATCAGGGGCATCTCATAAAGAATCCCAGTACACAGAGGGCTAAAAGTTTGCATGAGATTCCTTGTGCTCATCGTATCATTATAAGTGGCACACCTCTTCAAAACAACCTCAAGGTGTTATATACTATTACCTTTTTTTTATGTCTATCACGCTATGATGTCAGTTGAAATCATAGAAGCAAGTTAATAATGTGTTTTGCTCTCTTTTCCTATATTCCTACCCCATCCTTACCCAAATAGGAGTTATGGGCTCTATTCAACTTCTGCTGTCCTGGGCTGCTGGGTGACAAACAATGGTATACCGACATGTTCAAATACAATCTGCTTATATTGAAACATTGGGCTCAAATGACATGAAGCTACTTCTATTAAAGGTTCAAAGAGAAATATGAGCATCCCATTCTTCGTGGAAATGATAAAAATGCTTATGACAGAGACAAGCGTATTGGCTCAGCAGTTGCAAAGGTGATTGCTAAACCAATCTTTTATACTCTACATATGCTAGTTTCTTCCGTGTTCTTATGTTTCTTGATTATCTTCTTCTTTGCAAGGTTAAATATCTACACCATTTAAATTATGTTGTGATATCTTTCCATCCATTGTAGTTGTTATTGTTGATCATGAAAAATTCATGTATTCTGAGAACTTTCCTCTCACTCTAGAATAAATATTGGTGTTGCTCTTAGAAGTAAATACACTAGTCTTTTTTGACAAAGCTATAGTAGTAAATTCAGTTCATCTTTTCCATTCTCTCTCTCTCTCTCTCTCTCTCTCTCTCTCTCTCTCTCTCTCTTTTTCTTTTAACTCTCCTCTGAGCAAAAGCAGAAAAATGATAAAGCTAGATAGAAAATGTAGATATCATTCTGTTTTTCACAATATAGGCCATGGATATGCTTTGGGATTTGGAGTATTAGTGTTTTTTATTACATGTCTTGGTGTTGTTTTTTATTTGGAGAAGATAGCTGATTGTCATTTGCCTTCTCAAGCTTTAGAGTTGTATTCTGGAAGCTGTCAAGTTGGGGTTTCCTGGGTCAGGTAATACTGTGACATTGGTCAGAATATTGTGCTTCTGTTCTTTGTTAATCGCCTTAAGTTGTGAAGTGATTAAGCGATATAACACACAACTCAATGAAGGCGGTTTGTCTGAGATGTTGGTTGCCAGGTTTCCCAAGCTTGAATGATTTACACTATGTTTGATGAATGTACATCTGATATAGAAACTGGATCCAACGTTCTTCTCAGTTCCTAGCTTAATAGCTAAATTGGTCAGTCAAGACAGAGTGGTTCAATATTAATATTCATCTCTTTTGGATATAAAAGAGAAGCAAGGCTTCTTGTATAAGAGGTTTTAGCCTATATGTATAAGGTGAAGGATCCTATAATTTCGCCTAATTAATGCAAAAGATTTTACAATGTGCTGCTCTCATGATTCTGTACAACTAATCTGGACATATTTTGACACTCCCTCAAAAGCTGGAACATATAGGTCTTAAGCTTGCCACATTTATGCTTGTTTCTCAGACCTTGAAGCCCCTTGGTGAACGTATCTGCCTTTATTTGAACTAAAAACATTGATCAAGATGAGTCTAGACTGGATTTTTCACGAATAAAATGACAACTAATCAAATGTTTTGGTTCTTCAAGAAATACCAGACCTTGAAATCATACGGGTACTTGCTTTTTATCCATGACCGGAAAGTGAAAAGAATATACCTATCATGAGGCAAAGAGAGACATGATTCTAGTTCTGTCACTATGTATGAGAATACGCATTGGAAGGATGTTCATAATTAATACGTGCATATATTTTAGATTAATATTGCACTATATGGTTTATAAATCGTGTAATTTTCTGGTATGGGTCAATTTATGCTATTGTGATCTATGTTTAATTTCAATTTTTTTGTTATGTCTCTGTTTTTGAAATCCATGTTGGGGTTACTGGCTTGTAGCAGATGCTTAATCCCACTAAAATTTTGTTATTGTGTGTTGTACAGGAATTGAGGGAACACATTCAACCATATTTTCTGCGACGTCTCAAGAGTGAGGTATTTTCTGATGATTCCTCGACTGGCGCAAAACTTTCCAAGAAAAATGAGATTATTGTGTGGCTTAAATTGACGAATTGTCAGGTACAAGTTTGTTTCCATCACTTGTACAGTTTTTCATTGATTTGTCTCTTAAAGTAACTTGTGCAAATAGTCTTTTCTTCCTGATAGATTATTTGGAGTTTTTCCTAATGTTATACCTTACTGCATTGTCCAGCGGCAACTCTACACAGCTTTCTTGAAGAGTGAGATTGTCCTCTCAGCCTTTGATAGCTCCCCACTGGCTGCACTTACTGTAATGTTCAGATGAACTTTCTTCCATGCCTGGTTATTTCACTAGTTTTTACTGGATATATTCAACATGATCAGTAGTAATATTTCCGTTTGGAATTTGCTCTATGTATATCAACAACAACAACAACGACCCAGTAAAATCCCACTAGTGGGGTCTAGGGAGGGTAGTGTGTACGCAAACCTTACCCCTACCCCGAGGGAGTAGAGAGGTTGTTTCCGAAAGACACTCGGCTCAAGAAGACGAAAAAAGACAATATCAGTACCACCAACAGATACCATAGGAATAATAACAACATTATAAAGACCAGAAAATAGATGAAAAGCAAAGTCGATAGCCATTAAATAGACCCGGCACTATGAAAATTTGCTCTATGTATATCATCTCTCTCTATTGCTTATAAAGAATGCTAAGCAAATGAATACTTGCATGACCTTGATACACCAGATAAAGTAGACTCAGCTGCCAAACCACCAGAAACACAGCTGAGCTGTTAGGCAACAACTGTAATTTGAATTATTGGTTGGGGACACATATACCTTTAATCCCCTTTTAGAAGCAAGATTTTGGGTTCAAAATTCATAGCTGGAAACAAAAGCAAAATGACAAGGCAGGTCAGACTAGTTACTCTATACTTTATCAATAGAGAGAGACAGAGAACCACTGATCTTGTCTCCCTAACATTTAGGAAACTTGAAATTGGGGCTTCCAAAAAGTTTGTTGAAGCGTCGTTTCTTCCCTAACAATTGTTATTGTTGTTTATATCCCTACTCCAGTTTCATTAGGCACTTCTCAATTTGTAATGCATGAATCTCAAAGCTCCAGATCACTTACCTTTTCCATTGTTATCTTTTTTCTTTCTTCTCTAGGTATTTCTCTCTTCCTTTCACCTGCATGTATATTTGTATCTATTTCTTGGGCACAACTAGGCTTCATTAAAGGATGCTGGGCTTGTTCTTAAACTTAACTTTGCCTATGTCTTTGCTAGGGGCTTTTGTAGTAGAAATCAGACTAAATTATAAACAACGTACATTCTTGTAGCATTATCAATATGGGATGGAGACTTCACTTATCTCTTAAGATTCTGATTTTTTTTTTTTTTTTTTTTTTTTTTGCTTTTCACATTTGGTTCGTACTTTGCCCTTTCCCACGTTTTCACATTCTGTTTGTACCTATTATAGGGGTACATACTTTGTCCTATGTCCTTGCTATCGGCCTATCTTGATTTCAATCATAGAATCCTCCCTATTCAAATATACCTTTTGCATAATTACTTATGTGTTGTGCATGGATGTTTTCATCGCTTCTGGTATTCTCTCTTAATTAATTTAGTTTTCCTTTGCTGCCCATCCATAGCCATCACATTTTATTTGTTTAGTGGTAAATACCGATCACCTCCCTTATATTGGGTTATTTGAAAGTTCACATGTAGCTTCCCTATCTTTCAAAATTGTTGGCGTCGATCTACCTTTGTACTTTGTTGTTCATTCTGTTGTCTGGTTCAAAGCAAGCTTGTTTCTTTATTTCTTAGTCTTGCAGATGACATATTCATAATATGTTTGTCAAATCTTACATGAGACTCAATTTATATGGAACAGATCTTGAAGAAAATATGTGACCATCCACTACTACTAACAAAGAGGGCAGCAGAAGAAGTTCTGGAGGAGATGGATTCAACATCAAACAAGGATGACCGTGCTGTGGCAGAGAGATTGGTTATGCAAATGGCAAATGTCACTGAGAAACTTGACGAGGAAGTGACACATGATGTTTCCTGCAAGATAACATTTATACTGGCTTTGTTGGTGAGATGTCAACAGCAGAAGTGATGTTCTATCTATCTTGGCAATAACTTGTCTTTATAATTAAAATGCTTCTTCATACAGGACAATTTGATTCCTGGTGGGCACAATGTGCTTATCTTTTCTCAAACACGCAAGATGCTTAATCTACTCCAGGTTGTTGTCATGTTCATATATTGGTTTTCCAAATGGCGTGCATAAGTTAATACTTGCGCATATTTTTGCATCACTTCTTAATTTTTGTTGCTCTAATCTGTATTCGATCACTTAATTTGCCCCAGGACGCTTTAATATCCAATGGTTTCCAGTTCATGAGGATAGATGGAACCACCAAGGCTACTGACAGATTGAAGATTGTTAATGTTTGTCTTCTCCTATGTCTTGATATTAATCCTCCATAAACTTTTACATTCTGATTTTCTCTGCCAATTTTATAGGATTTCCAAGAGGGTCACGGTGCTCCAATATTTCTTTTAACTTCTCAAGTTGGCGGTCTAGGTCTTACACTCACAAAAGCAGATCGAGTGATTGTGGTTGATCCAGCATGGAATCCAAGGTACACTCTTTGAATGACTTTTATTATCTTCTTAGAGTTTATTGATGACTGACATGTGGTGTCTAATTATCTTGTAGTTGATAAAATAAATGTTTTAGAGTACCCAGAGAATTTAATGTTTTAGAGTCCTCAAACTTCTACTAACTTCCTGGTCCTCTTTCTTTAGATCCTCAAAACTTATGCGGTACCCATAACCATGTTCGTCAAAAAAGGCACCATTAAGAATGTCTTTTTTTGTTATCTAGATTGTTTATGAGGTGATGCCATAATCTATTTTGTTTGTTTTTTATATTTATTCTTAGTCAAGGGCAACTAATTCATTGCTTAGATGTAAAGTATTACTTTAGGTGAAGAATAAGGTCCTCGTGTGCCTTCATTTTTAGTAAGAGTATAACCCAGGAATTACTATGTCTCGCATATGCCACACATAAATCGGAATATTCTCCAAGGAAAAGCTTGGATCGTACTACCAAAAGGCTACATGCAGATGATAAAGCTTCTATATGACAATGTTCCTAGTGTCTTCTGTGATTTGTACGAGTTCTTGTAGTTGAACTTTATGCTATCTTTATGGTAAATACTACTATTTGTTTTTTATTGCTGGATTTGGATTGTGATTTGGCTGCACTTCTTTTCATATGCGTTTTCTTAGAAAAAAGTGTACATACTCCAGTTTCATGTAAAAGTGTGTTACTGCCTCCATGCCCTATTAGATAAATTTGTCTGTCTGGGAAAATCAAAGATTAAAATTTGACTTTTGTATTGTGTTAATGTTAGTAGATGAAGTAACACTCCTATTACAAAAAGAATGATGGGGTTCGGAGTAGAGGGTCAAACCATTTTATTCAATCTCAATTTGGACATCGATTTGTTTACTTTTAAAAATAAAATTTACATATTTAGAATCTAAAGGATGTAGTCACATCAGATGAGCACTTACCAATAGTAGATCTCATTTGACCACATTGATGAACCAAATGATACTTGATATCTTTCCTCTATTTGTGTTATTATTTGTTAAAATCCAGGATGCACATTGTTTGAACGGCAATGTTACTCCATATTCTGCTACTAATTATTGTATCAGGCCTATAATAGCCACCTAAGTGCTTGCTGTAAAGTGCTTCTTCTTCTTCTTTCGTTCTTCCCATACTCTGAATTTTCTGTTAGGGATTAGATAATAGCCATTTACTTCCAACTTGCAGCACGGATAGCCAAAGTGTTGATCGCGCCTACAGAATTGGGCAGACGAAGGATGTTGTTGTTTATAGATTGATGACTTGTGGCACAGTTGAAGAGAAAATTTATAGGAAACAGGTACATATTTTGTATTTATACTTGATTGAGTTGTGGTAAAGATACAATTGGCTAATGATGAATGAGTGATTTTCAATAGTTGTGACCCTAAGTATTTAATGCATCAACCGCTAAGTGCTTATTATGGTTGGCTATCTTGAGAAGTAAAGTAAGCCTTCTCTTATGTTACTACACTAATGCCTATTCTGATGGAGTGTAGGCTAACATTATAGTCTCTGTAGCTAATTGCATGGTCCTTGTGTCATTAAGAACTCTAAAATCAAAGATCTGCTTTGTCATGTGTGTGAAATGAGAGAAGGAAAGAGAAATTCTTATTGAAATTGGTTGTTCACAAAAATTGGGCTTGCGTTTATACAACTTCTAGTCTATGTATAAAATAAGTAATTATTCATTATGTACAGTATTCAAGTATTCTTTAAGTTATTTCATTTATTCTTGACTTTCAACCATTTGCAATATTCAAGTTACTTCCAAGAGCAAAGGCAATATGGTTTTGTTATTTAGCTCCTCTATAATGCACATTTCAAGGAAGATGAGTTTTACATCAGTGTTTTCATCATCTAATACTCTGGTACAGGTATACAAAGGGGGATTGTTCAAAACAGCAACTGAGCACAAAGAACAAATCCGTTATTTCAGTCAACAGGTATATGCTTAGATGGATATTCTAAAATTTATATTTGGTTTATCTAGCTGCCGATATTAACTGCTCTGATTGGCTTGTATGGTCAACTTTTCAGGATCTTAGGGAACTTTTTAGCCTTCCTAAGGGTGGTTTTGACATATCAAATACTCAACAACAGTTGAATGAAGAGCATGATCATGAGCACAAAATGTAATGTGTTTATATCTCATGTGATTTTGAGTGATTGTTCTCCTAATGAGCTGTGATAAGATTCAGATTGTTTCTCAGGGCTTGTGCCTCTTAAAATCAGCAATAGCTTATGATTATTTTCACAAGCCAAGTGGTGCTTTTGTTGTCAACTAGTTTTTACAATGATGCTCATTTTGCTGCAGGGAAGGAGCTTTGAAGGCCCATGTAAAGTTTTTGGAGACGCTGGGTATAGCTGGAGTTAGCAGCCACAGTTTGCTTTTCTCAAAGGCAGCGCCTGCGCCAGCTGTTGAAGATGAGGACGAAGGGAAAATGTAAGTTCAAGTGTTTTACACTATTTCGCAGATGATACTACTTTATATTCTACTCATCCTAAACGGACTAGCAATATACTATTGGGGGAGTCAAACTAGTTTTTTATTTGTATTTTACTTTTTCAAACATTTTAAAATACTTATAACTGTAATATGTGATTTATTTTATTTTATGAATTTCAAAATATGTAAATTTCCTTTCTAAACTTAAGATATCTATGTCCGAGTTCACATAGAAAATTAGATGAGCTGACCCTTGTACCCCAGCTTCATTTAACTAATAATGTTTTGAACTTCCATATTTTCTATAATCAAACATTATGTATATTATAACTATATTCTTTCTCTTGTACTGGTATGGCACACAATTCAAACGGGTAGCTTAAACTCCATGTTAGTTGAACATAAAAAGGACTGAGGAAGTATGTGGAATCTTACTCAGCTTTATTTCCCCCTCTTGCCCCTCACCACACATGAAATGTGGAATCCTACTTAGCTTCAACCCCCCTTGCCTCACTACACACGTGCACATATAATCCTCATCCAAGGAACATTGGAAGAAAACATAGGATTATATTATTATGGTATTTTCAGGAGGGAGCGGCTGTTTAGTTGAAGCACACAAGGACTCACTAAACCAATAGAAACTAATTTGTCTGTGTCTTCTTAAGATCAGTTGTGATGGCTTCTGAACTCAACACATTGGGACTCATCTGACCATTGGAAGCACAACTTGAAACATACTAGGACTTCGAGTGAGACTTTGAATCAATGCAATTAAAACTCATTGCTTCTCATGGCTGAAGTTATGCAATTTTAATTAAAATACTTATAATTAAAAGTAGAACAGCTATAGTTCTACTTTTGTTTCCATGATTCTCTTTTTCTTTTTCTAGATGATTCTTTCAGGTATGCAACCTTGTTTCTTTTTGCTGATTCTGCTTATAATAAAAAAATTACTCTTGCAACGTTTGTTACCATGCCATTGCTTACCTTTTTGTTACCATCATCTGTTATAGAGTTTTTCTTTTCTACCTGGGTGCAGTGCAAGTAGGACGGCATTCGTGGGAAACTCATCATCGCACTCATCAGTCGAACGTGCTGTTGATGCGTATGACTCATAAAAACTTCAACTAGTAATTGCAAATCTATCTCTCGGTTTTTAATTTGAATTCTTAGAAATGGTTCTTCCAGGGGGCAGTATGCTTTTAAGCCGAAGGATGTGAAATTACAGGATAAGTCTGTACCTACTAGGATTGGTCCTACAGAATCTGATATCAAGGAGAAAATCAGACGGCTTTCTCATATGTTTGGAAACAAGGTACTGGCTGATACTTATATTATAGTCTAACTTAGGAAATCTTTAATAATCTATGCTTCTATTAAAGTCTGGTAATGAGCAGCTATCTCACTTCGTCTTTTAAATTTTCAGGAAATGATCTCCAAGTTACCTGATAGAGGGGAGAGGATACAGAAGCAAATTGCAGAACTTAATAAGGAGCTGAAGAATATTAGAATGGAAAAAGAGAACAGGGATGAAGTTATTGACTTGGATGACATATCAGGCCGATTCCATAGGGTTGTAAATGTGTAAATATTGCTCACTATACTTCATTAGACACTTAAAAGTGGAAGCCATTTTTGCTAAAAAAAAAAACTCTTTTGCAATCTGTCCTCTTTTCCATTTGGGTTCACATTGTAATTTTGTTGAGGAAATGAGTTACCTTTGCAAAATGTATGGTCTTATAATATCCTTTTGCAGTAAATGTTGTCCTATTTTTTATATCAGTTTTTTATTGCGCTGCTGCACACCGCCAGTAACGAACATCTAACGCAGCACTCGAGCCACCATTTCATCTTTTTTTTTACAATCATGACCACGCATTTCTTTTCTTCTCCTTCTCTTCCCACATTAAGCCAAAAGTTTTTTTTTTCCGATGCGAGTCAGTTAGGGAAGACGAGGGTTTTGATCTTCTGATATCAAACGTAATTCATTGCTAAGTATTTTTGTGTTCGTCATTTTTAAAAATTGTTCAAAGTTTAACCAGTTTTGGCAAATTCCAAATTGAACCTGCTTCTTCTTCAGAGCTTCATATCTAAAGTTGCAAAGCCCCGAAGTTTGAAAAGTCAAAGTTCAAATTCAGATATACGCCTGAGATATGAAGTTAGGCATTGGTATAGCCCCCTTCAAACTAGAAGGCCTGAATTTAGAAACTTCACACTCGCGATGTTTGAGTTGATTTTGAGACAACTTTAAATTTTTTATAAATTTCAGCTTTTTTAAAAATAGGATCCTATAAACGGCCATTTGTGCAATCGTCAGAAAACAAAAAAGTGCGGTTCATACCCTAGCTTTATAGGCGAAGACAAATAAAGGTGGGAAACCAAAAGACTTGGCGTTATACGTAAAAAAGTGAGTAGGACGAAAAGTTGAGAGAGAGAATCTCTAGCACAACAACAAAGGCCCACTAAGATATTAGTTGGAATTAAGGGGGGCGTTCGGGCCGTTTGAATTGGAGATGAAAATTTTGGTTTGGATTTTTGATTTTCGGATTGAAGAATTGAAAATCCAAATAAATTCGGATTGGACCGAATTTTGTTAAATTCGGATTCGAATTAATCAGTTTGGATATTTTGGATTTTCGATTTTGAACTTATAAGTTAGAGATGTTTTTTTTTTCTTGCGATAATTAACATTCAAATGAAGTATTTATCTTAAATTACCTAAAAAGTTCCTCATTCTCATCGCAATCATCCAAATAAAGTATTAATTCAAGTAATGAAATCATCATCAAGGAAATACAACAAAGACATTAGTAAGGCCGATCAGACGCAGCAATAGTAAAATCATATCCAAATGAAAAGTATTTTGATAGTAACTTAATATAATTAGTATTGAATATATGAGATTATGTCTAATGAGTAGCATATTAGGCTTGTTACTATTGACATATCAATAATATACTAAATATAAATTATAAAAATTTCGGATTTTCGGATATCCAAAAATCTGAAGTACCAAATCCAATATCCAAAAATTTTAAAAATTAAATCTGAAATCCAATCCGTAATCCGAAAATTTCGAATTTCGGTTTGGCTTTAAGGCTTGCCCAAACTTTACCCACCCCTAGTTGGAATAATATGAACCCAAACTCTAAAGCTTTAATAACTTGTCATATGCTTTAATAACTTGTCATAAACATACGAGGACTATTCAAATCATAAACTTCTAATTTCCGTTCTAATTACGTCATTTATAGTTTCAGATATCATAATTACATTATTTACTTAAATTTTTCCAACGAGGAACTTATTGAGAAAAATATAGCAGTAAAGTGCAATTTGGCCTGTGTACTTGTTTGTGTTCTCCGTAACTGTAAATAGTATAAGCGTAAGGTCTTCACTGTCACTCTGAATCCTAATTATATATTTGCAGTGACCTAATAAAGAAGTACAAAATAAAGAATCAAATAAACATGGAAATTGGCAAAAAATAATCATAATCTCTAAACTTATAGCTTAAAAAAGCATGATTAAAATTAATTGTGATAAGTTTTTACCAAAAAAAATGTAACCGAATATATGTAAATATTCTCAAAAAATGCAATCTAAAATTAAAGTTGCAGTACGAGGTCAAAAAGTAGAAATCCAGAAACGGTTAAACCTCTCTATTGACATACTAGAGTCTGTTTATATCAATCTGATTGTCTCTCAAGAAGCAGACAAACAACAGTAGACTACTACAGTTATTTTCTTCCGACTAAAATATGAACTCGGAAGTATAATTACACCTCAACTTTCGATTTGATTTACAATCACTCACCTGCGAGCATCTGCTGATCATTTGCTCATTCAGATAACTTACCAACTTTTGGCAGCATTGTTACTACACTGGGAAAAAAAATTGTGGAAAAAATCAGCCCAGGCAGGGGAAGGAGGAGGTCAATAGCTGAAAACCTCTCGTACCAGGACCCAGCAATGGGGCAATCAATGAAGAAGGGAGGCTCAGTATTTACAGAAGAAAGGCTATTTGATATAGCCATAGAAACCTATCATAGGAATGGCTAGTCGAAACTTGAAGAGCGACTAAACCTCCCTAGCAAATAATCCTCCACGGAAATGGTTGGTCCTGTGCTGTTACAGGAAAGTGGGGACTCATCCTCCAAATTCATCAATGCAAGATTAATAAAGGATTGTATGTTTGACGCTGGTTGTTCACCATCAACAGCATCTACTTCCTCTGAAGCTTTGCCTTCTTCTCTCGCCCACTTAATTGTTTCCGTGTCACCTTGGAGGAGTTTCACCACCTGTTTTATTTTTTATGCGGTTAAATATTACAAAATAAAACAAGGCAGCAGCAGATTGTGGTATACAATAACCTCAAGTTGAATAGCAGACGCAGTTTACTCACGATGTCAATTTGAGGTCTAAATCCAGGAGCTCGTCTGATGCAAAGTGATGCAGCTAGGACCATTCTCTCAAATTGATCATGGTCATAAGCGTCTATCATGCTAGGATCTAGCAACTCCCTCATTTTCCCACCCTTCAGAACTTGTTTCGCCTGAAGATCATTATCAACAATTTGCAAAGCTCAATCTACTATGCACTGGGAAGAAAAAGGATACTCTATTCATTAATTGCAAAGATGACAACTTACCCACATGACTAAGCTTTCCTGACCTTTCCCATTTCCGTTATCAATTGGCTTTTTACCAGTCAAAAGCTCAAGGAGAACAACACCAAATGCATAGACATCAATCTTTTCAGTTATCTTTCCTTGCATAAAGTACTCTGGAGCCAAGTAGCTGCAATACAAGATTAGTTAGAACAAAGGCTCCTATTTTTATATGAAGTGGAGTGGCTAAATGTTATCTGAAATCAAAATGAAAAACTTTAACTTACCCAAATGTTCCAGCAACATCAGCACTATCCAAATGATATGAACAACTTGAGGCCAATGTTGCAAGTCCAAAATCTGAAAGCTGAATGCAAAACAGCTATTAATACTAGTTATTCAAAGCAAGATGTAACACCCTACGGAAGAAGAATAAATTACCTGTGGCACAAAATCATCAGACAGGAGAATGTTTGAAGATTTCACATCCCTATGAATTATGGGGCCATCAGCTGCATTGTGTAGGTGGTCCAGTGCCTCAGCAACACCCAAAGCAACCTTGTACCTATCTTCCCAGCTAAGTGAATTTTGATCCCTTTCAGAACCTAGTATTTTATATCGTTGGTCAGTATAACAAATCAAGAGGGGAAAAAAGCCTCCAAACAAGCAGGAAATATTTTGTTAAGATACCGTGGAGATTCTCTTCTAAGCTTCCTCTGGATAACAGATCATAAACCAACAGAAGGTTGTTCTCCTCTAAACAAAACCCAAACAGTGAAATAATGTGTATGTGGTGCAGAGTCGTAATTATTTCAATCTCTGAACGAAATTGCTTTGCCACAACTTTTGAAGGCTTCAATATTTTTACAGCCAGCTGCTTGCCGTCTGGAAGGCACCCTTTGTAAACCTTACTGCTGCCTCCCTTTCCAATCAAATTCTCTACAGAAATAGTTACATTTAGTAAAAGTGAAGAATGTATGCCAAGAATTTCAAAATTCAGAAAGGTCGGGACATACCAGGCAGGAAACTAGAAGTTGCTGAACAAAGCTCCTGGTAGCTGAACAATCTGCAAATAGACGAGTACCTCTCAGTAAGACCCTCCAGTTCCTCAGGAAGGATAATAAAGCGCTCATCTGAAAGAGCACTAGCATCACTTCCAAAAGGAATAATTGCTCCCTTCTCTTCATCCAACTTTGTACGATGAGGCTCATCCTTGTCAGATACACTCTGTTTATGATCAGGGTAGATAGCTGCAAAAGATTGCCGACTTGGTCGTTTCCAAACCCATTGCATCATAGATGACCTTTTCGTAGGAGATTTTTCAGATGCCACTACGTTGTGAAGAAACACTCGTCGAAGCAGTGCCCACCGAGACTTTGATTGATGGACTTCAACACTCCTAACAGGCACTAAAGCCATAGCATTGTTCTCAGGACACGAGTTTTTTTCCGCAGCTTTTTTAGGTGTTAAGCTCAAAGGACTTTTTCTCAATGTCTTCCTTCTCTTGAATCTTGATTCGGGCACATCTGAGTCACTAGACTCATCTCCAACTGATGAAGCACCTGAGTCCCTTTGATAGACGATCTTGCCATTGTCAACAGCAATAACTGAGATGCTCTTTGCCACTTTCCTAGCACAGTACTTTGCAATTGACACTGATGACCGGATGGTATGATGGTTGCCTGAAGTCCCAACAATCAAATTTGTAGCACTCTCCAACTTCGCTTCACGAGCAAGAACTTTACGAACTGGTGATCCTCGACAGACTTTAAGCTTCAAATGCACCTGAACAGAGTTCATCTTAATTCAGATTCTATTATTTTTTTTAAAGAAAAGAAGTTGGATTTGGCTCCTCTTACTAGGCAGCAGACGAACAGAAAAAAAACTACACAAATCTGAAATCTACTGTACTGTAATCAAACTAACTTGGATCTAAATTTTAGAAACACCACTAATTTTTTTCCTTTTCTATTTCCTACTTCCTGTTCTGTTAGAGTAGATTGTAATTTCTGTGAAGTTATCCACATAGTGAAAGGAAGACGGAAAAAAACCTGCTTTAAATTGCAGAAGCCTTCATAAGCAGCCAGCATCGAGTCAAATGTCTTCACCAATGCAATAGGCTCTGGTTTTTCTTCAACAATATAAGAAAAAAGTATATATTCAGTATTGCAGTCCAGAAATATTATAGACAACAAAAAAAATCATCATCCTCATCAGAAGAAAGCAAATGAAAATGAAAAAAATGGTGAGAAATTATCCAAAAAGTTGCCAGCAATTGTCAAATGAAATAAATAGCGAAAACAATTTTTTTTACCAAAAAAAATAAAACAGAAATTGCCATAACTATTATCCATCAAATTAAACTAAAGATACCCATTAGCCATTACATAAAAACTAGGGTATTCGAACTAACCTACAACGATTTCCACAAAACAAAAATAAATAAATTACACAAATTTTGGACTGATTTATTTATTTACCAGTAGTATTTGGATCGAGAACATGAACAGCAACAACATGATCTCCAGGCTGAGCAACCTTAACCAAAGCCCACGTCAGCAACTCTTTACTCCTCGAATCTAACTTCACTCCCACCACTGCCACCACCCTTCCACCGCCGCCCACATCTTCTCCGGCGCCACTATTTTTATCACTATAATTAATAATATTACTGTCGCTTTCCACAATACTACAGTTACCAGTACACACTTTCATTGTGATTTGTAGCGAAAAGGGTGCAGTGTGTAATGGTGTGTTTTTCGCTTTCTCTCTTTCTCTCTCTAGAAATGCATTGAGAGAAAGAATCGCACACTGCACTTTTTTGTGTGTGTGTATGTATAAATTAGGAAAAAGAGAAATGATGAATTGATTACTCCCCATATACAACTGATTTTGTCAGAAAGGGTAATGGGGTGGTGTGTATATTATTATTATGTGATCGGAAATTCCGGTGTGGAACCTACGTAAGGCATCTTTTCCTTTTTCCTTTAAAACATTTGTCCACTCACACTATAAATATTTTTCGCAGCATAGAGTAATTTAACATAATATAACTGATTAATTTTTTGACAGAAGAGTGCGGACCGCGGAGTCCATAATTAGCATAGAAGTTACAATATTATTCTCGTATTTCTTTATTCTTAAATTTTTATTTTTAGTGGCGTATATAAAAATTTTGTAAATATTGTCGAAATTTATAAAAGAACAGAAATAATAACTTTAATTATCATACTTCTAAACAAGAAATAACTTTAGTCTATTGGTTTTGCTAAGTCTTAATTTATAAAAAAATCTTGAATTAAATTCTATTTTATCAAAAATTTTAACCACATAAATTCTCTCAAATATTTACAAAAAAAATGTGTTAGTTGAGGTTCGAACATCTAACCTCTTAGAGCAAAATTAAAAACATAACCAAGGCACAAAGAGATAATTTATACCAAGAGGTGTCATTTTTTCCTACTTATCCGCTTCCTCGTCAATACATAGATTTAGTAAAAACATTTGACGAAGCGGTGTCGCGTGACACCGCTTCGATAAATGTGCATCCGCTCCTGATTATTTATAGAGGTGTTCGTTAGTCGGTACGGTACGGTATTTATACATTTCGGTTCGGTATTTTCGGGAGACGTATCAATTACCATCAACCCTCTCTGTAACAACCTTGTTTGTTTCAATATTTTTTATTTTTTATAATGAATAGTCATTATACCCATATAACAACATTTGATGTATAAATATTTTTTTGCTGTTATAGATAAAAATATCCAAAAATCGGTTATCTTTCCTTTTTAATGTTTCATATAAAAATAAAAAAATCATTCAAAATTAAAATTTCAAAAGAGATGCATATTTCACTGGTTAAATATTGAAGAAAGATAGTATATTTTAATAAATTCATACGTCTAAACTCTAAAGTAGATATTTGTGATGACCCAAAATGTCATCTTTAAATTTAATGATTAATTATGTGATCTAAACACTATTTACCATTACTCGACTTGCGTGTGCTGTCCTAAAAAAATTTCGGAAAGTTTTCAGGTGAAAAATGAATTAAAATGTGAATTAGAGCTTTAAAACTCAACTGAGTTGACTTTGGTCAATATTTTGAGCAAACAGACTCGGATCAGTATTTTGACAGTTTTGGTAGGTCTGTATTGTGATTTGGGACTTAGGCGTATGCCCGGAATCAAATTTCGAGGTCCCTAACCCGAGATATGGAATTTTGATAAAAAATTTAAAGTTTAAGTTCAAATAGTGATCGGATATCGAATTATGTGCAAATGACCCCGGAATAGAATTTTGATGATTCCAACAGCTCCGTATGGTGATTTTGTACTTAGGAGCGTGATCAGAATTTTATTTGGAAGTCCGTAGTGGAATTAGGCTTGAAATGCCGAAAGTTGAATTTTTGAGAAGTTTGACCGAGGGGTTGACTTTTTGATATCAGAGTCAAAATCCGATTCTGAAAATTTTCATAAATCCATTACGTCATTTATGACTTGTGTGCAAAATTTTAGGTCAATCGGAATTGATTTGATATGTTTCGGCGCAAAATATAGAAGTTGGAAGATTTGAAAACTCATAATTCGATTCGATGTGCGATTCATAATTTCGGCGTTGTTTGGCATGCTTTGAAGCCTCAACTAAGTTCATATTGTATTTTGGGACATGTTGGTATATTTAGTTAAGGTCTCGAGGGACTCGGGTGGATTTCGAAAAGTTAACGGAATGGATTTCGGACAAAAAAGGAACTGCTGGAATATTTCTGCTGCAGAAGCTATTTTTGGACAGCAACCGGTGCAATCATAGAGCTGACTTTGGAAGCTTATATCTCGAAATCTACAAGGAATCTGAACATTATCAAAACATAAAAGTTGTAGCCCTTTGATTCTAGTTTCCAGAATGATAAACCATTTATCATTCAGACATTTATACAAAATGTTATGATCGATTGACTGAAGCTGGTACTGCAGATTTTGGCTACAGCAATGTGCATCGCCAGAAATTTTTGCTGCATAGGGCTGACTTTGGGAGTTTATATCTCGCAATCTATAAGGAGTTGGGCGATGAGAAAAACATGAAAGTTGTAGTACTTTGTATCTAGTTTGTAGAACTTTAAACCATTTGGCAGTTGGAGTTGAGTACAAGAAGTTATGATTGATACACTATAGGCTGTCGAGGAAGAGTTTGATGTTTTCAACATAAGCATGTAATGATCCAAAAGTCCATTTTTAGTTCTAGAGATTGAAATTCGATTTCGAGACTTTTGACATTTTGATAATGAATTATAGGAGTGATCTGGAAAGTTTGGTCTAATTTCATCAAGTCGCGATTGAGTTTTAAGCGCGAAATATGAGTTAATTATTTAACGAGTGAAATTGGTATTATATTGAGCAAATGAGCTCCGAATTAAGTTTCGATTGAACGAATGAGTTCGTAGTTTTATTTGTGACTCATAGGAACAAGAATCGTCGAATTCCGAGTTCGTATAATGGAGTTAGAGCCTTTTTAGTGAAATAAAACTGCTGGTGTAAATAGACCTGGTGTGCACCTTTAGCGACCAGATGTGACACCTTTAGCGACAGGATTAGACTTTTAGCGACCGGAATAGTGTTTTTGGGGCAGAAACTTAAGGACCAAAAATGGTCATTTCCTTCATTTCGTTTTGGAGTTTTGGAGCACGGTTCTTGGGCGATTTTTAGGATTTTTTAAGACTTCAACTTGGGTAAGTGTACTATATCCAAATGTGATTATATTTCATAAATCCATGGTCATATTCATCATTTATTTATGATTTAAATGGAAGAAATCAAGATTTTTGTAAAATCTTCAAAAAAACAAAAATTTAAGATTTGGAGGTCGAGTTGTTATCGGATTTTGGTAAAATTGGTATGGATGGACTCGTAATTGAATGGATTATCGGATTTTATAAGTTTCGCTGGATTCTGAGATGTAGGCCCCACGGGCAAATTTTGAGCTAATTTCGGATTTTAATAGAAATATAATATTTTCTTATGAAATTGATTACTATAATATTTGTTGACTGTATCGAATTGATTATGATTAGATACGAGTCGATCGGAGTCGAAAAATCGAGGAAAAAGCATAATACTTGATTAAATTGGAGCAAGTCGAGGTAAGTGACTTGTCTAACCTTGTGTGGGAAAATTTTTTCCTAGGATCGGTATTGATGTGATTATTAAAATGTGTTGAAAGTCGTGTGCACGAGGTGACGAGTGTGTACACGGGCTAAATTGCGAAAGATTATATTTTTAAATTGTGTAGATCACTGTTGCGCATTTATTAAATTATTTTATCTTGTTATATTCTTCATCATTGATCTGAGATATATACTTCAAATTTGTTTGATCTTTTCTTACTAATTGTTTTACCTGTTTAGTTGAAACTTGGTTTCTTTTATTCTCTGCATTATTTGAAGGTTGATTTTCTTTAAATTAAATATTGTTGTTGAATTATTTTAGCAAGTTAAATTATTTGAGCACTCGAGATGCAAATTGTGATATATTGTGATATTGATACGCATGCGGTGGTATAAGGTCTAGGTGTTAAAACGCATGCGGTGAGATAAGGGTGGCTTGATACGCGTGGCTAGTAGGGGAGCTACTAGAAGTCATGCGGTGTGATAAGGGTGGCTAAAACGCGGGATGTTATTTCGGAAAAAAAATATTTTCTTTAAATAAATTGTGAAGGCTCCAGCGGTGATATAAGAAAAATGAGATATTGTGAATTTGTTTATGATTTGGGACTACGAGACATTACCTCGGGAGTGCCCTTGTTGATATTGATTTATGGCCGCAGTTGCCTTTGATTATTGTTGTGATTTTTTTTAAAGTTGAAAAGAATTCTGTTTTGTTTTCACGAGGTATTTACTTGCCATTATTTGATGTAATTTAATGTGAAATACTACTTGATTAATTTTCATTGTCATTTTATCTTATAATATTGTTTAAATATTTCACCATGCCGTTATTTATTCTCCAGTAGGGCTTGACCTGACCTCGTCACTACTCTACCGAGGTTAGGCTTGGCACTTACTGGGTACCGTTGTGGTGTACTCATATTACGCTTCTGTACATCTTTTTGTGCAGATTCAGGTACATCATACCAGCCTAGACGTCAGTGAGTTACCTGCGTACGGAGACTTCGAGGTATATCTGCCAGCGTCCGCAGACTTTGGAGTCCCCTTCTATCATTTTATGTTGCTTCCTTATATTTTATTTAGACCTTGATATATAGAGACATTGAGAATAAATTCTTAGAATCTTGTGACTTATTTCTACCGGATTTTGGGAGTTGAAATTATTTGAATTGTAGTTTATTTATTTCAGATATTTATTATTATTCCGCATTGATAGGTTTACCTAGTCTTAGAGACTAGGTGCCATCACGACATCCTACGGAGGGAATTTGGGGTCGTGATAAGTTGGTATCAGAGCACTAGGTTCATAGGTGTCATGAGTCACAAACAGGTTTAGTAGAGTCTTGCAGATCAGTACGGAGACGTCTGTACTTATCTTCGAGAGGCTATGGAACTGTTAGGAAATATTCACTTCTTTGACTCCTTATCGTGCGGCATTGATTTAGCTTGAAACATATATCTTATATTCCTTTGTATCCACTCGTGTATGACATTGCGCACTCGGTATCAGTTGTGTGTCGACGGTTCGTGATGCCGTAGATGGACTGTGAGGGAGCCAGAGATGCTTAAACATTGCCTCAACGTGTGGTTCCGACTAAAGATGTAGGCGTATTGAGAGATCACCTAGTGAATCATGTGGGGGTGCAACGGACGTTGGCGTCTGGTTGATTTATACAAGCTGTGAAGGTTATTATTGTAGATCATCAGACGTTGTGACCTATGACTTCGCGTCGAGTAGGGGGAGTCCACTACTAATGGGTGGATTGCGGGGTCATGTATTATATCAGTTTTGGCCTAAAATGTATATATGTGGTACTAAAAGGTTCCCTAAAATTTACACATGTTTAAGACCTGAGATTTTGTAGAGGATAAGGTTGGGACTTGCGGTATGTCTGCCTCCTTAATAATCCTATACTTCGATACTAAAGGAGTTATAGAAACAACTCTACATTTATAGAAGGTCTACTCAGCGTGGACGTCACTGTTGCGGATTTTGGGGTGCTTCGGAGTAAGTACACTTGTTGACGAGAGTCTGGACTATGTGGTTCGTGATAAGATTTGTCTGTATGGAGCTCTACTTTCGTGATCGTTATGTATAAATAGGGGTAAGGGTTACCCCAAAGAAAAATCGAAGAGTATGTTAAGAAATTGGTCAGCTCAACAGTGTAGATTCAGTATAACAAAAGAAGAAATTCGCCTTGGGAGAGATAATTCTCCACCGGTGTTCGTGGCAAGCTTATGAAGAGAGCAGACCAGCCAATGCAACACCGCCCACTTGGCTCAGTTCTCAGAAAAGCTTTTGAAAGAGTTTGTTTTCTGGATTCTCCGTAATGCGTAGCGCATAGGGTTTGAACGGTTGCATCATGTCACCATTGACGATGTCAGAATATGCCATCAAGTTCAATAAGTTAGCCCGTCATACTCCTACTTTGCTTCCTACAGCCAGAGGACGAGTCCATAGACTCATTAAAGGACTTAATTATGATCGTAAAATTTTGTACGACTCGGGAGCTGCAAGCTGATACTTTATTTCTACTAGTTGTACAAATTGCCAAGATATTAGAATGTGTTCGGGGTGGAAAAAAAAAGGAAACTAAGGATACCAAGATGTCTCAAGGTTCTGGGGGATTTAGTAGATTCTACTCTGCAAGTATAAATCATTATGGAGGGGGCTCGGGCAGTCGGCCAGCCCAGTCCGCACATCGGATTACTCGGGGTGCTCCAGTAAGTTCTTTTAATGCACCACCGACATGAGTTCCTACAATGGTTATTCCAGTTATCTGGCACAGACTCAATATGAGCAGCCTAACCCGCAAAAGGGTTGTTATGAATACGGTGATACTAGGCACATCATGAGAAAAATTGTCAAAAACTTGGGAGAGACTTATTTCATCAAAGCACTCAGGTTACGTGCCCCATTGCAGATACTACATCACCCACACGACCAGTTAGGGGTGGAGGACATATGAGTAAAAGGCATCCTAGAGGTGGAGACCCAGCCGTTGATTTATTTGTTTTACGGTATGGCGGAGGTCGCTACATCAGATGGTGTCGTTACAGGTGCGACCTCGATTTAATATAAAGGAATAATTTCCTTAAGTTGATTCGGTTCTCAATATCGAAACGAGTCTTCCTATTGTGCTCCACTTATGAGTGAGCTTCATAATTTTATAATCTACTTATGTGTTTACCCCTGTTGGGAGATTTTATGGAGATAACTATGCCTATCATTTTGTGTTGGTCACTAATAAGAGCTGCGAGGCTAAATGTGGCTTTCTATTACTCATTTCGGTAAATTTTGATGTAAATTCCGAATAATTAATTACAAATTATGGATTATATGCCCTACCGGTGTGGGGTTCATTATGTGTTGTGATTTGGTGTAACCGAAATTATTTAAAAGGAGAAAATAGAAATTTTCAATTGGCACGATGTGCATATTACTTGTGATTCAGAACTGAGGATGAGATCCTCACATTTTTATATAAATTGATATGTTTAAACCGGGCTACGAGCTGCGGTGGAAGTTATATAAGGACGAGATCCTTGTGAGAAAAAATTCTTGTGTTTAAGTTCTCCCTTGTGAAATTAAATTTGTACTATAGTACTAATAGGGAGTCATGCCTGTTAGGCTTATTTGAAAATTCTTATATGAAATTCTCTGTGCATAGTTGTCAAATTCGTGTTGTAATTATTAATTTTTAACCTACGAGGTAGGTGCCCGCCTAGGTGGCGTTAAATGTGACTCGTTAATTTGGGTAAATAATTATGAAGTCTTCATGACTCGCATCTAGTTATCAGTATTGTGAAGGTTTGCAACAAGATTTTTGTTAACATGAGGTTAAATGACGATTCTGTAATTGATTATGAACAACTATTAAGACCAAATTGATCCAAGAGGGAGCCCCATTTACAGGGTCAGACGAGTGTGAGTTAAGCTTTCATAAGCTCAAGATCACTTTGACTCCGACACAAGCGTTGGTATTAGTTACATATTCAAGGTCGTATACTGTATATTGTGACGCGTCACGTATTGGTCTCGGTGCGATGTTGATACAAGACGGTAGGGTGATTGCCTACGCGTCCAGACAGTTAAAGGTATATGAGAAATAATTTTAAAAAAATAAAATAAAAATTCGGTCCACGACCTTGAGTTAGCAGCTATTGTTCGTGCCTTGAAGAATTTGGCGGCATTATTTGTACGGTGTCCATTGTGAGGTCTACATCGATCACCGAAGTCTACAACATCTGTTTAAACAGAAGGATCTTAATTTGCGGCAACGGAGATGGTTGGAGTTGCTTAAGGATTATGATATCACCATTCTCTATCATCTTGGGAAGGCCAATATAATGGTCGATGCCTTGAGTCGTAAGGCGGAGAGTTTGGGCAGCTTAGCATATTTACCGGTAGTAGAGAGGCCTTTGGCCTTGGATATTCAGGCCTTGGCCAACCAGTTTGTCAGATTGGATATTTCCGAACCGAGTTGAGTTTTGGCTTGTGTGGTTTCTCAGTCTTCTCTTTATGATCGTATTAGGGAGCGTCAGTATGATGACCCCCATCTGCTTATCTTTAAGGACACAGTTCAACACGACGATGCCAAGGAAGTCACAATTGGAGATGAAGATGTATTACGGATGCAGGGCAGGCTATGCGTGCCTAATGTAGATGATTTTCGTGAATTGATTCTCCATGAGGCTCACAGTTCGCGGTACTCCATATATCCGGGTGCTGCGAAGATGTAGCAGGACTTGAGGCAACATTATTGGTGGAGGAAGATGAAGAAAGACATTGTGGAGTATGTAGCTCGGTGTCTAAATTGTCAACAAGTGAAATATGAGCATCAACGACCGAGTGGATTGCTTCAGAAGTTAGTGATTCCAGAATGGAAATGGGAGAGGATCACTATGAATTTTGTTGTTGGGCTCTCACGGACTCAGAGGAAGTTCAATGCAGCTTTGGGTGATTATGGATAGATTGACCAAGTCAGCTCATTGCAATCCTATGATGACTACCTACTCTTCCGAGTAGTTGGCTCAAATCTATATTCGCGAGATTGTCAGATTTCACGGTATATCAATATCTATCATCTCTGACCAGGGTACGCAGTTTACATCACGATTCTGGAGGGCAGTACAATGTGAGTTGGGTACTCGGGTAGAGTTGAGTATAACGTTTCACCCTCAGACAGACGGGCAGTCCGAATGCACTATTCAGATACTGGAAGATATGCTTCGTGCGTGTGTGATAGATTTGGGGGTGCTTGGGATCAGTTCTTATCACTTGCGTAGTTTGCTTACAACAATAGTTGTCAGTCAAGCATTCAGATGGCTCCGTATGAGGCCTTGTATGGTAGGTGGTGCCAGTCCCCAGTGGGTTGGTTCGAACCGGGCTAGGCTAGGCTATTGAGTACAGACTTGGTTCAGGATGCCTTGGAAAAGGTTAAGTTGATTCAGGATTGACTTCGTACAACCTAATCTAGACAGAACAGTTATGCGAATCGGAAGGTTCGTGATGTTACATTCATGGTTGGTGAGCGGGCATTGCTCCGGGTTTCGCCTATGAAGGGTGTGATGAGGTTCGGAAAGAAGGGCAATTTGAGCCCTAGGTATATTGGGCCTTTTGAGATTCTTGAGAGAGTTGGAGAGGTTGCTTACAAACTTGCACTACCACCTAGTCTCTTTGCCGGTCATTCGGTATTCCATATTTCCATGCTTCGAAAATATCACGGCGATCCGTCTCATGTGTTAGACTTTAGTTCGATTCAGTTGGACAAGAATCTATCTTATGTTGAGGAACCAATGGCTATTTTGGATAGGCATGTTCGAAAGTTGAGGTCAACGAACATTGCTTCCGTGAAGGTTCAGTGGAGGGGTCATCCGGTCGAGGAGGCGACTTGGGAGACCGAGCATGATATGCGCAGCTGTTATCCACACTTATTCACCAACGTAGGTGCTTTTTCTAACTCCGTTCGAGGACGAACGTTTGTTTTAGAGGTGGAGAATGTGATGACCCAAAATGTCATCTTTAAATTTAATAATTAATTATGTGATCTAAGCACTATTTACCATTACTCGACTTGCATGTGCAGTCCGTAAAAAAATTTTAGAAAGTTTTTAGGTGAAAAATGATACTGAGTTGACTTTGGTCAACATTTTGAGCAAACTGACTCGGATCAGTATTTTGACAGTTTTGGTAGGTCTGTATCGTGATTTGGGACTTAGGAGTATGCCCGGAATCAAATTTTGAGGTCCCTAGCCCGAGATATAGAATTTTGATAAAAAATTTAAAGTTTAAGTTCAAATAGTGATCGGATATCGAATTATGTGCAAATGACCCCAGAATAGAATTTTGATGATTCCAACAGTTCCGTATGGTGATTTTGGACTTAGGAGCGTGATCGAAATTTTATTTGGAAATCCGTAGTGGAATTTGGCTTGAAATGCCGAAAGTTGAATTTTTGAGAAGTTTGACCGAGAGGTTGACTTTTTGATATCGGGGTCAAAATCTGATTCTGAAAATTTTCATAAATCCATTACGTCATTTATGACTTGTGTGCAAAATTTTAGGTCAATCGGAATTGATTTGATATGTTTTGGCGCAAAATATAGAAGTTGGAAGATTTAAAAACTCATAATTCGATTCGATGCGCGATTCGTAATTTCGGCGTTGTTTGGCATGCTTTGAAGCCTCAGCTAAGTTCATATTGTATTTTGGGACATGTTGGTATATTTAGTTAAGGTCCCGAGGGCCTCGGGTGGATTTCGGAAGGTTAACGGAATGGATTTCGGACAAAAAAGGAACTGCTGGAATATTTCTGCTGCAGAAGCTATTTTTGGACAGCAACCGGTGCAATCGCAGAGCTGACTTTGGAAGCTTATATCTCGAAATCTACAAGGAATCTGAACATTATCAAAACATGAAAGTTGTAGCCCTTTGATTCTAGTTTCCTGAATGATAAACCATTTATCATTCAGATATTTATATAAAATGTTATGATCGATTGACTAAAGCTGGTACTACAGATTTTGGCTACAGCAGTGTGCATCGCCAGAAATTTCTGCTGCACAGGACTGATTTTGGGAGCTTATATCTCGCAATCTATAAGGAGTTGGGCAATGAGAAAAACATGAAAGTTGTAGTACTTTGTATCTAGTTTGCAGAACTTTAAACCGTTTGGCAGTTGAAGTTGAGTACAAGAAGTTATGATTGATACACTATAGGCTGTCGAGGAAGAGTTTGATGTTTTCAACGTAAGCATGTAATGATCCAAAAGTCCATTTTTAGTTCTAGAGATCAAAATTCGATTTCGAGACTTTTGACATTTTGATAATGAATTATAGGAGTGATCTGGAAAGTTTGGTCTAATTTCATCAAGTCGCGATTGAGTTTTAAGCGCGAAATATGAGTTAATTATTTAACGAGTGAAATTGGTATCACATTGAGCAAATGAGCTCCGAATTGAGTTTCGATTGAACGAATGGGTTCATAGTTTTATTTGTGACTCATAGGAATAAGAATCGTCGAATTCCGAGTTCGTATGATGGAGTTAGAGCCTTTTTAGTGAAATAAAACTGCTGGTGTAAATAGTCCTGGTGTGCACCTTTAGCGACCAGATGTGACACTTTTAGCGACGGGATTGGACTTTTAGCGACCGGAATAGTGTTTTTGGGGCAGAAACTTAAGGACCAAAAATGGTCATTTCCTTCATTTCGTTTTGGAGTTTTGGAGCACGGTTCTTGGGTGATTTTTAGGATTTCTTCAAGACTTCAACTTGGGTAAGTGTCTTATATCCAAATGTGATTATATTTCATAAATCCATGGTCATATTCATCATTTATTTCAGATTTAAATGGAAGAAATCAAGATTTTTGCAAAATCTTCCAAAAACAAAAATTTAAGATTTGGAGGTCGAGTTGTTATCGGATTTTGGTAAAATTAGTATGGGTGGACTCGTAATTGAATGGGTTGTCAGATTTTATAAGTGAGGAGGATTCCGAGATGTGTGCCCCACAGGTAAATTTTGAGCTAATTTCGGATTTTAATAAAAATATAATATTTTCTTATGAAATTGATTACTATAATTTTTGTTGACTGTATCGAATTAGTTATGACTAGATACGAGTCGATCGAAGTCGGAAAATCGAGAAAAAAGTATAATACTTGATTAAATTGAAGCAAGTCGAGGTAAGTGACTTGTCTAACCTTGTGTGGGAGAAATTTTCCCTAGGATTGGTATTGATGTGATTATTAAAATGTGTTGAAAGTCGTGTGCACGAGGTGACGAGTGTGTACACGGACTAAATTGCGAAAAATTATATTTTTAAATTGTGTAGATCATTGTTGCGCATTTATTAAATTATTTTATCTTATTATATTCTTCATCATTGATCTGAGATATATACTTCAAATTTGTTTGATCTTTTCTTACTAATTGTTTTATCTGTTTAGTTGAAACTTGGTTTCTTTTATTCTGTGCATTATTTGAAGGTTGATTTTTTTAAATTAAATATTGTTATTGAATTATTTTGGCAAGTTAAATTATTTGAGCACTCGAGGTACAAATTGTGATAAATTGTGATATTGATACACATGCGGTGGTATAAGGTCTGGGTGTTGAAATGCATGCGGTGAGATAAGGGTGGCTTGATACGCGTGGCTAGTAGGGGAACTACTAGAAGTCATGCGGTGTGATAAGGGTGGCTAAAACGCGGGATGTTATTTCGGGAAAAAAATATTTTCTTTAAATAAATTGTGAAGGCTCCCGCAGTGATATAATAAAAATGAAATATTGTGAATTTGTTTATGATTTGGGACTACGAGGCGGTACCTTGGGAGTGCCCTTGTTGATATTGATTTATGGTCGCAGTTGCATTTGATTATTATTGTAATTTTTTTTAAAGTTGAAAAGAATTCTGTTTTGTTTCCATGAGGTATTTATTTTGCCATTATTTGATGTAATTTAATGTGAAATACTACTTGATTTATTTCCATTGTCATTTTATCTTATAATATTGTTTAAATATTTTACCATGCCATTATTTATTCTCCAGTAGGGCTTGACCTGACCTCGTTACTACTCTACCGAGGTTAGGCTTGGCACTTACTGGGTACCGTTGTGGTGTACTCATACTACGCTTCTGCACATCTTTTTGTGCAGATTCAGGTACATCTTACCAGCCTAGATGTCAATGAGTTACCTGCGTACGGAGACTTCGAGGTATATCTGCCAGCGTCCGCAGACTCCGGAGTCCCCTTCTATCATTTTATGTTGCTTCCTTATATTTTATTTAGACCTTGATATATAGAGACATTGAGAATAAACTCTTAGAAACTTGTGACTTATTTCTACCGAGTTTTGGGAGTTGAAATTGTTTGAATTGTAGTTTATTTATTTCAGATATTTATTATTATTCCGCATTGATAGGCTTACCTAGTCTTAGAGACTAGGTGCCATCACGACATCCTACGGAGGGAATTTGGGGTCGTGACAATATTTTAAAGTTACCTCAAAAAATAAATTCTTTCGAGATTGATGCAAGAACTTTATAATTGTAGCTTGTTTCATAGATTTTATTCTTTTAATAGCGATATAACACTTGAATTGGTGAAGGTTCGTATCCAAATTTTGAGCAAAAATGTACCCAATAGTTTCCCCTTGAAGACAATCTAAGAGCTTAATATTTAAATTTTCTAACTAAATATTTTTTGGTATTTGTCCAACGAAAAAGATATCATGTGCAAATCTTCAAATCTTATATCTTAAGCAAGATAGAAACTTTATTTAATGAAAATAATTATATGCATATTTTTAGAATTACTATTAGTAATCCTAAAGATTCTATATGGCTATTATAAAGGGGTATTTTTACAAAGAGTGTTATGTTATAAATATGGTTGTTGATGTAATAGGTAAAAAGTTGTTCTAGAGATTTAAAATATAACTTAAAAAATCGATTATAAGAAAAACTTGACTTTTATAGTGAATGACAGTAATAAGAATGTTGTTATAATCTTTATCATATAGATTTACTTAAACATAATTGTGTAAAACAAAAATTACACCGCAAATTCATGTACTCCCTTAAACTATTTTTTAATTTGGACCATATGCGATTTGTTATAGCATCACGATTGACAACGAAATTGACAATGAGTCTTGATTTTGTAGGAGTGGGACAACCTACATCTCATTATTAGGACATTAAAAATTTAAAGAAAAAACATATTTCTCTATACGAAATAAGTTTTATTTTTCAATAAAATGTTTTCCAAACGGTAAACTTTCACCAATTTGGCAGAAATTAAATTTCTCTACCACAGTGAAATTTCCGTGGTGAAAATTCGTAGTCTCTCTAGTAGACAACAAAAACAACGACAACAACGAACCTAGTGTATTCCCATAAATTTCATAAATGGGGTCTGTGAGTATTGTAGACGAAGACGCTAATTCCTATATGTAGAGAAATTTATTTGTGTTTGTCTTTGATTATCCTTTGCTTAAGGAGCAAAAAAATTAACAAAAATAGCCTCGAAAAGAGCAAATAAAATAGGGAACAATGCTTTTAAAGTAAAACTGTGGATTTTATATCTAACAAAATTGCCTCAAATTAGCATTAAAACCTAATAATCATAATCATGAATACTGCATGTTTTAGCATCAAATGTTCCGTAAAACAACTACATTTGTACATGATGAAAGATAAATTTTTTACTAATGTAAATCGATTTTTTATAGAAATTAATTCATCAATGCTGATAAATTTGGTGAAAACTTACTTACTGTTCCAGTATGAAATATCTATTTTTCCTTAATCTACTACTATGAAACCATCATTTTTGGAATAATTTATAAGGATTATGATTTTGATGGTTTGAATATTATTATGAAAGTATATTTGCAAGAAGGGAGATGTATTATGAGTAAGGGTGTGCATTAATCGGATAAAAGCGAAGCAAATTAAATTTATTTTGGTTCAGATTGTATTGTAGTTTTGTAAAACGAAAATCAAAAAACCGAAATTGAATCATGCAAAACTAAACCGAAAAAACGAATGCAGACCCCTAATTATGAGATAATTATGTTTTTATCTTATTGTTCTTCTTGATGAAATTAAGTTACTTTCACATTGCAAGTTTCCTGTGTTGGAGATGGAATCAAAGAGACACTATCATGAAAAAGGTAATAGGATCTCCTTAGTAACATAAAAAGCCGCCCACTCATTATATTTTTATATTTTTCAACCTCTTAAATTAAATAGGAAAATAATATATTTCCTTAAGTAAACTTGTTAAACATATTATTGCAATTATGAATTATGTCTATGTTGCAGACCGAACGATTTATTTTCTTTTTTCCCCCTCGCACTTTGACCACAATTTGTAACTGCCTTCCTTATTATGACAAATGAGTGAAGTGCTTTATTGCACTTGAACCCTCTAATCCTCAAGAAGAGAGTGAATTATTTCAAGAAATAACGGATTTTATTATTAGCCAACATTATGTAGGTTATGGCAAAGTTGTCATAGGTTCGAGCAGTGAATTAATCACTTGTATGAGAATAAGTTATTTATATTACACTTTTTAGGGTACGGTCTGTTCTCGTACCCTGCGTGAATGTGAAATAGTTTATGTATTGGTCTACTTTTTTATTATGTAAATTATTAGTGGAGAATGCAATAAAAATTGAGAAAATTATCATTTGTGGAGCCGTACACATTCATTTTGGTTGACCCAATTTTAACCATTATTTATGGTCAAATTCTTTAGTAGATTATTCGTTTTGCTAAAGAGTGATGTTTGGGTCCAGCCAATATTCTGTATCCAATGCTCCTATTCCAAGGCATCTACGGAGTTTACCAACCCCACAAGTAAAATAGAATTAAAAATTGAAATTATATAAAAAGACAACCTAAAAGTATCATAAAGTGAAAAAAAGAGGAAAATGAGGAAAGGCATAAAGGGGTTATATAATGATGGACGTGTTAAAGAGATGAATGTAATTATAATGACATCAAGACTATTCTTTTGACCTCCTTTGGGTCCAAAGAATAAAGTTCATTGTTATATGAAAGAAAATAAGTGGATAAAATAAAAATCATGAAGGAATTAAAAGGGTTAAAAGAAATTTTGAGCATAATTCCGCCAAGACTTAGCTTGTTTGGATCGTTGTTACATGTTGTATTGTATCGTATTGTTACTTTAAATTCAATATTTATTTTGATTGTTACTTAAATTTTATTGTATCGCATCGTTAAATCCGTTGTTACATTATGACAAAAAGTATCATTTTATGGAATGACCAATTTGGTGTGGTCGCGTCGTTATCTTATTTTTTTTCTTCTTATCCTGCCCTTTTTGATTATTAAATAATCCTATTTTATCCTTACTCTACCTTTTTATGTAATAATATTATCTTGGATCGTATTTTTCTTTGTAATATTGCAAGTTTATTCTTCATAGTTGATCACGCCCAACTATGCCTTGTAAAAAGGACTAAGCGGTCGCTGCAAATATAACCCGATTCAAGTGCGGAGTTGAATCCCACAGGGAACTAACCTATTTACTACAACTTTAAATAATGCTAATGATAAGCTCAGACATGTAAGAGTTTTATGAATAATAAGTGGAATTTATTTAGCTAAGAAAAAATGACAATAAAATTAGCAATAATCAAGACTAAAATCGAATTCAAGGGTAAAAGGATCCAGGGCTATTGATTTCCCCAATTGCCGGATTAATTCTTAACTCTTTAGCTATAATCTCGCAGTAATACTCTATGAGAATTATGAGTTTCGGGCTACCGTAATTACCTCTTGATCAATTACGATAATTTACTAGAAGCATTCTCTCGAACTACTCTAGTTAATAATTTACGCAACTCAGACTTTTTCCACTAACGCTTCGTTATTTCTAACTCCACTTTTAAATTCAAGTAATTAATCTCTTAACTTACCCCAAAAGTGGTGTTGTTCAATAACAATCTAACCAAGTGTTCTTTCTCAAGCAACACAAGGTAACTAGACACGATTAATCGAGGGCCCTTCCAATTAACCACAATACAATACGTAGTTGAACAATCATAGAACAAACACGACTGAATTATAACAAAATAGAGTTAAGACTTCATCCAACAATTGGTTCTATGAACCCTAGATAATAGATTTAGCTACTCATACTTATGGAAAACAAATCACTAAAATAATTCATAATCAACAAATAGAAGTATGAAGAAGAAGATGAAAACTCTTAGGAAATTGTCCGTCCTCTCTCCCTCGTTCTTGCCTCTAGAATCTTCTAAACCCAGCTATCTCTCACTTCTGGGCGAGTTTAGGTTTCATATAGGTTTAGGTTAGTCGCCTAGGAAATTACGTAATTAACCCTGCGTGTTTGGCTTTCGTCCGCCCATCCGCGGCCGCGGATCCGACCGCGGATTTTCACTACCTCACTGCCTTGAGTTTGCGGCCCACTTCGCGGCCGCGCACCTGGAGGGGTCGTCTCGCTTGATTTTCTCGCTCCTTTTCGACCGGGCTAACCTTCGATTGGCCTTTCACATTCCATGTTGACTCCAAAACACTCGTTAGCTCCCTCCTAGCTCGGAGTAGCTCCTGCAAAGCATCAAATTCTTAATTAGAGCATTTTGTTATCTTTAGCATTCAAATATCAATAAAATACGGCTAAATTAGAGTGTAAGTAGTGTCAAAATTACATAAATATAGCCTACTATCAATATTGTTGGTGCATGACATTATAAAACGACAACAAACAATACAATTTATTCAAATATTGTATACATCAAAACGATACGATACATTATAAAACGATATATAACAACCATCCAAACAAGTTGTAGGCTAGAAGTACACTGGTACCATAATAAGGGGACTTTAGTAATTAGTAAAACTAGAGGGGTGGTATAATGATCACTAGAAAGGTTGTGCATAATTCATTTGTTTTTTTAATACTATGAAGAAGGAAAATGGTTAAAATGACTAAATAGCAACAACAACAACATACCCAGTATTACATTATACTAGACTTTTACATGATATTGTGGTACAACAATAGATTGTTTTTCAGTTAATATCTTCTTTCTCATTAAAACAATGAAAAATGGTTAAAATGACCAAATAGCATAAGATGAAAAATAGGGGTTGAGTTAGGCTTAAAGTTATTTTTTTGGTCCTAGTATTAGAGTTAGGTCCTTCCCAATTTGCTGTTAATGATGTTAGTCCCCATTTTATATTGTATACATTCAAATGTCCGGTCTTGGATGTGTAGGAGATATTGAGTCTGACATCGGTTATGGAAAGGGAAATTGAAACTATTTATATAGTGTTGGACAATCCTTATCTTATAAGTTAACTTTTGGAGTTAAGTTAGGTCAAATATTCAATAATTTGTCAACTTCTCATTATATTTTATTTTTAGACTTTAATACATTTCCCGATCAATCAAAAATATTAACAGTCCCTAGCCGTATATATGTATGCGTGTTAATATATATGTTGATTATGTTTTTGGACTGACGACTTTTTAAGTTAGTTTCTCTATATTTTTGCATGAGCCTAAGAAAATGTCTCCTACAAAAATTTGTAGATTTACAATTTGCTCGAACATGTGGGGGTATCAATGAAGTGGTGGGGTCCTTTCGTCCATTTAAAGGACCCCACACACGATTTTCCATTTTGGATGGTCGGTTTCTTACATGATCTTTTGCTCCACGTGGTGTTATCTGTGGTGATTTCCGCCTACAAGAATACAAGACGATACTTCATTGGTCACGTTTTTTTATAAAGTTGACAAACGGGTGGGCCGGACCGGACCGGTCCAGGTCGAGAAAAAAGTGATAGGCCGATCATCAATCCGGGTCGGGTTCCGAGTTTGACAAACTGAGCTTAACGGGTCCTGCCCCATCCGGTCAAAAATTGAACCGGAACGATTCTGGGCCTAAGGTGTTAGGTCGGACCGGGTTTGTGTATATTTTTATTTTTTTATTTTTTATATTTTGTATAACTAAAGTAAAAATATAAAACAAAAAAATAATCTTATAAAAAAACTGTTTGAATAAAGGATGCAAAGACTTTAAAATTCTTATATTTGAATATTTCATTAAGAATTTAAGATAATATAATACAATGAAAATGGGGAAAAATTGCACTTATAATTTGCAAGTTCTTTTTTTATTTCAAACTTGCAAATTAATGTTTACATTTAACAACAACTAAATTAACGAAAAAAGAGTAAATTCAAAGTTTAATTATTAAATATAAATCTAGAACTTTAATTGTTTTGTATTGCCTTAAGAAGTTCTTCATAATCAATATGAACTTCTTGGCCATCGTCTCGAGTGTTAAATTCAAATGGGTGACCATGTGTTAATATATCTCCAAGTTCCTCGTCTTCTGGTTTATCAACATCTTCACGTCCCTGATTTATTCGTTCCAATCTAATCAAATCTCGGAAACATACTAAAACTTCCAAAGCATTGCATCCCAATGAGTGACGGGTGTCTCCTAGTTGTTGTCTTGCTTGACTAAATACACTCTCTGATGCAATAATTGAAATTGGCACATTCAACATGTATCGAGGCATAGCGGAAAGAACAGAAAATTACTTTTCATTCTCATGCCACCATCCCAACGATGAAAATTCCTTATTGCGAGGCTATGATTGCTTTTGCAAGTAGAATTGAAGTTCATCAATGTTTCTGCTACTGGTTTGAGTGGAAGGAAACGTAGCCCAAATATTATAACCATCAAGACTTTCATCTTCATCCATATTAGCAAATGAAGTAGAAGTAGTACAATGCATAGTGAGATTAACATTGCCTACATTAATAGCATCATCATCAATTATATTTGCATAATAATTATATAAGTATTGTAAATAATCAGTTAGCTTGTCCATACAACAATATATATTTGGGGTTTCAGTTGGTCCAATCTCCATATAACTATATAAAGCATTGATTAATTGGTGACAATTAGACATTCTTATAGAAGGATTTAAAACAGCACCAATTACTAAAAGTGTTATTTTTTTAAAAAAATAGCACAAAAAAGGGTCATTCTTGCAATAATTCTGTTGGGCAACGGTCAAATTTGAAATTGGCCGTTGCCAAAGGTCAAATTCAGTTATTTTTAAAAAAATAAAAAATAGCTGTTGAACCGGTCCGGGTAACCGGTTCAATAGAAAGTTTATTACACCTATTTTGACCGATCCGGTTAACCAAATTTTTTTTATACGGACCATCCCCCTAACCCAGCCCACCCGGTCCCCTAACTACCGGTCCGGGTCGGTTCGGAAATATGTCAACCCGGCCCATTAAACATGCTTAATTTTTTATATTGTTGTTGATAGTAGTAGTAGCAGTAATTTTTGTTTCTTTCAATCGAGTTAACTAGAATCGAGTTAACTAGAGAGAATCAGAGAATAAGTTGTATACGGTTAAATTCGGGTCCACATGATTTTACTATTTGACCGAGACCGAGAGTTTGCATCGAAGGATGGCCTCGTAACGGAATAGGCCTATCACGACCCAAATCGCAGGGCCGCGGCGGGCACCCGGTGCTTTACACAACCGAGTATCAACGTAACATATCTTTCTTATCATACTGTCATGGGTAAGTAGCCCAGAAGGGCCGTCATGAGATAACGGGAATAAAACATAAGGGAATACTAGACATAGGACGACCCAACATGATATAGAAACTTATACATGTGACATACGAGCCTATAAGGCCGACATGATCATTTGTATACTCAAGACATAGGCCGATAAGGCCATACAAGTATCCATATACATGTCATATGTCTACAAGCCTATAAGAGTACATAAATATTATAAAGGTCGAGACAGGGCCCCGCCATACCAATCAATACATATTCAAATCATACTGACCAAATAAGTAACTCCGAAGCAAGTGGAGTGCACAAACACCTTAGGCTGAGCTGATAGCCTACTAGGAGAACTCTAAACCTGTCTATCGGGACCTGCAGGCATGAAACGTAACATCCTCAGGCAAAAGGGACATCAGAACAAATAAATTACCGAGTATGTAAGCCATGAAAGAAACATGGAGTAAGGAACTCAACCTGTAAGTCTGAATAGCTCTGTGAATCATGAAAATATTTATAATGCCATGTATGTGCGTATAAATGCCATACCATGCATAAGTATATGCGTACATAATATCATCAAGCCTCTGAGGGTATCCCATCATATCATCTCAGCCACTATGGACGAAATCATCAACGTATACCAACTGATCAGGTGGTGGTGCGTATATAACGCCATAACCTTTTTCATATCCCATATACATATAATATACGCGTATATAAAGCCATCTGGTCATGAGTCAATGTATATGTATAAATGAATGCAATGCATAAGGAAGTAAATCTATAAGATCTCTCGGAATATCACAAGACCCATGAACAGACGATATGATAGTAGGACATATGGGGAATCAAGAACATAGGCAACCCTAGTACTTTTAGGAATAGAATTATTTGTGAAAGTTGCGTACTTGCTCATTTCTTGCATCATATGGATCATGCCAAAATAAAAATAATGGATATCCTTAACATACCTTATCATAATATTTCCAATCACCAAGTTGAACTTGCCTCTTCGTACCTTAATCTACAACAACAATAATAATACTAAAGTTACGAAAGGTACAACTATGGCACAACGAACGATAAACTTATTTTGTATTAAAACGGGCAGCATCTCCCCTATAATCCTTACTTCCTTCAAATTAAAGATAACACCAAATACAACAATATCAACATGTATACATTATTTTCCAACCTTATATATACCACAAAATATTACAAAATAGCCCAACACACATCAATTTCTTTATACATAAAACGACCACTGTAGTAGTGTCAAACGACCTGAAAATAGTACTCCACAACCTTACTCCTCCAAAACTCCACAAAACAGTAGTAAAACACGCAGCCCAACAACAATACAAAATAATCCACAAAACAGTCTGCTACAAGTAAATAACTCGAAGTCACGGCTTCCGATCACCATCCCGTGAGTTCTAACTATTAGGAAATGAATTTATCAACCTTCCTTGATATTTAAACACTTAAATACAGAAAGTACACATTTTTAAACTATGAAGTACATTCCAAAACTCAAACTACAAAGAAAAAAGAGAGGCGATATAACGATACTTACGTCGTAGGGATTGTTTTAATATTATCGTTTCTTGATTCCGTGCCTGGGATAATAATCTTATTTGAAGCTCTTGCAGAAAGCTTAAGAGTAAATTTAGGGGTCTTATTTGGTTGTGTGTTCTGAAAAATTGAAGAAAGAAACGAGATAAGGATATAAATATCCATTTTGTTTGAAAAGTCAAAAGGTGCTACTTGGCACCCTAGCATTCGTCCTTCTTCCAACGCTTATAGCCTTTTATTCGGGTGTCGTATGAACGAACGGTTAAGAGCGTTGGAAACTACATTTCAAGACCTTCAATTTTGTATATAATATGTCCCCAAGAGACCTCATATAGTACATGAAATTTATTTCTTAAAAAGTTCTATTACAAAGCAAATCCTTTTTTTCCCAAACTTCATATTTTCTATCCAAACATCATATATAGCCATATTATAATTTTAAAATTATTTAAATAATGATTAACAAGTCTCATATTCATTACGTCGCCTTGGGACTCACATGATGTAACAAGGCCATATCACGAGGATAAGGTACCCAGCTCAGAACCGAGGTACCTGTCAAGATCGAGACTAGTAGCGATCGAAGCCAAATAAGACAGACATCGAGCAAAATCGAAGATAGCACAATAACATAAAGGTGAGATATCCGTGACTGGTCGAAGATCACAACGTAAATCTCGGTGATCGGTCGAGTATCATGGCGTAAATCTCGGAACGGATCAAATCAGAAACTGTTAACTAGCTAATCATGTGATTTCCTTTTGTAATTAGAGTTATACCATAAGTAGAACTCATCTACTATATAAAGGGGAGTATTAACCATTTGTAAGACACCGTTCTCACTTAAAAAAACAATACAATTTTCTTTCATGTTGATACGATTGTTCATCAATTTTGCTTTATTTTTAACTATTTTGGTATGAGTCAGTTCGAGGGTACCCTAGAGGGTTGAATTCCGTTTCAATACTGGTTCGCTTTATTATATAGTTCATTTATGTTATTCATCTTCATATTTGTCTATCGGTATTAAGTGAAATTGCGTATCCTTGGAACTTCATTATAAATTTAATTGTTATCCAATTTTAAGGGTAAACATAACTAAATCTAATTGAGCAGTAATGATGATAATCAAATTAAATTAGATTTTTGTACCATGATTTGGAAATAAAATAGCTTTACGATTAGATTGTTCTTTTGGAAATTTTCATTCCGCGTCGTTTTTGGTATATTTTAGAAATAGAACAGAAACAATCTGGTGCACTAAGCTCTCACTATGTGCGGGGTCCTGGTACCATGATTTGGAAATAGAATAGCTTTACGATTAGATTGTTCTTTTGGAAATTTTCATTCCGCGTCATTTTTGGTATATTTTAGAAATAGAACAGAAGCAGCTCGGTGCACTAAGCTTCCACTATGTGCGGGGTTCTGGGAAGGGTCGGACCACAAAGATCAATTGTATAGGGTTTTACCTTGTATTTCTGAAAGATGCTATTTTCCATGGCTTGAATCCGTGATCTCTTGGTCACATGACAATTTTACCAGTTACCTCAAAGTTTTCCATCAAATAGAACAAAAGCATACTACTGAATAATAATTCTGACACATAATACAATCTTTAAAACTTTGCCTTTAGTTTTTTGTTCTTTAAAAAAATCGAAGTTCATTTTTGCTTAATGATTTGCTATTTTCACGAACACTGTGTCTTTACTCCTTTCACCGGCAATATTTGACACTTACTCTTTCTGGATATGTAGCAAAGGCAACGACAATTTTTCCCGTACAAGCCAAGTCGAGTAGAAGACCAAGAGAGTAATTTTGAAATGATAGGGGAAATTTATAGCAACGAGACAACTTTGATTGGTGCACTTGCATTCATCCACCCCTTTGTCTCAACATTGTTGTTCGTTTTAAATGCTGTTACTCTTTTACCTACAGACAAGAGAGAGACTATAGTATTTACTATTTACTAGCACCAACAAGCTAAGATCATTAAATTACATGATAATATAACACGTTGATAGTTGATACATTGACAAAACAGTGACTATTACTAGCATTAAGTACCTCTTAGCTTATACAATTCTATGCTCTTATTTTTTATTGAGATTATCTACCTTACGAGGTATAATCTATGCGGACTTCCTTTTCTTTCTGCCTATTACCAAAACAAAGAAAATCATTTGAAGGTGGCTAGTTTTATTTTTTAACTTAACCGTCTCAAAGGAAACTCCATAGAAAGCAAATTATGGAAAACAGAAAAATCAAAGATACAAGTAATTTGATAAAACGATAAAGATTCAGCGCTAATTCATCGTTTTTGTTTCTTTTTGTTAAACAAATTCTTACTAAGTCTAATTTTGTAAGGGAGTATGAGATCTTGAGAATGAATAAAGAAAATGGTGCTCCACCAATTGTATCACTATAGTTTACTTGAACAAGCGTATCTTGACCCGATTAGAGGATGGTCCATTTTTTTTTGTTATGCATACATTTTAATAAATAAACTGTCCAAGGACTATGATATATGTAGAAAATGTCAATTCAAACCGAATAGATTTAAGAATAAGTGAATTGTCTTGATAGCTTGAAACAACTTCAAAAAAAATATTTTCACGAGAAAGATCGATAGCTCCACTTGTGACTTAACTAAAAGTAAATTGTACAGTCTCATATAAAATGTCTGAAATGCATCACTTGGTGACTAATTACTTATTTTGTCTTTGTGGATTCGTTACTAATTTTATACTTTTGAATTTTACGAATTCGTCTAAGCATACTATCTTAGATGCATGGACTAATTGACTATTGTCTGTATCCATGATCCATCTCCTTATTAATCACATGCTATGTCTCCTGACAAACAGGGAGGAGTCAGTTGTAGGCTAGAGAAGCCGTTAACGTCAAATTGCCAATAGATATTCGAATAAATCAAATTTACTATGTTTGATTGGAAGTTAAATGTACAAGAACGAGATATAAAGTAAGGAGATGGGCAAGAGAGACCATAGTTACACCTTTTATTTAATCCAAATATTTCTTTTATTATGTGAGGTGACAAGACATTTTCCATAAACAAGTATGGGGAAAAAACAAAAGAGAAGCAGAATAAAGCAAGTATAGTAAACATAAAATTGAAAACGAAGTTTATTAATGGTAAGAGGGAGGAGGAAGAAGAGAGACATGGGCATAAAACATAAGCCATTTGACTATGACAGTATCCATGTTACACTAAGATGACTAAGATATGGTTAACTCAATCGAGAATCAAATCATGTGGGTTTCTTGTCCCTTTTTTTGTTCCATCGCCGTTGGTCAAAAAATCACTGCTCCTCGCAAATGGCCGTGCATGTTTTGTAATTGCCATGTGATATTGCCGGTGTTCCGCGCACGCTGGACGGCTATTAGACATACTATGCCACAATGCATTGGGACACATGCCGTCATGTGTTTGTTTCCCTTCCTCCATACTGCGTGGCTTCTATATCTTCATATTTTTTTTTGTTCCCATCCAATATTTGATATCCCCTTTCGGGTTTTGACTAATTCTGATTTGAGCCGTGTAAGACCCTTCAAAAGAAGAAGCACTCTCCAAAATCTTTTTCATATCCAAAGCTCAAATTCAAGATATTTAGCTAAGAGTCAAGAAATCTTATCCATCAATGACCTTATCTATCATGTCAAAAGGAAATGTCGTTTTGCTTTCTGTTTGTTCGAACAAAATCAATCATATTTAAAACATAGCCACCAAATTAAGCAAGATTTTGTGCATCTTTTCTGGAATACCTTAAAAAGATGGCCGCTAAGAAATTGTTGCAACTTGCCTATACTCTGTTTCTTTGATTTTCATTCCACGAAATAAATATTTGTAAGGAAGTTTGTAGTTTTATTCCCTCAAATATTAACAAGTTCTGCTTTTGATCATTATAATATTTGGTTTAGCATAACATTCAATCAATTGACATATAAACTTTTGATCCCTCAACTCATGAATCTTCACAAATTTAACAAATTAAATATCGTTACATTATTTGACTAGCCATGTATATATATACACAATGTTATGTTATGTTTGTGTCGTAACAAATGAATGTTTGTGTCGTAACAAATGAACACGAGAAAAGGGATCTACTTACATAAGTATGTCTCATAGGACTTGAAAATTGTATTAATTCATTTTTTATGGATCAAAGTAGGGATAATTCATAGAAGGAGACGACTTAGCCGTGTTTTTAAGATTATGGGCGACTAATACTATATTTGCAGCGAAAAGGACAACCTTGGAGTTTCCTTGGAGTTTTTCAAAAGAAAATTTGTCTGATGTGAGTGTTTGAATAAACAGTTGTGAATTAGCACTTTCATTTCTCTCTCTCCTTTTCTTTTTTTCATTTTGGTCTAGCACTTTTATTTTCGTCTACCCGGCCTTTTACCGGATCCCGCACATATCGAGAGATTAGTGCACCGGAATGCCTTTTCGTCTAGCACTTTCATTTCATACTTGCCATTTAGGGTACATCGATCTGTGCTGCAACGCGTTTGATTCTTGAAAGTGCTAGTCTATTCAAAATGAAAAGCCTAAATTTGCTCGTTAGCTTCTATAGTGTAAAAATACTTTAATTTTATATATTGATTATATATAAAGAATTATAAATTATTTATTCTAAAAATCGGATATAATTGAATTTATACGTAGTTCTAAGGGTATGTGGTATAACTTGATACAAATCATAAAGAGAAACAGAAATATCCAATCTTGACTATAAAAACGAAAGAAAAAAACGATTGAAAAGAGGAAAATGAATGAATCAGATAAGATAAAGTAAGAGAGCTCAAAGAATTGATCTTTTAATATAAGAAATAGTCTTTTGTTATAATGTGTGAATGTCCTCCCACAGAAACAACAATCATTCCATTTATAGTGAAGGGATCCTACTTTAGATAGAATAAAAAATATATAGTGGGGAACCCATGAGGAATTAGCTTTTTCCTCGATTCCTGCCACGATTCTCTCCCCTAGTGCGGTTACAACGGCTCTTGTCTGTGAGCTCGATATTGACTCGAGCTCGGTATTGACTCGAGCATTCGATCTTGACTCGAGCTCGATTCTGACACGGAGTCTGGTATTGATTCGGGATCGGTCGGTTTATGCATCTTAGGCTCGATAATTTTGCTTCGCACTGTAGTTCGATTTGGATACGAGCTCGATAATGATACCGAGCTTGTCATTGATCGGTCCTAGAACTCGAAGCTTGATGACCTGACTTCGAATCTCAACCTGAAGACGCCCTTCGATCAAAGTATTATTATTTTGACCAGTTCGTACAACGGACTGATCGGTTTTGACCGTATACAGATAGTCCCCTCGTTTCTCGGGAAGAATATAACGAGAAACGATTAGATATATACTGACGTGTGCATCGAGTCCGATCGTGACGTACACGATAGCTGTCCCGTCGGTTCAGTTTACCGAGGTATTTAATATATGTCAGACGGTGGTCGGCCATTACCAATATTGAACCGTCGCTGCTCAGCCTATAAATATCTCCCTTTTCACCATTAATTACTTTTACATCTTCTAATCAAAATTTTCTGATCATTTTCTCATACCTTCTGAATTAAGCGTGAAATCTCCCTTCTGTGGTTTTTACCGCAAAATTTTTCTTTGAAACACCACGTCTTCTTAATTTCCTTCTTCTAAATTCAAAAATGGTGAAAACATCAAAAACCGTCCCTCAAAAAGAAGAGGCTTTTTCTTCACAGCCCACCGCCGATAAAACGCCGGTGAAGCCACGACCTGAGGAGTTTGTTCGCGGAATGTGTCTTCTCACCTCCGATTTCAAGGTTAATAAAGGCTCGTTGGTTCCCGGTCGGTGTGAGCTGGTATTGAGGTATTTGTGCTCGATAACAAAAAATCAACTTGCACAGTTAAAGACAGATTGCATCTGGGATAACAAGGAAGTGGTAATTTCGGCTCCCGATGAAGATATTACCACCCACGTGTAAGGGTTCCTTAGTGTGTATACTTACCCTTTTACGTTAGGACCTTTCAACCATGTTATCATCGATTTTTGTCGTCAATACCGAATAACTCTAGGTCAGATTCATCCTTCCTTTTGGCAGATCATTATCCTGATCCTTTTCTTTGCAAACAAGATCGAGGGGATGCCTTTCACCCTCGATCTTCTTATTAGATTGTATAGTCCCCACCTCTTTCGAGGTGGATTAATAAAACTTCAATGCCGGGCTACCAAGGTACTATTCTCGAGCATAGATGAGGACAATGATCGAGGTTAAATGAGCAGGTTCATTCGAGTGAAGACTGATGTCATTCCCCGAAGAATGCAACATGAAGCGTAAGTGTAATTCTGCTACTTATTCCTTATCGCCTTGTCTCTTTATTTCTTCCTTGCTGATATCTCTTTTGTGATGCAGTGGTTCCTTGGATGCCTGGTGCCGTTCCCGACCTTAAGAGCTGGGTACGGGCCCTGGCTTCGACCTTTACATATGCCGAACGTTCGTGGCGTGATTTGGCAAAGGGCCGATGGGAGGCCAAAAATCATGGTAAGCCTATTTCTCATGTTTTAAGAGTTCGAATGAAATATTTTCCACATATTCAACTGATTTTCTTGTGTGTAGGCCTGGGAAGAGATGCGGTTTTGAGGCCTTTGTTAGGCGAGGAAGAAGTCTCGGCCCCGGTTTCTAAACCGGCGAAGGGAAATAAGAGAAAAAGGGCCTCTACTTATGAAGATCCAAAACCGAAGGCAAGATCGGCTCGTAAATCGAGAAAGAATACCATCCCTTTGACCTTAGAATCGGTTCAGCGTCTAAGGGATGAAGATGAGGAAGAAGAAGACGATGGGTTCGTACTGGTGGCCCGAGCGAAGAAGACCACCGATGCTCCACAGGCAGCTGAATCGATGGTGGTTTATAAGGCTCCGCCTCGAACTGAGGATATATCGAAGAAAGATTCGGGCAGAGTCCCCGAGTCGTTGGAGATCGAAGATGCTTCCCATCGAAGCCAACAGATGGGGGATATGTCCGAAAGGGCTGTCCCCAAATCTCTTCGAACTGAAGAGAGCGCCCCAAGTGACTCACTTGGGGCAGTAGCAATCGAAGACTCGCCCACCTTTCATGCTTTTTTCGAAGGGTGTGATTCGGTAAGCCCAAACTTTGGGGGCCCTCGAACTAGACAGGCCTCATGAGGTAAGCCTTAAAGTATTTTGTTGGTATTATCTCTTATGTCTGTTTTTCTTTTCTTACTTTATTTTTTCTTTCTTCGTGGGCCGTGACAGCTCATCGAGAAGCACGTTCTCGATCCTGAGCTGAGCTGCGTCGATACGAGGCCGACCTCCAACGAGTCACGAAGGAGAGAAATGCCTTGAAACTCCTCTTAGGGCAAAGGGGAAAAGAAATCAAGGACCTTCGAGCTGAGTTGGCCAAAGCTCACCAAGATCAGACCGATCTGTCCGAGCAGGTAATGATACTATTAAAAACAAATGGGCTCGATAATGGAACGATGGCTAATCTTTCGATCTCACAGTTGCAGCAGAAGCTTGAGATGACCAAAAAACTCCGTGAGGAGGTAGATGTGATAAAGGCAGAGTCCTTGAAATGGAAAGGAAATATGGACCGTTTCGCTGCAGAGAAAAAGGCTGCTCGAGCCCAATTATCATCGGCTGAAAGTCAACTTCAAAGTTTGAAGGAGAAAATCTTGGTTCAAGCAAGGAAAACAGAGGAGCTCGAGGCTCGGTTGGCTTCTGAACTTGCCAAGGCTGAAAAGACAAAGGCTGATGCATACGCATTTGTGGTTGTTTATCGGGCCGATGCCGAAGCCGCTCAGTCATATGCGAGAGAGGTAGCCGAGACCGCTCGAACTCGAGCACATTGGATTGCCAATTTTTCATATGCCAATCTCGGAGGGAAATCCTCGGGGTAGGGCTCGCAAGTGGGCCGGTCCCGGGCCTAAACGGGCCAAGTGGGCCGGTCCAAACGGTCCCGGTCCCGGCCCGGTCCCATATTAAACGGGCCAAACGGGCCCGAGCCTAAATCGGGCTTTTTGTAGGGACCGTCCCGGGACTGTTTGGTCCTGGGCTAAACGGTCCCGGCCCACGGGCTAAGTGGGCTAAGTGGGCCCAACATATTATTTTTTTAAAAAAATAATTAAATAGATATTAGAAACAAAAGGATGTTAAAAAAAATATCTAAGACAATTCTTTGTAAATTTTATTATAGAATTGTGATCTAAATTTTAATATTCAATATTTAATATCGAATGCTATATATACATCTTATATACTGTCACACCTCCTTTTTCTAGGGAGAATATGGTGCCAAAGGAAAGAAAGGGAGTTTTTTCAATTAAAGTGACATTAATCGAAATGGGATTATTTATTTAATTTTCAGAGTCGCCACTCGGGATAATTATATGGTGTCCCAAGTCACCGATTTATATTAAATCCCAAATCGAGGAAATTTAATTCTGTTTTAAAGTCCGCGAAAAAAAAATCAGAAGACCGAGTAAGGAATTCTGTTAACCAGAGAGAAGGTGTTAGGCATTCTCTGGTTCCGTAGTTTTAGCACGGTCGCTTTTAATCATACCTGGCTTAGTTTGTTTAATTACGTACTTTTAGAACCTACGTGCATTTTACCTCTTATCGCTTTTAATTACTTCATTATTTATAATTATTGAATTATCTTGAAACGAATCACGCGTACGTGTATTCATTTTGTTTGGTGTGTCATGAATCATGTCACGCGTACGTGTACACAATTAATAATACTTTATTATTTTTAAGATTGTTTTGTCAAAGTTGCGCGAACGCTTACTTTGCCTCTAATTTGGGAAAATCGTAACTATGTCACACGAACGTGTACATAATTACCATAATTGATTAGTTAACATGCGCCTAAAGCATATTAGCGTATTCAGAGTATTCCATTTATTTATTTATTTTTAAAATATTTTATTACTATTATTATTTCCTTTACCTATTGGAACGAGTCTTGAATTAGTTCATCGCTCATCTCGTTCCTTATAAATATTGTTTACCACTCCAATTATTTATTCCTTGAAATAGCTAATTCGAATATCATTTTAACACTAATACATGAGCTTTCAAACAAATGCATAAATTAATTACCTAAGAATCTGTAACGAGACTAATGAAAACATTAGACATGCATCTTTACTTAAAAGAATAAAAGAAGAAGTAGAAGAAAAATGGGCAACCTACTATTTTGTGCAGCCAATTCATTATAAAATCTTAAGATACAACGATTTAATATATATGAATATATGTACTGATTCTAACATATTTACAAAGAAACAAGGCTAGGCAACCTGTACAATGGACTGAACCACGGAATAAACTTTTAATAATCATATTTTTTTATCCAAAACGAACCAAATTCTAAGGTGTCAAAAAGATCTAAACAATGTTAATGAGAGAGTCAGAAGCACATTTCATATGTAATAACAAAATTAAAAAAGAATTAGCAGAGTTCCTTCTCTTAAAATATTTCAAACAATGCAGAATTCATTCAATCTCTGAATCACTTTTCAAAATGCAAAACTAGAACCTTAAAATAAGTAAAAGATGAGTAGATCATATAGAAGAGAACCTGTAGAGCAGAGCTTCTTCACTATATAAGAGAGGAGCCTCTAAAATAATTTTACAATGACGTAAATCCAAGCGACAAGCAGCAGCGAGAGAAGATAGGAATATCTCGATCAAGACTAAAATCTTAGAGCGAAAACGGAACCCGAACGATAAACCCAAAGTCGATTGAAATTTAAAATTCTATTTAAACTCCATATTTTCTCCTTAGAAAATCTTTTAAATGAAAGGATGCAATTTCTTCTTTGTTCAAGAAAAACAAAACCTGATCCCCCTTATTTCTTTCTCTCGTTCTTTTCTTTTAGATAGCAGTAAAGTTTTTTTTCCTCCTTTTTTTTTTCCTAATCTAAATGTATGCCTTATATAGAGAATGTGTAATAGTATGTGTATTGATGGAGAATAAGAGTGGGAAGGTGGGGGGAGCGTATGTGTGTGACGGAAATGGGGATATGGGGTTGGGACGTGAGAGATGTGAGTGAAAATAGGAAAGAAAGTGACGGAGGAGTCATGGATGAGTTGCAAAAGTTTTGAAGTTAAATTTGTTACAAACTCTTTTAAAACATCACGTGAGTAGTGGCTGCTTCTTCTTCTTCCTTTTTTTTTTAGTTTCTTTTATTAATAGAATTCAAATAAATATTAAAATAAAAAATATTAATTAACTAGCTCTAGACTAACAATATATATATATATATATATATATATATATATATATATATATATATATATATATATATATTTTTAAATACTTACATATACTTTAAGATTATACTAAGAAAAACACCATAGCTTACTTATTAAAATTCTAATTAAAAGAAATCATATATTTTTTGTAAATTTTTATTTTCTCTTTACAAATAGAAATAAAATATGTTCTATAAGTATTTATATATATTTAATGTTCCTCAAAAAGATTATATATATTAAGATTAGGCCTAAAGAAAATATTTACACTAAAATAGTATATAATTTGGGTGTGGTCAAAAGTTAGTTGTTCACAGCATGCCCCTCTTTGCTTGAAAACATGAAGAGTTTTCAGGCAAAGAAATGGACAAGGTGACTGATTTTTGACCTCACTATTATTTAAAAAGGGAATATGCGACCGAGCCTTGATTTTAAGCAGCCTACATATCCCGGGTTATAAGGGAATCAGGTCACATGTAGTTTAAGTGGAAGAAGAGCGATGGAGTATGCTTAGATGGAGAGTCGATTGAGGTTCCGTCGAGGTTTCGATTCGCGGTTCCTACTATTACATCAAAATGAAAAGAAAATTACATACGCTTGAAATCTAAGAGTTACAAAATTCCTATCTAAATGCCATCTGGAGTCTTGTCTTGATTCTTGACTTGCTTCTCCCATTGGCTTTAGACTGAAGCTTGATGCTCTTGATGCAACAGACTATGAAATATTCTCGCATGCTTGTTTGTTGATCAGATGATGAGAAAATGGATCTTGAGACACTATGTCTTCGCATGTATTACGCCAAAGCTGGTTGTGGCTGGTATTGAGATCAAATGTTCCACTTTCTCTGGCAAGAGATGGAATCTTATTTTTGCACATCCAATCCGTGCTTTGCAGAAAAACCTACGAGTCATCATAAACAAACAAAACAAACAAAAAGTTTCTGCCCCAGTTTGCACTAGAAAATTTTTGTGAGTTATTGAAAATATATAAAACTATCTTCGCTATTGCACAATAAAGGATTGAAAAAGACACGAGTTTTTTTTATTTTTTTTGAATAATATGGGATGTCGTACCCTATGTTAACACGAAGGAAGGCGACCAGGGGATGTAGTAACCTGTGTTGACAATAAGATGAGGCTCGTAGCACTCTAGGATGCTACTAGGGAATGTCGTACCCTATGTTGGCAATAAAATGAGGCTGGGGCACTCTGAAATGCTACTAGGGAATGTCATACGCTATGTTGGCAATAAAAATGTAACCAGGGGATGTAGTACCCTGTGTTTGGCAATAAGATGAGGCTCGTGGCTCTCTGAGACGCTACTAGGAAATGTCGTACCCTATGTTGGCACTAAAATGCAACCAGGGGATGTAGTACCCTGTGTTTGGCAACAAGATGAGGCCCGTGGCTCCCTGAGATGCAACTAGGGAATGTCGTACTCTATGTTGGCAGAAAGTAATGCAGCCAGGGGATGTAGTACCATGTGTTGGCAATAAGATGAGGCTCGTGGCTCTCTGAGATGCTACTAGGGAATGGTGTACCCTATGTTGGCACTAAAATGCAACCAGGGGATGTAGTACCCTATGTTTGGCAACAAGATGAGGCCCGTGACTCCCTGAGATGCAACTAGGGAATGTCGTACCCTATGTTGGCAGAAGGTAATGCAATCAGGGGATGTAGTACCCTATGTTGGTGATAAGATGAGGCTCGTGGCACTCTGGAATGCTACTGGGGAATGTCGTACCCTACGTAGGCAAAACATAATGCGACCATGGGGTGTAGTACCCTGTGTTAGAAATAAAATGAGGCTCGTGGCACTCTGGTATGCTACTAAGGAATGGCGTACCCTATGTAGGCAATAAATAATGCAACCAGGGAATGTAGTACCCTGTGTTGAAGATAGGGTATTGGTTCCTTAAAATTAAACTAAAAATGACATGATTATATGTATATTGGAAGAAAAACAAGGATTTTGAGAACTTCACTTGGTGGAGTTCGTCCCTTCATGAACTGTTTCCTAAAACTGTTCAGTTCCTGTTTTGAACAAAGAAAGATTCGTTAGTTTTAAAATGATGGTCAGTTTGTGGCCTTGATTTCTTGGGTGACTTGACCTTGCGTCCATTACACTTGTTAGAAAAACTAACTCCGTCGATGGTCGTACAAATTGCCGGGAGATTCTATCCTTACTTTCTGGAGATCTTGTTTCTCAACATAGAAACCTGACTATTTGGCGCTTATCACCATTTTTGTTTGTGGTGCAAACAACCTTGCTCCCAAAAAACTTTTAACTGAGTAACTTTTGTTGACCCTTGGAACATTGTTCAGTCCTTCCAGCCTTTTGCTTGTCAAGAAAAATCATATATGGCTTTATGCCTTTGCCCATACGGTTTATGCCCAGCAATCTTTACTTTATATAACGGGGAAACTGCACCTAATTTTGTGGCCTTTTCTTTGCTTTGCTTTGACAAAATTAGACTGAAAGGGACTCAAGAAAGTAATGCGAAAGAAAACAAGAAAGTGAACTAACAGGTATAACAACTTAATCAAGAAGTGTCCCTTTCAGGGGAAAAATAAAAAATAAGAAAGGACTTATCTGGAGGAATATGCTAATTTCAATGAACATGACATGCACTTTGGACTGGATGCCCGATTCGTTTGAACCATCTAATTCTCGAAATATGATGTAGACTTCACTTTGAAACTGAGTTCTTTGTCTTAACCATGCTTGTGCCAAGATATATGAAGACCTAAATCGATCAATGATGCCCTTTGTGGGTTTTCACCAATTGGCCTCTCTCATCTATCTTTCTCTCAACTCACCATTGCCTTATAGTGCCTGTGAGGGTTTTCACCAATAAGACTCTCTCATTTATTTTTCTCTCTTTACAATGACTGAGGCATCACCCGTAGTATACTGACTTAGCATTCTCGAAAGTTGATCAGAAGGTCTTAGCAAGGAAAGGTAAAAAGAACTATTCAACTGAATTACAACTTTTGGAACCATTTTGATGGAACAACCATCAAAAATAAAATAAAACCATGCCCCAGTTTATTTGAATACTGGGGACATGTGGATTTTTGTTTTGGTATGACCGAACCCCAGAGTGAGGCTGCCTACGTATCCTTTCGGAATCAGGTCAGACGTAGTTCAATTAACTTGAACTTGTTTTGATTTTTTTTTTTTTAAAAGTACATTGGTTCCAAAAGAGGGGAAAACAAATAAATATAAACAAGGCTTCAAAGGGATAACTAGGGTTGACCAGTGTTTGGGTAGCGAGAATGATAGCCTTTCGTCATCCCAACCTGAAAATGCTAAATATAAGAATGCCCCAACAGAGCCATGTCATACATAGTATCTCTTGACCGCATCTGCGTTGATGGATATATCAGTCACCTTTCCTTCTATATCTGCCAAGTGTAGAGCTCCTTTTGACAATACTTTCTTGACGAGGTAAGGACCTTGCCAATTTGGGGCAAACTTTCCTTTTGCTTCTTCCTGGTGCGGAAATATACGTTTCAAAACAAGTTGTCCTACCTCGAATTGTCTTGGGCACACTTTTCTATTGTAAGCGCATGCCATTCTTTGTTGGTATAACTGACCAAAACAAACTGCCGCCAAACGTTTTTCATCAATCAAATTCAACTGTTCTAATTGGGACTTCACCCATTCAGTGTCCTCAATCTTTGCTTCAACAATGATTCGGAGAGAGGGAATCTCAATTTCAGCAGGTATGACCGCTTCAGTTCCATAAACCAATAAGTAGGGCATTGCGCCAGCTGATGTACGGACAGTTGTCCGGTATCCCAAAAGAGCAAAAGGCAGTTTCTCGTGCCATTGTCTAGACCCTTGGATCATCTTCCTAAGAATCTTCTTGATGTTCTTATTCGCAGCTTCAACAGTTCCATTAGCTTTGGGACGATAAGGAGTAGAATTGCGATGCTCAATTTTAAATTGTTCACATACCTCCTTCATTAGATGACTATTCAAATTAGCAGCATTATCTATAATAATGGTTTTTGGAATACCGAAACGACAGATGATGTTGGAGTGAACAAAGTCTACTACTGCTTTCTTGGTAACTGCTTTCAAAGTAATAGCTTCCACCCATTTGGTGAAGTAATCAATTGCAACCAAGATGAATCTGTGCCCATTTGAAGCTTTTGGCTCGATTGGGCCAATGACGTCCATTCCCCAAGCAACAAAAGGCCAAGGAGCCGACATAGGATACAACTCTGAAGGTGGCGAGTGAATCAAATCACTGTGAATCTGACACTGGTGGCACTTGCGAACAAAACGAAAGTAATCCGGTTCCATAGTAAGCCAATAATAGCCTGCTCGAAGGATTTTCTTTGCTAGAACATATCCATTCATGTGCGGACCACAAACTCCTGAATGCACCTCATTCATAATCATTTCAGCTTCTTTGGCATCTACACATCTCAACAAATTCAAATCTAGAGTTCTTTTGTATAGGATTTCCCCACTCAAAAAGAAACCATTAGAGAGTCGCCTAATAGTTCTCTTTTGATCCCTGTTAGCATGTTCCGGATATTCTCTTGTTTTTAGAAATTGTTTAATATCACGATACCATGGTTCACCATCTGGTTCTGCTTCAATTGTATTGCAATAACCATGTTGATACCGAATTTGAATTTCTAGTGGGTCAATGTGAGTATTACCCGGATATTGAAGCATTGAGGCTAGGGTGGCCAAGGCATCAACCAATTCATTGTGAAACCTGGGAATGTACCTGAATTCGATGGACTTGAACCTTTTGCTAAGATCCTCCACACATTGTCTATATGGAATGAGCTTGATGTCTCGAGTCTCCCAATCACCTTGAGCCTGCCGAATAAGCAAATCTGAATCTCCCATCACCAACAATTCATACACATTTAGATTTATTGCCATGTTTAGACCCATGATGCAAGCTTTATATTCTGATGTGTTGTTTGTACAGAAAAAATAAAGTCGCACCGTAGCAGGGTAATGTTGCCCAGTATGTGATACCAGAATTGTCCCAATCCCTACGCCTTTGATGTTGACAACCCCATCAAAGTATAGTTTCCAAATTTGACTGTCATCTTGGACTACTTCTTCAACTAAATTAACCTCTTCATCTGGGAAATATGTGTTCAAAGATTCATACTCATCATCAACTGGGTTTTCTGCCAGCTGATCAGCCAAAGCTTGTGCCTTCATGGCAGTGCGAGTGACATAAACAATATCAAACTCTGTGAGCAAGATTAGTCTTTGTTTGTCACTTAATCACTAGAGAGAAGAAAGCCTCGAGCGCGGCTACTGCTTTCTTCATAGGCCAAAAGATAATGCCTAAGCTTCTGGGCGACCTAGGTTAAGGCACAACATGTCCTTTCCAAAAGAGTGTATTTGGCCTCATAAGTGGCGAACTTTTTGCTCAAATAATATATTGCTTGTTCCCTTTTGCCTGTGGCATCATGTTGACCCAGAACACAACCAAAGGAACTATCCATTACTGACAGATATAAAAACAGAGGCCTATCAGGTTCTGGCATGACCAAAATAGGGGGATTTGACAAATATTCCTTGATCTTATCAAAAGCTTCTTGGCACTCATCTGTCCACTTGATAGTGGCGTTCTTTTTCAACAACTTAAAAATAGGCTCACATTTGGTTGTAAGTTGCGAGATGAACCTGCTAATGTAATTCAATCTCCCGAGTAAACTCATGACTTCTGTTTTGTTCTTCGGGGTAGGCATCTCTCGAATGGTCTTTATCTTGGAGGGATCTAACTCAATGCCTCTTCGACTAACTATAAAACCCAAAAGCTTCCCAGAAGGAACTCCAAATGCACATTTGGCTGGATTGAGTTTGAGATTGTACCTTCGTAGCCTTTCAAAGAACTTTTTCAAGTCTTGCACATGGTAAGCTTGTTTTCTTGACTTAATGATCACATCTTCAACGTACACTTCAATCTCTTTATGCATTATGTCATGGAATATGGTAGTCATGGCTTTCATGTAAGTTGCCCCTGCATTCTTCAAACCGAATGGCATGACCCTATAACAATAAGTTCCTCATGGAGTTGTGAAGGCGGTCTTTTCTGCATCTTCTTTATCCATCAGAATTTGGTGATATCCGGCATAACAATCCACAAAAGATTGGATTTTATGTTTAGCACAATTATCAACAAGGATATGAATGTTGGGTAAGGGAAAGTTGTCCTTTGGACTTGCTTTGTTTAAATCCCTATAGTCAATACAAACTCTGATTTTCCCATCCTTCTTTGGCACTGGCACAACATTTGCTAACCATGTAGTATATCGGATGACCCTGGTCACATTTGTACTTAGTTGCTTCGTGATTTCTTCTTTAATCTTATCACTCATGTCTGTCTTAAACTTCCTTTGTTTTTGCTGGATTGGTGGAAAATTAGGATGTGTGGGAAGCTTATGGACCACTAGATCGACACTCAAACTCGGCATGTCATCATACGACCAAGCAAATACATCTCTGTACTCGAACAAAACTTGAATTATGGCATCTCTCGTCTTTTGTTCAGTATGAATGCTTATTTTTGTTTCTCTGGTTTCTTCAGAACTTCCCAGGTTAATTGCCTCAGTTTCATTTAAGTTAGGCTTAGGCTTATTCTCAAATTGATCCAATTCCCTTTTTATTTCTCTAAAAGCCTCATCTTCATCATACTCAACTTCTTGATTCATTATTTCGAGATTAGGCAGCTTTTTAAGATTTGGGCATGAATTTCGCGTGCATGTCATGTTTTTAAAGCCAACATTATCAAAACTGAAAATGATAAGAAATTAACAAAAATTAGGGAAATAAAAAGATAAAATTTTACTACGAAAATGGAACTTCATTTCATTGAATTTGAAAGGATAGAAGGGTTAACATCACATCAAAGCAATTAAACTAAAATATCTGGATTACAACCCTTAAAATAATCCAAATACAGAAAAAATAACAAAACAGGCTACCAAGACTCCTTCCTGATGGGAAGAGGAGTCGCTTCCCAGTTGCTGAGCGAGGTATCTGGACCAATCAGTTGAACACTTGCACGGCTAGGGCCCTCCCCAACTTGAACCATATTGATCTCATAGAACATCTCCCTGAGACCCTGGTAAACTCCGTCAATGTCATCCTGAGTAGAGGGATTTTGGACTTCTTCAAATTGTGGCTTGACAAAAGAGTAGGCAATGTGAGGGATTGGTTTGGACAGATTCCCCCCATTCTTTTTGCGGGCCTTGGCTCTGTCTATGTCAGCTGATGTTGGTTTAAAGCCCAAGCCAAAGGTATTTTTCTTCGAAAATGGAGCAATGGGGTTCACAATTCCTTGCAGAGAGGATCCCAATCCTTTTCCTGGTTCATAGCCGTTCCTCAACATCAGCGAAGCTACCATCATAGATGTGGCTGAAAGACGGGGATGCAGAATTGGTTTTCCTTCTTCCACTTGGTCCACCTCAATCACCTCAAATGCTTGATATATGATGGATTCACATCCTTCCTTGGCCTCGATATATGGAATGGATGGGTCTTTATAGACGGATGAGTCGTCCTCCCCATGAACAATAATTTCTTGCCCGTCACACTCGAATTTGACCATTTGATGTAGGGTGGATGGTACAGCTCTGGCCATATGGATCCACGGCCTTCCCAAAAGAAAATTATAGGAAGTTTCCATATCTAACACTTGAAAGACAATGTTAAAATCAACCGGGCCGATTGTCATGGTGAGTTCGATTTCCCCAATAGTGTCTCTTTTTGAACCATCAAAAGCTCTGATGCTGACATTACTGGTTCGAATTCTGTTATTGTCGATGTTCAGCTGTTGTAGAGTAGAAAGAGGACACACATCTACACTTGAGCCTCCATCAATCATGAATCCTTTTACGTAGTGCCCTTCACATTTGACCATAAGATGCAAAGCTCTATTGTGGCCAGCCCCTTCCTCAGGCAAATTATCATCGCTGAAAGTAATTCTATTTACTTCAGAGAATCTTTCAGCCATTTTTTCTAGCTGATTCACCGTTGTCTTTTCTGAGACATATGCCTCGTTCAAAGTTTTGATCAACACACGATGATGCTCTTCTGAATGAAAAAGCAGAGATAACAAAGATATCTGAGCAGGAGTTTTCCTTAGTTGTTCAATGATTCAGTAGTCTTGCAATTTCATCTTCCTAAGGAATTCCTCCGCTTCTTTTTCTGCAACGAGTTCTTTCACTGGCAAGTGACTTTCCCTGGCTTGCTTAGCTTTTCTCAATTCCTCTGGTGAATAACACCTTCCAGAGCGGGTCAAGCCCCCCATTTCACCTGTTTCTTTAACTATCTCTTTTCATTTGTATGTCATGACAGTCTTGTTATATTTTCAGGGAATAGCTTTTGTGTTTGTCACTAGGAGTTGGGCAATAGGTCGGATCACGACTGGCTCTGTTATATTCCTCAAACCATTATTCGGAATGATCTTTAGAAAGCCCTCGGGGATGTAAAGTTTTGGCCCACCCAATTGAACCTCAACCTTTTTTGTGCTTCCAGGAACATAGAGAATCGTTTTTTCAGAACATGCTAAGTTCAAACTAGAACTCGCACCTTTCACCATCAACGGTGCCAATTGCGGTGGGCTCACTATCACTTTTGGTTCTGGCCCTTTGGTTCTAACAACCATATCTGTCTTGCCAGACTGCTTATAATCCCGATTATCACAAATCATCCCAATAAAATGTGTATTATCATGAGTTGGGAGCGGATTGTTTGTGATATTAGGAGTATCCTCATTGTTTGTTACCACAATTGCCTTTGCTTCAATCAAATTTTCAATGGCTTTCTTTAATGTCCAACAGCTTTCAGTACTATGCCCTTGGGTGTTAGAGTGATACTCACATCTTGAATTTGAGTCAAAACCTTTTGAATTTGGATTCACATAACGCGGCATAATAGGTTTAATCAACTTCAACTGCATCAACTTTCGAAATAGGCTTGTATACGATTCTCCAATTGGGGTGAACTCTTTCTTTGGCTCCTATTCTCTCACATATTCTTGTCGGGGATGAGGATTATGTGGTGCCTGAAAATTCGGCCGGAGTTGACGGGAGCCTTGTGGAATCGGTGCCCGCCATTGTTGGTGATTGGGAGGCCTAGCATAAGCCTGAGCATTAAACACTGTGTATTGTTGCAGGGGAACTGAGTATCGGGGACCTTGAGGTGGATAATAATGTTGAAGAGAATTGGATAGTCCTTGTTGGAATTGCACGTAAGAAGGAGCTATTCCTCTTTGAACTCCCCCGAACCCAGATGCCATCATGGATCCTTCCTCCTTCTTTTTTCGATTTCCGAAACTGCCTGACCCACTTTGAATTGCTTGTGTGGTCGCCTTAAGGGTTGCCTGACTCATAATTTTGCCCGACTTCATGCCATTCTCAAGTATTTCACCAATCTTAATCGCCTCAGCGAATGGTTTACCAATGGCGGCCAACATGTAATGGAGGTAATCAGGATCCTGAGCTTGGAGAAAATAGTCAATCATTTCTGCCTCTTTCATTGGTGGTTTGACCCTAGCAACCTGCTCTCTCCACTTGATTGCATATTCTCTGAAGCTTTCTGTTGGTTTTTTCTTTATGTTGACGAGAGAGGAGCGGTCTGGCACTATATCAATGTTGTACTGAAACTGTTGGACAAAATCTTGAGCTATGTCATTCCAAACGTGCCAGTGAGAGATGTCTTGATCTATGAATCACTCTGAAGCAATTCCTGTCAAACTTTCTCCAAAATAAGCCATGAGCAATTCTTCTTTGCCTCCCGCTCCCCTTAATTGGTTACAATACCTCTTCAAATGGGCAACGGGATCACCATGCCCATCATAATTGTCAAACTTGGGGGTCTTGAAGTCGGGTGGCAAATGAAAATGGGGAAACATGCATAGATCGTTAAATGAAACACTTTTGTGGCCCCCAAACCCTGTATGTTTCTAATGGTTTGTTCCAAGCTCTTCATTTTTCTGGTCATTTCCTCTTGTTCAATATTCTTTTCGTGCTTTTCGATCTCAATTGGGAACACATTATAAGGAGTATGCTTGTATGAATCTGGAACCTTTAAAGTTAGTTCTGGAGAGTAATGTTGGGCATTATGAGCATCCAGTTATGGATCATTATTGGACTTTTGAGCAAGAGCCGGTTGAGGGACGGTGAAAGTATGGACAATGGGTATAGTAGGTGGGTCATTTCTGAGAGGTGTGATTGGAGGACTTGGAATGGAGGTGCTGGGGATAGTGGGAAGGTTAATGCTCGGACTGAATCCAGGTTGGTACAATGGGTTACTTGTTATGGAGATAGGCACTTGAGTGGCAACTGACACATTATGAAGATTATCCGAAGGCCCTATGGGTAGTGAGGGCGGTGCTTGTCCATTCACCCAGGCTTGGTACATCTCTGCCAATTGTTGCTTCAATACTCTTACTTCTTCAATCAGTCCTGAACCTTGTTCAACCAATTGTCCATGGACATCATCATTATCTGACTCATTCTCACTGTTGTTTGCCATTCTACTTTTTCCTTTTGATCTCGTGTTGTAAGGGTGAGTCGCCAATTTAAACCACAAACCAACCACCTCTGTTTTACTTTATCTTTTAAAAATGACAAACAACAAACGTGTTAGAGTTAGGCATTTTGCAGATATTAATCACACATTATATGTCATGCACCTAATGCCATTTTCAATTTCTAAAATGATCTAGGAAGGCTTTATGTTTCATCCCGGCTTATTGATTTATTGGTTTATTTTCATCTTGAATTTAAAATTTTTTTTTCATCATTTTTTTTATTGATTAATTATGGTTATGATCGCATCCGATGAGGATTGCCTACATATCATGACGCCGCATGAATCAGACCATTACGTAGTTCAGGGGAAAACAATAATAGTTTTTTTTAACAAAACGAAATAATACAATAACAGAAAGGACATTACATTGAAAATGACTTACCAGACTCTGACAAGACTAAAAGACAGCGATTTTAAAGATTCAACAATAACTCAAACTAAAACATAACTACTACATGAAAAGTTCTAACAACTACGACTATAATTCAACTCCACAATCTTCTTGCTTTCAAACACTGGAACATCTGCTCATGGTGGGGCTTGCCCTGGTTGACCCCCCAATATACGATACATCCTTTCTAACTCTGCTGCAAGATGACGGGCAAAAGTAGGTGCATGCTCCAAAAACTTCTCATAATCCATCCCTTGGCAGTTCACATAACTTTGAGCGGTATAAACAGCCAAATTATGGATTTGCTCTTTGAAGTACTAGAAATTCTGGTCTCGATCTTGTAACTGATGTTGGCGAGTGGTATCTATCTCTCTTATTTGGCCCTCACGATCTAAGGCTGACTCCAACTGAGCCCGAAGTCTAGCCTGCTCGAGTCTCGCTTGAGCCATCTCCCTATCAAAATCTGCATGCTGGTATTCTCTATTGTACCTTCTCATTTCTTCCAACTGTGCATGGAGCTGAGCTTCTGAACGTACCCAATGGGCCTTCTCTCTCTCAAATTTAGCCCTCTATTCTTCAAATTTTGTTACTTGGCGATCCTTACTTGATTCGGCCTTCTCATTTAGTTGTACGATCTTTTCCTTATCTTTGTCCAATGCCTTTTCAGTCTTTGCCAAGAGGGAATCATAATCTTGCACTTTTTCCATCAGATTGGAAATGGTTCTCTAGTCTTTCCAACTTCCCACTGGCACTTCAGAGGCTTTCTTCATCTGTTGAAGTTGAGCACGAAGGGCTTCATTTTTGCGGATCAGACTCTTCTTTTCCCCTTCGGCTTCTTGTTCTTGCAAGTCTTTCTCAAAATTGAGGTTTCTCAGCCTTTATTCTAAGGCATGAATAGTTGTTTTGTATCCCTTTTCCCATTCACCCTAGGCCAACCGTTCTTGGATTTTATCATCAAAGGCTTGAACATGCGGCCTTTTTGTGGGCCTTTTGGGCTCTGGCACATTATCCACGCGAGATCTCTTCCCAAACCATATAGCATAACCCGGATCTACCTCACCTCTCGTAGGATCTGGCACCTGAGTATCATCTTTCAAGTAGCGACAACCATTCCAAATTTGTTGGATTAAAGCTTCGGGGAGTGGGGCTTCGGGGTGTAGCTCAATCACTTGCACACTCAAATCTTCATCCTTAGGTACTACTTGGTACCTTCCTAGCTGTCTTAGAACTCTGTGTGGCGCATACGGCTGGACACTTCTCAAACCCAACAACAGCAAATAACTTTTTAGGGCCGACATGTGTATCACCTCTCTTACCGGGAGCCATCCCAAAGTCCACTCAATTTGACTTGCATTTAAAGATCTTAGGTGGGATATCCAGGCTTCCACCCCTTTTGGAGAGTTGTAATCTTTTACTCTTTCTTCGTAACTCTCAATGAAATTGTCCTTGCTCGGACCATAGCTCATGAACTTGGGGTGATGTCAGAGATGCTCAATCAACCACATTTGTAACAAAATATTGCACCCTTCGAAGAATTTTGCCCCGGACTTGCACAAAGTCAACGCCCGATAAATGTCTGATAGAATGATCGGGGCAAGAGTGTGATGTTCTTTGGTAGTGAGGACCTGTACAACCCTGGCTATGCGGGTATCAATTGTCCGCTCCTCATTTGGGCAGACCATAATTCCCAGAAATGCCACTATGAAGGCGAAACGACGATGAATCTGCCATGTGTCTTTGTTCTGCTTGTTGTTAAGGCCCTTTTCATGCATTTCAAACCCATTTGGCTGCCCGAACCTAGAGTACAAGAAGTAGAAAGAACAACACCCTTCGACTACGTTGGTTTTTCTAATTTGCTTACTGATATTTAGAAGATCGAAGAATCGGTGTACAGAAAGAGCCCTTGGGAATATGAGCTCCCGGTTTCTCAAATCCCTGCCAAACCCAGAATATCCAGCTATCTCTTCTAAAGTGGGAGTTAGCTCAAAATCGAAGAAGCGAAAGACATTGTGAATGGGGTCCTAAAAAGTCACTAGTGCCTCAATCAAATCGTCCCGTGGTTTAATTTTCATAATATCTGTAAGGGCTCCCAGGTGCTTGGTGATCCATTTCTGACCATCTTCTCCTAAATCATACCACCACATCTGAAGCTGAAGTGGAGCCTCGTCTACAACTATGAATGGTGTGTTCTGGACAGTGCTCATTTTGTACCTGTGGGTGGTTAAGGTTAGGGTTGACACTAGTCTCAAGAGACAGAACCAATGCACTCCTTTTGCAAAACAATCTTTTGTAAATAACTCAATTTTAAGAAAAAACAATGAGAAAGTGGGGCTATTTTTGCAATTGTGACCGAAGAAAGGGTGACTATTTTTGCAACTATGGCCCCTTCTTACTTTCAAGGATAGCTTTAGGGCCGGGGGAAGGGCATTATGGTAAAAGTGATTCCCATTTGACAGACACGTCCGTTCTTGCGAGAACAGTCCTTCAACAATTTTGAAGATGTTCTAAGGCTATTCCGACAGGAACGATTTGGGATTAACCGAAGCTGGGTCTGCTTATTTGTTTTTTGATTAAAAAAAATACTAGACACATTTCTTTTTTTTTAGTTATTTTATAAAAATGGGGCCGAACCCTATGAAGGTTGCCTACGTATCTCACATCCGGTGAGAATCAGACCCGCGTAGTTCGTAAATATTTCAGGAATAGGATGACACTTTTTTTGAAAAATTCAGGCTTATATTTTTTTGGGGTAAATACTGAGATTTTCGAAAATCGGGTAAATTTTCGAAAATCGGGTAAATTTTCTCCCTCATATTTTCTTCTTTCTGGTTTTCGCTCAATATTTTTTTTTATTTATTTTAGAAACCGGTCAACATGCACAAACTAAATCAAACATAATGCACAAGTAGCACATAAGATGCATCAGGATGGTCTTGTAATTTCGGGTACACCTGTCCTAGACGGACCCAGCCCCTGTGTTGAGTCCCCAAAGTCAAATGCACGTGATACAAACAAACGTACCTACTAGGGATCAGACATGAGGCTATGTTATTCTAGGTTTAAACCTGGGGAGGGTGTTCTAGACATGGCTTACCCAAGCGGACAACTCGAGCCGAGGTGGGAGCAATGTACCGGGAGCACGAAAGTCTACCCGGCCTAGTTACCGACCCAGCCTCGTTCTAATTGGTATGACTTCTAACAGAAAAGTGGGCCACGCGCACGTGTGCACCATTAATTCAGAAGACTTAGAAGGGAGGCGTAAAAAGATAATTTAATACAGTTCAAATAATATCGAAGCGGTAATTAGCACATTAGGCCCAAAAATACAGTAATAACATCAAATCAATAAAGCCAAGTAGATATCACATTACAAGCTCGAATTCTGAACCCTGAACCAGAGATTCTGGGTTCTGACTTACCAGCAGAGTCGCCAGAGCTGTCACACCTCCTTTTTTTCAGGGAGAATATGGTGCCAAAGGAAAGAAAGGGAGTTTTTTCAATTAAAGTGATATTAATCGAAATGAGATTATTTATTCAATTTTCAGAGTCGCCACTTGGGATAATTATATGGTGTCCCAAGTCACCGGTTTATATTCAATCCCAAATCGAGGAAATTTGATTTTGTTTTAAAGTCCGCAAAAAAAGAAAAACCCAGAAGACCGAGTAAGGAATCCTGTTAACCAGGGAGAAGGTGTTAGGCATTCCCTGGTTCCGTGGTTTTAGCACGGTCGCTTTTAATCATACCTGGCTTAGTTTGCTTGTTTAATTACGTACTTTTAGAACCTATGTGCATTTTACCTCTTACCGCTTTTAATTACTTGATTATTTATAATTATTGAATTATCTTGAAACGAATCACGCGTACGTGTATTCGTTTTGTTTGGTGTGTCATGAATCTGTCACGCGTACGTGTAAACAATTAATAATACTTTATTATTTTTAAGATTGTTTTGTCAAAGTTGCGCGAACGCTTACTTTGCCTTTAATTTAGAAAAATCGTAACTATGTCACACGAACGTGTACATAATTACCATAATTGATTGGTTAACACGCGCCTAAAGCATATTAGCGTATTCAGAGTATTCCATTTATTTATTTATTTTTAAAATATTTTATTACTATTATTATTTCTTTTACCTATTGGAACGAGTCTTGAATTAGTTCATCGCTCATCTCGTTCCTTATAAATATTGTTTACCACTCCAATTATTTATTCCTTGAAATAACTAATTCGAATATCATTTTAACACTAATACATGAACTTTCAAACAAATGCATAAATTAATTACCTAAGAATCTGTAACGAGACTAATGAAAACATTAGACATGCATCTTTACTTAAAAGAATAAAAGAAGAAGTAGAAGAAAAATGGGCAACCTACTATTTTGTGCAGCCAATTCATTATAAAATCTTAAGATACAATGATTTAATATATATGAATATATGTACTGATTCTAACATATTTATAAAGAAACAAGGCTAGGCAACCTGAACAATGGACTGAACCACGGAATAAACTTTTAACAATCATATTTCTTTATCCAAAACGAACCAAATTCTAAGGTGTCAAAAAGATCTAAACAATGTTAATGAGAGAGTCAGAAGCACATTTCATACGTAATAACAAAACTAAAAAAAGAATTAGAAGAGTTCCTTCTCTTAAAATATTTCAAACAATGCAGAATTCATTCAATCTCTGAATCACTTTTCAAAATGCAAAACTAGAACCTTAAAATAAGTAAAAGATGAGTAGATCATACATAAGAGAACCTGTAGAGCAGAGCTTCTTTACTATATAAGAGAGGAGCCTCCAAAATAATTTTACAATGACGTAAATCCAAGCGACAAGCAGCAGCGAGAGGAGATAGGAATATCCCGATCAAGACTAAAATCTTAGAGCGAAAACGGAACCCGAACGATAAACCCAAAGTCGATTGAAATTTAAAATTCTATTTAAACTCCATGTTTTCTCCTTAGAAAATATTTTAAATGAAAGGATGCAATTCCTTCTTTGTTCAAGAAAAACAAAACCTGGTCCCCCTTATTTCTTTCTCTCGTTCTTTTCTTTTAGATAGCAGTAAAGTTTTTTTTCCTCCTTTTTTTTTTCCTAATCTAAATGTATGCCTTATATAGAGAATGTGTAATAGTGTGTGTGTTGATGGAGAAGAAGAGTAGGAAGGTGGGGGAGCGTGTGTGTGTGTGTGTGACGGAAATGGAGATATGTGGTTGGGACGTGAGAGATGTGAGTGAAAATGGGAAAGGAAGTGATGGAGGAGTCATGGATGAGTTGCAAAAGTTTTGAAGTTAAATTTGTTACAAACTCTTTTAAAACATCACGTGAGTAGTGGCTGCTTCTTCTTCTTCCTTTTTTTTTTTTAGTTTCTTTTATTAATAGAATTCAAATAAATATTAAAACAAAAAAATACTAATTAACTAGCTCTAGACTAACAATATATATATATATATAAAGATATTAAATACTTACATATACTTTAAGTAATACAAGGAAAGGATCTATAGCTTACTTATTAAAATTCTAATTAAAAGAAATCATATATTTTTTGTAAATTTTCATTTTCTCTTTACAAATAAAATATGTTCTATATGTATATATATATATATATATATATATATATATATATAGAGAGAGAGAGAGAGAGAGAGAGAGATTAGGCCTAAAGAAAATATTTACACTAAAATAGTATATAATTTGGGTGTGGTCAAAAATTAGTTGTTCACAGTAGTTGTTTTAAATACAATAACAACAACAACAACAACAATATATATATATATATATATATATATATATATATATAAGCTATATTCGATAAGCTATATATACATCTTATATACTATATATAAGATGTATATATAGTATAGTATAGTATAGTATATATATTAAATGTATTTTATATATATATATATATAGAAGAAAATTAGAGAGAGATTGTGATAGATTGATGATTTTGTAAGAAAAAATGAAAGAACGATGGGGTATTTATAGTTGAAAATAGGGAAAAAGTGTAATTATAAAAAGTTTGGTATTAAAACAAAGTTGTGGGGGATAAATGGCTATTTTTGGAAGCCCAACGGCTATTTTTGACAGCCCAACGGCTATATTATTTTTTTATATATATAAAATATATATATATATATATATATATATATATATATATATATATAAATAAAAAAATAGCCGTTGGGACCGTTTGGCCCGTTAAGGGACTGGGCCGGTCCCGGGCTCTGACGGGCTAAACGGTCCCGGGCCTGACGAGCCCAAATCATAGGCGGCCCACGAGACCGACACAGGCCCACTAAAATCGGGCCAAACGGTCCTGGCCCGTTTAGCCCGTTTGGCCCGCGGTCCCCGGCCTGGACCGGCCCACTTGCCACCCTTACCTCGAGGAGATCCATGCTCGAGGCTTTGATCTTACTGAAGAGATAACAAAGGAAAAAGAGCTTGAAGTCGATGCTGGTGCCTTGGCCTCCGATGGTGATGATGATGATGATAACGACGACGATGACGGGAGCAAGAGCGGGTCTTAGAGTGGGGAGGAGTCCAATGGAGAAAAGACTGCTCCATAGATAATTAGGTTTATCTTATTTTGATCTTTTCGTGTAAGTTCCTGATCGGACGTTTTGTAAACATTGTCATATATATAAAGGTCTTTTCTTTTCCCAACTTGAATCTGTTTTCTTTTCTGCCCAGTGAAGATTTTGTTTTACTTGTGCCTTATTAAAATGTTCATAAGTTTGGGGATTTAATCGAGTGAGTGATTACTCGAACTCGAAGTAATATAGCCCTTAGGATCAATAGTCGAGTGAGTGATTGCTCGAACTCGAAGTATTATAGTCCGTGGGCTTTTATGGTCGAGTGAGTAGTTGCTCGAACCCGAACTTGAAGTAATGCAGCCCGTAGGCTTTATGGTTGGGTGAGTGATTACTCGAACTCAAAGTAAGATAGCCCTTAGGCTTAATAGCCGAGTGAGTGGTTGCTCGTACTCGAACTCAAACTCGAACTCGAAGTATTATAGCCCGTAGGCTTTTATGGTCGAGTGAGTGGTTGCTCGAACTCGAAGTAAGATATCCCTTAGGCTTAATAGCCGAGTGAGTGGTTGCTCGAACTCGAAGTATTGTAGCCCATAGGCTTTTATAGTCGAGTGAGTAGTTGCTCGAACTTGAAGTAAGATAGCCCTTAGACTTAATAGCCGAGTGAGTGGTTGCCCAAACTCGAAGTATGATAGCCCTTAGGCTTAATAGCCGAGTGAGTGGTTGCTCGAACTCAAACTCGAAGTATTGTAGCCCGTAGGCTTTTATGGCCGAGTGAGTGGTTTATCGAACTCGAAGTAAGATAGCCCTTAGCCTTAATAGCCGAGTGAGTGGTTGCTCGAACTCGAATTCGAAGTATTGTAGCCCGTAGGCTTTTATGGTCGAGTGAGTGATTGCTTGAACTCGAAGTAAGATAGCCCTTAGGCTTAATAATCGAGAGAGTTATTACTCGAACTCGAAGTATCGTAGCCCGTAGGATTTGTGGTCGAGTTTTTCAAAATTCCTTCTATAGTGGTTGGCCCTTAAGCCTGTTTGAATCATGAAGTAGAACGAACTTTTCAAAGTATGAGATATCGGTAAAGAAGAATTTTTTCTTTATAAGTCATTATACATGTGTTCGTATTTTGCGCCATGCTCGAGCAAAACTATGCGGGCATGGTTTGTTTTGACCATTTGGCCCTTACACTTTTGTCTATCGAGACCTTGTCTGACATGAATTTGATATAAAATAACTTTCTTGTATCGAACTTGATTTATTCGATGGTAAAGCCCCCCAGTATCCAAGGTTGACTGTAAAGAGGCCTTGGATGCTGCTGAATTGTCCTCAGGTAGTACATAGTTGTTGCCTCGTTAAAAACCTCGTCGGAAAACCCCAGTTGGGATAAAAACCGATCTAAGGGAAAAAAGAGTGGAACGCGTACTTTAAAAGCTGAGGTCTCGATGTCTTTGGTCGAACTCCTGCAATGAGTTAGCGTCGAATATATATGGACGAAAGGAGGGAGAAAATCATACCTTAACAATAATATCGTTTGAGAAGTGATATGTTCCAGTTGTTTGGTAATGGTTTGTCATCCATCGTTCCTAGTTTATAAGACCCTTTTTTTGACTATATCTAGGACTTGATAGGGTCCTTCCCAATTCGGGTCGAGCTTTCCTTCAGTAGGATCTCGAGTGTTGATGATGACCTTCCTTAGGACTAAGTTTCCTACCTTGAAGTGGCGGAGGTTGGTTCTTCTATTGTAGTACCTTTCGATTTGTTGATTTTGTGCAAATATTCGAACAAGTGCCGCTTTTCATTTTTCATCCAATAATTCGAGGCTAGTATTCATAGCCTCGTGGTTTGATTCCTCCAATGTATGTCGAAACCTTAGGCTGGGTTCTCTGACTTTGACTGGAATTAAGGCCTCGGAGCCATACACTAAGAAAAACGGAGTTGCCCCCGTACTGGACTTCGATGTTGTTCGATATGCCCAACCTCGGACAGATTTCCCTTTAGCTTCGTTCAACCTTTTCTTCAGGTTTTGGATGATAGTCTTGTTCGTCGATTCGACCTGTCCGTTCCCACTAGGATGGTACAGTGTTGATAATATCCTTTTTATTTTATGATCTTCGAGAAATTGTGTCACTTTACTGCCGATAAATTCTTACCGTTGTCTCATGCTATTTCTGCGGGTATCCCAAATCGACATACGATGTGATCCCAGATAAAGTCTATAACCTCTTTTTCTCTTACTTTCTCGAACGTTTGTGCTTCAACCCATTTAGAGAAATAGTCAGTCATAAACAAAATGAACTTAGCTTTACCTGGGGCCGATGGTAGGGGGCTGATGATATCCATCCCCCATTTTAAGAATGGCCATGGGGATAGTACTGAATGAAGTTTTTCTCTGGGTTGATGGATCATCGGTGCAAAACTTTGACATTTATCACATTTCCGAACAAACTCCTTAGTGTCTTTTTCCATGCTATTCCAGTAGTATCCTGCCCTGATGATTTTGTGAATCAGTGGTTCGGGGCCGGAGTGGTTTCCACAAGTACCTTCATGAACCTCTCTTAAAACATAATCGGTGTCTCATGATCCTAAGCATACTGCCAATGGTCCATCGAACATCCTTCTGTATAGAGTTCCATCTTCAGCCAACGTGAATCGAGCAGCTTTGGTTCGTAGGGCTCTTGATTCTTTAGGGTTTGATTGAAGTTTTTCGTTCCTCAAATATTCAATATACTTATTCTTTCAATCCCAGGTTAAGCTTGCAGAATTTATCTCGGCATGCCCCTCCTCGATTACAGATCCCGAGAGTTAAACGACAGCCCCCGAGTTGATCTCATCTTCCTCGACCGATGACCCTAAATTTGCGAGTGCATCGGTTTGTTCTCGAGGCACATGTTGTAAAGTTCGTTCCTTAAAACAGTGCAAAGTTACCTGTAATTTATCCAAATACCTTTACATTCTATATTCTTGAACTTCGAAGGTCTTGTTTACTTGGTTTACCAATAGCAAAGAGACACATTTGGCTTCAATGGTTTCTGCACCCAAGCCTTTAGCTAGCTCGAGACCTGCAATCATGGCCTCGTACTCGGCCTCATTGTTAGTCAACCTAGAAGTTTTGATAGATTGCCTAATAATGCCACCCGTGGGGGGTTTCAACATGATGCCAAGCCCGGACCCCTTCACATTCGAAGCACCATCTGAGTTCGATGGCCCATTTGGCCAATCGGCCCGATAGTTCGGGCTTGTGCAAAATATTACGAAATGGATAAGTAGTAAAAACGCATATGGGGTGACATTGAAAGTATGGTCTTAACTTCCTAGAGGCGCTTATTAGTGCAATTGTAAATTTCTCTAAGTGAGGATATCTAGTTTCTGCTTCTCCTAAGGTCCGACTTACATAATAAACAAGAAATTGTATACCTTGCTCTTCTCGAACTAGGATGCCACTTATCGCGATTTCGGATACCGCCAAGTATAAGTAAAGTTTCTTTTCTGCCTTCAGAGTGTGAAGCAGTGATGGGCTCGACAGGTATCGCTTCAATTATTTTAATGTATGTTGGCATTCCGGAGTCCAAGCGAAATCGTTCTTCTTTTTGAGTAGAGAGAAGAATTTGTGGCTTCAATCTGACGACCTCGAAATGAACCGGCCTAAGATAGCTATCTGTCCGGTTAGCTTCTGCATTGCTTTTACACTATCCACGACGGTGATGTCTTCGATGGCCTTGATTTTATCGGGGTTGATCTCGATTCCCCGATTTGATACCATAAAGCCAAGGAACTTGCCCGAACCAACCCCGAAAGCACATTTCTCTGGGTTGAGATTCATGTTGTATTTCCTTAAAATCCCGAAAGCCATGGAATTCCATATTTGGTTATAAATGAGGTCTTTTCTCAGTCTTCCGGGTTCATTTGAATTTGATTGTACCTAGAATAGGCATCGAGAAAAGTAAGGATCTCGTGGGCGGCTGTGGCATCGATCATGCGATCAATGTTAGGCAGTGGAAAAGAATCTTTGGGGCACGCCTTGTTCAGATCTTTATAATCTACACACATTCTTAGTTTGTTCCCTTTTTAGGGACTAAAACTACATTGGCTAACCATTCGGGATATTTTACTTCCCGAATCGACTCTATTTTGAGAAGTTTAGTTACCTCATCCTTTACAAATGTGTGATTTATCTCGGACTGAGGTCTTCTTTTCTGCTTTGTACCGCATGTCGCCCTCGATTACGTGGAACTTGGTATTTTGGATGGTCCCAACCACGTTCACTGGCAGAATAATCTCCCCTTAGTCATTTTAATGGACATATTGAAGCCATTTAAGACCCAAGCTACAGGCACAACTTGATTTTGTAGACCGAGCTGCTCCACGACCCTCGATCGGATGATGTTCGCAGAGCTAACTGGATCCACTAAAACACGCTTAACTTGAACTTTATTTAATAGGATAGAAATTACCAGAGCGTCATTGTGGGCTAAGAAATTCCTTCTACTTTTTCGTTGTCGAATGATTAAGTGCCTTCGGGCACATAATCTCGGGTTCGTTTTACCCCCGTGGTCGGTACCTTATTGCGTTTGATTACGGGTCTTTGTGGAGTGTCGACCCCACCGATGATCATATGGATGATATGTTAAGGTTCCTCTTGTTCATTTTTTCTGTTGATGTCTTTTTCTCTAAACTAATTCTTCACTCGATCGTTGAGGAACTCTCGAAGGTGGCCCTCATTGAATAGATGGGCTACCTCCTCCCTTAATTGTCTGCAATCCTCGGTCTTGTGGCCATGCGTACCATGATATTTGCACATTGAATTTGGGTTTCTTTGTGAAGGATCAGTTTTCATGGGTCTGGGTCACCTAGTATCTTTGATTCTTCCGACTGCTGATACAATGCCCGATGCATCGACACTGAAGTTATATTCCGATAACCGAGGTGCCTCTATAGGATCAGCATATTTGTCAAAACCATTCTTGCTCATATGTCCCCGAGAATTCTGCCCTCGATCACTACTTCGATTACTCCGGGCAGAATTGCGTCCGGAACCATTGTTCCTTCGATCTGCAATGTATGGTTGATATCGGTCTCTGTTCGACCTTGGCTCTATGTTGATGTCCCTTTGGTTTTTAATAGCCGACATAGACGACATGTTTGGATGTACTAATCTGGGATGAGCTCCTAATTGGTTGTCTGCGACCCTGATTTTTGATTGGTATCGATTGTGCACATCTGCCCAAGTTATTGCTGGATACTCGATCAAACTTTGTTTCAAACGACGTGATGCTATCGAACTTCGCTTGTTCAACCCTTGGGTGAAAGCTTGAACGATCCAATCGTCTGTGACCGGTGGCAATTCCATGCGTTCCATTTGAAATCGAGACACGAACTCCCTCAGCATTTCATTATCCCTTTTCTTTACTTTGAAAAGGTCTAATTTCCTTGTTGCGACTTTTATGGCACCGGTGTGTGCCTTTACAAAAGAATCTGCTAACATGGCAAACGAGTCTATGGAATTCGGTGGTAGGTTGTGATACCAAATCATTGCTCCCTTTAAGAGGGTCTCTCATAATATTTTTAACAACACAGATTAGATTTCATCGTCTTCTAAATCGTTACTCTTGATGGCACACGTGTAAGAGGTGACGTGTTCGTTGGGGTCGGTCGTTCCGTTATATTTGGGAATTTCGAGCATACAGAATTTTTTGGGGATCGATTTTGGGGCTGCACTCGAGGGAAAGGGCTTTTGTACGAATTTTTTGGAATCCAACCCTTTTATCATTGGTGGGTCCCACGATATATGATCGACTATCTAGTTATATGTTTCTACTTTTTTATCATTGGTTTCGACTAGCTTTGTGAGCTCCTCGAGTATTTTAGCAATTTTGGGAGTAGTCCCCGATTCTTGCTCGTTCGACCTCACTATGGCTGGCTCCGTTCTGTGGGTGATTTCTCGAGGTGGACTGGGCTCTGGCCTGCTCGGTAGCTGGGTTTGGCTCTGCAACTGAGCTATCGCTACATGTTGGGCTTGCAACATTTCAAAAATCATACGCAAGTTGACGTTGTTTCTCTAAATGTTATGGGTGTCTCGAGCTGCAGATCGAATACCACCATGAATGCTATGTTCAGAACTTTGGTTTACCTCAAGGGCCACATGCGAATTAACGTCTAGTGGTACTTCGACTCGAGTTTCAACGGCATCGACAAGCGGCATTCTGCCCCTAGGCGTCAAGTTGTTGGTTTCATCTTGAAGGCCAGCTTCGTTGTCGATAGGTAAAGCCATTAATCGGGGATTTGTCATTGCTAATCCGAAGTCAAATATACTCTCAAAAGACAAGCGTAAAACGGTGTGTGTTGCAGGTTTGTATCAAACGACCACTGTTAACCTCAGCCCCACGGTGGACGCCAAACTATTTACCCTGAAAATCGGATAAAGTTGAATTTGTACGTAATTCTAAGGGTATGGTATAACTTGATACAAATCGTAAAGAGAAATAGAAATATCTAATCTTGACTATAAGAACGAAAGATAAAAACGGTTGAAAGGAGGAAAATGAATGAACCAGATAAGATGAAGTAAGAGAGCTCAAAGGATTGATCTTTTAATATAAGAAATAGTCTTTTGTTACAATGTGTGAATGTCCTCCCACAGAAATAACAATCATCACATTTATAGTTGAGGGATCCTACTTTAGATATAATAAAAAATACATAGTGGGGAACTCATGAGGAATTAGTTTTTTCCTTAATTCCTGCCATTATTCTCTCCCCTAGTGCGGTTGCAACGGCTCTTGTCTGTGAGCTCGATATTGACTCGAGCCCTCGATCTTGACTCGAACTCGATTCTAACTCGGAGTCTGGTATTGATTCGGGGTAGGTTCCAGTCGGTCTATGCATCTTAGGCTCGATAATTTTGCTTCTCATTGTAGTTTGATTTGGATATGAGCTCGATAATGATACCGAGCTTGTCATTGATCGGCCCTAGAACCCGAAGCTTGATGACCTGACTTCGGACCTCAACCTGAAGACGCCATTCAATCAAAGTATTATTATTTCGACCAGTCCGTACAACGGACTGATCGGTTTTGACCGTATACATAAACTATTTAATTTTAAAAGATAGTTACATATAATGGCAACTCCTCTCGAAATTTTGTAGTTTGTGAACATGAACTAATCACATGCCAATATCAAAATTTTGTACTTGCTTAACATGACAGTTGATCATATGACATGCTTTTGGCATAGCCTCTGTATAGTGACAATATGATGCAAATTAATCTTGTCCTTGATGTTGATGGTCGGGAGGACCTTTCTTATGCTTTTGTAATTGATGAACGTGTAGAAGACTTGGCGAAAGTAATAGGAAATGTTGTTCGTACTTTACTCCTCGTTAATTTGTTAGGCTAGATACTCGATTTTACGTCTCGCGATCTTTACAATTTAATTTATTTTCGAGGGTTCTTTTGATTAACTTCCTCGGAAAAAAACTAATTTCTATTAAATCATTAGAGAAAACAAGTGTCTAATAAATGCCACAACGACATTTACTAATCTTATTTGGGAAGACTATTTACCCGAAAAAACGGATAGCAATTGAATTTATACGTAGTTCTAAGGATACGTGGTATAACTTGGTACAAATTGGAAAAATAAGTAAATGTATATTGAAATTAACTGTAAATGAAATGAATGCAAACCCAAATTGAATGGAGAGTGATTGATAAGAGAATAATATGAATCAATATCAAAGCCCAAAAAAGGATAGTATTTGCTTGATGTTCTGTAAATCTTAGTGAATTTGATGCCTTCTACAAATGATCACAACCCTTAATACAGTGGAAAAATCCTATTTTGGATATAATTAAAAATACAAAGTGGAGATCACATGATAAATTAATTAATTAGTTTCTCCTTGATTTATGTCGTAATTTTCGCTAAGATTCTCCCCATAATAGCGGCTATAACGGCTTTTTTTGTTTCATGACTCGATCTCAATCTAGGCCGATATCGATCTTGATCGGTCTCTTGGCTCGATCTCGATCTTGATCGATCTCTGGGACTGGAGCTCGACAATCTAACCTCGCACCATGGCTCGATATTACAATGATGGGCCTCGGACAATCATGTTACAATCTCGATTAATCATACGAAGGGCAAACTCGATTTTGACCGTATACAGATAGTCCCCTCGTTTCTCTGAAAGAAGATGACGAGAAACAATACGAATTTCCTAACTCCAACTTTGTGGAAGATGTGATGTCAGCGACAAGCCCGATTATGATGTATGTAACAAACGTCCCGTCGGTCTAGTTACCAAGGCATTAAATGTGCGTCAGTCGATAGTCGGCCATTACCAGTTTTGAACCATCATTGTGAAAACTGATAAATAGCCCCGTTCTTCATTATTTCAAGCTTTTACTTTCAAATCTTTTTCATTCCAATCTTCATAGTTCTTTGCCTTCTCCAAAGCTTCTTAACTTTAGGTTTTTGAGTTTCTTTGCTTGTTCTTCCTAAAACACCAAATACTTCAAACTTCATTCTTCTTTACCCACAAAAACTAATGGCCAAAACATTTAAAATTATTCCGCAAAAAGAGGTTGCTTCTTCATCTCGGCCAGCCGGCGAGAAACCAGTGGTGGAGCCATGCCTTGAAGAACTTATTCCCGGGGTGTATGTCATTAATTCTGACTTTAAAATCAAGAAACCCTCATCGGTTCCTAGTCGATACGAGACGGTATCGAGATATATATGCTCGATATCCAACAGCCTCCTTGATCTGGTGAAGAAAGATTGCAATTGGGAAAACAAAGAAGTTGTGATACCGGCACCGGAGGAAGCGATCACCACCCACGTGGAAGGGTATCTGAGTGTTTACACTTATCCTTTCACGCTGGGTCCCCTCGATCTGGTCATCGTAGACTTCTGCAAGAAATACCAGGTGACCCTCGGCCAAATTCAACCTTATTTTTGGACGATCGTGATACTGCTCTATTTCTTCATGAGCAAAATCGACGGGCTTCCATTCACCTTTGACCACTTCGTAAGATTATATAGCCCTCGACTCTATCGAGGTAGGCTGATAAAGATTCAATGCCGAGACACCAAGGTGTTCACCTCGAGTATAGATGAAGACAAAGATCAGGCTTGAATGGGCCGGTTCGTTCGGGTGAAGACCACAGACCTAATCCCGGCTGAGAGCATGCCATTTCCTGAGAAATGGAATATAAAACGTAAGTATGATTCCGTCTTTAATTATTATTTGTTGTTTTTACTTCTTCATCCTTTCTTATCAGTATTTGTTTTGATGCAGTCGCTGCTTGGATGCCGGATGTGGTTCCCCAGCTCGAGAACTGGCTCGGGAGCATGGTTTCGACGTCAACATATACCGAGCGCGCATAGAGCAATTTGTCAAAGGGTCGGTGGGAGGTTTGTACTCATGGTAAGCCTTCTTCCTGGCTTACCGATTTTCCTATCATTCAATCATTTTTCTAACATGAGTTTACTTACTTTCTCCTTTTGTAGGTCTCGGAAAGGATGCGACTATGAGACCCCCGTTCGGTGATGAAGAAGCTTTACCGCTTATCTCGAAACCGGCGAAGGTGATTAAGAGAAAAAGGGCCTCGAACTCCGAGGATCAAAATCCCAAGAAAAGAGTGGCCCGTAAACCCAAGGGGAACAGAATACCAATTACTATGAAGTAAGTCCAAAGACTAAGGAAAGAAGATGAAGAAGAAGAAGAAGAAGAAGAAGAAGAAGAAGAAGAAGAAGAAGAAGAAGAAGAAGAAGAAGAAGAAGAAGAAGAAGAAGAAGAAGAAGAAGAAGAAGAAGAAGAAGAAGAAGAAGAAGAAAAAGAAGAAGAAGGTGATTCCGGGCTGGTGGCCCGTGCAGGAGCTAGCACCGGGGTTCAGAAAACTTCGGAACCGGTGGGAGTTGATACTTCTCCATCTAGGCTTGATGAGGTCGAGTAGGAGTCTCCGACCCAAGTTCCCAAGCTGAGGGGAACCGAAGATGCTTTACTTCTGGGCGATGAGACCGTTGAAGAGGCGGTGGATGCCGGTGCAGAAACCAGGCTTAAGGCTCCCTAAGATGGAGGTGGCGCCCCAAAAGACTTACTTAGGGAAATAGAGATTGGGGATTCGCAACGCTCAGGCCGTGGAGACTTGTCACGGGGAGGGAGCCCATGGAGAGGAAGATCCTTTCTGTGGATGTTTTGTTGGGGTAGAAGATGTCACCGGTCTGAGTGACTTGGAGGCTTCGAAGAAGAGCTCGGGAGAGGTGGGAGCGCCTTGTCTTTTCAATGAAGCCCAACAGGCTCTGAACCGGGTAAGTTCATATTTTCTTTGTCAATTTTCATACTTGTATTTTTCTTTCCTTGTGTAATTCCTTCTTTCTATTTTTGTAGCCTTCTATGCTTCATCACGAGGCTTTCTTCCGATCCCGAGGGGAGCTGAGACAGTACGAAGCCGAAATATGAAGGCTTACTTAGGATAGAGATGCCTTCAAGCTTCTCAGTGAGCAGAGAGAAGGAGAAGCAAAAGGACTTCAGGCTGAGCTAGAAGCATCCCGGAAAGAACAAGCTGATCTGGCAGAGCAGGTAAAAAGAATCTTTGAAGTTAATGATACTCACTCGGGCATGATGGATAACAGTTCGGTCCAACATGTCCAGCAAAATCTCGATGTGGTCAGGCAACTTCGTGGGGAAGTGGACGTAGTGAAAGCAAAGGTCGAGGAGTGACAGAAAAACATGGACCGCTTCGCCTCAGAAAAGAAAGATGCCCGAGCTCAATTGGCTTCGGCTGAGACCCAACTACGAAGCTTGAAAGATAAGGCCTTGGTGCAAGCCATGAAAATCAAGGAGTTCCAGTCTCGGTTGGGTTCAGCAATTTTCGATCGAGAGAGGCTGGCCACAAAACTTGCGGCGGCCAAATCGTAGGTCAAAATAGCCAAGGCTAAAGTTGATGTAATGGTGGCCATCTACCGGTTCGACGCTGAAGCTGCTCAGGTTCGAGCAAAGGAGGTTGCCGAGGCTGCTCAGACTTGAGCAAACGGGGTTGTCGAGCATGCTAAGTACCAGTCTTGAAGGGAGACTCTCGAGGAGATCCATGCTCGTGGCTTTGATCTTATAGCCGAGATCGAGAATGCTAAGGATCTTGAAGCCGAAACCAGAGCGTTGTCCTTTCCTGATGATGATTATACCGGGAGTATGAGTGGATCTGAAAGCGAAGAAGGCCTCGAGGGAGAAGATGCTACTCCCAGAGTGGACTAAGTCCTTTAGGATTAGTATTGTTTTTGTTTCTTTTAAGACCGTTTCGGTCTATTGTAGAGAAACTTGATCGGTCCATACTGCCCTTGTAAATGACTTTTGACATTTATATAAAATTTCCTTCCTTTCCGCATTATAAAATTATGAAGTTGAATTCTAAGATCCGAGGTTTAGACAATTTAATTGAAACTGAATTAGTATAGCCTATAGACTTTATGATCGAGTGAGTACTTGCTCGAACTCGAAGTAAGGTAACCCTTAGGTTTTTTATTTGAGCGAGGATGGTTTCTCAAACTCAAGGAAAAAAAAATAGCCCTTAGGCTTTTGTAAAAAGATTGTTTATGGCTTTGTCCCATTTTCGGCTTGAAAAAGTTTTTAATCATTTGTATTTGCGAAACTTGTAATGCTTTGGTATGAAATAAGTAATTGTTCGAGAGTTCAAACAATTTTGTACTCATTAGAATTTTCGAGGCTTGATATTATCGAAGCCTTTTATGATTTTGTCGGGGGTAGCCTTTTTAACCGGTTTATGAAAGAATTCAAAGGCCTGTTTTGTTACGGAATTATGACGTCTTCAACCCGTGTTAATTCAATCGTAGCCTCTTTAGTTCGGGATTTGCCTCTTGGGCTTATTTTCCCTTTTTACTTCGAGCTTTCCCAAAGTGTTAGTCCCCCGAGTGGGGTGGTCATGGCATATAAAATCGAGAGTTGCCTAAAAGGTCTTACGATCTCGGAGTTTATATAATTCGATCTCATTTATTTTTCGGAAGGCAATCCCCGATTGTGGGGATGGTCATCCAAACTCTGGTCATGGTCGACCCTTAAGCCTCTTTACATAATAAATCAAGAGTAGGAATTTGTAAAGTAGAAAAACTTTTCTAAGGCATGAGATATCGGAAAAGAAAATGACTTCTCTTTATAAATGATTATACATGCGTATATATTCTGTGCTACGGCTCGACCAAACTACGCGGGCATGGTTTATTTGACCGTTTGGCCCTTACAAATTTTTTCTATCGAGACCCTGCTACCATGAAGTAACTTACTCACATCAAAGTTGATATTCGAGGACAATGCCCCCCAGTATTCGAGGTTGATTGTAAAGAAGCCTCGAATACAACTGAATTGTTCTAAGTTAGCACAATCAACAGTTCCTCATTAAAAACTTCGCAGGAAAACCCATTTGGGACAAAACCGGTCTAAGGGAAAAAGAGTGCAACGCGTGCTTTCAGACCTAATGGTTTCGTGTTGAAGAATCCATCATTGTTTCTGGTCGAACACCTACAAGGGTTAGTTTTGAAATATAACTGAAAATGGGAGGAGTCGTACCTTAGTAGTAGTATCGTTTTAGGTGCGATACGTTCCAATTTCTCGGTAGTTGTTTGTCGTTTATCATGCCGAGCTTGTAGGATACATTTTTGATGATTTCGAGAACCTGATACGGTCCTTCCCAGTTCGGACCTAGTTTAACTTTATTCGGATTTCGGGTGTTGAGGGTGACTTTTCTTAGCACCAAGTCCCCGATGTTAAAATGTCGAAGATTGGTTCTTCGATTGTAGTACCTTTCGATCCACTATTTTTTTCAGCCAATCGGACGAGAGTGGATTCGTGTCTTTCGTCCAACAATTCTAGGCTCGTATTCATGATCTCGTTATTCGACTCCTCTGTTGCATATCGAAACCAGATGCTAGGTTCTCCGACTTCGACCGGGAACAGAGCTTCGGCGCCATAAACCAACAAGAATGGTGTTGCTCCGGTACTGGATTTCGATGTTGTGTTTTTGCCCATAGGACATCGGGTAGTATTTCTCTCCATTTTCCTTTGGCGTTGGTCAATTTATTCTTAAGATTTTGGATGATGGTTTTGTTGGTCGATTCGGCTTATCCGTTCCATCTGGGATGATAAGGTGTTGATAGGATCCTTTTGATCTTGTGATCCTTGAGAAATTTAATTACTTTGCTGGCAATGAATTGTTTTCCATTATCACATACAATCTCGGAGGGGATCCCGAATCGACATATGATGTGGTCCCAAATGAAGTCTATGACTTCCTTTTCTCTGGCTTTCTCGAAAGCATGTGCCTCAACCCATTTAGAGAAATAATCAGTCATAAACAAAATAAATTGAACCTTACCTGGGGCCGATGGGAGAGGGCCAACGATGTCCATTCCCTATTTCATGAAGGGCTATGGGTATAGGACCAAGTGGAGTAGTTCCTCGAGTTGATGAATCATGGGCGCATGCCTTTGGTATTTGCCGCATTTTCGAACGAACTCCCTTGCATTCTTGCCTATATTGGTCCAATAATACCCTACTCTAATTACTTTGTGGACCAGCGAATCGGCACCAGAATGATTTCCACAAGTGCCCTTGTGAATTTCCCGTAGGATGTAGTCAGTATCTCCCGGTCCCAAACATATTGCTAATGGTCCATCGAACGTCCTTCTAAACAGTGTTTCATCTTCGGACAAAGTGAACCGTGTTGCCTTTGTGCGTAGAGCTCTCAAATCAGTTGGATCTGATGAAAACTTCTCGTTCTTTAAGTACTCTATGTATTTCGTTCTCCAATCCCAAGTTAAACTCGTGGAGTTTATCTCAGTGTGACCTTATTCGATTACCGATCTCATGAGTTGTACGACAGTCCCCGAGTTGAGTTCGTTGTCTTCGACTGATGAACCTAAGTTTGCAAGAGCATCGACCTCACTATTCTGTTCTCGAGGTACATGTTGAAAAGTCCATTCCTTAAATCGATGTAGAGTCACATGGAGTTTATCCAAGTACCTCTGCATTCGGTCTTCTCGGACTTCAAAAGTCTCGTTAAATTGGTTTACCACAATGAGGGAATCACACTTAGCCTCTATGACCTCCGCTCCCAAGCTTCTAGCTAGTTCGAGGCATGCAATCATGTCTCATACTCGGCCTCATTGTTAGTTAATTTTGTAGTTCTGATAGACTGTCTTACTACATTACATGTAGGTGATTTTAGTACGATGCCTAGTCCGGACACCTTCGCATTCGAAGCACCGTCCATAAAGAGGGTCCAGACTCCCGAAGAAGTACCCGATTTTATTAGTAGTTCTTTTTCAATCTTGGGTACGAAGGCCGACGTAAAGTCAACCACGAAGTACGCCAAGATTTGAGACTTGATGACGGTTCGGGGTCGATACTCAATATCGTACCCACTGATTTATACGGCCCATTTGGCCAATCGACCCGAAAGCTCGGGTTTGTGCAAAATATTTCGAAGAGGATAAATTGTTACAATACATATTGGATGACATTGGAAGTATGGTTTTCATTTCCTAGAGGCGCTTATAAAAGCAAGAGCTAATTTTTCTAAGTGTGGATATTTAGTTTCGGACTCACCTAAGGTTCGACTAACATAATAGACAAGGAATTGCGTACATTCTTCTTCTTGGACCAGGACTCCATTTACCGCTATCTCCGAGACTTCCAAGTACATGTAAAGTTGTTCATCCTCTTTTGGGGTGTGAAGCAGCGGAGGGCTCAATAAATACCGCTTTAGTTCCTCCAAGGCATGTTGGCATTCCGGGGGTCCATGAAAAATTGCTCTTCTTCTTAAGCAACGAGAAAAATCGGTGGCTCCTATCTGAGGATCTCGAAATGAATCGTCCTAGGGCGGCTATCCACCACGTCAGCCTCTGTACGACCTTTACATTATCCACTACCGTGATATCCTCGATAGCTTTGATTTTATCGAGGTTGATCTCTATTCCCCGATTGGATACCATGAAACCAAGAAACTTGCCCGAGCCAACCCCAAATGCACACTTTTTGAGGTTGAGCTTCATATTGTACTCCCTCAGTATATTGAAAGTCTCATGCAAATGCTTTAAATAGTCCTTTGCTCGCAGGGACTTGACTAACATGTCATCAATATAAACTTCCATTGATTTTCCTATTTGTTCTTTGAACATTCGGTTTACTAGGCGTTGATAAGTTGCACCAACATTTTTTAGACCGAATGGCATTACATTATAACAGTAGGTACCGTACTTGGTGATAAATGAGGTCTTTTCCTGAACCTCCAAGTTCATGTATATCTGGTTGTACTCAGAATAGGCATCGAGAAAACTAAGAGTCTCGTGTCCAGCCGTGGCGTCGATCATAAGATCGATATTAGGTAAAGGAAAAAAATCCTTGGGCATGCTTTATTCAGGTCTTTATAATATATACACATTCTAAGTTTGTTTCCTTTCTCAGGGACTACCACCACGTTTGCTAACCATTCGGGATACTTTACTTCTCGAATGTATCCTATATTGAGAAGTTTGGTTACCTTGTCCTTGATGAAGGCATGTTTGACCTCGGACTCGACCTTCTTTTTTGCTTCACCGGATTGAATTTTGGGTCCAAGCTTAGTCTATGAGTGGTGATTTCCGATGCGATCCCTATCATGTCAAGATGGGACCAAGCGAAACAGACCACGTTAGCTATAAGAAATTGAATAAGCTTTTTCATGAGCTTGGAACTTAACCTCGTGCCCAGGTATACCTTTCATTCGTGCAGATATTCGATTAGTGTGATTTGCTCCAGTTCTTCGACCGTTGATTTAATAGTGTCAGAATCATCAGGGACCACGAAGGATCGAGGGATCCCATAATCATCATCTTCGTCAGTCTTCTGCTTCTCTCATTGGGTTGAGGCTGACATATGTGATTGTTATTTGGTATCCCATTTTCCCTTCGAAATTGATACATTTGTCGATGAAAGTGATGATATCGGAATCACTTCATCGACGACAAATATTTCCTTTGCGGCTGGTTGCTCCTCGTAGATTGTTTTGATTCCCTCTAGTGTTGGGAATTTTAAAACATGGTGAAGGGTCGAGGGTACTACTCTCATGTTGTGGATCCACGGCCTCCCGAACAAGGCGTTATACCTTATGTCACCCTCGATCACGTGGAACTTTGTTTATTGGATGGTCCCAGTCATGTTTACTGGCAGAGTTATCTCGCCCTTAGTAGTTTCATATGCCATGCTGAATCCGTTTAGTAGCAGGGCCGTAGGCATGACCTGGTCCTGTAGTCCGAGTTGCTCTACGACCCTCGCTGGAATGATGTTGGCAAAACTACCTGGATCAATTAACACACGCTTAACTTTAGTTTTATTCATAAATATAGATATTACCAGTGCATCGTTAGGGGGTTGTATGATTCCTTCTGCGTCTTCATCATTAAAGGACAAGGTTCCTTTTGGTATGTAACCTTGAGCTCGAGATCGCTTCTCTCTTACAATCGACACCTTAGTGCGTTTAAACACTGGCCCCTGGGGAATATCGATCCCTCCGACAATCATGTGAATAATGTGTTGCGGCTCTTCTTGCTCGTTTTGTCTATTGAGCTCTATGTTTTGAAGTGATTCTTGGACCGATCACTTAAAAATTCTCGAAGGTTCCCTTCATTGAACAACCATGCTACTTCTTCTCTCAATTGTCTGCAATCTTCCGTTCTGTGGCCATGGGTAGCATGATACATGCACATTTGATTGGGATTTCTCTGGGCTGGAATGGTCTATAGAGGTCGAGGCCATTTAGTATCTTTGATGTGTCAGATAGACGATACGATGGCGGATGCATCAATGTTGAAGTTATACTCTGACAATCGCGGTGCTTCCTTAGGTCCGGTATGCATGTCGAAACAATTCTTGTTCATCATCCCTCAAAACCCTTGCCCTCAATCACTTCTCCTTTCACCTTGTACGGAGTTGCGTTCTGGTCCGCTGCCCCTACGATCTCCATTATACGGCTGGTATCAGTCCTTGTTCAACCTCGGTTCTCAGTCGATGTCTATTTTGATAACGGACCTAGAAGGGCCCCCCAACTGGTCGTCTTCGACTCTAATCTTCGATTGATATCGATTACGTACATCGGCCTAGGTAACAGCCGCGTACTCAATCAAGTTCTGCTTCAACTGCTGCGAAGCCATTGAGCTTCGTTCGTTTAGTCCTTGGGTGAAAGCTTGAACAGCCCAATCACCCGTGACCGGTGGTAGATCCATTTATTCCATTTTGAAATGAGATACAAACTCTCTTAGAGTCTCGTTATCTTTTTTCCTTACCTTGAAAAGTTTGACTTACTGGTCTCGACCTTTATGGCTCCGACGTGTGCTTTTACAAAAGAATCTGCAAGCATGTGTAACGACCTGGACGGTCATTTTGAGTATTATAATCCCGTTCCCCCATTTACTGCTCAAGTTATGCTTTACAGTTATTTTATGGCTTACCGGGTTAGTTGGTTCGGGTCCGGAAGGATTTCAGAGTGAAATGAGACACTTAGTCTCATAATTGAAAACTTAAGTTGAAAAAGTTGACTGGATATTGACTTATATGTAAACGACCTCGGATTTGAATTTTGATGATTCCAATAGCTCCGTATGGTGATTTTGGACTTAGGAGCGTATCCAAAAAAGTATTTGGAGGTCCGTAGAGGAATTACGCTTGAAATGGTGAAAGTTAATTTTTTGGGAAGTTTGACCGGGGGTTGACTTTTTGATATCGGGGGTCGGATTCTGATTATGGAAATTTGAATAGGTCTGTTATGTCATTTATGACTTGTGTGCAAAATTTGAGGTGAATAGGATGTAATATGATAGGTTCCGACGTCGTTTGTAGAATTTGGAAATTTCAAAGTTCATTAGGCATGAATTTGAGTGTGATTCATTTTTTTAGCGTTGTTGGATGTGATTTAAAGGATCGACTAAATTTGAATGATATTTTAGGACTTGTTGGTGTATTTGGTTGAAGTCGCGAGGGTCTCAGGTAAGTTTCGGATAGTTAACAGATCAAATTCGGACTTAGAGCAAAATTGGAAACCTACGGAAATGGGCTCGCAGGTGCGAGCTCACAGAAACGAGCCTGGAAAGCGCAGATGCGGGCAGGGGGCTGTGAGGCAGTGGTCGCAGGTGCGGGGAAATTTCCGCACCAGCGTGATCGCAGATGCGGACGGATGGGCGCAGAAGCAAATACTCCGTAGAAGCGGAGCGAGCCTCGCAAATGCGAGCCCGTAGAAGCGGTTTCTAGCTCGCACAAGCGGAGGTTGTTGAGGCCTTGGCAAACTACAGAAGTGGCTAGTTTCTCGCACCTACGAGACCGCGGAAGCGGCTTTTATGAGTCGCAGCTGCGGAACCCCTGGATAGTATACATTTTGAAGAGGTTCCGAGTTTTTCCATTATTGGACTTTCAAGCACGGTTTTTGGGGCAATGTTCAGAGAGAATTCACGGGAAACTTGAGGTAAGGCACTTGTGATCATTTCTACTCCATAATATTGAATTGTCATCTAATAATCCGACTAGATTACATGTTTTTGAGGTGTAAATTGGGGATTTGAACCTAGGGATTTAAAAATAAGATTTGAGGATTTGGAGGCCGGGTTGATGTTGGAATTTAGTATAATTGGTATGGTTAGACTCGTGGTTGAATGGGCTTTCCAATTTTGTAACTTTTGTCGGTTCCGAGACATGGGCTCCATTTTTTGAGTTAAATTTCGGATTTTATTGAAAAATTAGTATTTTCTTATGGAATTAGTTCCAATAATTCTTATTAATTGAATCGAATTATTTGTGGCTAGATTCGAGGCGTTTGGAGGCCAATTCACGAGAAAAAGGGCATAACGGAGTAAGAAATTACGCGGTTTTAAGGTAAGTAACACTTCTAAACTTGGTTATGAGGGTATGAATTCCCAAATCTGATGTTATATAAATTGTTTTAAGGTGACGCACACGATATGCGACGAGCGTGTGGACGTGCACCATAGAAGTTGTGACTTGAATAAATCCTGTGAAGTTGTAAAATTAAAGAATCGTGCTATTATTCGGATATCCTTCAAGTGTTAGGAAATTGAGCTCAGGCTCGTATTAAAGATCATGATTTCGCTACGAGCCAATATTTTTGGGACTCATAGGATCGTGTTGCTGTTGAATTAATTATTTTAAAATGTACATTTCATGCTCAATCATGCTCACCCTTTGTGAGGATATTTATGGGATCGGGACTGCCCTTCTGCAGCAGGCTATGTCGGCTTTATATATTATTATTATTATGGGATCGGGTTGCACGTCGCAACAAGCCTTATAGGCTTTATTGTTCTAGATCGGGGCTTCACGCCGCAACAGGCCTTATTGGCTTTATTATTATATGGATCGGGGCTGCCCGCCTACAGCAGGCCATATCGTCTTTATATCACGCTTGGGCTGGAGCCCCTCCGGAGTTTGTACATACCCTAGTGAGCATAGATCATTATATATTCGGGATGGACTTCCTAGGGCATGGACTTGCCTTACTTATATTATATTGTGATGAATTTCCTTGGATATGGATCTTGTCCGTATCATTTACATTTGGGGATAAATTACCCCAGGGCTGGATTAGCCTTATACGGTACTGAGTGACTGACTGACAGTCGATGTGTATGTATATACGCGATGGAATATCCATGGGCTGTATTGGCCATAAACAGTACCGAGTGACCGAATGAATTTTGACCAGTAGTACATGATGTCTTTCCGTTGAGATGTCATATTTCTCATATCATGTAGTATTGATCTATTTTTGTTTGTACCGAGTTTAATTGTTGAACTTGACAGCATGCCTACATTTCTGTACCATTATTTATGTACTGGATTGTACCTGCGGAACTTATCACTACTTTCAACCCAGAAGTTAGTCTTGTTACTTATTGAGTTAGTTGTACTCATACTATATTATGCACCTCGTGTCCAGATCCAGGTGCTTTCGGACATGAAGACCGTTAGATTTCAGAGTGCTATCAGTTGGAGACTATCAAGGTAGCTGCCTGAAATCCACTGACCTCGACTATCTTTATTTTAGTTATTGTATTGTTCTATACATTCAGACAATGTTTTTATCAGTCAGACTTTGTATTCATATTAGATGCTCATGCACTTGGTGACACCGGGTTTTAGGTGTGTTTATATATGTATTTATAAGATTTCTTCTGCTGAATTTAAATATTATGTTTCAAATTTAAAATATATGGTGGTTTATTGAGATCGTCGGCTTGGCTAGTATTGAGAGAGGCGTCATCATGACGGATGAGATTTTGCGTCGTGACAAGTTGGTATTAGGACATAGGTTACATAGGTTTCACGAGTCATGAACAGGTTTAGTAGAGTCTTGCGGATCGGTACGGAGACGTCTTTACTTATCTTCGAGAGGTTGTCGAACCCTTAGGAAAATTTCACCTTTTTGCATTCTGTCATGCGAATTTGTTGATTCCGAAAACTAAATTTATGTTATTCTATTCTCTCACAGATGGTGAGGACACGTACTATCGGATCGGACGGTCATCCACCAGTGCCACCAGTTAGGACCGCGAGAGGCCGGGGCCGTGGTAGGGGCCAGGGGCGAGGTAGAGCTCGAGGTATAGCTCGTGCATCAGTTAGAGCAACACTTGTAGCACCACCAGTTGCTCCAGCTCAGGAGCAGATTTCAGATATAGCTGAGCCGACAGGACCACCTCAGGCACTAGTTGTGCCTATTATGATTCCAGACCTTCAGGAGGCTCTGGCCCAAATATTGAGAGTTTGCACTGCTCTTGCTCAGGTGGTTTCGGCTCAGGCCGCACCTGCCACTTCTCAGGCCGGGAGAGGTACTCATACCCATGTTGCTCGTACTCCAAATCAGGTAGTGCATGGACTTCAGATACCGGGGGGCACTACCAGCCTAGCCGGCTGCAGCTGTTCATGCCCCGGTAGTCCCAATTATGGCAGATGATGAACAAGGGAGACTTGAAAGATTTGGGAGGCTTCGACCTCCATCATTTAGCAGTGCTGAGTCAGAGGATGATCGAGTATTTCTGGATAAGTGCCAGCGGATGCTTCAGCTAACAGATATTCTAGAGTCAGTACTTTTCAGTTTTTTAGGGACACCTTCAGATGGTGGGAGGCTTATGAGAGGCGCAGGCCGGTCGGTGCAGTACCACTTACATGGTAGGAGTTCTATATTCTCTTTTTGGAGAAATTCGTGCCGCAGTCTCGTAGGGAGGAGCTGCGCAGGCAGTTCGAGCAACTTCGGCAAGATGGCATGTCTGTGACCCAATACGAAATGAGGTTTTCTAAGTTGGCTCGTCACGCAGTTTGGTTGGTTCCCACTGATAGGGAGAGGATTATGAGGTTCATTGATGGCCTCACATACTAGTTGTGGTTGCTCATGACTAGGGAGAGAGTATCTAGTGCCACTTTTGATGAGGTGGTTGACACTGCTCGGCAGATAGAGGTGGTTCGTAGCTAGGAGCGTGGTGAGAGAGAGAGGCCAAAAGGCCTCGAGGTTCAGGCGGTTATGGTGGGGTACCTTCTGGAGGGCAGTCCTACCACAATAGGGTCGTCCGTACATGCACGCTCAGAGGGGTCGTCCAGTTCACTGTGGTGCATCATCCAACCATGGTTCATACAGTTCTCACCAGGGTTAGTCATCTCTCAGTGCCCTGCCAGCCTAGAGTATGCCCCGTGCTCCTTCAGTTCAGGGATCATCTATACCAAGTTCTTCTAGTAGTTATTCTGGTTCTCGAGGTACGCCTCAGAACTCGCCACCATTTTTCGAGAGGGATTGCTATGAGTGTGGAGAGCTAGGTCGTGTGAGGAAATTTTGTCCCCGCCTTACGCGAGGTCCAGTTCAGCAGAGGAGTCAGGCTACTACTCCTATACCAGTTGCTCCACCACCAGCCTATCTATCTCGAGGAGGGGCTCAGTCAGTTAGGGGTTGCCCTAGAGGGGGAGGCTGATTAGGTGGTGGTTAGACCCGATTCTATGCTTTTCCTGCCAGGCTAGATGTCGTTGTTTTAGATGTAGTGATCACATGTATTGTCTTAGTATGCCACGGGGAAGCCTCTATATTATTTGACCTTGGTTCCACATATTCATATGTTTCATCGTATTTTACTCATTATCTGGATATGCCTTGTAAGTCCTTAGTTTCACCTGTTAGTGTATCTACGCCGGTGGGTGATACTATTATTGTGGACCGTGTGTATCGGTCGTGTGTGGTAACTATTAGGGGACTGGAGACTAGAGTTGATCTTTTACTACTTAGTGTGGTTGATTTTGATGTAATTTTGTCACGCAAAAATGGTGACGTTGGCGATACCGGGATTTTCGAAGGTTGAGTGGAGAGGTTCTCCAGATTATGTTCCCAGCAGGGTAATTTCTTACTTGAAAGCTCAACGTGGGAAGGGGTGTTTGTTATATTTGGCCTTTGTGAGAGATGCTGAGGCACATACTCCTACTATTGATTCAATACCGGTAGTGTGGGATTTTTCGGATGTATTTCCTGTAGACCTGTCGGGTATTCCACCCGACAGAGATATTGATTTTGGTATTGACTTGGTGCCGGGCACTCAGTCCATTTCTATTCCTCCTTGTTGTATGGCACCAGCAGAGTTGAAAGAATTGAAAGAGCAACTTCAGAAACTCCTAGATAAAGGGTTTATCAGGCCTAGTGTGTCACCTTGGGGTGAACCGGTTCTGTTTGTGAAAAAGAAAGATGGTGCTATGCGGATGTGCATCGACTACAGGCAGTTGAACAAAGTTACAATTAAGAATAAGTATCATTTGCCGCGTATTGACGATTTATTTGACCAACTTCATGGAGCGAGGGTAGTCTTAAAAATTGATTTGAGGTTTGGGTATCACCAGTTAAAAATTCGAGATTCGAATATTCTAAAGACGACATTCAAGACTCATTATGATCACTATGAATTTCTCGTGATGTCTTTTGGGCTGACCAACGCCCCAACAAATATTTATGCACTTGATGAATAGTGTATTCGAGTAGTTTCTTGATTTGTTTGTTGTAGTATTTATCAGTGTTTTAAAAAGCATGAGCGTAAGGCAAAACGTTTTGCATATGCCTCAGCGGGGCGTAAGCCCTGAGGCACGGGGCGTAATCCCCATGAGTAGTTAATTTTTAATATTTTATAAAATAATATAAATTATAAAAAATATTATTAAATAGATAAAATTTTATAAAAATTTGTAATAACCTAAAATGCTTATTAACCTATATATATATATATATATATATATATCCCCACAAAAAACTAGTCAAAGCAATCCATTAATATTATACCTACTTATAACTTACAAGCACAAGTTTGCTTAAATAATTAAATATAAAATGAAAAAGATTCCATGTTTTCCTCGACAACAATCAAATTTCATATACAAAAATCAAAGTTATCCAACATACACACATTACCCACTTACCCACTTTCTCATAAATCTAATCAATCCATATAGAAGCACGCATACATATTTTGAAAGAGAGCAAGAGAAGCACCAAACTTGAAAAACTAATTACGTACATATTTACAAACAAACTAACAATGTAATATAAAAAGAGAGGAAAGTAAGTTGAGTTCAAAATAATAAAGTTTTTACTTTTTATGGAGGAACAAACCTGTAATTTAAACTTTGAATTTGATGTATGGAGGAGAATGAAGTTTTTTGTTGCAAAAAATGTGAAATCGTTGCTCTTGGCAGAGGCAAACTAGCGAAAAGAATTGGGAAAGACTTCTAATTTAGGGCTTCTAGCAATATTAAAAAGTTTCACTTTTAAATTTAATGTTTTTAAATCCTTTTTAAAAAGATGTCTCTTGGGCTTATGCCCTAACACAAAATCTCGCCTCAACCAATAAACTCGTACGGGCGTACGCCTCACGAGACTTTCGCCCCCTACCATCGCCTCGGGGAGTTTTTGGTACGCCTCGCCTCGGGGCTCGCCCCGAAAATACCTTTTAAAACACTAGTATTTTTTGATGATATCCTGGTGTACTCACGTAGCCAGGGGGAGCATGCACGACACTTGGCCCTTGGGTATTGTATTACAGAGACTGAGAGAGGAGATACTTTATGCCAAATTCTCTAAGTGTGAGTTCTGGCTTAGTTCGGTGGCATTCTTGGGACACATAGTGTCCAGTGAAGGAATTAAGGTGGATCCGAAGAAAATAGAGGCAGTTCAGAGTTGGCACATGCCATCTTCAACTACTGAGATTTGCAGTTTTCTTGGCTTGGCTGGTTATTATCGTCGCTTTGTAGAGGGCTTCTCGTCTATTGCATTGCCCTTGACCAAATTGACCCAGAACAATGCTCCATTCATGTGGTCGGATGAGTGTGAAGAGAGCTTTCAGAAGCTCAAGACTGCCTTGACCGCAACTTCAGTTCTAGTTTTGCCTTCAGCTTCAAGCTCTTATACAGTGTATTGTGATGCTTCCCGGATTGGTATTGGGTGTGTCTTAATGCAGGAGGGTAGAGTGATTGCTTATGCTTCGCGCCAGTTGAAGCCACATGAAAAGAACTACCCTGTCCATCATTTAGAATTGGCAGCCATTGTTCATGCATTGAAGATTTGGAGACACTATCTCTATGGTGTGTCATGTGTATTTACAGATCATCGGAGTCTTCAGTACTTACTCATATAGAAGGATCTAAACTTGAGGCAGCGGAGATGGTTGGAGCTGCTGAAGGATTATGATATTACTATTCTATATCATCCCGGGAAGGCTAATGTGGTGGCTGATGCCTTGAGTAGAAATGCGGTGAGTGTGGGTAGCTTTGCATTCATACTTTTAGTGAAATGCCTTTTGCAGTTGATGTTCAGACCTTGGCTAATCAGTTCGTGAGGTTAGATGTTTCGGAGCCTAGTCGGGTTCTAGCATGTGTGATTTCACGGTCTTCTTTATATGACCGCACCAGAGAGTGCTGATACCCATTTGCTTGTCCTGAATTACACAGTTCAGCACGGTGATTCCAAAGGTGTTACTATTGGAGATGATGGGATGTTGAGGATGCAAGGTCATATTTGTGTGCCAAATGTAGATGGATTGCATGAGTTGATTTTTGAAAAAGCCCATAGTTCGCAGTATTCCATTCATCCGGGTGCCGCTAAGATGTACCAAGACTTGAGGCAACACTATTGGTGGAGAAAAATGAAGAAAGATATAGTTGGGTTTGTAGCTCGGTGTTTAAATTGTCAATAGGTGAAATACGAGCATCAGAGACCGGGCATATTGCTTCAAAAACTTGAAATTCATGAATGGAAGTGGGAGCGTATTACCACGGACTTTGTAGTCAGGCTCCCACGGACTTTGAGGAAGTTTGATGATGTTTGGGTGATTGTGGATCGGTTGACCAAGTTCGCACAATTTATTCCAGTTAGTACTACTTATTTTTTGGAGCGGTTGGCTGAAATTTATATCCGCGAGATTGTTCACCTACACTGTGAGTTAATGTCTATCATTTAAGATCGTGGCACGCAGTTTACATCACAGTTTTAGAGAGCGGTGCATCGAGAATTAGGTACATATATTCAGTTGAGTACCGCATTTCACCCTCAAATGGATGGACAGTCCGAGCGAACTATTCAGATATTGGAAGATATGTTACGCGCTTGTGTTATAGATTTTGGAGGGTCTTGGGATCAGTTTTTGCCACTTGCAGAGTTTGCTTACAATAACAGCTATCAATCGAGCATTCAGATGGCTCCGTATGAGACTTTATATGGGAGACGACGTCAGTCTCCAGTGGGTTGGTTTGAACCGGGTGAGGCTAGGCTATTGGGCACTGATTTAGTCCAGGATGATGTGGAAAAGGTTAAATTGATTCAGGAATGACTTCGCACGGCGCAGTCTAGACTGAAGAGTTATGTTGACCGGAAGGTCCGTGATGTTGCTTACATGGTTGGGGAGAAGGTTTTCCTCAAGATTTCACCCACGAAGGGTGTGTTGAGGTTCGGAAAGAAGGGCAAGTCGAGCCCTCGATATATTGGGCCTTTTGAGATACATAAGAAGATTGGAAAGGTGGATTTTGAACTTGCTTTACCACCTAGTCTATCAGGTATTCATCCACTGTTCCATGTGTCCATGCTCCGAAAGTATGTCGGGGATCCATCTCATATTTTGGATTTCAGTACAGTGCAGCTAGGGTAATTTGACTTATGATGTGCAGCCGCTGGCTATTTTAGACTGGCAGGTTCGAAAGCTGAGGTCAAAGAACATATCATCAATGAAGGTACAGTGGAAGGTCCAGCCAGTCGGAGAAGCTACCTGGGAGATTGAGCAGGAGATGCAGAGCAAATATACATACCTATTTGAGACTCTATGTATGATTCTAAACCCGTTTGAGGACGAACGTTCGTTTAAGATGGGAAGAATGTAACGACCTGGCCGACCGTTTTGAGTATTATAACCCTGTTTCCCCATTTACTGCTCAAGTTATGCTTTACAATTATTTTATGACTTACCGAATTAGTTGGTTCGGATCCGGAAAGATTTCGGAGTGAAATGAGATATTTAGTCTCATAATTAAAATCTTAAGTTAGAAAAGTTGATCAGATGTTGACTTATATATAAACGACCTCGGATTTGAATTCGGATGATTCCAATAGCTCTGTATGGTGATTTTGGACTTAGAAGCGTCTCCTGAAAATTATTTGGAGGTCCGTAGTGGAATTAGGCTTGAAATGGCAAAAGTTAAATTTTTGGGAAGTTTGACCGGGGGTGACTTTTTGATATCGGGTCGGAATCTGATTCTGAAAATTTGAATAGGTATGTTATATCATTTATGACTTGTGTGCAAAATTTGAGGTCAATCAGACGTGATTTGATAAGTTCCGACGTTGTTTGTAGAATTTGGAAATTTCAAAGTTCATTAGGCTTGAATTGGGGTGTGATTCGTGTTTATCGTCATTGGATGTGATTTGAAGGCTCGACTAAGTTCGTATGATATTTTAGGACTTGTTGGTGTATCTGGTTGAAGTCCCGAGGGTCTCGAGTGAGTTTCAGATGGTTAACGGATAAAATTCGAACTTAGACCAAAATTGGAAACGTGCTGCCATCTCATGCAATCGCACTTACGGAAATGGGCTCGCAGAAGCGAGCCTGGAAAGGGAATTTACGCACATGCGTGATCGCAGATGCAGACGGACGGGCACAGAAGCGGAGCGAGCCTCGCAAATGCGAGCCCGCAGAAGCGGCTTCTAGCTAGAGGAGTGGAGGCTGTGGAGGCCTTGGAAAATCGCAGAAGCGGTTGGTTTCTCGCACCTGCGAGACCGCAGAAGCGGCTAAGTGAGTCGCATGTGCGGAACCCTTGGACAATATACATTTTGAAGGGGTTCCGAGTTTTGCCATTTTTGGACTTTCAAGCACGGGTTTTGGGGCGATTTTTAGAGAGAATTCAAGAAAACTTGAGGTAAGTCACTTGTGATCATTTCTACTCCATAATATTGAATTATCGTCGAATAATCTGACTATATTACGTGTTTTGAGGTGTAAATCGGGGATTTAAACCTAGGGATTTAAAAATAATATTTGAGGATTTGGAGGTTGAGTTGATGTCGGAATTTAGTAAAATTGGTATGGTTGGACTCATGATTTAATGGACTTTCGGATTTTGTAACTTTTGTCAGGTTTCGAGACGTGGGCCCCACTGGGGATTTTTGAGTTAAATTTCAGATTTTATTGAAAAATTAGTATTTTCTTATGGAATTAATTTCAATAATTCTTATTGACTGAAACAAATTATTTATGGTTAGATTCGAGGTATTTGGAGGCCAATTCACGAGGCAAGGGCACAGCGGAGCAAGAAATTACGCGATTTTGAGGTAAGTAACACTTCTAAACTTGATTCTAAGGGTATGAATTCCAGAATCTAGTATTATATAAATTGTTTGGAGGTGACGCACACGATATGTGACGAGCGTGTGGACGTGCACCATAGAAATTGTGACTTGAATAAATCCTTTGAAGTTCTAAAATTAAAGAATCATGTTATTATTCGCATATCCTTCACGAGTTAGGAAATTGAGTTGAGACTCGTATTAAAGATCATGATTTGGCTACGTGTCGATATTTTTGGGACTCATAGGGTCGTGTTGCTGTTGAATTAATTATTTTAAAATGTACATTTCATACGCAGTCATACTCACCCATTGTGAGGATATTTATGGGATCGGGGCTGCCCGTCTGCAGCAGGCTATATCGGCTTTATATATTATTATTATTATTATTATTATTATTATTATTATTATTATTATTATTATTATTATTATTATTATTATTATTATTATTATTATGCTGCAAACCAATCTCTTGCCTTATAGGCTTTATTGTTCTGGATCGGGGTTGCACGCCGCAACAAGCCTTATTGGCTTTATTATTATATGGATCGGGGCTACCCGCCTGCAGCAGGCCATATCGGCTTTATATCACGTTTGGGCTGAAGGAGCCCCTCCGGAGTCTGTACATACCCCGGTGAGCGTAGATCATTATATATTCGAGATGAACTTCCTAGGGCATGGACTTGCCTTACCTATTTATATTGTGATGAATTTTCCTAGACATGGATCTTGTCCGTATCATTTACATTTGGAGATAAATTACCCCAAGGCTGGATTGGCCTTATGCGGTACTGAGTTACTAAGTGACAGTCGATGTGTATGTATATACGGGATGGAATATCCCTAGGCTGGATTGGCCATAAACCATACCGAGTGACCAAATGGATTGTGACCAGTAGTACATGAGGTCTTTCCGCTGAGATGTCATAGTCCTCATATCATGCAGTATTGATCTATTTTTGCTTGTACTGAGTTTAACTGTTAAACTTGAAAGCATGCCTATATTTCTGTACCATTATTTATGTACTGGATTGTACCTGCAGAGCTCATCACTACTTTCAACCCAAAGGTTAGTTTTGTTACTTATTGAGTTGGTTGTACTCATACTACACTATGCACCTCGTGTCCAGATCCAGGTGCTTTCGGACACGGCGACCGTTAGATTTCAGAGTGCTATCAGTTGGAGACTATCAAGGTAGCTGCATAAAATCCGCTGACCTTGACTGTCTTTCTTTTAGTTATTGTATTGTTCTATTCTTTCAGACAATGTTTTTATCAGTCAGACTTTGTATTCATATTAGATGCTCATGCACTCGGTGACACCCGGTTTTAGGTATGTTTATATCTGTATTTGTGAGATTTCTTCTGCTGAATTTAAATATTATGTTTCAAATTTAAAAGATATTGTGGTTTATTAAGATCGTCGGCTTGCCTAGTATTTAGATAGGCGCCATCACTACAAGTGAGATTTTGGGTCGTGACAGCATAACAAAAGAATCGATAGAGTTAGGTGGTAAATTATGGTACCATATCATTTCTCCCTTTAACATGGTTTCCTAGAATTTCTTTAATAATACGGATTCGATCTCGTCGTCCTCTAGATCGTTCCCTTTAATGGCACACATGTAATAGGTGACATGTTCGTTAGGGTTGGTCATTCCATTATATTTGGGAATCTCGGGCATGCGGAACAACTTGGGGATCGGTTTTGGAGCTGCGCTTGGGGGGAAGGGCTTTTATACGAACTTTTTGGAATCCAAACCCTTTAATAATGGTGGTGCCCTTGGGATCTGATCAATTCTGGAGTTATAAGTTTCTACTTTCTCGTCGTTTGCTTCAATCCTCTTTTCTCCCGACTCTATCCGTTTTGTTAGTTCCTCGAGCATCTTTATAATTTCGGGGTTAGTCCCTGATTCTTGTTCATTTGACCTTACTACAACTGGCCCCGTTATGTGGGCGAATTCTTGGAGTGGACCAGGCTTAGGCCTGCTCGGTGCCTGGGGTTTGCTCTGCAACTGAACTATCGCTACCTTTTGAGCTTGCAACATTTCGAAAATCATACGCAGGCTGATCCTGTCCTCTCCGATTTTTTTGGGTATTTCGAACTGCAGACCGAGTTCCACTATGACTGCTATTTTCGGGGCCAGAATGTTGTTTCGCTTCGATGGCCACGTGCGAATTAACGTCAATTGGATCCACGACCCGAGTCCCAACGGGGTCAACGGGTGGTATTTCATCCCCGAACGTCACGTTGTTATTCTCATCTTGATGGCCAGATTCGTTGTCGATAGGTATGGCTATTAACTGAGAGTTCGTCATTTTCAGCCTGAAATCAAAGACACTTCCAAGAGCAAGTGTAAAATAGTGTGTGTTTTACAGAAATTTGTATAAATAACCACTATTATCCTTAGCCCCACGGCGGGCGCCAAACTTTTTACCCGAAAAAATGGATAGAAATTGAATTTATACGTAGTTCTAAGGATACGTGGTATAACTTGGTACAAATTGAAAAAATAAGTAAATGTATATCAAAATTAACTGTAAAAGAAATAAATGCAAACCCAAATTGAATGGGGAGTGGTTGATAAGAGAACAATATGAATCAATATCAAAGCCCCAAAAAGGATTGCTTGATGTTCTGTAAATCTCAGTGAATCTGATACTTTCTACAAATGATCACAACCATTAATATAGTGGAGAAATCATATTTTGAATATATTTAAAAATACACAGTGGAGATCGCATGATAGATTAACTAATTAGCTTCTCCTTGATTTGTGCTGTGATTTCCGCCGAGATTCTCCCCCTAATAGCGGCTATAATGACTTTTTTTGTTTCTTGGCTCGATCTCGATCTAGGCCGATCTTGATCGGTCTCTGGGTCTCGACCTCGATCTTGGCCGATCTCGATCTTGATTGGTCTCTTGGCTCGATCTCGATCTTGATCAGTCTGTGGGGTTGGAGCTCGACAACCCAACTTCGCACCATGACTCGATATTACAGTGATGGGCCTCAGACCATTATATTACAATTTCGATTAATCATACGAAGGGAAAACTCGATTTTGACCGTATACAAAGACATTCTCGCAAGAGACATAGGATTATCGAAATTACGTTTGTCAATTTTTTTTTGTCATACTAACATTACTTTATACCCTTAGATCAAGGAGGATTATTTCGAAGTGTTTAATAATTTTTAATTGTACTACTATTTGGCAGTTATATATAATGAACACAAATTTTAAATGGTGCTATGTTAATACCTTTTTTCCTAAATAAATGACTTAGCTTTTCTTTCTATTCGTGCTTATATTAAGAGGGCCTAATAGTCCGTTTGGCCAAACTTCTAAAATCAGCTTATTTTGAGAAGTGCTTTTCTTAAAAGTGCTTTTCAAAAAAGTGATTTGGTGAAAAATAATTTGTGTTTTTGCTAATTAATTTGAAAAATACTTTTGAGCAGTAATTAGTGTTTGACCAAGCTTTTGAAAACTACTTCTAAGTGTATTTTTCTCAAAAGTGCTTCTCAAAAAAGTGTTTTTGGAGAGAAACTATTTTTTTCTACTTCTCAAAAACTACTTATGCTTCTCCTCAAAAGCACTATTTTTTCGTTTTAAAAGCTTGGCCAAACACTTTAATTTTTGGCCAAAAAAAGCTTGGCCGAAGAGGCTATAAATAGGAGAGCCAATTGGGCCTACTCAATTGGATCTCTCAAACAGCACAGTTAAGCACAAGTCCGAGGCCCAAAGCATGTCCTGGAGGATTATTCACACCACATCAAGAATTCCCGCTCGTTTCTAAACCCGGAGAAATCCATAACTTCAAAAACACACACACCAGAAACACACTGGCTGCGTGTATACATCTCTACACACATGTAAGTGTAGTTGCAGCAGAGAAGAAGATGATGTCGACGAAGGTGTTCAATGGAGCGAATGTGTTCATGTCGCGGAATCTCGTCCCGCCGGAGCTATTCGACGCGCTTCACGACGCGCTCAAGCACAACGGAGCTAAAGTCTTTCTCTGTTGCGACCCCTCCCGAAATTCTTCCACTGATTACCACGTCATTTCTTCTCCACAGCATGTATGTATTTCTAAACCATATACTGTATTTCAGTTGCTTCTATTCGAATGATGTTAATGTTTTTATGCCAATTATCTCATCATTTTCTAGTGAATTTTGGTTCGAAACTTATTACTCCGTATCCTGAGCCATTGGTTCTGCCATAATTTCAATTTTTATGATGCTATTTGCAGGAGAAGTTTGGGGATCTTCAAGCTAAGGGCTGCAACTTGATAGGTAGTGTTTGTTTCGATTCTACTTTACTGATTTGTCCTTGGATTTTGATTGGTGGAGGTTAGTATAGATTCAGATTGAAGATAATTTGGACAGTTTATATGGGAATTTTGTTTATTATTGTCATTATAATGTCACAATTTGATCCTATTGGATTGACGAAGTTGATTTTTTTTGTGTCTTCATTTCTGGTGTTAGCCCTAATTTTTGGTAGTGTGGTAGTTTGCACCTTAAACTTAGGGGTTTAGTCTTCTATATATCACATTTGGTCTCATGTTCAATTTCCAAAGTGGTAATATTTTTGCAAGCATGGAGATCTCGTTCCACTATCAACTAATGGCGAATGAAATATTAAAGTAAAAAAAAGAAAAGAATATATGGTGATACACTGCTTTTGGCTAGAAACCATGTGCTATTAATTCATGATATTGAAAATAGTTATGCTTTCTTGTTTATTAAAATCCTGGATACCAAATTTTTTCTGCTTCATGATTATAACTATCTTCCCCTTTCAAACATTACGTAAACCTTAGTCCACAAGGTTCAAGAGGTGTTTACTGTTTGATGTATATAGCCAAAATACACTATTGGTTTCTTAAATGCGAAGCTAGCTCATTTCTACAAAATTTATTTTACTGTTTCGTGTTCCTATTCCTGCTTCTAGAGTTGAGTAGATCGTAGGCTTCTCTAAGAACAGTAATCATAGGCAAAGAGACAAGGCAAACTAACATCGCATTTTGGTGGAAAAAGCTTTATCTGTAGCACACAACTAAAGTTTTGTGGTAAAATTTAAGCTGTCTGTATTTACAAGTTCAAATCATATTCTCCTCTCTTATAGTGACTTCTTTATTCATGATCATGATTGAGACTCCTATTACATAAAATAATTAACTTTGGAACATAAATTTTAGCTAAGCCAATTGTCAGAACTAAAAAAGCATTTATTTACTTTGTAATATAGATTTTAGCTAAGCCAAGTGTCAGAACTATAAAAGTATGTATTACTGCCTGTCCATCTGTAGCGGTCTGGTATAATTTAATTAGTTTGATTACTTCATCTAAAAAAATAATTTTACTAGATTGATTGTAATTTTTGAACCCTAACAAAGACAAATTCAAGAAAAAAGAGGCCCAGTGCAGTCATCCTTTAAATGCTTCCAAACATCTTTCTTTTATCCTGTCGACAACCAGTTAGTATTTACTTTTGGGTTAGCAATAGGGATACTGGTCTTGATTTTTTTAATTCAACTTTTGGCATGCTGATATTGATATCCATTTCTGGTCACAAGGTCCTCAGTGCGTGCTTTCTTGTGCCAAAGAACAGAGGCCACTACCCCAGCAGGGGTTTACTTGTTGCCTTGCAATGGATGGGGTCAAGATCCTGGCATCTGGTTTTGAGATGGATGAAAAGGTACCCGTCTCTATCTTAAATCTTGATGATTTTTCTATGTGGAATTTAAATGAAGAAGGATGGGGACAATATCTTAAGGATTAACAAGCAATTATGTATAGCATTAAAAAACTCCTACTTATTCAGGTTCCACTTACTTTCATTGACAACATTTGCATGCTCAGAACTCATACATTAAGAATAATATTAGTTTCTCTGTAAATGTTTATATATATAAACATTTGTGAGAATATTGGGTAAACATGTCTTTTGTGAGGGGCGTAGTGCAATTATTTGTACTGTCACTAAAACATAAGAGCCTGTGCTTTTGCTTGCGCCAATATACTGACATACACTTCGTTTCGCGTTATTCTCCTGTATGACTGTGTCTTTGCAATGCTTTTGTCTTCAAGCTAAAGGCTCAAGTACTCCTGAAAACATCATTTTAATACTGAACCATAAGAGGTGGGTTACCGCAAATTATTCTATATAGTGGTAGCAATGGTTTTCGCTTGAGCTCATTATTATATTTGATGATTTGTTCGACCCCTTGTAATTGTATATATTTTGTAGGTTGAACTTGGAAAGTTGGTGAGTGCAATGGGAGGGGTCCTGCATACCAAAGCATCATTGGATGTGAGCTTTGTTATTGTGAAGAATGTTTTGGCTGCAAAGTACAAGGTCTTTTATTATTTGATTCTCCTATTCCTCTTTTGATCGTAAGTTTAAAACAAGTTCCGCGGGCTGAATTGGAACACCCCTACACCCAAAAAAAGAAGGAAAAGAAGTCAAAATATTTAGTGGTACTGCTAGCACTCAGTTTTCTTTTCTTTTCTTTCTCCTTATATCTTTTTCTCATGTGCAGTGGGCTGTAAACAAACTAAAGAAGCCAATTGTCACTATTAATTGGCTTCAGCAATGCTGGAAAGAACACCGTCTTGTTCCTCAGGAGTCATTCAAAGTCCTTCCTTTTTCTGGGTTGACAATTTGTGTCACCAGAATTCCTATAGGTTGACAACCTATATCTCATTATAATTCAAACTCTTTTAATATTCGTCTTTCTCTAATGCACTTGTTTTTATATCTCAGATGAGCGGAGAGAGATGGAAAAGATTATCTTGCAAAATGGCGGAAAATACTCTCCTGAGCTGACCAGAAAGTGCTCACATTTAATTTGCAATATATCCTTTTTGTAATCCTTCTGCAAAAGGAATTTGTTTTGTAGATATATGTACTTTTGTAAACTTTACCAAATTGACAAATCAGGATAAGAAAACAACAAAATGAGGACCAATGATAGGATATAGTTTTTTTTGTTTTTTTTGTTGAGAAGGGACACTGATGGGACATAGTTAAGACTTAAGACGGTGCTAATAGAATAGTGCGTGTTACCTGTGCATTTATTACCTAAGCTCAGTAAGCCAATATATGAACTTATAAATCAAGATTGAGAGAAGCTTTGTATCAAGTAATGTGCTCAAGTAAAACATACATGTGAGGTAGTACACAGATATCAGAACAGTTTCTATGTAGGTCAGGCTTTACTGATAAGCTAACAGTAAATATAGACTATCTCATGTTAAAGTGCTCATGATGGTGTCATTGGGGGTCTAAAAATGTCAGACATAGGAAAAAGGCAGAGCAAATGTAGTGTGAATGTCACACTGCATCAACCTTATCCCAGATTTTGTGACAATCAGGAAGTTGTTCTAGCCTCTTGGGGAGATGTTGTAGTCCTATGATCCAACTCCCTCCGAAATGTTTGTCTCTCTTTAGTATGTTTAAGCCTGAATTGTTCAAGTTATCAAAAAAAAAAAGTCTTATTTTCAGTTATTACACTATGTTGCTTCCTGTTGTCATGTACACCTGTATGGTATTTAGAGCATTCAGAAGTCACGCATTCTTTGATCATTTGGTATTTGCACAAGCATTATTATAGTTCGTTTCCTTGACAGTTAATAAGCTCCAGAAGGTGAGAAATACAAGGTTGCCAAAAGATGGGGTCACATACATACTGTTACTAAGAGGTGGTTTGACCAATCTGTTGCAAGAAGAGGTAATATTTCTGGGGGATAGCTGCATTTTCCGGTTCCATCTGAAGTTTTCAACTCGCTAAGGAAATTTGTGGTGCAGCTTCTGACCTTTTCCCTTCTTTTTTGGGATGAATAGCATGTCTTGATGAGGAATCATATCCTGTTCAGGCTGGTTCTCCAAATACTATGACCACCTTAAGAATGCCAAATCAACATAGCCTGGAAAAGGGCATGAGAAACCTACAAGGGTTGTCCTCCTTGGCTACGCCATCAAATGCAGAACCTGTTTTGTGCAGTGGAGCGACTGATTCATATGTGGAAGCTACCCTCTCACAAGATATGCCTGATGCTCCTGTGCTTACAAAGGAGGAGGAGAATTTAGCACCTGCTGAGAACCCAAAAAGTGATTACAGTGCTCCTGTCTCTACAAAGGATGAGCAGAGTGGAGCACCTATAGAGCAGGAAAAGAATGATTGTGATGGTGGTGTTGCTGATGACTCTCAAACAGACGACAATGATTTTTATTTGGCAGATTGCAGAATACTAATCGTTGGTTTTAATGCATCTGAAATGCGAAAACTTGTCAACCTAGTCCGAAAAGGTGGTGGCTCTCGTTACATGTCTTTTGGTGAAAAGTTGACACACATAATAGCTGGAAATCCATCAGAGTTGTAAGTTTTAGTATGTTTGCAATCATTTCGTGAATGCACTACTTATACACTTTCTTAAAGTAGTGAATAGGTGGATGACCAGTGGACCATGTATTGCATGGAAATATTTTAGCAAATGATCTAATATGTGGTTAGAGCTTCAGGCCCTAAAATAGATTGATTTGAACATTATGCGGCGTGTGTTTCAGTATTTAGCTTTGAATTTGAGATAAGAGAACAAAGAAGGTCTAATACTGTTCATTGACTTGAATGATTAACTATGTAATAGAGGGGCTTCTTTTTAGGAGCCTTAGGCTACGCACCATATGGTAGGTAACCGTTCTGTATGCCTAACAAGGAAGTAATTATTCCATAATTAAATACAAAATATCCTGGGGTAACCTATAAATATTCTATAATATTTTCCTTACAAGTTCAATGAATCTAGACATGTTTGAATCCAGACGCATATTCTCTAACACTCAATATGCTCCCTCAAACTTAAAGCGGGAAAACCAATTTGAGTTTGCTTATTTTGAAAACATAGAAAGTTACCGCTGGAATCTTTGTGGAAAAACTGCTGCAAGAACAATGAGGAGAAGGATGTATGTTGTCACTTGAATGGCCGCTCTAAAGAGAGGAGAACCTTTCGGTTATTGGAAGAAAAAAGGAGTAGCACCTGCTGTGGAAAGAAAAGAGGTATGGCTCCGGTCGCTAAAGAGATGAGACTGTTAGTCTCTGAAAGAAGAGGGAGGAGCAGTGTCGGTTGCCGCAGAGAAGAGGGCGCTGATCGCCAAAGAGGTGAACGACATTGATTGCCATAGAGATGAATGGGTCAAGTCTCTGAGGAAGAGTGGGGTTGCATCGGATACCAGAAGAAAAGTAGTAGCTAGCTGTGCCAGTAGCTGAAAGAAGAGAAGAGGTCGACAATCGTCGGATAGACGAGTAACCGGTTGCCTGAAAAAGAGCGACACCAGTTTCTGAAAAAAGGAGTGGTTTTAGTTTCTAGAAAAAGTAGTGGTCGCTTGCCAAAAAAAGGGAATAGGATGAGAGAAACCAATAGCCAAGCAGGTAACATAATGTCGCGCAGTAGTCGACTAAAGCTATTTGAGTCTCTACCAAGATTGTAGAGGCTCTGATACAATGAAAAAGAAGAAGAAGATAAAATACTTCTTATTGACGTATTTGATTAACAATATACAAAAGGGGCGTCTTATATAGGAGCCTTAAGCTACATATTATATGGTAGGTAATCATTCTCTATGACCAATAGGAAACTAATTATTTTATAAGTAAATAATGAATATCCTAGCGTATCTATAGAATATTCAGGAATATTGAATATCCTAACGTCTCTATATAATATTCTGGGGAGAAGATTTTCTCTGGAAGGATAAGTGGATTGGAAAGGAGCCTTTGAAGGACTTGTTTCCAGATTTATTTTTATTGGCAGCAAAATTTCAGCTTCTTTGGAAGAAAACAGAGAGAATGGTACTGGAACATCAACTTCAGAAGGAATCTCAATGACTGAGAGGTTTACCCAGCTGCTGATATATTCTACCATTATAAGCACATTTCAACTTCTTACTAACTTGGAAGCTAGAATCAAATGGCTGCCCAACAACAAAGATTTGTTCAGTGTCCTCTTGCTACAACGATCTCACAAGAGGAGTGAACCTAGAAAGGCCTTGGCCTTGGAAACAATTCTGGAATAGTAAAGCCCCTCTAAAGGTTGCCTGTTTCACTTGGATTATGAACAACGGAGCTTGTCCTACTCATGAGAATTTAGAAAAAGAGAGCTGGTCATATGCAGTGAGTGCTTCCTATGTGGGAAGCAATCTGAGAGCATTTGTCATTTGTTTTTGCACTGCCAAGTTACATCCCAACTGTGGCGGCTCTTCATGAACATTATTGGTCTGCAGTGTATCATGCCTAGATCAACAACATAAGTGGTGGAACACGATACCGGCATGCATTTGGTGGAGGACTATTTTGACAGAAAGGAATAAAAGATGTTCTGATGACTTTGCGGATTCTATCATTAAGATAAATTCTAAAAATGTAGTTTTTTCCCACATGGTGTAGACTGGAACATGTAATGATGCTGAATCAGTCTTACAGATGCTACAAGCCCTAAAGGATAGAGTTTAGATTAGAAAAGGCATGGTTTTGCTGTTTTTGCTTCTGTAAATAGTGTACAGCTGTTACAGCACATCCTTTGTCCTTTACTTTCTATAAAATTACCTTACCTTTTCAAAAAACAAATATTCTATAACATTTCCCCTACAACTTCAATGAACCTAGACATGTTTGAATCCAAACACATATGCCCTAACATTCAGCAGAATCATATTCTACTTGCCCATCACTTAGCTATAACTGTATCAAACTTATACCTGAGTGCTCTTAACCAAAATCAGGCAAGCTAGGTTTTTTGACTATGCAATTAAATAGATGAAAAATTTCTTGTTCCATTCAGATCTACTCCTGACTTTGGACCTTCATGATCATCGGCTTAGATCCTTAGACAAGTAAACAGGGTTTACCTGACATTATAATTTATACCTTATCGAAAGTAAACCACAAACATTAAGGGGTTGAGTGAAAGAAAAAAGAAAATCTAGTGTGTATAATAATGTTAATCATCGGATGAGTCATTGTCAGTTGGTCTATACTTCTATTTGTCTTGATATGAGGTCCTTATCAGCTAAGGTGATCTGTATGTGCATCTTATGAATATCCACCAGCACGTATATTTATCTCTATGTGCAACGCCTTGCAAGTATATTCTGTTATAATTGTCATGCAGTTAAACTCTTACTCTCACTTATTGAGTAAAGACTATTATCTTGCAGTGAAATCAAAGAATTAAGAAACCTTGCGGCTTTGGGTGTCATTCATGTGGTAAAATCAGGATGGCTGCAGGATTGTGATCTTGAGAAGAAAGAAGTTCCTGTTCTAAGGAAGCATATTGCTTATGATTTACTTCTTCCGAAAGGTCTAATAACCATTTTGACTTTTCAGTTAATCAGATATTTAACATTGTACAAGTTGCTAGGCAGCTATTTGTACAGCACTAATGACCTACTTTCATCTCATACTCTTTTTTTCTTTAAAAAAAAAAAGACATACACTCATCTAAATGTTACATGCTATACCTTCTTCACAAGCTTATTTCCCACTTTCTGTATTTTGGACGCTAGATCCTATTCACTGTAGTAACGGAGCTGGAACCAGCACAAGTATGAAAAGACAAGGAAAATCCTATGTGCATACTATGTCTTCAGATGAACATTCATGGAGAGGCACAGATTCTGGATGTGCAATGCCATCAGACAAAAACAAAGAACTAGAAAATATGAATGACATTAGAACTTCTTTGAGAGAGAATGGGGTTCAACATCAGCCATATTCTTCTAATAGCAAAGATGAGAAGCTAGTGAATGAATCTGGTTGTGCTGTTAATGGTAGAAAGCCATCTAGTGTGTTCGAGGGAAGGCGATTTTGCTTTTCAGCTTCATTTCCTGTTGATCGGGTGGGTTTTCTCAGATTTCTCATAATGTAGCTGACTTTAAGTCCTTGATGATATGTTTTCTTTTCCTGTTTCACATAGAATACATATCTCTGAATCCACCCAAGTTACCCTTGGTTTTCTGAATTCTCAAAAATTATTAGCTAGATTTGTGGATGTGACTATGCAGGAGCGCAAACTGCAAGCTCATTTGAAGTTCATTCCCTAAAACAAGTGATTCACTTTAGTTGGTATTTTGTTAAACCCTAAAAAAATGTGAACAAAAGAATTCTTGGGTTCTTCATCTGAAGTGCGAAAGATTATCTGATGGAAAGGCTAGTTAGCGGATAGGACTGGAAATTGCAATTCCATATAGGCTATTAAAATCTAAAGATTGTCTGGGAGCTTGACATTGTTGGAGATTTATATTTTAGTGGTAAGAAACATAACCTTCTGGATGTATTTGACAGTGGCTTTTAGCTTGTAACATGTATAAAAATGATGAACACAAATAGTTCAGTTGACAGGCTTCATGGAATTCGTAACCTTACCTCTCGATTTTAATGTCTACTCATTTATTCTGGTTCTCATACAAGGAATATAATTTCCTTGAGTACCTACTTTGCCCAGCAGTGCTTATTCTGTACTATTGTTGAATGGTTCATTCTCTGGAAATGTATGCATTTATCATCAGTTAACTAGTTAGGCGTCTAGGTTTCTTCCAAGAGTGTTTAGTTGTGTATTCTGAGATTTATGGCCTTTAACCTTTTCATCATCTCTCTAGTTCCATTTAATCTTTCATTTTATGTTATAATAAGTTATATACTAATTTAATATTACTGTTTTCATAATCTGTTCAGAGAACTGAAATTGTTGAGTGGGTTAGTCAAGGGGGAGGAGTGGTGGTGGAAGATCAGACTGAAACAAATGTGCATTTCACTGTCGAGTGTCATGGTATGTTGCGCTCCGAGAAAGATGGTGCTGTGGCTACTTTTGTATCAAGTCACTGGATTAAGTCTTGTCTGGAGGTACTTGAATGTGTGCCCCTCAAAATCTTTTCTTGTTACATTTTTTTCTTTTCCTAATGTTTTTATAAGCTTCCGCAGTTTTTGGTGTTTGTGGAATGAGAGGAATAGTAGATGTTTTGATGGAATCTCAACTCCAAATCACTCTCTCAAAGCTAGATGCCTACTCAATCTTTTTTGCTGGTCTAAGAAAATTTTTGAATTTTGTTTGTTCCCTTGTCTTAGATTGACACACTGTAAAGGGGCTACCTTTCTTTTATTTATGCATCTCAACTTTTGTATCTATGCATGTTCTTGATGCTTTTGGTAATATAACACCTTACTTCATCCAAAAAAAAAAAGCTTCCGCAGTTTAGCATTTTTCACGACCAAAAGACAGTATGACCTAACAATCTGCAAACTAAATTTTTTCCCCAAGCACTCTGTTCAATTTATTGAACTTCCTATGCTCTACTTAAATGTACTAGTTATTAACCTTGGACACTAATTTACTTGCATGTATCTTCTGAATCGCGTACAAGCCTATTTTCTATATTCCTTGAGAATGGAGCTTATTAGGATGCTTTGAAGATAGATTTAGTTCTGATCAGAAGATCAAGAATTTTTGTTTCACTTTTAGTGTAAAGAAGCTCTCGTAGAAGATGGAGTCCATAGTGAACATTATTGGGGCCTTGTAAGTTGTAATTACCACAAGACTAGGTTTTTGCTCTTTTTGGGGGTCTTGTAACTTTCTGTAATCTCTTAGCTCAATCTTTGTGATAAGGGTTACTTTATCTTATATATAAGCTCCCAAATAGGCCTCCTTCCATTCTTCCATAAAACCTTGTTAATTTTAGAAGTAAAGAGCAAAATTTCAGAATTGCACACTCCTTTTGAGTTATGTGATCACAATAAGCTTGTAATGCTAAATTTTAGATGCTGCACGTTTACTGGAATCACAATAACTTGTTGATGCAATTGCATTAATGCTTTGATCTGCACGATTTCAGTTAGGTTGGACAGAACTTGCGTAGGAGAGTCCAAATGATGAGTCGTTTGAACCACTAGAGACTAAACTTCTAGGTTTTTAATGTTCCTTCAATTTTCATGTCCAGATTCCTCATAAAGTGAGTTGTGCATCTCTGAGATTGGTCATGATTCTCTTAATAGAGTATGTGGCTTCTTTTTTTGATAATGGTAACATATATATTAATAAATAAAACAGCACTAGAGCAGTGCCAAGCCATATTTACAAGGAAACAGAAACCAACTATGACAACCTAAGATTACAGTGCACCTATCAGGTCTACTAAAGATTCTGCCTCCTCTACACAGTTTTCTTTAAACCAGAAATGAAACAAAAGTAAACACTTCATCTTGATGTTCTGTAAAGAATTGCTTCTGTCTTCAAAAGTTCTTAAATTTCTCTCCTTCAAGACTGTCCACCATATGCAAGCAGGAACCAATCACCACCATTTCTTCTGTCTCACTATACCCCCATTGTAATTCCAACACTTCAACAGATCACAAGTGTTAGCTGGCATGCTCCATTTAAGGCCCACAATATTAAGAAAGAGTTGCCACAGTTGGTCAGTAAAAGGACAGTGAAGAAACAAATGGCTATTAGCTTCTATAGCTGTACCACATAATAGGCATTTAGAGCATACAATTTACCTTATCAAAAAAATAGGCATGTAGAGCATAGCTGAAAACCTCTTCTTCTCAAGTTCTCTTGGGTTAGACAAGCCTTTCTTGTACCTAACCATGAAAAGCATACCACCTTGAAAGCTGCCTTTACTTTCCAAATATTCCTCCAGTGCCATTGTTCTAACTGTTGGTTTGAAGCAGCAAGTAGAGTATACGCGGATCTGACCGTAAAATTCCCACTCCTGCAAAGATTCCAGCATAGTTTATCTTCAGTTTTTCCAAGACCTTGGAATTGTTCCAAGATATTAAAGAAATCTACAACCATCTCTAATTCCCAATCATTCAAGGCCCTTCTAAAAGTAACATTCCATCCTTGCTGACCCCAGGCAGTGTCTAAAGTGGATGTAGGTGATGTTGCAATGCTGAAAAAATCAGAAAAAAGTTCTTTGAGAGGACCATGTCCTAACCAGTTATCATTCCAGAAAAGTATTTTCCTTCCATTACCAATCTTTATGGTTGTATTATCGGCCAGAGTATTCCAGTGAAGTCTGATTGACTTCCATACCCCAACCCCATGTGAATTATTAACAAAGTTAGAGCACCATAGTCCATTTTGTCCATACTTGTCACAAATGACCTTTCTCCACAAAGCATTAGCCTCCAGATTGTACCTCCAAAGCCACTTCAAGAGTAAACTTTGATTGTGGGCTTTAAGGTTCCTAATGCCCAAACCCCCTTTGTCTTTGCTTGTGATAAGGGAATTCCAGTTAACCAAATGAATAGCTTCCTTCTCTCTGTTTCCTTGCCATATAAAGCTCTTTGTTAGTGCATCAATTCTTTTCCTCACCTTGCTTGGTAAGGGAAACAAAGACATTACATATGTAGGAAGTGCATTCAAGACACTATTAACCAATACCACCCTTCCACCCAAGGATAATTACTGGCTCTTCCAGATTGACAGCCTTTTTTCACATCTTTCAAGAACCCCATTCCATATTTCTTGAGCTTTGTTCTTGGAGCCTAGAGATAAACCCAAATATATAGTTGGTAGAGAACCCACCTCACATCCCAGTATAGCTGCTAGGGCCTGGATATCATCCACTTCTTTAACTGGGAACAACATGCTCTTCCTCCAATTTACATGGAGCCCTGAGACTGCTTCAAATATAACAAGAATGAGTCTTAAGATATTTTAGTTGATCTGCCTTTGCCTCACAAAAAACTAAAGAGTCATCAGCATATAGAAGATGGGTGATCTCCACACTATCTCCAAACATGTATGTGGAGATCTCCATACATTTTGGTGAATGGTTCTCCCTGCTTGAATAAACATATTTAAAATCGACTCATCAAGTTATGATCGACTTCCATTAGAGAATATATTGATATGCTATCTATAATTTAAAATTGCTAACAGAGAAAATGTTCTTGAATTCACATGAAATATGTGTGTTTTTATTTCTAATTTCTAAGTATTTTAATGCAATAATGATGATCTAACTGATATTTATTGTTGAATTGGTTTAACTTTATTTTTATTTATGTAGGTCTTTTTCATGATCTTGCCTGTTGCCTTTTTAAAAGTCTGTAAGTCCTTCAGATACTCCCTTGAACCCGAGGGTGGGGAGTGGTAGGATGATTGGTCCTTTTCTGGACTCATTTTCTGTTTAACTTGAGATGCTAAGTTATATGTGCGTAATTCATTGTAAAAGGTGCAGAGTGATTAATATAAACTCTGCAGTTTCTCCTCTCTTTTGTACTCACTGTTTTCTTGCATTATTCAAACTGAGGCTAATGAAAACCGAATATTGTTTCTATGAAGGATGGATGCTTGCTGGATGTTGGTAGTCACATCCTCTATTCTCCACTTCCATGCCGAGTTCCTTTCCCTGCATTCCAGAGTTTTCGCTTATGTGTTTCGCAGTATGATGAGAAAGAAAAACAGTTGCTGAGAAATTTGTGTTTTACAATTGGAGCCAAATTTGTTGAGAAATTGACTAAAAGGGTCACACATTTGTTGTGTAAATTTACCAGTGGCCCAAAATATGAGGCTGCATGTAAGTGGGGAATACAACCAGTCACTTGTGAGTGGATTTATGAGTGTATCAAGCAGGTTAGTGCAGTCCTTGCCTTCTAGATCTTTGTATTCCTTTCTTCTTCCCCATTCTTATAGCTTCATGGTAGCTTCTTGATGGTTGTTTTGGAGCAGAACAAAATTGTTTCTCCAGATCAGTTTTATCCTAAGGAAGTCACTGCTGAAGATCGAGAAGCTGGGGTATGCACAATGAGCCAGTTTCCCACACAAGCTGTTAGGATGATATCTAGTGATACCTCTTCCCAGCCTCAAAGCCAGCCCCAAGAACTCATAAATCTGAGAACTGAAGCTTTTGCTGGTAGAAGTATTGCAAATGAAGAAATGAAGCATTCAAGTAGATGGAATAAGAAGGCAAGGCTCATGGTGGTTGAAGAAACCAATTGTTCATTGACCTGCGTATCAAATGAAAATAATGCATTCTGCGGGACAAATCCCCCAGAAAAGAACATGATAGGAAGTACTAAAGAAGATTCTTCTGCAGTTCCTGATGTAGCTGCTGCTATAGAGGATTTATTGGAGCAAACAAGCAAGGTAATTTATGAGAAGCAAGTATCTTTAGTTTTTTGTGTTGGGGAAGTCTGGCTCTTGATTCTTGAATAATGTTTTCAATGGCTTCTGACATTAGATCCACGATCAAAAGTCTCCATCAAGAATAGAGTGTGATAAAGAAGTATCCTTTTTTAAAATGCTTGCTTCTTTCTTTTTATTTTACTCATGACATATGTAAAGTTTGAGTCCTTTGACTCTCAAGCAGCTTTTTACATCTGGTTGTAACACTCTTGCTCAAGGTCATGGAGATCATCATGCTACTCTTGGATTGTCTAACCACTGGACGAACAGGTGACTAATTTTCCATTTTGGTGCTGTCTCATGTCTTTGCGCTTCACTTTCTCATCTTACTGCTGCTGCAGTTGGCACTCATCACCTTTTGCTCTTCATCTGAGAATCTGACAAATTATGGAGGCTAGAAATAAGTTACACTTGGACACTCGAATTAGAAACGTCCCACATTCTTAATGTAATGTATTTGAAAAGTTGATAGCTAATACCTCCACTAACTAATGCATTTTCATTCTCTTAATATGGTTGGCTGTTTAGAAGTAGTTACACTGCGAAACAGAAATTCCTTGGTTAATGCTATTACCTACCAGGATTTCAAATACATTTACGTTGAGGCTTGAGCAATAGTGGCATCCCATCTATTGATTTCTAAGACATGGAACCTACACTATGTATGTTGGCTGACATTGCAAAATGTTGGAAGTTCAATTTGAGAACCCAATCAAGTGTATGTTGGCCTACATTACGCAATGGTAAGTCCTGTTTCAGGGCCACTAAGCTAAGCCAGCCCAAATAGTCTGGTGTTAGGGTTTACAGACTATAAGAATGGGATAAAAAAAAAAATGAAGTAGAAAGCCTGACCAGCAACATCTAGGCACTAGCAATAAAAGATGAACCATCAATCTAGGAAGTGAAGTCTGTTGGCGAACAGTTACATTTTTGTCATACGCATTCTCATCCAACAGTTAGTATAGATTTCTGAAGTATCCTTCATAATGCTCTGCCTCTGGTTCTGAATGTGCTGGTTTGGTGTAGATTTTTTTTGGATGTGCATAGCCATGTATCTATCTCTTTTTGATTGAGAGCTCAGTGCTATTACTTTTCTTCTTCAGGTTTGAGAAAAAGGATGATTCCCACGGTCATTCCGGAGATGCAACTGCAAATGTGTATGATCACTTTAGTGAAACACAGACAGACTCTCAGGTTTGAGTTTTTTGTCATTTCAAACTGTTAGAGCTGCTCTTCTTATCTGAACTCATCTCAACTGAACTTTTATTCTCTTTTAGACATTGGCGACTTTAGATCTGTGTTTTAGTTTCATATATTGTTCATTTTGTTCTTTTTATTACTATGATTTCGACTTCTTCATTTTTTTACATCATATCACAATTGTAGCTATGCGTTCTTCAATGCAGGTTGTTGGATATGCAGAAGATTTGTCTGGCAGACAAATGATTATCGATAGAGTACGAACAAGGAGTTCTGGCTTGACTTGACACGGGATTACATCGTCTTTTACTGCTTAGATCACTTCCAAGTCTTCTTTATGAGTTGATGGTGTTTCTGAGCTCTGCCCGCTATAGAAATACAGCAGTCCAATTCAGAAAGGGGTGACTGATGACTTAAAGCCGGCACAATGGTAGTCAATCTTCTCTGGCTCTAAGCTAAGCTTTTCAATCATGTAAGACAAAGGAAAAATCTTCTCTTAGCCAAACCAGGATGGTTCTTGACCTTTCCAGCTTTAGAATTCAGCTTCATGAGTGCACTAAGCGAAAGTATTCTCTGCTAGACGTTAAGTTTTTTTTTTAATTTTTAAATAAAAAATGTACGTGTATTTCGTGTACGAAATCTACAAGGCAATGTAGTTTGGCAAAGTAATGATTTGAAACTTTTATTTTTCAAAATAGTGCTATCTATTTGTACTCATTGTAAAGAACCAAGAAGGAAGGTAAACGTATCTCAGAGGTTTATATATTGTTCGACATGAAATGTAGGAAGTTATAGCTACTCCCTGAAGCTTACTATAACTCTTTTCTTCTTCAGTAATATGAAATTTAATCTTTGAGATTTTATAAAAGTAAATGGTGTCAAACATTTGGCATCTCAAAATGGAAGAGGTATCATATAAAATGGAGCGGAAGAGGTGCCTGTTTAGTTATTATCTCTCATTTGAGTTTTAGTTATGTTTTTAGTATTTATTTGAATTTTTGTCTTAAACAAGTTTATAATACAATTTCATTTAAAAGAGCAATGTGCATTTATTTATTAAAAGGAGAACAAAGTGGCCAGGAATTACGCACTTTTCTATGGTCGGTGGACTGAAAAAGTAAGATGAACTCTTTCCGATTTCTTTCCCTCTTTTATTTTGCTACAAAACAAAGAGGATAAAACTGTAAACTCTTTTGGTTACCTCTACCTTTGCCTGATTTACAAACAAAGCTATGAAGTTATCCTCTGCATGGGTGAAATAAACAGTATGCTGAATCTTGACGAATCCTCGACCAATGCATAGGCTAACTGCAAAAGCTGACCATGCAAAAATAATAATAATAAATGACACTTATTTTCACCAGTCTTTAAGCAAGGAGGTATTGGTAGTTCACTAGTTCACATCTATTGTTTCCCACATCTTGTCTAAATCGTTCCTTTGTTAATTAATATAAAGCTAAGATATTAATAGTATGTTCCAAACCCCTCCAAATTCAACTGTAATCATTCACCCAAATAATCTACAGTTACCTCAATATTAATTGTATGTTCGAAAGACTGTTTAACACACAAAAAGTCAAAATTAAGGATAAAGTTATTACATTTTCGATATTATGAGAGAAACATACGATAACAATAGCAAATTCAGTGTGTTTTCATAAGTGAGGTCTGGAAAGGGTGAAATATATATAGACCTTACCTCTGTCTTATGTGAGATAAAAAAATTGTTTTCGATAAACCCTCCGATCAAGACAGTAGAAATATACCTTCATCCAAAATCAAGCCGTTAAGACATCTTTACCTTGATCTCTAGGGCAAAGGATTACCAGAATTGGAATACTCCATCCTTGTTGGAATCCCACCAAACAATTGAGGTGGCTAGTAATCATTGGTCAACACATGACATATATAAAACAAAGAAAGCCAAAAATATTTGGTCCAAAAAGTTCAACACAGCCTGTTTGTCTACTAAAAAGGGAAGAGGAAAACCTGGTCGTGGGTCCAATCCTTGTTTTCATCAAACTTGTAGTTTTGTGTTAGTCCAAATAGCCGTTGCACCACCCTAGCCTCTTTAACTACTTTACGCAATATAGATATTGTACAGTTCTTCATTTATTAGCATTGTCTTTCTAGGAAGAAATCCGTGGCCCCTGCTCCTTTTCCCCGCTCCTCTCACCCCCTACCCCACCTCCTCCCTAAACCACAATTTTCTAAAATCGCAACAGATTGAAGTTAGTATGTAATATACGGGTTCACCTGAATTCATTCAATATAGTTCTTACATATTAACTGATTTTAGGTTTTTTTCCCATATATTAAGAAATAAAATTTTAACATTAATTAATAATGAAATTGACCATGTTAATCTTAATATGTTCATTGAAAATATAATAAATACCCCTAGGCTCTTTACTCGAAGGGTAACTTTGGAAAAAAGAAGTTAATTTCTTCTTGATATCCGAAAAAATCAAGTATTATGGACCACAAAAAAAAATTCAATTAAAGTGCACCGGAGGGAGTATTAATTTGTAATTATATATATATATATATATATATATATATATATATATATATATATATAATATATATATATATATATATATATATATATATATCATCATTATAGGAACCAACAAACTTCAAATCATAGCTCTACCTCTAAATAGATCCAATCCCAATTTGTACATAACATACTTTCTCTTAATAAAGATTGATAATACTTTTGGCACATAGAAGTACTCTTGAAACTTGTGGTTTAAATTTGTCATGACATTTCTGTGATTATAAGAATGTTGTTAAGATAAAGTAAAAAAATTTACTTGAGCCAAGGATCTATCGGAAATAACATCTCTACCCTCACAAGGTAAATGTAGTATGCGTATACTCTATCCTCCTCAGACCCTACTTGTGGGATTTATATTAAATTTATTATTGTTATTGTTATTGATAAAATGAAAAATTTAATATTAAAAAAATTTAAATATGAAAACGTGTTTATTATTTTAGAACATAGTAAAAATAGAGTTTCATATAAAATAGAACGAAGTAAGTATATTATGAAACAAAGTAAGTTTCATAACACTCGGCACTTAAATCTCATTAGAAATATTATGAAATATCCTTTACCTAGAACAAGCTAGCAAAATTTTCTAAATATTTTGAAGTGTGACGGAGTATAGAATGGTAGAGCAAATTGAGACAATTTGCATCTGTTGAGTATTTGGTTTACTTATTTCTTCCGTATGTATGGTCTATCAACAACAACAACAAACTCAGTGTAATCTTATAAATGAGTTAATCATAATTAGAGTAAGTTATTTTTGAGAACTATACAAATAATTATAATTATAAGCTTTATAGCAACTAATTATAATATTTAATTTAAATCCTTATTTGCTTAATGAAAAAATGTGTTTTTATCTAAATATCAGAAAATAATTAATCATAATTAGAGTAAATTATTTCTTTAATCATGTAAGAGATTGATAGGAATTATGAAATAAGAGAATAATAGATTAAACAAATTTATACTAGTATTAATTTAACAAACTATTCCTCGTTTAAGAATTATTAAACAATCCGTGTCCTGCTTAAAATTTCCATACTATCGGAATAATAACTATGGTTTTCTTTTTCTACCCATAAAATCCATAACGTCTCTCTGATAAATATTTTCTTTCTATACAAACTCAACGTTTCTATATTATTTTTTTAATAGCCCTACCATCTCTAACGTCTCTCTTTATAAAATCTCCATTTCTACATTTTCTTTAGCTCCATCTTTACTATTCCTCTAACACCAACTTCTCTCTTTCTCTCTCTCTTTCATATACAAAATCAGAAGCTTATGCTTCAATGGCAACAGCATTAGCATATAGAACGCCATTATTATCTGAATCAAGCAGTATAATAAGCACAAGCAGCAGCAGTGAATCAGAAGAAAGCCCAGCAACTTCCCAAAGATACAATGATTTCCAATTACTAAATCTCCAAATCAAGATTTCAAGAATACCAAACATTCCTTGTACAAATTTCCACTCTTACAAATCCTTAGCTGTTCTTTCAGGCCACGTTGGCACAGTTTCTTGTTTAGCTCTTTGTGGTGAATTCATCCTCAGTGCTTCTCAAGGTAAAGACATAATTGTTTGGCAACAGCCTGATTTAAGACAATTTACTAAATTTGGAACAGGAGATGGTTTTGTTAAAGCACTAGTTACTGTTGGTAATAAAGTTTTTACAGCACATCAAGATAGTAGAATTCGTGTTTGGAAAGTTTCAAGAAGATCTGAGAATGTTTTTAGGCTTATTGATACACTTCCTACTACAAAAGATTATCTTGGGAAATTTATGAAACAGAGTAATTATGTTCAAACTAGGAGACATCACAAGAAATTATGGATTGAACATGCTGACAGTATTTCTTGTTTAGCTGTTTGTAATGGGTACATTTATTCTGGTTCTTGGGATAAGACTTTAAAAGTGTGGAGAATTTCTGATTTGAAGTGTTTGGAATCAATTAAAGCACATGATGATGCTATAAATGGATTGGTTTGTAGTAGTAAAAATGGGGTTGTGTTTTCAGCTTCTGCAGATGGAAAAATTAAAGCTTGGGGTAAAGAAGGGAAAAGTTGTGGGGGTACACATTCACTTAAGGGAATCTTGGAGGGTCATAAAGATGTTTCTTTAAACTCTGTGGTTGTTTCTGAAGATGGGAATTTTGTATTTGGAGGGGGGTCAGATGGGTATTTGATGGGGTGGGTGGGTAACAAGAATCTTGATAGTTGGAAATTAGTATGTGAAGTGAAAGCACATGGAATGGCAGTATTGTGTATGTGTTTAATGAAAGGGGAATTCTTGTGTAGTGGATCAGCTGATAAGAGTATTTGTATTTGGAAAAGGGAAATAAATGAAGGGTTATTTAGAGTTGGAGTTATAAAAGGACATGAAGGTCCAGTTAAGTGTTTACAAGCTTCACCAGTTAGTGTTGGGGGTGGATTTATGTTGTATAGTGGAAGTCTTGATAAAAGCCTTAGAGTTTGGTGGATTCCAAATTATTCTGATGAGAAAAAGGAGACAACTTTGATTCAAGGTACACACAAATAAGATCCTAAAGTGAATATTTTGCTCAAGTTTTTTGAAGTTTTTGACAGTGAAAGCACTGATGCCCTCTTTTGTTTTTTTACAGTGTGTACAGTGCTTTGAATTGAGTGGTTACTACTTACATTTTACAAGTTCTTTTTGGTAGTTTATACTGTGTATTTGAAAGGGTTCATTTTCTTGTTGTTTTGAGTTTTTAGTGAAAGATTAGATGGAACTTTTTCACAGTTAGTGTTTGTGTGAATTGTGAAGTCTAGGAACATGGAGCAAAGAGTAGAGAAAAATTGTGTTATTTTCATTTTTTGGTTCTTAATCATCATATGTTTTTTCCCCCTACTTTTCTTGAATGCAATTAGGTCAACAGAGTGATACACATGAATGAAATGAGAACATTTCTTTTGTCTATTTAATTCGTCAGCAAATCATCTTATTATCTACTTGTTCAACAACCATCCCTCCCTCATAAATAAATATTACTAATAAATATTTTTTAATTAAAGAACAAGAAGGAAAATAAAGCCAAAGGAATAGGGGGTGAAATGGACTATGGATAATTAGTTACTCTGCAATCTTTATCTGCTTAAGTGAAAGTTTTGCTCCATCTATTCAGTTCCTACTGAAAATCACATCAATGGAAACATAACAAGCAAAGATCCTAAGCCGTTTGTGCATAAATACCATTCTAATATTTTTAAATATTTGAGAATTGTCCAAAGACATATAAGGAGATAAACGGCCTCCCATCCAACTAATGTGGAATACTAACACTTCCTCGCATGCCTATGACTAGACATCTCCGCCCAACATGAAATAATAATTGAATGAGCCTAGCTCTAATACCATAATATAAAACAAAGAATATTAGGTCAATTCATCCAAAAGGTAGCTTAAGAGGCGAGAATTGACCAGAGTCATATTAGGAGACAAATTACCTCCCACCCAACCGATATGGGACACTAACAGAGTGCTTGCAAATATTAAATTTCAATATTTAAATCTCAAGTAAAGTGAGATATTGAAATTGTTGTTTTTAGTGTGTAGTTCAAGTTAATTATTGATTTTTCACTAACAAATTTTTAACTTTCACAAAAACAAAATTTCAAAAAAAAAAAAAAACTATATCCAAAGACAACTAACTTTTTTCAGCTACTACGACTTTTTAAATAACGGGGATGACCGGGTTTACTAGCGCGTAACTCAGCTATTTCATTTGTTACCTACTACCTCCCACCAGCAAAATTATTGGATTACTCTGTCTATCAAGTAACAGAGAATAAAATTTAAACCCTAATCTCCAAAGTTTGCATCAGTTTCATTGGATGCTTTTAAACTTTGACTTTAAATACTTTTATTTTCAATTACACTACAACTCAAATAACCTCCAAATATTTACTGGATGTTGGACCATGAAATATGGGAAGCTGCTTCAAATCATGTGAGATAATAGTATAATACCTACCCCACCATCATTAGACAAATGAATTTTTAGGATGTTCTTTAAGGGCCAATCCTAGATGTTTGTGTAAGTAGGAATGAACATAAAGTTCTTACTAAATAATAGGGCTCTTTACTCTTTGTCTCTTTTATTAACCTATTCTATTATCAATTAATCTGAATCATGTTGTTATTCGTCTTGTCTTTTTCTCTTTTAACCTTATTAATTAATTAAGCTTATAAGACAGGATAATCATGTAGCTATTACAATAAATAAACGTTTATTGGTAAGAACTTCAAAATTATTGTTCAACTAACCCACCAATTATTATATATGTTTTTGGTAGCATTTACTACATTATTAAGGAGAATTTAAGATAGCTAAGAAATTATCTTCTCTTCACAATTACAGTATTTGATAAAGTGCTTCTGAGGCTTCCGTCTGGAAAGCAAGATTAAAATCCCGCTTTAGGAACCAAATATCTATTAGTATCTAATAAATTCATCAAAACAATTTCACGTAAGATTTTAATTTTTTTTTTTTTTTATAACCAACATGAAGTTTTGCGACTTAAATAATACCCAAAGATTTGTTTGAATAGTTGGTCAATCAGTGATGTACACTTTTTAGAATTCTTCTTATCTTAATTAAGCTTGGGTGGGTATGAGAAAGAGAAGGGTCACGCCTAAAAAGTATTGGGGAGAGGTAGTTAGACGGGACATGTCATTGTTTTAGCTTACCGAGGATATGACCCACGATAGAAAGACGTGGAGGTCGAGGATTAGGGTGGTAGGTTGACAGATAGTAGTGTGTTCCTTCTAGGCTTACCAGTAGTACTAGGACTATTTTTGTGTTATCTTATTCATGATTCTTTACTATTATATGTTGTGTCATTCGTGTCCGTTACCTTAACATATTGTTGTTACTATTGTTTGCTACTTTTGCCTTATCTCCACTGTTTCTTGAGCCGAGAGTCTATCGAAAACAACCTCTTTATCTTTATAAGATAGGGGTAACGTCTGTATACACACTACCCTCCCCAGACCCCATTTATCGGATTACGCTTAATTCGTCGTCGTCGTTGTTGTTGGTGAATTGTAGGGGGAGGGGAGGGGGGTTGAATTGCATCACGACTTCTTTCAGCTACTCTTGGTTGTATTTATGTCCATGTACTAAGTCACCAGCAGAGACCTGGTAAATTAACTTGACTCAAAAGGTGCAAGCACTCTTCATTTGCTTCATGTGTCTGTGCCTCACACTGAAGATTATTTGCTCTGGATTGAAATTTGACTGCAAGTCATTTTCTATAGAAAATATTTTATCATGTTTGGTTGGTGAGTGGAAAACGTTTTTCATAAAAAAAAAAAAGTAACAAAATTATTAATAATAATATTACAAATCGAAGAGTGTTTATATAATTTTAAATTTTAAAGATTAATAATAATGTCTAAGAGTTAGTCGAAGGAATTATGTAATGTCAACGGAAGCATTTAGTGAGGATGAGTTCCTAACAACTCAACCAAGAATCTGATAAATGTCACTTTTTTTCTAACTTTTTAACTTTAGAACTCTTATTGGTATAATTTGCAAGAAATAAATCACTAAGGTAATATGAATGTGATTCTTTCGACCTTTTGGGTTTGAGCTTTGAAAGTAATTTTTTTTTTCTAACAAGAAGCACTTCCTCTTGAAAGAAGTGGCTCAAATCCGATAAACCGCACCAAACTTATAATTCGAGTCAAATCGGAAAAAACTCGATGTGGTTTGGTTTGATTTAGTTTGGTATTGGGAAAAAAATCCGACCATAATTGGTTTGGTTTGGTTTTAACTAAAAAAAGTCAAACCGAAACCAAACCAACCCGACTACACATTTATACAATTTTTAAAAATATTTTATACATATAAATATTTATTGTAATGTAATTTATAATTTTTTCTTAAACTTTTTCACAGTTTTATCTTTTAACGTATTTTTTTAAATTTGGACTTAACATTTTTGAATAGTAAATAAATTGTATAGCCCATAAATGTACGTTGCTAACTCAAAAAAAATTCAAATCAATATTAATGCTAACAAAAGAAATTTAATTCAACACTAAGAATGACGATAGTGTTGGATATCTATTTTTAGTTTTACATTGGTTTATGATGAGAATGCATAACTTAGTGTATCTTTTTCTTTAGTGCTTGGTTATGTAATTAATAGTGCTTATTAGCAATACTTATTTTAGCATGACATATATAGTTTTTTTAGATTATGTTAATTTTTATTATGGCTTATTAATTAGTAATATTTGCTTTATATAATTTTATTATCTTTGTTATTGAATATTTTAGTATAATGCTATGATTTATCTCATATTATTGTGTTATTTTCTTGGAAAATATATTATATAGTTGTATCTTACTAGGACTTAAGAAATATTTGGAGCACAAGTTACATATTTTGTGCTATAAAGACTTTACCAGGAAAAAATTCGAAAATCCGAAAAAAACGAGATTGAAAAACCCGACTTTGTTGGTTTGATTTGGTTTATAGATTTTAAAATCCGACACCATTAATTTGATTTGGTAATTGAAAAATCCGAACCAACCCGACATATTACCCCTAACAACAACTATTTGTGACCATATCCATTTTGAGGCATGCAACAGTTGTTTGATTCCAAAATTACCATTAACCAACAATCTTTGATGGTACAAGCCATTTCTTTTTTCATTTCTTATAGATGCATCACTCTAAATGGGAAATCAAATCGATAATATCTTCTTCTTTTTTCGTATTTTCTTTTTCTTGGGGAAGCTAAAAAGGGTGAGAAGGAGCGGTCTGAGTACTGGACCACGAAAGACCTAAAAAGTTAAAAGTAACACTACTTTAATTGAACTCAAAGAAAGGAATCCAAACACATTAGGAAGTTACCTAACCAAAACCATAGTTTAATGTTATATCCAAAAGGGGGACCAAGCCCTACTAAAGTTAACAGTTTTTCGTCCGTAAGACTCATCTTTTAGAAATATTAAGGAATTCTTTTCCCCGTCTTGTGGGCAGGGTTTTGAAAATTGACTCTATTTTCTGTTCGGGAAAAAAACAAGAGGGTTAATTTGTAATATGGCCAAATTTTGATGATATTTGCCATGACATAATATCCATTATAACAAATTTGTGGATCATGACATTTGCCATGACATAATATCCATTATTAGGCTAAGGATTTCTTGCTATAAATAGAGGAGTTTCTCCTCATTTGTAGACACACCAACAAGACTTGTCTTCAATTCTTGTTTCTTCCTTTCTTCCTTTATTAAGAGTGTTTTGTACGAGAGTTAGTGTTGGGAAGCACTTGTGTGAACCCTTTCTTTGGAGTGATCTTGTGAGGTTATTCTCTTAGGGTATTTGTGATTAATTAGAGTGTTTACTCTAATTTTGTACTCTCTTTTGTACTCTTATTGTTATAGTAAATTGCTCCTCTCCGCTTGTGGACGTAGGTCACTTTGACCGAACCACGTTAAATTTGTGTCTTCTTTATCTACTTTAATTGTTGTTGTTATCAACTTCCATTGTCTTTGTTATTGCCATTATACTGTTGTTTAGCTATATTCCGCACTATCCGGGTTCCCGATCCTAACATAATTTGATTGATTCTTCGTTTTATTTGGCTTGACTAATCCGGATTTGCATTATGTAGAGCTTTAACGGAAACGTTTTCCTATCAGAAATTTGTCAATCCTCAGGGATCAAAGTTCAGAAATCTCATTCATTCCATCTCGATGATGATTAGTTCCTTATTTGGAAAAAAAGAAGAAGAAAGAAAGGTAACTCATTTCAAAAGACAACAATTAAACTTTGAAGGGATGCTACCATCCAGCACTATTTTAATTTAATTTACCAGTTCACCTAAAAATGTATAAGGGACCATCAAAAAGTGCAATTTACGAGAATAATAATACAATGAAACAATATAGAATGCACAGCCTTTTTGACTTCGAATCAATCCCAAATGTAAAGTAAGAAGCTTTAGAAATGCCGAACGAATGTCGCTGTAGACTTAATTTTTGCTTATACGTTTGCTCTTTGACTAGGTAATAGGATTAGTTAAATAATTCTTGTTACTGAATTTAACTTCATCATTATTTAATCTAGTAAGATGCTTTCCCCACTTATATTTTGAAAATAAAATTTGTCTAGTTATATAGACTATGGAGAAAATATTACTGTGTACAAACTTTTTATTTGAAAACCATTGGAAAAGTACAAAAAGTTCATGGTCTAAGAAGAATTGGTACCTCTATATTATTGTTTTAGGTCAAATAAAATGGAACAAAAAAATAATTATTTGAAACAGGGAATTGAAAAAATTGGCTTTGTTTATTTTGTTCTTTTCTGTGTTTTCATTGGAACTTCTAACACAATAACTTATAAATGAAGAAACAAATTACTCCTAAATCCTAATAGAGGTTGTCAAAAATTAGCTACCTTAAACATGACTAAAATTAGGGGTACATGGGTCGGGTTGGTTCGGATTTTCAAATTACCAAACCAAACCAATTGTATCGGGTTATTAAATCTAAATACCATACCAAACCAATAAAATTCGGATTTTTTAATCTCGATTTTTCTCGAATTTTTTGGGGTTTTGGGTTTTTTTTTTTCATAAAGTCTTCATAGCACAGAACGTAAAATATGTTCTCCTAGTATTTCTTTAATCCTAGTAAGACAAAACTATATAAGTTGTTTTTCAATAAAATGACATAAATATGAGATGAGTCATGACATTGTACTAAAATATTCAACAATAAAGATAATAAAATCTCATAAAATAAATATTGTTAATAAGCCATAACGAAAACAAACATAATTTAAAATTATGACTAATAAGTACTATTATTTACATGACTAACCACTAAAAGAAAAATAAGTTATGTATTTTATCTAAACCATAGAAAAACTAAAAAATAGATATTCAACACTATTTTCATTCATAGTACAATTGGATTGAATGTCTTTTATTAGCATTAGTATTGATTTGATTTTGGTTTAGGATTTATTTGAGTTCGAGTCACCCCAAGAGCAAGGTGGAGTTCTTGGAGGGAGGGAGCCGAGGGTCTATCGGAAACAGCCTCTCTACCCTAGGGTAGGGGTAAGGTCTGCGTACACACTACCCTCCCCAGACCCCATTAGCGGAATTATACTGGCTTGTTGTTGTATTTATTTGAGTTACTAATATTTATGGACTATAAAACTTATTGGAGCATCCAAAAATTATAAGTCCAAGCTTGAAATAATACGTTAAAAGATAAAACTATGAAAAAACTTAAGAAATATTTATAAACTACACTACCATAAATATTTTTATGTATTAAATATATTTAAAACTTCTATACATATAATGTCGGGTTGGTTTGGTTTCGGTTTGACTTTTTTTATTTAAAACCAAACCAAACCAAATATGTCGGTTTTTGTTTTCCAACACCAAACCAAATGAAATCAAACCATAATCAATTTTTTTTCTCGATTTGATTCGGATTATCGGGTTGGTGCAATTTGTCGTTTTCGTTTGTATACCCCTAACTAGAATTGTGTAAGACCAGCTGAGGAAGTTCAATGTGTGTTGGTCAAAGATTCTTTCTGCTCTTTCTTCTTTCCCTTTTCCCACCAGAAGCACTTTTAACCCAAAAAAGACATTTAATACTAGACTAAACAACTTAATCCGACTCAAATTTGTGAAACTTTTCATCTTTGAGCAACTTTGCCCTACGTCAAATCTTTTGGTATAATATTATCCTACCGTTAGGAAATAGTCTCAGTTTTTGTCGTTGGCCCCTAACAGAACTCTAATCTGAGAGTAATTTTAAAATAGTCATGTTGAGGGGTAAATTTGGACATCTTTTTCTCAAAAAATTGAACACGGCGAGTCTACCTATTTCACGCTAGAGCTCTATTGATGGCAAAGGAATACGAGATGACTTGGCAACGGTAAAGACATGAATGAGCCAAAAGAATAACGTACGATAAAATTGAGCAATTTAGAATAGTACATAGGCAAATTCCGGAAAGTTTCTTGCAACTGCTTTTCATAGAATTCATATGCGAGAACTAACCAAATCACAAAGGCTTTAACTGCCCTTCACTGGTTTCTTCATGTGGGTGAAAAGCTTTGACTTAAAAGATACAAAATGAGGTCTGAGTAATCGCATTCTTTTGTTTTGGTAAATATGAGTAAACGCATTCTAGGAACAAGTTCAGTCAATTAAAATAATATAGTTTCCTTGGAAGATATCGCGATTAGGATGACTTCAAAACGTATTTTTAATAATGTTCTTCTGATTTAATGTTTTCGATATTCTAATATATGACGATAAGATAGCAGTATAAATAATGGGCAGCTAAGGTAGAGGAAAAGAGTTAGGTCATTTTGACATGATTGGATAAGAAAAACCGTGCAAAAGTCAAAATTCTTAATTATATATCTATATATATGTTGTAGATAGTGAGAGTGGTTGAGATTGAAAGTAGCTCACAATTTGTTTATGCAATTGGTATAGTAAACAATCAAGTAATATGTGTCCTGTGAAACGTTGACAAACAGTTATAAATGGAGTTTTAATTGTAGTATTATGCCGGTAATATCCAAATAATTTGACTTATTTTGTTGGTGAGATGTAATGACAAAATATATCGAATTAAGATAATCCACCTCTTATAAAAGAACGCCACAACCCTAATACTTCTCACAGAATACTGCAAATAATTCTTCAAATTCCACAGAACGCAGCAAAGATCTAAAACTGCTTCATTAAACTAATCATTCTATGTACCATTTCATTGGACTGATTTCGAAGGATGCTACACTATTTAGTTTAGCATTTAAGTTATATACTCGGCTTTTTTAATTTTCAGACTATTAGTATGTTTTAACCATTTTTTACTTGGTTACCAAATAGTAATATTACCCAATAATTGACATAATTGTGTAAAACAACTTGCTTGCCATCATCAGTAAGTTCTCTTATGCCATGAAAATATCATTATCAGTATCACATAAGAGTTTCTATCATATCAATGTTAAAGAAATGCTTACCATTGAATGTTTGGACCCGCGAAATGAATTGGTGTAATTTGATCATTGGCGAAGATTCAAGGGTTACCTGAGCCGCATTTTTGACATAATCTTGACATGCCAAGGTATTTTCCAGATAGAGCTATGCTTTCTATATAAAAAACCACTGTATAAAGTAAGGAAGACTCGAAAATCGAATATAAAGAAATATCACGACCTCATCCTCATTACAGAATAGTCAATTTTTCCTAATATAATGAATCAAAGATCAAAAAAGGAAGACGAGGAAAGGAACAGCTCCAAACACAACTGGTAACAAAATTTCCATACATTTACCACACGCCCTGGATGCCAATGGATGATGCTTCATTTCCCTGATGGCCATGTAAATGAAAACACAATGCTGACTATCTAACACAATGGAGCACATAGCAGTGCAGATGCCTGAGGTGTGGCAATGTCCAATGACTTAAGAATGTCCTCTGTCCCGCTCGGTTACCTGATTGGATTAAGACGTGTTGCCTATACTTGTTTATAGAATAGAACGTAAGCTTGATCGTGCAGCACTCTATTAATGGTAACAGCAGTAACAGAGGCATCATCAAATCGCAACCACTTCCCACTCTGGTTGCGACAATCGGCAGTATAATGCCCCTTAGAAGCTTCCCTCCCATGATGGGTTATTGTGGAAACAAGTTGATATTGTCGACCCTGCATGTAAAAAAAACAACAAAAAACAAAAGTTTCACCTCATGTCAATCCATGGAAATCATGCCATAGTAGAAGAATGTGTTGCTTCCTAGATAATTCGTACAAAAAGGTGATGATTTTTCATTTTTGGACACAAGGGGACGTCAATATGCTCTGTTGACAAGGTTTCTGACTTATGATGCATTTCCCCACTTTAGTAAATGACGACACTTAATTCCCCATGTGATTTAGCAGTATGATCTATCCAAGTTTGCTCTATAGATATCTATGACTTCTAAAACCCACAAGGGTGTAATGTATATTCACATTTAACACTTAACTGTTTTAAATGCCTACTATCGTCTTTGCATAGTAGTCGATATATAAAATTAGTTCATTGAAGGTGAGGTATTTAGACTATAAGGGTAAATACCTTTCCCTCCTTCCCATGAGTGAGACTTTTTCAGATAGACCAAACTTTCGATCAATTTAGTCTCAATTACCAAAGATCTTGAAATTGCAATTTGAACAATTGAAATCATTTCTATCTACAATGACCTTCAAAATATTCCTTAAAAAACACTATAAAATCGCAACCAGAATTATAAAATCAAAAATTAAATTGTTTCCCCCTGAATGGGATAGAGAGTTAACAAAGAACTTCATTAAATTTGAATATTACCTCAGTAGTCGAATTAGCAAGTAAATCACGGCTTATCACTAGTTCAGGAGGGAATTGCACCGGTTTAAGCAGTTTAGTACTTCCGTGGCTTCCATAACCGAACCGCTTCAGGTGTAAAATCATCATCTTAGGAAGAGTCTGTATGCTGATGGATTTTCTGGCACTACCTGATCCAAACTGCAAGGAAATAAGCTATGTTAGAGGTCAAAACCCAGCTAGTATCCTGCCTTTGATCAGCGATCACAACAACTACGCCTCAGTCCTAAACAAGTTGGGATCGGCCATATGAATCTTCATTTCTTTCTTTAAGCTCAACTTATATCATCATTAATACTAAAATAAAATAAAAGTGAAAAATAAGATAAATATATTATATAAATAACAACAACAACATACCCAGTGTAATACCACAAGTGGGGTCTAGGGAGAGTAATGTGTACATGGTCTTTATCCCACCTTGTGCAGGTAAAGAGGTTATTTCCGATATACTCTCGGCTCAAAGAAAGGTGAGTCAATAATATAGGAAAGAAACTACGGTAGTGAAGAAGTCATGAAAAAAACAAACCAGTAACAACAGCAAGATAATACGAAAATCGAAGCAGGAAGAAAAATCAGGTCTTTCATAATAATAATAATAAAAGTTCTCTACCAAGTCTAAAACTCATTCCCAACTAGTAGGTATCACCTATATAGATCTTTCTCTTCCATTATGTCCTATCTTTAGCCAAGTCTGGATTGATTCCAAGGATTTGTAGGTCTTTCGAGACAACTTCCTTCCATGTGATTTTAGGTCTACCGTCCCCTTCCATGTGATTTTAGGTCTACCGTCCCCTTTTGAAACCCTCCTTCACCATACTTCCACACCTTTCATTTTATCCTCAATGCGTGTTACTTGCACCTTCTACCGAATGTGATCATTTTTAATCTGATCAGCGATCACTAAACCAGCAATAACTTGTGAATAATCAACCAAGAGGAAAACGAAGTTAATCCTGATGACAGGTAGAAGGCTGATTCCACTCCTAAAAGTTGGAGGAGAGCAGCTGTGCAACTAAGGCATCAGATCTTATAAGGTTGAAAGATGCAAAGAAAGATATATTTGCAGTTAGAACTTGTTGTCAAAATATGAATGTAGCCGGGAGAACTGGAAAGAAATGGCCATGGAAAATCCTGTAGCAAAATATGATTGAACCTGTAAAACTAGTTTTGGATGGATTATTATGCGTGAAGCTTGTCTAACATAGGAAAATTTGATGTTACCTATGAGGATTGCACAATGAAAATTCACAACACTTGTTTTTTAATTTTCGAGTTGCGAGGGACATATGGTAAAGATTTTTAATAACCATTTTAGGGTTTCAGTTGGTGATGCAAAGAACTTTAAGAGTAGCTTTTTGGAGCTGGCATGGGAAAAAGGCTTCAAAACAACAGCAGAATACATGTCTCACAGTCCCAGTCTTCACTTCCTGGACTCTCTAGAAGGAAAGGAACCTCAGATGATTTAAAGGAAAAGTTAATCGTCTTTACAGATTGAAAGGCTTTTTATCAAACAACCTTATACTTTTATTGTAATTTTCCATTTTGTAGGTGACGTACATGAATATTTGGATTTCATAGGCTCCCCAAAAGATATAAGAGGGACAGCTCGACTCCTTACTGTAACTCATAACACTTCCTTAGTGCTAAATTTGTGAATAATACATTATCAAAGTAAAAAACAAAACAGGTTGGTGGCACAAACAAAGTCATCAACAGCAAAGTTTCTTAGGGAACGTGTACACTAGAGGCCTCTGAATTGTGACCCATCTAAGATTCAATGCAGTTTTATGCACTAGGTCAACATATTCAATACTTGACATTAGATACTGGACCATTCCCCAACTAAGAGCAGACAGTAAAAACCATAATGTCCAAAAGGTAGCGGAACAATTTACCTTTCCTACTGTTGTTCTATATTCCTCGAGTGTCTCAGGAGCAGCAAATAGACGGAGAGCATCTTGAATGGTACGAACAGCCTCATGTGAAATATCAAGATGGAGCACAAAAAATGGTTGAACAGTGGCAGAGGCTTTGTTCCCTATTATAAAGTAGATTCAAAATCTTAAACTCAATCCAAATTCAAAAATAGTTGAGACTTGAGAGAACCTCAAAGGTCAGACAAAGTTGTCTTTCCTACGAAAAATAGATAAAAGACATACTAGCATGAGCACAACATCTAGTTGCTTCACAAACGAGCTATTGCATTTATGTCAGATTGGGAGCTTGTAATATAGCAAATTTACAGTTTCTGAAACTAACAGATAATACTGTAGGCTGGTTGCTGGGAAAAAGATAATTTCCTATGATACAGCCAGAAATCACCTTCCTCTGTCGCATTCTATGCGTCCTTTGACAAATTTACAATAAAGGCAGAATTATTTTTTTGGTCATGCAAATAGAAAGTTAATGATCAATCTATAGGTCATGCGCAATCTTTCTGCTAAAATAAAATCATGAAAAGTAGCAAACAAGAAATTTCTGGGATTTAGAGAGAAACCGAAGCTTCTTACCACTTCTCAAAAGCTGCTTAATTTTGTGTAAAACCTTTTTGTGTCTCAGAGGGGATATTTAACTTAAACTGAACAGTTATCACAGTTGGACCAGGATTCACATGGGCAATCCAAAATGAGAAAATTTATAGAAATAATCAATTCCCAATTCTTAGATTTGACTAGTCCTTTTTTCAAAATCAGGTAATACCCCTAGATTTGACTAGTCTTATGCTCTTCATAAGCAGCAGATGATCTTTATATAATAAGCAAATCTCAATACTTATAAAAAGCACACTACCTCTTGCTTTAACAACACTCCGCAACTGCCCTCCAAAAATTGCACTTAATTTTGAAGGAACAAAGTCCTGAGTTCTTGTGACTGCAGATTTGTTCTTTGGGCCAACAGTTTCCCATCCCTCATCTTCTTCTGACGAAACAAGTAATGAATTTTTCCCACTTGAATCTGATTGCCCTTCAAGCTTTAGTAATTCACCATGCATTTGATCCATTACAAAACTCAGAAACTCCTGCGCATCTTCTTGTCTGGAAAATTGTTAATAAAGGGAGTTTTGAGATACTTTACAAAGAGTTGACACATTTCTCCAATTTACACTAATCTAGAAATGGTAACCTCAAGGTCTGTCACAACAAGTACATTGAAGAAAACCCCAGAAAGAAGACATCTATAACTACTAAACAAGTGTAAATAAGTACAGACCTTGGCCTGCCGGAAATGGCTTTAGGCACATCAGGAGTAAATTTCTTCAGAACTGCTTCAAATATTGCTGGGCTGAAGGGCGTACCGACTTCAATACTGGTGGCATCTTTCTTCATTAAATTCGTAGAACCAGGTACAGTAAACTGAGAAAGAAACCCCACAAATGCAGCTAATATTGGATATTCAACCTTGGAAATACTGTGTATCCTTGGACTTAGTAAAAGCTCAACAAATGGTGAACATGACAAAAGAGCTTGTAATGTAGCATTAAGGAAGCATAAGTTCCCTGGGTTGATTAAACCCCGAGGTAGCAAGCCTGCAACATCAAGAGGGCCACCAGATACCTCCAGAGGGGCCTGTCCTGAATATGCGCGTTTTGCTGAAATGTTAGTGGGCCCATTCGAATTTCCTTTACTTAATAGTGCACCACCATCTCGTCCAGCTGTACTAGACAACTTGTTAATGCTTTTACTCTCATCTTCCGACACACATAAATTACTAAACTCGATATTGTGTACCATTGCAGATCCTTCATGTCCATTGGCGAAGTAATCGTTCTGGACATCTCCATTCTGTTTGATTTCTCTGAGTAAGTTATCTGTCTTTGGTTTCTCATGCCCATCTTTCTGCTCCTTGAGAGTAGTAGAGGAATCTGAGCCTACTTTCTCTTTGGAAGAACCAGGTTGAGAATTGAATATATTGCTGAAACTTCCAAAAGATAATTCAGGCACCAATTTTGAGGAATTAACTAGCACCTTTTCTTCCACGTGCTTATTCCCATCACAACCAGATGGAGGGTTCAGCAATGACTTTGTTTCATCTTCAGTAAATGAACCAAATAAAAATACCTGTAACACCAAGACAAAGGAAACAATGTTGGCTCGAGGGAAAAAAAAGGTAGAATCACAGGTAGACAGTAATTCCTGCCTAAAGTATCACAGAACATGTTGCACAACTGTCGAGTAAATCTACAGAAGCTTAAGAAGATAGACTGCAATTTAGTCATTTTCCATCTCCATCATACCACCATACCAATTACTTTATCAAATATCCCCCCATCATTCAGACACATCTAAAGCTCTTAACTATTCATACAAAGTTAACATGTCCAAACCACACTTAACACAATCGCTTGACACGGCTAACGCCAAATCCATGTACCAAGTCATTTTCTGCCTGCAATTGTAGCAGCTCCTTTGAGTATTTTACTGCCAGCCCCATCAGTTCAAATCCGAATTAGCCTTCACAAGACTTGTGTAACCACTAATGTATTGACTTAATGCACCTAGCTAAATGCAGGATATCACTGCTCAAACCACTTCTTCTATTAGGATCAACGAATGTCTATTTAACATTGTATAGAAGGTTAGCTTAGTTAGTTATTTGTTTAAAGTTGTGCCCAAAAAAATTTGTTGACTTGATTATTAACTTGAATTCTTGTAAGACTTTATTCCATGTCTTAGTAATATAAAAGTGATCAAGTAAAAATAGAACAGGCAGGAATGAACCCTGGTCTTTCATACTACATGGTAAATAGAATATACCAGCGAAACGCAAGTCGCCACAGTAATTGGTCACTACCACAAGCCTGAGATATCCCCAAGTGATCTTATGTAACTTAGCACTGGACCACTTCCTACTAGACAAGTATCCATAAAGCCAAGCATGTGGAGAAAAAGGGAAATTTTTGCGACTCTTTTACTTTGCAGCAAGAAGCCATTCAACCATTAACTAAAATCTTTCTCTAACAGCATATCCATCTGAAAGAAAAATAGATTTCTTTTTCACTTCCTAGGTCATCCACAACAACCACATACCATTAAAACCAGACTAGCAATCAATAACATTTTTAAAAAAAATCCGCAACTCAAAGAACATATTCCCAAAAAATAATGCAAACCGTCACAAACAAATTGCTTACAGCCAATAATAACCAGACAATGACACGCCTATGAACCATCCCAAACTTCTAAAGAATTGATTTTTATCCATAACTCAAAATAACCAAACATCATAATTCCACTCAATCACCATATATCAGAAACAAAGTGCAGTCTTTACCTTACTCAGTCATCCACAATATGACGGCCACAAACCACAATATTACAACCACAACTCAAAAACCAATTTTGTCCATAATTCAGAACATTCTAGAATTACCAAAATACCACCAAAAGCAAAAGAGAAACATCAAGAATAAACAATAAGCACCTTAGAATCACTCATGCTGTGCAGAAAAATGTAGGCTGAAACTCAAAAACCACTAAAGTAGACAACTTTATAGGGAACTTATGAAAAATCAGCCTTGTTGCTGCAGACATGAAATAGGAAGAAACAAAGAAGAAGAAACAGAGCATTTAATATTAGCTGAAGTGGATCCGATTATGAACGGGAGAAGCATCGAACAATTCTAACAAACGCAGAATTATGAGACCAACAAGGACAAGGATTGGAATATATAGGGATTTTTGGGACTCTTGGGATTTTGGAGTGTTTTGTTTTTCGTCTGTCCGACTGTCCCTAGTTGTATGTGTGTGTGTGAAACTGTGAATGTTTTTTAGGTCAGTGGCTTAGGTTGTAGGTTTCTTTTTGGGGGAAAAGAGGGTGCCGATCTCCTTATATACGTCCGCTTTTTATACTGAGCAAATTCCAGTTTCTGTATACAGTATATATATACCGACCTCGAATTTTTAGTTATTACACACACTTGGTGCGCTATGACTTTCTTCAAAATTCTGTGGGTCATTTGGTTTAGAATTTAAATTATGTAAAAATTGGTAATGCAAGAATTTATAATGAATTTATTAGTATTGTATTTGGTTATTTTATTAAATATTATTACACATTAACAAAATAAAGTATTGGTTATTACATAAAAGATTATTTTTATCATTTAGTTGTTTTAGTCATGTATTAGTAATCCTCATATTTTTACATCACATTTTATCCTCCATAAAATAAAATTACATTATCGCATAATTTACTGAGTAATAGTTACGCGTAAAAAGTAAATGAAACTAATAAACATTACACGAATAATGTTGGATTTTACGTGGGAAGAGAGAATTAACCAAACATTGTATTAACAACGTTAACTTTTAGTTGGCGACTCTTTTTTCCACTTCTCCCAACTAAAAGTCAAATGCTTGAACTATTGCCAACTGAACTTCAAAGGTTACAATTTCTGGTTATGTCAATAGTTGTGCATCTCTTAGATTAGATAATATTTCACTTATTAGCATATATGCGGCTCGTAACTCTAAATTTTAACTTCTCTTGTCCCTAAAAAGAAGATATTTTCCAAGACCAAGATTTCAAAAAAAAAAAAAAGGACTTGTTGCAATAATAAAGCTTCTCTATTAAAAAGAATAAAGTTTGTTCTTGTTGCATGTTTTCACAATGAAAACATCATACGCTTTCTTTTTTGCAATCCATAATTCCAATCCAAGAAAAAGTAATAATACATCCATATTCAGATGAAAACCCCTGAAAATATTTCTATTTGGTATATTAACATGCATCCAACTTATCGAGTGTTCACTTACCTTTTTATTTTATCTTTGAAAAGGTTTAATGGAGTCCATCCAAGTTATAAGGATTTCCTTGCTGAAAACTTAAAAGTCCATCAACCCCACAATACAGTGTTTGCTTTCACAATTACTTTTATATTTCAGCAGCTAACTAAATTTAGCTAACAGAGAAAATGAAGTAGTATATCCTACCAAAGCTTTGACATTAACTCACCTACACAATACATGTACATTACCATGACAAACATATATTCCTCCCACCATCTACAATATCAAGCACTGTATAAGATCCTGAAAGAAGCCCGACGATGCAATGAATCCCACAGCACTCTTTCTTCGTTATTGATGTCAAATAAAAAGTAGTAATTAAATATGATATTTAGCTACATCAAGAAAAAGCTGTAATTTATACACATCCTTGGTCCACCATACCATTGGCAATCGTTAGGAAAGCAGAGATCACTGCTCCATGGACCAACGCCCTGCAAATATCACAACCACCTATTGAATTGAGCTAGCACGTTTGAACAAGATAATATCCACGCGAGCAACGTCTATCACAAAAAACCAAAAGGATAATCAAACATTTCAAGGGAAAAAAACAACAATCTTGTTAAGAAAAGAACTGAAGAGCATTTTAGAAAGAATATTTCATGCTTTATGTAGAAAGAAAAAACAAAAACACAAAAAGACATTATTCATAATAACAAAGCACAGGAACAATTTCCTTCAAACTTTTCAATATAATTGTTGTAAGCGCAACAACAACCCATTAATATCCCATAAGTGGAGTCTGGAAAGGGTAGTGTGTACGCAGACCTTACCCCTACCCGAGGGAGTAGAGAGGTTGTTTCCGATAGACCTTCGGCTCAAAAAGACGGAAAGAGACAATTGTTGTAAGCGCCTATTTACTAAATCCATAAGAATGCACATAAAGCCCACTTTTTTGTGGTGTTAGTTTTAGGCAAAAACTTACTCTGGACTTTCCTTTTGATAACCAAAATCTGTTGCCGCTTTTAGGGCTCTCTGGTATGTCTGTTTCATAGCCTCCTGCAGCAAGCAAGAGATCCATCCTCACTGTTACTAGGGATGACATTTGCATTAAAATGGAAAACAGACAAAAGAAACACCTGCAACTATACAAAACCTCATCTAGAGACAACTAGTGTTGGTTTACAGAATATTTACGGACAACAAGCATATGATAAAATGCTACATGAAGATGATTAACAAGAGGATATTCTTTCACAACTGACTCCAGCACACGTTAATTTTTGTTGGCTAGAGCACGAGTAGGAAAAGCATAATAATTTGCTTTGATTGGCACTTGGTCCAACTAAATATATTTGAATTATCAGAAACAAACTGATGAGTTTTATCATAATTACACTTCTAACCCTCTAAGCCCCCCTACCCCCACCCCACCCCCCCCACACACACACACAAAAAAAAAAGCTCCAGTTCTGCATCAAGATTTAAGTGCTGACCTGTAATTTAGACTCAAAATCCTCTGGAGACCAGTTTAAATTACACTCTTTCAGCTCAAGTTCCCCTGCAACAACCTGTGATTGATAGTTAGAAATTTTATCCAACCAAGAAAATGGACACAATGAAGTTGCAGAAATGTCAGTCCACAACAGAAGAAAATATGGGAAACCTCGCCGTGTTATTATGAGCATCTCAAGATATAAAACATATGGCGATACAAATTGGTGCTTCATGCTTGTTGCACTAACTTTCAGCTAAACTTCTGTCTAACGCAAGCTTCACAAAATTACTTCACAAGCTCTATCTCATAATAGGGATGTCAAAAATGAGATACCACAAAGGAAAAGTTAATCAAGTAAAAAGAAGACGGTGGGAGAAATTGGACATAAATCTTTTGTCAAGCATTAAATAGTACATCAGAAGTGTGAGATGCCCTCGCAGGAAGCCAGTTAACTGCAGGACAGACTCCAAAATCATTTCTTGTGTAAAAGTAAAATTGGGATCGAATGAAGAGAATGTTGCTTCCTTCTCTCATTCCCATCATGAGTTGAACAAAATTGAACCATTTTCTTCACAGTTACCAAGACTTTCATCCTTAACTTTCTAATATAATCCATCAACAAGTCGAAATAAGAGTTTGAAATTACCTACTTTAGCATTATATCTTACCCATATTGGAAGACCCAAGCCAGTATTACCGTCACATAGAAGCATAAGCTTACTTTGAACTAAAGCAAAAAAAGATGGTAGAAATACATAATGACTTCCGACGCAAATTCAGGTAGTGTTTGCTACTTTTCGACAAATGAGTTACTTATAATGAACAGGCTAGTGAGGAAAGTAGATCCTACCCCTCCTACACCAGCAGCCATAGAAGGAGCAACTAGGACGTTAGCCTTTCTCAAAACATCAACTGCCTCAGCGGTACATGGCATAATGGAGCCTAAAAATGAACAGAAATACAGTTAAAAGTGTTAAAAGAAAGACACGCCACTTACCCACTCACTATATGGTTAGGAATCCGGGACAATAATAACAAACAAGTGAGAATGATAACAGGAGGTTGACCAATACCTTCTACAAGTATATGACAACCAGAGTTAACCAAGTTAATGGCGTCAGATTGATTAATTTCATTCTGTGAGGCACATGGGAATGCAACATCACACCTTTCACTCCAAGGCTTAGCTTCATCATAGTACTTTGAGCGAGCATAAGTCTTTGAGTAATCTCTGCAAAAGTACTTGTAAATATGCCATTTATTCAAAACCTCAAAGGTATTTGTCTACACAACTATTGTGGAGAAAAAAACAAACCTTAAGCTTCTCTGTTGAGTTTTGATTTCTCTCAGGAAAGATATCTTTAAGAAATCAAACCCATCTTCATCCACCAGATAACCCTTTGAGTCTGTAAAATCATAATTGGAAAATTTAATAATTTAAGTATCATATTTTACCTGCACCATATTAGTGGCGCAATGAGCTATCACTCTCACCTTCTGGAAGAGAATATCTATAACAAGCATAAACTGAATGCTCAGTAATTCCTAAATGATAAGCTCTAAACCAAGCCATAATGTTCAATTGAAAGAAGGTAGGTCGCAAGCTGTATTGGTTGATATTGGAATACAGATTTTTGAGAGAATACCTCTCAGTTCACCATTCAAGCTGAAAAAGAGTTCAAAAGTAATCAGAAAGTTTACCAGATACGGTGATGGGAACGGCCCCATAAGCAATGAGCTTCTCTAGGACATGCATTGCAATCTTTCCAGAACCACTAACTGCACACCTGAGCATAAAGGCCGTTATAAGCATTACTTCTGATAACACCAGCAAACAGGGGCGTATGCAGGATTTTATACAAGCGGTGTCGATATTTTAAGAAGTGAACAAATAAACAAATTACTATAACGAGGCAAAGTGGTGGAACTAAGTAGAGGAAAGGGGGTTTAACTGAATCCCCTTTGTTAGAATATTATATTGCATAATTAGGATAAAACGGATATTTTTTGTTATATATAAACAATTGAACTCCCTTGACATTAGAAAAAAATTCTAGTAAAGTAGGAAAGGGGTTCAAAAATTGCTATAGATCATATGTTTAAATCTCAATTGTGACGTTCTAACAGTAAATATTTGTATGCCAAGATTCCAAATAATAAATCATTAACACTAGTCCCAAAAGATATCTAGAAAATAAATTTAAATTACTTCAGAGGAAAAAAAGAAACTAATGGAGAATCGTTCATATTCTTTCTCACTATAGCCTCAGGTTGGGGGTGGTGTCATTTTGAGGGTTTTATTTGTCAAAAATGGATTAAGCGCCTATGCTGGGGATCGAACTAGTGACTTCCTACACGGCAAGGAGCCGGCACAACCACCAGACTGAAACAACTTCGTCTCTCAATCAGTGTCATCTTCATATATATGATAAGTTTCTCTTCTCTTTTTTTTCAATCCTTCTTCAACTATAAATTTGTAAAAAATTTCAGCAAAGCGGTGTCGGGTGACACCGCTTGTAGCAACGTAGATCCACCCCTGCCAGCAAATACCAAGAGCAAACAGCTTTTCTCTCTCTACTTATTGATACCTGCCTGCCTTCTCAAAAAAAAAAACTTATTGATACCTGCCTATGCAAATAGTTTCGAAGCTCATAATATAAACGCCTTGGAGGGGTCAGGCTATAATGACCTAATTACATGCCACCTATATTGTAGGACGGTATAAATATCTACATGCTACCCACTCATGTCTTCTGACAAAGAGATCTCCATGAATTTCTAACAGGCTTGCCATTTTTCAGCTATGCCAATAATGTAGGTGGATGCTCATAGTAGCAAACAGATCCAGTGACATTGCCATTCATGAGGATCAGTAAAAGAAGCCCCAAACATTAGGCTATTTTTCTCTTATATTTCTGATTTCACACATAAGGAGATCCATCAATTGGAAAGGATGGTACCTTAATCCTTTTAGTTCTTTGTTCATGTCTGCAAGCATAAGCTGTGCAAAGAAAACCTAAAGTTTGCAACAGAAATTAGTTGGCAGGAATGAGACAGGTATTTGACAAATTAAACCAACAGAAGAAGAAGAAGAAGAAAGAGACTCCACCAATCCGTAGCCAGTAGCCTCAGTTCGAAGACTAGAGCCTGACCAATTTACTCTAGGTCCTGTAAAACTTCCCTGCACAACGTGGAATGTGTATATTCATAAAATTAAAAAGAAAAGAGAGAGGAGAAAGGAAAGGAGAATACTTATAATCATATGGATGATATACAATACATTCAAAGGAAAAAGGTCGAAAATAAACTTCTTGCTCAAAAGCATTAAATCTGGTGGTTCACCCATGAAGAACTGTTAATTATCTAGTCTTTACATCTCTAACTACACCAAGTGCTTCAGGATTATGCTTCATCAATATGATTGGCACAGCTTTTAAACGGGTGTTACCATGACCCCGTAGTCAGTTAGAGACGTGTGTAAAAACAACAAAAAAGAGCATAAAATGAACTAAGTAATATTTGACAGATGGCAATGTTTTATCTAAAGAGTAGGAACCCCTAAAGGAAAGGACTAAAACCCCTATATGATTGTTATCAATATCTTGACTTATTACAAGGACAACCGAACAACTTCCATATACATACTTGTAAACAAATACTTACTCGGACCATTTTACATGACAGGGTTTGATTAGAGCAAGGAGTTTAATAAGTTAGATCTACCTGTTTATATCGATCAGTACATCAAATCGTTGTTTGAAAATTCTTATATGTGAATTATCATTGCTGGAAGTGAGTCAAACATTTTGAGACATACCTAAATGGAAAAGTGAATCACAAGAATCGGCACAACAGTAGTAATAATTATATTTGCAAGTGTAAAGGAAGCCCTAAAACCATACAATTGAAAAACTCGCTTAACAGCTTCTCATAACTTGCCCAAACTACCGAAGAAGCTCGAAAAGGATACCAACAAGTGCCTTGTGGTTGTGGACTTACGAGGGAAATGCATGCACATTAGAATTTTCAATTGACTAGCTGATAGAGATGCTCCTCATTAGATCAACAGCAAAGCCAATTAGTGGCTTTTTGTTGAAAATAGCAGAGCCTTCTCCATGAACTATTAGTCCTTCAGCCCAATGAGATCATAAGAGGGAGACAGGCATACTTTCAGGAATTTATTTTTAGTTTTAGTACGCAGCCTTAACTTATTAAAATTAAAAATAAATAAATGACATAATGCTATTTACAGAATCCCCTCTTGTCCTCCTCATTTCATCTTCAACAGAAAATGACAATAATAACACAGTTCAGAAATCCATCAGATGGCATTTTCTTCTCTTCTACTTTTTTCTCTTTTTTGAGTTAAAATATCAAGATCATTTAGCTTAGATTTGTATTCTGTTGTCAACCTATGAAATTCAGCAAATCTCATATAATATGTGAATTATTAGCCTCTTGATTCCCGTAATACGTCGAAGGATGTTAGCTTGTCTGGTCTTGATACAATTCTTATCCATGGTCACATTAGAACAAAAGAAGCGGAAAGAACAGAATAAGATGATCTGAAATATCAGAAAATTAACCATCTTCACCTGTGAATGACCAGCCAGTCGCCGATATTGTCCATGCAGAAAGCCCATTTCCCGAGTACCAACACCCATCTCCTCTGAAGGAAGATCCTACATGATAAGATAATAATCAAACTACAGAAACAAGATATGATTTGACAGGAAATCAAAGTAAAATAGACATAGAAGTTAGTCTTTAGCTACCTTTTCAGGACCCAAATAACGATACAATTCATTCATAAAACTCTGGCAAAATCGCATGACCTACAGTGAAGTAGGCAGGAAGTAGAAGAAAGATTAACGCTTGAAAATAAATTCGTGATTAGAAATCAGCATGGTTAAACATAAACATATACCTCACTATCACTTTTGCCTTTGGGATCAAAATCACTTCCACCTGAAGAACCCCCAAGTCGGTAAGGCGACAAGGCATTTTTCAAAGTCTACCAAATGAGAACAAATCAAAAATATTATGAGAAGCAGCAAACTTTCTCAATTGAACTGCACATCATTGCTTGTACTCTTTAGAGAAATTATACACACATTACGAGTGTTTGCATGTAAACTAAGAGAGTAAGATAATTAACAGAAGATCACCTGTCCAAAGCTAAGAAATTTGGCAATACTCAAGTTCATTGATGGATGGAAACGGAGACCACCCCTGCATGGACCTAGAGTCTGATTAAAATGAACCCGAAACCCACGGTTCACATGCGTCTCACCCCTATCATCAACCCACGGCACTCGAAAAATAATTGTGCGCTCAGGTTCTAATAACCGCTCCATAGTGCTTACATAACTAACATAGTAAAATATTCTCTTATCAGAGTTGTAATAAAAGTTGTAATGATTACTTTTTCATACATATGGTTTATTCTCAAGACAACTTACCTTGAGTTTTTTGAAATGACTCTTTCTAAAGCATGAACCGCTTCTTGAACAGATTGTATGAACTCTAGTTCATGAGGATCCCTTTTTAATGCAGCTTCAATGATCGATCCAGCCGTTTTTGACATAAGAGCTTTTTTAGGAATTTCAACAGCAATGAAAAAGTCAGAAAAGAATCTGTCTCTAGGAACAAAATCCCACATCTACAAGAATGACTTGTGAAATGACAATCTGATACAACAAATTGACTTCAGTGGTTATTGTCTCAGTTTTACAAAGCAGAGCACAAAAGAATTAAGCAAAGATATCCCTGTGATTCTAAGACACTAGTCACAAATTTACAAATTTACAAATTACAACTCTATCCCTCAATATGGAATAGAAGATCAAACCAATTTTCGGCCCACCATCCCCATACTTGAGATCACCCAATTACTTCCAACATAAGAGTCAGTTTAGTATGTCAATTAATTTATTTTCCCACTGACTAGTCATACAAACCCATGCAAGCATACTGGATAAAATTAACATGTTCTAGAGACTTTTGAACTTCGCAAAAGTGAAAAGCATAATCTTCCAAAGGGATATAACAAGAATAAGATCCAGGGAAAGACTTAAGTTGGACGATTTACAAGTTTTTGCTTAGATATTAACAAAATAGCTGCTCTTACCACTGACATCAAACTCATATATTTCAATTTAAGTGAGGGTAGGATTGAAATTTATGAACTCTCAAGGAAAAAAGAAGAAGAATTTGAAACCTAATTCACAACAAATACGGTTTCTACATATGGCGGAAATTAAACTATGTGTACTTGATTACCTTCTAAGGCCATCATCAATATAGAGCAAGAGGAGGTATGAAGGAAAGAGTTATCACGTTCTTGAAAATGGTTGACAAATTAAATAATTACTGCTTTAGAAGTCTCATACTATTTTTAAAATAAAAACAAAAGTGTAAAGGATAAGGTGGAATAGAGCCAACAAAAGAAATTGAAAAGGGAAATTACCTTTAACATATATAGGTTTATCAACAACAATCTTATCTTTGGATGCCATTTGGAGACGAAGAGCTTCTTTGTGAAGTAAACTATTATTATGCTCCTCCAGAGCACTCATCTGCATGTTTCGACTGCCTTCATTTCCATAAGGATTCCTCCTATGCTTCCTACCATATTCTCTGCAAACAGAGCAGAATATCCTTGCTGTGCCATCTTTCACATCAACATATGCCCACTTATATGTATCTGCCCACTCCTCTCTCCATCTTTTAACGACCTTCTTTTTCTTTTTCACTGGTTGAGTCTTCAACAAGTCCTGATTCACACCGGAAGCTTGATGAATCATCATCTGCTTGGTCTCGTCATGCTCTTCGCCCGCAGATTCTTGTGGTGGAACATTAATCAAAGTATTATTACTAAATGAAGGGTCATCATCCCCAGGCCCTATTTCCAAATCAATTTCTTCTCCTATCTCTCTCACTACAAGATGATGCCTCTGAGCCTGATGGATTAAGTTCATGTCATCCATTGTAGAATTCATCCCACCCCCACCAGTTGGAAGTAGCATTCAGCATGACAATTTACACACAGTATGATTCAGTCAGCTCGGCTGCGAACATAATACACACTAATAAATCTACTTGATTAAATTTCAAAATGCTCCAACAGCATTAAGCATAAAAAGTTGAACAGTGAATCACAAATCCAAGAGCATTATGAATTTTCTTCTCTGTGTTCAGGGTCAGAATTCTGGAGCCTAAGTGTGTGCCTACTGTGTATCTCTAATTACTGACACATCACGCTCTGCAGTCCCCAATAGGTAAAATAAGAAAGAAAACAAGGGTACGAGGAAGAAAGAGAAACCAATTAGCTTGAGATTATCAAAAACATTTTCTAAACCTTCCGCACGACCTACCAACGATATTTTATGAATGCACTAGCAAGTCCTAGAAAGTCAAATACAGAGTAAAATATAATCAAAATTCATTACAGAGCAATCATTATGTACTCTTAATTCATGAAATGGAATTTGTATTGCAGAAATCCCACTTCTAAAAGTTACCTAAAACCTTCTGACTGGAGACAAAGTGTCATCGTGAGTAATATGAGAAACTAAATTAAAATTGGACAGGGAACAATAAGGAGGGAGCAGTTAAATAGAAAATCATCAGTTAAATACAATATACTAGATGCCTTATGTTGCTGAAGAGAATGCACTACAAACAAAATTGTTTAAGCAGATGCAACATTTTACTCTGAATGTAACTCATCTTAACTCATGTTCTAGAAAAACATTAATAATTATAGGAAAACAGTTATGATCACCATCACTCAACACAGAAGTCACTTACCAATTATTTTAGTTCTATTACAAGAAAAATTATTTGGTTAATACAAGAAAAATATGGTGTAAGTGAGGGGAAAAGGCAAGCTTGTCAGAGGTAAATGCGTATCTCCTAACCATAATTTCAAGGCAATTCGAGATGCAAACTTCAACCTATATAAACTTGAACCTAAAACCCTTCGGCGTCATGGACAGTGGCGGAGCAAAGTGGAGTGAATTGAAAAATTATATGCACAAATAGGACAAAAATGATTTTTTTAGGTTATATATAAATTGTTGAATCCTCTTGATATAAGGAAAAAGTTTAGTGATGTGGCGAAGGGGTTTAACAATTGCTTTAGATCACAGGTTCAAATCCTATATGTAACATTCTATTGTTTTTCTGGATCCCCTTTACAGAATTCCTGGTTCTGCCACTGGTCACAGACAATAAATCACACTATAAACCTTCTAGGCCCTCTATTGAAATATCTTTAAGCTTTCTACTAGTCAATTCAGTTTGATTATCTTATTAAAGAAAAGAAAACGAGAGTCCAAAGCTTCACATGAATGCCATGCATGGAACTTGAATAGCAATTAAATTAAAAAAATACACAATCTATAAGATGTCCACAAAAGATATATTTTTCAGCCACCATCACCAAACACAGATGAAAACTTCCAAATCCAAAATGCAATATTCACAAACGAAAAAAGCAATCATTTGAATAATTGAATTAAAACAGAAATTTTGGGACCACAATTGGGAGTGCCAAACTTCTAAGTCCTTTTGAGCAAAGATTAACAATAAAAAAGATTCTAACTTTTCAAGAACCGCGCTCAAATTGGCTCAATCAGATTCTTGTTTCAAACTCACTGGAGTATAATTCTGAAATCTTCCTCTTCTACAGGAGCTGTTTTGTGCCCCAGCTGCTAGTGGCTAAATGGTAATTCCAACTGTAGAATGCTATAAATGGGTTAAACTGAATTTTTTGAAAGAGAGTCACGGGGTAGTAGACTATAGGGGCTATTGAATTTGCTATAGAGTTGTCAATTTGGCGAGTTCAGCGACTCGCTCTGCATTTGGGATTTTGGGGAAGGAAAGGGGGTAAATATTGAGGAGGACTAATTTGGATTCTTTTTGGGGGAGCAGAAAAGCAATGGCCATGGGCAATTCTTTATATTTTTTTTACTAATTTTTGTTCTATTAATTAATTGATTTTAATGTTTACTCTCTTTTTCAAGCTAATAATAATTGGGTCCACTTTCATAAAATAGAAACTATATACGTATTTCTTTTATCAACAACAAAAATTCATTATCTAGTAATCTACTATTTATTCTATTTGTATTTAAATGATATCAACTTCTTCACGGAATTAGTTGAAGTTTATTAAATTTGATAACATATCTGGTAATCTACTATTTGATGCCTTCCAAGTGATTCACTTACTTAAGCAGTTTAAGTACCCATTCATGTTGTAGATCTTCTAATGAGCTAGTGTGTTTTATAGAAGTTAATAATATATAGTATGATTTACGAAACGATACAAGCCAATATAACGGCAATAAAATTAAAGTATATTAAGATAATTAACTCACCTCTTGTGCGAACTAAATAAAATACTTAGTTGGTTACCTTAGCATCAAATTATTACTTGCGTGTGACGGCGACAATGTGTAGCCTAGTTGAATAAGTTGAAATCAAACCATTGTATGATACCAATAGTGCTAGTTTTGACCTAATTTATCGTATTGAGATCAGACTATCGTGAGCCAAACTTTCACAATGCAAATGCAATATGACAGGTAGTAATAAGAAAGTTAAAGATTATATAAAATTTGAGAGATAGAGTGTATTTTAATATGAATTGTAAACGCGTAGTTAATATTTATTATGCATAGGTAAAAACATATATGACTATGATAAAATGCTAGCATGATAATGATTTTTAAGTTGTAATAATTTTGCATTTGATTATGTAACTACACATTGAGTTGGTAGATTCACCTCTATTTCCGCTTATGTGTTTAAACAATACATGTGTTACTTTAGGGGTAGAGAGTTGACTTCAAGTTGATAGGTAGTTAGTATGATCCTACAAATATTTTGTGGGTGAGCGCAATGCGCGATTATGATTTTTTTTCCCAATAAAGTCATAGTTTAATATATATGTGGGTAAAACTTGAGAAGTCTATTGCACTACTATATGTATGGTAAGCAACCCGAAAGAATGAAAATTGTTTTGTTTTATTTTTCGATATCTCTTAAATATTGGACTACATACATGTCAGCAGGCTTTGGCTGGGTACAAGAAGCAAAGAAGAATCCCCAATTATTACTTATCTCACTCAACTCAACTACATATTTATATCATCTTTTTTCGCTTTTTGTTAATAAATTGCGGAATTATGAAATGACTTCCCTCAAACTATTTAAGTCAATTACGTGGAATCCTGCTTCAATTGTTATCTTCTCTGGAGAGGATACACATGCGACATATTCATCCAAACAACCAGCATATCATATAAATGTTACTATTACATGTTAAGTAAATCAAAAAAGAACTTTATACATGCAGGTAAATGGTAATTAATACCTCTCAAAAGAACTTTATACATGCAGGTAAATGGTAATTAATACCTCTCAAAAGAATTACAAACAGTAAGTAATACACCATCACCACTCAGAGCCTTACCATCTTAACAACCTACTCTATTTGTATGCCGATCCATTTATTAGCCCCCCCCCCCCCCCCCAAAAAAAATGGAAGAGTTGCATGAAATGGATAAAAAAGAAAAAGAAAAAAAGTTGTTGAGATGAAGACTGTTGAGAATAGTTGAAGAAGAAAACTTATAATTTTATCAACAAAAAAAAATACCAAAAATGATACTGCTACAATCTTAACTGTAAGGTCCTTTTCTACTGCCTTCTTCTCAATAACTTCACTACGACATGTTATGTGTCGTACTACTATTGCATCACATACATGAAAGGATAGAATAGAAAGTAGTAGTAAGATCTGCCCGCTTTTATCAAAGTGTCACGAGCCAAATTTTCCAGCGTAGGATGTCGTGATGACACCTAGTTTTAGGGACTAGGTAAGCCTAACATTACTGAAATAATAGCAATATCTAACTAACATCTGTCAATTTCGAAAATAGAAATCTCTATACAAAACTTGCAATCCCAAAATAGGTAGTACAAGTTATAAGCTCTACTGAGATTGCTATAAAGTTTACAAATACAACTGTTTTCAAATAAAGATAAAACAGTGCAAGTATAATATCAGAAGGTGACTCCGAGGCCTGCGAACGAAGCAGTAGGTTTACCTTGAGTCTCCACAGCAAGATCCGTATAGCTAGCTAGCAATCGACTGACTCTGAAATACCTGGATCTGCACAAAAAATGTGCAGAAGCGTAGTATGAGTACACTACAGCGGTACCCAGTAAGTATCAAGACTAACCTCAGTGGAGTAGTGACGAGGGACAGTCAAGACACCTACTGAAATAGATAACCTGGACAAGTATAAGTGTAGGACTAACAGAGTACGATATCTCTACAAAACTACGCATAGTGACAAGTATAATGCGGTACTTGCAATAAGAAATAGAAACAACAATTAGCAGCGGAACACGACAAGCAACAACACAGTAGGGTAAGCAACTCTGCAAGAATAACCACTTCACACCGGGTTTACCCACTAATCTCCACGAAGTACCAAACCTCAAAATATTCACAATTCACGAGTCCCAATTCCTGAACCCTAATCACTTGGCATCTTGTGCCCTCATTACAACTGGTAACTACACGGACAACTCACGTGCCAATAGAGCAATTCTCACATAGAAGGCAAGTAGAAGTGGGTATGTATGAATGATCAATAACATCAGAATTTATCTTCTTAAACCAATAAGGGTGATTAGTTATGTGTATGCTTGTGCAGGTGTTCTATTACAGTTCAGGACAACTAGTAAGAGTAGAAACAATGAATGACACATAAGAACGATCACCACAAAATGTACACGGTATAACTCATACAGGGTAGGCACGCTACTACACAAATATTAATAACAACAATGCCTTCGGGCCATCATAAGCCATCACAATTCAATCCCCGACATAGCCCACCTTGTTTCGCCACATGCGCAATAATAAAGTAAATGCTCGCCTTGTCTCGCCGCATGCGCATAGTAATGTTCCCACCTTGTCTCGCCACATGTGCAAACAGATAGATATAGTCCATCTTGTCACGCCGCATGTGCAACATCAATTGTAATAATTAGCAAAGCGAAAACCTCGTGCAAACACCTGAACAAATCCCTCAACAATATCACGCGCTATAAACACAACAACATAATAGAATAACCTTCACAACATGTGCCCACATTCTACAACATTTCATCTAAACAGTGTACATACCACAACCGTGCATAGCCCTCGGCTTAACAAAACTGAGTACAACAGTAACAACAACAACAATAACACGAGAGTACGACAAGTAAATCAACTCAGGGGCTTTGGAACACAAGAAAGCGGTAAAACGAGCTCACAAAGAATAAGCACAATAGAAATACTAGTCACAATAAGAATAGCTCAACAAGGGAGAGATATTGTGTTGCAATGATCCCACATAAGTACAATTCAATGATAAGAGGGATAACATGAATCAATGACTCCAATTAGGGGTAAGTCAACAGTGATAAGGGATAACAAATCTTCACTTAAGATGAAGCAAATACGGAAGAGATTCAACAAAATTCAATTAAAGATAAGCAGATTATGGAAAAGATGATAATAACTTCAATCAAGGATAAACAATTACGGAAAGGATAGCATGGGAATAAAAGAGGCAACAACTCCAGTTAAGGCACCTAAGAGCTTAATCGATAATAAGTGTAAAACACGGAGCAATTTAATTCCAAATAGGATACGTAATGGTGAATTTAGTAAATGGGGGATTTAACATACAAAACAACTTCATATTTAATGGACATAAGAACCTAAGAGCCCTAATCGGTCAAATTTCCATAAATAAGCCCGAGCACGTACTCGTCACCTTGCGTACATGGCCTTCACATGACACAATTAGCACCAAAGACTCAAATACTAAGGGGTAGTTCCCCCGCATAAAGTTAGGCAAGATACTTACCTCAAGGAAGTTAGACCATTACTTTAAAATGACCTTCTTGAGTGAAACAACCTCCGGACGGCTCAAATCTAGCCAAAATAACTTCACATCATAAATAAAACTCATAGGAAACAATTTCGTTAATGAAATCAAGACTTAACAAGAAATTAGAAAATTGTCCAAAAAGTCGACCCAGACCCATATCTCGGAATCGGGTAAAAGTCACAAAAATCCAAAATCTCGCTCAACCACGAGTCCAACCATACCAAAATTAGTCAAATCCGGCCACAACTCGACCTTCAAATCCTCAAATTATAGTTTATGAAGTTTCTACAATTTTTCCCAAATTTCTATCTCAAAGTACTAATTAAATGATGAAAACAATGATATATTCATGTATATTAACCAAATCCGAGTTAGAATCACTTACCCCGATGAATTTCTTGAAACCCCCACGAAAAATCGCCTCAAACCGAGCTCCCAGAGTCCAAATGTGAAAAACTACTCTAACCCTTGTTTATATAGTACACAATCTGACCTCCCATTTTACCGACCGCACATTTTCTTGTGCGGTCGCACATCCCAGGTTCTGCGGCCGCAATTTTAAATTGTGTGGCCGTACTTCAACGGTGACTGCACTACTAGGCTTTAGTAAATTGACCATAACTTTCTGTACAAATATCCAAATGATGAATGATTTAACTTTATGAAAACTATATTCAAAGGGCTACAACTTTTAATTTTGGATTATCTCCAAATTCTTTATAGATTAAAAGATATAAGCTTCTGAAGTTAGGCCATTGAACCTGCATATTTTTCTCCTTTTTGCGGCCGCAAGAGGATTTCTGCGGTCCGCAATTTTCCTCTAAGGTCCGCACCTGAGGCTTTGCCTCAGCACTCCAAAATGTCCCCCCCGTACTCCCCCGCACTTCAAAAGTTCCAGAATATCATCAGAGTGCCGAAATGCCCAAATTTGTTCAAAACTCACCCGAAACACACCCGAGGCCCGCGGGACCTCAACCAAACATACCAACAAGTCCTAAAACATAACGCGAATCTGCTCGAAGACTTAAACCACATCAAACAACGTCGAAACTATGAATCGTATCACAAATCGAACTAATGAATTTCCAAATCTTCCAACTTCCAAACCTCGTGTCGAGACATATCAAATTAACTCGGAATGATGTCAAATTTTGCATGCAAGTTCCAAATGACATAACGGAGCTAATCCAACTCTCGGGATTGCATTCCGACCCTTATATCACCAAAGTCAAAACTCCGGTCAACTATTACCACTTAAGCTTCCAAAACTAGAATCCTTCTTCCAAATTGACCTCGAATCATCCGATAACTGAACTCGGCCACACACACAAGTCATAACACATAACATGAAGCTGCTCGAGACCTTAGGTCATCGAATGGGACATTAATTCTCAAAATGACCGGCTGGGTCGTTACATCCTCCCCCTCTTAAACAAACGTTCGTCCTTGAACATGCCGAGAATCGTCTAGAAGTCATCAAATCACTAAATGCATTCATCCTACATGCACCCGCGAGTGATCCCACATCACCCCAATCCACATAGGCCTGACGACACTAGTTCAGCTGAAGATTATTCCTTCCACCCACAATGATAACCTTAGAACCACATTTCTTACCACTCGATCATTCCCAAAAGACTCGATTCCTACATCCACACCCAGTATCAGTCTCAACCAGCTGCAACAACTTATGCCTACACCTACAAGGTATAACCACACAACGTGACACATCACACATATACCCATAACAAACATCTCTGATCACAATAGTTGCTCGTAATCAAATCCAGCACCGGTAATTAGCCTCATATACGCTGGAACCTCGTTCTAAACCTCCACAATACCGACAACGATGCAAGAAACATGAAGACCTCATAACTATTCACCTGAATCAACAAGTCACATCTAACGCCACTTGGGCACACACCTCGCAAGCTAAAACCCAATAAGCACAGTACAAATATGACTGAATATACAAGGACACGCATGAAGGAACTATCAAACTAGCCCGATAGACACAGCTCCCTATAAGTACCATACTACAAATCAATTTCACAAGGGAGAACCAAAACATATGAGCTAATCACAAGGATCTCATCGTGATATAACTTCCACCGCGGCACACAACCGTGTTCAAATACATCAAATCACATGAAACCGTGAGGGTCTTACCCTCAACTCTGAATCACAAGTAGAATACACATCATACCAACCGAAATCTTCCACTAATTCAATTCTGCCAACAATATCACAACACATACTGAACTCTCACACCGGTAGAGCATCTAAGTCACAAGTCGTAACCCATCACCCAGAATTCACATCAAAACTACTGAAATGAGGAACAAAAAATTACTTCTAGTCCCATAGCGCTCAATAATGAATTTAAAACAACACGATAGACACGGGCTACCACTAGGGGTGTTCATGATTCGTTTTGGGTCGGTTTTTTCCTAAAAAGAAACCAAACCAAGTAAGTCAGTTTTTCAAATATTGAAACCAAAACCAAACCAATTAAGTTGGTTTTTTAATGATTCGGTTTTTGTCGGTTTTTGTCGGTTTTCCGGTTATTTATCGGGTTTTTTCTTAAATATGAGACATACACTACCAAACGTATATTCCGGTGACTACATTTTCAACGTAATACTATCAAATCAATTGCTCTTTGAGAAATCTATCATTTACCAAGATATATTGATGATAACTGAATCAAATAGTGATGAATAATTTAAGTACTCAATTAAAAATTGATTATTTTTAACACGAAATAAATTCTTGTACTTAGCAAAAGAAAATTACCAATCAAACTAGAATGTAAAAGCAAAGAATTAGATTATTATAATAGCAAAGAACTAGACTAAAAATATAAATGACTAATATGTACCAAACAATTTTAGAAACTTTATATAAAAATATACATATATATAGGTGTAATAATAAATAAATTTAAATAGCTACTTTTATAGTCGGTTTGGTTTGATTTTTTCGGTTATTTTTCTATTAAAACCAAAACCAAACCAAATTTGATCGGTTTTTAAAATTCAAAACCAAAACCAAACCAAACCTAAAAAGTATCGATTTTTTTGGTCGGTTTGGTTCGGTTTTCGGTTTGGTTTGATTTTTTGAATTTTTATGAACACCCCTAGCTACCACTAACTGAAATAATAGCAATATCTAACTAACATCTGACAATTTCGAAATAGAAATCTTTATACAAAACTTACAATCCCAAAATCGGTAGTACAAGTCATAATCTCTATTGAGGTTGCTAGAAAGTTTACAAATACAATTCTTTTCAAATAAAGATAAAACAGTGCAAGTACAATATCAGAAGGTGACTCTGAGACCTGCGAATGAAGTAACATGTTTACCTTGAGTCTCCACAGTAAGATCCGTATAGCTAGCTAGCAATCGACTGACTCTGAAATACCTGGATCTGCACAAAAAATGTACAGAAGTGTAATATGAGTACACCACATCGGTACTCAGTAAGTATCAAGACTAACCTTAGTGGAGTAGTGACGAGGGACAGTAAAGACACATACTGGACTAGATAACCTGGACAAATATAAGTGTATGACTAACAGAGTACGATATATCTACAAAACTACGCATAGTGACAAGTATAATACGGTACTTGCAATAAGAAATAGAAACAACAATTAGCAGCGGAACACGATAAGCACTAATACAGTAGGGTAAGCAACTCTACAAGAATAACCACTTCACAGGGTTTATCCACTAATCTCCACGAAGTACCAAACCTCAAAATATTCACAATTCACGGGTCCCAATTCATGAACCCTAATCACTTAGCATCTTGTGCCCTCACTACAACTGATAACTGCATGGACAACTCACGTGCTAATAGAACAATTCTCACATAGAAGGCAAGTAGACGTGGGTTTGTATGAATGATCAATAACATCAAAATTCTTCTTCTTAAACCGATAATGGTGATTAGTTATGTGTATGCTTGTGTAGGATACGTAAGGGTGAACTTAGTAAATAGGGGATTTAACATAGCAAAGAAACTTCATATCTAATGAACATAAGAACTTAAGAGCCATAAACGGACAAATTTCCGCAAATAAGCCCAAGCACGTACTCGTCACCTCGCGTACACGGCCTTCATAAGACACAATTAGCACCAAAGACTCAAATCCTAAGAGATAGTTCCCCCACACAAAGTTAGGCAAGATACTTACCTGTCACGACCCAAAACCACGTGACCGGCACCTGGGACACTACTCAACCTGAGCGAACCAAACCATGTGATGCACCCAAATCATATGCATGAAAACCAATTTAACTACGGAAGCTCCTTGAAAATCATATACATTTTCAAGTTAAATGATAAAATATTTTCCAATTCAAAATCACACATGACGTCTTTCATGCTAATAACCATGAGACTAAGTAAAATAAATATACTTTCATGTTTGTCGTGTGCAACCCCGTTATTACAACCTTTCACAACTATCTATGGAGCCTATATACCAAGAATAGAACCAACGGTTGGACAGCTACCACAAAATAAAAGTGGTGCTTCATAATACCTCGGAAAGAGAGTCATCCTAGCCTAACCGCATGCCACGTATCATACATCATCCTAAAACATGCAAAGTAAACAGGGCCCTGGAAGGGGGGCCCCCTAAGGGTTAAGTACACCACAACGGTACTCAATAAGTGTCATAGACTCTCTCTAATTTAAGTTCTTGGGACAAACTTTATAAAAATAATGAACCAATATTTGATATAAAACGATAAGAAATTTTATAAATTCACGACCCTTGTTATTTTAAATAACAACCAAGTGAAATATAACCCACAATATAAACTTTTAAAGCATTTACGTCAATCAAAGATTACAAAATCATTCCATTTGCTTTAAGTCATCTAAATCACTTTCGGCTCCTTAGGCCTAAACATAAGAAAATCATCCTTACCTTTCACTGGGAGTATTATACCATCACCGACACAAGAAGGTCAACTAGGTTATGTACCTAGCGGCAAGTATCATATACCCTACTTGCTCAGGTTATCTCATCGTAGTGCCGTACGAATCGACTCAGTCATGCTAATAATAGCTCAAAATAGTACCCTCTCGAGGGAGATCACTCTGTCGTAGTCTATACCACAAAGTGGCCATCTACGCCTACACTGGCACGTGTAGCTTCATGACAACGAATACGATATATCCGAAGTAAATCTCGGTGAATACAAGTAACTCCCAAAATATTTGATACTTCAAAAATAGATTCACAACATAGTAGCTTCAAATGATTTATTTTTATCAACTCATAGCATTTATAGAAAATCTAAATCATTTAAACAAAAATTAAATAAACAACCTTTTACATGCTACAACCTTCAACAATTTAACATCAATCTTTAAAAGATACCACAAGTGCTATTATGTTCGTCAATTTCCAAAAGAAGTACTTTCCATGAAAACTTATCTTTAGCACTCAAATATGTATACTCTTGTCAATACGTAAGTTTTGATAAAAACTTATAACATTTACCTTGAGTGACATTCTGCCAACAAGGTTTAAAATAAAATTTTATAAAATGACATGACACTACATATGCAACATAATGTTCTAGTACATGGAGACACCCGTACTTGTTTGTCCCCACAAGCACGAAAGCACATTTGCAAATAACTTAAATATTAACTCGAAACATGCTTTTAGAGAAAGTCTCTCAAGAAGAGTAAGTTTTAATGAACTTACCTCGCTTTCGCTTTATTAACATTCACAAGCTTTTAATCCTCCTCCATCATTCCAATGTTGATTAAAATGCTCAACATCACCAACAAGTCGATATCTACAATTAGACATCCTAATTACATCAAAATATAACCTAAGATATTGATCAACATCCATATATGGCTCACAAGTTGGCTACAATCCCCCCAATAACTCAAATCGCCAAATAGTTTTACATGCTAGACCATTCAACTTCATTTTTATGTTTTAATACCCATTCGGAGTCATTAATGATACTACATCAATTGTCCATTGCAACCAAGTTACTATTTATCGTCTTCCATAATCAACACTTGCAAAATATACAATTCGGGTGATTACTTAGTTGATCACTTTCATCTTTTGCTAACAAATAATTCCATAGGCTCATTGTATTCATAAATTTCACCGTCAAAATTACCATTCATCTTCTCTCTTATTTTCTCAAAAGTACTATTCATGCCATGAACTAGAGTTTTATAATACAATCTTTCAATCATTAAAACTTGTAACAAATGCTTCAAATACTTCTAACTACTCATAATAAACGAGTTTGAAGCATTGGAATTACCTCTAGTAGATAAATCTTGAAAAATCACAACTTTGGTGATTTTTGTGTTCTTGAGGATTTGATGAAGAAATCTAGTATTTGGATGTAAGAATGATGTTAGAACTCATGTATATTGAGTAATAATGAACCCAAAATATTATTAACAACTTACCTTGGTTTATTGGACTTGATTTGAGCTCAAAATCACCCCTTCACCTCAATAACCCTAACCCTCAAATACTCAAAATACTCCCATCCCCCAACCTTGTATTTATAGGCCCAGATTTCTGGGTTTCGGATGCGGACCTGGATGCTTCGCATCCTCACTTCACTCCTCTTTGAAGCTCGGATGCGTACCTGTACGCTATGGCAGCATTTCACTGCCAGCCATCTTTCGGACGCGGCCTTGTATGCTTCGCATCCGAAGGCTCCTCCGCCAGCCTTTGGTAATTTGGTCATAACTTCTTGTAGGAATGTCCAAGTAATAAACGGTTTGAAGCGATAGAAATTAAACTCGTAGATCTTTCATATGATAGGTTTTACATCACATAACAAATTATATATATGTAGATATATGCATCCAAAATTTGATCTTATGCGTACTCATTTGGAACTTTAGTCTATCATGTAATTTCTAACTTGACTTAGACTTAGGGCTCTCCTTAGACCCCACATCACTTATAATATGCCTCGTACACTTATTATCATATCCAATTGATATCTATCAAATTAATAGTCCTCTTTTGCATACAAAATAATATAATTAGCGCACATCAACTTTCTTAATAACGCTTTAGTACTTCAAAATTTTTCGGGGTGCTACATTCTCCCCCACTTAAGGACATTCGTCCTCGAATATTTTACAAGTCACTTCTAAGAATAGAGTTACCATCCTTTTACCTCCAACCATTATGCATAGGCACTTATGACTACATGGGTCTTACACTTTCTTTCTAAAATCTCAACTTACTTACGACTCTCAAAATTTGGCTATATTTACAAATTCTTAAAAGTTTCGGTAGAGTTTCACCTATAACTAGGACTATCCAAAAACTTTAAACTATCCAAAACAAGCCCCCACACGGGCACCAATAATAATATAGCTCAACAACTAGAATTATAGAATATGATGAACTCATTAGGCCCCACACGACCTTACATATACCATAAGTGCATCAAATATATACTTTTATACTTTGAGTATTTACATACTTGCATACTGCTGAATATTAATAATAGTCACTCGACATAGTACCCATATCACTACTGAACATATTTGTAGTCCTTCATCTTGAAGACGACAACTTGTACCTGAAAAGTATCTTCAAGTAAACTAAAATCTCTCTATGATTGGAACTTTTACAAATTTCATAATGTTGAATGGCACATTTCCATGCTGCCTAAATTCTCAACTTCCTCGAATCTATGGCTCATGCTTGGTGAGAGCAAAATTATATTACCCACTTGGTACTTGTAAACTTATCCATTCCGACTCATAGTCTCGAATTTTCTTATAACCAATACTTTCAAATTAGTCTGTTGCCCTTTTTGAGTCTTGTCTCGAGGAAAAGTTTTCCAACTTAAGACTTTTAATATTCTCTAATCATCAAAACTATTTTGGAATGTTCTTTTATTCCTTCCAAAGATTAATAAGATATTTGTCTCAGATTTATCCATCATATGATAATTTCATACCCCCACTTTCACTCATACCTTTAGAGCTCATGTTAGATTCATAATTTGATAACTATTGTTACCAACAAGTTTGCTCTAAAAATAATTCAACTCACTTCTTTTGAGTTCATGACACTAGTTTGTCACCTACTCGCGGACATCCGTCTTCTAGTTTTATTTCTTAACTTTTACTAATTTCTTGACACCGTTGAGTATCTTGTGATATTTTTCTACCAGAAATTTGAGATTGCATTTATTTTCATGCACACCATAGACATGCTACCGTAGACCGTAAACTTTCAACAGTCAAGAGTCATCGTTACCACGATGGTACTTGCACCCTTTTAATATTAGTGCTCTTCTTTGAACCCGTGCTTTTTACTGACATACTTATATTTTTGTATAGAAGTCTCTTCTCATTTAAGAATAAGCATTGCATTACCCCTTTCTATTTTATTCCGTGCAAAGTGTGCACATATTAAAATGACTCCCTTATTCCATACAATTCCACGTATAATTCAAAGAACTTCCTCATTCTCCACAATACTTGAATTTAATTCAAATCGCACATGTCCCCAAGTTGTAGGAATACATTCAAGTTGCGTATTAAATCCTTGACTATCAGACATAACTTTCAACATCCCTGATGCAGAACATCGTAACTATTGCTCATAATGAGTTTGTAATTGTCGTACAAGCACTTTATGAAAATTGTACCCTTCTGATCATAAAGGTTACTGATAATACCTCATTCATCTTGTTTTTAGTAACTATAACCTTTCGTTATTTATTTATTTATTTATTATAAACCATCACTTTAAAGGTGGCATCTGCTTACTTAGACGCTCCCCAACTTTGGAGCAAATAAAATTTGAAACTCTTACCTACTACTCAAAGAGTTAACTAAAATTTCGAATAAATTTTCTCGGACCATTTACATGCTCACCTGCTTTTATATCCTTTATTTTGTCAAAAGCTTTCTGACGGGCTCCCCCAATTATAAATCTCTATTTTACCGCTTCAATCTTTCATTGTACATTGTCTTTTATTTCATCATTATACCGATATACTCATTATTCTGACAATATGATATATTGGTTATCCTCTTAGGAACTTTCTTTGCTCATTTTCGTATCCAAGTATCACGTCGCTACTAGCTGCAACATATATTGCTAAGGGCTATTATTTTCCGCCCTTGTGACATCTTTATATCTAGCACTCCACTATTTCATGTTCACTCTACCGTTGAAATATCTTCTAATATTTCACCCTTCAATCCATGCTCTAATATAATTCTAGCAAGTACGACTACCTTGCGCCTCTTATCTCATGCTTAAATATGCTGAACAAGTGTGACTCCCTTAGGCTAAATCCACGTATCATTATATAACTTTTCACATCATATACCATCTTTACAATGCTACATGTAAGAATTACACTTCCTATCTTAATGCCACCATCATGTTCTCAAGCTGCATATAAATATATATATGAGATTCTGTAGTATATATCTCTGAAATTATATTTCTTGCTCTTATGTCCTTTTATGAAACTTTATTTTGATGATATCCCACCGAGTAGGCTAATACTTATGATAAAGATGACATGCGTGTAGGGTCTTATTACTTCATGTCTTCATCACAATGGGAACTCTTTTGGTCGTAGCTAATACCACGTATTTATATCAACACGTTTCATACGATAAATATATACTTGCATATTTTTCCATTATTCATGGTATTGTTGACCTCGTCCATACATATTCATGTAGGGATTTATGATACATTATCATGTAGTCTTAGAATTCTTGTAACTTCTCAATCTCCAAATCCGTACCATAACCGTTTTCAATCACTGTTTTGAGCCGTACGTCGTACACCTTATATGTGTAACTTTCCAACAACTTTAACTTAGCCCATGAGCCATTTCTATATTTATTCTTCTTGAATCATAATGATCTGTTCACTCACAAGTTAATTGCTCTTTCAATATCGGGCACATATAGAGTTGCTTTGAGATCATTCTTGGAAATTCTAATTTTTTTTAATCATTTCAACATAACAAAATAAGACATACCTCGACTAGAAAAACTCAAGAGTATCATTCGACGTTATTTTATTTTTCTTCTCTAACTACCTATATTGTTTCTTATACTCTCCAAGATTATGCCTTTTGCGCATCTCATGCCTTAATATTTTCACGCTTACCTATTTAAGTTCACATACTTTATCCTCGCATACCTTGGTATGCATAATTAGAGATTGACTTTTATTTGTATCACGTTCATCATCTGTAGGAACTCAAGGTTGTCATGCCCATCTTTTACATGTGGAATGCTTCGTCTATCCTTAACTCGTACTTACACGTGGCACTTCATTTCTTAGGTGTCACTTATATTACGTATGACACAATCATGACGATAACCTATCATGCTCAGAGGAAACCCGATGTCTAGTATAATTAAGGTTCATGTCCCTCATCCTGTAACATTCCCTTTTCGAATGATCAAGAAAGTCTTTTTCTTTTTCTTTTGGGAATGTGTCTTTGGTCGTTATTCACATTATCTTAACTATGCCAAACTTCTTATGAGTCATACTATGTTTACCATAAACTCGACTGATTCACATTCATTTATCAATTAGATCCATATCACTTCTCTATATCTTGTCATGATAATTTAAGATGCAACATCTTTATTTATAATTTTTTTTTTGTACCTTTACTAAACTCGTTAATAGTGATTACCATAGTAAACAGTCTCTCCAACATCTTGAGCAATGATCTTGAATTGAAATCTAGGGCCTAACATATGTGCCCTTATTCGCATCCTTTAGTAAAATTCTTTATAAGTCAGGACACCATCCTGACAATACTAGTTGACATCATCACCTTATTTTCTTCCATGATTTCTCAGTATTCGACTGGTAATTATTATTCACCAAAGTCATACGTGTTAACTGTATCAGTCCCAATCTATTCTCAACTTATCCTTCCATTTTGAACAAATCTGAAACTTTCTGGCTATTAGACCAAACATCTCGTATTATATCTTGAACATTGAGCTTTATTCTCGTCACTTCAATATCTTCCTCAACAGGAAATCAATATGATCGAGAATCAGTACTCTCATTTCAGGCACAAACGCACGATATAGAGTATGAAAAAATGAAATTCCCTAGATGTCATTGTAGCCTCCCCGATATAAGTGTGGCAGGCAACACACCGATAATAGGGACTCTACTTGACACGGCTCCAGAGACTTCCTAGGACTCAACTTAGAACCTAGTGCTCTGATGCCAAGTGTAACGACCCAACCAGTCGTTTTGAGCATTTGCACTTTTCTCGGTAGTTTACGGGCATGAGTAGATCTGTATGATGCATTATGACTTAAGTGAATCGTCGGTTTTGATTTTCAGGTTATTTGGAATCGAATTGGAAGAATGGATTTCATTGTTGAAGCTTTAAATTAAGGGAGTTGATAAAGTTTTAATTTTTTGTGAATTTGAACCCGGAACGGAGTTTTGATGGTTATGTTAGCTCTGTTGGGTAATTTTGGACTTAGGAGCGCATCCGAATTGTGATTTGGAGGTCCGTAGTGGAATTTAGCTTGAAATGGCGAAAGTTGGAATTTTGAAAAGTTTGACAAGGAGTAGACTTTTTAATATCAAGGTCGGATTCTGATTTCGGAAGTTGGAGCATGTCCGTAGTGTCAAATGTGACTAGTGTGCAAAATTAATCGGACGTGATTTGATAGGTTTCGGCTTCGGTTGTGGAAGTTTGAAGTTTCAAACTTTATTGATTTCGAGTTGAGGTGTGATTCGTCATTTTGATATTGTTATATGTGATTTGAGGCCTTGAGTAGGTCTGTGTTATGTTATTGGACTTGTTGATATATTCGGACGGGGGTCCCGAGTGGCTCGGGTGAGTTTCGGACGAGGTTCGGATCATTTAATTACATTTTGGATTTTTTGCTGAAGATTTTTTGGTTCTGGTATGACCGCACCTGCGGAGTGTATAGCGCAGGTGCGGAGCCGCAAAAGCGGCAGTGCCATCGCAGAAGCGAGAAAGGGAGTTGGGCGTGAGGATCGCACGCGCAGGTGCTTGGACGCACCTGCGCAACCGCAGATGCGGTTCAAGTGCGCAGAAGCGGCTTAAGGACCGCAGGTGTGAGGTTTTTCTGAGTGAGGCTGTTTCGCAGAAGCTAAGTCTTTACCGTAGAAGCAGTGGTCGCATATGCGACGATATGTCTGCAAATGCGGATTCGCTGGGCAGAATATTATAAGTTTGAGGGTTGGTCATTTTTATCACATATTGAGCTATGGACTTCGGAATTGAGCAATTTTTGGAGCAAATTTCATCATAAGGATTGGGGTAAGTGTTCTCTACTCGGTTTTGATTACATTTCATGAATCCATCTTCATTTCTAGCAATTGGTTGATTAAAGAGGAAAATAGGGGGTTTTGGCCTAAAGTTTCATAATATGAATTTTTGAGTTTTGAACATTGAATTGGAGTCGGAATTGAGTGAAACTAGTATGGTTGGATTTGTAATTGAATGGGTTATTGGATTTGTAGATTTTGTCAGGTTTCGAGGTTCGGGCCCGGGTTTAGATTTTGGCCGATTTTGGGCTTTTGATTCAAGATTTAATCTTTTTCAATCGGGATTGGTTCCTTTAGCATTAATTGATCTATTTGAGTTGTTTTTGGTTAGTTTTGAGCTGTTCGGAGGTTGGAACGCGCGGGGTGGCATTTTGGAGCATCGCTTGGCTTGTTCGGTGTTGGAATTGGCTTATTCGAGGTAAGTAACTCTTCTAATCTTGGAGCTGAGGGTATGAAACCCTGAAATACGTGTTATGTAATTTATGTTGAGGTGACGCACATGCTAGGTAACGGGCGTGTGGGCATGCACCATGTGAATTGGGACTCCGTTATTTCCATGGCACTGTATAATGGCCCTATTTTTGTTGATATTCATGTTTTCACCATATGATAAAGTAATTGAGCTGTCAATCATGCTAGATATCATGTTTAGGCTTTATGCCGATACTATTGAGACCCATAATGGTCGTTTCTTGTTGTCATCTCACTGATTTTATTGATATTTCGTACTCAGTCATATTCATGTATTCATATCATATCACAGTCTCAGTTGTTATTTATTGATACATCATATCATAGTTGACAAGCTAGTTTCATGACATTGTGAGCGTGAGTGAGACTGGAGAGATTGATGGCTGAGTGAGGCCGAGAGCCTGATTATGAGTGACAGTTATATCAACACTGCTGCACGTCGTAGCATGCTATATTGATTTATGCCTGGATCTGGCTTATGATAGCGCTTGGGTTGTAGGAGCCCCTCCGGAGTCTGTACACACCCTAGTGAGCGCAGATGATATTATTGAGGGATGGATTTCCCTGGACATGGATTTGTCCGAAGTACTTGATACCTGGAGATGGATTTCTTCATACGGTTGGATTGCCCCTTTTCCTCGGTACTGGCTGTCTTATAGTTGATGTTGTATATATTCTTGGATGGATTTCCCTGGGCCGTATGGGCCATATACAGTACCGAGTGGTTGAGCATGATGAGTGAAAAGTTTGAGACAGTGAGATTTAGTACTTTGAGAGTGTGACTATATGATTCATCTCTAATATACATGCCATTGGTATGCACACATGACATACATGCATAAAGATGCATTATTTCTCATGTTGTACGGTATCACATCATTCATGAATTTTTACACACATTGATATGTGGGCATAAAGAGGTATTTCACACTTTCTATCTGGAAAGAAAATGAATCATCTAATTTATTGTGGAAAGGATTTTTGGAAAAATTTACGGGTTTGAAATTATCTCATATTTTATGATGATTTCGGTAAAGGATTTAAGTTTTCACTCATATTCTTGAAAAGTGGAACTATTTTCGAAAAACTGTGAAAAAAAGGTGAGCATTTTTATCGTTGAGTTACTTTCTTATTTATATGCCCTACATTGTTATGAACTGCTATTGGTTATTGGTGTTGGACCCAACCTATGTTCCAGCTCGTCACTGCTTTCAACCTAAGGTTAGGTTTGTTACTTACTCAGTACATGGGGTCGGTTGTACTGATACTACACTTCTACACATTGCGTGCAGATGTTGGCTGTTGTTGTTGATGTGCTCGATGGTTGCCGAATTTGAAGATGTACCTGCGTTCCTATTGTAGCTGCCTCTTGTTCATGGTAGCCTTAGATTTATAAAAACTCTGTTTATGTACTTTTCAAACAGAAGATGTATTTTACTTCATATCAGCTTTGTAAATTCTATTCTTAGAAGCTCATGATTTGTACTACCAATTCTTGAGAAAATGTTAGTTTCATATAATTTCTTTGAATAATTGTCTTATTAATATTATTGGAATTGAATAGTTGTTAATTGGCTTACCTAGTGGATTGGGTTAGGTGCCATCACGACTAGTTGGATTTTGGGTTGTGATAGATTGGTATCAAAGCTCTAGGTTCATAGGTTCTACAAGTCATGAGCAAATATCTAGTAGAGTCTTGCGGATCAGTATGATGACGTCCATACCTATCTTCAAGAGGCTACAAGACATCTAGGATATACTTCTCATCTTTCTTTCATTATCATGTGGCATTGATTCAGCTTGAAGCATAATCCTTCGAATTCCTTCCACGCATTCATATGCGCATGTGAGCGCTCGGTATCGGTTGTGCGCCGGCGGCTTGTGATTCCATGGTTGAGGTGCGAGATGTGATTTTGGCGTGCTGATGATGGGCCAGTTTGGAGGACTTGAGACCGGGTTTTGAGGCTAGCTTGAGCACAGAGATTTCGATTGTGTGAGCACGTGCTTTTGGGACTCATAGGTTCGTTGGTGTCCCTATTAGTGGAATTTGTGATTGGATGACTATGTGGTGAGTATGATGTAACTGCGAGATGTGTTCTGATTGTTCGAATGTGATGAGAAGAGTTTAATTAAGATGTAGAAAGGTCTATTGGGGTGTCTGATTTTTGTCTTGATTTGGTGTATGATCTCGAGTTATGGGTGTATGGAGGGATCTCTCATGTTGGTTAGTTGTGGAGTGAAGTAGATTCTCATGTCTTGTTGACGAGTTCAGAATCGAGAAGATTAAGTGATTGTGTAATAGTCGTGATTGTGGAAGGTAGTAGAGAGGTGTCAGTTTAAGGCAAAGCAGGTGAGTTATCCCCTGCGACGTGTCCTGAGGTTATGTGATCCTTATAACGTTGTGTGGCTTCCTTTTCTACCAGTAGGGTATATTTGTGCGATTTGAGTTTGGATCGATTGTAAAAGTTGACCTGACTATCACGAGGATGAATGCGAGATTTGTAGATGATTTGAGGTATTATATGATTTGTGTTACATGAGCTTACAAAGGATTTAATGGAATCTCACTGTGGTATTATGGTAGTAATAGAGTATGGGTATCATGATGTTATCGAGTGTTTTATCCTATGGCTTTGAGCCAAGTGGGGGAGTCTGCTATCGACGAGTTGATTGTACAATTATGTGTTGTATTGATTTCGGTTTGAGGTATACTTGTGAATCAGTTATGACTTGCAGAGGTGGAGTTTGAGAATGATTTGAGTAATGGAAAGTTTTGGATACAGGTTGTATTATGCTTTATGGGTATATGAGAAACATTGGATGCTTGAGTTGTTATTTGTAAAGGATGTAGCGTATATGGGGTAGGGATTCACTTGGTTGCTTAGAATAGTGGATTACTTCCTTGGGTGTTGTTGTGCTAATGGGGCACAGGTTGTTCGGTTCATTTGATCAATTTAATTGAGACCTGAGTAGAGTGGAAGACTCTCAAGGATGGTTCTAATGGATGCAAGATTTAAATGTGGCAATTAAGAATTTTGCAGATTTGTGTATGGCTAAAATCGGAGGGTTACACTGGATGGTGTCGAGACTCGTAGTATTTCTACATCATTGTGCATTCTACATTTCAGTATCAGGAAGGTAAGATGAACAACTCAAAATTCACAGAAGGTCTCTTCAGAGTGGGTATCTCGATTGTGGTACTTTTGTGGTGCTTAAGAGAGCATTCAACGGCTTATGAGCCTTAGGGCAGTGTGGCTTTATGCTAGGGTCTCATGTGGTGAGTCTTGGGTTGAGGATTGAAGTATTATGGCAAGGAGGAGTATCAATTTGAAGGTAATTTAGAAGGAACTCGGATAATTAGGACAGTTTTGTAACGGGTTGGATCAGCATAGTAACGAATGCGATTGGCTCTTTTGGAGCTTATGATGTAGTGAGTTTCTACAGGTGTTTTGTGGCGATACTTTTGGGTTTAGATGGCCTGCATAGCCTGGTTGAGTTAGAGGGGTTCAATCCTGACGGTTTGGTTTTTTTGTGCAAATGGGATTCGGAGAGTTCTTGATGGTTTCTGCCATGGTTAGAGATGTATATTTCCTACTGGCATGAGGAGCATGTGATGTATAGTGATTTTCTTCTAGATGGGATCAAATAAAAAGTTCTTGGCTAATTAAGTATGCATTTGCTTGTGACTCGGAGTGGATTACGAAGCTCTCATATTTGTCGTATAATGGCATGATATGTGCGGTGTTGTGTAGGATTGAGAATTTCATGTGTAAGGTCACAGTTCAATTTTGAAGGGAAGGTCATGAGTCCTTAGGTAGCATGGACAGTTTCGGACGACTAGGTAAATGATATTTCTATCTGGTATGGCTTGATGAGGGTATACGTTTCAGAAGAGGCAATGTGTTTTGATTTATGGATACTTCATTGGTATTGCGACACTCTCTTGTTTGATCGACTGCTGATGTTCAAATTTTGCTTTGTGGCACAGTAGTATTTTAGAAGTATTTCTCGTGGGATGATCGTGTATGAGAGATGTGTTAGACATTATGGCGGTGGAAATGAAATCATATATGGTGATTCGTATGTTTTATGGATTTGGAGGCTGGGAGTTCTCAGGAGTAGATTATTTCATGGTTGTGGACTGTGAGGTTGTGGCCAAAGCTAGCCAGATGATAGTATGCGTTATGATTCAGTCATTGTAGATTTTTGGAGGATTATTTATCTATTTGTGGGTGACCAGAGTCGATATGGGGATCCATTGGTAGGCCCAATTAGGATGTGCATTCTACACCGAGCCCGATTGGTTGGTTCCATACTGCTATAATTTAGGGATGTGCCATTCGGTTGTTGTTGAGATTATTCGTGTTCTGATATGATCTGTGAGTTACTCTTCTATGCTATGAGGAGTTGTGATTCATTGATTATATGCACATATGGTGCGGTTCTATTTGGGCTTTATAGCGGAATTTGAACGAGATGAGTATTTGGGTATTGCGTGATTGATTGCGCGTTGGCTATGTTCCTTCCGGGTTGTGGTATTATGTTATTTTCTCTCTGTGGTTACGGTGATGCACTTTGGGTACTTGATGTCAAATTTCGTGTGGTTATTGATTTTGAGCATGGTGGCTGAGGTATTTCATATGGACCAGTGTTTGGATGGGGTCACGCATTGTAGCGGAGTTATGTTGAGATATGATCCCTTGTATTTGAATCATGTGTTTTTGTTTTACGGTGTGTGATAGGTTCTTAGCATTGCGTTGTGGTGGTACTTGTTGAGCTTGCGGGACAGTTCTCCCGTCTGAATCAGTTTTCCATGATTTGAGTATATTTGAAATGTTGCTTATTGGTGCACGGATTGCACGGGTTATGGCTTTAGATTGTATTGATGTGGCATGTCACTATAGTGGTCATGTTGGATGAGATGAGATCATTAGACATAGGATGGATACTATTGGAATTGATTACAGCATGTTTGGAAGGATAATATCGGAAGTCGGCTTAGAGTTTGCTATAGTTCTTGTCGAATGAGAGGGAATTCTATGACTGGTTGATCTGATGAATGGTTATGAGTCATGCGTGTTTCTTTCATTATCGGCAGTGTACGAAGGCTTTAGAATGAGGTTTTGTTTGATATGAGGTTTATTACCGGCATTGGGTTGATTTGAGCAGCTACTGTGATTAGAAATCATTGCTTCGAGCATTTGAGCTATGTGGTATTTGAATTTGAGTATTTGAGTTATGGTTACGGCTTTTGGTACAGCTTGTTCAGACTTATACAGTATGTAGATACGAGATTCTGATCATATAAAGAATTTCGAATGTTGGAAAAATTGGATTCTAAGGCTTATGGGCTAGGTTGAATTGAGAAATTTCAGTTATGTTGTATTATCAGACCTATATGGGATAGGGTGACATGGGATCACCCACCGGGTATGTGCATGGTAAGGTTACACGACAATTTGATGGCTTTTGGAACAACTCTGGGCACGTTCGAGGACAAACGTATGTTCAAGTGGGGGAGGATGTAATGACCCAACCGGTCATTTTGAGCATTTGTACTTCGCTCGGTAGTTTACGGGCATGAGTAGCTCCGTATGATGCATTATGACTTATGTGAATCGTCGATTTTGATTTTCAGGTTATTCGGAATCGAATTGGAAGAATGGATTTCATTGTTGAAGCTTTAAATTGGGGGAGTTGATCAAGTTTGATCTTTTTATGAATTTGAACCCGGAACGGAGTTTTGATGGTTCTGTTAGCTGAGTTGGGTGATTTTGGACTTAGGATCGCGTCCGGATTGTGATTCGGAGGTCCGTAGTGGAATTTAGCTTGAAATGGCGAAAGTTGGGATTTTGGAAAGTTTGACCGGGAGTGGACTTCTTGATATCGGGGTCGTATTCCAATTTTGGAAGTTGGAGGATGTCCGTAATGTCAAATATGACTGGTGTGCAAAATTTGAGGTTAATCAGACGTGATTTTATAGGTTTCGGCATCGGTTGTGGAAGTTTGAAGTTTCAAAGTTCATTGATTTCGAGTTGAGGTATGATTCGTAGTTTTGATGTTGTTATGTGTGATTTGAGGCCTCGAGTAGGTCTGTGTTATGTTATTGGATTTGTTGATATATTCTAACAGGGTCCCGAGTGGCTCGGGTGAGTTTCGGACGAGGTTCGGATCATTTAATTGCATTTTGGATTTTTTGCTGAAGATTTTCTAGTTCTGGTATGACCACACCTGCAGAGTGTATAGCGCAGGTGCGGAGCCGCAAAAGCGGCAGTGCCATCGCAGAAGCTAGAAAGGGAGCTGGGCGTGAGGATCGCAGGTGCGGGTGCTTGGACGCACTTGCGCAACCGCATATGCGGTTCAAGTGCGCAGAAGCGCGATCGCAAAGCGGCTTAAGGACCGCAGGTGCGAGGTTTTGCTAAGTGAGGCTGTTTCGTATAAGCGAAGTCTTTACCGCAGAAGCGGTAGTCACAGATGCGATGATCTGTCCGCAAATGCGGATTCGCTGGGCAGAATGTTATAAGTTCGAGGGTTGGTCATTTTTATCATATGTTGAGCTATGGACTTCAGAATGGAGCGATTTTTAGAGCAAATTTCATCATAAGGATTGAGGTAAGTGTTCTCTACTCGGTTTTGATTACATTTTATGAATCCATCTTCGTTTTTAGCAATTGATTGATGAATTAAAAGTGGAAAATTGGGGGTTTTGGCCTAAAGTTTCATAATATGGATTTTTGAGTTTTGAAATCGAATTGGAGTCAGAATTGAGTGACGCTAGTATGGTTGGACTTGTAATTGAATGGGTTGTTGGATTTTGTAAATTTTGTCGAGTTCTGAGGTGCGGGCTCGGGTTGGGCTTTTGGCCGATTTTGGGCTTTTAATTCAAGATTTGATATTTTTCGATCGGGATTGGTTCCTTTAGCATTGTTTGATCTATTTGAGTTGTTTTTGGTTAGTTTCGAGCCGTTCGGAGGTCGGAACGTGCGGGATGGCATTTTGGACAATCGCTTGGCTTGGAGGTGTTGGAATTGGCTTGTTCGAGGTAAGTAACTCTTCTAATCTTGGAGTTGAGGGTGTGAAACCCCGAAATACGTATTATGTGATTTGTGTTGAGGTGACGCACATGCTAGGTGACCGACGTGTGGACATGCACCATGTGAATTGGGACTCCGTTGTTTCCATCATTCCATGTATAGTGACCCTATTTTTGTTGATATATGTGTTTTCACCATGTGATAAAGTAATTGAGGTGTCAATCATGCTAGATATTATGTTTAGGCTTTATGACAATACTGTTGAGACGCATAGTGGTCGTTTCTTGCTGTCATCTTACTGATTTCATTGATATTTTGTACTCAGTCATATTCATGCATTCATATCATATCTCAGTCTCAGTTGTTATTTATTGATACATCATATCATAGTTGACGGGCTAGTTTCATGGCATTGTGAGCCCGTGAGTGAGACTGGAGAGATTGATGACTGAGTGAGGCAGAGAGCCTGATTATGAGTGACAGTTATATCAACACTGTTGCACGCCGTAGCATGCTATATTGATTTATGCCTGGATCTGGCTTATGATAGCGCTTGGGTTGTAGGAGCCCCTCTGGAGTCTGTACACACCCTAGTGAGCGCGGATGATATTATTGAGGGATGGATTTCCCTCGACATGGATTTGTCCGAAGTACTTAATACCTGGAGATGGATTTCTCCACAGGGTTGGATTGCCCTTTTTCCTCGGTACTGGGTGACTTATAGTCAGTGTTGTATATGTTCTTGGATGGATTTCCCTGGGCCGTATGGGCCATATACAGTACCGAGTGGTTGAGCATGATGAGTGGAAAGTGTGAGACAGTAAGATTGAGTACTCTGAGAGTGTGACTATATGATTCATCTCTGAGATACATGGCATTGTCATGCACACATGACATACAGGCATAGACATGCAGTTTTCCTCATGTTATACGGTATCACGTCATTCATGAATTTTAACACACATTGATATGTGGGCATAAAGAGGTATTTCACACTTGCTATCTGAAAAGAAAACGAATCATCTAATTTATTGTGGAAAGAATTTTTGGAAAAATTTACGGTTTTCAAATTATCTCATATTTTACAACGATTTCGGTTAAGGATTTAAGTTTTCACTGATATTCTTGAAAAGTGGAACTATTCTCGGAAAACTGTGAAAAATAGGCTGAGCATTTTTATCATCGAGTTACTTTCTTATTTATATGCCCTACATTGTTATGAACTGCTATTGGTTATTGGCGTTGGACCCAACCTATGTTCCAGCCCGACCAAGTGAAATGTAACCCACAATATAAACTTTTAAAACATTTACATCAATCAAAGATTTTGAAACAATCATAGAAAATCATTCCATTTGCTTTAAGTCATCGAAATCACTTTCGACTCCTTAGGCCTAAACATAAGAAAATCATCCTTACCTTTCATTGGGAGTACTATACCATCACCGACATAAGAAGGTCAACTAGGTTATGTACCTATCGGCAAGTATAATATACCCTAGTTGCTCAGGTCATCTCATCGTAGTGCCGTACGAATAGATTCACAACATAGTAGCTTCAAATGATTATTTGATACTTCAAAAATAGATTCACAACATAGTAGCTTCAAATAATTATTTTTATCAACTCATAGCATTTATAGAAAATCTAAATCATTTGAACAAAAATTAAATAAATAACCTTTTACATGCCACAACCTTCAACAATTTAACATCAATCTTTAAAAGATACCACAAGTGCTATTATGTTCGTCAATTTCCAAAAGAAGTACTTTCCATGAAAACTTATCTTTAGCACTCAAATATGTATACTCTTGTCAATACGTAAGTTTTGATAAAAACTTATAACATTTACCTTGAGTGACATTCTGCCAATAAGGTTTAAAATAAAATTTTATAAATCGACGTGACACTACATATGCAACATAATGTTCTAGTACATGGAGACACCCGTACTTATTTGTCCCCACAAGTACGAAAGAACATTTGCAAACAACTTAAATATTAACTCGAAACATGCTTTTAGAGAAAGTCCCTCAAGAAGAGTACGTTTTAATCAACTTACCTCGCTTTCGCTTAATTAACATTCACAAGCTTTCATTCATCCTCCATTACTCCATTGTTGATTAAAATGCTCAACATCACCAACAAGTCGATATCTACAATTAGATATCCTAATTACATCAAAATATAACCTAAGATATTGATCAACATCCATATATGGCTCACAAGTTGGCTACAAGCCTCCAACAACTCAAATCGCCAGATAGTTTTACATGCTAGACCATTCAACTTCATTCTTATGTTTTAATACCCATTTGGAGTCATTAATGATACTACATCAATTGTCCATTGCCACCAAGTTACTATTCATTGTCTTCCATAATCAACACTTACAAAATATAGAGTTAGGGTGATTACTTAGTTGATCACTTCCATCTTTTGCTAATAAATAATTCCATAGGTTCATTGTATTCATAAATTTCATCGTCAAGATTACCATTAATCTTCTCTCTTATTTTCTCAAAAGTACTATTCATGCCATGAACGAGAGTTTTATAATCTAATCTTTCAACCATTAAAATTTGTAACAAATGCTTCAAGTACTTCTAACTACTCATAATAAACGAGTTTGAAGTATTGGAATTACCTATAGTAGATAAATCTTGAAAAATCACAACTTTGGTGATTTTTGTGTTCTTAAGGATTTCATGAAGAAATCTAGTATTTGGATATAAGAATGATGTTAGAACTCATGTATATTGAGTAATAATCAACCCAAAACATCATTAACAACTTACCTTGGTTGATTGGACTTGATTTGAGCTCAAAATCGCCCTTTCACCTCAAGAACCCTAACCCCCAAATACTCAAAATACTCCCCTCCTCCGACCTTGTACTTATAGGCCCAGATTTATGGGTTTCGGATGTGGACCTGGATGCTTCGCATCCCCACTTCACTCCTCTTTGAAGGTCGGATGCGGACCTGGATGCTATGGCAGCATTTCACTGCCAGCCTCTCTTTCGGACGCGGCCTCGGATGCTTCGCATCCATAGGCTCCTCCCCCAGCCTTTGGTAATTTGGTCATAACTTCTTGTAGGAATGTCCAAATGACAAACGGTTTGAAGCGATAGAAACTAGACTTGAAGATATTTCATCGTATAGGTTTTACATCACATAACAAATTATATATATGTAGATATATGCATCCAAAATTTGGTCTTGTGCGTACTCATTTGGAACTTTAGTCTATCATGAAATTTCTAACTTGACTTAGATTTAGGGCTCTCCTTAGACCCCACATCACTTATAATATGCCTCGTACACTTATTATCATATTTAATTGATATCCATCGAATGAATGGTCCTCATTTGCATAAAAAATAATATAATTAGCGCACATTAACTTTCTTAATAACGCTTAAGTACTTCGAAATTTTTCGGATTTCGGAGTGCTACATTCTCCCCCACTTAAGGATATTCGTCCTCGAATGTTTTACAAGTCACTTCTAAGAATAGAGTTACCATCCTTTTACCTCCAACCATTATGCATAGGCACTTATGACTACATGGGTCTTACACTTTCTTTCTAAAATCTCAACTTACTTACGACTCTCAAAATTTGGCTATATTTACAAATTCTTAAATGTTTCGGTAGAGTTTTTCCTCTAACTAGGACTATCCAAAAACATTAACCTATCCAAAATAAGCCCCCATACGGGCACCAAAAACAATATAGCTCAACAACTAGAATTATAGAACATGATGAACTCTTTAGGCCCCACACGACCTTACATATACCATAAGTGCATAAAATATATACTTTTATACTTTGAGTATTTACATACCTGCATACTGCTGAATATTAATCATAGCCACTCGACATAGTACCCATATCACTACTGAACATATCTGCAGTCCTTCATCTTGAAGACGTCAACTTGTACCTGAAAAGTATTTTCAAGTAAACTAAAATCTCTCTATGATCGGAACTTTTACAAATTTCATAATGTTGAATGGCACATTTCCATGCTGCCTAAATTCTCAACTTCCTCGAAGCTATGGCTCATGTTTGCTGAGAGCAAAATTATATTACCCACTTGGTACCTGTAAACTTATCCATTCCGACTCATAGTCTCGAAATTTTCTTATAACCAATACTTTCAAATTAGTCTGTTGCCCTTTTTGAGTCTTATCTCCAGGAAAAGTTTTTCCACTTAAGACTTTTAATATTCTCTAATTATCAAAACTATTTTGGAATGTTCTTTTATTACTTCCAAAAATTAGTAAGATATTTGTCTCAGATTTATCCATCATATGATAATTTCATACCCCCACTTTCGCTCATACCTTTAGAGCTCATGTTAGATTCATAATTTGATAACTATTGTTACCAACAAGTTTGCTCTAAAAATAATTCAACTCACTTCTTTTGAGTTCATGACACTAGTTTGCCACCTACTCGCGGGCATCCATCTTCTAGTTTTATTTCTTAACTTTTACCAATTTCTTGACACCGTTGTGTATCTTGTGATATTTTTCTACCAAAAAATTGAGATTGCATTTATTTACATGCACACCATAGACATGCTACCGTATCCCATAAACTTTCAACAGTCAAGAGTCATCGTTACCACGATGGTACTTGCACCCTTTTAATATTAGTGCTCTTCTTTGAATCGGTGCTTTTTACTGACATACTTTATTTTTGTATAGAAGTCTCTTCTTATTTAAGAATAAGCATTGCATTACCACTTTCTATTTTATTCCGTGCAAAGTGTGCATATATTAACTTTTTGGTCATGGAAATTTTGATATCGGGGTTGGAAACCAATTCCAGAAGTTGGAGTAGGTTCGTAGTGTTGAATATGACTTGTGTGCAAAATTTAGGGTCAATCGGACGTGGTTTGGTTGGTTTCGGCATCGGTTGTCGGATTTGAAAGTTTCAAGTTCTTAAAGTTTGAATCGGAGGATGATTTGTGATTTTAGCATTGTTTGATGTGATTTGTGGGTTCGACTAAGTTCGTATGGTGTTTTAGGACTTGTTGGTATATTTGATTGAGAACCCGGGGGCCTCGGGTGTGTTTCGGATGCTCAACGGGTCATTTTTGGACTTAGAGAAGTAGCAGATTTTTCTAGTTTTTGTTGCAGAAGTTTGTTCTTCGCTTTCGCGAAGAAGAGCTCGCGTTCGCGAAAGTGTGGATAGTGGAAGCATCACAAACGCGAGGAGTAGGACGCGTTCGCGAAGAGTGTTTTCTGAGTGTGAGGTTTTGTTCTTCGCGTTCGTGAAGGGGAGGACGGGAACGCGAAAGTATGGTCTGTGTGTGCATCGCGAACGCATGAGTGGTGTTGCGTTTGTGAAGAGGAGTGAAGCTATTGGGGACCCCAGGTCCTTGTTCTACGTGTTCGCGAGGTAGTGGTCGCGTTCACGAAGGTCTGAGCTGGTAAATCTTCACATTAGAGAAGCCGTGGTTGCGTTCGCAAAGGGTTAAATTTGTGGGCTGTCGAGTTGTACTTCGCGAACGCGAGGGACCTATCGCGTTCGCGAAGAAGAGAGGTCTGGACAGAAAGTTTAAGTTCAGAAATCCATTTTTAATGATTTGGATCTCGGATTGAGCCGTTTGTTGGGAGATTTTCAGAGAAAACAATGGGGTAAGTGTTCTTAACTCAATATTGGTTAAATTACCTGAATCCATGGTTGTTTGTATCATTTAATTGGTGAATTAAGTTGGAAAAGTTTGAAAACCCTCTTGGATTAATTTGAGGATTTGACTGCCGAATTGTTATCGGAATTTAGTAATTTTGGTATGGTTAGACTCGTGGTGGAATGGGCATTCCTATTTTGTAACTTTTACCCGATTCTGAGACGTGGGTCCCACTGGCAATTTTTGAGTTAATTTCGAAATTTTTGTTAAAGTATTGATTTCATTAATTAGATGTGTCTATTTTGGTTGTATTTATGATATGCAATTGCTTTTGGCTAGATTTGGTCCATTCGAAGACGAATATTCGTGGGAAAGGCATTGCGACCGATTGATTGAGCTTGGTTCGAGGTAGGTGGCTTGCCTAACTTCGTGTGGGGAAAATCCCCTTAACATTTGGAACTATTGTGTATGTGAGCGCCGTGTACGTGAGGTGACGAGTACGTACACGGGCTAGTCGTGGAAAACCCAATTTTTCTTACTGAGTAGCAACATGTTTTCCTGTTACTTTGAGTTATACCATTTTAATGAGTACTAATCTATTTTCATTCTTAATTGAGTTATTCCAATATGTGTAGCTATCATGTTTAATCTAATACAACATGTCTATGTGCCTTAATTGTTTATGTGAATTATGTGCAACATGCTTAATGAATTTCCTGCTTCTTCCCTGACTGGTACCTAGTCTAAATTGTAAGAATTTTGTGATGTTGTTGTATTTCTATCGTTCGCGCTGCATATTTACTTTGGGACTATGGAACGGTATTCCGGGAGATCCCCCTGTACTGCATATTTACTTTGGGACTACGGAACGGTATTCCGGGAGATCCTCTTGTACTGCATATTTACTTTGGGACTACGGAACGGTATTCCGGGAGATCCCCCTGCACATTTACGTTTGGGACTACGAGATGGTATCTCGGGAGATCCCATGTTGTGATTTCTGTGTACTGAGCTGTTACCTTCTATGATTTCATTGTTGTTAAATTTCAGCCTTTGTTTTATTGCGGTATTACACTCTGTATTATTTTTATTATATATTTTCCAGTAGGGCCCTGACTTGACCTCGTCACTACTCGACCGAGGTTAGGCTTGGCACTTACTGGGTACCGATTGTGGTGTACTCATGCTACTCTCTGCATATGTTTTTCATGTGCAGATCCAGGTGCACCTTATCAGTCGCACTATCAGTGAACCGGGACAGCTTTGGAGACTTCAAGGTATATCTGTCGCGTCCGCAGACCTCTGAGTCCCCTTCTACCCTTTCTCATGTCCATTATCTTTTGTATTTTCCTTGTTAGATTCTGATATATAGAGACACTGGATTTTTCCTTTTGTAGTTTGTGATTCACGATGTTTCTGGGTTTTGGGATTACTGTGTATTTTGAACAGTTAGTTGTTTAATTCATGTTTTCATTTCATTATTCCGCAAATGTTAGGCTTACCTAGTCATAGAGACTAGGTGTCGTCACGACGTCATATGGAGGGGAAATTGGGTCGTGACAAGTTGGTATCAAATCCCTAGGTTCATAGGTGTCGTGAGTCATAAACCGGTTTAGTAGAGTCTCACGGATCGGTACGGAGACGTCTGTACTTATCTTCGGGAGGCTATGGAAGTATTAGGAAAATTTCACTACTTTGATTCCTTGTCGTGCAAAAGTTATTGACTTCAAAAATTCTAAACTTCTGTATTCTATTCTCTCACAGATGATGAGGACACGTACAAGCAGATCTCATGACTAGGCACCCGCGCCCCCTGCTAGAGACGCGAGAGGTCGGGGCTGGGGTAAAGGCCGAGGACGTCCACGTAGTGCAGCCAGAGCACCCGCACGAGCTGCTACAGAGGAGCCCCTAGTAGCTCCAGCTGGGGGGCAGACACCTGAGGCACATGTTCCTGCACCAGCCCTCCATTAGACTCTAGCCCAATTTCTGAGCATGTTCAGTACCTTAGCTCAGGCTGGTTTGATTCCACTTGCTCCTGCCATATCTCTCCTACCATATCTCAAGCCGGGGGAGGAGCACAGACTCCGGTCGTCGGTACTCCAGAGCAGCGGGTTCAGGTCGACCAGGCTCCAGAGGTTGTACCAATGCAGTCGGTAGCTCCAGCTCAGCCCGAGGTTAGGGCAGCAACTTCTGAGGTGGAGCAGCTTAGACTTGAGAGGTACAAGAAGTACCAGCCACCTACCTTCAGTGGATTGGCTACAGATGATGCTCAGGGTTTTCTGGAGGAGTGTCATCGTATTCTCCGTACTATGGGCGTAGCGGAGATGAGCGAGGTTTATTTTACTATATTCCAGCTTACTACATATCAGTGGTGGCGTGCTTATGAGTTGAGTAGTCCGGCTGAGGCAGATTCACTTACATGGACTCAGTTCTCGGACATGTTTTTGAGAGAGTATGTCCCTTAGAGCCTCAGGGACTCATGGCGCACAGAGTTTGAGCAGCTGTGCCAGGGTGCTATGACTGTGTCAGAGTATGCAGTCCGCTTAAGTAATTTGGCCCGATATGCACCGGCCTTGGTTGCCACAGTTCGAGAGAGGGTTCGATGATTTATTGAGGGACTTTACCCCAGTATCAGGATTAGTATGGCCAGGGAGTTGGAGATGGATATTTCTTATCAGCAGGTTATGAGTATCGCCAGGAGATTGGAGGGCATGCTTGCCCGGGATAGAGAGGAGAGGGAGGCCAAGAGGTCTCGATAGACTGGTTCTTATTCTAGTGCTCGTGTCCCAGCAGCTCGCCATAGTAGGGGTTAGGTGAGCCACCCCATTCATTCAACTCTTCCAGCTGCCAATGGTGTTCCAGTTCCTTCTAGACCCCAGGAGCCTTATTATGCACCGCCAGTATTTAGTGTGCCTCCTGCATGGGGTGTTCCTAGCGGCCAGTCCAGCAGACCTGGCTCGCAGCCACGCCCTCCCACAACTTGTTTTGAGTGTGGCGACACTCGCCACATAGTGAAGGATTGCTCCAGGATTATGAGGGGTGCACCTCCACAGACTTTTTAGCCACAACGTGCTCCACCGAATCCTCAGGCTATGATTACAGCACCAGCTGCCACCCCACCTGCTCAACCAGCTTGAGGAGGAGGTCAGGGAGGTAGAGGTCGCTCTAGGGGGGGAGGCTAGGCCAGATATTGTGCACTTCCTGCTCCTACAGAGGCAGTTGCTTCTGATTCTGTCATTATAGGTATTGTTCCGATCTGTCATAGAGATGTGTCAATATTATTTGGCCCAGGCTCTACATATTTTTATGTGTCCTCTTATTTTGCTCCGTATTTGGGCGTATCTCGAGATTCTTTGAGTTCCCGTATTTATGTATCCACACATGTGGGAGATTCTCTTGTTGTGGACCGTGTGTATTGGTCGTGTTTGATTGCTCTTAGTGGTTTTGAGACCAGAGCCGATTTATTATTTCTCAGCATGGTGGACTTTGATATTATTTTGGGCATGGACTGGTTGTCGCCCCATTATGCTATTCTTGATTGTCACGCTAAAACCATGACGCTGGCTATGCCAGGTTTATCGTGATTAGAGTGGAGAGGTACCTTAGAGTATACTCCCAGCAGAGTTATTTTTTTTCTTAAAGCTCAGCGAATGGTTGAGAAGGGGTGTGACGCATATCTAGCTTATGTGAAAGATGTTAGTATTGATGCCCCTACAGTTGAGTCAGTTCCAGTAGTGAGGGACTTTCCATATGTGTTTCTAGCTGATCTTTTGGGCATGCCGTCCGACAAAGATATTGATTTTGGCATTGATTTGTTGTCGGGTACTCAGCCCATCTGTATTCCTCCATATCGTATGGCTCCTCCTGAATTGAAGGAGTTGAAAGAGCAGTTACAAGAATTGCTTGATAAAGGCTTCATTCGGCCCAATGTGTCACCTTGGGGTGCTCCTGTCTTATTTGTGAAGAAGAAGTATGATTCTATGCGGATGTGTATTGATTACCGCAAGTTGAACAAAGTCATAGTGAAGAACAGGTATCCATTACCTCGTATTGATGACTTATTTGATCAGTTATAGGGTGCCAGAGTGTTTTCCAAGATTGACTTACGTTCAGGTTATCATCAGTTGAAGATTTGGGAGCCAGATATCCCGAAGACTGCCTTCAAGACTCGGTATGGTCATTACGAGATCCTTGTGATGTCTTTTGGGTTAACGAACGCCCCAACAACATTCATGCACTTGATGCACATTGTGTTCCGTCCTTATCTTGACTCATTCGTCATCATGTTTATTGACGACATTCTGATATACTCCCGGAGTAGGGAAGATCATGAGCAGCACCTGAGGATAGCATTTTAGACTTTGAGAGGAAAGAAGTTATATGCAAAATTTTCAAAGTGTGAGTTTTGGCTAGACTGAGTGGCATTCTTGGGTCATATAGTATCGAGTGAGGGGATCCAGGTGGATTCGAAAAAGATTGAAGCAGTGCAGAATTGGCCCAGACCATCCTCAGCTATAGAGATCCGGAGTTTTCTTGGTTTGGCGGGGTATTACCGCCGATTTGTAGAGTGTTTCTCATCTATTGCAGCACCTATGACCAGGTTGACCTAGAAGGGTGCTCCGTTCAGGTGGACAGAGGAGTGTGAGGATAGCTTTCAGAAGCTCAAGACAGCTTTGACTACAACCCTAGTATTGGTATTGCCTTCAGGTTCAGGGTCTTATACAGTTTATTGTGATGCATCGTGAGTTGGCCTAGACGCGGTGTTGATGTAGGACCGTAGGGTGATTGCCTACGCGTCCAGACAACTGAAGGTGCATGAAAAGAACTATCATGTCCACGACCTTGAGCTAGAATCTATTATTTATGCCTTGAAGATTTGGAGGCATTATTTGTATGGAGTTCCTTATGAGATTTACACTGATCACCGGAGTTTGCAGTACTTGTTCAGGCAGAAGGACCTTAATTTGCGTCAGTGGAGGTGGTTGGAGCTACTTAAAAACTATGATATCACTATATTGTACCACCCGGGGAAGGCCAATGTAGTGGTCGACGCCTTAAGTCGCCGAGTAGAGAGTTTGGGGAGTTTGGCATATCTTCCGGCAGCCGAGAGGCCCTTAGCCTTGGATGTTCAGACCTTAGCCAGCCAGTTCGTGAGATTGGATATTTTAGAGCCTAGACGGGTATTAGCTTGTGTGGTTACTCGGTCTTCTCTTTATGATCGTATCAGGGAGCGCCAGTATGATGGTCCTCATCTTCTAGTTCTTCAGGACAGGGTTCGACGAGTTGATGCCAGAGATGTGACTATTGGTGATGACTGTGTGATGAGGATGCAGGGCCAGATCTATGTGCCCAATGTAGATGGGCTTCGGGATTTGATTCTCGAGGAGGCCCACCGCTCGCGGTACTCCATTCATCCCGGTGCCGCGAAGATGCTCCAGGATTTAAGACATCACTATTGGTGGAGAAGAATGAAAATTGATATAGTTGGGTTTGTGGCCAAGTGTCTCAACTGTCAGCAAGTTAAATATGAGCATCAAAGACCGGGTGGATTACTTCAGAGGTTAGATATCCCAGAATGGAAGTGGGAGCGGATCACCATGGACTTTGTAGTTGGACTTCCACGGACTTTGAGAAAGTTCGATGCTATTTGGGTAATCGTGGATCGGCTGACCAAGTCAGCTCATTTTATTCTAGTGCTGACCACATATTCTTCTGAGAGGTTGGCTTAGATTTATATCAGAGAGATTGTCCGCCTCCATGGTATTCCAGTATCCATCATTTTAGACAGAGGTACACAGTTCACATCACGGTTTTGGAGAGCAGTACAGTAGGAGTTGGGTACTAGGGTGGAGCTAAGCACAACCTTTCACCCTCAGACGGACGGGCAGTCCGAGCGCACGATTCAGATTCTTGAGGATATGCTCCATGCCTGTGGGATGGAGTTCGGAAGGTAATGGGACCAATACTTGCCACTTGCGGAGTTTGCTTACAATAACAGTTATCAGTCAAGCATTCAGATGGCACCGTATGAGGCTCTGTATGGTAGGCGGTGTCGGTCCCCAGTGGGTTGGTTCGAACCCGGCGAGGCCAGATTATTGGGTATAGACTTGGTTCAGGATGCCTTGGAAAAAGTGAAGGTGATTCAGGATAGAATTCGCACAACCCAGTCCAAACAGAAGAGTTATGTGGACCGGAAGGTTCGCGATGTGGCATTCATGGTTGGAGAGCGAGTCTTGCTCCGGGTTTCACTTATGAAGGGCATTATGAGGTTTGGAAAGAAGGGCAAGCTAAGCCCAAGGTTCATTGGTCCATTTGAGGTGTTGCGTTGAGTTGGGGAGGTTGCTTATGAGCTTGCCTTGCCTCCCAGTCTAGCAGGAGTTCATCCGGTATTCCATGTTTCTATGCTCCGAAAGTATCACGGCAATCCGTCCCATGTGTTGGATTTCAGCTCAGTTCAATTGGACAAGGATCTATCCTATGTTGAGGAGCTAGTGGCTATTTTAGACAGGCAGGTCAGAAAGCTAAGGTCAAAGAATATTGCTTCCGTGAAGGTTCATTGGAGGGGACAGCCGGTCGAGGAGGCGACTTGGAAGATCGAGCAGGATATGCACAACCGTTATCCTCATCTTTTTACCACTTCAGGTATGTCTTTATGCTCGGTCGAGGACGAACGATTGTTTTAAGAGGGGGAGGATGTAATGACCCGGCCAGTCATTTTAAGAGTTAGAGCCCCGAACACCTATTAACTGTTTTCCCCATATCTATTTCTGCTATTGTGACTTGCTAGGATGATTGGTTTTGAGTTTCGGAGTGTTTTGGGACACTTAGTCCCTAAATGAGAGCTTAAGTCTTAGAATTTGGACCGTAGTCGGAACTGTGAGAATACGGTTCCAGAATGGAATTCCGTCAATTTTGTTAGCTCTGTTGGGTGATTTTGGGCTTAGGGGCGTGCCCGGAATGTGTTTTGGGGGCCCATAGCTCATTTAGGCTTGAAATGGCGAAAGTTAAAATTTTGGAGTTTAAAACTGGCAGTGGAAATTTTGATATCGGGGTCGGAATCTGATTACGATAGTTGGAGTAGGTCCGTAGTGTTGAATATGACTTGTGTGCAAAATTTGGGGTCAATCGGACGTGGTTTGGTTGGTTTCGGCATCAGTTGTCGAATTTGAACGTTTCAAGTTCTTTAAGTTTGAATCGGAGGATGATTTGTGATTTTAGCATTGTTTGATGTGATTTGTAGGTTTGACTAAGTTCGTATGGTGTTTTAGGACTTATTGGTATGTTTGGTTGAGATCCCGGGGGCCTCGGGTGTGTTTCGAATGCTCAACGGGTTATTTTTGGACTTAGAGAAGTAGCAGATTTTTCTGGTTTTTGTTGCAGAAGTTTGTTCTTCGCATTCACGAAGAAGAGCTTGCATTCGCGATAGTATGGATAGTGGAAGCATCGCGAATGCGAGGAGTAGGACGTATTCGCGAAGAGTGTTTTCTGAGTGTGAGGTTTTGTTCTTCGCATTCGCGAAGGGGAGGACGCGAACGCGAAAGTATGGTCTGTGTGTGCATCGCGAACGCGTGAGTGGTGTCGCGTTCGTTAGGAGGAGTGAGGCTATTGGGGACCCCATGTCTTTGTTCTACGCGTTCGTGAGGTGGTGGTCTCGTTCGCGAAGGTCTTAGCTGGTAAATCTTCGCATTCGCGAAGCCGTGGTCGCATTCACGAAAGATTAAATTTGTGGGCAAACGAATTGTGCTTCGCGAACGCGAGGGACCTGTCGCGTTCGCGAAGAAGAGAGGTCTGGACAGAAAGTTTAAGTTCAGAAAATGGGACTTCCATTTTTAACAATTTGGAGCTCGGATTGAGGCATTTGTTGGGAGATTTTCAGAGGAAACAACGGGGTAAGTGTTCTTAACTCAATATTGGTTAAATTACCCGAATCCATGGTTGTTTTTATCATTTAATTGGTGAATTAAGTTGGAAAAGTTTGAAAACCCTATTGGATAAATTTGAGGATTTTAGGGCCGAATTGTAATCAGAATTTAGTAATTTTGGAATGGTTAGACTCATGGTGGAATGGGCGTTCCTATTTTGTAACTTTTACCCGATTCCGAGCGTGCAAGTTTTGAGTTAATTTTGGAATTTTTTGTTAAAGTGTTGATTTCATTGATTAGATGAGTCTATTTTGGTTGTATTTATGATATGTAATTGCTTTTGGCTAGATTTGTGCCATTTGAAGGCGGATATTCGTGGGAAAGGCATTGTGACCGATTGATTGAGCTTGGTTCGAGGTAAGTGGCTTGCCTAACTTCGTGTGGGGGAAATTCCCTTAAGATTTGGAACTATTGTGATATGTGAGCGCCGTGTACGTGAGGTGACGAGTACGTACACGGCTAGTTGCTGTAAAACCCGATTTTCTTACTGAGCAGCAACATGTTTTCCTGTTATTTTGAGTTATACCATTTTAATGAGTACTAATCTATTTTCATTATTAATTGAGTTATTCCAATATGTGTAGCTATCATGTTTAGTCTAATACAACATGTCTACGTGTCTTAATTATTTATGTGAATTATGTGCAGCATGCTTAATGAATTTCCTGCTTCTTCCCTGACTGGTACTTAGTTTAAATTGTAAAACTTTCGTGATGTAGTTGTATTTTTATCATTCGCGCTGCATATTTACTTTGGGACTACGGAACGGTATTCCGGGAGATCCCCTTGTACTGCATATTTACTTTGGGACTACGGAACGGTATTCCGAGAGATCCTTCTGTACTGCATATTTACTTTGGGACTACGGAACGGTATTCTGGGAGATCCCCCCTTGTCTTGCATATTTACTTTGGGACTACGGAACTGTATTCCGGGAGATCCCCCTGCACATTTACGTTTGGGACTACCGGGCGGTATCTCGGGAGATCCCCTGTTGTGATTTCTGTGTACTGAGCTGTTACCTTCTATGATTTCATTGTTGTTAAATTTCAGCCTTTATTTTATTGCGGTATTACACTCTGTATTGTTTTTAATATATATTTACCAGTAGGGCCCTGACCTGACCTCGTCACTACTCGACCGAGGTTAGGCTTGGCACTTACTGGGTACCGATTGTGGTGTACTCATGCTACTCTCTGCATATATTTTTCATGTGCAGATCCAGGTGCACCTTATAAGCCACACTATCAGTGAGTCGGGATAGCTTTGGAGACTTCAAGGTATATCTGTCGCGTCCGCAGACCTCAAAGTCCCCTTCTACCCTTTCTCATGTCCATTATCTTCTGTAATTTCCTTGTTAGATTCTGATGTATAGAGACACTAGATTTTTCCTTCTGTAGTTTGTGATTCACGATGTTTCCGGGTTTTGGGATTACTGTGTATTTTGAACAGTTAGTTGTTTAATTCATGTTTTCATTTCATTATTCTGCAAATATTAGGCTTACCTAGTCATAGAGACTAGGTTCCGTCACGACGTCATACAGAGGGGAAATTGGGTCGTGACGTGCGGGCTCCCCCAATTATAAATCTATATTTTACCGCTTCAATCTTTCATTGTACATTGTCTTTTGTTTCTTCATTATATCGATATGCTCATTATTCTGACAATATGATATATTGTTTATACTCGTAGGAACTTTCTTTTTACATTTTCGTATCCAAGTATCACGTCGCTACTAGCTGCAACATATATTGCTAAAGGCCATTATTTTCTGCCCTTGTGACATCTTTATATCTAGCACTCCACTCTTTCATGTTCACTCTACCGTTGAAATATCTTCTAATATTTCACCCTTCAATCCATGCTCTAATATAATTCTAGCAAGTACGACTACCTTGCGCCTCTTATCTCATGCTTAAATATGCTGAACAAGTGTGACTCCCTTAGGCTAAATCCACGTATCATTATATAACTTTTCGCAACATATATCATCTTCACAATGCTACATGTTAGAATTACACATCCTATCTTTATGCCACCATCATGTTCTCAAGCCGCATATATATATATATATGAGATTCCGTAGTATATATCTCTGAAATTATATTTCTTGCTCTTAAGTCCTTTCATGAAACTTTATTTTGATGGTATCCCACAGAGTAAGCTAATACTTATGATAAAGATGGAATGCATGTAGGGTCTTATTACCTCATGTCTTCATTACAATGTGAACTCTTTTGGTCGTAGCTAATACCACATATTTATATCAACACGTTTCATACGATAAATATATACTTGCATGTTTTCCCATTATTCATGGTATTGTTAACCTCGTCCATACACATTCATGTAGGGATTTATGACACATTATCATGTAGTCTTAGAATTCTTGTAACTTCTCAATCTCCAAATCCATACCATTACTATTTTCAATCATTGTTTTGAGCCGTACGTCGTACACCTTATATGTGTAACTTTCCAAAAACCTTAACTTAACCAATGAGCCATTTCTATATGTATTCTTCTTGAATTATAAGAATCCGTTCACTCACAAGTTAACTGCTCTTTCAATATCGGGCACATATAGAGTTGCTTTGAGATCATTCTTGGAAATTCTAAAAACAATTTATCATTTCAACATAACAAAATAAGACATACCTCGACTAGAAAAACTCAAGAGTATCATTCCACGTCATTTTCTTTTTCTTCTCTAACAACCTATATTATTTCTTATACCCTCCAAGATTATGCCTTTTGCGCATCTCATGCCTTAATATTTTCACGCTTAACCATTTAAGTTCACATACTTTATCCTCGCATACCTTGGTATGCATAATTAGAGATTGACTTTTATTTGTATCACATTCATCATCTGGAGGAACTCAAGGTTGTCATCCCCATCTTTTACATATGGCATGCTTCGTCTATCCTTAACTCGTACTTACACGTGGCACTTCATTTCTTATGTGTCACTTATATTACGTATGACACAATCATGACGATAGCCTATCATGCTCAGAGGAAACTCGGTGTCTAGTATAAATAAGGTTCACGTCCCTCATCGTGTAACATTCCCTTTTCGAATGATCAAGAAAGTATTTTTCTTTTTCTTTTGGGAATGTGTCTTTGATCATTATTGACATTGTCTTAACTATGCCAAACTTCTTATGAGTCATACTATGTTTACCACAAACTTGACTGATTCACATTCACTTATCAATTAGATCCATATCACCTCTTTATATCTTGTCATGATAATTTAAGATGCAACATCTTCATTTACAATATTTTTTTTGTACCTTTACTAAACTCGTTAATGGTGATTACCATAGTAAACATTCCCTCCAACATCTTGAGCAATGATCTTGAATTGAAATCTAGGGCCTAACATATGTTCCCTTATTCGCATCCTTTTGTAAAATTCTTCATAAGTCAGGACACCATCCTGACAATACTAGTTGACATCATCACCTTATTCTCTTCCATGATTTTTCAGTATTCGACTGATAATTCTTATTCACCAAATTCATATATGTTGACTGTATCAGTCCCAATCTATTCTTAACTTATCCTTCCATTTTGAACAAATCTGAAACTTTCTGGCTACTAGCCCAAACATCTCGTATTATATCTTGAACATTGAGCTTCATTCTCGTCACTTCAATATCTTCCTCAACAAGAAATCAATACGATCGAGAATCAGTATTTTCATTTCAAGCATAAACGCACGATATAGAGTATGAAAATAGGAAACTCCCTAGATGTCAATGTAGCCTCCCCGTTATAAGTGTGGCCGGCAACACACCGAGAAGAGGGACTATACTTTACACGGCTCCATAGACTTCCTAGGACTCGACTTAGAACCTAGTGCTCTGATACCAAGTTTGTCACGACCCAAAACCATATGACCGACACCCGGCATACTACCCGACCCTAGCGAACCAAACCATGTGATGCACCCAAATCATATGCATGAAAACCAATTTAACTGCGGAAGCTCCTTGAAAATCATATACATTTTCAAGTTAAATGATAAAATATTTTCCAATTCAAAATCACACATGACGTCTTTCATGATAATAACCATGAGACTAAGTAAAATAAATATACTTTCATGTTTGTCGTGTGCAACCCCGTTATTACAACCTTTCACAACTATCTATGGAGCCTATATACCAAGAATAGAACCAACGGTTGGAGTAATTCCAAAAAAATAAAATAAGAAAGAACATGATAGCTACCACGAGATAAAAGTGGTACTTCATAATACCACGGAAAGAGAGTCATCCTAGCCTGACTGCATGCCACGAATCATACATCATCCTGATACATGTAAAGTAAGCAGAGCCCTGGAGGGGGGGCCCTAAGGGCTGAGTACACCACAACGGTACTCAATAAGTGTCATAAACTCTCTCTAACTTAAGTTCTTGGGATAGACTTTATAAAAACAATGCACCAATATTTGATATAAAATGATAAGAAATTTTATCAATGCATGACCCTTGTTATTTTAAATAACAACCAAGTGAAATATAATCCACAATATAAACTTTTAAAGCATTTACATCAATCCAAGATTTTGAAAAATATCATACAAAATCATTCCATTTGCTTTAAGTCATTGAAAGTACTTTCGGCTCCTTAAACCTAAACATAAGAAAATCATCCTTACCTTTCACTGGGAGTACTATACCATCACCGACACACGAAGGTCAATTACGTTATGTACCTAGCGGAGAGTATCATATACCCTACTTGCTCAGGTCATCTCATCGTAGTGCCGTACGAATCGACTCAACCATGCTAATAATAGTACAAAATAGTACCCTCTCGAGGGAGAGCACTCTATCATAGTCTATACCACAAAGTGGTCATCTACGCCTACACTGACACGTGTAGTTTCATGACAACGAATACGATATATCCGAAGTCAATCTCGGTGAACACAAGTAACTCCCAAAATATTTGATACTTCAAAAATAGATTTATAGCATAGTAGTTTCAAATGATCTATTTTTATCAACTCATAGCATTTATAGAAAATCTAAATCATTTGAACAAAAATTAAATAAACAACCTTTTACATGCTACAACCTTCAGCAATTTAACATTAATCTTTAAAAGATACCGCAAGTGCTATTTTGTTCGTCAATTTCCAAAAGAAGTACTTTCCATGAAAACTTATCTTTAGCACTCAAATATGTATACTCTTGTCAATATGTAAGTTTTGATAAAAACTTATAACATTTACCTTGAGTGTCATTCTGCCAACAAGGTTTAAAATAAAATTTTATAAAACGACATGACACTACATATGCAACATAATGTTCTAGTACATGGAGACATCCATACTTGTTTGTCCCCACAAGCACGAAAGCACATTTGCAAACAACTTAAATATTAACTCGAAATATGCTTTTAGAGAAAGTCCCTCAAGAAGAGTAAGCTTTAATCAACTTACCTTGCTTTCGCTTTATTAACATTCACAAGCTTTCAATCCTCCTCCATCACTCCAATGTTGATTAAAATGCTCAACATCACCAACAAGTCGATATCTACAATTAGATATCCTAATTACATCAAAATATAACCTAAAATATTGATCAACATCCATATATGGCTCACAAGTTGGCTACAAGTCTCCAACAACTCAAATCGCCAAATAGTTTTACATGCTAGACCATTCAACTTCATTCTTATGTTTTAATACCCATTCAGAGTCATTAATGATACTACATAAATTTTCCATTGCCACCAAGTTACTATTCACCGTCTTCCATAATCAACACTTGCAAAATATACAGTTAGGGTGATTACTTAGTTGATCACTTCCATCTTTTGCTAACAAATAATTCTATAGGTTCATTGTATTCATAAATTTCATCGTCAAGATTACCATTCATCTTCTCTCTTATTTTCTCAAAAGTACTATTCATGCCATTAACTAGAGTTTTATAATCCAATCTTTCAACCATTAAAACTTATAACAAATGCTTCAAATACTTCTAACTACTCATAATAAACGAGTTTGAAGCATTAGAATTACCTCTAGTAGATAAATCTTGAAAAATTACAACTTTGGTGATTTTTGTATTCTTGAGGATTTGATGAAAAAATCTAGTATTTGGATGTACGAATGATGTTAGAACTCATGTATATTGAGTAATAATCAACCCAAAATATTATTAACAACTTACCTTGGTTGATTGTACTTGATTTGAGCTCAAAATTGCCCCTTCAACTCAAGAACCCTAACCCCCAAATACTCAAAATACTCTCCTCCCCCGACATTGTATTTATAGGCCCAAATTTCTGGGTTTCGGATGCGGACCTGGACGCTATGGCAGCACTTCACTGCCAGCCTCTCTTTCGGATGCGGCCTCGTATGCTTCGCATCTGGAGACTCCTCCACTAGCCAAAAGCAATTTCATATTATAAATATAACTATAAGAAACTAATCTAATTAATGAAATCAAGACTTAACAAAAAATTAGAAAATCGCCCAAAAAGTCGACCCAGACCCACATCACGGAATCGGGTAAAAGTCACAAAAATCTGAAATCCCGCTCAACCACGAGTCCAACTATACCAAAATTAGTCAAATCCGGCCACAACTCGACCTTCAAATCCTCAAGTTATAGTTTATGAAGTTTCTACATTTTTTCCCAAATTTCTATCTCAAAGTACTAATTAAATGGTGAAAACAATGATATATTCATGTATATTAACTAAATCCAATTTAGAATCACTTACCCCGATGAATTTCTTGAAAAACCCACGAATAATTGCCTCAAACCGAGCTCCCAGAGTCCAAATGTGAAAAACTACTCCAACCCTTGTTTATATAGTACACAATCTGACCTCCCATTTTTCTGACCGCACATTTTCTTGTGCGGTCCCACATCCCAGGTTCTGCGGCCGCAATTTCAAATTGTGTGGCCTCAATTCAACGGTGACTGCACTAGTAGGCTTTAGTAAATTGACCATAACTTTCTATACAAATATCCAAATTCAAAGAGCTACAACTTTGAGTTTTGGATTATCTTTAAATTCCTTATAGATTAAAAGATATAAGCTTCTGAAGTTAGGCCATTGAACCTGCATATTTTTCTAAGGTCCACACTTTTACTCTGCGGTCCACAATTTTCCTCTAAGGTCCGCACTTTTCCTCTAAGGTCCGCACTTTTCCTCTAAGGTCCGCACCAGAACATCATCAGAGTGCCGAAATGCCCAAATTTGTTCAAAACTCACCCGAAACAAACCCGAGGCCCCCGGGACCTCAACCAAACATACAAACAAGTCTTAAAACATAACGTGGATCTGCTCGAGGACTCAAACCACATCAAACAACGTCGAAAGTATGAATCGCATCACAAATCGAACTCATGAATTTCCAAATCTTCCAACTTCCAAAACTCATGTCGAGACATATCAAATTAACTCGGAATGACATCAAATTTTGCATGAAAGTTCCAAATGACACAATAGAGCTAATCCAACTCTCGGGATCACATTCCGATCTATCACCAAAGTCAATACTCCGGTCAACTCTTACCACTTAAGCTTCCAAAACTACAAACCTTCTTCCAAATTGACTCTGAATCATCCGATAAAAGAACTCGGCCACACAAGCAAGTCATAACACATAATACGAAGCTTCTCGATACCTTAGGCTGCCGAATAGGGCGTTAATTCTCAAAATGACCAGCTTGGTCGTTACACAAAGCAACTTCCATGATAGAATCTCTTGGTAGGTAATTTGTACTTACAAAACAATGCCTACCAATCTGAGAAAAACATGTTGTTTACCCAGAAAATCGAATAACAATTGAATTTATACATGGTTTTAAGGATACATGATCTAATTTGATACAAAGCGAGAAATCAGATTTAATATGAAAGAATAAGTAGAAAAATAAATACAACCCATGCAGATTGAACAACTTAAGCCTCCCAAGGTTAGTTTCCTTCAAATTTAGAAATGATATTATTGAAGCCGCAATAATATGAAAAAAGCTGGAAAAAATAGTATCTTGTTCTCTTAAATATATTACAATGTGTCTAAAGACTTACTCCATTCCCTTTATATATATCGGGAGATGAAACCTTTCGACAATATGTTATATGAAATTATGTATACCGTTGGCTCCCTTTTTGACTTAATTCTATAATTTCCGCCATAATGATTGATCAGTGGCGAGAATCACGGATACTTATCGTGTGAGTTGGCAAAGCTTTTCTTCGAGATCATTAAAAGCAGGGCCGGTCGTGCCCTCGATAAGTTCGAGGGCAAATATAATGGTCTTGTTTGAACTTCGATCCTCGATATCGAGCTCAGTCACATCTGTAACTTCGATCTCTTATGCAGGTGTCGAGCCTTGACCTATTATTCCAGATGCCTCGATCAAGCATAGAGCTCGGTTCTACCCGTATACAGATAGTTCTCTCATTTTTCTGAGAGTAAGCAATTAAAAATGATATGAACCCTCGATCCTTACTTCGATAAATCATGACGTCGGGTACATGAAGTAGGTGATGTAAATAGTGGAAACGTCCCGTCAATCCGGTCTTCGAGGCATTAAATATATGTCAGTTGACGGTCGGCTACCTCGGGAGATGAGCCACCACTTGGGGAACCTATAAATATCCTTTAGTCCGTTTATTTAGAAATTTTACGCTCACATCCTTCTTGCGTTCTAAGAACTTCATCTTCTTCATCTTTTGATTTTTTCATTGCCAACCTCAAATCTTCCCCTTATCAACAATCTCTTTCCTTCATTTTTTGTAAAAATGGCAAAAACTTCAAAGTATGTTCCTCAAAAAGAAGCACCTTCTTCTTCAAAACCTTCTGAAAATGCTCCTCACGCTGCTCCTGACGAACCTCCTCTGAGATCATACATCCCTACTGGGTGCCCTACTATGGCTGATTTCAAGGTTGAGAACACGCCCATGGTACCGGGTCGATGCGAACCGGTCTCGAGGTACATATGTACGATCACAAACAACATCCTCGATAAGGTTAAAGAGGATTGCAACTAGGCAGGCAAACACATAGTGGTCCCTACCCCTGAAGAATCAATTACCACCTACGTGGGGGGTTTCTTAAGTATTTACACTTACCCTTTCACGTTAGGTCCTCTAGACCCGGTTATCATAGCCTTTTGCATAAGGTATGATGTTATGCTCGGGCAGATACATCCTATATTTTGGTGGATCGTTATTCTATTTCGATTCTTTGTGAGCAAGGTCGAGGGATTTCCATTCACCATCGACCATCTCATGCGCCTATATACCCCTCGACTTTACCGAGGAGGGTTAATTAAGCTTGCGTGCCGAGCCACCAAGACCTTGTTCTCAAGTATTGACTAGGATCGAGACTGGGGCTGGTTAGGTAGATTTGTTCGAGTGAGAACCTCAAACTTAATCCTGACTTCGGACATGTCGTTCCCTAAGAAATGGAACCTAAAACGTAAGTTTAGCTTTGCCTTCGGTATTCCTTTTATTGCTTTTTATTCCATTTGGTTTCTCATCGATGTTATGTGATACAGCTGTTGCCCAGATGCCCAACCCCGTTCCCGAACTGAAAGAGTGGGTCGAGGGCATTGTGACACAGAGACCTTATTCCGAATTCTTATGGCGTGAGCTCTTGAAGGGCCGATGGGAGGCTCATAATCATGGTAAGGATTTTTCCCTAATGATACATCTGATCTCATTTTTACATCATCAGTCTTTGATCCGTCATATTTTAATTTTGTAGGTTTAGGAAAGGACGTCGAGATGAGGCCTCCATCAACTGGTGATGATATACACGTCGATCCCCTTACTTTGAAATAGGGCAAAGAGAAGAGGTAAATAAAATCTCCGAGTCCCTCGGCCCCTAAAAGGAAAAGACCGAGGAAGCGACTTGCACAGAAACCTAAGAAAACTAGCGCCCGAGAACTTTCATTGTACTCACTCAATCAGTTGAGGGATGAGTCCTAGGAAGAAGAAAATTTTGAGTTAGTGGCCCACGTGAGAAGCGGCTTCGAAACACCTCGAGCCATGGAAGTCGTAGAAGAAACAGCGACTGAAGTCCCCAAGAGGGTTGAGACCAATTTGCCTCAATCCAGCGAAGTCGAAAAAGAAAACGTGATCGGTGTATCTCGGCCAGAATATAATGTCCCCAAGGAGGCGTTTGAGGTGATTGATCTTTCTGGGTCGCCTTCGTTTACCAATTCAATGATAAATAAGGCCCAGCCACTGAACGGTAACGTCGGCAAGGGGGCCCAATGAGCAATAGATTCTCTTCACCATTTCTTTGATGGCCTGGATTCTACCGCCTCAGAGAATGTTACCGGGTTGGGCGACTTACTGGTACCAAAAAAGACACCATCCCCGAAAGCCGGCAGGCCTTATTCAAGCCCTCGATTAGTGAACCAGTTCCCAGCTCCGAGTGTTAATCCTACTCGGAGGCGGGCAATTTACATGTCCATCCTGGAGGATGCCCGAGTTCTTTCTGCCTCGGTGGGGATTGCCAGTTATCTTCGGTGCTTGGTGACCGAAGATGATCAAATAAAAATGAACGAGGTGGAGGCACTCTGCCTCTTCAACGAATCTCAACATGCATTAAATCAGGTAATTTCGAATGTCCCTTTATTATGTACTTAGCTTTAATCATGAATAATCGTAATATTTTTCCTTTGTGTTTGTAGGCCTCGGTGCTTCATCACGAGTCTTTTCATCGATACCAAGAGGATTCAAAACGTTTTGAGGCCGAGGCTCGGGATCTTGTCGAAAAGAGGGTTGCTTACAAGCTCCTTAATGAAAAATCCCAAGCCGAGCTGGAAGCGACTCGAAGTGAACATACTGAACTGGTTGAGCAGGTAAGGAGAGTTTTTGGAGTAAGTGATGATGAGTCAGACTCAGTAGCTAACAATCTGAACTCGCAGGTTCAGAATAAACTTGATGTGATCGAACAACTCCGAGGTGAGGTGGATGCAGTCAAAGTCGAGACCGAGGAATGGAAAAAAATATGGATCGCTTAACCTTGAAAAAAGAGATTGTCCGGACACAGTTTGCTTCCACTGAGGTTCAGCTTCAGGCTGCAAAGGAGAAGAACTTGGCGCAAGCCAAAATGATCGAGGGATTCTAATCTCAGCTGAGCTCGGCTATTTCTGGTCAAGAGAATCTGGCCAAGGAGCTCGAGGCTGCCAAGTCAGAAGTTATTATGGCCCGGAACGAAGCTGATAAGAAAGTTGCCCAGATCAAAGTTATTGTCAAGGCTATCCAGGAGTAGGCAAAAAACATGGTAAAACATGCAAGGTGGGAATCCCGAAGGGAGACCCTCGAGGGTGTCCATGCTCAGAATTTCGACATATTGACCGAAATTGAAAACGCCAAGACATGCGAAACCAATGCTCGGAAGTTAGCTTTTCCTGAGGAGGATTCCAAGGCATCTGAAGAGTCGGGTGAGTCCGGTGGTGAAGAAGAACCCATAGACGACGACGTATTCCTCGATGAGAATTAGGCCATTTTTTGTCATTTGTGCTCATTTGTTTGTTGAGGCCATTCGGCCTTTGTAAAAACATGCGTCGGGGCTATCCAGCCTTTGTAAATAAATTTTGATATATATGTATAAGGCTCTTTCCTTTCATCGTTTCTCAGATTTTTCCCTTGCTTTTTAATTTATCTTAACGATGATCGAAATACCTTAGCATGAAATAATTATCTCGAAATTGCCTTAGCCTTTTAACTCGGGTGATGCCAAATAAGCTTCGGGTGCTCGAGTTTATTAACTTGGAACGGCCTTAGCCGTTAAGCTAGGGGATGTGTCACGCCCCGAACCTAGGAGCGAGACAAGCACCCCGTGCCTCACCTAACCTGGCGTACCAAATTGCGACTAAGGGAATCTGAACACATAATGTCATACTTTGGCCATGGGGCCACCTTGCAAGACAATTTGCGAAGCAAAATATAAAACTGAATGGAAACTAGCACTAACTAAATATCAATATAAAGCTAGGCCGACAAGGCCGTCATAGCTACTACAGCTGACAAACCACCAATTTATACAAACCCAACATACTGCACTAACTAACAGGATATGCCTACAAGCCTCTACTGATAGATGTACTGTGATCGGAACAGGGCCCCGACCTACCCATAACATATATACAGATATACATAAGATGTACACAAAACTCTAGTCCTGGCAACTCCGAAAGACGTGGAGCTTACCGACCAGGCGGAACTCGGAAAACACCTACTGAGGAGGTCTACCCGTCTGTCTGTCTGAACCTGCACGCATGAAATGCAGCGCCCCCAAAAAAGGGACGTCAGTACGAAATAATGTATCGAGTATGTAAGGCAATAAAATAACTGAAATCTGAAACTGAACTGATAATATGATAACCGAAATTAACTGGGAGTCAAAGATGATCTGGAGATATACTTACCTGCTGATACTGACTCAACTCCTTCAATATAGTAAGTAAAATAATTGTACGGCCTTATAAGGCTCGGTATATATAACTGCTCTGCCATAGTAGGCTCGCTTATAGGCGCTCGGCCATACTAGGCTATGTATCTCGACCATGCTGGGCTCGCTCATAGGCCACAGTAGGCTCGGTATATAACTTTCCATCTGATCAGAGGTTGCCCAATAGGGGCCTGCCCATCGATTATAGCTCGATGGTAATGAAAATACTGTAATACTGTATATATAGGCTTGCTGCTCTCTTGACTGAAAGAAGACAATACCAAAATTGAATATAGAGTCTCGATAAGGAATAATATTGTAACTTATGAGACTAGAATAGTGTGAATAAATTCATGAATATGAACTTCTCTTTTGTCTCATTACTAACACATGTAGCTACGAGATCATGCCAAAATGAAGGAAGGCTTAGCCTTAACATACCTTATCACAATCTTTTCAATCACCAAGTTGAACTCACCTCTTCGCACCTTAATCTACAAGAATGATAATAATACTATCGTTAAGTTACGAAAGGTACAACTATCGCACAACGAACGACAAACCTATTTTGTATTAAAACGGGCAGCATCTCCCCTATAATATGCCCTTCCTCCAACTTCAAGATAACACCAACAATACAAGGACAGAACAATAACAACATATATACATCATTTTCCAGCCCTATATACACCATCAAATACTACAAAACAGCCCAACACACCCCAATCTCTTCGTACACAAAACGACCACCGTAGTAGTGTCAAACGACCCGAAAATGTTATGACGAACGACCAGCCAACCACCCTACATTTATATGGTGTTTATAAACCCCCTTCCTCCTCCAAAACTCCACAAAATAGTAATAAAACACGCAGCCCAACAGCAACACAAAACAGTCCACAAAACAGTCCGCTACAAGTGAATAACTCGAACTCACGGCTTCCGATCACCATCCCGTGAGTTCTTACAAGTATAGAACGACTTACCATGAATTTACAGAAGAAAAAATGGATGAAAGAGAGCAGTAAACTCACCTTATTTGTTGGATAACTCAGCTCCTATCTTGGTTCTTCAAACTCTAAGTTTTACCTCCAATTGGAACTTGAAAGGGAGAGAAAATCAATTAGGGTTTGTGGGAAATTTTTGGGAGGATTCTTTGCAGAGCTTATGTCTGGTTATTATGCTCTATTTTAAGTCTAATATATGAAGAAAATAGGCCCTTAAAAGGCCTCTTTGGACGACCCGAAATGGCCCATTTTTGGGCTTTCATTTAAGCAAGTAGGTGACACACCTACTTGTCACCTAGCAGCTTGCGCAGTATCGCAAAAATGCACATATCTCTCTACTCCGATGTCGTATTGACAAATGGTTTAATGCGTTGGAAAATAGACTCATAGATCTTTAATTTTATGTGTGGAACACACCATAACTCTAAGTATATTGGGAGAAAATTGCAGTTATATTTGACCCAAAGTTTCAGTAAAACTTATGAATGTAACTTGTGATGACTTTCATCGACTTTTGTTCCACAACTCGCTTGACTTAAAAACATAACACACGGATGTAATACGACTAATATAAATCATAACATAATCTCTTTATCATGTTAATCACCCTAGTCTCACCCCAAAGGTACATGTTATAACATTCCCAACTTGTCGACTTTCGATGAAACATTGTTTTATTTAATTGCTTTAGCTTCTGAACTGTCCAACCCTCTTTGTACTTGTTGTTCATGATCTTCAATATTTGTAACCTCAGAGGTAACATGATTAACTTACTTTATATACTTTTAAATATTATCTCATTTTTTTGTCCTACATTAGTTTACTTACGACGCATTTTTACATACGAAAATATAGGGTGTAACATTCACTCCCCCTTGGGAACATTCGTCCTCGAATGTTTACTCTTGGAGACTTTGGAAACTTTTTCCAGAGTATCCTTCGTACACTAGGTTAAAACCAACCTGCACGTAGCCAGAAACATACTATGCATGCCACACATGGCCAATCTTTATAAATAGCAGCAATTTGCCTCTGACATAATCCTGTCTCGTAGCCCTGCTACATCTGGAACACACAAACGACCCTTGTATCTGAGAACCCCATCTCCCTTGAGCTCTAACAATGGCTTCTTCTGCTGCGGAACTCGCTCTCTCAACTCGACCAACTCTGGGTGCTCGTACTGCCTTTCCTTGACTTCAGCTATGAGGGATGGTTTTGCAGTGTTTTGGATTACAACTCCACCGTCCTCAGAATCTACTAACCGAACCCCCAACGAAGCCAATTGATGAATATCTCTAGCTAATTGTCTTTTCTCGGGCTCTACATGTGCTAAGCTACCCATAGATCGGCGACTTAAGGCATCTGCTACAACATTAGCTTTCCCTGGATGGTAGAGAATGTTAACATCGTAATCTTTCAATAAGTCAAGCCATCGCCTCTGTCGCAAATTCAACTCTTTCTGCTTGAAAATATATTGTAGGCTTTTATGATCAGTAAATATATCAACATGAACACCATATAAATAATGCCGCCATATCTTAAGTGCATGGACAACCGCAGCTAACTCGAGGTCGTGGGTCGGATAATTCCTCTCGTGCTTCCTCAACTGCCTTGAAGCATATGCAATTACCTTCCCATGTTGCATCAGGACACATCCTAACCCGACACCTGATGCATCACAATACACGGCATAACCCTCTAGACCCTCTGGAAGTGTTAGAACTGGAGCTGAGGTCAACTTGTTCTTAAGCTCTTGGAAACTCCGCTCACAAGCCTCTGTCCATTGAAACTTAGTTTCTTTCTGTGTCAACTTCGTCAATGGTGCCGAAAGGGAAGAAAAACCCTCTACGAACCTCCGATAGTATCCTGCTAAGCCTAGAAAGCTACGAACCTCTGTCGGAGTGGTAGGTCTAGGCCAAGATTTCACGGCCTCAATCTTCTGAGTGTCCACCTTTATCCCTTCATCTGATACAATATGCCCCAAGAATGCTACAGACTTCAACCAGAACTCACATTTAGAAAACTTAGCATACAACTTACGATCACGGAGGGTTTGGAGTACCGCTCGCAGGTGGTCCGCATGCTCATCCTCTGAACGGGAATAAACCAGAATATCATCAATAAATACTATCACGAACAGATCTAAAAATGGCCGGAATAGGCTATTCATCAAGTCCATAAATACAGCGGGTGCATTAGTCAACCCGAAGGACATGACAAGGTACTCGAAGTGGCCATATCGGGTCCTGAAGGCTGTCTTCGGAATATCTTTTTCCCGAACTCTGACCTGGTGGTACCCCGACCTCAAATCAATCTTGGAAAAGCATCTAGCTCCCTGCAACTGATCAAACAAGTCATCGATCCTTGGAAGTGGATACTTATTCTTAATAGTTACCTTGTTCAACTGCCTATAATCGATACACATCCTCAGCGAGCCGTCTTTCTTCCGCACAAATAGTACCGGTGCACCCCAAGGTGAGGTACTGGGCCTAATGTAACCTTTCTCCAGCAAATCTTTTAACTGCTCCTTCAACTCCTTCAATTCGGCAGGTGCCATTCTATACGGAGGGACGGATATTGGTTGAGTTCCTGGAAGCAAATCGATGCTAAAATCAATCTCTCGCTCTGGAGGAATACCTGGAAGCTCATCTGGAAACACATCTGCATACTCTTTGACTATGGGAATAGACTGAAGTGTAGGTATCTCAGCATCTGCATCTCTAACTCGCACAATATGATAAATGCACCCTTTTGCGATCATTTTCCTCGCCTTCAGATAGGAAATAAACCTACCTCTGGGTGTTGGTGTATTACCTACCCATTCAAGGACTGGCTCACCCGGAAAATGAAATTTGGCTACCTTTGCTCGGCAATCAACTGTGGCATAGCAAGCTGCCAACCAGTCCATGCCCATGATAGCATCAAAGTCCATCATCTCTAGCTCAACTAGGTCAGCTGAGGTCTGACGACTACAAATTGTCACCGTACAACCTCGGTAAACCCGTCTAGCAATAATCAATTCTCCGACCGGTGTAGATACCGCAAAAGGATCACTTAGTATTTCAGGCACTATACCAAACTTCCTCGCGACAAATGGGGTAATATACGATAAAGTAGATCCTGGGTCTATCAAAGCATAAGCATCGTGAGAGAAAATGGTTAATATACCTGTCACAACGTCTGGTGAAGACTCCTGGTCCTGTCGACCCGCTAAAGCATAGATACGGTTCTGATTACCACTTGAACTGGAACCTCTACCTCTGCCTCGACCTCTACCAGCCGAAGACTGAGACTCACGCCTTGAAGGATGCACGGACATAGACGATCCTGTTGCTGAACTCGCTGGTTGTGCCATTCCCCCAGAATCTCTATTTGGGCAATCTCGCATCATATGCCCCGGACGCCCACATGTATAACAAGCATCAGAACCTGCTCGGCATTGACCCAAGTGTCCTCTACCACAGATGTCACACCGCGGAGGAAATGACCATGTCTGCGCAGAACCTCGTTGTCGCTGCAAACCCGACGCCCGTGAGCTCTCACCTGGTCCTGACTGAGTATAGTGGTCATACCCGTAACCCTGTAACTGAGGTGGCGGAGGCCTAGGTGGCCGTCCGAAGTACTGGGTCCTATAACTACCCTGAGATTGCTCCTGAGACCTGGGAAATCTCATCCTCTTACGTTGCCCTTGCTCAGCCCTCTCTGTACCCTACTGCCGACGCCTACCCCTTTCTATATTCTGGGCGAATGCCTGAATCCGGGAGATATCCATACTATCCTGCAATGCAGCGGTGGCACATGCCTCGGTTAACTCTGGGGCTAACCCTGCTATAAACCTGTGAATCCTGTCCCGCATAGTAGAAACTATGGATGGTGCATATCTGGCCAATGAGTCAAAACAGAGACTATACTCTCGAACACTCATATTACCCTGCTTGAGGGCTAGAAACTGATCGACTCGAGCCTGTCGGATCTCCCGCGGTAAGTACTGGTCAAGGAAAGCATCTGAAAAATTCTCCCAAATAGCTGGAGGTGTATCACGTCCCCTGGACCTCTCCCATCCCTCATACCAAAGGATGGCTATATCTCGGAGTCGAAAAGCTGCTAGCTCAACTGCCTCTTTCTCCGTGGCATGCATAACACGAAAGATCCTGTGAAGCTGATCTATGAAATCCTGCGGGTCCTCCCTCTGATCTGTCCCCGTGAACTCTGGGGGACTCAAAGCAATAAACTCTCGGACCCTTGAACTCCCAGACCCCTCAGAAGTTCCTGCACTAGCTGATGCCCTAGCATGTTGCTGGGTAGCTACCAACTGTGTCAACAAATGCACCGCACTCCTTAAGTCCTGATCTGATGGAAGTGGAGGGGGAACTGGATGTGCGGTTTCCCTAGGAATCTCCGTAGTTAGTGGAGGAGCCGGTAATGGCTGAGTAGGGGTCTCCCCTTGAGCCTCAGACTGGGCCCCATCTACTGGGGGTACCCTGTTGGTCCCCTCACCTACTACTGTATCTCTCCTCCTGGCTAGCCGTAGTCTTCCTAGTCACCGTCATCTGTGCATGCAAACACCAACACATAAGTTTAATTCAAATTTCCTATAACTTAGTTCTATAGCACGATTTAGATTTCAAAGAAGTGTAACCAACTCCTAAATGCCCTGTAGTTCCTTGCTTATATAATGTGGTGCACAACACATCTATAAACAAGACCCTACTAGACACGGCTTGTAGACTCCCTAGGACAGAACTGCTCTGATACCAAGTTTGTCACGCCCCGAACCTAGGAGCGAGACAAGCACCCCGTGCCTCACCTAACCTGGCGTACCAAATTGCGACTAAGGGAATCTGAACACATAATGTCATACTTTGGCCATGGGGCCACCTTGCAAGACAATTTGCGAAGCAAAATATAAAACTGAATGGAAACTAGCACTAACTAAATATCAATATAAAGCTAGGCCGACAAGGCCGTCATAGCTACTACAGCTGACAAACCACCAATTTATACAAACCCAACATACTGCACTAACCAACAGGATATGCCTACAAGCCTCTACTGATAGATGTACTGTGATCGGAACAGGGCCCCGACCTACCCATAACATATATACAGATATACATAAGATGTACACAAAACTCTAGTCCTGGCAACTCCGAAAGACGTGGAGCTTACCGATCAGGCGGAACTCGGAAAACACCTACTGAGGAGGTCTACCCGTCTGTCTGTCTGAACCTGCACGCATGAAATGCAGCGCCCCCAAAAAGGGACGTCAGTACGAAATAATGTACCGAGTATGTAAGGCAATAAAATAACTGAAATCTGAAACTGAACTGATAATATGATAACTGAAATTAACTGGGAGTCAAAGATGATCTGGAGATATACTTACCTGCTGATACTGACTCAACTCCTTCAATATAGTAAGTAAAATAATTGTACGGCCTTATAAGGCTCGGTATATATAACTGCTCTGCCATAGTAGGCTCGCTTATAGGCGCTCGGCCATACTAGGCTATGTATCTCGACCATGCTGGGCTCGCTCATAGGCGCTCGGCCACAGTAGGCTCGGTATATAACTTTCCATCTGATCAGAGGTTGCCCAATAGGGGCCTGCCCATCGATTATAGCTCGATGGTAATGAAAATACTGTAATACTGTATATATAGGCTTGCTGCTCTCTTGACTGAAAGAAGACAATACCAAAATTGAATATAGAGTCTCGATAAGGAATAATATTGTAACTTATGAGACTAGAATAGTGTGAATAAATTCATGAATATGAACTTCTCTTTTGTCTCATTACTAACACATGTAGCTACGAGATCATGCCAAAATGAAGGAAGGCTTAGCCTTAACATACCTTATCACAATCTTTTCAATCACCAAGTTGAACTCACCTCTTCGCACCTTAATCTACAAGAATGATAATAATACTATCGTTAAGTTACGAAAGGTACAACTATCGCACAACGAACGACAAACCTATTTTGTATTAAAACGGGCAGCATCTCCCCTATAATATGCCCTTCCTCCAACTTCAAGATAACACCAACAATACAAGGACAGAACAATAACAACATATATACATCATTTTCCAGCCCTATATACACCATCAAATACTACAAAACAGCCCAACACACCCCAATCTCTTCGTACACAAAACGACCACCGTAGTAGTGTCAAACGACCCGAAAATGTTATGACGAACGACCAGCCAACCACCCTACATTTATATGGTGTTTATAAACCCCCTTCCTCCTCCAAAACTCCACAAAATAGTAATAAAACACGCAGCCCAACAGCAATACAAAACAGTCCACAAAACAGTCCGCTACAAGTGAATAACTCGAACTCACGGCTTCCGATCACCATCCCGTGAGTTCTTACAAGTATAGAACGACTTACCATGAATTTACAGAAGAAAAAATGGATGAAAGAGAGCAGTAAACTCACCTTATTTGTTGGATAACTCAGCTCCTATCTTGGTTCTTCAAACTCTAAGTTTTACCTCCAATTGGAACTTGAAAGGGAGAGAAAATCAATTAGGGTTGGTGGGAAATTTTTGGGAGGATTCTTTGCAGAGCTTATGTCTGGTTATTATGCTCTATTTTAAGTCTAATATATGAAGAAAATAGGCCCTTAAAAGGCCTCTTTGGACGACCCGAAATGGCCCATTTTTGGGCTTTCATTTAAGCAAGTAGGTGACACACCTACTTGTCACCTAGCAGCTTGCGCAGTATCGTAAAAATGCACATATCTCTCTACTCCGATATCGTATTGACAAATGGTTTAATGCGTTGGAAAATAGACTCATAGATCTTTAATTTGATGTGTGGAACACACCATAACTCTAAGTATATTGGGAGAAAATTGCAGTTACATTTGACCCAAAGTTTCAGTAAAACTTATGAATGTAACTTGTGATGACTTTCATCGACTTTTGTTCCACAACTCGCTTGACTTAAAAACATAACACACGGATGTAATACGACTAATATAAATCATAACATAATCTCTTTATCATGTTAATCACCCTAGTCTCACCCCAAAGGTACATGTTATAACATTCCCAACTTGTCGACTTTCGATGAAATATTGTTTTATTTAATTGCTTTAGCTTCTGAACTGTCCAACCCTCTTTGTACTTGTTGTTCATGATCTTCAATATTTGTAACCTCAGAGGTAACATGATTAACTTACTTTATATACTTTTAAATATTATCTCATTTTTTTGTCCTACATTAGTTTACTTACGACGCATTTTTACATACGAAAATATAGGGTGTAACAGGATGCCAAATAAGCTTTATGCCCTCGGGTTTTATTAACTCGGAATGACCTTAGTTACTAAGTTCTGGCATGCCAATTAAGCTTGATGCCTTCGAGTGTTATTAACTCGGAATGGCCTTAGCCGTTAAGTTCGGGCATGCCAAATAAGCTTTATGCCCTCGAGTTTTATTAACTCGGAATGGCCTTAGCTGTTAAGTTCGGGCATGCCAAATAAGCTTTATGCCCTCGAGTTTTATTAACTCGGAATGGCCTTAGTCGTTAAGTTCGGGCATGCCAAATAAGCTTTATGCCCTCGAGTATATTTAACTCATAAGGGCCTTTGCCTTTAATTCGGGCAATGCCAAATAAGCTTGATGCCCTTGAGTTTTATTAACTCGGAATGGCCTTAGCCGTTAATTTCGGGCATGCCAAATACGTTTTATGCCCTCAAGGTTTATTAACTCAGAATGGCCTTAGCTATTAAGTTCGGGCATGCCAAATAAGCTTTATGCCCTCGAGTTTTATTAACTCAGAATGACCTTAGCCGTTAAGTTCTGGCATGCCAAATAAGCTTTATGCCCTCGGGTATTTTTTAACTCGTAATGGCCTTAGCCTTTAATTCGGGCAATGCCAAATAACCTTGATGCCCTTGAGTTTTATTAGCTCGAACTGGCCTTAGCCGTTAAGTTCGGGCATGCCAATAAGCTTTATGCCCTCGAGTTTTATTAACTCGTAATGGTTTTAACTGTTAAGTTCGGGCATGCCAAATAAGTTTTATGCCCTCGAGTTTTATTAACTCGGAATGGCTTTAGTCGTTAAGTTCAGGCATGACAAATAAGCTTGATGCCCTCAAGTTTTATTAACTCGGAATGGCCTTAGCCGTTAAGTTCGGGCATGCCAAATAAGCTTGATGCCCTCGAGTTTTATTAACTCGGAACAACCTTAGCCTTTTAAGTTAGGAAATTCCCACAGTCCCCGAGTGCAGTGAATGTTTGAACTCGGATTAAAGTGGCTCTTGGGCTCGATATCTTTAGGGGATCAGGTGCAGGAAATTCCTTGAAAAATGCAAGTGATGTTTTTGAAGACAAGATATTTATATGCAAAGAAAAGTCTCCTTTTTTATTCCTATGCATAATAGTTGTACATGTATACACATTTTGTGCTAGGGCGCAAGTGATTTGAGCGGGCATGGTTCATTTGACCGTTTGTCCCTTACAATAAATTCCGTTGATCAAGGCCCTTCAATCACAAAGTCGAAATGCATTGTAAAATACGACACCCGAGGATATTGCCGCCCAGTGTTCGAGGTTGACCGATGAGAGGCCTCGAATGCTGTCGTGATCATTCTAAGTTAGCACGATTACTTGTTGCCTCGTTAAAAACCTTGCCAAAAAATCTATTTGGGACAAAACCGGTTCAAGGTAAAAAGAGTGCAACGCGTGCTTTCAAACCTAGGATCTCGTATCATCCTTTGTAAGTATCCTGCAAGTGTCAATTTGAAATGTAAAAAAGAAAAATAGAAGAAAGAATTGGGGTCGTACCTTAGCAAAAATATCATTTTAAGTGAGATATATTCCATTTGCATGATAATTGCTCGCCGTTCATTGTCCCGAGCTTGTAGGATCCTTTTCCGGTGATCCCGATAATTTGGTACGGTCCTTCCCAATTCTGTCCCAATTTCCCTTCGTTCGGGTTTTGAATGTTCAGTGTAACTTTTCTTAATACTAAGTCCTAGAATTGAAATATCAAAGGTTGGCCCTTCTATTATAATATCTCTCGATCTGCTATTTTTGGGTGGCCAAACGAACAAGGGCGGTTTCGCGCCTTTCATCTAATAGTTCTAGGCTCGTACCGATAACCTTGTCATTTGATTCCCTTGTTGCATGTCAGAATCTCATGTTTGGTTCTCCGAACTCAATCGGTATTAAAGCTTCGGTGTCGTAAACCAAAGAAAATAGTGTGGAATCGTTACTGGACTTCGAAGTTATACGGTACGTCCATAGGACCTCGGGTAGCACTTCTTTCCATTTCCCTTTGGCATCGACCAATCTCTTTCTGAGGTTTTGGATTATGGTTTAGTTGGTGGATTCTGCTTGTCCATTTCCACTGGGATGGTAAGGAGTGGATAAGATCCTTTTGATCTTACGGTCTTCAAGAAACTTGCTTACTTTGCTGCCAATAAATGTTTTCCGTTCTCGCACACAATCTCGGCCGGTATTCCGAATCGACAAATAATGTGATCCTAGATAAAATTGAAGACTAATTTTTCTCTGACCTTTTCATATGCCTGTGCTTCCACCCATTTAGAAAAATAGTCAGTCATAAATAAAATAAATTGGGCCTTATCGAGTGCCCGTGGAAGGGGGCGACGATGTCCATCCACTATTTCATGAACGACCATGGTGACAATACCAAATGTAACATCTCTCCTGCCCGATGAATCATCGGGGCATGCCTATGGCATCCATCGCATTTTCAAATGAACTCCTTTGCGTCTTTTACCATGTTGATCTAGTAGTAACCGACTCTAATTATTTTTCGAACCAATGATTCAGCGCCTGAGTGATTTCCACAGGTACCTTCGTGGATTTTCCTCAAAACGTATTCGGTATCCTCTGGTCCTAAATATATTGCCATCGGTTCATCAAACGTTCTTCTGACTAAGGTTCCATCCTCGGATAAACTAAATCGGGCTGCCTTGGTACGCAGAGCCCTAGATTCTTTTGGGTTCGAGGGTAGTTTTCCAGTCCTGATATATTCCATGTATTTATTTCTCCAGTCCCATGTTAGGCTCGCCGAGTTGATTTCGACATGGCCTTCTTCCACTGCCGATCTCATAAGTTGTACGACCTCTCCTGTTTTAAGCTCGTCTTCTTCGACTGACGATCCCAAGTTAGCGAGCGCATCGACTTCGATGTTCTGATCCCGAAGTACATGTTGCAAAGTCCACTTTTTGTACCGATGTAACGTCACCTGTAACTTGTCTAAGTATCTCTGCATTCGCTCTTCTCTGACCTCAAATGTTCCATTAGCTTGGTTTACCACAAGGAGGGAGTCGCACTTGGCTTTGATTACCTCTGCTCCCAAGCTTTTGGCTAATTCAAGGCCTGCAATCATGGCCTCATATTCGGCCTCGTTGTTAGTCAATTTCACAGCCTTTATAGATTGTCTAATTATATTACTTGTTGATGGCTTTAGTACGATACCAAATTCGGACCCTTTGGCGTTCGAGGCCCCGTATGTAAAGAAGGTCCAGATTTCCGAAGGTGTCCCCGAGTTAATCAATAACTCTCTTTCGACCTCGGGTATCAGGGCCGATGTAAAATCGGCCATGAAATCTGCCAATTTTTGGGACTTAATGGCGGTCAGAGGTCGATATTCAATATCGTACCCGCTTACTTCTACGGCCCATTTGGCCAATCGGCCCGAGTGTTCGGGTTTATGCATAACGTTCCTTAACGGGTAAGTAGTTACGACACATATAGGGTGATATTGGAAGTATGGTTTTACCTTCCTCGAGGCACTTAGCAAAGCGAGCGCCAATTTTTTCAGGTGGGGGTATCTAGTTTCGGCCTCACCCAAGGTTCGACTAACATAATAAATCAGAAATTATGTACCTCGTTCTTCCCGGACTTGGACTCCACTTACTGCTATCTCTGATACTGCCAAATACAAGTATAGTTGTTCGTTCATCTTTGATGTGTGAAGCAGCGGTGGGCTCGATAAGTATCTTTTGAGCTCTTCTAGATATCGTTGGCATTTCGGGGTCCATGAGAAGTTATTTTTCTTCTTCAGCAATGAGAAACATCGATGACTCTTATTGGAGGACCTCGAGATGAATCTCCCCAGGGCGGCGATGCGCCCGATTAGTCTTTGCACGGCCTTCACATTGTCCACTACCGTGAAATCTTTGATAGCTTTGATCTTGTCAGGGTTGATCTCGATTCCTCGGTTGGAGACCATGAACTCGAGAAATTTACCTGGCCCGATTCTGAATGCGCATTTTTTCGGATTCAGCTTCATGTTATACTTCTTCAATATACTGAAGGTTTCCTTCAAATGCTTTAAATAATCTTATTCTTGCAGGAATTTAACCAACATATCGTTAATATAAACTTCCATCGATTTTCCTATTTGTTCTTCGAACATCCGATTTACTAGGCATTGGTATGTGGCACCGACATTTTTAATCCAAACAGTATTACATTATAATAGTATGTGCCGATTTTAGTGATGAAGGAGGTTTTTTCCTGATCACTCGGGTCCATCCGTATTTGGTTATACCCGGAATAGGCATCGAGAAAGCTGAGGATCTCGTGGGCGGTCGTGGCATCGATCATACGATCGATGTTGGGCAAAGGAAAAGTGTCTTTTGGGGCATGCCTTATTCAAATCTTTGTAATCTACACACATTCTTAGTTTATTCCCTTTTTAGGGACTACCACTACGTTTGCTAATCAATCCGGGTATTTAACCTCTCGAATGGACCCTATTTTCAGGAGTCTAGATACCTCATCCTTGATGAAAGCATATTTGACCTCGGACTGGGGCCTCCTCTTCTACTACACCGGACTAATTTTTGGGCCCATGCTTAGTTTGTGAGTGGTTATTTCTGGTGGGATCCCTGCCATATCAAGATGGGACCAAGAAAAATAATCTATGTTAACTATAAGAAATTGAATAAAAAAATTTCTGAGCTCGAGAGTTAATACCGTGCCCAGGTTTACCTTCCGATCGGGCAAATGCTCGATTAATACAACCTGCTCCAGCTCTTCGACCATTGATTTGGTTGTGTCAGAGTCATCGGGGATTATAAAAGATCGGGGAACCCCGTAATCATCGTCTTCATAAGTCTTTTTCTTATCTGATCGGATCATCACCAGAATCGGTAATTGCTCTTTGGCTTTTGGATCAGTACCAGAATTCGGTTCCTTCGGTGTTGTGAGCGTTGATATCGGAATTACTTCTTCGATTGCAATCATCTCTTTAGCGGCTGGTTGTTCCCCGTAGATTGCCTTGATCCCCCCTAGGACTCGGAATTTTAACACTTTGTGAAGAGTTGAGGATACTGCTCTCATGTGATGGATCCATGGCCTTCCAAGAAGGGAGTTGTACCTCATATCCCCTTCGATTACATAAAACTTGGCTTTTCGTACGATTCCAACGGTGTTGACCGGTAACGTTATCTCCCCTTTGGTGGTTTCACATGCCATGTTGAACCCGTTTAGGACTCGAACTGCTGGCATGATCCTGTCCTGTAGACCAAGTTGTTCTACGACCTTCGACCGAATAATGTTGGTAGAGCTACCTGGATCAATTAACACACGTTTGATTCTCGTTTTATTTACGAGTACAGATATTACCAGTGCGTCATTATGAGGTTATATGATCCCTTTTGCGTCATTTTCGCTGAAGGATAAGGCTCTTTCAGGTATGTAGTCTCGAGTTCGTTTCTCCCTGGTGACAGAGATTCTAGTGCGTTTCAACATTGGCCCTTGCGGGATGTCGACTCCACCGATGATCATAGTGTTGAGGTTTGGTATCTTCTTGTCCTGTCGGCTTGTTAGAATCCTTGTTTCTAAAGTGGTTCTTGGTTCGATCGCTCAAAAATTCTCGAAGGTGCACATTGTTGAATCAACGGGCTACTTCTTCCCTCAGTTGTCAAGAATCTTCTGATCTATGACCGTGAGTGCCATGATATTTGCACATCTGGTTAGGGTCCCTTTAAGCTGGATAGGATTGTAGAGGTCAAGGCCATTTGGTATCACTGATATGCCCGATAGTAGATACGATGGCGGCGGCATCGACATTAAAGTTGTACTCTGATAGCCTTGGCGCTTCTTTAGGCCTGATGGTCCTATTGAAGCCATTTTTTGTCATGATCCCCCGGTTGCTTCGACCCCGATCACTTCTCCCATCGTTCCTTATGGGGTTCCGCCCCGACCCACTCCTCATTTGATCTCCATCATAGGGCCGATATTGATCCCCATTTGATCCTGGTTCACGATCGATGTCCCTCTTGGGTCTATCGAGAGTCCTTGCGGGATATATAGACTTCGAAGGTGTCCCAAGTTGATCATCTTCGACTCTGATTTTTGATTGATACTGATTATATACATCGGTCTAGGTAACGTCAGGGTATTCTATTAGGTTTTGCTTTAATTGCTGCGAAGCCACCAAACTTCGAATATTGAGTCTCTGAGTGAAAGCCTGAACAACCCAATCATCAGCGACCGGCAGCAGATTTATTCGTTCCATTTGAAAACGGGACACGAACTCTCTGAGCATCTCGTTCTCCTTCTGTTTGACTTTGAAAAGATCTGATTTCCTGGTTTCGACCTTGATGGTACCGGCATGTGCTTTTACGAAAGAGTCTACAAGCATAGCAAATGTGTTTATAGAATAAGAAGGTAAGTTGTGATACCATATCATGGCTTCCTTCGATAGGGTCTCCCCAAATGTTTTCAGCAAAACAGATTTAATTTAGTCGTCTTCTAAGTCATTCCCTTTGATGGCACATGTATAAGAGGTCGCATGCTCATTCGGATCGGTCGTTCCATTGTACTTAGGTATTTCGGGCATACAAAATTTCTTGGGGATCGGTTTTGGGGCCGCACTGGAGGGAAAAGGTTTTTGCACGAACTTTTTGGAATCCAGTCCCTTCAATATCGGGGGAGCTCCTGGGATTTGATCTACCATGGAATTATAGGTTTCGACCATTTTATCGTTCGCTTCGATCCTCTTTTCCCCTGACTCTATCCGCTTTGTCAGCTCCTTAAACATTTTTATAATTTCGGGGTTAGTCCCCGATTCTTGCTCATTCGACCTTACCATGGACGGTTCCATTCTGCGGGTGACTTCTTGGGTGGATCGGGTTCAACCCTGCTCGGTGCCTGGGTTTGGCTTTGCAACTGAGCTATCGCCACTTGTTGAGCTTGTAGAATATCGAAGATCATGCATAGACTGATCCCGTCTTTTTCAATATTCTGTGTGTTTCGAACTGCAGATCGGGCTCTACCACGGACGCTATTTTTAGGGTCGGTCCGCAAGTTCGCGTCGATGACCACATATGAATTTACATCGATTAGATCTGCAGTCTAAATCCCAACGACATCAGCGGGTGGCCCTGCATTAGCGGGCGCCATGTTGTTATTCTCACCTTGATAACCAGACTCGTTGTCGATATGTAGAGGTGCCAGTTGAGAGTTTGCCATTGTCGGCCTGAGATCAAAGATACTTCAAAGAGAAAGTGTAAAGTAGTGTGTGTTATGAAGATTTGTATCAAATAACCACTATTATCCTTAGCATCACGGTGGGCGCCAAACTGTTTACCTAGAAAATTGGATAACAGTTGAATTTATACGTGATTTTAAGAATACGTGATCTAATTTGATACAAAGCGAGAAATCAGATTTAATATGGAAGAATAAGTAGAAAAATAAATACAAACCATGCAGATTGAACAACTTAAGCCTCTCAAGGTTAATTTCCTTTGAATTTAGATGTGATATTATTGAAGCCAAAATAATATGAACAAAGCTAGAAAAAATGGTATCTTGTTCTCTTAAATATATTACAATGTGTCCAAAGACTTACTCCATTCCCTTTATATATACCGGGAGATGAAACCTTTAAGATATTATTTTATATGAAATTATGTATACCGTTGGCTCCCTTTTTGACTTAATCCCGTAATTTCTGCCATAATGATTGGTCAGTGGTAAGAATCACGGATACTTGTCGTGTGAGTTGGCAAAGCTTTTCTTCGAGGTCATTAGAAGCGGGGTCAGTCGTGCCCTCGATAAGTTCGAGGGCAAATCTGATGGTTTTGTTTGAACTTAGATCCTCAATATCGAGTTCAGTCACATCTATAACTTCGATCTCTTACACAGGTGCCGAGCCTTGACCTATTATTCCAGATGCCTCGATAAAGTATAGAGCTCGGTTCTACCCGTATACACCTACACAAATGAATGGGAAATACAAGTATATGATCTGTATGCGTAGAACCATTTTGCTTCACCAAATACTGCTCCTCTTTATAGGTTTAAGAGAAATGGACCTACATTGGAGAGAGTAATGGAAGTTTAATGGAGAAGTAATTAAATTCTCAAAATTAAATAGCAAAAACGGGTGTGAAGGATTAATATAGTGTCGGTTACAGAAGATATTTAAGGTGATGTATCATTTCAACTTCCATATCATTAAGTGGTGAAGTTTTTTCAGTTATCATATTAATTGAGCAAAATAAATATCTTCAAATGGCTGGAAAATGTAGAGTAGTAGGAAAAATAAGAGAAAAGACCAAAAAAAGAGAAAAAAGATAAATAGGTTTCTTGGCTATAGAGAGTGCCAAGTCAGATTGTCTAATCCCTCTTTTATATATATATATTTGATTAGCTTCTAAAAGTATACTTAATGTGCTTGCAGACATATTAAGTAAATGTTTAGAGTTTGTTTAGAGTTTGAGAATTATATTTATGTTTACTTTATTTTCCTCGTGTGAATTTTTTAGATACCAATTTTGAGATTCTAATGAAATGATGGGAGGAGGGTTAACTCGCCAGTCTACTAATATTTATTTATTAATAATTCATTTGTTTGTAGTTATGTCTCTCGAATATTTTGAATAGTTTGCTTATTAAAGTACATTTAGATTTTGAAGTTCTTTATATATTGATGAAAGCTTTGTATGTTAATGATGACATAAAAAAATACACAAATTAAAAGTGGATCACAAAATAAACAAATAAGATATGAAGACGGAACCAGGTTTTTGGCAAAAATAAGATTTAAAGAAGGAAAAAAAAAGTATAGCAAGAAAGACAAAGATGATGAAATGTTTACTCGAAAAACAGATAACAATTGAATTTATATGCAATTTTAAGGATACGTGATATAGCTTGGCACAAATTGAAAAAATGTATATGCATATTAATATTGAAATTGACTATAAATGAAATGAATGCAAACCAAACAAATCGAATAGCCTTGGCCCTTGAGTTCGATCACCCTTAAACCAAGTGGAGATTCAAGTAATATAAGAACAGAATAACAAGATATTGCAAGCTAAAAGAAGGTAGTATTTTTCTTTATATTGCCTGAAAAGATCTGTCTTTACAAATGATTAGACTCACTTTATATAGTAGGGGAGTCCTACTATTGATACAATGCTAATACAATTAGGAATCTCATGATAGGCTAATTAGTCGGCCGCTCCTTGATTTGCGCCGTGATTCTCGTCTGATTGCGGATATTTTGACTTTTCCTTATTTGGCTCGGTAAGCTTCACTCGATTTTACTCGGTCCCGATCTTGGCCAGTCTTGATCTTGGCCGATCTCTATCTTGGTCAGTCTCGATCTTGGCCGACCTCGATCTTGCTCGGTCTAGATCTTGGCCGACCTCGATCTTAATCGATCTCTGAGTCACGAGCTCGGCAATCTGTCTTCGCACCATGGTTTGATATAACATGAGTTTGAACTTTGCACTATCATGTTCTACTCTCGATAAGTCATGCGAAAGTCAAGTTCGGTTTCGACCGTATACAGATAGTCCCCTCATTTCTCGGAGAGAAGATGACGAGAAACGATATGAATTTCCGAGCTCCGTCTCGACGGGCAATAATGTAAGCGACGAACGTCACTTGTATACCCGATCATGATGTAAGAAATAACTCGAAATGTTTTGTCAGTCCAGTTATCAAGGCATTAAATTCCTGTCAGTCGTTGGTCGGCCACTACCGGTTATGAACCGTCACCAGCAAGCTATAAGTACCCTAGTTTTTTCCTCATTCAAAACTTTTCACGCTCAAAAACTCTTCCTACTCTTGCTCTTTCTCAAAAAGTCCCTTTGTTTTACAACTTTTGCACCCAAATTTCATGAATTCTCATCAATCTGTATACTATCTTAATTCTCTTTTCTCCTGTTCTTTAATGGCGAAAACTTCTAAGACAGTACATCAAAAGGAGGTTACTTCTTCATCACGGCCCGCCGGCGGTGAGCCTGCGGCAGAACCCCACCCTGAGGAATTCATTCCGGCAGGGTGCCCGACTGTTACTGATTTTAGGGTTGAAAAGGCCTCCTTGGTAGCGGGCCGATGTGAACCGGTCGTGGGATACATATCCACAATCACCAAAAAACTCCTCCCTAGGGTTAAACGGGACTGCAACTGGGTCGATAAATATGTGGCGGTTCCTTCGCCCGAGGACTCCATCACTACCTACATGGAGGGGTTTCTAAGTGTTTACACTTATCCCTTTACGTCGGGTCCCTTAGACCCCATCATTATTACCTTTTGAAAGAGGTATAATGTGAACCTTGGCCAAATTCACCCCTTCTTCTGGAGAATAGTGATTCTCTTCCGATTTTTTGTGAGCAAAATCGAGAGATGTACCTTTACCCTCGACCATCTTATGCGCCTCTACAGTCCCCGACTCTATCGAGGGGGGTTGATCAAGCTTGCTTGTCGAGCCAATAAGGCTCTGATCTCGAGCATAGATGGAGGTCGGGACCGAGGTTGGATGTGCCGATTTGTTCGAATAAGGAGTTCAGACTTGATCCCTACTGAATACATGCCATTTCCTGAGAAATGGAATATGAAACGTAAGTAGCATTTCGCTTAGAAGGTTTAATCTCGTTGCTTTTCTTCTTATTTCTTTCTTTGTTGATAATTTTCGGCACTGCAGTTGTGGCCCAGATGCCGGGCCCAATTCCGAATCTTATAAAATGGGTATAAGGCCTCGTGTTACAGAGGTCGTACTCAGAGCGTGCTTGGATGGAGTTGTCGAAGGGTCGATGGGAGGCCTGTAATCATGGTAAGTTTCCTTCTTAATATGGTGATCGTTCAGGATTTTCTTCGAGCTTACTCATCTTTTTTCTTTTGCAGGCCTCGGAAAGGATGTTGCAATGAGGCCCCCATCTCGTGACGAAGAAGTCCTCACACCTGCTCCGAACGAGTTCCCTGGGCTCGGAAAAGAAAAAAACGGCGAGGAAGTCTCGCAAGTCCAAGGGGGACATTGGTGTTATGCCTTCGGAACTAATCAGCCGATTAAGGAACGAGTCCGAAGAAGGAGAAGAGAAATATAATTCCCAACTGGTGGCCCGCGTGCGGGCTGGTACTTCGATACCCAAATCATCTGAACTGGCGGAGGTCGAAGAGGTAGCTTTGGCCGAAGTTCCTGAACCAGTAAGAATTGAGGCCACCCCTTCCCAAGCTGAGATGGTCGAAAGGGAGACCATAGATGTCTTGAGGGACGAGCTCGGAGTGATCTATATTTTCGGATCCCCTCAAATTTCGGACGCTATGATCCGCGAGGCCAATATGTTGCAAGGTCGTTCTTACGAAGGTATTTAGGGGCAACCGATATCCATGGCTTCTTGGATGGGTTTGAGTCTGCTGCCTCGGAGGATGTCATCGGGTTTGGTGGTTTACCGGTGTTGAAGAAGTACCATCATCGGGCGCTACCGGTTCTTCATCGAGCCCAAAACTGGTGGGCCGATTCCTGACCCTAAGTGTTAATCCTGACCGTAGGCGGAATATAGTGCTTTCTATCCCTGCGGGTGCCCGGATTTTCTCTCCTCCTGTGGGGATTGCTAGCTACCCTCGATCCTTGGTGATCGAGGAAGACCAAGCCGTGATGAATGCGATGAGAGCTGCTTGTCTTTTTAATGAGGCCCAACATACTCTGAATCGGGTAACTTTGAAGGTTTCTCTATTATTTCTTTTAAACTCGGAGTTGTAGATAATTCTAACATCTTCTCCCTTATTTGCGGGCTTCGGTGTTGCATCACGAGGCTTTCCTCCGAATCCGGGAGGAGCACGAGGTTGAGATTCGAAACCTTACTGAGAAAAGTGATACCTACAAGCTTCTTAGCGAGAAGCTTCAGGCCGATTTAGTGACAGCTCGGGATGAACATGCTGAGATGGTCGAGCAAGTATTTCGAGTTCTTCACGATAGTGAAGATGAATTGGAGATAACTACTAACTATCTGATTCTGCATGTTCGGCAGAGGCTCGAACAAATCGGAAAGCTCCAGGCTCAAGTAGATGTGATACAGGCCGAGGCAGAAGAATTCAAAAAGAACATGGACATCCTAGCCTCGAAAAAGAAGACCGTCCAAGCGCAATTGGAGTTGGCCGATACCCAGCTCCAAGCTACAAAAGAGAAGGCCTCGGTGCAGGTCGAGAAGATCAACGAGCTTTAGTCTCAGTTGGATTTGGCCGTTTCTGATAAGGCAAGCTTGGCCAACAAACTCGAAGTGGCCAGATTCGAGGTGACCGTGGCCAGATCTGAGGTGGCCGTGGCCAACACAAATGCTAATGCTAAAGTGACCCAGCTTAGGGTCAACGTTGAGGCCATTCAGGCCAAGGCCACGGGAATGGTGGATCATGCAAAATGACAAGCTCGAAGGGAAGCTCTTGAGGGAGTTAATGCACAGTGCTTCGATATTATAGCCGAAATTGAAAATGCCAAAGCAGAGGAAGTCAGGGCTCGAAGGCTTGCCTTCCCTGAGGAAGACTCCGAGAGCTCAAGTGAATCCGAAGACGGAGAAGAACCCGAGGATGGAGATGCAACTTGCGATGAAGACCAAGCCACTTAGGACTTTAGGTTTTTTGTTTTTCTTTTGCATTTTTTCTGAGGCTGGTTTTGGCCATTTTAAATTTTTGTTTTAGACCGATTTGGCCTTTGTAAAAAAAAACTATATAAATATAAGGCTTTTCTTTCCCTTTCGGCTCTCATATCTTTCCTATGCTTTATTATTTGCATTTGCAAAGGTTGAAAATGCCTTAGCATAAAACAATAAGGTTGTGTCCGAGGGTTCGAACAAACCTTGCCTTTATTGCTTTTCTGGATTAAAGCGTTATTGGGGTTCGGTGTTACCAAAGTTTTTCCCAAAAATATCTTAAGTTTTAGCCTTTGTCAAGGGTAGCCTTTAGAACCGGTTTGTGAAAGAAATTTTTCTTTTTCGAAGGCCTATATTTGTTACGGGTTTCGGACGTCTCCGAACCGTGTTAAGTTGGTCATAGCCTTTTAGTTCGGGATCTACCCATTGAGCTTGTTTTCCCGTTTTATCCGGGCTTGTCCGAGATAATAGTCCCCGAGTGGGGTGGTCGTAACCTTCAGAAATCGGGGTGTTGCCTATTAGGTCTTTTGCTCCCGAGGCCCGATGACTTGGGCTGTTTGAGTCGGACGGCAGTCCCCGAGTGAGGGAGCGATCGTTCTTATTCCGGTTAAGTATTGCCCTTGGGCTCGTTATTTTTGGAAGTAGGAAGCCTTTTTAAAAAAGAATTTTAAAGCATAAGATATTTGTAAGGAAGGTACTTCCCTTTATTCTCGATCAAAACAAGGCTCGAGCAATCTATGTGGCCACGATTCGTTTTGACCGTTCGAGCAATTTACGTGGCACGGTTCGTTTTGAATGTTTGGACCTTACAATAAATCCTATATATTGGGACCCTCCTTTTATGAAGTAGTTTCCTCGCTAGAGTTTATATTCGAAGATAAATGCATAGCCGAGGGTAGCCCCCCAATATTCGAGGTTGATTGCAAAGGAACCTCAAATATTGTTGAATTGATCTTCGATGTCGATTCGTAATCGGGCTTGATTCTAAGTCAGCACGATTCATCATTGCCATGTCAAAAACCTTGCCGAAAAAACCCATTTGGGACGAAAATTGGTCTGAGAGAAAAAGAGTGCAGCACATGCTTTCGGACCTAAAGACTTCGTGTCGTTCGCTGAAAAATCCATCATTGTTCCTTGTCGGCCACATGCAAGTCTTAATCTAAAAAGGAATGGAAAAGGGGGCGTACCTTAGCAGTAGTATCGTTTTAGGTGATACATGTGCCAATTGCTTCGTAGTTTTTTCCCATTCATCCTTCCGAGCTTGTAGGACTCTTTTTCGGTGACCTCGAGAATTTGGTACGGTCCTTCCCAATTTGGACTCAATTTTCCTTCATTGGAATTTCTGATGTTGGGGTGACTTTTCTTAGCACTAAGTCCCCGACATTAAAATATCGAAGATTGGTTCTTAGATTGTAGTATCTCTCGATCCGTTGCTTTCGGGCGGCTAATCGGATGAGGGCGGTTTCATGCCTTTCATCCAATAGTTCTAAGCTTGTATTCATGGCCTCGTCATTTGATTCCTTTGTTGCATATCGGATCCAGATACTCGGCTCTCCGACTTCGACTAGTATTAGAGCTTCGGCGCCATAAACTAACGAGAATGGGGTAGCCCCGGTGCTGGACTTCGCGGTTGTGCGGTATGCCCAAAGAACTTCGGGTAGAATTTCCTTCCACTTTCCTTTGGCGTCAGTTAGCCGCTTCTTAAGGTTTTGGATGATGGTTTTGTTGGTTGATTCGGCTTGTCCGTTCCCGCTAGGATAATAAGGTGTTGATAGGATTCTTTTGATCTTCGAAGAATTTGGTCGCTTTGCTGCCAATGAATTGTTTCTCGTTATCACACACAATTTCTGATGGTATCTCGAATCGACATATGATGTGCTCCCAAATAAAGTCGATGACTTCCTTCTCCCTAACTTTTCCGAAAGCCTGCGATTCAACCCACTTAGAAAAATAGTCAGCTATAAATAAAATAAATTGAGCTTTACCTGGTGCCAATGGAAAAGGGCCAACGATGTCCATTCCTCACTTCATGAATGGCCATGGTGACAAGACCGAATGGAGCAGTTCCCCGGGTTGGTGAATCATTGGTGCATGCTTTTGGCATTTGTCACATTTTCGAACAAACTCTTTTGCATCTTTTTCCATGTCGATCCAGTAATAGCCGGCTCTGATTACCTTTTGAACCAATGATTCAGCACTGGAGTGATTTCCACAAGTGCCCTCGTGAACTTCCCTTAGAACATACTCGGTGTCTCCCGGTCCCAGACATATCGCTAATGGACCATCAAACATTCTTCTAAACAAGGTTCTATCTTTGGACAAAGTGAACCGTGCTGCCTTCGTGCGCAGGGCCCTCGATTCTTTCGGATTTGAGGGACGCTTTTCGGTTTTCAAATACTCTATGTACTTATTTTTTCCAATCCCAGGTCAAGCTTGTGGAATTTATCTCGTTGTGGCCTTCTTCGACTACTGACCTTATGAGTTGCACGATGGCCCCCGATTTGAGCTCGTTGTCCTCGACCGATGACCCTAAATTTGCGAGGGCATCAGCCTCACTATTCTGATCTCGAGGCACATGTAGCAAAGTCCATTCTATAAATCGATGCAAAGTTACTTGTAACTTATCTAGGTATCTTTGCATTCGTTCTTCCCTAACCTCGAAGGTTCCGTTAACCTGATTCACCACAAGGAGGGAGTCGCATTTGGCTTCGATCACCTCCTCTCCCAAGCCTTTTGCTAGTTCGAGACCTGCAATCATGGCCTCATATTCGGCCTCATTGTTAGTCAATTTCACAATTCTAATAGATTATCTAACCACGTTGCCTATGGGTGGTTTTAGTATGATGCCAAGTCCAGACCCTCTTGCGTTCGAAGAACCGTCCGTGAAGAGGATCCATATTTCTGAGGGCATACCCGAGTTTATCAATAACTCCCTTTTGACCTCGAATACTAGAGCCGACGTGAAGTCAGCTACGAAGTCTGCCAAAATTTGAGACTTAGTTGTTGTTCGGGGTCGATATTCAATATCATACCCGCTGATTTCTACGACCCATTTGGACAACCATCCCGAAAGCTCAGGTTTATGAAAAATATTTTGAAGTGGATAAGTTGTCACAACACATATGGGGTGACACCGAAAGTACGGTTTTAGTATCCTAGAGGCGTTTATCAAAGCGAGCGTCAACGTTTCTAGGTGGGGATACCTAGTTTCGATTTCACCTAAGGTTCGGCTAACGTAATAAATTGAAAATTGCATACATTGTTCTTCCCAGACTAGGACTCCACTTACCGCTACCTCTGATATTGCCAAATATAAGTATAGTTGTTCGTCCGCCCTGAGCGTGTGAAGCAGTGGCGGACTCGATAAGTAACGTTTAAGTTCCTCCAAGGCATGCTGGCACTCCGGTGTCCATGTAAAGTCATTTTTCTTCTTTAGTAACGAGAAAAATCGATGGTTTTTATTGGAGGACCCCGAGATAAATCGCCCCAGGGCAGCTATGCGTCCGGTTAACCTCTGCACGGCCTTCACGTTGTCAACTGTCGTGATGTCCTCGATAGCTTTAATCTTATCGGGGTTGATCTCGATTCCTCGGTTGGACACCATGAATTCAAGAAATTTGCCTGACATGACCCCGAACGCGCATTTTTCCGGGTTCAGCTTCATGTCATATTTCCTCAAGATACCGAAGTTCACCTGCAAATATTTTAAATGGTCCTCTGCTCGCAGGGACTTAACTAACATATCATCAATGTAAACTTTCATAGATTTCCCTATTTGTTCTTTGAACATCCGGTTTACTAGGCGTTGGTACGTGGCACCAACATTTTTTAATCCAAATGGCACTACATTATAGCAGTAGGTTCCGTATTTGGTGATGAACGAGGTCTTTTCCTGATCATCCGGGTTCATTTGTATCTGGTTATACCCGGAATAGACATCGAGAAAACTGAGGATCTTGTGGCCGGCTGTGGCATCGATCATGCCATCGATATTAGGCTAAGAAAAAGAATCTTTGGGGCATGATTTATTCAAGTCTTTGTAATCTACACACATTCTAAGTTTGTTTCCTTCTTTAGGAACTACCACTACGTTTGCTAACCATTCGGGATATTTTACTTCCCAGATGGACCCTATTTTAAGGAACTTGGTTACCTAGTTTTTTATGAAGGTGTGCTTGATCTTGGACTGGGGTCTTCTTTTCTGCTTCACCGGATAGAATTTCAAGTACAAGCTTAGTTTATGGGTGGTGATTTCCGGTGGGATCCTTGTCATGTCGAGATGGGACCAAGCGAAATAATCCATGTTAGCTATAAGAAAGTGAATAAGCTTTATCTTGAGCTCGGAATTTAACCTCGTGCCCAGGTACAGCTTTCGTTCGGGCAGACATTCGATTAGTATGATTTGCTCTAGCTTTTCAATCGTCGATTTGGTGGCATCAGAAGCATCGGGGATTATGAATGATCGAGGAACCTCGTAACCGTCGTCTTTGTCAATTTTTTGCTTGTCCGATTAGGTCGAGGCTGGAATTGATGATTGCTATTTGGCTTCCTGTTTCGCTTTCGAACCTGAGTCCCTTGTCGAAGAGAGTGTTGATATCATAATTAACTCATTGATGGCAAACATCTCCTTTGCAGTAGGCTGCTCCTCATAAACCGTCTTTATTCCTTCTGGCGTCGGAAATTTTACTACCTGGTGAAGGGTCGAGGGCACGACCCTCATGTTGTGGATCCATGGTTTACCGAACAAGGCATTGTACCTCATATCCCCTTCGATCACATAAAACTTGGTCTCCCGGACGGTACCGACCACGTTTACTGGCAACATTATCTCTCATTTAGTAGTTTCACAAGCCATGTTGAATCCATTTAGCACTCTCGCCGCAGGCACGATTTGGTCCTGTAGGCCGAGTTGTTCTACGACCCTAGATCGAATGATGTTGGACGAACTACCTAGATCAATCAACACACGTTTAACTCGAGTTTTATTCATGAGTACAGAAATTACCAGTGCATCATTATGGGGCTGCATGATTCCTTCTGCGTCTTTGTTGTTGAAGGATAAAGTTCCTTCTCGTATGTAATCTCGAGCCCGTTTCCCCTTTGTGATTGATACTTTGGTACGTTTATCATCGGACCTTGAGGAACACCGACCTCACCGATGATCATATGAATGACGTGTTGGGGCTCGTCTTGTTCACTCTGTTTATTGGAATCCCTATTTCTGAAATGATTCTTAGCTCTGTCGCTCAAAAATTCTCGAAGATGACCATCATTGAATAACCGGGCTACTTCTTCTCTCAATTGTCGACAATCCTCTGTTCTGTGGCCATGTGTGCCATGATATTTGCATATTTGGTTGGGATCCCTTTGTGCAGGATCGGTTTGTTGAGGTCGAGGCCATTTAGTATCTTTGATGCATCCGATAGCCGATACGATGGAGGATGCATCGACATTGAAGTTATATTCTGACAATCGTGGTTCTTCTTTAGGTCCGGTATGCCTGTCGAAACCATTCTTGCTCATGATCTTTCAAGAGCTCCGGCCTCGATCATTTCTCCTTTCACTTCGCATAGGGTTGCGCCCGGGTCTGTTGTCCCTACGGTCTTTATTATACGGCTGATATCGATCCCTGTCCGACCTTGGTTCTCGGTTAATATCCCTCTTAATTCTATCGACGGTTCTGATAGGATAAACTGACCTATGTGGAGCCTCGAGTTGGTCATCTTCGACCCTGATCTTCGATTGATATCGATTATGGACATCGGCCCAAATGACAGCCGAGTATTTTATCAAATTTTGCTTCAACTGCTGCGAAGCCACCGAGCTTCTAACATTGAGTCCTTTAGTGAAATCTTGAACTTCCCAATCGTCGGCGACCGGTGGTAGGTCCATTCGTTCCATTTGGAATCGGGACAAGAATTCTCTGAGCATTTCGTTGTCCTTTTGTCTTACCTTGAAAATGTCTGATTTCCTGGTTTTGACCTTGATGGCTCTGGCGTGTGCCTTTACGAAAGAATCTGCAAGCATAGCAAAAAAATCAATAGAGTTAGGTGGTAAATTGTGGTACCATATCAAAGTTTCCTTTGACAGGGTTTCCCTGAATTTCTTTAGTAACATGGATTCGATTTCGTCGTCCTCTAGATCATTCCCTTTAATTGCACATGTGTAAGAGGTGACATGCTCGTTTGGGGTCAGTCATTCCGTTGTACTTAGGAATTTCGGGCATGCGAAATTTTTTAGGGATCGGCTATGGAGCCGCACTCGGAGGAAAATGTTTTTGTACGAACTTCCTGGAATCCAGGCCCTTCAATATCGGAGGTGCTCCTGAATTTGGTCTACCCTGGAATTGTAAGTTTCCACCTTTTTATCGTTAGCATCGATCTTATTTTCCCCTGATTCTATCCTTTTCGTCAGTTCCTCAAGCATATTTATAACTTCGGAGCTAGCCCCTGATTCACGTTCGTTTGATTTTTTTGTAGGACCGATACATCCTTGCGGGTAGCTTCCCGGGGAGGATCGGGCTCAGCCCATCTTGGTGCGCGGCTTTCATTCTGTAACTGAGTTATCGCTGCCTGTTGGGTCTGTAGCATTTCGAAGATCATTCGTAGGTTGATCCCGTCTCCTTCAACATTTTGAGCATTCCGAATCACCGACCGGGCTCCACCACGAACGCTATTTTCGGGGTTGGTAGGTAAATTTGCATCGATAGCCACATGTGAATTAGCGTCGATTGGATCTGTGATCGGAATTTCAACGGGATCAGCAGGCGGTATCTCATTACCGGGCGTTATGTTGTTATTTTCACCGTGGTGACCGGACTCGTTGTCAACACATAGAGGCGCTGATTGAGGGTTTGACATTTTTGTTTTTTTTAGCCTGGAACCAAAGATACTCACAGGAACAAGCGTAAAATAGTGTATGTTATGAAAGGTAGTACCAGCCAATCACTATTATCCTTAGCCCCACGGTGGGCGCCAAATTATTTATCCGAAAAAAGAATAACAATTAAATTTATGCACAGTTTTAAGGATACGTGATATAACTTGGCACAAATTGAGAAAATGTATGTGCATATTAATATTGAAATTGACTGTAAATGAAATGAACGCAAATCAAACGAATCGAATAGCCTTGGCCCTTGAGTTTGATCACCCTCAAACCAAGTGGAGATTCAAGTAATATAAGAACAGAATAACAAGATATTGCAAGCTAAAAGAAGGTAGTAGTTTTCTTTATATTGCCTGAAAAGATCTGTCTTTACAAATGATTAGACCCCATTTATATAGTAGGGGAGTCCTACTATTGATACAATGCTAATACAATTAGGAATCTCATGATAAGCTAATTAGTCGGCCGCTCCTTGATTTTCGCCGTCGTGATTCTCGCCTGATTGCGGATATTTCGGCTTTTCGTTATTTGGCTCGGTAAGCTTCACTCGATCTTGCTCGGTCCCAATCTTGGCTAGTCTTGATCTTGGCCAATCTCGATTTTGGCCGACCTCGATCTTGCTCGGTCTCGATCTTGGCCGACCTCGATCTTAATCGATCTCTGAGTCACGAGCTCGGCAATCTGCCTTCGCACCATGGTTCGATATAACATGAGTTTGAACTTTGCGCTATCATGTTCTACTCTTGATAAAGTCATGCGAAAGGCAAGTCCGATTTCGACCGTATACAAATATCAAAGCGCCACGAGTGTTATTCACTCAATTTAGATTTCAACTATCAAGTCTTAAAATTTGTTGGTGTCAATGGAAGCTTCCTAAGATTGATTCTCAAAACCTTCATTCTCGTATATTCTTTGATGTGTTAATGTGTCGCTAGACTCATGTGATGTTCCATCCATGGCCGATCTCACGTGAAGTTTGATGGTTTAAAACTTCAAAATTAAAATCTTTGATTGTTATTATGTAGATAGAACGTTTTTGCAATTGATAAAAATATATTATGTGATGTTTATGGTGCCTGCACCATAAAAATGTATCACTTGGAAGCTGACCATGATAAAACAACAACAACAACAACCCAGTGAAATCCCACTAATGGGGTCTGGGGAGGGTAGTGTGTACGCAGACCTTACCCCTACCCCGAAGAGAGGTTGTTTCCGAAAGACTCTCGGCTCAGGAGGACAAAAGGACAAAATAATACAATATTAGTATTACTATAGAAATCATAGGAAAAATAGGAACAATATTAAATGCAGAAGAAAGATGCAAAGCAAAGACGAAAAAAACAAAAATAAAAATAAAAACAAAAACGATAGCTAGTAAATAGGTCCGACACAGAAACGCAAATCTAAAACCATGATAAAACAATAATGTAATTATGCCAATCTAAAACCAGGAGGAGAATATTACATCAGATCTCTAAAACTAAAATATATATTAGGTAGGATGTGTCATTTAAATTTTTTAAAACAAAGTTATATATGAATTTGCGGAGGGATAAGTAGCATGAAATGGAGTATCATTTATCTATATTGGATTCGGCATATAATAAATTGCCAATTATAATATACCTAATGTAGGACTAAGAATAACAAAACACTTTTTTATTAATGTGTAATTCAATATCAATCATCAAATAAGTGTCACACCTCCTTTTTATGGGGAAATGACCAAAGGAGTTTTTCCAATTTAAGTGACACTATTTGAAAATTGATTAATTTATTTTATTTTTAAAGAGTCGCCACTTGGAATAAATGTTTATGGTGTTCCAAGTCACCATTTATTTTAAAATTTCAATTCAAGAAAATTGACTCTGTTTAAGTTTGCGAAACACAGAAGACCGGGTAAGGAATTCTATTCACCCGTGAGAAGGTGTGAGGCACTCCCGAGTTCTGTGGTTCTAGCACGATCGCTTTAATAATTATACATGGCTTAACTAATTTTGGATATTTTATGTTCTAGAAAAATTTATGCATTTTTGCCTTAAAACCGCTTTTAGTTGCTTAATTATTTGTAATTATGGAATTATCTTGAAACGAATCACGCGTATGTGTATTCGTTTTGTTTGGTATGTCAAGAATTATGTCACGCGTACGTGTACACAATTTATAATACTTTATTATTTTAAGGTTGTTTCGCCCTAAGTTGCGCGAACGCATACCTTGGTTTTAATTTTGGGAATCGTAATTATGTCACGCGAATGTATACATAATCACGATGATTCAATTAATTAAGTGCGCCTAAAGCATTCTAGCGCATTCATGATTTATTTCTTTCCTAAGTTTGAGATTATTGCGAAGGCCATGAATTATGAAATTACTTGTGAAAAAAGTGTATGATTTTAGATATTTGAATAAATAAATCATCATATACCAATACCCTACAGCCTAACAATTGGAGCCCAAACTTATTAGGGTCCAAATCTTCCCAACTTTAAAGCAAGTTTGAATACCATATTTCCAGAAACATGATTAAGCATATAGCATTTAAGGACTAACTTACATTATTATTTCTAAAGTTTAAAGGTAAATAAATAAAATCACATGAAATAAGATAAAAAGAACAGAGGGAAGAATAAACCTTTAATACAAAATTTTCAATTAAATGAGTCTCCAAAAACAAGTACAATAACTCAGACGAACGTTGAACAAGTATAAGCGAAAAAGAATATCAAGCCTAGTGAACGGAGCTCCAACGGAATCCTCGACCTCGACTATTGACTACACTGTTTGGCGTGTAAAGGGGGATGTTATGAAGTATTTTTGTTGGGTTTTGGGTGATGACTTGCTGGATTTTTCGGAAGAAAGACGAAGAAAGAATGACACGAGTAGAAATTCCCTTAGCGTAGAAGAAGAAAAATAATTTTTCTCAATTCCCTACTCTCTTTTTTTCCTCTCCTTTTCTCTCATTGTTCTCTTCTATTTATAGAAAAAAATTTAAAATTTTTCAGATTTATTTTTTATTTTTAATTAAAAAATTCTCACTTCCCATTTTCCTTCTTTTTTTAAAAAATAAATAAATTCCCCACCTTCCTTTACTTTTATTTTTTAATTTTTCACTTTCCTTACTTTTATTTTGTTTAAATTTTCACTTTCTTTTACCTTTTTTTAAAATTTCCACTTTTTTACTTTTCTTTTACTTTTGTTTTTTAATTCCCACCTACCTTTACTTTTTTTTTTCCACTTTGTTTTAACTTTTTTTTTCCCACATTCCTTTACTTTTTTAAAAAAAAATTCCATTCTTTTTTACTTTTCTTTTTAAATTTCCACATTTGCTTACTTTTATTTTTTAATTCCCACATACCTTTACTTTTATTTTTTAATTCCCTACTTCTCTTTTTCCTCTTTTTTCTTATTTCCAGCCGAAATTTTATTAATTTTTGTATTTTTATTTTTAATTTTCATTTAATTTATTGTTTTTTATTTAAAAACAAATAAAGATAAAAATAAAAAATATTAATAATAATAATATTTGACCTTTTTAAAAAAATATTTTCTAAATTTTTTATCCTATAAAAAAAGTTGAAACAAAGCTAAAAACAGTAGATTAAACCCCTAAAAATATTTACACAGTAAAAGGTGATAAAATTTTAAATATGGTCAAAAATTAGGTGCTCACAATAAGTATTTTTAACTTCCAAGAAATACTGTCAAACAATCTATTAACGATATTTTAAAAAGTAAAAAAAGTTAATTAATTAGTAAAAATGAGTAATTAAGGCAATGGGACTTCAAGAACTAATTTGTTTTAATCCTTGGATTTTTTAAAACTTTTTGATAATTTTTGTGGTAAGTCGGATTTCAAGTGATCAAGATAGTCATTTAATTTCTTTTGTACATATGGACAAGTTTATATGGTAGTGAATCTTGTAATTAAAAAAATAAAAATAATTGAAGTAAACGTAAAGATAACGAATACGAGGGGTTCAAAGCATAAAAATTAAAAGAGTCAGTAACTATTAAGGGTACACTAAGACTTCACTGCACCCCCAACTCCTCCCCGATGGCGATTGCCTCAGACAACAACCATCATCTTCTTGTTCCTCTTTGCAATGGTCTTTCTTCTCGAATATATTAATAAAATTACATTATACAATTTAATAACTGATAAAAATATATTATGCAATATTTTAAATTTCTACATACCATAAAAATTTATTATCATAGCTGATCAAGGTAAGAGAATAAGGAGGATATTCCAATCTAAAGTATATTTAGGTTGAATATACCATTTAAAATTTTAAAAATAAAATTACATGTTCTATAATTCATTATAGGGATATGTAGCTCCTAAATGGCTTATAGCATGAGATATATCTTTATTCTACATTGAATTCGGTATACTATAATATGTCAATTACAATGTACCTAACGAGATATTAAAATAAATATTTTTAACTTCCAAAAAGCTTGACCAAATAAGCTAGTATTAATTAGATCTGAAAGACATCCTTCAACACAATTTATTTCACTTAAAATCAATTAAGTTTGTGTTGTTACAATTAACAGACAATCAATAACATCACTAACTAAGCCAATGACTATTTGTTATAGTCCTAAAAAGGATTTACTTTTTTGATAAATGTTGTGGTAAGTAGGATGTCATGTGAAGACGCCAAACTTGGAACATTTTGTACATATGGACAAGTTTACATCTTATTGTGTTTTCTTAATAAGAAAACAAAAGTAATTGGAGTAATTGTAAAGATAACAAATAAGAGGGTTCAAAGCGCAAAATAAAAAGAACTTAAAAGACTACGAAAGTTGTTTAAGATTTCCAAAATTTTCACTCCACCCCTCAACTCCTCTCCAATGGCGGGTCTGTACACCTCCCTCAGACCCCAACCACCTTCTTCTTCTTCATCTTCCCAACAATCATTCTTCTCGAAGGTTCTTCTCCTCCTAACAATCCTTCCTCTATCCTTAGCTGTCTTTGCCTTTGTTCTTCAATGGCGTGGTGGCGGAGTTGACGATCCAATCTCCCGATGGTCACCTGAAGAGTCTCACAAATTTCCCGGCATGGACAGCTCTCCTCTGTCCACTGTCGCTCACTCTTCTTCTCACTCATCAGATTGCTCTCTCCTCGCTCATAGTAACACGCCGTCGTTTCCTTACTACAAAGACTGGAAATTCAAACTTCATTCAGATCTCAAACCCAAGGTTTCATTTTTTTAAATTTGCTTGTGAGGGTTTTGGCTTTTGATCGATCTCAAATGGGTTCTGGTCGTTTTTTTAAGTGATTTACATTGTTGGTATCTAAAGTTCATGCCATTTGTAAGCTAGGATTTAAGTTATATAGACGGACTATGTAAAGATTTACACTATAAGTGAATTTTAACCTGTGACAATAGGTTACCATTTTTACTAAATTACCACTTAATGCATATCAAGAGATTTACCTGTAATTAACTACCTGACAATGTCAATAATTCTTACATCGTCAATGCATACAACTTAAACTCATTTAGCTAAATGAGAAATTCTCACTTTTTTTTTTGCATTTTGTAGCACCTTCCGGCAAATGAGTGAGTAGTTCTTAGTTAAGTTTCTTCTACTGCATAACTGAGATTAAAAATTAGCTATTTTACTAAGTAAATAGAACTTTATTCAGCTAAAGTTTTTAATGCCATAGAGTGCATAATTTGTATAAGGAAGAAGCATTAGGAGGACCTTTAGGATATATATTATTCATCCAAATTTCACAGAAAGGATCAGTTGCAGGTTGATCATCCTTTGCTTCTTTCCCCCACCCCCCTAAAAAAGAAGTTATGTAGGAAAAGTATCTTGAATAATGACATATTGCATACTTCAGAGTTTCTTTTTCTGGCCAAAACACAACAAAGTAAGTCCAGTATCGGGATGCTTGGTCATGATGGTGTGCTTTCGTTCAGTCGAGGGTTGCATTATATGTCAAAGAAACTTTACAGAACTTCTAGTATTGGAAATCTCCAACTTATTCATTCGGAGCGAAATAGAGCTAAATGGATAGTGGTGATTCATATGCCGACCCCACCTAGCCTGGGATTGAGGCATAGTAGTTGTTAGCACAACAAAAAAATTATCAGGAAAAAGGTTTCTACAGCCTTTTCCTTTTTGAAATTCCAGGACCTTGAACCAAACGATATCTCCTTAACAGATTTCTAAGTGCATTTGTCCCTAGTTAAGAGTTGGTAACATGTTTTCTCTATACTCATTGTTGCCCTATAACAGAACACTAATGTTTCTCTATATGCAGATATGTATTACAACCAGTACATCTGCTGGCCTAGAGCAGATCTTACCATGGATGTTCTATCATAAAGTAATTGGGGTAACATCATTTTTGCTTTTCGTGGAAGGAAAGGCCGCATCTCCTGATGTTTCTAAAGTCCTTGAATCCATTCCCGTAAGTTCCCCAGCCTGTATTTTCCTTTTCAATGAATTTAAAGATTCATCAATACGATATTTAAATGGTATTGGGCACGATTTTATTGAGCAGCTGCATCTCCTTGCCTTGCCCTCAATTAGCTCTATCTAGATGTTTTCAAGAATAGCGATCCCGTGGCTGCTCTTATGAAATGATTACTTCTAATGCATTTTCACGTATTTCTTTCTTTTCTTAGATAAAGCTGAACTATACTGGGCCAAATCCAGCTTACCCATTTATTTTAAGACTCAAGTGGCATATTTCAATTTCCTAAACTTGGGTTTTGTTTGATCTGCAGGGAGTAAAAGTAATATACAGAACTAGAGAGCTAGAGGAGCAACAAGCCAAAAGGTCTGTCAATTCACATTTTCTGATTGTTTCAAGGACTGGCCATTATTTCTTGTATTCTGTTTGGTTGGATTCATGCCGAATTTGCGCGACAGAAGTTAATGCTGCAATTAATTTCTTGCCTGTTGGCTCCAATTGTGTGAGAAACAGTTAGATTACATAGACTTGCAATTTATTTTGACCATGGAATATTTCTAAAAATATAAGAATTTGTTGATTGGTTTTGGTGAGGCTGAAATGTAAGAAATTAATAGAAAAGGGCTATGAAATATCAAATGATACTTATGGTGCTTAACTTTGTTTCTTCTTATGTTCATATTTTCATTATTTCTGTAACTGTAATAATTGCTTTACGTTGAGTTGTTGAAAATTGGCTAAATGTCTCATCTTTTAGCATTAGCATGTCATTTTCTCTGCATACATTTCGTTGAGCCGTTGACATACATTTTCTAATTTTGATCTGCTTTGATGGGAAGGAAATGTGGCCTTCAAGTTTCGTTAATGGTTGTACCTTTCACATTTGCACGTCTAATGTTGTCCACCTATGTTTCACTGATGTCCTTTTTTTCATTTTGTCCTAGCCGGATTTGGAATGAAACGTGGCTGTCGAGTTTCTTCTATAAACCTTGCAATTATGAGCTCTTTGTGAAGCAATCTCTTAATATGGAGATGGCCATAGTGATGGCAAGGGTATGAATTCTTCTACTTTTGCATTGTCTATCATTCTAGTCATAGCTGATGATCCACATACATGCTGAAATGTCAGGATGGGGGTATGGATTGGATAATTCATCTAGACACAGATGAGTTATTACACCCAGCAGGTGCTCGAGAGTATTCTTTGAGGCAGTTGCTGCTTGATGTGCCTTCAAATGTTGACATGGTTATCTTTCCTAACTATGTAAGTTAGTTGGAAAAAGTGTTCCAGGAAATAGATATTTATAGACAGTCTGATTAGTTCTCAGAACATGTTGTTTACAATGTAATGTCATAAAGTGTTTTAATGCATTTTTTTTTAATTCAGGAGAGCAGTGTTGAACGAGATGACATCAAGGATCCTTTTACGGAGGTAAGCTGGAACTTGCAATTCATTATTTTGTTACTGAACTACTGCTCATTGTCGTTTATGGGCAAAACTACTTCGATCACAGTGATATGATATGATACAGGAATATGTTTCCGTTGATTCAGCTATTTAAGTGCAGTGAGCAATTGAGAGATAATTTGTCTAAATCAGCAATGTTGCATCTTCCTATATTTAATTTTCTTTATATGTTTGACCATGACAGGGATCTTTGAGGTAAATAATGGAACTCTTATTTTGTTCTGTTATTGGCCTCATGATCAGAATTTTTTCAAGCGTTTTTTTTTGTCATATCTTTTGTTTTTCAAAGCTATGTGAACTTAGCTTCGCCTATGACACCTAAGACTGTTTTTTCTTTTGTTTTCTTTTCCAATGTACCCATCACAATAGGTGTCAATGTTCAAGAAGAATTATGACCATCTAACGAAGGATACATATTTTGGCATGTATAAAGAAGCAACCCGTGGCAATCCAAATTACTTCTTGACGTATGGCAATGGTAAAGCAGCTGCTCGAATTCAGGACCATCTTCGTCCCAATGGGGCTCATAGATGGCATAATTACATGAAAACTCCGAAGTATGTTTGGCCTCTATAATCTCTCACATTATAACCTGTCAATTATGCTTTTGGCCCTAAGGTCATGCAATCTTAAAGGGATTTTCAATTGTTTCCTGATGCTATGAATATTCCAATGCTTTTCCTTGTAATGCTGATATTCTAGAAGAATTCTGTCATATATTTTTTTTTTTCATATGGCAGGGAGATCAAATTGGAGGAGGCTGCTGTTCTGCATTACACATATTCCAAGTTTTCTGACTTGACTTCAAGACGAGATAGATGTGGTTGTAAGCCCACAAAGGATGACGTTAAGAGATGCTTCATGTTGGAATTCGATAGATCTGTGAGTTTTTGCTCTTTTTCTATTTTTTATGTATATGTATAAGTAAGAGAATATTTTTTCTTATTGTTGTGTTTAGTACTGTTTACACGTTACTGCTGGATAGTGTAGCTCCATAATTTTTACAGCTTCATGGTTGTTGCTGGAGAGGAGTTGTTTTGTATCTAATCCATTATTTTATGATAGCTGCTAAATTTGCTACTGGGTTTCAGGAAAGATGCGTGGGTGGTGGAAAGGGAAAGGGGTGCGGGGTGGGGAAGCTGCCAACTTGAATTCTTTAGAGCAATGCTAAATGTCTTCAGCCTTTGGAAGCCTACTTTAAGGTCTGATAGAATCTGTTTCAAATAGATTAGGCTACTGGTATTTACCCTATTTTGGTTCCTTAAGAGTAAGGTAAGGTAAGGGGAGAGGCTCATTAAATTACTTTGTTAAGTGTAGTAATTATCATAATCTTCCCTTTGTTTGGTAAAATTAACAGGTGAATAGAGAAGGGATATACTTCAACCACTCTATTTCTTTTTAAAATTTTAAAAAAGGGAGTAGGTGAACCACCAGAAAAAATGAAAATAAAATAAATAGATATAGAGAAGTATTTATGTTATGTCCACAATGTTAATTCAATATTTCTTATTCTTTTCATAGTTTTTGATGACACAATGATATTTTGATGGTAATAACTCGCTTATTGCCCTCCCAAGTTTTGTATCATAGCAGTTGACAAGTTGACAAGTTCAAACCTAAAGATAATCAAGATATAGAATAAAACGACAAGTGTGTTATTAGAATATCTTTTGTTTGCCCTACGAACAAATATGGAGAGCAGTATTCACAACTTACAAGTAAGCCAAAGAATGATATGGATCATGTAACTTGTTCTATCTCTTGTCTGCAGACTAACTGATCCCTTTTTGCGCTTTAGCATATTAAGTCCATGAAACTAAAATAACTTCTATGCTCGCAAAATGAAAATATGTCTAGTACTAATTTTTTTAACCTATTCCATATGACGCAGTGTTTTGTTAATTGGAATATTGTTATAGTGTCCAACACACATCATGATAGTGTGAATGGTGAAAGGGTCAACACTATTTATCTTCAGCTTAAACCAGCTTCGTTCAGTACCAATGTCGTTTCCTTCAAACTTAGACAACTTAGTTTCCCATCAACAACTTTTTTACTAGCATATAAAGTAGGGGACTTTATGTTGGCAAAACAAGTTGAGTGTCGGAATTTGGCTGTCTAAGTTTGAAAAAAAATGACGTTGGTACTAAACCAAGTTGGTTTAAGCTGGAGATAAATGGTGCTGAATCTTTCACCATTCACAGATGTGTGTTGGACACTATAACAATATCCATTTGATAGTGAAACACTGCGTCATATGGAAGAAGTTCAAAAAAATTAGTGCTAACATATTTTTATTTTGCTTGTCATTATTTTTCCTCTGATGCGTGGAAGCCATTTCAATTTTATGGACTTAATATGCTAACGTCAAAAAAAGATTACTTAGTCTCCCGACTTGGGATAAAATACAACAAGTCTACAAGCTTTATGATCCATTCAAGTCTTTGGCTTAATGGTAGGTTGTGGATACTTCTCTGCTTATTAGTTAGTAGGGCAAATAAATGATGTTCTAATAACATAGTTGCTTTATTTCATATCTTGATTATCCTTAGGTTTGAACTTGTCAACTGTTACGAGACAAAACTTGGGAAGGCATTAAGAAGCGAGTTATTACCATCAAGAAACTATGAAAAGAAGCACTTCGCCATGAAAGATCTTGGTGTTCTTCATTTCTTTCTTAGGACTCGAAGTCAAACGTACATCAACTTCTCTCGTCTTGACTCAGACTAAATACACCTTGAAATTACTCGAACTCATTTGTATGACTCCAAGAAAAAATATTGAGGTAACATTTTGGACATAACGTAATTACTTCTTTATATCTACATGGGGATAGGACATGATCTCTTTTTTACTTCACCTTCTATTTTACTTACCAAACAAAGAAATAACACGACACTTTCTCGCCCCCACGACCTTAGACTAGTGGTAAGATCGTAGCGCTGGTTATGCACATCATGCAGTTGAACTTGTCGCAAACAAAAATATGGTATTTAAGTGGAGAAGGCTAGAGGGCAGGCATATATTGATTGCGTTTAGAACTATGCCTCACTAGTCCTCAGTGAATTCTCCGTTATAAAAGATAACCAATGACACCTCTCTCTATTTCACCTCCCATCCTCTTCTTGTTGCATCTATCATAGCATTAAATAGTTTTTGAAAAGAGTACTCTTTGTCAAAGGCAAAAAGTGTAGAGTTGTCTACCTTCACATATTATCTCATTCTCTTGTTGGACTGAATCTAGATCTTATAATCTACATTTTTGGCATCATAATTCCGTCTAATTTCTCCTTAACTTGATCCTTCTTATACTAACTAATCTTGCAATGCCAATTTTAGGCACTCCTCGTGTACGCCTTAAACAAGTTTGCGAGATAAGTTATGTGGATGCGATAATCAAGTCTTAGCGATGTTGTTGTTGTGACATTGATTGTAGTTATATATAGTTGTGGTAGCTCGTTATTAGGAATACATGTGGCATTATAGTGGTAGAATAAATGACGGAAAAACATTCCTAATGGCATGCTTTGTTTAGATTCTTTTACTCTACATGTGGTTTAAATTATTTAGGACGAGAAGTTTTTTTGCACCCAAATGTGTGGCCTAGTGGTCAATGAAGTGGGTTGAGAACCATGATATCTCAAGTCCAAATTTCTGCAGAGGCAAAAATACCAGGTGATATCTTCCCATTTGTCCAAACTTTGGTGGACAAAGTTATCCGGTACTTGTGCTAGTGGGAGGTAGCAAGTACCCCATCGAGGTGCGCAAGCTGGTCCGAACATCACGATTATTAAAAAAAAGTATTTCCTTTTTAAACTATTGGTAGTCTGGTTGTTGGAGAATCAATCTTAGACAATATCCATAGTTTGGTTTTGTGCAAATAATTTTGTTCAGCCCTCTTTTATGATTGAATTTTGAGCAAATCGTTCTAATAAAATGTAGTCTTCCTGCTCTGCTTCTATGGAAAAAATTACTATCAGTTGATGGTTTATTGATATAATGTCAACTGTTGTGTTTTATTTTCTTGACTTTGATAGCTTATAAGCTAATATGGTGTGATAATATGCTGTATCTTCTGCAGGCATTTATTATTGCTTCAACTGCCACAGAAGATGAGATGTTAAACTGGTAATCACTATTTTAAATAGCTGCTAAATCCAATTTAATCTCGGTCAGCTCTCTTTTTGTAGCACTCAGTTGGCTTTTTGGATTAGTTATGTTCTTGATTTATTCATCAACATAGATATTTTGAAATTCTGAAGCTGCTATATGTTTCCACTTTGTAAACTCTTGTTGAAGAATATATGGTTGTTAATGCTAGTAAAGATCTATTTGCCTTTATCTTGGTCAGGTATCGTGAACATGTGGTATGGACTGACAAAGCGGTGAACCTGAAACTATTGAGGAAAGGCATTTTAACTCGTATTTATGCTCCCATGGTAAGCCTGGACAACCTGACTTTGGAATTCTTTTTCTTTGGGTCCAAAAGTGCAATTTTCTGAATAGGAAAAAAGAGAGGAGGTTACTCTGGCGAAAGAGTCTGAACAAGAACGATTTTAATAGGTCCTCTTAAAAGAATATCTTCCTATCACATTGTAAGTCCTAGAACACAAGAATAGTGTAGCCTTTGAAATGAGTACATATCTCTAGCATCAATTTTGATAAGAACCATGTGAAGCTGATGGAAATATGTTCTATATATCGTTTATTGTGTTGGAAATGGAAATAGGGTATTGCTCGGGAAGAATTTTGGCTGTGGGAGGACATCCTTGGAGAACTAATTCTCGTAGGATGGACTAGTGGTCAATGAAGTGGGTTGAGATTCACGAGGTGTCGGGTTCAAATCCCAGTGGAGGCAAAAACACTAAGTGATTTCTTCTCATTGTCCAAGCCTTGGTGGACAGAGTTATCCTGTACTTGTGCTAGTGGGAGGTAGCGTATACCCGTAGAATATCACCAACTTAAGATGATGAAGATATCAGCAACACGATGCAAAATTAAGAGTGCAATGGTATGATAAATGAAACTTGTTTACTGATACCAAAATTCATGTGGTACCTGAAGGGAGGAGGGAAAACGAGGAGAAGAATAAAGCGAAATAGGAGAAATGAGAGAGAAGAATAAGAGAGAATCTATTTATAAACTGTTATTCGTCAACTGAAGTGTGTCTAATCAGGTTTCACAAAAGAAGTCCTAATTGGTAGGTAACCTTTGCATATGCTAGACTCATAAAACAAAGAACTTTTATAAAAATAAAATTAATGATAAAGATAAATTCAAACTAAAGGATAATCTTTTAAGATAAACTCTAAGAAAATTACTAATAAAGATAAAGTTTAATCTAAATAGATTAAAAATAAATGAAAAAATGTGGAAGAAATTTCTACCGCAGCCCATCTTCTTCTACCATAAAAAGTTGGGAGAGGATGAGGATGAGGATCACATAGTCTCTGTCAGCGTGGACACTTGTGTTTTCTTCGTTTGATATTTCATGCATATTGTCAGGACAATGGAAGAAGTAACAACAAAATGGAAAATACAGAAGAGCATCATGAAAACATCGTGGTTGTGTCATTTTTGGATTATATGCAAGAAATAGGAGAATGTGTTTAGAAACGGTGTAAAATGATGTCGGAAGTATTAAAATATTTTCTCTATTCCATTATATGTCTAGAGAGAGAGACTGCCGCGCAGAAAGATTAGGGATTATATTTCATGCATATTGTCACTGACAATGGAAGAAGCGGCTACAAATTGGATAATACAGAGACCAACATGAAAGCATCATGTTTGTGTCTTTTTTGGATTATATGGCATGCAAGAACTGGGCGATTGTTTAGAAACAAGTGTAAAAATGAAGTAGGAAGTATTAGTATATTTTCTGTATTCCAATATATATCTAGAGAGAGAGAGACTGTCCCCCAGAAAGATTAGGGATGAAGTGCTCCCAAGGCTTTGATTTAGGGGTAAAGACGCAACACGGGATGTGTGAATTGGGCATAGTTTGAACCTTGTCATTTTTTTTTGATGAAGTAAGTTGTATATTAATTAAAAGGCATCCAGAAGATGCAATGATTACAAAAGAAAAGGAGATATCAGCTCCTAGGAAGGACAAAAACCTATTACAATACTGTGGTTCACCCAGCAAAAAAGTAAAACTAAACATCCAGCCTTAAGTTTGTGTCTGGCAGTTGAAATGCCATCAAAGCATCTTTGATCCCTCTCTGTCCATATGCACCACAAAATAACAGCAGGAACCATAGACCAGATTCTCTTGATGGACTTCTCAACTTTCCAGGAGCTCCAGCTCACAAAGGCATCCCTGACATTCCGAGGCATAGTCCAATGTAGACCAAAAAGTGAAATAAACATCGACCAAATGTTTGCTGCAACTGTACAGTAGAGGAACAGGTGATTGATTGTTTCATGATTGCTAAGGCACATATGGCATCTGTTGGCAAGTTGGAAACCCCTTCTGAGAAGGTTATCCTGAGTTAGGCAAGCACCCTGTAGTGTTATCCAACAGAAACCACTAACCTTAGGGGGTAGGGTTTGAACCTTGTCATTGACACTAAACATGGTATTTAAGTGGGACTTTGGGAGTAGGGTGCAGAGGCGTGCCCATGCTCCCTCGAGTTTTTAACCTATGAGGAAAATTAGGATTGGACCAACTATATCTTCTTCTTTTTTTCGAACCAACTAACTCAGATGGGTTTTTTCTGGCTATAAAAAGAATTAGGAATGAAGTAGAAAATCAGTGTGCGATATCTGGAAAATGAAGAGGTTTATGGCAATGGCAAGTCAAATGCAGCCATGAAATGACAACTTTTGAAGTCCCTGAATGTAGAGTAAGAGTTAGTGTTGGGGAAATTTAGATCCTTCCATCATCTGCTCAAACATTCTGTTCGTCTTTATTCCAGCAAGACAATGCCTGCATTTTGTTCTCCTGAGATGGTCGAGATCTCTTGTGCAGTTTCCCTAGAATGTCAGAAACATTGTTATAACTCATTCCAACTGTAGCTTTCTTTGTTCATTCTTTTCTGTTTTACATGTGCAGGTTATTGTCCAAGGTTTGAGGGAGAGTGGTGTTTTCAGTTCTATAGTTTCATCTGCTCAGAAATCTCTATCAAAGGACAAATTTTTAGCATCCATTGAAAGTAGCAATTCATCAAAGGCTGCTGCCTCTGAGACACTTCCTTCGAGAAAGATTGGTAGAAATCAACATTCTCAAGCTACCAGAAGGATTTTAGAGGAAAGTGCTTCCCACTTTGAATTTCATGAAGAAGCCGTTCCACCACGGCCACCCCCAGGCATAGATGAAGATGTCATAACCGAAGCGTAATTGTTCTCCTTTCATGGCTTCTGCTGCTTTCTTTTGTCAACTTGACGGAGTGGATGACGAACATGCTATGTTTTCATTTGTATCAGAGTGTAGTATAGCTAAAGATGTAAGCTAGCAGATTCATGGGTGGGAGTTCGTTCTTGCTTCGGTTTTTATGGCTATTCCCGATCATTACCCAAGCGGAGGTGTAAATTTATGTTGTAATACAGAGAAGCATACAGATGTTGGAGTTGGGCGGGGGAGGGTGGAATTAGAAGGATTTTAGTTTCAGAGGTCCAACTTTATGGTATGGAGATGAGGGGTTATTCTTAATGTATAGTAACTCGACCTCTAACGAGTTGATTATTTTTGAGGCTCTTGTTTTCTGAAGCACATGCTTTGATTGGCTGTTTACTAAAATCATTTCTTATCTTGAATCCGGGGTTCGGGTCATGATAAAGCCTTGACAAAAGAAGATAAGAGAAATGAGAAAATTACTAAGCACTGATTTCTAAAGAGTGAAGTTACTATGAAGGGATGGAGTTATCTAAAGGCCGTTTGGTTGGCAGAATTCGTAAATGATCTCAGCATAAACTAATATTATGTTTTGTTAGAGGGATTAATAAAAATTACTTTTGATATAGCTTATGCTGTATTTGGTTGATGGTATAAAATAATATGCGCATTAAGTTATGTGGGTATCTAATAGATTGTGAAATGGAAATAAAACTTTTAAGACAAAAGTCCTTAGAATATGTAACCAGACAAAAGTCCTTCTTTATCGTCCTTGTATAATAATTCATACATTATTAATCACCACATAACAATTCAATTATCACCATTTAAACTTCCTTACCATTATAATCCTTGCATAACTAACATGTAACCATCAACGATCCTAAGTACATGTTTGGCATGTGGTAAGATGGCTAGTTCCTAAATGAGTATGGTAGATGTGGCAACATCAACACATTTTTGTAGTAACTTGTCAAGTCTAAATGGATTGGATTTTACTTGTTTGTATATTTGACCAACAGAGTGAATTTAAAATGATCTATTATGTCAAAATATTGAAATATCCGAGCCAAGATGTAATCCAATCTAAATATAAAATTTAAAGATTCAAAATTATGTAAATTTAAAAGTATTTAAGTTTAATAATTTAAAAATATACACCTTTCACATTTTTTCCAAAAGAAATAGAATAGAAAAGTAGATTTATGTTGGATGGGTTGGATTTTAATTTGTTATTTGACCCATCTTTATTCATCTTTTTGCCCAAGTAGAGGGGCAAAAGAAAAAAGTGAAGTAATTCTTCAAAATAAACGATAACGAACTGAAAACCAACCAGTCTTTGATGGCGAGTATGATACTCTCCAACTCGCTCTCTTCTTCTACTTTCCTCCGATTCAATGAGCCCCAACATCAGCAGCTCTTTTTGGGTTCTTCTTCCCGAAATACGCCGCCGTTTCTTCAATTGCATAGCCGGAAATTGAAGAAGAGTAGCAGAGGCTTATCAGTGGTGAGGCGTGCAGGAGGAGGAATAAGTAGCAGCAGCTATATATTTGCTTTGATATTCCCACTTTCTCTCCTTGCTATCACCATCTTCACTTCTGCCCGTATTGCTGATAATCTCGACAAGAAATTCCTCGAAGAGGTAATACTTCCATATACTTTTTTTTTCTCCCTCCGTCCCTTAATTTTTGTCCCTACTCTGTTTTGAGACTCAATTCGACCAATTTTAACTTAATTCAGACATTATTCAGTTCACTTTTTATATAGATAAATTTAGATGTTTATAAGCGTATTAAAAGGTTATTGATTTCCTTATATTAAAATGTGTTTGTCTATCTCAATATAGGTTCATGGTCCATTTTTTTAGGTTACTTAAAATTCTTTGGAAGTGACGTAAAGGAAAATTAGCAAGAGTAATTGTATCGGCATCCAGTTATATTTACACTTCTTATGTTATCTAATTAATTGTTTTAGTGTTCTGATTTTGTTACTCACATCAGCATTTATTGGTCTTGGATTATTTCTTGAGTGGAGGGAGGGGCTTGATGAAATTTGAAGTCTACCTGAAATTCTCTTTTTCTTTTTTTACTGATATGTTTTGTCAGATTTTGCATTACTTGCCATATTTAAGACATCTATATTAACATTAGACAATAACTATTGTACTATAATGTGTTGGAGGAAATCTATACTTCTTTATTTTCTTTTGCTGGTGAGACATGTAAGGTCTGTGGTGTGTGTGTGTGTGTGTGTGTTGTTGGGGGGGGGGGGGTGGTGTTGGAGGGGTTCCAGTAAAACCTATGTTGCTCAGACCCTTCAGAAGATGCTGCTATGCCCGTGTCAGATCCTTGAAATTTAGATTTTGGAGGATCTGACGCGGGTGTGGCAACCTTTTTGGAGGATCTGACAATATCGAGTAGAAGTGAGGGCTCAGACGAGGGAGCTTATTAGATAAGGTTATGAATGTATAGCCAGGGAAGATGCTAATGCTCGAGCCAATGCCAACTTCCTTAAAGCTTGGGGGGGGGGGTTTTTTGCATGACTCGACAGACTTAGGTGGGTTTTGTTTCAGAGTTGCAAAAAACTGAGTTTGCAGACTTAGTTTTTGCAAATTTTAAAAAATTGCCATCTAAGACTTGAATCAGCAATTCTTGGTTTACGTGTGCTGATATACGCTATCTTCTGTGTCTGTAGTCTTTTCATTGTCAAACTTTTTCAGTTCTAGTGTGGATATGCTACTTGATTGGAATGGGAATGACGTATAGTATTTCCCCCCTCAATTGGACATGGTGCTACAAAAGAGTGCAAACCTGTTAGCATAATTCTGTGAAGTACCAAGGCATCAGTCATTCCCTTGACAAGGAAAGCAGACAGGTCTATTTGGCTCCTGGATGATTAGCAGTGTAACTGTAAATGCCACTGAATTGAGAGATGATGCTATGAAAATGTTTATAGAGCGAAGTGAGCATTACTTGATGCATGTCTTTAAATTTTTGGACAGTCTTTGCTAGGAGGAAACCAAGAACAATTGGACATATATTCGCTGCAATATGAGAAGACTAGATTTATAGATGGCAAAGCTTCACACAATTTGCACCTATTTTGCAATTTGATTTATTGAGCCCTTTATGGAGTAGTCAGTATGTGCAAAACTAGATGAAGAATGTTCATGAGTGTACTATCTTATTTCGCGTTGGAAGAATAATGTATTTATGCTTGTACTCTCCCTAGACAATACATCAGCCAATGCATTGAAGGTCCCAGTGCATACCCTGATTTTCTGGTTGATAAGAGTTCACATATACAATGTTTAGACCTATCATACACTTAATGTCTTTATAAAGTACAAACTCTGCCAAAGATCTATGTTTTCCAATGATACATGTTGGACACTTAGAAATTGGTGGTTTCTCATAATTACAAGATGCATGTCTTTGGCATATGTATAGGATGTGATTTAAATGGGGCATCAGATTTTAATGACTTTACAGATCCGATTGAGTATTATTAGATAGTTATGTGTAAATAATCCTAGTCCCATATGTAGTAGGAGTAGAATATGTCCTAGTCCCCTATGTAGTAGGAGTAGAATATGTATTATATATATGACTCATTGTATCATTGTTAATAAATAAATTTTTCTCCCGTGCATTCTCACATGGTATCAGAGCTTCAGTGAGAAAATTATCATTGTGCGTCATTCCAACGACATCCGGGAAGAAATATCTCATCGTCGTGCAATTTTCCGGCAACTTCGTCTTGTTCCCAGGGTTCATCACTGCTACAGTGGTACTGTGCATATACCAGTACCACCATCAGATTTGAAACTCTTGTGCGACCAAACCCCAGAAATTCCAATCCCATCTGAACAGAAAAGTCAGTCACCGTGTGTCTTTCCGGTTGACCACTTAAGATTGATTTGTGTTATCTCCTCATCGGTAAGTATTGTGCGAAAAACTAACATTACCATCTTGTTCGGAAAAGTCAGGCGACAAAATCCCGGTCAATCGCTCCGGCAGAAGTCACGCGCCTCCACGCGCTGCCAAAACTAGGGTTCCGACGAGCTACAATAACTTTTCCGGCGCGTGTGAGCCATTCCGGTCACTTTTTGACAAAACTTCTTCAGGACAACTTACTCGTCCAGTGATTCCGAGCCTACCCATACAAATTATATCAAATTCTGACAACTTTATTTTTCCGGCGTGAACAGTGCACTTTTTTCTGGCGTGGACAATGATTTTCCAGGAAAGTTTCTGTTTTCTGATTGTGTTTTAGAACCAATTTTGTAGTGTGGAATTCGGCTTAGTCTCACTATTTTCAAATTTTTCCGGCGACTTTTCGGCCAACTCCTGGTTTTGTTGCTCAGGAGGAGTCTAGTGGCCTTGTATGTCGAATGATCAGCTTGCAGATATTTTCACCAAGTCTCTGACTAGTCTTTCATTAGTTACATATGTAACAAGCTCGGTACATATGATTTGTATGCACCGGCTTGAGGGGGAGTGTTAGATAGTTATGTGTAAATAGTCCTAGTCCCATATGTAGTAGGAGTAGAATATGTCCTAGTCCCATATGTAGTAGGAGTAGAATATGTATTATATATAGGGCTCATTGTATCATTGTTAATAAAAAAAGATAGATTTTTCTCCCGTAGATTTTTCTCCCGTGCATTCTCACAAGTATTAGTTGGAAGTGGAAGAAAAAGAAGAAAAAAAGAAAAGAATCTCTCAATCATTGGAAGAAACTCAAATGGTGTTCATGTCCTTTAACTGGATCAAAACCTTTAACATGTACACATACATACACACAGGCAAGCGCGCGCGCGCACACATGCATGCCCATTATAAGCTACAAGAGAAAAATATAGTAATAAAATGTTCCCTTGTGAATTGTGATCATATCGTTTGATGAGAGTTGTTTTTCAGTTATTTGTGCCCTACATTGGTCATTACTACTATGCATTTAGAGTAATTGCAGTGATCATAATGATCATAGTTGTATTTTTTCAAGCACTATATTTCAAATTGATTCCATTGCCACCCTTTTTTTTCCTGTTTTGCTGGGGTATCACACTTCTGGATTCTTTTTTTGGCCTTTTAACCTTTATTAGCTCAACAGTTAAGAGAAAGAAATGGGACTATTTTGAGGTAGTTTGTATTTTCAGATTCTTTCTCAGCAAATTGTTGTGTGCACATTATAAAATTTGCTTTTGACTGTATGAGGACTGTATTTGACTTCTCTTGTTGAATGGACAGCTTGCAGTAAATAAAGCAATAATGGAAGGCGAGGAAGATGATGGCATTGTGGTTACTCCGTTAGAGGAAAAACCTGCAACTCCTCGTACACGTAACCGACCCAAACGGGAAGTTGAACCTTCATCTAAGTAATTTGTTAAGGTGAAAAAATTATGATCTACAGAGTAGCTTCTTGGTCCAATTTAGCACTGCACCACTATATCATCATTGACTACAAAAATGTCTTTATTCAGCCGAACTCTTTGTACTAAAGCTATCTAATTCAAAATATTACAGTATATATGTTCATGAAGCGCTATGTTTCCTCCTGCTATTTCTTTACCAAATTATAAAAGAATACCTTTTGGTTACTGAAAAGCAAAAGGTGAAATGATTCATATAGCACCAACTAAAATGTAAATTTCTACTGCATCTGCTTTACCCTTGATTGCGTTTTGGCCTTTTATGGACGGCTCCTTTAGTACTGTTGCTTTACTTTGTCTTTCTTTTGATTTCCTTTTCTTGCTCATGAGCTGCTTAACTTCAATTACATATCGAAAAGGAGTGCATGAGATCTGAGAAAACCTACTATAGAAAAGGAGTGAGCAGAAACAACGCCCCATCAGTTAACAAGTTTTCAGAACAAAATTTTCAAATGTATCATTGAAAAACCATCCTTAGCAGTCTGTGTGTTACTTTGCAAGTTATACAGTATCAATCAAAAGTTAGCAAAATCAGCATTTGCATAAGACGTTCTGCCAAGATGTATTTGTTTTTTGTTTTTTTTTATAAGGTAATATATTTGTCTCATCTTTACGAAGTTTAGAAAAAAATATTTATTACATATAGTTACAAAAATCGGATTAAACTGACAGATCTTTCTGCAATTGCACATATACATTCCCTTTCGTAACTCGTCCATGATGCTGTTCTTGAAGCATGATCCATTTCCTCTAATCTGTCAAAACCAAAGGTAAATTATTGTTCTCGAGAAAATCAAGGGCACAAGTGAACATTTAAATCTTCAAAGCATGAAAATAACAAAAAGTAAACAAATACTTGCCAATCTTCTCTGACCAAATCATTCAGCTTGCGCTTAGACACTGTTAAACCATTCCACATCACCAAACAACAAGATGGTCTCTTTCACTTTCACTCTCTCTCCCCCTGTCTCTCCTATACCTGCAGCAACTTAGAGAGAGAGAAGACAAATACTTCCATGTAAATGCTTTCATCCGGCCGAACATATACTTCAACATGCAGTCAGTTTCTGCATAAGCTCACTTTCCAACTTCAAGTTGCAACTAAAAAGATCTGTTCATAAATCGATAGGTGACTCCCAACTAGAACATTTTTCACTGAACATGTCTCAGTGGAGAAATGCTCCAAGAGGAGCTGACAAACCCTTGGCAGTTAATCCACCAAAATTGTTTGAGAATGATCATCTTTTCTGCAAAATCCTGCAGCAAAGTCAAATGGATATCTTGTCTTTATAAGAAGCAAATACTTGGATAGAAGAATTTAGCTCTCGCCAAGACAACCATGAGATCTATCCCTTAGCTGTGCATTTGGATGTAAACCTTATTGCGATAGGCTATGGCCTGTAAGCAGACAAAGACATGATAAACTTATGCAAGTTCTTTTACTCATCTGGTATTTCCCCGTAATCCTAGTGATTGTCAGGCCAACCTTTCAGTAGAGAGTGAACACCTCAAGCCTTCACATTTTACAAATGAAATAAACTGACAGCTGTGCTCGGCTGCTAATCAAACAATTTCACTCCTTTATAATTTATAACCAAAAAGTTATTAGCAAACTGGTTATTAGACGGTGCTACATTGGCAGAAGTCATCAATGCCGCTGCTAAACGGGCCTTCATAGCAGGGTCATAATCCAGCTCACTGCCAAATCAACATTTCCATTTTCCTATGTCAGGAAGCTAGGGAAAGACGGAAAGCAAAGAGAATAGCACAAGTATGGAGTCCCTAAGGGGATGGCCTAGTGCTTGAGGCATGAGAGTAATAACCTGGAGATCCCAGGTTCGAATCTCAACTACAACATTTTGTGTTACTCCATCAGCTCCAGCCTTGATGATCAAGATTACCTTGGCAACTTGTGTTTGTTAGCTGGACAAGCTGCCTGGTGGATTAGTCAAGCTGACCTGACAACACCGATGTAAAAAAAGAGAGCACAAGAGTGGAAAACAATAGGGAGATCGGAGAGAAACTAGAGGACTTTAAAATGAAAATCTATCTATCTTTTGCCATTTCCCTTCCTTGAACCAAAAAAAGAAGGCAAATTTAGGTACATTTTCCTTCTTTCCTTTAGTCTCTAGACAAAGGGTTAGTTTCTTTTTTTTTTTGGGCCGAAAAGTTTGATTCAGTTACCAATGAATTGCTCAATCTCCAATTGAACAAAGTTACCTTCAAAAAGCATCGGAGTAGTCTTTCAACGCTCAAAGAGAATATGCACTTATAATCCTCCTGTGGATAGATTGGCCCCTCCAACAACTACAGACAGAATCTGTTTAACAAGTTACCTGTAAAGTTGAAGTAGTAACATGTGGGAAACAGTGAAAAATCTAAAGTGGTTTTTGTTTGAAATTTTCCAAAAACTAGGGTTGTGAACTCAAAGAGATTTTGGAAAGTGTTTGTTTGCTCCTGTTTTTGCAAAACGTGTTTTTAAGATTACCAAACTTGTTTTTTCAGAAACCTAAAAACTCCAAAAACTAGTTTCCAAATTACTGAAAAACTCGAAAACTTAAGTTTGGAAATCTAAGAAAATGAAAGACCTTTACCCCCCCCCCCCCCCCAACCCCAAAAAAAAAATTTAAAATCAAGTTTGCAAACTCAAGTTCTGGAAAACTTTAGATGCCACATCAAAAAAGGGCGACAATTCCTGGCAGTTCATATCACATACAAGTTAAAAGATGCAAACGAATGACAAGTTTATGATTTATTACCTATTTTCATTTTTCAACCTGCTAAAAGGGTAGACCCCTTTGCTTTTAACTTTGACTCCAGACCAAAAAATTTCAATCCAGACAACACCAAGTCTGCAGTCGTCTTCTTCATGTGGTCAATAAGCATCTCATCATAAACAACTAAGTCGGCTTCAGTAAGATGTTTTCGCTTTCTCATATTTGCAAAAAATTTCCGTGCTTCTTCAATTGTTCCATGTTTGCACATGCCAGAAATTACAGCACAATATACAGCATTATCAGGAGAATAGCCCTCTTCTAGCATTTCATCTAAAACTTTCATTACCTTCTCAGCATCATTCATTTTACAGACATGAATAATAGTGAGAATATACTTAAACTCAATAGGGCCACTCTCCACATTGCCTAGGCAGTCACGAATTAGCATCATTGCTGGATCAATCTGTCCAATTTTGCAAAGCCCTTTGACAAGAGAACGATACGCAGCAACCGACGGAATCAAAGACATCTCTTTAATTCTGTTATAGCAATTACATGCCTCCTGTACATCTCCGACCTCTACAAAACACTGGATAGCATTGCTGTAAGTCGATGAATCGGGTTTATGATCTGAATCGCGCAATTCAGAGAACAATGTGAGTGCCTTGGTCACCTCGCCATTCCTATAGAGAGCTTCCATAAGAATGTTATATATTGGAACACCACAATAATCTTTTTCTTTCAAATATTCAAAGACTTCTAAAGCAATCATAATCCTATCATCCTTCTCTACCATAAATGTAAAGAATTTGGATAAATCATCACGAATGCAATAGCTCAATCGCTGCAGTTCCTCAAGCAATTTGCAAATCTCATCCATTCTCTTTGACTCTGCATAAGACACCAATATGGGCCTTACAGTGGAAAAATCAGGTTGAAGATCTTCTTGAACTGTGATTTGGAAAAGTTTATAGGCCCTATCGATCCGTTTTGCATTGCAGAAACCTTCAATAAGAGAATTATAGATTGCCAAATCAGCTCTGTAGCCCGAGTCCATCAGATCTTTAAGCAAATCACAAGCTAAACCAACTTTTCCATTTGCTACAAACGATTCAATCAAAGATCCATAAATCGCCCTATCTATTAAATAATTCTTTTGTTTCATTTCATTAAACAACGCATAGCCTTTTTCAACCTGATTAATTTTACATAAACCATTAATAAAAGTTGAATAAGCAATAACATCGGGTTCAACTGCATCCCGCTGCATCTCTTCCCAAACCTTTGAACAACCATCCAAGTTCCGCTCTGCAACCAATATCTTTATCATTGCTGTATAAGCAAACACATCAGGTTTGCAAAGATTCCCTCTCATCCGACCCAAAAGCTCAAATACTTCATCCATCCGCTTTAACCTGCATAGTCCCTTTATCAAGATCATGAAAGTCATACTCTCCTCCACCAACCCATCCTTCTTGAAATCATCATAAACTGACATAGCCAAGTTCAAATGATTGGTTTTAACCAAAGCATCCATTATTCTGTTATACAGAAAAACTCTTGGTTTTACCCCAAATTTTTTCATTTTCTCATACACATAGTACACTCTAAGACCCCTGTTAGCATCACCATGCATTCTGATCAAGATTTCAAATTGTTTCTCACTAGGCGGCTTTCCTTGCATATGCATCAGCTCGGGAACCTGATCAGCCGCCCGAAATTGATTCACCCGATTCAGACCATAAGCAAAGGCATTGTAACAAGAGAAATCATGCCTGTAACCTTTTTGCTTTCCTGTTAAGATACATTATAAGAATAAGCAGATACACATACAAGAATAATGCTGATTATCATTCGTTTGTCTATTACTTCTGCTCATTTTTTCTTCAACCATTGAGAATCAGAATAACAAAATGCATAATTTTGGGTTTCTTCTTTTTTGTATGTAGAACGATTTAAGACATAGCAATCTGCCAAAAGATCAAAACCATGACAATCGCGGTCGTTGACTGCCTCAAATCACAGGTTGTATCTACAACAACAACAACAACAACAACAACAACGACAAACCCAGTGTAATCCCACAAGTGTGATCTGGGGAGAGTATTGTGGACGAAGCCTTACTCCTACCTTGTCTAGATAGAGAAGCTGTTTCCGGTAGACTCTCGGCTCTACATACTCTCTATGTCCCACAAGAATTTTCCCTTTTCATTTTTTTGGAGTCAGATTGACACATTTTTAGACTAAAAATGAAAAACAATTCATATATATTCAACAACTTGCAGAAAAATATTACAAGTATGCAACTTTAATGTCATTAAAATAAAATTGCTGCTCAAATGTCACGTTCTTCACAAAAAAAGAGTAAGCACTTAAAGAAGAGTAGCATACAGATTAAATATGAGAGGAAGCCTTGGCGCAATAGTAAACGTTGCCCCATGTGACCGGGAGGTAGCGGGTTCAAGCAGGCAGAAACAACATCTCGTAGAAATGCAAGGTAAGGCTACATACACCATACTCAACATGGTGTGGCCTTCCCCGAATCCCGCGCATAGCAGGATCCAAGCTCCCCTTCTTTATACAGATTCAATATATTTTCAAAATAAAATTTAAATACACAAAAAAGTGCTCAGCATTAAAAGTTGAAACTTTTCCCATTTCAAAGTGACAACATAGCACATTATATTTGCAGACAAGAAAAAGAAAACACAAACAATAAGAAGCCTCATTGATTAAAAGTAACAAAATTCAAAAAGGTAAAAAAGGGTGAATTTTTAATACCAGCCCAATGGAAGAACTTGGAGGAAATTTTAGGATCAATATTAGGGTGCTTGAGAACTTCAGCTACAAGCTTAGGAGTGACACGTCGCAGACGATTAAGGTCAGCCACAAGGGGTGGCCCCCAACTCTTATGTTTCCTGAAAGAATCAACTATATACCTACCAATTGGTGATAAGCGCTGAGCCAAAGAGAAAAAATCATGAGATGGGTCTTTCTTGGATTTTAGGCCTGAATCGTCATCTGGGTCCCATTTTTGGAGCTCAAAATCAGCAGAAGAAGAAGGTGAGTTTTTGGGGGTGGGGCGATTTGGGTTTATGGTTTGGCGATTAGAGAAAAGGCCGCCTTGTACTGTAGGACGATGCTGTGTCGGTTTCCGGTGGCCGTAGAAAAAGTATGGTTTGTGTTGTACTGCAGATTTGGGTGGCATTTTTAGGTTCTTTCAGAGTTTTTTGCTTCTTCTTCAGAAACCGAAAGCGGCGAAACTCGAATGAACTACCACAGACATGTAAATGTGCTAGTGGAGTTGCTTTGGAACTATTTTCGCACTTAGTCCCTTTTTTTTAAACACCAAAAATTTTAAAAGCTTATGCCTGTAACCAAATGTAAAAGAATAAAAGTGAAATTAAAATAGCGAGTAGAACCCAAATTACTTACAATATTTTTATATTTATTTTTTAAAATTTATTAAATGAGCAGTAATGCAAAATGATAAAGGAGCGAGAGTTCGTGAAAACACTGCATCAAAGTGTAGAATTTGAACTTAAAATACTTTAAATAGTTCAATAAGTTTAAGTTCTTAAAAATTGTAAAATAGTAGAAAAATATTTTACTTTTGTAATGTATTAAATTGATAGATTGATCTTTCTTGATTCTATGAGTGGTTTGCATAACCTTTTAGTTGGTTGAGCGATTTATTAGTTGGTTTCGTTAACGAAAAAGTTACATAATCAGAGTCGGACTTGAGTATCGGATAAAAACTTGCTCATTTTGATTCCCTTGCTACCTAAGCAAGGTCACACTAAAACTAAAAGCACCAATGACGAGACTTATGTACAAAGAACACGTGAGTGATGTTCGGTTTGTATGCTATGTTGGATCTCTTGGTTGTCCAAAGGCAGTCATGACCACAGTTGAGAATCTAGAGATGTTTACAGAAAATCTGCTAACAACTGTGTCCTAACACAAACATAACATCACCATTTAATAGAACATAATGTCACGTCCTTAGTTTTTAACTAAATACCCTGCTCACAATTTTACACAATTTGTTCATGTTCTTGCTATGCCAAGTCAGCCTTACTACATTAAAGATAGCTAAGGGAATATTAGAACACAGGAGAATGGCCAAAGGAAGCTTTTTATTGCAGAGAACTTGATTATTTTTGTTTGATAAGTTACAAATGAATAACCTCCTTTATATAATAGTTTCACAGGGGCTAGTGAGTAAGTAATAATTATTACACAAGGCCCTTGTTAGTTACAAGTAAGTCTTTCTCTAGAATATTCTACATAGCTAGAATCTTCTAAGGACTTTTCTAACAATTCCATAGGGTTCTAAGGTCCTCCATGAGAAATCTCCATATTTCTCTGGAACCTTCCTACATGTGCTAGTCTATTTCATATGTAAGCTTCCACAGGGCATTAATATGTGCCAAATAGCACCTAGGTGGTATGATGATGTGGCGGGTCATGACACTCTCTGTCACGCCCCGATCTCGGGGAGCGCGACCGGCGCTCAACCGAGATACCCCGGTTAAGCAAGCTTGTTAGATGCCTTCTACCCAATCTTGCCCATTAACAATATAAGAATCAGTACAGGTGATAGACACGAGAATGGTCAAGTGTTCCACAATATTTTCCATTACTAAAGGATATTCATTTATGATTTCCAAAATATAACAAGTTTACTGATATGATGAAAACATGTTCGCCCAAATACCAACACTTACTAGTTTAATTCCCAAAATCATATACCACTCACAATCTGTCTACGGAGCCTCTAAGTACAACAGAAGAGTAGTATGGATGTGCCGGCGACAAGGCCTCGGCTATACCTCAAAATGTAACATACAATGTCAAATGACATGAAGCCCGAAACAGAGTATGGCTCACCAAAATCTGTTGAATAGAGAGTAGTTGCTAACAAGAGTCAAAACCACCTGCTGACGAACCACCTGTATCCATTGAAGATGCAGAGCCCCCGATAAAAAAGGACGTTAGTACATTTAGAATAGTACTAGTATGTAAAGCTAAATGCCCACTTGCAAAATAGAATGCCAACATAAGAAAGGAAAAACTATATGAACAACAAGCCACAATCAACAATATTCAAATGCCTATTTAAAACATACCAATTTTCAAAATACGAAATAGTATATATTTTTTATTGGGAGTTCATTTGCACCGATATACCACCATGTTTTTAGCACGGAGTCCGATCACGCCCGATCGGCTAGGCTATCTCCCCATGAACAATGTGGTTTGACATGTGGTGTGAAAGAAATGTGTTACCAAGAGTAGTACCACCATGTGCGCAATATGGCGTCCGATCTCCACCCGATCGGCTAGGCCACCTTCCTACATAAGTCGTGTGGGTTGACTTTCCAATTCCAGCTAATATCAATCTCATCCCAAATAAGGGGAATAATCACAATCCACCCTTACACCGGTACGTGTAATTTCGGGTGTGGCCTTATGACCCACCCTTCCTCGGTTTGCTAATGATACTCCCAAAAATATTTTTTGTTTTTGCACACAAAGGTAATATAATTACAAATATATTCACCTCATCATCTTTCACATTGTATAAACCTTCATTAGTATTTTCAACCACTCAAAACCACAATAATTTTTTGGTTCTTTTGGCCATTCACAAGATTCCTTATTCATGGCACGACGACCGTATTTCATATTCCACACTTTCTTTTCTTTACTTTCAAGGATCACCATCAAACATCAATATATAGAATATTCCGGAAATCATAACTTTAAGTTTATTAACAATGAAGACTTTAAACACAATGAATTCCTTTCCAAGAAATGGAGTAAAATGGTTGGCAATCAAAGCACAAGTTAGAAGCATAAACGAGTAGCACATCATTTAATCTTGAAATACCTTTCCCAAAAAGGGCAATACACAATTTCAACTAGGGGCAGCATGTGGGTCGTGCCCGGTCCTAAGTGGATTTCGCAGGCCCGGTCCTAGGCGGGCCGGTCCTAAGTAGTCCCGGGCTTCGCGGGCTTCTCGTTGGAACCGGTCCGGGACCGAGACCACGAACTAGCGGTCCCGTGTTAAGTGGGTCGGTCCCGGGCCTAAGCGGGCCCAAACGATCCTAAGCGGGCCCAAACGATCCTAAATGGGCCCAATGGAAACTTTCTATTTTTTAAATTATTTTTATACAAGTTAGAGGAAAAAAATGGTAATAAAAATATCTATGGCAATTCCTAGTAAATTATATTATAGAATTATCACCTAAATTTTTTAATTCAAATTTAAAGACGAAAAAATTGTAAAGAGATATTCAAAGCAATGCGTTATAATATATATACTATATATACATCTTATTATATTAAGATGTATATATAGTATATCGTAAGATGTATACTATCGAATATGGCTTATATACTATGTATATAGTAAGATATATATATATATATATATATATATATATATATATATATATATATATATATATATATAGAGAGAGAGAGAGAGAGAGAGAGAGAGAGAGAGTATAGTATATACTATATTATACTATATGTATAGCTTAAGGTATATAAAAAGACAAAAATATTGTAAAGAGATATTCAAAGCAATGCGTTATATTTTTAGTATAGCATTAAAAAATCCTAACAATATCTTTCTTAGTCTTCCTCCCCCCTATGGAATGAGTACAACAAGGTGCTAATACCACCATTGAGAAGAAGAAAAAACTAATCAAGATGTGCCAAAATACAAGTTACATATTAATTTACATGGTATCTCTTACAAATTTCATAAATTCTTCAAGGTTCGGAGGAATTTTCGTTGGTGGTGGCGGAAATAAAACTTGGTCATCACCGCTTCCAGGCAAAGCATCATCCTCCGCAAGTTCAGATAGCATTTCTTCATAAGCTTCGTCTACCTCTGGTTGTGGTTCAGCAAGTCCAAAATTTCTTCTTTCCGAACGGATCCAATCTCTGAAAAGTACTGATTTTTCCAAGCTCTCCCTCATAGACGCTCTATAATCACCGAGTTGAAGTCTTGCTTGACTGAAAGCGCTCTGTGATGCCACTGTTGAACCTTGAATAGTTAAAATGTCTCGGGCCATCTTTGAAAGAATCGGAAAGTATTTTTCTTTGTCCTTCCACCATTCCAAAATATTAAAGGAGCCGTCGGGATTCACTTCTTCAATTCCTCGTGACAAATAAACTTCAAGCTCATTTAGTTGTGAAAAATTACTAGTACTAGAACCTTGAGAACCCCTGAACCCTGCCCAAGCACTAAGTGCTCTTACTCCCGCAGTTCTTTTAGATGATTGAGAACTAGAAGAAGAAGGCTATTGCGTCCGCAAGTGTAGACAACTCCTCATCTTCAAGTGCTAAACCATTATAAACAGTTTCATACCAAAATTGAGGACCTCCTAATTTCATAGTAGGATTTAACAATGCAGCAACACCATAAATAGGGAAATAGGGAAAAAATATTTTTTAAATTTTTTTCTCATGGAATCAATAGCAAGTTGATAAATTTCCACACCCTCTGAAAAATGATCAAACAAATTTGAAAGTTCTGCAATATAAACTAAACAGTTAGAAATAGTAGGATAATATTGCCCAGAAAATTCATTTGTAGCAATATAAAATTTTTCTAAAAAATCTACAAGCATTTTAACATTAGCCCAATCCGCATTTGTAAGGTGCTCATCATCATCACTTACATGAGTATTAAACATTGAGTTTATGGGGTCTATATTTATATGCAACAACTAAACTTTCATACATGTAATTCCATCTAGTTGGACAAGGTTTAGGAACCTTTCTTTCTGTTAGGCCAAATTCATCGCATCTTTTAAAATATTCTCTAAGTCTACTTCTACGATTTGAATAAAAAATCCAATTAAGAGCCATTTTAACCTTTTCAATTTCAACATTTAAAATTCGCATATCATCACCCATAATTAAATGGTAAATATGACAAATACATCTAACATGAAAAATATTACTAAATGCAGGACTTAGTGTAGTGGTAAGCAAGGCTACATCATTTGTGTTACTAGTAGCATTATCCATTGAAACTGATATTATTTTATCACTAATGCAAAAATATCTACAAATATCCGTAATCGTGCTAGAAATAAACTGCCATGTGTGACGTGAATTAATTATTCTATAAGCAATAATGCGCTTTTGCATTATCCAATCCTCATCAATCCAATGACTGGTAACAGTAAGGTAATCACAGTCATTACCACTTCTACCAATATCAGTTGTAATAGCAACACGATAATTTATATGAGTAAATAAATAGCGCAAATATTGTTCATATTCATGTTTATATTTATAAATATCACTCTTTACGGTTGTGCGAGGAAAACCTTTATAAGTAGGATTATAAACTTTTCTAATATAATGCACAAAGTGAGGGTTAGAAGAAAAACTATAGGGTAAGCACATAACAGTAACCATTTTTGCCAATTCTTCCCGATCTTTTTTTGGATCATAATATAAAATACCACCGGTAACAGTGTTAATTCCCGGTTGAAATTAATTTGACCCGGTACTAAGGTCAGCCTGACTAGGTGCACTTGTCCCCTCGGCCAAAGTTTTCATACGAAAATATCTAGCTTTATCTTGAGGGTGTAGCAATATGTATCTAGTCCAACTTCTCGTCCCTCCCCGACTTCCAACATATTTAAAAACTAACTCTTTGTCACAAGTTTTACACTTAGCCCTATTTTTTTCTCTTAGTTGAGTAAAAAATGGCCAAACAAGAGATGTTTCTGTCTCGTTTAGAAGGTTGTCTAGAAAAAGTAGGGGCAGTAATAGGAGGGTCAGACGGGGGATCATTTGGATTATTATTAGTTGGGTTAATTTCAGGAGCAGGACTAGTGGGTGTATCGTCATCCGGTTGCGTTTCATCAAAATCTATTTCTTCATCATCATTTTCATCAATAGTTGGATTACCATAAAGAGCATTCATATATTCATGGTTTAATTGTTCACCGGGTGCAATATTATGGCAAAATTGACTCTCGGTAAATTGTAATAAACTATTATCGCTATCAAGAATAGCAGGTATAGGACGAGTAATAGGTTTCGGCCGGGGAGCAGGGGGAAGTGGAGGAGGAACAGATTGGCCACTAGATTCACCACTCTTGGATTTTCCCTTATTTTTACTAAACATTTTTTTTAGAAAATAAGCCATCTTAATTAATCAAGCAAAGTAAATAAAACAAACAAAACTATAATATTAAAACTTAAGAGTTGGAACGAGTTTACCGAATTGACGAACAACTTGTTGAAAAATAATTATCGTTGAAGACTTGAAGACTTCATCACAATTTTGCACAAATTGTAACAATTAAGTAAGCAATTATAGAAGAATATTAGAGAGAGATTGATGATTTTGTGAGAAAAATAAAAGAATGAGGGGGTATTTATAGTTGAAAATAGGAAAAAAGTGTAATTATAAAAAGTTTGAGGTTAAAACAAAATTTGGGAGGTTAAATGGCTATTTTGGCAGACCAAACGGCTAGTTTTTAAATGGCCAAACGGTCAATTTTTTTTTTTTAAATTATCCGTTGGTTCCGTTTAGGATCGCTTGAACCGGCCCACTTCTGAGTCGGTTCCGGTCCTAAATGGTCCCGGTCTCGCGGGCCTCCCCTATGAGACCGACCCACTACCCGGCCCACCACCCCACGGTCCCGGTCCTATCCGGTTAGGACCGTTTAGGCCCACCGCCCATGTGGGCTTGCGGTCCTGGGCCGGTCCTGGTCTTAACCGGCCCACTAGCCACCCCTAATTTCAACTCATGAATATATATAAGAGCTAAAGACACGTTGAAAATACTTACAAAGCATAACACTAGTTAAAACAGCCACGTTTGGGCACTAGTATAACTCTCATTATTGGCACAGTGGCCACACTTTCCATCTCCAACCCCCTTCTTTCACTTTCAAGCATCCTTATAGATTATCAACAACAAGACATTTTAATTTAAGACTTTAGATACATATTTGAGCAACTAACCAAATTAAGGGTCTTAGACACATGTGATTTCTTACACAATTCGACATGCTAGTTTTCATTAGAATTGCGCTTCAAATCATAACATATTAACATACAACCCATGTTTATTCACCTTCTCAAATAGTAACTCAACAAAGAAGAATGTTTGGAATACAATTTGAACGCATATATCTTTTGACACAAGGCTTGTTCAGAAGGCCATTGCGGGGTTCAATTCTAAAAGAGGAGTTTAGCCAACATACCTTGTTTGAGCTTTCCTTAAGTTACTACAACGTCCCAACACTTCTAGCAATAACAATCTATAGGAAAATAGCAAAAATCGGATAATAATTAGAAGGATTCACATGGTGTAACTCTCTTAGGAATTTTGTCAAACACCTAGTATGCAAAATAGACTATAAAGCTCTACATTGGTAATCCCGTCCTCCCTCAACCAATTTCAACAAGAAACTAACCAAAATGGTTCATTAATCCCACATACTACAACCTATTGTCACATGCATGACCTATTTCCAACCCCCACAATATACTAGAACTCATAACCTCTTGCATGAAAGCTTAGAGGTAGGACTTACCCGGATAGATGATAATCTAGTGATTGGTTTCCTTGATTCTTGAAGGTTGGTGCAAGATTGGATGATTAGAGTGTTAGGCTTCCTCATTCTCTCTCTAAAATGCTCTTACTTCTCTCTAAAATCATTAGGTAATCGCCCAAAAATAAGCCCCAAAAACTATTTATCAAAATAGGGTCGGGTTATAAAAATAGGAAAAAGGACCTCCCGAACTCAAGTCTACGATCGCAGAATTGACCGCATAACAAGTATGTCGTCCGCAAAATGGACCGCGAAAATGATGCCAAGAACTGGCTGCACTGGACCGATCTGCAGTCCGCAGACCACTTATACGGCCACAGAATGGGCTACAGAATCGCCTAACAAAATTTCCTCATGATAACTCGGCGACAGAAGTGCGGACCGCAAAACAAGTATGCGATCGCATAATGGACCGCGAAACAACCCTCAAAATTCAACAACTCCCTGCTCAACTCTGTGACGCTTATGCGGCCCGCAGAATGGATATGCGGTCGGGAATCTGACCGCATTATTAGCCCTTCAGCAAAACAATTTCAACCAACACCTCAATATATTCTTCAACCCAAAAAGTCCGTATCACAATGAGCTTCCCTCAAACACGTAAGCCTACCTTGACACCACGAAACCTTAAATTCCTTGGTGAAATTTTCGGGGCCTTACATCCTCCCCCACCCAATTTTGTGCCCCCCCTCGGCACAAAGTATCGACACGTACGCGCGCACCTCGCCTTGGTGTCGCTGGAGATCTTTGTCCATTAGCCATGATACTCCATGGAGCGGTTCACCTTCCCATGTCATAAGGTACTGGTCACCTTTCTTCTTGCCCCGTTTGTACTTTGGACGGCTAGCAATGATAACCTCAATCCTCCGTCCATCGGATGCCTCTCCTTGCACTTGGCCTGAATCTCCCCATGACTCAACCAAGTCTAGCAGCTTCTGAAGCATCGGGTCCATGCTTACACTCCCTATTTGGCTGCCCTCCGTAGTCACAACCTTGCTAGAAAACTTAACCCCTCTGCTTGGTGCATCGTCCAAGTCTGATAGCATGCCATCACTTTGTAACTCGCCATCCTTTTCAACTATGTCCGCCTAACGTTTCTTGCTACCACCAAGCTTCATTTGCTTGGCGCCAAGATAGGCTTTGGAATCCCCTACTTTCGGCTTAGATTCCAAGCGCATCCCCCCAATACAGGCGGTCCCTCCTATGTCACCCTTGTGTGCTTGAGCAAAGTTCCCGATCATTGCTGCAAGCCTCCCCAAATCTGGGCATTCACTTGCCCGATGTGATCCTTTACATAAGTAGCACCCTCTCTTAGGCACGTACTCGCTACCGTTTTCCGGCCCCTTGCCATTTCGCTTGGACCCCAGTCCATTATGGGATGGCCCCTTGCCACTACCCTTGTATACTTCGGCTATGCCTTTCCCGTTGTCCTTGTCATGATCTCCCCTACTTCTCTCGGCATTGCCTTCTTTGGACTTGGCAGGCTTCATCTTGAAGTCAACGAGCGACTCGGCTAACCCTATGGCCTCGTCCATGTTGGCTATTTGATGTCCTCTTAACTCATGCTTTACCTAATTTTGCAATCCGTCCATGAAGTAGAAGAGGGAATCTTCCTCGGACAATGACATGATTTGCAGCATTAAGGTAGTGAACTCGCGCACATACTCCCGAATTGTGGCCGTCTGTCGGAGCTCCCTTAGCTTCCGCCTAGCCTCGTACACCACATTCATCGGGTAGAATTGCTTCTTCAACTCCTTCTTGAACTGCTCCCACGTCTCAATCTTGCCCCCTTCTCCATGTCAGTACATTTTCGACGCCACCCCAGAGCGGCGACCTCGGTCAAGTACATTAAGGCGTTGCGTACCTTAACAACTTCATCATCCTCCTTGACTACCTCAAAGTACTTGTCCATCCTCCAAAGTAAGTCTGTCACCTCGCGTGCGTCCCGTGCACCGCCATACTGCTTTCTCTTAGGACCTTCACATTGGTCCCTTTTTCAAGTACCACGCCCTTGGTAATTCCGACCATGTTTCCCTACAAAGTTTCCTTCTAGCAATCTATTGTACTCTTTCTAACATTCCTTTAGTCATAACCTTTGCTCTGATACCACGTTGTCACGTCCTTAGTATTTAACTAAGTACACGTGCGGCACTTGACAATCTGCTCACGATTTTGCACAACTTACTCACGTTCTTGCTATGCCAAGTCAGCCTTACTACATTAAAGATCGCTAAGGGAATGTTAGAACACAGGAGAATTGCCAAAGGTAATTTTTTATTGTAGAGAACTTGATTATTTTTGCTTGATGAGTTACAAATGAATAACCCCTTTTATCTACTAGTTTCATAGGGGCTAGTGAGTAAATAATAATTATTACACAAGGCCCTTATTATTTACAAGTAAGTCCCTTCTCTAGAATATTCTATATAGCTAGAAGCTTCTAAGGACTTTCCTAACAATTTCATAGGGTTCTAAGGCCTTTCACGAGAAATTTCCATATTTCTCTAGAACTTTTCCACATGTGCTAGTCTATTTCATATGTAAGCTTACACATGGCATTAATATGTGCCAAATAACACCTACGTGACATGATGATGTGGCGGATCATGACAATATGCTCAATACTATTCTAATGATATCTTCAAATAAGATCATATGACAAAGAAAAGAAAATATTCAATGAAGTCAATGAATTTTGCTGTAGCTAGTAGTTAAAATAAATTTTCGTTAAAACTTGGAATTCAACTAATATTTTGTTCTATCTTTACCACATTCGCTTTCCCTTCGATTCTATTTCAATTCCATTTATAAGTACTACAATTACTTGAATCACATATTTTACAGTATCTAATAGGATGAATTTTGGGGCCTAAAGCAAGAGCTTTACTAGCCTAGGGATGGAGCCGCCCTTGTTATCATTCATCTATCAAAAACCTACCCAACTATCTATCCAGCAGGGTATTTTCTCTTTAAGCAAAATGTATAAATGAACGGAAAAAAGAGCTTTTTTATGTTACACATATGTCACACCCGATGCCATAAAAAAAACATTCTCCTATTTATCTAACTCCATAGGCACGAGAGAGCTGCCTTCGAAACCTGCTGTCTTTCTCTTCCAATCCTCTGTAGAGTCATGGTTGCAGCTGCTCCACCACTGACCTTGGTAACACCCAAAGATGTTAAATAAGATACAAAAAGATCCAGAAGTTGGTCACTATTCATTAAAATTAAAAGTAACCCTCTTCTGTGGTTTTTCTTCTCTCCAATTGTACGCGGTCCTCTGTTCATCACCTTGAAACCTGGAGCTTTTGTACCGCGACATATGTTGTGAAGAACCTTCCCTCTTACGAGAACCAGTATAAAAGGTTTTATCACCTCTGTTATGTCTTCCAAAATCCATATTTCTCTCATTACTCTGCCTTGGTAATCGCTGCCAATCCCAAGATGTGAACTCAGGTTCTCCCCATCTTCTGTCATTTGAGGTTGTTCCACCACCTCGACTAAGGTTCCTATTCCAACGAGAGCCATACTCTGAATTCCACTGCTCATGCCCCCTGGTATTCCAATGGTTTCGGCCCCGGGAACCAGTTCTATTATTAACCCATTCGTTTCCTTTAGCACCAGCAACACTTTCACCACCTTGATGCCACAAATTGCTGAAAGTGTTATCAACACAAGCAGATCCATTCTCATAATTCAGCCCCGTGGTCCAACCCCACGACTCATTTCCACGGCCTCCCCAAGCTGTGTCCTTTAAGGTCCCCTGGTTTTTAGGGCAACTCCTTTCCCACGGATCATCATCTTTGATGTTTACAGGATTATCCCATTCATTCCAAGTCTGCTCCTCATTTCCTCCGCCTCCCCAGGCAGTAGAGTCCTTCAACGTCTCCTGGGTCTTGGGGCAACTCCTTTCCCACGGATCATCTTTGATATTTGAAGGGTTATCCCATTCGTTCCAAGTCTGCTCCACATTCTCACAAGTTTTAGAGCCCTGCACATTATCACTTTCCCAAGGATTTTCACCATTATCAGCAGCTTTATCCTCCCATACCAGGGTGCATCCAGAAACTAAGTTGTTCTCAGACTTGACGGCATTATCAACTTCATTAGGATTAAAATATTCTCTATCCAAATCTAGTATCAGCTCCGGATCAATAGTTGAGTCCCAATCAACTTTATCAATGTACATATCTGGATCGGGAGGAGGGCTCTGAGGAGGAAGACCACTTATCTCAGCCCAATATCTCCTTTTTGCATCATTGAATGCTTCTTGACCTGCAGAGTCATCCCACTTGACCACATTATCATAACAGTACATGTATTTTTTTGCACTCACAACCTTGCGCCAAGGAATCCCGGCTGCTCTGCAGAAATCTATTTCCCATGATGGAGCACTATTTTCCTGGATAGCTTTAAAAAGTGAAAATGAAGAAGTTATCAGATTTTGTAGGTAATACAATACTTGATAGCCTTCAAAAGCAGGTGTGCAGATGACAGGACATAAGATGACAATTTTTTTTATGCAAAGAAAAAACTAACTAGTATTTTAAGAAAATAAAGAAACTGAGGGAAATATATGAAGAGACATCTCTGATTAAAATGACAAAACATCCACAATAGTGAATTCCAATCGTGTCCAGCATGATCTTTTATACATCTAGGTACAAAAATATTTAGGGAGAGATTGGGGCTAAGCCAACATGGCAGCTGGCTTCAACACTCCGAGATTCTTCCGATAAAGGAATTTTCCTAGTACAACAGATTAAAAATGTTTTTTTATAACCGAGAAATTCACTATTTCCTACTTAAAAAATCAGTAGATAATGGGATTGGAACCGACCTTCTACCATCTCCACTTAAACACCAGACTTGGTTCACCAATAGGATTCGAACTCATGACTTGCGCCTACCATGATCTCTAGCCGTACTACCTATTCCCCCAAAACTAAAGCTCAGAGGAAAGAATATTAGTGGTAAAAGAGATTAAATTATGGGACAGCTGTTCAGTGCTTGTTATGTTCCAACTCAAATCAGTGACAAATCTAAACATGAAACAATTTACTTACAGAGAAGGTACACATTGGCTCCCTATTTACAGATTCGGCTAGTTCCCTATTCGACAATTCTCCTTCATATTATTTACGCTCAACTAGATGTGCACCTCACATGCTTCTGATTCATATATTTACCTTCCCAGCATAATCACAGTTCGGAAAGGGCGCATAACAGACTTTGCAGCATTAACTATCTCAAGAATGACAAGCGAGCGTTCTGGAAAGGCTAATCCCATTAACAAAGAGAAAGGCCGATAGAACAGTTTAATCATTTGAAATGGGATTGGGTCCCAATTAAGCAGGGTGAGTCATTCCAAATTCTTAGTTGCAACTGCAGGGACTCGAGAAAGACAAGTTTAATCCTATAGGATACAAATTAATGTACAATTATATCAAATTTCTTTTAAAAAGGAACAAAAACTTACTACTTTTATGACATTTACTATCTGAAGTGAAATTCCGATGTTATAAACCAATTGTAGCAGCTCAAAGTGGATTCTGCCCATAAATATCAGGGGTCATTTTTTTTGTAATTTTAAACTTAAATTCTTAAACTCGTTCAAAATTTCATTCAAAACAATCCAGGAATTTAAAAAACCCAAATATGTAAGCAAAGAATATATCAAAGAAACACGACATTTATCATCGTATAAACAGTAAAGCAGGTACTTTTATAGATCATCTCAAAACATACAAGGGATCATCTCAATAAAATTCAAATTCAATTTTTTAACCGAAACACCAAAAAGTAGAAGAAAAAAAACAAGAAAAAAAACCAAAATTTCCACCAAATTGGATCAATAAAAGAATCACAATCATTAATAAATACACAAAAATGCATAATCAGAAAAATAGCATGACACAGTAACCAAAACAAATCATGAGTATATTTTAAAAAAATGGAAAAATTAAAAGACAAGAAAGTACCAGGAGAATGAGATTGGTTGTAACGGGATGGAGGAGAAGGGGGAAAATCTTCGTACTTGTACTTTTTTCTTGGTATCCATCTTCTGTTCCAATTCCCCATTTTCTTCTGAAATCACTTATTAGACACACCAAAAAAAAACCAAAAAAAAAAAACAAAGAAGAGACTTAGAAGAAAAACAGGAGTTTCTTTCTTTAAGTCGGTTGGGGTTGGCGATAGAAACACTCAGATTTATTAATTTACTTTACTGATAATAAATGGGGAAAGACGAGACGAGTTGCTTGCTTTTTTCGCACACAGATTACATGCTTGAATTGAGAAACATGATTGATCATGGGCCGGGACTTGCTAAACGGACTAGATAGTTGATGGGCTTAGCCTAAGGCCTGTGGAAATGACACAAGGTAGCCACTTTTAAATATATTGTTTAAAATATATTTATAGTTTACAATATATTTAAAGATTAACCAATTCATTCAAACTTCAGGACACGATATCCTGAAGTATAAACCTAAAAGTTCAAACTTTAGGACTTCATATCCTAAAATTTTAAAATTATATCCACAAATTCGAATCTTATGTCCTGAATTTTAAATTAGAAATTCAGAAATTTAGGACACCTAGTCCTGAATTTTAATTAGCAGCTCAAAATTAAGATACTAAGTCCTGAATTTCAAATTAGCAGCTTAAAAATTTAGGATATCTAGTCCTGAAGTTTAGATGAATTGACTAAGTTTTAAATATAATGTAAATATGGATATATTTTAAATATATTTGTAGATATGCATCTCTCTCAACAGGCCTATTGCCTTTTGCACACAGCTACTTTTGGCAACTATGTTATGACGTTTAATTAATACTAATATAAGTATTTATTTCACCAATAAAAAGAAACAGCTACTTTTATTTTTGGCTTTGGATCATGGAGAGTGACAAAACTAACGTGGATTGACCAAGTCAGAAACTATTTACATTCGATAGCCGAAAAAATATATTAAATTTATATATTTTTTTGACTATTATTTTAGGAGCGACTATACAATGTCATTTTTCCTATTTTTTTTTTTTTTATCGATGAGATGATTAAGGAAAGTAGATGTTAGGATACTCAAGTAAGTTAAAGCCTATTTCGACCCTCTTTACAAAACTATGAAGTATCAAGCAAGGGGTAAAATTAGTAAGAGAAAGGGGATATATAACACACTCTAAGTGAAAACAAGCTGTCTATTTGCTGCCAAACTTATAAAAGAGGAGGACATTTATTATCATCCTTTTAGGACTATAATTGAAGGTTATAGATACTTGTTGGAAGCTATCAAATATATCTGGAGGGAAGCAAACCAATGTGCAGATTTTCTAGCAAATGAAGGTTATAAACGTAAGACGATTTGCTTATTTGGGACGATGCGCTCGAGGAAATGAAATTTCTTCTCCTTGCAGATTTGAACCATATAGGTTAAGAAATATTTTAAGAATTTTATTTAGTCTTTTTTAATGTACCACAAAAAAAAAATGTAAGATGACTCCCGATATTCCCTTTTTCATTTAAAGTTCTTTTAATTACACCTTTTAAACCTATAAATACCCTTTTATATTTCCAACATTTCTTACACAAAATACTCTCACATACTATCTTTCAAAAAGTCTTACTACTTTGCCTATCAATTCACAACATCAATTAGGTTAGTCTCTCAGTTTGGTTTTTGAGGATTTAAATTTGAGGATCAACTCAAGCTTCAATTAACGCTTTCATTATTTTTAGTTTGGACAATTCGGTACATTCATTCATTCCAACTACTTGTTTTGATTTAATTATTTGAGTTAGCTATATTGCTTGTTAACCTTATTAATTTTCACATATTGTATAATGGCATCATTCTTTTACATCCTTCTATATTTATTAGAAAAGTGAAAGAGCATAGGGATGAAGCTGAATAATGCACAAGTAGAATGAATGAATAATTCAATTTAGACTTGGTGCTAACAACACCAAAAGAATATGATGTGAAGAAAAGGAGATAGATCCACCTCAACTAGTTAATTGCATACCCGTAAGAGAACACCTTAGGTATGAAGCTATTTCAAGAAAATTCCTAACGAAAATAGAGCTAGATGCAAAATACGTAAAATAATGTACTAGGATGTACTATAATATTTGGAACCCGTGTGTGTACGGCTAAAATCGGGGTAATGTCTACCCCGATTTCCCGATGAACAAACGGAGGGAGAGCACAGATGCACGAGACCCTTCGTATCGAGACCCAGGAAGGGTAAACGATGTGCCTGTCATCGGGTATTGTAAAATGACGCGCCCCGGACCAAGAATGAGTTCTAAGACCTCGGGAGACACAGTGAACGGTTACGCATGACGGATAGAGGGTTGTGATACTCACACTCAACCAGGTATCGCGACGTGGATCTCACTTGATGTCGATTATGGATAAGTAATTACCGAGAAAGGAAGTTTTTTTACCTTTTTAGACCTATATTAGGGGCGAAACTCTCCTATTATATAAAGAGGAAGTCTTTCTTTTGTAACACACGCTGTAACATGCAAATCAAAGCACTACAAGTTTACTTTATGCCTTTTAGCTATTGTTAAAGTTTTTGTTCATTTGTTCTGTTCTTCATTCACGGCTAGGCTTAAACCGAGGGTCCAACCGAGGACGATGTCATTGGCCAGTCTAAGCTCAGGCTTGGCCATAATATTGTAATTGGTTTGAACGTTTATTTTATCTCTAATTCGTTTATTTCATATTCTTAATTATTCGTGTTGAATTAAATCACATATCCTTAAAATCACGTATAAATTTAATTGTTACCCGATTTCGGGGTAAATAATTTGGCGCCCACCGTGAGGCTAAGGATAATAGTGGTGATTTGATATGAATCTCCATATCACACCCTATTTTACGCTTGTTCTTTGAAGTCTTAATTTCAGGTCAACCCAAAAATGTTAAACTCTCAGTCTGCTCACTTGAACGTTGACGTTGAGTCTGGTCATCACCGCAAAAATAATAATTTGGTGCCCAGCAACAACGTGCCTCCTGCCGATTCCAACGGTGTCCCAGTTGCTGATCCGGTCGATGCTAACTCGCAGGTGGCCATCAACGTCAATTTGCCAACTGATCCCAAAAACAGCATTCGTAGGGGACCCCGACCAATAACTCGAGAAGCGCCAGAGGGCGAAGGTGATGGGGTAAGCCTACGGCTAATCTTTGAAATGTTGCAGGCTTAATAGGCGGCGATAGCACAACCGCAGAATCAAAGCCACGTCCTCAACATGGTTGAGCCCGAACGATCACGGGAAAGCACTCGAAGAGATGAGCAAATTATCGAGAGACCGAGTGAAGTCGAGCCCGGAGTAAATCCTGAGAGTTGACAAAACAAGTGGAGTCGGGTGAGAAGAAGTTTGAAGATAATGACAAGAAGGTGAAAACATACAATTCTAGGGTCGATTAGATCCCGGGGCATCCCCGATATTGAAGGGACCAAATTCCAAAATTTTTATCTAGAAGCCCTTTCCTCCGAGCGCGGAACCAAAACCGATCCCAAAAAGGTTTTGTATTCCCGACATCCCCAAATATAATGGGACCACGGATCCAAATGAGCATATAAACTTCTACACATGCGCAATCAAGGGGAACGCTCTAGGAGACGATGAGATCGAGTCACTACAAGAAAAATATTAATTATATGAGAATTTTACCTGGGGATTTTATTCGCAGATAATACATGTGTATTTGTATGGGAAAAATAAAAATTAGTAAATTTAAAATATTTTACCTGCGAAAAAGTTTTTCCGAGAAAATTCTGTAGGTAACTTTGGCGCCATTAAGCGCCAAAATATTTTCTGGGACATTACCTGGGAAAATTAATCGGCAAGTACATATCCGTAGCTAAACAAATGAAGAAAATGGAAAAAGTTTCCTATAATAATCCGTAGGAAAATCCCCAGGTAGAGCTAAAGAATATATTCTTGGAGATTTACCTGGGGATTTGCTTATTTAAAAAATTACATGGGGATGTTGTTGTTGCGGATGTAGCAAGAGATTTTTGCTGGAAAATTTACCTGGGGATTATCATAGCTGGGGAACTATTGAAGATGTAGTTACTGCGGATTCAGCTAGGGATAATATTTTGGGGATTAACTTGGGGATTTGGGGGGGAGGGGGGGTTGCTTATTTAGAAAATTACATGGGCATTTTATTAATGTAATTTTTGCTACAAACTTGTTCTTGGTGATATAGTTGGGGATTTTCTTACCTTGAAATTTATCTGATATTTTGATTGGGGATTTTTGTTCTCGGAATTTAGATAGAAATTTTATTATTGTTGATTTAATTGGATATCTAACATTTGAGAGTTTACTTGAGGATTTTAGGGATACATATTTAAGTTTTAATTTTGTTAAATACTTAAAATATATTATTTGAAAATTTTAAAAAAAATATAATTTGCTTATTTTAAAATTATATTTTCTTAAAGCTACAAAAATTTGATATGTAAAACACATCCTTCAGTATTGATCTTATCTATTATATATTTCTCGATTGTGTAGGTAAATATAGTTAAAATGATAACTTTATATAATACTAATAATGTACATATTTCATTAATTTTGTAACTTTTATTAATTTTGTATACTAAATTGTGAATAAGTACACAATTTAAGTTTAATTTCTAAGCATAAAAAAATGTTACATTTAAAAAACAGTAGCTAAATTTTATTAACTTTTTATATATGTATGTCAATTTTTCATGTGTATTTTAAATGATAAAATTTAATTATAGTATGTATAAAATGATATTAGTTTGTAAATGTCAGTATTGAAACTTAGCTAGCGTTTGGCCATAAATTTCCAAATTTGTTTTGAAAAATCTGATATGGGTGAAGTTTGGTTTGAAGAAGAAAATGTGTTTGGACATTGGTTTTCAAAACATATTTCACCTTTTTGTTTTTTGAAAAAATATGAAACACGACTTATACCCACAAGTCCTAAAAACTATCACAAATACCTAACAATATCTATCTTGATTATATAATTCTCTTTTTAACATCATCTACTTTTTAATATAATTCAAGTGTTTATATAATTCTACTTTTTAACACCATCTATCTTGATTAACTTCCTATATTATTAATATAAATTAATCATGCATACGTTAGGATTCCGAAACAATGATTACCAATTATCATGTATAACAATTATTGTTAATTAATGTATTTTTTTATATAAAAAAGGAAATTAATGTGGTAGACCAAGAATATAAATAAAACTTTTAAATAAAATAACTAAGAATAATTTTAAATTAAAAGTAATATAATTATAATTTAATTCACTTGCTTTTACTTATAAAAAGAATTTTTCATTTGATTATGAAATCTCTAATTAATGCACTTTTTCAAACAAAAAAAGAAGAAGAAGAGGGAAACATAAAAAATAGTAGTATGTTGGGAGAGAAATTACCATGGGAACATCTTTGTCCCACATCAGAGAAGAGATGTGAGATTCTCCACTTTATTAGTTGTGCGTCCAGTCATGACTAGTAATGAGCTTCGATTTTGGAAACCTCTTGGTGTAAGTTATAAACTTGTATTTAAGTTAACATAAGAAAATTAGAAAATATTTTTTTTAAAAAAAAACAGGAGGGGATGGTTGCAAATATGTTTAGAAAATTTCTAATTAATCTAATAATTAATTAGAAAGAGTAATTACCAAATAAAAATAATATTGTGGTGCTAGGTGTGTGGATTCATATACAAACAAATATGGGGTGGGGTGTGCGGGAGGCCTTTGATAAAAATTATTTCTCTATAAATTTATTGGAATTATAATGGGGATTTACTTGCAGATATTTCCCTACAAAATCAGTAAGAAAATTCCTAAATTTCATAAATTTTTACCAAATATTTCATGTGAATTATTAGAATTTCCTACGAAAATCCGCAACTAATTTACATGGAGATTTAAAATCCCAGGTAATTTACACACAGATAAAAAATTTCCATGTACGTTACCTAGGGATTTATAAATTTCGTAGGTAATAGTTACCCACAAAGGTTTTTTCATCGGATTTTTTTGGAAGAAAAATCCGCAGGAAACCTTATTTCCTGTGAATTTGTCTATATAATCCCAGAAAAATCCCCATGTAATACGTGATTTTCTTGTAGTGAGTCGGTATTACTGAAGAAGTTTGGGGAGACTTTATCCAAGGGGGCAATGATATGGTATCACAACTTGCCCCCAAATTCCTTTGACTCGTTTGCTATGCTTGCAGATGATTTTGTAAAGACCCATGCCAGGGCCATCAAGGTCGAGACCAGAAAGTCAGACCTTTTCAAGGTCAAACAAAGGGATAACGAGATGCTCAGGGAGTTCGTGTCAAGATTCTAGATGGAACAGATGGACCTACCACTGGTTGCAGATGATTGGGCTGTTCAGGCATTCACTCCAAGGGATCAACCCCCAAACTTTGTTGGCCTATCAATAGCTAAAACAAAATTTGGTGGAGTACCCGACAATAACTTGAGCCGACATCCAAAATAGGTACCAGTCAAATATCAGGGTCGAGGACGACCAACTCGGGGCCCCTTCTGGGTCAGTTTGCCCCGTCAGGGCCGATGATGATCTAAGAGAGCCATTAATCAAGATCCAAGACCGGTCCGAGATCGGTATCAACCATACAACACGGACCGAAGGGAAAATGAATTCGGGAGTCATCCCGTAAAGAACGAGAAGAGAAACGATCAAGGGCCCGATGGCCTGATGAGAAAAAAATAGATTTGATAGGCCACTCAGAAGCACGGAAGCACCGAGGTTGTCAAAATACAACTTCAACGTGGACGCTGCCAACATCGTGTCAGCCATCGGACACATTAAAGAGATCAAGTGGCCCCGACCTTTTGCACTCCGATCCTACCTAGAGAGATCCCAATTTGATGTGTAAGTATCACGGCACTCACGGCCACAGGACCGAAGCTTGCCAATAGTTAAGAGAAGAAGTTGCCCGGTTATTACACAACGGGCACCTCCGAGAATTCCTAAGTGATCGAGCCAAAAACCACTTCAGGAACAGGGGCGCCAACAAATAGGTCGAACAAGAGGAGCCTCATCACGTAATCAACATGATCATCAGATGAGTCGATGTCCCCCAATGACCAATGATAAAGCGCACTAAAGTATTTATCACAAGGGAAAAACGCACCCGGGATTCTGTCCAGGAGGTAGCCATTTCGTTCAGTAATGAAGAAGCCGAAGGTATCGTACAACCTCATAATGATGCACTGGTAATATCCGTACATATCAATAAATCTCGAGTTAAACGTGTGCTGATTGATCTGGGTAGCTTGGCCAACGTCATCAGATCAAAGGCGGTACCCTCGACCTTGCACCAAACATTGAAATTTCCCACATCGGGGGGAGTCAAGACGGTCTACGGAGAATAGCTTGCAGTGAAGGAGATGTTTGTTGTCGACGAGGTTGTCCCGGTGCCCGCAATTTTGACATCGAGGAATGCGGAACCGACTAGAAAGGATGAGATTAAATAGCAATCACTTATACCGACCTCGATCGAACCGGAGAAACAGGAGGAGCGATGAGCAGACGAAGAGGACGATTACTGTGTCCCGATATCCTTCATAGCTCCTGATAACACCGATGCCACAAAGTTGACGGTTGAAGAGTTGTATCAAGTCATATTAATCGAGCACCTACCAGATCGAAAGGTATACCTGGGCACGGGATTAACCCCGAAGCTCAGGAAAAAACTTATTAGTTTTCTTAAAGCTAACGTCGATTGTTTCGCTTGGTCCCATCTTGAAATGACAGGAATTCCACCCGAGGTAACCACTCACAAGTTGAGTTTGGACCCAAAGTTCCATCCTGTTAAGCAAAAGAGGAGGCCACATTCTGAGATCAAACTTGAGTTCATCAAGGATGAGGTATCCAAACTTCTAAAAATAGGATACATTTGGGAGATTAAGTATCCAGACTTGTTAGCTAACGTAGTGGTAGTTCTTAAAAAAGGGAAATAAACTAAGAATATGTATGGATAACAAAGACCTAAACAAATCATGCCGTAAGGATTCTTTCCCTTTGCCTAACATCGATCGAATGATCGACGTGACGGTCGGGCACGAGATACTCAGCTTTCTCGATGCCTACTCCTGGTATAACCAAATACGGATGGACCCGAACGATCAAGAAAAAACTTCTTTCATTACCAAATTCGGCACCTACTGTTATAACGTAATGCCGCTTGGATTAAAGAACGTCGGTGCCACATACCAACGCCTAGTAAACCGGATGTTCGAAGAATAAATAGGGAAATCAAGTGTGGTTTATATTGATGATATATTGATTAAGTCTGTGCGAGCAGAGGACCATTTGAAACATTTGCAGGAAACCTTCGACATATTAAGGAAATACAACATGAAGCTAACCCCGGAGAAGTGCGTGTTCGGGGTCGGATCGGGCAAATTCCTCAGGTTCATGGTATCCAATCGGGGGATTGAGATCAACCACGACAAAATAAAGACCATAAAGGACATCACCGTGGTAGACAATGCCAAGGTAGTTCAAAGACTGACCGGGAGTATAGCCGCATTGGGCCGGTTCATCTCGAGGTCCTCAAACAAGAGCCATCGATTCTTTTCACTATTAAAGAAGAAGAAAAACTTTTCCTGGACCCCGGAATGCTAGCAAGCTTTGGAAGAACTCAAACGATACCTGTCGAGCCCCCCTGCTGCATACTCCGAAGGCAGACGAACAAATGTACCTCTACTTGGCAGTTTCTGAGGTGGAGGTAAGTTGTGTCTTAGTTCGGGAGGAAGAAGGTACGCAATTTCCTATTTACTATGTCAGTAGAACTCTAGGCAAGACCGAATCAAGGTATCCTCACCTGGAAAAGCTAGCGCTCACTTTGCTAAGCGTTTCTAGGAAGCTAAAGCCGTACTTTCAATGCCACTTTATATGCGTCGTAACCTTTTACCCACTGAGGAATATCATGCATAAGCTCGATCTCTCAGACCAGTTGGCCAAATGGGCCGTGGATATTAGCGGGTACGATATCAAGTATCGACTCCGAACCGCCATAAAATCTCAGATTTTGGCAGACTTTGTGACCGACTTTACGCTAGCCTTAATACCTGAGGTTGAAAGGGAACTACTGCTCACCTCGGGGACTACTTCGGGAATCTGGACCCTCTTCACTGACGGTGCCTCCAATATGAAGGGGTCCGGGCTCGGCATCATATTAAATCCACATACAGAAAGTATAATTAGGCAGTCTATTAGAACTGTGAAATTGACTAACAACGAGGCCAAGTATGAGGCCATGATTGCAGGTCTAGAATTGTCTAAGAGCCTGGGTCCAAAGTGATCGAAGCTAAGTGCGACTCCTTCCTCGTGGTAAATCAAGTAAACAGAACGTTCAAAGTAAAAGAAGAACGGATACATAGGTACTTGGACAAATTGCAGGTAACCCTACACCAATTCAGGGAGTGGACCCTGTAGCATGTACCCCGAGATCAAAACAACGAGGCCGATGCACTGTCTAACTTGGGGTCGTTGGTCGATTCTGATGAATTCAGATCGGAAGCAGTGGTACAACTAATGAATTCGGTGATAGAAGAAGGTCATGCCGAAGTGAACTCAACGAGTTTAAATTGGGATTGGAGAAACAAATACATAGACTACTTGAAGATAAGAAAATTGCTTTCGGATCCCAAAGAATTAAGAGCATGGTGCACGAAAGTGGCCAGAATTAGCTTGGTCGAAGGGGCATTGTTCAGGAGGTCTTTCTTTGGCCCACTAGCCAAATGCTTGGGACTGTGAGAGACCGAATAGGCCATGAGAGAAGTCCACGAGGGCACTTGCAGGAACCATTCGGGGGCAGAATTCTTTGTTCGGAAGCTAATCAAAGCCGACTACTACTGGACCGAAATGGAGAAGGATGCGAAAGACTTCATATGGAAATGCGATGAGTGCCAAATACACGCCTTGATGATCTATCAACCGGGGGAAATTCTTCATTCGGTCCTGTCTCCGTGGCCATTTATGGAGTGGGGAATGGACATCGTCGGTCCCCTGCCATGGGCATCCGGTAAAGCTCAATTCATACTATTTAAGACTGATTATTTTTCCAAGTAGGTCGAGGCCCAGACATTCGAGAAGGTCCGAGATAAAGAAGTCATTGACTTCATCTAGGATCATATAATATGATGATTTGGGATACCAGCTGAGATTGTTTGTGACAACAGGAAACAATTCATCGGCAACAAGGTGAGTAAGTTTTTCGAAGATAACAAGATCAAGAAGTTACTATCAACGCCTTATCACCCTAGTGGGAATGGACATGCTGAATCAATGAATAAAACTATACTCCAAAACCTGAGAAAGAGGTTGGCCGGTTCGGAAGGAAAATGGAAGGAAATCTTGCCCGAAGTCATGTGGGCATACCGTACGACTTCGAAATCGAGCACCGAGGTCACCTCATTTTTTTTGGTCTACGGAGCTGAAGCCTTGATGCCAGTCGAGGTGGGGGAACCGAGCCTCAGGTTCCAGTATTGCTACCAAATAGTCAAACAGCGAGGCCATGATCACGAGCCTGGAACTGGCCGCCTATAAGCAGCAAATAGAAATGTATTACAACTGAAGAGCCAGACTCCACCACTTTCAAGTCGGGGACTTGGTATTGATAAAGGTAACACTATACACTAAGAACCCGAATGAAGGGAAATTGGGCCCGAATTGGGAAAGACCATATCGAGTTATCGGAATAACAGGAAAAGGCTCATACAAACTCGAAGCGAGAAACGGTGTACAATTACCAAATAACTGGAATGTGGCACACTTAAAGAGGTACTACTACTAAGGTACCGACTTAATTCCTTTTATATTTTGCTACCTTACGGGCTAACGTATGCAGGTACTCGGCCAGGGGAGGATGTGGCTATTAGGTCTGAAAGTACGAGTTGCACTCTTTTTCCCTTGAACCAGCTTTGTCCCGAAGTGTATTTTTGGGAAAGGTTTTTAACGAGGCAACAGTAAAACATGCTACCTTATATTTGAAGACCGGCTCTAAATCGGAGTCAGTGATTGTTGGCATCAGATCAATAGTATTCGAGCCCTTACAAGTTCGGCCTCGAATACTGTGGGCCATTACCCCTAGATTAAGATCGTTAGCAAGGGGAAAGAAAATTTTATGCGCAAAAAGCTAAGGCATGGTGGTTAGGATTCATTGTAAGGGTCAAACGGTCATGCGAACCGTACCTACATAGTCCACTTTAGCCACAACACAAGGTTTTTTGCGCCTTCGATCATGTATCTTGCATATTAAGCAATGGAGGAAATTTCTACTTCCCTTACACTTTATTACTACACATTTTTTTTCTTCGAGATACCCCTACTCGGGGACTGTCAAGCCCACGTGCTATCCCTACTCGGGGACTGTCGTCCGACTAAAATTCGGACAACCCGAGCTACTGAATCCCTGAGGCACCAAGCCTATTAGGCAGTTCCCGAATATGAAAGGCTACGGCCACCCTAAAAATGGCTCGGAAACTTCCAAAGTTTGTGATAAAAAAGTAAGGCCTTTACGAAAAATCGAAACCTATTAAAAGATTACCCCCGGCAAAGACATCGTCTAAAATACTTAAGCATCTCAAAGAACACCGATTTTATAGTAGACTCGAAGCCATAAGTAACCCGGAGTCACCATCGAAACCATTTGGGCCTCCGATATAGTGGATACTCGAGTCTACATTTGATTATATGCTAAGTCATTAAAAACAATACATAAATAAAAAATCACAAATAGATGCTGGAAAGTAAAGATACGATATCACCAAAAGGGGAAATTTTATATATTCCATTTTTTTTACAAAGGCACGATAAAACGACCTCAAAATAAATAAAGAAAATACATAAGGGATAACTAAAAAAGAACTAAGGCATTTACGCCTAGTCTTCACCGGGGCTCAATTCATCACCAGAGCTGTCAGAACCCTCGAAACCCTTAGAATCCCCGGAGCCTTCTGGACCCTATGGATCATAAAGTTCCTTTGCCTCGAACTCGAGTCTCTTGGCTTCCTCAATCCCGACTGACAGGTCAAAACTTCGGGCATGGATCTCTTCGAGGGTCTCTCTCCGGGATAGTCGCTTTATGTATTCAGTCTTCGTCTTTAAAGTGGGCCTCGGTTACCACCTTCAGCCTTATACTGGGCTAATATTTCCTCAACGTCATAAGAGGTTGCATCCAATTTAGACCTCAGTGCGGCATATTCTTGTCCGAGGGCATCTCGCTCCGTGACGGTCGAGCTCAGCTGTGCCCGGAGATTATCATTTAGCCGAGACTACTAATCGCCCTTGTCCTTTGCCACCTGTAGTTTGATTCTCGGTCGATGCCAGCTCCGCCTTTGCAACCTCTTTTTTCAAAGCGAGCAGGTCCATCCTGCCCTTCCACACCTCGGTCGTGGCCTTGACATCATCCATCTAAGCCCGAAGCTGGTCGATCAGGTCTACCTTTTCTTGGACCTGAGAAGTTGTGTTGTTAGTCACCACGAGTAGTTTCTCATTTTTAGCCTCAAAGATCCTTACCTTCTCGACCAGGTCATCGTGCTCCCGCTTCAAGGACGAAGCTCCTTCTGAGCCTTTTCCAACTCGGCTTGGAGAATCGGGAGGTCCTTGAGGGCTTCGTCTTGCTGCTCACTAAGAGCCCTGTACATGTCCTTCTTTCGGACTTGCTCTTTGAGATCGAACTCGAGCTGACTGATTGTCACGCCCCAAAACCGAGGAGCGCGACCGGTGCTCAACCGAGTAAACCCGACTGAGCAAGCCTGTTAGATTTCATTCTATCCAAATTCATCTATGAATAAAGAGGAGATGTACTCCGTTAATCAAACACTAAAGAGATTTCATTAACCTCTTCCATTTCATTCCCATTAACAACATCATTTAATATTTCCAAAATAGTACGAGTTTATAGATTTAATGAAAAACATGTTGCCAAATACCAACAATTCTAATCCAATTCCCAACATCAAATACCATCCACAACCTGTCTACGGAGCCTCTACGTACAACTGAAGAGTAATATGAAAATGCCAGCAACAAGGCCTCGGCTATACCTCAACCACAAAGTACATGAGAAACAAAAGATACATGTCCCCGAAATGAAGTGGGGCTTACCAAATCAGCTGAAAAGAGTGTACTGCTATCACTGATCAAAGACATCTGCTGTAGAACCACCTGCATCCATTAAAGATGCAGCGCCCCCGGCAAAAGGGACTTTAGTACTGTCGAATAACACTAGTATGTATAGCTAGAAATCCTCTTTCAAAATAGAATGCCCATATGATCTATACGTGGAACACATAATATAATGTAATTGAAACAACCTGTACAAACAAGGACAACAAAAGGGGAACCTATAATGTGTCTCATTAGATCGTCCTTAGTGTTCACATATCATATTATACACTTATGCGTTTCATAGACCGTTCATAGTGTATATTCATACCGTACACCTATACCTCTTATACACAATGCACATATGCGTTTCATAGACCGTCCACAAGATTTCATATCACAATGGATTTCATAACACAATGTATCTATGCGTTCATAGACCGTCCACAGAATTTCATATCATAATGCACCTATACGTTTCATAGACCGTCCACAGGATTTCATATCACAATGGATTTCATAACACAATGTACCTATGCGTTTCATAGACCGTTCACAGGATTTCATATCACAATGTACCTATGCGTTTATAGACCGTCCACAGGATTTCATGACACAATGTACCTATGCGTTTCATAGACCGTCCACAGGATTTCATATCACAATGTACCTATGCGTTCATAGACCGTCCACAGGATTTCATAACACAATGTACCTATGTGTTTCATAGACCGTCCACAGGATTTCATAACACAATGTACCTATGTGTTTCATAGACCGTCCACAGGATTTCATATCACAATGTACCTATGCGTTTCATAGACCGTCCACAGGATTTCATAATATAATATACCTATGCGTTTCATAGACCGTCCATAGGGTTTCATAATACATTGGAAACAAAAATACAAATACGTACATCTCATAACCCTTCACACCACATATCACCTAATCCATACTTTCAACTACTTACAACATTATTATTTCATTGGCTCTTTTGTACATACATATGATTCTTTATACATGGCGCAATGGCCGTATTTCATATTCCACACTTTCATTTCTTCCCTTTCATAGATCATCATCATAATTATCAACAAGTAGAATATTCCGAAAATCACAACTTTAAGTTCATTAGTAATGAAGGCTTTAAACACAATCGATTTCTTTCCAATAAATGGAGTAAAATGATTGGAAATCAAAGCACAAATTAAAATCATACATAATTTCCACTCACGAATATGTAAGAACGCAAAATACATTGAAAATTACTTATAAAACATAGTATTAGCTAAAACTGCCACATATGGGCATCACTTGAGTTCATAACTTTTAGCCGATTATATTGTCGAAGTCAATTTTGGAATAGTTGAGTCAAAGCTCATTTCATAATCTTTCTCACATTATTTCATTTCATTGCCACCGTTGGTCACAAGTATAACTTTCACTATTGGCACGTTGGCCACACTTTATATCCCCAATTCACTGACTTTACTTCCAACCATCTTTATAGGTTATCAACAATAAGACATTCCCAATCAAGACTTTACGTACACATATGAGCAATTAAGACTCTTAAGAATATTGAGATTTTCTCATACAATTTGGCATACTAGCTTTCATTTGAAATACGATTCAAAGCCACAATATTTTAATACGTAACCCATACTTTGAAACTCACGGGAACATTATGGAATTCAATTCCAAGAGAGAAATTTTAATCAACATACCTCAATTGAGCTTTCCTTAAATTACTACAACGTTCCGGAAATTCAAGCAATCCCAATCTATTTTGAGACATAACAAATTTTAACAACAATTAGGAAGATATTCATGGTCTTAGTTCTTTTGAGCATTTTATCAAACACTAGGTGTGCAAATTTAACCACATGGTTCTTCTACAAGATTTCCTTCACTACACAACCCAATCCTTACTTATTTAAGCTCAACAATCTTCCCACAAATCTTTTTGGTACATGCATGTATAGATAATACTCTCATACCCAAGAATCATACTCTTAATCAACCATCTTCTACCCAAATTTGAAATTGAAAACTAGGGTATGGAACCTTACCTCTTAGATGAAGAACTTGTGGGTTTTCCTTGTTAATCTTCCAAGATTTGAGCAAAACTTGATGAATAATTAGCCTAGGGTTTTCTCTCTCTCTCTCTCTCTCTCTCTCTCTCTCTCTCTCTCTCTCTCTCTCTCTCTCTCTCTCTCTCTCTCTCTCTCTCTAAAACACTCCCCCTTCTTTCTAAAACATCATAATATTTGCTCAAAAATGACCCTTTACGTGTATTTAACGAAGTAGGATCGGGTTTTAAAATTCAAAAAAATAGAGCTCCGGAACAGGTTCTGCGGTCGCATATGCAACCGTATAGTGGTTATGCGGACCGTATATCGGTCGCATAATTGCTGACAAAATGATCAAAAATCCGTCTGTGTATGCGATCACTATGCGGTCCGCATAACCACTATGCGGTCGCATATTCGATCGCATAATTACTGCCAGATTTGGCCCTCTCCTGCTCACTTCTGCGGCCATTATGCGGCTTACAGAGTGATTATACGGTCGCATAATGGACCGCATAAACGTGCTTTTCTGGTAAAATCCTCAAACACGTAAGCCTAGTCCGGCACCATGAAACATTACTTTCTTTGAAAAATTTACCGGGCTTTACACTTAAGTACTTCAAAATTTTCTGAGGTGTTACACCGATCTCCAAGTAGGACCGGAGGAAGCTTTCGTGATGAAGCACTAAAGCCTAAAAAAATAATAAAGTTATTAGAGCACATCAAAAACCAAGTAAGATTCACAAAGGTGTACAAAGGGCAGACGCCTTACCCGATTCAGTGCATGTTGCGCCTAGATGAAGAGCCTCGACGTGCCCACTTCGTTCATCTTTGCCTGGTCTTACTCGGTCATCAGACATCTAAGGTAGCTGGCTACGCCCATCGGAGTAGAAAGGACCCAGGCGTCCACTAGGATCGTAAGAACGACCGTTCTCTTGCGCTCGGGGTCCACAATCAGAGCAAGAAATTACTTCACTAGTTTTGGGCTCGAACTCGGCTCGCCCGCTCCCGATGGCACATTATTTTTACAATTGATTGAAAGAACTTAGGAAATTCCTCCAGTGCGGCAATATCCATGCCGCCGAAGAACGTGTTGAGGGCATCGTCTGGGCCCTGCGCTATCTCGCTTGATTTATCTTTTCCCGCTTGGGCCTCTTCGAGCATGGACTCGGTGTAGGAGGGTTTTTCCACGATTCAATGACACCAGCTACCTCTTTCGGAGTATGAGCGGCTTCGCGAGAGGCCGCGACCTCCGTATCTCCCTCTAGTTCCCAAGCTATAGGGGATCGACCTTGTGGTCGTCTTTCCCGAGTGCTGCCTGCTCCTCCTCGTGAAGGGTCGACCCATGAGAAATAAAAACGTCGTCATCCTCGGGCTCATCCGTGAGCTGGCAAAGGGAATCAGAGTCCAGCACCCTGGATCGAGGTGCTCTTTTTGACTTTTCGGACCCGGATGATCATCTTCTTCTTCTTCGCCTCGACATCACGAGAATCCGAGGACTTTCTTTTCTTTTTCTTTTTCTCCTCCTTTGCAGAAGCCCAGGCTGTCACGAAGTGGAGGGTCCGGCAAGTGAGGACGGATCCTCATCCTCATCCAATGGCCTGAGTTCGGTGGTCTTGGGCAAACCTGTAAGAAAGAAGAAGACTCGGCAATGTGTAAGCTAAAAGTACGAAAGAAATTATTTGGGAAAAAACCTCACCATGGGATCAGGCCTCCCATTTGACCTTTGAGAGCTTGCGCCATGCGCGCTCGGAGTATGGAATCTGTTTGTAGATCCCCTCGATCCACTCCTTGAAGCGGGGAACAACATTATGAAGACGCCAAACATAGGCAATGAGAGAAAGAATAAAGGGAAATGACAAATACTTGTGAAGGAAAAAGCTTATGGGATGCGTTCCACTTCTCGGGAAATGGCAGGAATTCGGAAGGTATGAGGTCTTCGGTTTTCACCCAAACGAACCTCCCTACCAGCCTCGATCTCAGTTCTCGTCGATGCTCGAGAACGAAGCCTTGCTTGCTTGGCGAACGAGCTTGATCAGCCCCCTCGAAAGATTCAGAGACTGTATAGGCGAAGCATATGTTCGAGGGTGAACCGAGGCACTTCGATGTTGTTCACGAAGTGTCGTAAAGCGATTATGATCCTCCAAAATGATGAGTGGATTTTCCCAAGGCACACCTCATACCTTTTATAGAAGGCAATAACTATGGGGTCCACTGGTGCGAGCGTGAAGGGGTAAGTGTAAACACTTAAGTACCCCTCCACGTGAGTAGTGATGTCATCATCGGACCCGGGGAGGACCACTTCCTTATCCTCCCAGTGAAAGTCCCCCCGGACTATGGGTACTGTTTCTTCAGTAATGGAGTATATGTATATCCATGCTTCCTCGCCTCGGTCCTATTGACTAGAGGCATTCTCAACATTGAAATCGTTCCCAGTAGAGTAGACCCCTGATACGAAGCTCTTCAAGGGGGGTTCCTGAGCTACCTCGGGAACGGCCACCTCGGCATCTGTGGACAGGTTGGAAGATGAAGGAGTAGTTTTTTGAGGCACTGACTTGGAGGATTTTGCCATCGTAATCTGGGAAATATGAAGGTTTGAAGAAAAATATGAAGATTTAGAGATGGTATGAAGGTATGAAGGTCTAGGTTGAGGATCCAAAGAGAATGTATAAGGGTTGAAGATGAAGATATGGAGGTTTAAGGAGTAATGTATGAAGATTTGGAGGAGTTAAAAGCAATTAGACAGTTCGAGGGTAAATTCTGGAATCAGAAAGTGGAAGAAGTGAAAAAGGGCCGGAGCTTTTATAGGGGAAGAACAATCAATGCACGCCGTTTCACATTCGAGGACAGTCAACTGGTAGCTGACACGTGTACGAAGTCAGAACGGCGCGACTGATGGGATGTTTCGTTAACCTGTTATCTTGGTTGTAACGTATGAAGGAAGGAACAAGGTTCATCTATCGTTTCCCATCATTTCGGTAAACCTACTCTTCAGAAAACGAGGAAACTATCTGTGTAAAGATAAAATCGGGGGTAATGCCTACCCCGATTTTCCGATGAACAAACGGAGGGAGAGCATGGATACACGAGACCCAGGAAGGGTGAACGATGTGCATGTCATCGGGTATGGTAAAGCGACGTACACCGGGCCAAGAATGAGTTCTAAGACCTCGAGAGACACGGCGAATAGTTACGCATGACGGATAGAGGGCCGTGATACTCGCACTCAACCGGGTATCACGGTGCGAATCTCGCTTGATGTCGATTATGGATCAGTAATTATCGGAAAAGGAAGATTTTTACCTTTTTTAGACTTGTACTAGGAGTGAAACTCTCCTACTATATAAAGGAGAAGGTTTTCTTTTGTAACACACGTTGTAACACGCAAATCAAAGCAATACAAGTTTACTTTCTGCCTTTTAGCTATTGTTAAAGTTTTTGCTCATTTGTTCTATTTTTCATTCACGGTTGGGCTTAAACCGAGGGTCCAACCGAGGACGAGGTCATTGGCCAATAGAAGCTCAGGCTTTGCCATAATATTGCAATTGGTTTGAACGTTCATTTTATCTCTAATTCGTTTATTTGATATTCTTAATTGTTCGTGTTGAATTAAACCACATATCCTTAAAACCGCGTACAAATTTAATTGTTACCGATTTTCGGGATAAACACCGTGCATGTAAGAAATTAGAAATTAAACATGTTGGTAGAAATTAGAATTTAAACATGTAGGAACTGTGCTTAAATGGATATTTAGTTGTAAGACCACGCATAGTTTACGACTACAATTAGAACAAGCCACCATTAAGAGTTGTGGTGGGATGAATATGATACCTTCACTCTTAATCAAAGAGAGAGTTGAAAATAAAAAAAATTCTGATAGGAAACATTTTCTCCTTAATAGGCCTTATGCATCATGAATATGACAAATAAGACTTTAACGACAGTGTAATATGGCCAATATTTTGGCTAATAGAGTCTATCTCACATAAGTATAAACATATTTGCAAAGTGTAGATTTTGTTGGCAATATTCTTTGGGACCCAAAAATATTACATTGTGTGGTGGATATCATTTGCACAAGTTGTATATTTTCTTTTACAACTAAGAGACCAAGACTTTTTTGCCTATAAAAGGAAAGGACATTAGTTTATTTTAAACACACCAACAAGTCTTGAGTCTTCATTTCTTGTTTCTTCCTTTCCTCCTTTATTAAAAGTGTTTTGTATGAGAGTTAAGTGTTGGAAAGCACTTGTGTGATCCCTTTCTTTGGAGTGATCTTGTGAGGTTATTCTCTTAGGGTATTTGGGATTAATTAGAGTATTTACTCTAATTTTGTACTCTTATTGGTATAGTGAAATTGCTCCTCTCCGCTTGTGAACGTAGGTCACACTGACCGAACCACGTTAAATTAGTATCTACTTTAATTGCCGTTATTATCAACTAGCATTGTCTTTGTTATTGTCATTATAACATTATTTGGCTAAATTCCGCACTAAATCAGTTACCGATCCTAACAGCGGTATGAGTATGGAACACCAAATAAGAAACAAAAAGAGAACTAGCAAAAAGGAAGATACAAATTTGGTTCAAGTACATTGACTTGGTTACACACAGCAAATGACATTAATAAACATATCATTTTGCTCTAATACTACTAGTAACTTATACTCGTGAGAGTATTTTTTGGGCAGATGCATCAACTTCTCGTCCCATAATATTACACCTAACCAAACTTGAAATTGTGTTCATCACCATTGTAGCATCATTCAATCTATTGCCAGTAGCTAATTTCTTATACAAGTAGCTATCAAATGTCATCCTTTGCACATATTCATCTCCACACAACTCCACTAATGCTTCCCTTGCTGCATTGCTACCATAAAACACTTTTTGCAATATATCCAAAAACTTGAAAGTTGTGAAATACTTGTCATCCCACTTTCTTAAATACACCCTTTTCAAATCATCTTCACTAATCATTTTTTCTCCACCTTGTGAGGCCTTCACAATTGCTTCCCCACAAATTCTTCCACTTTTTGCTGCAAAATATATTCCTTCGCCCGAACATTTTGTCACGTATCCTGCCGCATCTCCTACTAGAGCAACCCGTCCACGTACTCGAACCGGGCGCGGGTGCTCCGGTATTGGATGTGCCTCCACCTTAATCACTCTCCCGCCGTCGATCTTTGGTCTGACTCGTGCTCTGATACCGTGCTGAAATAACTTAATATTAGACTTTGAGCACACCGTGCCCGTCCCCACTGCCACGTGGTCGCATTTAGGAAACACCCACGCGTAAAAATCGGGTGACACGTCATTCCCCACGTACATCTCAGCCAAATTTTCGTAATACCCCATTTTGTCCTCGGGCAATTTAATCCTCTCTTGGAAAGCAATGGCAGTAGCGTAATTTCCAGCTTTGATCGATTTAGCCACCCGGCTATTGGCTCCGTCGGCGCCGACGATTACATCGACGGCGAGCTGACGCTGGCAATTATCCATAGTGTAATGAATCACATACGGCTCGTGTAAGGATGTGGGGACCACGAGGTTAGTGACCAGCGCTTTCATGAGAGTGGCGCCGCTAGACTCGGCGCGGCGGCGGAGGAACGAGTCGAGGACTTCACGGCGGAGCATGGCGATGAACTCGTGCGGTTTTAGGGTTTTTCCGAAATCGACGACGAGATTCGACGGAGAAATGATTCTCATCTGAGTGACGCGCCGATCGATGAGGTGATAAGGTATCGAGAACTCGTCGAGCATGCAAAGTGGAATGGCGCCGCCGCATGGCTTGGCTGTAGCTGGGCTGCGTTCGAAGAGGAAAGTTTCGATACCGCCGGTGGCTAAAGCTTCTGCAGCTGAAGATCCAGCTGGGCCTCCGCCTATAACGGCTGCTCGAAGCTTGGAGACAACTGGATTTATGGGCTTTTGTTTGAAGTAATGGCATTGCTTTTGTGGGTTTTGGGTTTTGAGTGAAACTGGAAGACAGTGAAGAGGGTGAAGAAGGTGTGTTTGGGCGGCCATTTTTTAATAAAAGGGTTTTAAGGGATTAATGGTTTGGTAGGTTATAATGAGATTATATATAATAAAGCTAAAGATGCTAAAGATAGTGCAAATTTCTGAACTTTGGTTTATTTTAATGTTTGTGGTTTTGTTCAAATCAGTTTAGCAGCTGTAGTTGGTGGAAAGGTTGGGTAATTTTGTAAATACAAACAAGTTTGATTGTTTGAAATTTAAATCGATTGGTATATGTGTACTTATTATATTTATACTCAGTGAAGAATTATACTTGATGTTTGCAATATTTTTGTTGTTTTTTGAAGTAGAAAATGGTAGAATCTTAAGAGTTGGATAGTGACTGATGTTTCAAGAGAGTGAGAATAAGACTTCTTGTTGCTGTCTTCTTTAATTGAGGATTGATTGCTCATAGTTCTTTTAGTATTTCAATGTCATGCTGCCTTCATTTGTAAAAGTAGAGATATTCTTAAAAGAAAGTTACTGCCTTTGGTACTACAGAATGAAATTTCTCTTTCTTGCTTTGTCCTCCCAAATAGGTTGTAGAGGCTTTGTTTACATGTTATTTTGCTTTATGTGTTAATGATATTGATGTAGAGTTCTGGCTTGTTGGGGTATGATGTTTTGGCTTTAGTAGGTTATTGATGTTATAAGTAGTCTTTTTAAGGGAAATCTTATTCTGTAGCTTGATCATTGCACATGTATTTGCTTGAATATCTGTTTTGATTTTGGTGGTCCTTCCACTTTCTTTTTCTGCAAAAGAACTGCACATTCAGGTCTTTGAGAGAAATAAGGAGACCACTGTCTGGTATAAGCATATAATTTCTGCCAGAAGAAGCTGAATTTTGCAAAAAATCCGAAGAGGTAAGAAAGTTGCCTTCAAGTTCTTTATGGTCTATCATGCTTCCCTTCTTAATCTTGTTCTGCTAAATGCATTGATGAGCAGTCGACACATACTTGATTATTTTACATGCCATACTGTTTAATAAAACAGAGTGGATTACACTAGTGAAAGTGGCAAATATGATTTTTTAGCAGTAATTGAAGCTATCAAATGATTGAGAATTGATTCTAATACCAATATGGTATAACAAATATGATATACTAAAAATATGTGGAGCTTCACGCTATTGCAGGAACTTCCATTTAGAGTTTGCAGGACCTATGATAATAACTTATTAGTTGTTAGTCAATAGAAGCTACTAATTCTTGATTGTAAATTCTGTATAATGGTTCTTGATTTAGAATTTAGAGTTTCCTTGCATTGATCAAGTCCAGTGGATTTTAATGTTGAGGTTAATTTGGACTTTCCTAGGATCAATATGAAGTTTCCTACAAGCACAATGAAACACAAAAGGTGCTTCCATTTGCTCACGTTTGAAAATTCAGTATCCATAAAGTTTAAGGCAGCAAGTGAAGGATTCTTGCCCTATCTTAAACACAATAGAAAACATAAAATGCTATATACTGGACGATAGGGCAATTAACTTTGTTTACTAGTGCTTTTTTTTCCCCTTCCCTTTTTAAGAAGAATTTTGCATTCAACCAATGAAGCTCTGCTAGCTTGCTTATAATGAGAATCCAGAACTCAACTCGCATATGAGATGGGACAAGGATCGATTCTCATTTGTATTTATAGAAATATCCAATACAATTAGGTTGAAATGAATGAATGTGTGATCCCATTTAGCAAAACCTTGGTTTGTGATTGGGGATATGATACTGTTACTGCCTTTTATTTTAAATTATATTGGAATTTATACACTAATTTAAAAAATTGTGCTAGTTAAAAGTAATACAAGCCATCAACAACTAGGCATAAGTTTACAACTATCAAGTACATCCAATGAATGAAATTGTGTCATAGGTGTCTTTACACAATACTATATCAAATGGACACGGATATCACACCATTGTATACCGTGAAAACTCATTCATTGAACAGATGATGTTCCTTTGTATATACAATATATATGTTTTCTCATCCCTATGTGATCTAACAAGTGGCACCCCCTTAATTCAGGAAATGGAAACACCATTTCTTATGTCACTGATGTCTTGAAATTACTAATTAGTGAAATGTAGCTGGTAGTCGTACCTCTCAAAATGTGGGGCACAACACATAGAAAGACTATACCTTGTTTCTTTCTTTTTTCCGTGGTTTGGTTTGGGTGGGTGGGGTGGGGGGTGGGGGGGGGGGGGTAGGAGAACGGGTCACAATATGAAGAGTTGCTGTGAGAATTTTCCTCAGTAGACGGGCTAGTTTATCAAAAAGAAACATCAATCAGAAGCGAGCCAGCTCTATCAGTAGATGCTGATCAAGCTTCAACAATTATTGTGATTTTCCAACAATGCTTTAGCATCCTAAAACTATGATGGATTCTATATCAGTTCTTATGTCAACTTGCATGTTGTATCATGTATGGTCCTACTATCAGTATTTGCAACTTCCATTGTTACAAAGTTACATCAGTCATTGATTACTCATGACAGATTGTTAAAATAGATGTTATTGCCTCGTAACTAATTAATTGATTCTCTTTAGTTAAACTTGAGTTAACCTCTGCAAATTGATAGAAGTTTCCTTTCTAGATATTTGATTGAAATGATCCTTTTCGTTGTCAATGACAAAATGTTTAACCAAAACTGATTTCACACAAACTATTAGCATAGATATAACATTAGCTTGTGGAATTAAAGCATCCCAACTATTACAATCTATAATTTTCACTCTAGTCAATCATCTGCAGGCACCAATGCGATCCCAATTTGTAAACGAGCCATCTGACTCAAAGTTGTGGTCCTTAATGCTCCTGGTTGATTTTATCGGACCAGGTGTACCTTTCAAGCATGGTGATCTTTGTGAGAACCCTGTAACACTTCCGATCCTACCTGTTACTGTGACATCACTGTTGATAGAAGATATGGGAGATAGTTTGTACTTATAGGGAGAATTAATCTCTGAGTAAACATCGGTGTTGAGAGGTCTTAGCCTTGGTGAGCTCATTGATCTTGCTTTTGCTCTTGCAGATTCAGTGGCTGCCATGTATGTTGGAAGAACAGGAGAGCCCATGAAAGAATTATCATCTCCGCTCGAGTGCTGTCTTCTGTGGTGAAATGATCTTCTTGGAACATATATTGGAGAAACCAATTCTTGATCTGTATGGTATTGTTTTGGTAAAGTCCTTGGTTTAATTTCTTTTCTCTCACATTCCTCTTTGTTTCTTGCTGAGAAAAGTGTATCCAAGTTTTTAAGGTCATCTCTTTTAGCCAGCTGAGCATCTACCCATTGTTCTAACCAGTATCGGCGTCTTCCATTTATTTCTGTCTCTGTTGACCTCTGCAAGTAGAAAGAATACCCCTTGCGAAATAAATCATAGTCTGTGATAAATATGATCAGGATTTGAGAAATCAAACTATGAGATACTTACTCGATGGCTTAACCAGTATTCTCTTATTCGTTCTCTCTTGATAGCAGCCTCCCTTTTGCTTGAGAACAACTTGTTTGTCTCTTCCTTGGATAAAAATCGATTGTCCCACCTTCTCTGGCTGTTTACATCAATCTGCAAAATTAAAAGAATTGACTAAGTTGTTATTATACCTTAAGCTAGAGGTGATTATCTAGTAAATACTACTCTCATCACCATAAAGATTTGGTTCTACAATTGGATCAATAACATAAGCATGTTCCATACTGCAGTTGTTTTGTGCATAATTTCTGAAAGTGATCAGATTATAGTTATATTTGTAAAATTTTAGGTCACCATGTTATTTGTCATACCTTTATATCTTTCTCTCCCACATCCAGCAACGTGTTTTCTTGACAATGTACTGTGGTTTTCACCAGATCACATCTCTTTGCACAGACTTCTGACTGAATGTTTACAATTGACTGCAAGGACTTGAGGGTAGCAATAGCCTGACGTCGAACAGCCCTTCCGCGAACAATAGCTTGAAGCCTGACTAGTGCCTTTAGTGCTCTCAAAGCTTTTCTTGCCTGAAATTAAATTCATTGGTTAACTAAAACATTTCCTTGTGAATGCAGAGATTCAGAAGAAACGGTCAGGTTTAGTAGATTGAGGAAAACAAAAGATTGTGAAAAAAACATACCAGATAACCACGAAAAGCTGTCTGAATTTTGATGGCAGCAAGATGTTCAATCTTTCTCTCATAGAGGTAAAAGAACTGTGGTACTTGGTCCAGAAGAGCCAATTTTGACAGTCCAAGAGTTTCATCTTTAGGCTCATGGATAGATTCAGTGCCTTCTTTTAAGGAAGCCATTTCAGCTTCAACCTCTGGTGTTTTAGCAGCTGCATTAGCTATAGCAATTCTTTCAACATCAACATTTATAGTAGGCTTACTCTGCTTCTCTTCTGCTTTCTGGTGTCTCCTTTCCCTTGGTGGTGATAAGGCCGAGGACGCCGCCAGTCTCCTGATCTTTAGCCTTGCAAATACCCATCTCTTCCTCTTTGCCTATTGATACAGTAGCTGTTCAATGTCAATAAAACTTGGATACACAGGTACAACATTGACAAAAATCACCTATGTTCAGTGGCAAATGTATAGTTTAAGAGATGAGTTCAATTGAACGCACAGTTTTTAATTTAGAGCATAGATATCTCTATGTGAAAACACTGAAACGTAGTATGACTATTATGTTTTGAACCCATATTTTCAAAGTTAGAACCTTGAACTCATAACCATTAAATCCTAAATCCGCCTCTGTGATAAGGGGGTGCATAGTTTAGTATGGGTTCTTCATACAAATTTCAGAATATGCTAAGAATCTGCTAGAGATTGAATGTATCGAAGTTGATCACATAGGTAGAATCATTTACCTTCTCTAATCTTGATTCAGACTCTGAAACGAAAATCCTCTTCAGCAAGTTGAACCAGCTTTTCTTCTTTGCCATAGCTACAATTACCTCAAGTGGAACTCATAAAGCTCATTTGAACTTTTGGGGTAGCAAAGGAAAACCAAGAATGACACTTGGGTGCAGCAAGAAGATCTTTTTGGGAGTAATTTAAACATAAGAATACAAAAAAGGAAGTTTCAGTGAGTTGCCTTGTTAGAATAGACGATCTATTGGTATCAGTACCCTGGGGAATTGAAGCATATTTTCAGGAGGATTTGCTATGATTAGTAAGTAGCCTACACAAAAGATATCCTAGATTTCCTCATTCATTTCTAAAAATAACCAAAATCTTCTGAAGTAAGCAACTATAATGAACTAGAAACTCAGTCATAAGTACCCCACCAATAAAATAAAATAAATAAATAAGTGAAGCTTTGGTTATCAATGATTCAGATGGAAACAGTGGAAATAAAGACTTTAGAATAAGGTGTATATAATCAACATGGGTATCATTTTTCTCTATTCAATAATTCACATTTCTTTTCTCATCTTCTTCTTCTTCTTGATGATGAGTTCCTTCTGTTTCAACATGTGGTGTTCCACCACTAAGGGCGTTTGGATGAGACCCCTAATCCTAATAAAAAGTCTCGAGTTTGAATCGTGAGAATAGAAAAAATATCGCTTTTCTTTTTATGAATTAACCGGACCAGTAGACTTCATATATCAGGTGATTTAACTAAAAAGAGAAAATACATGTGGGCCTTTTTAAGTGATACAACTGTGGAGAGGAGTTAGGGGGAGGTGTCTTTCACATTGATGGAGGGAAAACTGATGGAGTATGAATTATGTGAATCTTTATGAGGTTATGGGGTATGTGTTTCTTTTCCAGCTGCTATTTTGTTTTCTTCAACTACAATTGACATGTTCGAATGTTTGTTGGACCTCCTGACACTACCACTTAGGCCAGTGGGGTACAGTACAGATACCAAACCTGATCAAATGTTTCTTCATTCATTACAATATTAAATGGAAGATCTAGGGCTTTTTTTTTTTAAAACAGAAGCTATTTTTCTGTTTTATTTTTCATATGGATTTCTCTGTATTGATGGGAAACTTTGGAGCAACGGTAAAGTTATCTCTATCTGATCTATGGGTCATGAGTTCGAGCCATGAAATCAACTAGTGATGCTTGTATTGGGGTAGACTGCCTACATTAGATCCCTTGGGGTGCGGCCCTTTCTCGAAACCTAAGTAAACACAAAATATTTTGTGCATTGATTGGACTGCCTTTTTTTTGAAGTATAGGATGAGGGTACTGAAAGTAATTTGACGACCTTATGGGGTTAATATAGGAATCAAGAAAAACATGTGGTATGGACTATGGACCATGTTCTTATTTTCAAAAAATATCAGACAATAATTGTACAATTAATTGCTACGTTTTCTTCACTTTGTTTGAGAAGTGGGCAGAGGAAAGGAATGGAAGAGAAAACGGTGGGTATATTAATGAGAAGGCATTTTATTGCTTAGAAGAATGTCATTTTTCTCTTCCTTCCCCAAGCTAAAGAAACTTTACTCAATGGTCACAGCTAATTATTTTTTTAGCCAATTTTACACTATCATCATAAAAGGCAAAAGCAAACAAAGGAAAATATTGTATTGGCAGAATATTATATGCACTCTTTTTTAAGCCCATACCATGTTTTCACAAAATTGGTCCATAATCACTTTTAATACCTCCAATGTTGTGATTAGCTCCTATGGCTAGCTAATCCAAAGGATGATGTCAAAATCTGCAATAAAATTTTATTAAATGTTCAAAATCTTCTTTAGAGAAAGAGTGAATTGGAGTTCTTTTTTCATATTATTTATTGTAAATTGCAGTAAAGGCCTGCTCGGTAGACTTGTGATAACTTTTTAATGAAATGAATTATTACTACTATGATTCTGATCATTTCTCAATTAGTCTGAAATAGAGTCATAGTTGTTGTTGATGTACTATGATGAATCTGATAAGTGACACTGATGTTCTGCCTATCCTTAATGCAAAAGTAGTTTTGATGTGCTACCTTAATACAATTACTTAAGATATGATACACCACTAGTAATGCACACTTATTTTAATTGAAAGAAGATTATTCCTAGGATATCCAAAATCAAAGGACAGATCTAGCTTATAAGTTACGGATTCACATAAATATACGATTTTTTGCCTCAAGCCTATATATATATATATATATATATATATATATATATATATATATATATATATATATATATAGGTAATGCCGAGGCTTGTTAATCTATTTATTATTATATATTAACTTGATTGCTACGAGCATTCATAAACTTTAAATGTTTCGTCCGGTGAGTTGCATAAGTTTGACATGTGGATGTGACCTACTATAGTACTAGTGAGCAGAGAATGCTGATGAATATGCAAAGCATTCTTTCTTTATTCAATGTAACTATTATTACAATCGCTTTTTGTTTTTGGAGGCATTACTGAAGGTGGTAGGGTAGTGGTAATGTGCAACAAGATAGAGAATGTGAAGAAGAAAACAGAGCAGCCTTATGTGGTAATAAGGAATACACAGCCTGTTATTGGCCCCATTGTCTTGCCCAACATATGCCAACTTCTACTCAATTCAGTAAATTAATGTCTTCTAAAAAAGAAAAATCATAAATAAATGAGGGCATTAAGGTTTATATTTTAGGGGATAACATGTGCTAATATATGTGTCCGGGCAGGTCGATTTGAGATAATATACTGAATTAGGTATTAGTGGGCATGGGCTTGGTAGTGGCTCAAGTTAAGCTTACTCAGACTGGGTGGTTTAGCACAAATAGGATAATTTCATGGTGTTATTTACCTTTTATTTTCGCTGATGAAGGAATTTGTGCAAAAATAGTTTGGTATACAAGTTTTGCCCATATTGGCAACACTTGTCTTGTCCAAAAGTAATGTCCGGCGAGTTATAACTTTAAGAAAAATTGTTTATTGTTATGAAAATAATTATATTGTGGATGTTCATTCATTATTCCGCTATAGATAATCTTTCTGAAAAAAATTATCCATTTAGTACTCTGTTGAAGTTTATCTACAAGCAACTGATGCAGGCAGGTTGCAAGCAGCTCAATGAAATGATTTGCAGCAGTTTTTTATTAAACAGACAGGTTGCAAGCAGCTCATGCAGACAGCTTACAAGCAGCTAAAGAAAAGTCTTGCAGCTGCTTCGTGAAAAGCCTCGCAACTGCTTCCTTTCTTCTATAAATAGAGGAGTTTTCAGTTCATTATGTACATAAGTTTGAAGTTTGAATAATATATCAGTTTCTCTCTATACTTGTCTTTACTTTACAGTCTTTATTTTATAACACGTTATCAGCACGAGACTCTGCCATCTCGAGAAAATACTTTGAAAGTATCAGAGGTACGAACTTTCTTTTTCTAAATAATGTCAAATCTTTCTAAACTTGAGTTTGTAGCCCTAGATATATCGGGCAAAAGTTACATGTCTTGGGTGCTTGATGCCGAAATTCATCTTGATGCGATGGGTCTGGCAGACACCATCAAAGATAAAAATCAGGCATCAAACCAAGACCGTGCCAAAGCAATGATATTCCTACGCCATCACCTTGATGAGGGCCTGAAAATGGAATATCTTATTATTAAAGATCCAGTCATACTGTGGAATAATTTGAAAGATAGATATGACCACCTGAAGATGGTCGTTCTTCCACAGACACGTTATGATTGGACTCATCTAAGACTACAAGATTTTAAATTTATCAGTGAGTATAATTCTGCTATGTTCAGAATTATTTCCCGATTGAAACTATGTGGTGATAATATTACTGATCATGATATGTTGGAGAAAACTTTCACCATTTTTCATGCCTCGAATATGCTCCTGCAGCAGCAATATCGAGAGATGGGATTTAAAAAGTATTCTGAACTTATCTCACATCTTCTTGTAGCCGAGCAACATAATGGGCTATTAATAAAAAACCATGAAAGCCGACCTACTGGTTCTTGTCCATTCCCTGAAGTAAATGAGACAAACTTCCACCAAGCTAAGCGTGGAAGAGGACGTGGCCCCAGTCGTGGTCATGGCCGTGGTCGGGGAGGAAACTCTAATCGTAGTAATAACAATGCACCAAAGAACCCTCCTCACCACCAGCAGTGGAAAAGGAAGGAACAAAAGCATGAAGCGGTGCAAGAAGTAAAGCCAGAAAATGCATGCTATAGATGTGGAGGAAAAGGGCACTGGTCACGTACATGTCGTACGCCAAAGCACCTGGTTGAGTTGTATCAAGCCTCCCTGAAGAAGATAGAGAAAAATGTTGAAGCAAATTTTATTTCTGAAGATAATTTAGACTTCATGCATTTGGATGTAGCCGATTATTTTGCACTCCCAGAATGAGAAACAAGTCATGTGATCGGTAGTGAATCTGTATAAATGTAAATATTTTAATTTTTGTTGTTTGTAGTATATAGTATGGTTATGTAATTATTGTACATAAATAAAAGTTATGCTTTGATAATAATGTTTACTATCATATTTATTTTGTTTATGTCATTTTGAAGAATATGGATAATTCTCAAATTATGTTTGGATCAAAGACCAATCATGAAGATATTTGTGTAATTGATAGTGGAACAACTCATGCTATATTCAAAGATCAGAAATAGTTTTCTTATTTGCATAAGGAAAAAGTAAATGTTTCTACAATTTCTGATAATATAAGTTTGATTGAAGGCTCCGGAAGAGCTATTGTATTTCTGTCTAAGGGAACAAAACTTATTATAGACAATGCATTATTCTCCTCCAAGTCCCGAAGAAACTTATCGAGTTTTATAGATATCCGCCGAAATAGGTATCATGTTGAGACAATAGATGAAATGAACGTGGAATATCTTTGTATTACAAAGAATATTTCTGGCCAGAAATGCATTGTAGAAAAGTTACCAACTTTATCTTCTGGCTTATACTATTCAAAGATTAGTACAGTTGAAGCACATTCTATCGTAAACCAGAAGTTTACTGATTCAAATACTTTTGTGCTTTGGCATGGCCGTTTGGGCTATCCTGGATCAATAATGATGAGACGAATTACTGAAAATTCGAGTGAGCATCCATTAAAGAACCTGAAGATTCTTACAAATGATGAATTTTCATGTGATACTTGTTATCAAGGCAAAATGATCACTAGACCATCACCAATGAAGGTTAGCATTGAGTCCCCTACCTTTTTAGAACGTATACATAGGGATATATGTGGACCTATTCACCCACCAAGTGGGCTGTTTAGATATTTTATGGTCCTAATAGATGCATCTTCAAGATGGTCTCATGTTTGCCTACTATCATCTTGTAACCTGGCGTGTGCAAAGTAATTAGCCCAAATAATTCGATTAAGGGCACAATTCCCAGATTATCCTATCAAGGCTATTCGCCTTGATAATGCTGGAGAATTCTCATCTCAAGCTTTTGATAATTACTGTCTATCAGTTGAAATAAAAGTTGAACATCTTGTAGCTTATGTTCATACTCAAAATGGCCTTGCAGAGTCATTTATTAAACGACTGCAATTGATAGCAAGACCACTACTTATGAAAACAAAATTGCCCACTACTGTTTGGGGCCATGCTATCTTGCACGCAGCATCACTTATCCGTCTCAGACCAACACATTATAATAAATATTCTCCGTCACAATTAGTTTTTGGTCATGAACCAAATATTGCCCATCTACGAATTTTTGGATGTGCTGTATATGTGCCAGTAGCACCACCACAGCGCAGTAAGATGGGCCCCCAAAGAAGGTTAGGAATATATATTGGGTTTGAATCACCCTCTATTATTCGCTATCTTGAACCATTGACGGGAGATTTATTTACTGCTCGATTTGCAGATTGTCGATTTGATAAAATAAATTTCCCATAATTAGGGGGAGAGAAAAAGAAAATCAAAAGAGAAATTGTGTGGAAAGTTTCATCATTATCTCATTTTGATCCACGTACCCCTATATGTAATCAGGAGGTCCAGAAGATCATCCATTTACAAAATATAGCAAATCAAATGCCAGACACATTTACTGATTTGAAAAGGATAACTAAGTCATATATCTCTGCAGAGAATGTGCCTATACGAATTGATGTCCTAGCAGGACCATCTACTAGCATAAGAACTAGTGAACCTAAAGCACGCCTGAAGCGTGGTAGGCCTTTGGGTTCTAAGGATCGAAATCCTAGAAAAAGAAAATCGACAAATGATCAAAATGATATTATGAAGGGATCTCCTGAAGAGACCCAAGATCTGATTAGTTCTGAGATTCCTGAAGAAATCAATGAACCCGAGACTCAAGTGAGTGAGGAACTTTTAATAAGTTCTACTGGTGATGTGATTAATTTAAATCGATATGAAATAGTGGTGGATAATATTTTTGCATATAATGTTGCACTTAACATTATGCAAGATAGTGAGGATTGTGAATCCCGATCTGTCGAAGAATGTCAACAAAGATCTGATTGGCCAAAATGGCAAAGGACAATTCAATCAGAATTGAACGCACTTGCTAAAAGAGAGGTCTTTGGACTAGTAGTCCAAACACCTGCTGGTGTAAAACCGGTTGGTCATAAATGGATTTTTGTGCGAAAAAGGAATGACCAAAATGAAGTTGAAAGATACAAGGCTCGCCTTGTCGCACAAGAATTCTCACAACGACATGGAGTCGATTATGAAGAAACATATTCACCAGTTATGGATGCCATAACGTTTCGATATCTCATCAGTTTAGCCTTACGTGAAAGACTTGAAATACATATGATGGATATGGTTACAGCTTATCTGTACAGGTCACTTGATAATGAGATTTACATGAAAATCCCTGAAGGATTTAAAATGCCTGAAGCATATTCGAAATCTCGGGAAATGTATTCAATCAGATTACAAAGATCTTTGTACGGTTTAAAGCAATCTGGGCGCATGTGGTATAATCGCCTTAGTGAATATTTACTGAAAGAGGGTTACATAAATGATGTTATTTGTCCATGTATTTTTATAAAGAAAATGACATCAAAATTTGTTATACTTGCTGTTTATATTGATGACATAAATCTTGTTGGAACTCTAGAAGAGCTCCAAAAGGCAATCGAATATCTTAAGAAAGAATTTGAGATGAAAGATCGTAGAAAAATAAAACTTTGTCTTGGATTGCAAATTGAACATTTAGCAAACGGGATCTTTATGCATCAATTTGCCTATACAGAAAGGGTCTTCAAACGCTTTTACATGGACAAAGCGCACCCATTGAGTACACCAATGGTTGTTCGATCACTTGAAGTGAATAAGGACCCGTTCCGACCTCCAGAAGAGGATGAAGAACTCCTTGGTCCTGAAACACCCTATCTCAGTGCAATTGGTGCACTTATGTATCTTGCTAATGCCACAAGGCCTGACATAACATTTTCTGTTAATTTACTAGCAAGATATAGCTCTTCTCCTACTCGGAGACATTGGAATGAGATTAAGCATATTTTGCGATATTTAAAGGGAACTCTTGATATGGGTTTGTTTTATGCTAACAAAGGTAGTGCAGATCTTGTTGGTTATGCAGATGCAGGTTATTTATCTGATCCCCATAAAGCTCGATCTCAAACAGGGTACGTGTTTACATGTGGAGGTACTGTCATATCATGGCGCTCCACAAAGCAGTCAATTGTTGCTACTTCTTCAAATCATACTGAGATAATAGCTATTCATGAAGCAAGTAGGGAATGCGTATGGTTGAGATTAGTGATTCATTTTATTCAAGAAAAATGTGGATTGAAGTGTGATAAAAGATCCACAATTTTATACGAAGACAATGTTGCATGCATAGCCCAATTGAAGGGAGGATTTATAAAAGGAGATAGAACGAAGCACATTTCACCAAAATTATTCTACACACACGATTTTCAGAAAAATGGTGACATTGATGTGCAGCAAATCCGTTCAAGTGACAATCCGGCAGATTTATTCACTAAATCTTTGCCAACTTCAACTTTTGAGAAGATGGTATACAAGATTGGAATGCGGAGACTCAAATATTTGAAACAAGGTTTTCATCAGGGGGAGTAAAATACGCGATGTACTCTTTTTTCCTTACTAAGGTTTTTTCCCACAGGGTTTTCCTTATAAGGTTTTTAATGAGGCAGCTAGAAATGCGTATTACTAAATATGTGTACTCTTTTTCCTTCACTAGAATTTTTTCCACTAGGTTTTTCCTAGTAAGGTTTTAACGAGGCACAATACCTTTTAATGAACATCCAATGAGGAGTGTTATGAAAATAATTATATTGTGGATGTTCATTTATTACTCCGCTATAGATAATCTTCCCGAAGAAGATTATCCATTTAGTACTCTGTTGAAATTTATCTACAAGCAGCTGATGCAGGCAGGTTGCAAGCAGCTCAATGAAATGATTTGCAGCAGCTTCTTATTAAACAGACAGGTTGCAAGCAGCTCATGCAGACAACTTATAAGCAGCTAAAGAAAAACCTTGCAGCTGCTTCGTGAAAAGCCTCGCAGCTGCTTCCTTTCTTCTATAAATAGAGGAGTTTTCAGTTCATTATGTACATAAATTTAAAGTTTGAATAATATATCAGTTTCTCTCTATACTTGTCTTTACTTTACGGTCTTTATTTTATAATATTTATAAAGTTTTGACGGACGGACAAAACTTGTTATAACTACAAGCATAACTTATACAAATTGTTTACAAGTTATGTCGGTTTAAACTTTAAACATCGGCTCTTGAAAAGAAAACCTGGTGAAATTTCTTCACTTGGACGTTAAAATCCACGCCTCTATATATGAGCTTCAGTATTGGAAGTCCCAAACGAGGCAGGGATTGGCATTCGATTGGAGCAAATTACAGGATAAAGAGGAAATTTAAGCCCCTTATGCGATTAACGAGAAAGAGGGGAATGAATGTACACAAAAACAAAATGGACACAATTTTGGAATAATATACATTAGAAATATGATGTACTTGATAAATATGAAGCAAAAGTAGCACTGTATTTAATTTTCATGTAAATTATCATCATATGCGAATTCAGGAAAAAGGAAAAAAAAAAAGTCTGGTGCACAAAGCGTCACGTATTCACGCAGGGTCCAGGGAAGGGTTCCACCCAAGAGTGTAATATACACAGCTTAACATGATGCAAGCATTATTGACTGATTCCACGGCTTGAACCCGTTATAGATCACACGAAGATAACTTTTATCGTTACTCCAAGACCCTCTTTCTAGATGCGAATTCAAGATTTGGATTTTATTAGTTTGGATTCGGTATGTACCACGTTCCATCTAATTTATTGAGTTTAAAATTACTATTTGTACTTATTTGGTACTCCCTTCTTCTCTATTCATGTGGCACCGTTGAGATGTTGAGAGTCAAACGATTTTATTTTAATCGTTATTTTTTAATATATTTTTTAAATATTTTAAATTATTAGTTACTATTACTTACAATACTTTTTATATAATTTTTAAATATGTAAATATTATTTAAAAACTTAAAGATTTTATGTCCAAATTTATCGTCAAAATTAAGAAGTTTGACTCTTGAAATTCTCACAGTGCCACATAAATTGGGACGAAAAGAGTAAGTTTCTTTAACACATAAAAGATTTATACCAAAGTTATTGGGTTTGGATTACCCATATTGTGATGATCCAATATGTCATCTTTAATTTTAAACATCCATTTATGTGTTCTGAGACCTGAAATAGCACCTTTCAGCATTCTTCGACTTGTGCGCGCAGTCCGTAAATTTTTACGGAAAGTTTTTATGTGAAACTTTGATTAAAATGTGAAATAGAGCTTCAAAACTCATTTGAGTTGATTTCGTTCAACGTTTTGAGCAAACGGAACCAGATCAGTATTTTGACAGTTCCGGTAGGTCCGTATCGTGATTTGGGACTCGTACGTATGCCCGGAATCAAATTCAGAGATCCCTAACTCGAATTATCGCCATTTAACGGAAACTAGAAATCTAAAAGCTTAAAGATTTCAAAGTTTGACCGTGAATTTGACTTTATCGATATCCGACTCGGATTGAGATTCCGAGAGTTGGAATAACTCCGTTATATAATTTATGACTTGTGCGCCAAATTTAAAATCATTCCGGATTCATTTAATATGTTTCGGCACGGTTTTTGTAAAGTGAAAAGTTTAAAACTCATAAGTTCGAATCGAGGTGTGAATTGTAATTTTGACATTATTTGAGACCCCGAGTAAGTCCGTATTATGTTACAGGACTTGTTGGAATATTCAGACGAGGTTCCGAGAGGCTTAGGTAAGTTTCGGGTGAGTTTCTGGTGTGTCGAACCTGTGCAATTTTTGCTACAGGTGAGTAATCGCTTCTGCGGAGGCAGTGTCGCTTCTGCGACTTTGAGGCGAAGCTTGGGACGCATATGCGATGCCCGCTTCTACGGTGCCATGATCGCAAATGCGATCTTTCGCGCTTCTACGCAGCCGCTTCTGCGACGTGAAAGTCCGCAGATGCGGTCCTCTGCTTGGCTGCCCTGTTCCGCAAATGCGAAAATTTAGTCCGCAGATGCGAAAATGCTGGACAGAATACATAAAATTAGGTGTTAGCTATTTTTACTCATTTTTGAATTTTGAGTCTCGGATTTGGACGATTCAAAAGGGGGGTTTTCACGACTTCGACTTGAGTAAGTGTTCTATATCCGAAAGTGATTATATTTTATAAATCCATGCTTATATTCATCGTTTATTTCAGATTTAGATAGAAGCAATTAGAATTTTTGTAAAACTTTTCAAAGCGAAAATTTAGGATTTGAAAGACAATCCGATGTCGGAATTCGATAATTTTAGTATGGTTGAACTCGTATCAGAATAGGTGTCCGGATTCCGTAATTTTTTATCGGGTTCCGAAAAGTAGGCCCACGTTGACTTTTTCAAAAATGACTTAAATTAAGTCACTTTCGAATTATGAATAATTTCTAAAGCTCCAGTCGAATTATTGGCCCATAATTTGATAGGTTTGATTGATTTGGAGACTAATTCGAAAGGAAAAGTTGTGGTCGAGTGATCACTTGAAATTGCGAAACGAGGTAAGTATCGTGGTTAGCCTTGACTTGAGAGAATAGAACCTTGAATTATTTGTTACGTGAATTTCATGTGTAATGACGTATATGTGAGGTGACGAGTGCCTATACATCGTCAAATTGATTGTTTGATATTTATCTGAAAATCATAAATTATTTTAAATCATGAATTAATTATTTCTCTCATATTCCTTGTCCAATATTATGTCTTGAATTCATGCTATAATTGCTACATGCTTCTTTGACTTATATGTCTTAATTGCTACTTGACATTTAGTATATTAAATATTAAATATCCTATTTTCTCCTTGATTTCCACAATTAGTTGCTACTTGTCATTTAATATTTCATAAATAAATCATATATTGTATGCTTTGCTGCCTAATAATTTCTTATTAAATGTGATATTTATTGGAGTATTTTTACATTTAAGAGTTGTTAAATTATATTGTTGGATCGGGTTGCATGCCGCAACGGATTTTATTTTAAGTTTATATAGTTGGAGCGGGTTGCACGCCACAACGGAATTTAATTAAAAGATTATATTGTTGGATCGGGTCGCACGCCGCAACAGATTTTATTCTAAGTTGATATTGTTGGAGCGGGTTGCACGCCGCAATAGAAATTAATTGAAGGATTATATTGTGGGAACGGGTTGTCATATTATTATTATTATTATTATTATTATTATTGCGTACAGGTTAATGTAAGCGACTTGCCTTAGTCTCGTCACTACTTCATCGAGGTTAGGCTCGGCACTTACAAAGTACATGTGGTCGGTTGTACTCATACTACACTCTGTACTTCTTTTGCAGATACCAGAGTTGGTCCTAGCGGCATACTGTAGATTTGCTCGGATTTAGCTATCAGAGGAGACTTGAGGTATAGCTGCACGACATTCGCAGCTCTGAAGCGCCCTTTCTACTTTATCTTAGGTGTGCTTTCTTTCGGACATTTTTATTTTATTCAGACCCTTATTTATATTATTCTAGAAGCTTGTGCACTTGTGACTCCAGTTCTCGGATGGTATTTAGACATCGTTATTATTTTGATTTGTTCATTTAAATTCAGATATTATTCATCTTAATAATTTATTTAATTAAGATGAATTGTTAAGAATGGTTAAAATTATTCTAATGTTGGCTTGCTTAGCAAGTGAAATGTTAGGCACCATCACGATCTCGAAGGTGAGAATTTCGGATCGTGACACATATTTTCTCACTAGGTTTGCCCCCCGGTTATCACCTTTATCCAATAAGAAGCAGTTTTGAAAATATGGTCAGAAATGTCTCGACCTAAAATATATTTGAGCTTTAAAAACAAAAAGTTGGACAGAGATTTTGAGGACGGAGGGAGTAGCATCAGACCAAAAACAAAGATAATTATAAGTATGTTTGGACATGTACTTTACTGAAAAGATATTGCAGTATTGTGAGTGAAGGAAAAATAAAATTCGGAAAACTTGAATTTTTTCTGAAAAACTCAGTTTCTAAAAATCATAAAAAAACATAAAAAATTTTATGGACAAACACGTTTTTGAAAAAGATTTTCGGAAAAAAGAAAAAAAATTTACGAACAAACGGGTAAAAAATGGTTAGAACGATATGGCGATAAACGAGGCATGACGTAACAAATTTACTCTATATATTTTCTCTTTTTCTTTCCCCTTCTCCTTTATTTACCTGCTAATTCTTTCAAACTAATTTCTTTTGAAGAAAATGACAATTCAAGCAGGATGCTTATCAAACAAGAACACAGGCACACAGCGATACAAGATTATAAAGAAGCCATAAATTCATAGTTAAGTACAACATGTTCAAGCAGCATACATATATCTCATCAAACAGCATACAAAAGCTTCAAGTACTAATAATGTACTTTCACCACCAGTACTACCATCAATTCCCATCACTTTCTATGTATCTTTTTCACAATTCTTACCACTAACATGTCTCAAAAACAAACCAAACTCCATTTTGAAATGTTTGTACATGGTGATGATATGCATTAATACACATCCAAAAGCTCCTAAAAATAGCACAAATACACTTAAAAGAAAGTGAAATGCAACCATCTAATCCAAATCTGATGAAGAGGGTGATTCTGAGTAGATTGATTCTTCATCATATTCATCTCCTCTACTATCAATATCAGAAGATTCAGCATGCCCATCCTCATATTCATGGATCCAAGGGCTCCGAAAATCTACAAGCTTTTCACATCTTTCCTCAAGATTACCCTTCAGCTCCACATTCCAACACCCTTGGATTTCAAGGTGAGTTAGTGCTTTACACTGGGTGAGAATAGCATCAAGGCCATTGTCACTCAATCGGTTGAATGCGAGGTCAAGGCGCTGGAGACCACTCATGTTTTCTGCTATAATCAGCGCCTTGTGATCGTTGACATGGGAAGCTTCAAATTTAGTGGGCAGCTCCCACGGAGGCATGTTTCTTCTGAGATGAGTCAAGGACTTGCATTGTAATCCAAAAGCTTTGAGACCCTTCTCAGTGATATTTAAACAGTAGCTAATGTCTAAGAAGGTTAGATTAACCAAGGACCCTGCATGCTTTTCCACCACCTGGTCAGTGATTTCACTCATAGGGATTTGCAGTATCTTGAGACATCTTCCACTGCAAAAACATATTGGTATATTCTCTATAAAGTGAAATTGGAAGACAATAACCTTCAATCTGAAGATAAAAACTTCCGCCTTCGAGTTTCACCGGAAAATCACACTGTGAACTTGTAGGCCATCCAATTACATAACTGAGTGAAGTGCAGATGATAATGAAGGGTAGAACTTTTTTTTTTGTAAGGTAAGTAATTCATTATTAATATAAGCAAACTTGATCAGCACTAAGATGGTGCAGATCAGTACAATAGTTCCCTGTGCAAAAGAACTCAATCAGCCAAAAACTTTATTGCATACGGTTGAAATAGATTTCGGCCTTCGTATGATTGATCGAGTTCGAAACATAATCGTTCGAATTAAGACTTCGAGATGGGTTCCGAAGATGGTACAAACAAGCTTCGAGTCCGCGGGGCCGATCAATGTCGAGCTCGATATTATTATCAAGCTCGAATCCAAATCGAACTATGATGCAAAGTAAAGTTGTCGAGCTTATGATCCAGAGACCGGCCAACATTGACCCCGAATCAATTCAAGGGTCCGAGTCAAAATCGAGCTCAAGCCATGATTGAAAGCTCGAGTCAAGACCGAAAAACTCGAGTCAATATCGAGCTCATAGACAAGAGCCGTTGCAATCCCACTAGAGGAGAGAATCTTGTCAGGAATTATGGGAAAGCTGATTTATCATGTCCCTCTACTATAAAGGGGATGATTATCATTTCTGTAGAGGCAAATTTTTGCTAACATTGTAATTCAAGCACCATATTCTACTATAGTGAAGAGTTGTTCTTTCAAGCTTCTTAATTTAATTCCACTTGTTTAGTCCTAAAATTCATCTTCTTTACAACCTTGTCTATTTTTGCATTTTTCGCAACCCATACTTGATATTTCCATTTATCCTTGCGATTTGTATTAAGTTGCACCACGTATCCTTAGAACTGCGTACAAATTCAACTCTATCCGTTTTTCGGGTAAACAGTTTGGCGCCCACCGTAGGGCTAAGGATAACAGTGGTTATTTGATACGAATCTGCAAAAACACACCGTTGTGTTTTGCACTTGTTTCCGAAAATATCTTGGATTTCGGATTAGCAACGACTAACTACCAGTCAAATGGCCACACCGATTGACAACGAAGCCGGTCTCCAAGATGAGAACAATAACTTGACACCCAGTACCGAAAGACCACTTGTCAATGCCGTTGGAGCCCGAATCGGAACACCGATAGATATCAATTCGCATGTGGCCATTGAGGCGAACTTACATTCTGAACCCGAAAATAGCATTCATGGTGGCACTCGGTCTGCAGCTCGAGATACCCACAACGTCGAGGAAAACAGCGTCAGCTTGCGTATGATTTTCGAAATGTTGCAAGCTCAACAGGCAGCAATAGCTCAGTTGCAGAGCCAAACCCAACTACAAAGCAGGCCGGAGCCCAATCCACCTCAAGAAATCACCCACAGAACGGAGCCAGCCATAGTGAAGTCAAATGAGCAAGAATCGGGGACTACTCCCGAAATTGCTAAATTGCTCGAGGAACTCACAAAGCGAGTCGAAGCTAACGATAAAAAAGTAGAAACATATAACTCCAGGGTCGATCAGATCCCGGGAGCTCCACCAATGATAAAATGGTTGGATTCAAAAAAATTCGTGCAAAAACCTTTTTCCTCGAGCGCAGTCCCAAAACCGATCCCAACGAGCACGTCACTTCTTACTCAAGTGCCATCAAGGGCAATGATTTACAAGACGATGAAATCGAATCTGTGTTGTTAAAAAAATTCGGAGAGACCCTCTCGAAGGGAGCGATGATTTGGTACCACAACCTACCACCAAATTCCATCGACTCGTTCGCCATGTTAGCAGATTCTTTTGTGAAAGCACATGCCAGCGCCATAAAAGTCGCAACAAGGAAATCGGACCTCTTCAAGGTAAAACAAAAAGATAACGAGATGCTGAGGGAGTTCGTATCTCGTTTTCAAATGGAACGAATGGATCTGCCGCCAGTCACAAACGATTGGGCTGTTCAGGCTTTCACTCAAGGTTTGAACGAACGAAGTTCGACGGTTTCACGGCGGTTAAAGCATAACCTGATCGAATACCCAGCCATCACGTAGGCCGACGTGCACAATCGGTACCAATCAAAAATTAGGGTCAAAGATGATCAATTGGGGTCTGAACCCGCTGTTAGAAGGGATATTAATCGAGAACAAGGTCCGATCGGGGATCGATACCGACCGTACAACGAAAACCGCAGAGTCAGTGAATCGAGACATAACCCCGGGCAAAATAACAACAGAAGTGATCGAGGTCAAATGTCCCGGGGGCTGATGAACAGAAGTAGGTTCGATAGGCCTGCCGGATCTAAGGAAGCGCCTCGGTAATCGGAATATAACTTCAGCATTGATGCATCCGCCATCGTGTCGGCTATCGGACGCATCAAAGACACTAAATGGCCTCGACCCATGCAGACCGATCCTGCCCAGAAGAATCCCAATCAAATGTGCGAATATCATGGCACCCATGGCCACGGAACGGAAGATTGCAGGCAACTAAGAGAGGAAGTAGCCCGGTTATTCAACAAAGGGCACCTTCGAGAATTTTTAAGCGATAGGGCGAAGAACCATTTTAAAAACAGGGATTTCGGCAAGCAAAACGAATAAGAAGAACCACATCACGTCATTCACATGATCATCGACGGCGCCGATACCCCTCAGGGACCGGTGCTTAAACGCACTAAGACATCGATTGTGAGGGAAAAGCGATCTCGAACTCAAGATTACACACCCATAGGAACTTTGTCCTTCGATGATGAAGATGCAGAAGGAGTCATACAACCTCATAACGATGCATTGATAAATATCCGTACTCATGAATAAAACTAAAGTTAAGCGTGTGTTGATTGATCCAGGTAGTTCGGCCAACATCATCAGATTGAAGGTCGTAGAATAGCTCGGCCTGCAGGACCAGATCGTACCCGCAACCCTGGTTCTAAACGGATTTAATATGGGATGTGAAACCACAAAGGCGAGATAGTTCTACCGATAAACGTGGCCGGAACCATCCTAGAAACGAAGTTCCACGTGATCGAAGGCGACATGAGATACAACGCCCTTTTCGGAAGACCATGGATCCACAACATAAGAGCTGTACCTTCGACCCTACACCAGGTCCTTAAATTTCCAACATCGGGAGGAGTCAAAACAGTGTACGGAGAACAACCAGCCGCAAGAGAAATGTTCGCCGTCGAGGAAGCGAAACCAATATCCTCGCCTTCGCCAGTAAAGGGATCGGGCTCAGAAGAGGAACGAGATACCAAATAGCAATCACAGACATCGGCTTTGACCCTACCAGATAACCAGAAGATCGAAGAAGATGATGATCAGAGGATCCCTCGATACTTCGTGATTCCCGATGATTCCGACGCTACCAAATCAACGATTGAGGAATTGGAGCAAGTCACACTAATCGAACACTGGCCCGAACGGAAGGTATACCTGGGAACGGGGTTGAGCTCCGAACTCGGGAAGAAACTTGTTAAATTTCTTATCGATAATATTGATTGCTTTGCCTGGTCCCATTTAGACATAACAGGGATCCCACCGGACATAACGACGCATCGGCTAAGCTTGGACCCTAAGGTCAGACCGGTGAAGCAAAAGAGAAGACCCTAGTCCAAGGTAAAGCACGCATTCATAAAGGACGAGGTAACCAAACTTCTCAAGATAGGGTCCATTCGGGAGGTAAAATATCCCGAATGGTTAGCCAATGTAGTTGTAGTGCCTAAAAAAGAGAACAAACTTAGAATGTGTGTGGATTATAAAGATTTGAACAAAACAAGCCCCAAAGATTCCTTTCCGCTGCCCAACATCGATCGCATGATCGATGCCACGGCCGACCACGAGATACTCACTTTTCTCGATGCCTATTCCGGGTATAATCAAATCCAGATGAACCCGGAAGACCAGGAAAATACTTCGTTTGTCACCAAATATGGAACATATTGTTATAATGTGATGCCCTTCGGGCTAAAAAATGCAGGAGCTACCTACCAACGCCTAGTAAATAAAATGTTCGAAGAACAAATAGGTAAATCAATGTAAGTTTATATTGATGACATGCTAGTTAAGTCCTTGTGCGTAGAGGACCATTTGACCCATTTGCAGGAAACGTTCGAGATTTTGAGGAAATACAACATGAAGCTCAACCCCGAGAAATGTGCTTTCGGGGTCGGTTCGGGCAAATTTCTTGGCTTCATGGTGTCAAATCGGGGAATCGAGATTAACCCCGATAAAATCAAGGCCATCGAAGACATCACCATCGTGGACAGCGCGAAGGTTGTACAGAGGCTAACGGGACGGATTGCAGCCTTAGGCCGATTCATTTCGAGATCATCAGATCGAAGTCACAAATTTCTCTCTACTAAAAAAAAGAACAATTTCACTTGGATCCCGGAATGCCAACAGGCACTAGAGGAACTAAAACGATATCTATCGAGCCCACCACTACTTCATACTCCAAAAACAGACAAAAAACTCTGCTTGTACTTGGCAGTATCAAAAATCGCAGTAAGCGGTGTCCTAGTTCAAGAAGATCAAAGTACGCAATTTTTCGTTTATTATATAAGTCGGACCTTAGGAGAAGCAGAAACTAGATATCTGCACCTAGAAAAATTGGCACTTGCACTGATAAGCGCCTCTAGAAAGTTAAGACCGTACTTTCAATGTCACCCCAAATGCGTATTAACCACTTACCCGCTCCGTAATATTTTGCACAAGCCCGAACTATCAGGCCGATTGGCCAAATGGGCCGTCGAACTCAGTGGGCACGATATCAAATATCAACCCCGTACGACCATCAAGTCTCAAATTTTAGCAGACTTCGTGGCCGATTTCACGCCAACCCTCGTACCCGAAGTCGAAAAAGAACTCTCGTTGAAATCGGGTACGTCATTGGGGGTACGAACCCTTTTTACGGACGGGGCTTCGAACATGAAGGGGTCCGGGCTAGGCATAGTTTTAAAGCCACCCACGGGTGACACTATTAGGCAATTTATCAAAACTACCAGGTTGACTAACAACGAGGCCAAGTATGAGGCCATGATTGCAGGTCTCGAGCTAGCTAAAAGCTTGGGGGCAGAAGTCATTGAAGCCAAGTGTGACTCTTTGCTGGTGGTAAATCAAGTAAACAAAACCTTCAAAGTTCGAGATGATAGAATGCAAAGGTATTTGGACAAACTGCAGGTCACTTTGCACCATTTCAAAGAATGGACTTTACAGCATGTTCCACGAGAGCAAAACAATGAGGCCGATATACTTGCAAATTTGGGGTCATCGGTCGAGGAAGGCGAGATAAGCTCGGGGACTGTTGTTCAACTCTCGAGATCCGTGATCGAAGAAGGTCATGCCGAAATAAATTCTACAAGCTTAACCTGGGATTGGAGGAATAAGTATATTGAATACTTAAAGAACGTAAAGCTCCCATCGGACCCTAAAGATTCAAGGGCCCTATGAACCAAAGCTGCTCGATTCACGTTAGCTTCAGATGGAACGCTATACCGAAGGACATTCGATGGACCATTGACAGTATGCTTAGGTTCAGGAGATACCGATTACATCCTACGTGAGGTGCACGAGGGCACTTGTGGGAATCACTCCGGTGCCGATTCATTAGTCCGAAAAATAATCAGGGCAGGGTATTATTGGATCGATATAGGCAAAGATGTAAAGGAGTTTGTTCGAAAATGTGACAAATGTCAAAGGTTTGCACCAATGATCCATCGACCCGGAGAGCAACTTCACTCAGTCTTATCCCCATAGCCATTCATGAAATGGGGAATGGATATCGTCGGCCCTTTACTATCGACCCCAGATAAAGCTAAATTCATTTTATTTATGACTGATTATTTCTCTAAATGGGTTGAAGCACAGGCGTTCGAGAAAGTAAGAAAGAAAGAGGTTATAGACTTTATCTGGGATCATATCGTATGTCGATTCGGGATACCCGCCGAAATAGTGTGTGACAATGGGAAACAATTTATCGGCAGCAAAGTGACGAAATTCTTCGAAGACCACAAAATAAGAAGGATATTATCAACACCATATCACCCCAGTGGGAACAGACAGGCTGAATCAACGAACAAAACTATCATTCAAAACCTAAAGAAAAGGTTGAACGACGCTAAAGGAAAATGGAGAGAAATCCTACCCGAAGTCCTTTGGGCATATCGAACAACATCAAAATCTAGTACGGGGGCAACCCCGTTCTCCTTAGTATATGGCTCCGAAGCCTTGATACCAGTCGAAGTCGGCGAACCCAGTGCCAGATTTCGATATGCAACAGAAGAATCAAATAACGAGGCTATGAACACTAGCCTCGAATTATCGGACGAAAAACGAGAAGTTGCTCTCGTCCAATTGGCCGCCCAAAAGCAACGAATCGAAAGATACTATAATCTAAGAACCAAGCTCCGCCATTTTAAGCCCAGGGACTTAGTGCTAAGGAAAGTCACCCTCAATACCCCAAATCCAAACGAAGAAAAACTAGGACCGAACTGGGAAGGACCATATCAGGTTCTCGAAAACGTCGGAAAGGGATCATACAAGCCCGGCATTATAAATGGCAAACAACTATCAAGCAATTGGAATGTGTCACATCTAAAACGATACTACTGCTAAGGTACGACCCTCCCATATTCGTTTACATTTCAAAACTAACCCCTGCAGAAGTCCGATCAGGAGCTAAGATGGATCCTTCAATACGAAGCCTTAGGTCGGAAAGCATGCGTTGCACTCCTTTTCCCTTAGACCGGTTTTATCCCAAATGGGTTTTTCGGCAAGGTTTTTAATGAGGCAACTATTGATTGTGCTAACTTAGAACAATTCAACAGTATCCGAGGCCTCTTTACAATCGACCTCGAATACTGGGGGGCATTACCCCTCAAACATATCAAGCTCGATGCAAGAAAGTTACTTCATAAACAACATGGTTCCGATAGGAAAAATTGTAAGAGCCAAATGGTCAAAACGAACCATGCTCATGTAGTTGGCCCGAGCTCTGACACAAAACATGAACACATGTATAATGACTTACAAAGAAAACTTTCTTCTTTACCCACATCTTATATCCAAGAAAAATTTCCTCTATTTCGAGATTTATTATGCAAACAGGCTTGAGGGCCGACCACTACCCCTTGAATCGGGGACTGCCAACCGAAAATCAACGAAGCCCAAGGGCTACACTGACTCGAGTTCGAGCAAGCCCTCGCTCGACTACTAAGCCTACGGGCTACTCTTATCTTAAGTTCGAGAAATCACTCACTCTACCATTTAGCTTACGGGCTACATTACTTCGAGTTCGAAATCACTCACTCGACCATTAAGCCTATGGGCTACATTACTTCGAGTTCGAGCAAGCATTCACTCGACTATTATACCTACGGGCTACATTATTTCGAGTTCGAATCATTCACTCGACTACTAAGCTTACGGGCTACTTTTATTTCGAGTTCGAGCAAGCACTCACTCTACCATTTAGCCTACGGGCTACATTACTTCGAGTTCGAAATCACTCACTCGACTATTAAGCCTACGTGCTACATTACTCCGAGTTCGAGCAAGCACTCACTCGACTATTATACCTACGGGCTACATTATTTCGAGTTCGAATCATTCACTCGACTACTAAGCTTACGGGCTACTTTTATTTCGAGTTCGAGCAAGCACTCACTCGACCATTACACCTACAGGATACATTATTTCGAGTTCGAATCATTCACTCGACTACTAAGCCTACGGGCTACTTTTATTTCGAGTTCGAGCAAGCACTCACTCGACCATTACGCCTAAGGGCTACATTATTTCAAGTTCGAATCATTCACTCGACTACTAAGCCTACTGGCTACTTTTATTTCGAGTTCGAGCAAGCACTCACTCGACTATTACGCCTACGGGCTATATTATTTCGAGTTCGAATTATTCACTCGACTACTAAGCCTACGGGTTATTTTTATTTCGAGTTCGAGCAAGCACTCTCTCGACCATTACGCCTACGGGCTATATTTCTTCGAGCTCGAATCACTGACTCAACTAATAAGCCTAAGGGCTACATCGCTTCAAGTTTGAGTAAGCGCTCGCTCGGTTATGGAGGCTACGAAGTCCAAATTTGATTAAGTTGTTTAAATCCTTGTGAAAATATTCATAAGGCGTGAATAAAGTCTTCACAAGACATGAAACAAAACAGAAGCAAGTCGGCAAAAAAAAAGGGATATTTTTATATACAAAGTTGTTTACATGATTGATTACAACGTAAAAATTAAGGACTAAGCTTCCCGGTCATCCCCAGGAGCGGTCTCTTCTCTATCGGGCTCCCCCTTCCCCCTCCCCCCGTTCTCGGATCCGCTCTTACTCCCATCGTCATCATCATTGTCATCATCATCGTCATCGGAAACCAAGGCTTCAGCATCAGCTTCGAGTTCTTTGGCCCTTTTTATCTCTTCAGCGAAGTCGAAACCTCGAGCATGGATCTCCTCGAGGGTCTCCCTTCGAGATCGGCACTTAGCCAGTTTAGCGACCCAATGTGCTCGAGTATCGGCGGTCTCGGCTGCCTCTCTTGCTTGGACCTGGGCAGCTTCAGCATTGGCCCGATAGACGGCTACGAGTGCATCCGCATCGGCCTTTGCCTTTTCGGCGTCAGATTCGGCGTTGGCAAGTACAAAGGCCAACCGAGCCTCGAGCTCCTCTATTCCTCTTGCTTGGACCGAGTTTTTCTCCTTCATTTTTTGAAGTTGGTTTTCGGCCGATGACAATTGGGCTCGAGCAGTTTCTTTCTCTGCAGCAAAACGGTCCATTCCTTCTTTCCACTTCAAAGACTCCGCTCTTATCGCATCAACTTCTTCACAGAGTTTTCCGATCATCTCGATTTTTTGCTGCAGCTGTGAGACCGAAAGATTAGCCATCGTTCCGGTATCAAGCCCATAGGCTTTTAAAAGCATTATTACTTGCTCGGATAGATCGATCTGATCTTGGTGAGCCCTGGCCAACTCAGCTTGGAGGTCTTTTATTTCCTCTCCCCTTTGGCCCAAAAGGAACTTTAAGGAGTTCCTCTCCTCCGTAACCCATTGAAGCTCGGCCTCGTATCGACGCAGCTCGGTTAGACCGAGAACATGATTCTCGATGAACTGTCGCGGCCTGCAAAGAAACAAGAAACGAAGTCAGAAAAGAAAAGCAAACTGAAAGGTAATGCCATATGATTTAAGGCCTACCTGATTCAAAGCCTGCTGCACTCCGTGAAAAAGATCTGAAGCGTCACTTGTACCGGCAGTGTCTTCGACGCCGATGAACAGGTCACGAAAAGGATCCTCTCCATCATGAGGCCTATCTAATTCGAGAGCCCCCAAAGCTTGGGCTTCCCGAATCGCCCCTGCGGAAAAAACAGGGAAGGTGGGCGAGCCTTCGATTGCTACTACCCCAAATGAGTTATATGGGGCATTCTCTTCGGTTCGAAAAGATTCGGGAAGAGCCCCTTCAGACATATCCCCCATCTGTCGGCTTCGATGGGGAACATCTTCAATCTCCAACAACTCGGGGACTCTACCCGAATCTCTCTCCGATATATCCTCAGTTCGAGGCAGAGCCTTATGAACCACCATCGATCCAGCAGCCTGTGGAGCATCGGTGGTCTTCTATGTTCGGGCCGCAAGAGCAGACCCATCGTTCTCTTCTTCTTCCTCTTCTTCATCCCTCAGACGCATAACTGATTCTACGGTCAAAGGAATGGTATTCTTGTTCGGCTTACGAGCCGTCCTCTTCTTTGGTTTTTGATCTTCGAGGACAGGGGCTCTTTTCCTCTTATTATCTTTCACCGGCTTTGGGACAGAGGCCAAAGCCTCTTCCTCGACAGACGAAGGCCTCAAAACTGCATCCTTGCCCACACCTGCATACGGAAAATTTTATTGCAGTATGTGAAAAACATCTTATTCGAATTACCAAAAGATACGAGAGAGGTGCTCACCGTAATTTTTGGCCTCCCATCGGCCCTTTGACAAGTCGCGCCATGAGCGCTCGGCATATGAGGAGGTCGGAAACCAGATCACGTACCAAGTTCTTGAGATCGGGCACTGCGCCGGGCATCCAGGGAACCGCTGCATCACAAAAGGGGAATATTGGTGAGAAAATAAATGAAAGAACAAAATAATAGGAGATAACAGCAGAATTACACTTACGCTTCATGTTCCACTCCTCGGGAAAAGGCATCTTTTCGGTCGGAATCAGGTCCGAAGTCCTCACTCAAACGAACCGGCCCATCCAGCCTCGATCCTTATCCTCATCTATACTCGAGAACAAAGCCTTGGTAGCTCGACGTTGGAGTTTTACTAACCCTCCTCGAAAAAGGCGAAGACGGTATAATCGGACAAGATGATCGAGGGTGAAAGGCATTCCCTCGATTTTACTCACAAAATATCGAATCAAAATAACGATTCGCCAAAAGGAAGGATGTATCTAACCTAGGGTTATTAAGTATTTATGACAAAAATCTATGATAGCAGGGTCGAGGAGGCCTAACGTGAAAGGGTAAGTATACACGCTTAAAATCTCACGTGAGTAGTAATATCCTCTTCAGAAGACGGCACTACCACCTCTTTGTTCTCCCAGTTACAATATCTTTTTATCCGCTCGATGTGCTCCCGGTTTATCGAACAAATATATCTCGATACGGGCTCACATCGGCCAGGAACCGGCGAACCTTTATCAAGTTTGAAATCGGAGGTAAGAACACACACCGCCAGAACGCACTCCTCAGGACGAGGATCCACCGGTGTTTTATCGGCGGCGAATTGGGAAGAAGAAGCTTTTTCTTTTTGGGGGACGGTTTTGGACGTCTTCACCATTTTGGATTTAAAGAGGTGACAAAAATTTGGTAATTTGGAAGAAGAATTTTGCAAAGAGGAATCATAGATTTCCGCATAAACTCAGAGAATACAAAAAAGAAATTGGGAAATTTGGAAGGTTGAAGATGTAAAAGTGATAAATGATTAAAGGAAGGGTTATTTATAGGTTTAAGCAATAGCGGTTCAGTATCAGCGGTGGCCGACCACCGTCTGACATGCATTAAATACCTTGAAAGACTAAATCGACGGAACAGCTGTCACGTGCGTCATGGTCGAGCCCAATGTAAATGTCAGCTTATTATCCGATCGAGCCGTTGAAAAATCATATCGTTTCTCACCACATTCTTCCTGAGAAACGAGGGGACTATCTGTATACGGTCGAAATAGATTTCGGCCTTCGTATGATTGATCGAGTTCGAAACATAATCGATCGAAGTAAGACTTCGAGATGGGTTCCGAAGATGGTACGAACAAGCTTCGAGTCCGCGGGGCCGATCAATGTTGAGCTCGATATTATTATCAAGCTCGAATCCAAATCGAACTATGATGCAAAGTAAAGTTGTCGAGCTTATGATCCAGAGACCGACCAACATTGATCCCGAATCAATTCAAGGGTCCGAGTCAGAATCGAGCTCAAGCCATGATCGAAAGCTCGAGTCAAGACCGAAAAACTCGAGTCAATATCGAGCTCATAGACAAGAGCCGTTGCAATCCCACTAGAGGAGAGAATCTTGTCAGGAATTGTGGGAAAACTGATTTATCATGAGTTTCCCACTACGTATTTTTTTTATATCTAAAGTAAGGTCCCTCTACTATAAATGGGATGGTTATCATTTCTGTAGAGGCAAGTTTTTGCTAACATTGTAATTCAAGCATCATATTCTCCTATAGTGAAGAGTTGTTCTTTCAAGCTTTTTAATTTGATTCCACTTGTTTAGTCCTAAAATTCATCTTCTTAACAACCTTGTCTATTTTTGCATTTTTCGCAACCCATACTTGATATTTTCATTTATCCTTGCGATTTATATTGAGTTGCACCACGTATCCTCAGAACTACGTACAAATTCAACTCTATCCGTTTTTCGGGTAAACATTTGTCAAGTCTAGCATATCATCTTCACAACTAACAGGGATTCTATATTTCATCATATGTACATTGGCGGCTTTCCCCTCAACATTTTCGATTCCTTTCTGTCCAACTGACCCAGCATATGCAAAAGCAAGGATCGTTTTCCTAGATTCCTCAGTTATTACATAAAGAACAGCTCTAACAGTGCCAGGCATTACCCATTTCACTCAAAAGAAACAGCAAAAATATATCCCAAAGCTTCCCTGTAATTGAGCAACGTAAAATAAATGCATGGAGTCTTCAGCTTCCTGTTCGAAGAAAAAACAGATGCTGCAAATTTGAAAACCTCTTCTTTGCAGATTCGAATGCATTAACAAGCATCATGAGCTATGACCCAGCAAAAACAATGACGCCTTGCATGGAGCTTTTGAGCCCCATATAATCTTCCATGGACACTGTTGAAAGCCGGAAACCCCTTTAGATACTTTTTGAAAGCATGACCCCAGGGGCGGCCCAACCTCATCGGAGGCCTAAAGCAAAATCTTAATAAGAGGCCTTAAAATATGGTTTACTATCTATCAGGGGCGGTCTAACCTCATCGGAGACCTAAAGCAAAATTCGTTTTTAAAAAAGTTAGACAAGTGAGGATGTGGAATTAAAAAAATGAGAACTTAGTTTTATAAAATACAGAAAATGAAATGAATTTAACGTTGATTGCATCACAGGTGAAATAGGAGAACCAGAAAACATAAATGATTCCTTTTTTTAGTAAGTCCCTTTCTATATTTGGTAACAATTCAACTTTAGATTTTTCTTTTTACCATTAATGAGATGATTTCTAGCCCAAAAACTTCTATGATTTATTTAAGATTACAAGTTTCAAAAGCCTTCCTTTATTTCATAAAATCCATGTCCAGGCAAACACTTTCATATAAATTGGGACAGAGAAAGTATAATTTATATAAGGAAAATAAATAATAAGTTAGATTATTAGATATAGTTACATGACCAACTAATGAATAGAGAAATATAATTAAGTAAAAAAGTAAAATAAGATTGACAGAAAACTATTTTAGTTATATTAATTAGAGGAAGAAATCGAGTTATTAAAAATTAATATGACAATAAAAAAATAAATTTATCAATAATAAAAGATAATTATATAAATAATATACTACTATATATAGAGAAATACTAGTAATTTTGGGGCCCTTAAATATTTGGGGCCTAAAGGAAGTGTTGGGCCGCCTCTGGGTGACCCGACAAAAAAGACACCTTTCCCAGCGTACTACCAAGCAAAAGAGTCCTCCCCATCGGGTGTGAGCTTTTTAACCCTGTTCCACTTCCTTCAACAGTTTCGCAACGCTTCCAATTTCCAAATCAAAGCAATTAAAGCTTAAATTCCATCCATTACCAGATTTACATCGCAGAATAACGGCTTCTTTATTTATAGCTATGTTGCTCGACTCTCCAAAAATATCTCTGGGAACGTGTCGGATCCTCCAAAAGTAGTGTATTTTTGGAGGATCCGAAAAGGTGCGGCAACATTTTGGAGCACAACATAGATATATCTACTCTTTAGAGTGTGTCCATTTTGGAGCACAACATAGATATATCTACTCTTTAGAGTGTGTCCAATATTCATGCCAAAATTTAATTTCCCCCCCCCCCTACCATTTTAGAAAGGTCTGTCCAATGATGCCTTATGCACTTCCAGACTCCAACACCTGAATTTGTGCACCAGAGTGCCATCTCCCCATACTTTTCTTGAACCAAACTCTCTTGTGAGTCCAAATTGACTAAACAACACTTATAACATGATTGGATGGCTTATAGTTACCCTAACCTATGAAAATCTTCACAAGAGAGTTTTATAGTAGTTCTATCGGTGTTGAGCTATTTTATCTCATTCTTGACAGTTGAAATATCAAAAAAAAAATGTCATTTTCATGTTTTGTTTTCTTTATCCTTTAAAATGAAATTGGAAATAAAAGCACAATGTTTCATCTAGAACACATATTGTTGGAATAATCTAACGGCACAGCTGGACTAGAAAGCTTTCGAGCTAAACCACAAAAAAGGAGGAATCTTTATATGTTCTCTGTTATATATGGGGCCATTTCTATACTGGAGGTCGTTAAATTTAAGGGAAAAAATTGCTAACGGAAATTGCATGAATACCCCAAAGTAAAACGGAGCTTAAAATTAAGGGGTAAATTTGGACCTTTTCCCAAAACCCATGAACCATACCTTAAAGAATCTCTAGACAAAACAGCAAGAAGAACAATACCAGTTAGCAGCGAAGGAGAAGCCAACATTGCCGAGACGGTAAGTGGAGAGTCGCCGGAAAGTGAATCTGCTCCGGCGAATAATTTTCCGTACGAGAGGGTCAATGAGGTGGAAATTGTTAGCAATGCAGCATTTCCGGCACCAGTTTTCCAAGTCAATCTCCGCCCAGCAGTACGGCCCTGCCACCGCCTCCATCCAACTCCGGCAAACTAATGCTACCGTCCTCACCATCACCTCCGCCGGAACAATCCTTACGAATATCGAAGCTAATATCTCGGGGTTTAACTCATCCCACCTCCCTCCAACGACGTCGTTTTCGACTTTAACGCATGCCCTTTTGCTGCTCTCACCTTCCATGTGATGTGAGAAGCGAAGAAACGTAAGCTCTTTGCGTTTTCCGTTTTCCGTTTTCGGGGGCTTTGTGTTTTGCTGGACGACAGAGAGAGGGTTTAGATGAGTGACACGTGTCAAGACAACCTTAGATAGTAACTAATCTTACGGCTGATAAACATGTGTAATTTTGTAGTACTAAATTGCTGCTTCGTCTAGAATTTCAGTACTCAAGTACATAGTAGTTATAATGGTAAAAGCTGTATTTATATCAAATTAAATAATGTAATTGACAGTTAAAAATTAAAATGAAAAGAATACATATTACACAACTATTGTTAAATGGTAAATATATGTATGAAAGACACATATAACCAGACGCAAGTAAGTCTTATCAATGTTATCATAGTTATATACTATATCATACTTTTTAATCACGTAAAATCATGTATTTTTCAACATGGTTTGGTTTTTAATATAAATTTTTGAGTTACAAATACAATTTTGTGTTACTAATTAATACAGTTGTGATTCCAGTGTAAACTTCTGCATAACAGATATTTGTATAGATTCTATATGATTTTGTATTATTTTACAAATTGAAGTTATATATGGGTCAAAATGGCATGGCCTAGCCATTTTTACGGCTCGCTATCTAAAAATAGCCACCATCGCTAATGTAATCGATTTCTAGCCATTTTAACTTAAAATATTAGTAAATGACATAATTGCCCTTGAACTTTTTAACATCCTGTTTAGTTACTTTTTATTTTTTATCGCTCTTCTCTTTCTTTTTACAGCAGTGTACGGATTTCGCGTTCGTGAGAGTATTTTCTTCGAATTTAGTCTGGGTTAGGTCCATTTTTCTTCAAAATTATCTGGGTGAGTGTTGTTTTTACAACAATATGTTTGAATTTTTGTTGTTATTGTTGTTTCATTAGTTTTAAGTTTGATTTCCGTACTGTTAGCGTTTAAATATTTGTGGTATTTTAACATTTACGATTTTTTTCTCTGTTCAATAGTTCGTCTTATTTCTGATAATTTTGTCACTCTGTTATTAGTTTTATATTGTAATGTTGAATCGTTGCGTAATTTATTTTGATAAGTTGTTCAAATATTTTTCTAGTCTCTGTATATTAGGGTTAATTTTCAAGTATTTTTTTGCTTCAATTGCATTATAGATTTCTCGAGTTCTTGTTAAAACTTGAAATCCAGAACAATGTGCTGGACTTCATATTTAAAAATTTGATTTTTTTGTAATAAATTTAGTTCTGGTATATTATATTTTTTAATGCTAGACCAGTATTTATTTATGGAGTTTTATTTTTGTAATAAATTTGGTGTAGTATATTATACGGGAAATCTGTCTTCTGAAGGCTTGTTTCCCAGTATTTTATATTGGATGGTTTTTGATTATGTTTTTTGTTTATGGAGTTTTGTAATAAATTTTGTCCAGTATATTATACGTGAAATCTGTCATCTGAATATCTGTCCTCTAATATGTTATACCGGATGATTATTATAATATACTTGAGTTTTGTTTGATTCCAGTATATTTTACGGGAAGTCTATCGTCTGTAAGCTTGTTGTCCAGTATGTTATACTGGATGAATTCTGTTTAGACTAGAGTTTTGTTTTATTTGTGATCACTTTTTTTGAATGATTATTTGTCTTTTTTTTTTTATTATGTTCTTTGATTATGTTTCTTCTTTATACCCCAGTATTTGTTTCTGGAGTTTCATTGCTTCTAATTAATTTGATCCAGTATATTATACTGGAAGACTGCCATCTGTAGGCTTTGTTGTCCAGTACTTTATATATAATGAGTTCTGTTTATACTTTAGTTCTGTTTTATATACTGGATTCTGATCGTGTTTACTAATCTAATTTGTAATATTCTTTGTTTTCATGATTTTATAGAAATGGAATCTTCAAGTAGTATATTAAAGGTACGTATTCCTGAAATGTTCAAGTTTTTATCTTAAAAATTATATGAAATATTGCTTATATGTGTTGCATTTTAATTTTAGGAGAAGATTTTATGACTTTAAGAAGTGGTTTCCTGCTGATTGTTATTGGAAATGCGATCGAAATTTTAAATAAATTATTTCATCCTTTTTGTCCGAAACTCAAATGGATGTGTTGAAGAATATTTGGGAAGTTTTTAGAGTTGAATGAAGTGAGTCACTCTGGGAAGTTGACTCATTGTATGTTGCTATCTCAACTTTTCTACAAAGATAAAAGCAAAATGGTTTTTAAAGTTTTTGGGCATGATGTAGCATTTACAGAAGATAATTTCCACACTATTACCGGACTTAAGATTGAGGCATCCGATTATAGTTTCGTTGACGCTAGAGTGAACCGTTTGAAAGAACGAATTTTCTCTAAAGTGAAAAAGGGTTTAAAGGTAGAGACTTTGTATAAATTTATGCAAAAGCGGTCTTGATTGCGTGATGGTACAACAGATGATGTATGTGTTGATGTCGAGGTCTGCGATGAAGATGCAGTAAAGCTTGCTCAAATTTATCTATTAGAAGCCGTTCTATTGAGTAAATTTGAAGGTCAAAATATAAGTGATCGTTCTATGAAAATCATAGACGACGAAGAGCTTTATGTTTCTTTTCCAGGGGGCAGTTTCTGTTTTGATGAGTTTATTGATAATTTGTCTCATCTTCTAACAACTGAGTCAGTAAAAAAGAAACCAATTGGTAGGATCCCATCTTATACGGCGCTTGGATTCCCATTTTTATTCAATGTATGGATAATGGAAGTGTTTAATGATTTTTGTTAATTTTCAAAATATGAGGATCGGGGGCCAATTAGGATGTTGTCTTACTCAAGCATTGTATGTCCAAAATATGATACACTTTATAATGATTTCTTTACAAATGCAAATATAAGTTAATAGTATTTGACTTTTTATCATATTTCTTTGCTCATATATTTTGTTTTAATCTAATTATTTATCTTTTTATTTATTTAATAGAAGTTTAAGGTTTTCAAGGTGAATTCATCATATCTTCTCCAACATTCATTAAAAGTTAATGTTAGCGACATTGTGAATGTAAGTTATTGTTTCTTTGATTTTATTTAGTCTTGCTTTTAATTAATTTCTACTATCGTATACTAAATTTTGGTTCTGATAACTTGCATTTCAAATTTTGATTGTTGTATATTATTCTGGTAGTCTGTTCTCGGAAGCATTATTTTTCAGTTTTTTCTACTGAAAAGTGAAATATACTCGATCAGTTTAATTTATTAGATCAGTATTATACTCTATGAGAGATATACTATATGAGTATAATATACTAGATTAGTATAGTATACTGGATGAGCATAATATACTCGATTAGTATAATATGTATACTGCATAAGTATAATATACTGGATGAGTATAATATACTCGATCAGTATAATATACTGGATTAGTATAATATACTGTGTAAGTACAATATACTCGATTAGTATATATTATACTAGACTAGTATATTGGATGATTATAATACTCAATCATTTTAATATACTTTATGAGTTTAATATATTCATACAATATACCTCATTAGTATAATATAATGGATTACTATAATATACTCAATCTGTATAATATACTGGATTAGTATAATATACTCTATCAGTATATTATACTGGATGAGTATCAACATAATATACTCGATCAGTATAATATACTAGATTAGTATAATATACTGGATAACCATAATATACTCTACTAGTATATGATACTGGAAAAGTATAATATATTTCATTTCGCCATATTTTTCAATTTTAATAACTTACAATACAAAATTATATACTAGCCTTCTTGAATTGTTTTTACACTCGATAAGAATGTTCGTGTGTTATGATGCCGAAATTCTTAGCAGAGAAACTAAAACTTTTATTTTTTTTTCTTTTCAAAGAGTATTAGCCAAAGTTAAAGACATTATACGTGCAGATTAGGTTAATTTTTAGAAAAAGATGAAGAAAAATATTAAAGCTACTCGAAAATGTCACGACCCAATTTTTCCTCCGTTGGGTATCGTGATGGCACCTAGTCTTAGGGACTAGGTAAGCCTAACATTAATTGAAACAACAACATTATTTAAATAACATCTAACAATTTGAAATAGAAATGTCTTAAAATTTATAATTCCCAAAACCGGTAGTACAAGTCATAAGCTCTATAAAGTATTTGCTAGAAAACTTCTAAATACAACTGTCCAGAAATAAGAATAAACAGTGCAAATAAACTTGAAGGGTGACTCTGAAACCTGCGAACGCAGTAGCAGGTTTACCTTGAGTCTCCACAGCAACGACCCGCACAACTACTATCGAACAAATACCTAGGTCTGCACAAAAATGCACAGAAGTATAGAATGAGCACACCACCGCGGTGCCCAGTAAGTATCAAGCCTGACCTCGGTGGAGTAGTGACGAGGAAGAGTCAAGACACCCACTGGTTTAATAAACTGAATAAGTATAAGTATATAAACAACAAAAATATGATATCTACATAAAGACTATGCAATATGGCTCTCAATACAGTAATGGCAATAAGAAAGGAAACAACAAGTATCAGTGAAATACCATAAAAATGACACAGAAAAGTGAATGGAACACAACATAAATCCGGAATCACAAATACAGCAAAGACAAGTAATAACTCAGCAACTACAACCACATTTACATCAGGTTTTAGTCAACAAACTCCACGAGGTGCCGAACCTCGGACAAAAATCATAACTCACGGGTTTCAATACCAGAACCCTAACACTTGGCATCCTGTGCCCTCATAACACCTCAAAACCGCACTGGCGACTCACGTGCCAATATATTCATTCTTACATAGAAGGCAAGTAAACAAGGGTGAGCATATATGCTCAACAATATCAAGAACACCTCTTATCCGATAAGAGTGCTTAACTTCTTGTATGTTTGTGCAAGTGTCCTAACATAGTCCATACCAGCAAATAAGCATAAGGAAAAAAAAGAACGGACAACACGTAGAATATTTTTCTCACAACTTTTATAAGATAAAGCTCACACAGGTAGGTGTACCACTTCATAAATATCAATAACAAGAATGCCCCCAGGCCACAAATTATCATAAATCAATCCCTGACACAGCCCAACTTGTCTCGCCACGTGTGTAATAATAAATTAAGTGCCCGCCTTGTCTTTCGCGACACGTGTATAACAATGTTTCCACCTTATCTCGCCACATGCGCAACTCACAAATATATATATATCCCACCTTGTTACACTGCATGTGCAAATATCAATAGTATCAATAGCACGTCAGAAACCTCGTGCAACCCCATAACAACAACCGCACGGCAGAAACCTCATGCATCACAATAACCACAACCGCACGGCAGAAACTTCGTGCATCACAATAACAACAATCGCACGGCAGAAACCACGTACATCACCACAATAAATACAACATCAACAATGACAATAATACAATGGTAACAGATAAGTCAGCTCAGAAATTCCAGAACTCGAGGAAACGGAGGAACTAATTCACAATGAGTAGCAACAATAGAGAATGTTAGTCATAATAAGAACAACTCAACAAGAAAGGAAATATTATGTAACAACGGTCCACAATGTATAGTTCGACAATGAGGGAGCTATCACAAGACGAATAATTCCAAATAAGGACAAATCAACTAAAATATAGGATATCTAACTTCTTTTAAGGTTGGCAATTAAGAAAGAGATACAATAATTTCAACTAGGGATAAGCAGCAGAAAGATAATCATAGCCTAAATTAAGGATGAATAATTATAAAAAAGATAATTATAACTTCAAATAAAGATAAGCAGTTAGGAAAAAAAATAACATGACAGTAGGAGAGATAACAATTTCAGTTAAGGTACAGATGACTCAAATAAGCATCAAGGGCGGATCATGAAGCAATTAATTTTAATTAAAGCAGGTAGAGGTGAAACTGGTAATTAAGAGACGTATTCATAACATCACAACTGCATAATCAGTGAATACAAGGACCTAAGAACCAAAAGGCCAATTTTCCACAAATAAGTTCGGGCACGTACTTGTCACCTCGCATACACGGACTACAATTAGCATAGAAGACTCAAATACTAAGGGGTAGTTCCCCCACACGAAGTTAGGCAAGATAGTTACCTCAAAGAAGACAGACCGATACTCAAAAAGGAACTTCTCGGGCGAAATGACCTCCGGACGGCCCAAATCTAACAAAAATAACTTCAAAGCAAAAATAAAACTCATAAGAAATTATTCCGGACCATAAAGCCTCAATCTTTATCAAAATCTAAAAATCGGTCAAAAAGTCGACCCCCGAGCCCGCACCTCGGAACCCGACAAATTTTACAAAACCCAAACACCCATTCTGGTACGAGTTCAACCATACTAAAATTATCAATTTCCGATGCCAATTCGTCCCTCAAATCATGATTTTTCATTTTGAAAATTTTCTTCAAAAATCACCATTTTCCCTTACACAAAATACAAAATAAAGAGAAAATCATGGAATATAATAAATTCTAGGTGAAGAACACTTACCCAATCGATTTGCTTGAAAAACCCACAAGGAATCGCTCAAAACCGAGCTCTAGAACTCCAAAATGGTGAAAATGGCAAAACCCTCGGAATAGAGTACTATTTATTCTGCCCAAGTGTTTATGCATCGCGATCGCGGAAGAGGAGCTGTGATCGTGAAGAGGAAATGGCAACTACCCGGAATTGGTATTGTGCGATCACGAACAAGCATGTGCGATCGCGAAGAAGGAAAATAATGGCCCAGAAACTGGTCTACGCGAATGCGTGAAACGGCACGCGAACGCGAAGGAGGGGAAAGCACACTTACGCGTTCGCGGATAGAACACTGCGAACGTGTAGAGGAAATGATCACCAGCTCCCAGCTCCTAGTTTCTACTACGCAAACGCAAAGGTGGAGCTGCGAATGTGAAGAAGAGAAAGGAAGACTTACGCGATCGCGGATACAAGCTCGCGAACGCGAAGAAGAAATATTCCCTCCTCCAAAATTACTCTTCGCGAACGCGAAGGAAGGGACACGAACGCTATTAAGGAAACCAGATGACAAAAAACAACAATTCATAAATAGAAGGGAATGGCCCGTAGCCCATCCGAAACTCACCCGAGGCCCCCGGGACCCCGTCTCAATATACCAATAAGTTCCATAACTGTAATGACCCGACCGGTCGTTTTGAGCATTTATGCTCCTTTCAAGTATTTGAAGTATTGAATAACCTCCTACGAGGTATTATGACTTGTGTGAATTATCAGTTTTGGTTTTAAGGTATTTCAGAGTTATCTTGGAAGGATGAATTTTCATGTTGGAAGCTTAAGTTGAAATAGTTGACCGGATATTTACTTATGAGTAAACGACCTCGGAATTTAATTTTGATGATTCCAATAGCTCCGTATGGTGATTTCAAACTTAGGAGCGTGTCCGAAAAATTATTTAGAGGTCCGTAGTGGAATTAGGCTTGAAATGCCGAAAATTTAATTTTGGAAAGTTTGACTAGGGGGTTGACTTTTTGATATCGAGGTCGAAATCTGATTCTGGAAATTTGAATAGCTTCGTTATATCATTTATGACTTGTGTGCAAAATTTGAAGTCATTCCGGATTTATTTGAGATGTTTCGGCACAAGATATAGAATTTGAAAGTTCAAAATTCATAGATTTTGATTTGAGGTGTGACTCATTATTTTGATGTTGTTTGATATGATTTGAGGCCTTGAGTAGGTCCGTGTTATGTTATGGAACTTGTTGGTATGTTCGGACAGGGTCCCGAGGGCCTCACGTGAGTTTCAGATGCTTAACAGATCGAATTTGGATTTGGAGGAGGAGCTGAAGCAGTTGGGCTGCTGGTGTGATCGCATCTGCGCGAAAAAGGGCCGTAGGTGCGAGCTCTCGAATGCGAGGAATTAGTCGCGGAAGCGAAAAATATATGGGCTGGCCAGGCACCGCGGGTGCAAAAACTTTTGCCGCGGGTGCGAAGACTGCAGGCGCGAAGAAATCATCGCGGGTGCGAAGACCACATGCGCGAAGAAATATCGCGGGTGCGTAGACCGTAGGCGCGAAGAAATTATCGCGGATGCAAAGACCGTAAGCGCGAATAAATCACCGCGGGTGCGAAAATCCTGGACAGAATGTTAAAAACAGAGGGGTTCGGAGTTTTGCCATTTTTGGACCTTCAAACACGGTTTTTGGGGCGATTTTGAGAGAGAATTCAAGGTAAACTTGAGGTAAGTCACTTGTGATCATTTCTACTCCATAATATTGAATTATCATCGAATAATCCGACTAGATTACATATTTTTGAGGTGTAAATCAGTGGTTTGAACTTAGGGATTTGAAAATAAAATTTGAAGATTTGGAGGTCGAGTTGAGGTCCGATTTTGGTAAAATTAGTATGGTTAGACTCGTGGTTGAATGGGCTTCCGGATTTTGTAACTTTTATCGGGTTCCGAGACATGGGCCCCACGGGCAATATTTGGGTGAAATTTTGGATTTTGATGGAAAATTTGTATTTTCTTATGAAATTAATTCCTATCATTTATATTGACTGAAACGAATTATTTGTGGCTAGATTCGAGGCGTTTGGAGGCCAATTAATGAGGCAAAGGCATACCAGAGTAATGAATTTACACGGTTTGAGGTATGTAACACTTCTAAACTTGGTTCTGAGGGTATGAATCCCCGAATTTGGTACGATATAAATTGTTTGGAGGTGGCACTCACGATAGGTGACGAATATGTGGACGTGCACCATATAAATTGTGTCTTGAATAAATCCTGTGCCGTTGTAAGTTAAAGAATCATGTTATTATCTAAATATGCCATACGTGTTAGAGAAATTGAGCTGAGGCTCCTATTAAAGATCGTGTTTTGGCTACGTGCCAATATTTTGAGACCCATGGGGTCGTGTTGTTGTTGAATTAATTTTTCAAAAATATACATTTCACACTCAGTAATAATATGCCATTGTGAGGATATTTATGGGATTAAGCTGCGTAACGCAGCAGGCCAGAATGGCTTTATACATTATTATTGTTCTGGGTCGGGGCTGCCCTCCTGCAGCAGGACTTATTGGCTTTACTATTTTATGGATCGGGGCTGCCCGCCTGCAGCAGGCCTTATTGGCTTTACTATTTTATGGATCGGGGCTGCTCACCTGTAGCACGCCTTATAGGCTTTACTATTTTATGGATCGGGGTTGCCCGCCTGCAGCAGGACTTATAGGCTTTACTATTTTATGGATTGGGGCTGTCCGCCTGCACCAGCCATATAGGCTTTATTATTATACGGATCGGGACTGCCCGCCTGCAGTAGGTACACACCCCCAGTGAGCGTAGATGATCATCGATATTCGGGATGGACTTCCTAGGGCATGGACTTGCCTTACTTACTGCTTATATATATATATATGGGATGGATTTTCCCAGGGCATGGACTATATATATGGGATAGATTTTCCGAGGACATGGACTTGCCTTACTTATTTGTATTGTAATGAGTTTACCTGGACATGGATCTTGATCGTATTATTCATATTTGGGGGATAAATTATCCCAGGGCTGGATTGGCCTTATACGGTACTGAGTGACTGACTGTCAGTCGATGTGTATTTATATACGGGTTGGAACACCCCTGGACTGGATTGTCCATAAATAGTACCAAGTTACCGAATAATTTATGACCAGTATTTACAAGAGGTCTTTTTACTGAGATGTCATATGCCTCATATCATGAATTATTGATCTATTTCACTTGTATTGAGTTTAAATGTTGAACTTGAAAGCATGCCTACATTTCTGTACCATTATTTTTTACTGGATTGTACCTGCAGAGCTCATCATTTCTTTTAGCCCAGAAGTTAGTCTTGTTACTTATTGAGTTAGTTGTACTCATACTATACTCTGCACCTCGTGTGCAGATCCAGGTGCTTCCGGATACGACAACGGCTAGAATTCTGAGTTATTTCTGTTGGAGAGTATCAAGGTAGTTGCTTGATGACCGCAGACTTGATTCCCTTCCTGTTTAGTTATTGTACTGTTCTATACTTCAGATAGTGATGTTTATCAGTCAGACTTTGTATTTATTTAGATGCTCATGTACTCAGTGACACCGGATTTTGGGAGTGTTAGATTTGAAATTTGAGATTTCTTCCGCTGAATTTAATTATGTTTTCAAATTTAAAAGATATGGTGGTTTATTGAGATATTTGGCTTGCCTAGTATTGAGATAGGTGCCATCATGACATGTGAGATTTTGGGTCGTGATAAGTTAGTATCAGAGCCTAGGTTACATAGGTCTCACGAGTCATGAGCAGGTTTTGTAGAGTCTTGCGGATCGGTACGGAGACTTCTGTACTTATCTTCGAGAGGCTGCTGAAACCTTAGGAAATTTCACTTTCTTGTATTCTATCGTGTGGAATTGATTCGACTTGAAACATAACTCTTTGAATTCCTTCCACGCATTTCGTATGCGCATATGTGCGCTCGGTATAAGTTGTGCATCGCCGGTTTGTGATTCTATGAATGAGGTTTAAGATGTGTATTCTGTGTTTTGGTTATGGGCCAGTCTGGAGGACTTGAGGCCAGGTTTAGACCGCAGCTTAGGCTCGGTAGCTTCAGTTGTAACATGTACATTTGGACTCATATGTCCGATAATGTCCCTAAGAGTGGAATTTGTGGCTCGATGAGCGGTGGAATGACTTTATGATGAGAATGATGTGACTTCGGAATATGTTAAAACGATTTGAATGTCACGAGAAGTATTTCCTTAAAATGTAAAAAAGGGCCATTAAGTGCTTGATTTTTGTTTTGATGTGATGTACAGAGTTCTGAAGGATCTTTCAGTTAAATTGTGGGACAAATTAAATTCTCATGTCTTGTCAATGAAGTTTGTACTCAGAAATATTAAGTGATTGCGTAGTAATTGTGGTTGCGAAAGGGTATAACAAGATGCCAATTTGAGACTAAGCAGGTGGGTTATCTCATGCAGAGTAATCTATGTAGGTGTGTTCCTTACGATGTGAATAGAGAGTTTGTTTTCTGCCAGCGGGGCGTATGTGTTGAGAGTTGAATTTGAATCTAGTTGAGAAAGTTGACTTGATTGTCGTGAGAATAAATGTGAACTTAGCGGATGATTGAGGTAGTTTATGGTGGGTGTTGCATAAGCTTGAGAAGAATTTTCGTTGAACTGACTGCAGTATTATGGCAGTAATAAGTATGGGTATTATGAATTATCAAGTGTTTTGTTCTATGGCTTTGAGCCAAGTGTGAGAGTCTGCTATTGACAATTCAATTCATGGTTATATGTTTAAAATTTAGTTTTAGTCTGAGGCATACTTATGGGTTAGTTATGACTTACAGAGGTTGAGATAGAGAGTGACTCGAATAAGGAAATTCCTGGATATAAGTTATATTGCACTTATGAATATATGAAAATCATGGAATGAGTGAGTTGTTATTTGTGAAAGATGTAGTGCGCACGGAGTATGAATTTGATTGGTGGTGTTAAGACTGGGGTACTTCTTTAGGTGTTGTTGTGCTAATGAGGCATGTGTCTTTGCCCTTTTGGGCGGTGCAATTGATATTTGAGGAGAGTGGATGACTCCTGAGAAAGATCCAATGGATTCAAGATTAATATGTAATAATTGAGAATTTTTGGAGGATTTGTTTATGGCTAAAATATGAGATTTAAGTTGGATGGTGTCGAGACTTGTGCCATTTTTGTATATCATTAGAGATTTTATATTTCGGTATCAGGAAGGTGAACAAAACGGCCTTAGATTCAAATAAGGTATTTTCAGAGTGGGTGTTTCGGTTGTGGTATTTATAAGGGTAATTATGATGTGGTGAGACTCTACAGATGTTTTGGTGGCAATATTCTTGGGTTTTGGTGACCTACATTGTTTGGTCGAGTTAGAGGAATTTAGTTCTAATAGCTTAGTTATGTGCAGATGGATTTCAAAGTGTTCTTGATGGTTTGAATCAGATATTTTCTACTGGTGTGGGAAACATGTTGTATATTGTGATTTCCTCATGGAAGGATGCGAGAGAAAGGTTTCTAACTAACCGGGTATGTAATTTGCCGGTGACTCAGAGTTGATAATGAAATTCTTGTGCCTTTAGACATGGTGTATTGTGCGGGATTTAGATTCACACTCATAAGGTGCCAGTTCATTCTTGAAAGAAAGATCACGAATTTTGGACATAATGGTCAGTTTCAAATATTTAGAGGAATGTTATAACTGCCCTAGGATCCCTGAGAAGGGTGCGCATTTCAGAAGGCGCATTGTATTTTGACTTATGGATGTTCATCGATATTGCAGTACCCACCCGGGTTATAGACTGCTAATATTTAAATTATTTCTATGTGGCACGAAAGAATTATGAAAGTATTCCTCATGGGAAGATCGTGAAAGGAAGACATGTTAGTCATTATAGTGCTGGAGTTGGGATTTGTTACGGTGATTCATGTGTTTGATGAATTTAGAGACTGGGAGTTCTCAAAAGTATATTATTTCAGGTTGCGGCTTGTTTGAGGTGAGTATTTTATTTTAACTCATTGGAGGCACTAGTTGCGGTAATTATTTATGATAGCTACGCGCTATAAGTGTGCATATATGTGAGGTTTGAGCCAATGTGCGGGCATCGGGGCTAGTACTCATACTCGAAAGAATGCTTAGGCTATGATATGCCTAGGCATAAAGTTATAACGTTTCTCGTGTTCGTACTTTTGTTGAGAACTATCTGGGCTACATTTGAGGTTTCAAAGAGGGTAATTCCCCTGAATAGATGGGGTAGTTACTATTTTTGCGTTAACTTGCCAATTTGAAGTGTGACACCCGACTTTGCACATGCTTACGCTATGGCGTGTTATTTATACCAGTTCAGGAGCATGTGAATCTTATTTCATTTATCACATACATGTGTACTTATTTGATTGCTCCTCTATGATATGCTTGGACTGGAGGCCTGTGACCATGCCTAACGGATTACGTTATTGGCACGTGAGTTGTCAATGCGGATCCATATACTGATATTTTTGGCACGTGAGTTATCCGTGCAGGTTCCGATATTGATATGATAGCACGTGAGTTGTCTGTGCGAGTGATGTTAATGTGAGCTCTAAAAGAGCTGGTTACTGTTATTAAACTTGTGTATATCGGTTGTACAATATATAATGAGATTATATCATTACAGTTGTGGTAGTGTTTATTGAACTTACAATACGGTTCTCTACTTTGAGACATTTTCCATTTTTGGGTACTAAGTTTGTGTAGTTGTGGATTGAGTTGTATTGGTGTGGCATGTCAATAGGATAGTTGTGTTTAATAATATAAGGTCATTGGACCTAGAATGGATACTATCAGGTTGGATTCCGGTATATTGGGAGGATAATATTGAAGGTAGGCATAGAAAGTGATTATATCTGGGACTATGGTTATGGCTGAATACAGCTTGTTCATACTTATACAGTGTGTAGATGTGAGATTCGGGTATTGAAAAGAATTTTGGATGTTAGAAATTTGGCTCCATGGTTTTTGGGCTAAGGGTTAATTAATGATTTTAAGTTATGTTGTGTGGTCAGGCCTATATAGAATAGGGTGACTTGAGATCACCCCCGGGTACGTGCGTGGTAAGATGGAATAGTGATGTGGTGGCTTGGAAATAACTCCTGGCACGTTCAAGGACGAACATATGTTTAAGTAGGGGAGATTGTAACGACCCGACCGGTCGTTTTGAGCATTTACGCTCCTTTCAACTATTTGAAGTCTTGAATAACTTCCTAGGAGGATTATGACTTGTGTGAATTATCGGTTTTGGTTTTAAGGTATTTCAGAGTTATCTTGGAAGGATGAATTTTCATGTTGGAAGCTTAATTTGAAATAGTTGATCGGATATTGACTTATGAGTAAACGACTTCGGAATTTAATTTTGATAATTCAAATAGCTCCGTATGGTGATTTCGAACTTAGGAGCATGTTCGGAAAATTATTTGGAGGTCTGTAGTGGAATTAGGCTTGAAATGCCGAAAATTTAATTTTGGAAAGTTTGACCCGGGAGTTGACTTTTTGATATCGAGGTCGAAATCTGATTCTGGAAATTTGAATAGCTTTGTTATATCATTTATGACTTGTGTGCAAAATTTGAAGTCATTCCGGATTGATTTGAGATGTTTCGGCATAAGATATAGAATTTGAAAGTTCAAAGTTCATAGATTTTGATTTGAGGTGCGACTCATTGTTTTGATGTTGTTTGATATGATTTGAAGCCTTGAGTAGGTCCGTGTTATGTTATGGAACTTGTTGGTATGTTTGGACGGGGTCCCGAGGGCCTCGGGTGAGTTTCGGATGCTTAACGGATCGAATTTTGATTTGGAGGAGGAGCTGAAGCAGTTGGGCTGCTGGTGTGATTGCACCTGCGCAAAAAAGGGCCGCAGGTGCGAGCTCACGGATGCGAGGAATTAGTCGCGGAAGCGGAAAATGCATGGGCTGGCCATGCACCGCGGGTGCAAAAAGTTTTGCCGCGGGTGCGAAGACCGTAGGCGCGAAGAAATCATCGCGGGTGCGAAGACCACATGCGCGAAGAAATCATCGCGGGTGCGTAGACCGCAGGCGCGAAGAAATTATCACGGATGCAAAGACCGTAGGCGCGAATAAATCACCGCGGGTGCGAAAATCCTGGACAGAATGTTAAAAACAGAGGGGTTCCGAGTTTTGCCATTTTTGGACCTTCAAACACGGTTTTTGGGGCGATTTTGAGAGAGAATTCAAGGTAAACTTGAGGTAAGTCACTTGTGATCATTTCTATTCCATAATATTGAATTATCATCGAATAATCTGACTATATTACATGTTTTTGAGGTGTAAATCGGGGGTTTGAACTTAGGGATTTGAAAATAAGATTTGAAGATTTGGAGGTCGAGTTGAGGTCGGATTTTGGTAAAGTTAGTATGGTTAGACTCGTGGTTGAATGGGCTTCCAGATTTTGTAACTTTTGTCGGGTTCCGAGACATGGGCCCTACGGGGCGATTTTTTGGTGAAATTTCGAATTTTGATGGAAAATTTATATTTTCTTATGGAATTAATTCCTATCATTTTTATTGACTGAAACGAATTATTTGTTGCTAGATTCGAGGCGTATGGAGGCCAATTCACGAGGCAAAGGCATACCAGAGTAAAGAATTTATACGGTTTGAGATAAGTAACACTTCTAAACTTGGTTCTGAGGGTATGAATTCCCGAATTTGGTACGATATAAATTGTTTGGAGGTGACACTCATGATAGGTGACGAACATGTGGACGTGCACTATATAAATTGTGTCTTGAATAAATCCTGTGCAGTTGTAAGTTAAGGAATCGTGTTATTATCTGAATATGCCGCACGTGTTTGAGAAATTGAGCCGAGGCTCCTATTAAAGATCATGTTTTGGCTACGTGCCAATATTTTGAGACCCATGGGGTCGTGTTGTTGTTGAATTAATTTTTCAAAAATATACGTTTCACACTCAGTAATAATTGTCCATTGTGAGGATATTTATGGGATTAAGCTGCGTAACGCAGCAGGACAAAATAGGTTTATACATTATTATTATTCTGGATCGGGGCTACCCGCCTGCAACAAGCCTTATTGACTTTACTATTTTATGGATCGGGGCTGCCCGCCTGCAGCAGGCCTTATTGGCTTTACTATTTTATAGATCGGGGCTGCTCACCTGCAGCAGGCCTTATTGGCTTTACTATTTTATGGATCAGGGTTGCCTGCCTCCAGCAGGCCTTATATTCTTTGATATTATAAGTATCGGGACTGCCCGCCTGTAGTAGGCCATATTGGCTTTGTATTACGCTTGGGCTGAAGGAGCCCCTCCGGAGTCTGTACACACCCCCAGTGAGCGTAGATGATCATCGATATTCGGGATGGACTTCCCAGGGCATGGACTTGCCTTACTTACTCATGCATCACAATAGTAATAACCGCACGACAGAAACTCGTGCATCACCACAATAGATAAAACAACAACAATGACAATAATACAATGGTACGACAGATAAGTCAACTCAGAAATTCTAGAACTCAAGAAAACGGAGGAACTAATTCACAATGAGTAGCAACAATAGAGAATGCTAGTCCTAATAAGAACAACTCAACAAGAAAGAAAATATTATGTAACAACGGTCCACAATGTACAGTTCGACAACGAGGGAGCTAACACAAGACGAATAATTCCAAATAAGGACAAGTCAACTAAAATATAGGATATCTAACTTCTTTTAAGTTTGGCAATTAAGAAAGAGATACAACAATTTCAACATAGCCTCAATTAAGGATGAACAATTATAAAAGAGATAATTATAACTTCAAATAAAGATAAGCAATTAGGAAAAAATAACATGGCAGTAGAAGAGATAACAATTTCAGTTAAGGCACAAATGACTCAAATACGCATCAAAGGCGGATCATGAAGCAATTAATTTTAATTAAAGCAGGTAGAGGTGAAACTAATAATTAAGAGACGTATTCATAACATCACAAATACATAATCAGTGAATACAAGGACCTAAGAACCCTAAAAGGCCAATTTTCCACAAATAAGTCTGGGCACGTACTCGTCACCTTACATACACGGACTACAATTAGCATAGAAGACTCAAATCCCATAAGGAATCGCTCAAAACCGAGCTCTATAACTCCAAAATGGTGAAAATGGCAAAACCCTCGGAATAGAGTACTATTTATTCTGCCCAGGTGTTTATGCATCGCAATCGCGGAAGAGGAGCTGTGATCGCGAAGAGGAAATGGCTACTGCACGGAATTGGTGCTGTGTGATCACGAACAAGCATGTGCGATCGCGAAGAAAGAAAATAATGGCCTAGGAACTGGTATACGCGAGCGTGTGAAACGACACACGAACGCGAAGGAGGGGAAGCACACTTACGCGTTCGCGGAGAGAATAGTGCCAATGTGTAGAGGAAATGATCACCAGCTCCCACCTCCTAGTTTCTACTACGCGAACGCAAAGGTGGAGCTGCGAACGCGAAGAAGAGAAGGGCAGACTTACGCGATCGTGAACAGAAGCTCGCGAATGCGAAAAAGAAATATTCCCTCCTACAAAATTACTCTTCGCGAACACGAAGTAAGGGACGCAACGCGATTAAGGAATCTAGATGATAGAAAACAATAGTTTAGAAATAGAAGGAAATATCCTGTAGCCCATCTGAAACTCACCCGAGGCCCTAGGGACCCCGTCTAAACATACCAACAAGTTTCATAATCTAACAAGAACTCGCTCGGGGTCTCAAATCACATCAAACAATGCCAAAAATACAAATCGCACCACGAATCGAACTTATGAACTTTCAAAACTTCCAACTTCTAAAACTCGCGCCGAAACCTATCAAATCAACCCGGAATGACGTTAAATTTTGCAGGCAAGTCCCAAATAACATAACTGAGCTGTTTCAACTATCGGAATCACATTTCGACCCCGATATAAAAAAGTCCACTTCTGGTAAAAAAATCTCAAAAAATTTAATTTTCGCCATTTCAAGCCTAAATCAGCTACAGACCTCAAATTCACAGTCCGGACACGCTATTGAGTCCAAAATCACCCAACGGAGCTAACGAAACCGACAGAACTCCATTCCAGAGTCCTCTTCATACAGTTTCGACTACGATAAAAATCCTAAGACTTAAGCTTCCGTTTTAGGGGCTACGTGTCCCAAATCACTCCGAATCACCCGATAAATTGAATTCAACCATGCGCGCAAGTCAATACACATAATACGAAGCTGCTCAGGGCCTTATGCTGCCGAACGAGACTTAAATTCTCAAAACGACCAGCCGGGTCGTTACAGAAAAAATATGAAGGCACATGTTGATAAGTCTGTTAAGGTAATTAACTAGTTTGGTGCTTTTTTTTAGTGTTGATTTTGTTGGTATAATAAAATATTGTATGTTAATATTATTTATTCATTGTTACAGGTTATTAATGAGAAGCTTGATATAGTTTTAAAATTCATTCTAAATTTCAATGAAGGAAGTAAACAGAAATATCATCATGGCTTGTTGAATGATGAAGGTGAAAGGAATGAATTAGGAGATTGTTCCAGATTTTCAAAGTTCATAGATTTCGATTTGAGGTGTGATTCATTATTTCAATGTTGTTATGCATGATTTGAGGCCTCGAGTAGGTTCGTGTTATGTTATTAGACTTGTTGGTATATTCGGGTGGGGTACCGAGGGGCTCAGGCGTGTTTCAGATTGATTTCAGATCATTTTCTTCAATGTTGCTATTGTTGGTTCTGGTGTAACCGCACCTGCAGCTGGTTTGCGCAGGTGCGAGGGTCGGAGAAGCGACGAAGGGGTTGCAAGAGTGTAAATATTGCCGGGAGCAGAGTTCCGCAGAAGTGGAGATTTCTTCGCATCTGTGAAGGCGCATATGCGGTGAATTGAGCGCAGAAGCAGATTGGAAGCGCAGAAGCGACAAGTAGGCGCGCACTTGTGAGTGCGCAGATGTGGGTATTTTACCGCAGGTATGAAGGCAGACCTCTAGGGCTTCTCCACAGAAGCATGTTTTTGGTCGCAAATGCGACGCCGCAGAAGCGACTAATGTGTCGCAGGTGCGAAAGTGCTGGGAAGAATGATAAATACAAGGGTTCGCGATTTTGGCTTCATTTTAACATTTCCAAGCTCGGATTGAGGCGATTCTTGGAGCAATTTTCATCTTGTGGATTGGGGTAAGTGTTCTCTACTCATTTTTGATCTTATATCATGAATCTACCTTCATTTTTGGTAATTGGATTGTAAATTTTATAGGGGAAATTGGGGGTTTTGGCCTAAAGTTTCATAATATGAATTTTTGAGATTTGAACATCGAATTGGAGTCGGATTTGAGTGAAACTAGTATGGTTGGACTCATAATTGAATGGGTTGGTTAGATTTTATAAATTTTGTCGGGTTCCGAGGTGCGGGCCCGAGATGGGCTTTTGGCCGATTTTGGGCTTTTGATTCAAGATTTATCCTTTCGATCGGGATTGGTTCCTTTAGCATTGTTTGATGTATTTGAATTGTTTTTGGTTAGTTTTTGAGCCATTCGGAGGTCAGAACACGTAGGATGGCATTTTGGAGCATCACTTGGCTTGCTCGATGTTGGAATTGGCTTGTTCGAGGTAAGTAACTCTTCTAATCTTAGTGCTGAGGGTATGAAATCCCGAAATACGTGTTATGTGATTTGTGTTGAGGTGACACACATGTTAGATGATGGACGTGTGGGCGTGCACCATGTGAATTGGGACTCTGTTGTTTCCATGGCACTGAATAGTGGCCCTATTTTATTGATATCCGTGTTTTCACCATGTGATAAAGTAATTGAGCTGTCAATCATGATAGATATCATGTTTAGGCTTTATGCCGATATTATTTGGACCCATAGTGGTCGTTTCTTACTGTCATCTCTCTGATTTCATTGATATTTCATACTTAGTCATATTCATGCATTCATACCATATCTCAGTCTCAAATATTATTTATTGACACATCTTATTATTGTTGTCGGGCTAGTTTCATGACATTGTGAGCCCGTGAGTGAGACTGGAGAGATTGATGACTGAGTGAGGCCGAGGGCCTGAGTGAGAGTGACATTTTGGGATCGGGCTGCACGTCGCAGCATATTATATTGATTATATTTTATATAGATCGGGTTGCACACCGCAACGAGCCCTTGGGCTATATATATATATATATATATATATATATATATATATATATATATATATATATATATATTATTGGATCGGGTTGCACGCCGCAATAATATTGAATCGGGTTGCACGGTGCAACAATATTGGATCGGGCTGCACCCCATAACAATATAGCGCTTGGGCTGAAGGATCCACTCCGGAGTCTGCACACCCCCAGTGAGCGCAGTCGACTATATATATGTGGATCGGGTTGCACGCCGCAATAGGCCTTATGGTCATATATGGATTGGGATGCACGCCGCAACAGATATTGTATAACACTGAGTGATCGAGTGTGCTGAGCCTTGAGCATAGTGAGAGAGAATGCGAGACAGTGAGATTGAGTACTCTGAGAGTGTGAGTACATGAGTTTATCTCTAAGATACATTGCATTGACATGCATACATGACATACAAGCATAGAGATATATTTTTTCTCATACTGTACGGTATCACGTCATTCATGATTTCTCACACATATTGACAGATGGGCATAGTGATGCATTTATTTTACACTAGTTATCTGAAAAGAAAATGAAACATCTTATTTATTATGGAAAGTTGGGAAAATTATTGTTTTCAAACTTATTCATATTTCTGGTAACTTTGGTAAACAATTTGGGTTTTCATTGAAGTACTTGAAAGGCAGAACTATTTTCAGAAATCATGTTTTTGTTGAGTATTTGATTGTTGAGTTACTTCTGGTATTACTTGTTTTGTGTTGTTATAAACTATTGTTGGTTGTTGAAGTTGGGACCCGACCTTGGTACAAGCTCGTTACTACTTTCAACCTAAGGCTAGGTTTGTTACTTATTGAGTACATGGGGTCGGTTGTACTCATACTATACTTCTGCACCTTACGTGCAGATGTTGGCTGCTGATGTTGCTGTGTTCGATGGGAGATGGATTAAAGATGTACTTGCGTCCCAGCTATAGCTGCCTCTTGTTCGTGGTAGCTTTAGATCTGTAAAACTCTATTTATGTACTATTCAAACAGACTATGTATTTATTTCATTTCCGCTTTGTAAATTTTATTCTTAGAAGCTCATGATTTGTACTACCAGTTCTTGGGAAAAATGTATAAGATTAAGATAATTCCTTTTGTTCAATTGTCTTATTAATATTATTGAAATTGGATGGTTATTAGTTGGCTTACCTAGCGTGTTGGGTTAGGTGCCATCACGACTAGTGGATTTAGGGTCGTGACACATATCTACTTTTTACACCATAGTGCAGTCAAGATGTTTTTCAATACAGCACACCTGCATCCTTAATGGCATCAATCATGGATATTGATTCAGTTCATGGAGGACAAAATAAAGAAGGTGGCGATGAAGGTGCAACAACTGGTGGAGATTTACTGAGAAGTCCTTCTTGTGATGAAGAAAGAGCAGACTGTACTGCAGTTGAACCAGTTCTTTCAACTGGTACCGATGTTGATGCTATCATTGAAAAAATAGCTGACGGGACATATGATGTTTCACCACAGTGCAATGAAGATATTTTACAAAATACCGCAGCTGCATCGTTAATTCCATCAGTCATGGATATTGAATCAGTCCATGGAGGACAAAATAATAAAGGTACTGATGAAGCTGCAGTAGTTGTTGGACGTTTAGTGAAAGGTTCTTGTGATGAAGAAACTACTAATGAACATGCAGTAGGTGATGGAAATTCAGTGAAAAGTCCTTGTAATGAAGAAAGAGTAGAATGTAGTGCACCTGATCAAGTTCGGTCAACTGGTACGGATGTTGCTGCTATCATGGAAAAAATAGCTGATGGGACATATCCAATTTTAACACCACAGTGCAGTCAAGATAATAAGCGAAATAGCGGAGCTGCGTCATCAATGCTATCAGCCATGTATATTGAATCAGTCCACGATGGACAAAATATCAAATGTACTGATCAAGCTGCACCAACTGGTGCGGATATAGTGAAAGATCCTTTTTGTGATGAAGAAAGAGCAGACTGTAGTCCAGATGAAACCGATCTTATAACTGGTACAAATATTGATGTTATTATTAGAAAAATAAATGATGGGACATATGCACTTTTTACACCTCAGTCCAGTCAAATATTTTGCAAAATAACGTACTTACACTCTCTCAGGAAGTGGAACAGATGTTGTAACAGGAGGTATATATGTTGATGCTATTTTGCGCGATATTAAACATGGGAATATAATTTTGGATTCACCTGAAGAGGAATAACATATTTCTATATCAAACTTGAACACACCATCCACACCAAAGGAAAGGCAACCTGATTCTACTGGTCTAGCAACTATTTCTGATATATGCATGCAAGAAAGTGAAGGTAAGTTGCAAGGAAATGAAAGGGTTTTGATAGAAAAAACACCTCTTACTGTTCATCAAATTATTGAAAAGATTCATCAGGTTAGTGTGAGCAGTTTTATTGTTTTATTTAACAGTTGTAAAATGTTATAATGGACCTTAATCTCTGCATTTCTTTTTCGTTTTTTTGCAGAAGCAAACATTGTCGTATAATAGAAAAAGAAAGAGGAAATCTGTGGATTCGTGCCCTAATTTTAATCTTTTAACTCAGTCAAGTCAATCAAGTGATAATGCAGCGAATCATGCTACTACCAATATCAGTGCTTCTGTTGATCATGACCCTGCTGAACACTCTGTTGCTGCTGATATGGAGAAAAATGATTCTGATAAAAAGATTGTTTTATATTCAAGTGTGGATGAGGGAGTTTATGTTTCTCCTCTTAAAATTGTTAAGCCTGTTGCTCACTTGGATGATCATTCTGATCTGCAGCCCACTTTGAAATCTGAAATAAAAAATACAAAGGAGGTAGAAGCTGAAAATGAAAAAGTAAATTTTGGCTCCTATAAAGGAAAAGAAGTTGTAGGAGGACAAGTACCACAGTTTGGACAAAATGCATATGTAGTAGAAGAACTTCTTGGTAGAGGAAAAAGAATCCGTAATGTCAGTTGTCATTTAAAATCTGCATATAAGGATACAAGTAAAGGTGTTAATTGGAGTTTGAAATATGTTCGTAAATGTTGCTGGCATTATTGAAAAGTAATCAGAAAGGTGGAGAAAAAATTTGAAACATATTTAAAAGAAAACAAGAGAAAAGGTCATCTTCCAAAATAAGTTTTGCTATTTGTTTATTGTATTTTTATAAGATTTAGATGTTATTAATAATTATTTTGTTATTGTATTTTTCATATTTGTTATGTCTTTATCGTTTTAGGGGAGTAACTGATATTTACAAAGTAGATCCTTTAGTACAAGCAAAGCCATATGAACTTTACAATGAGAAAATTCAGTCAAGTTTGGGTGAGAATCGTAAATATGGGATTCTATGGGCATCTGTTGAAAAGGTTTTCTGCCCGGTTCGACTTCTTGCAGTTTCGGTAAATGGTGAAATTCCATTAGATTCTAGCACTCTGTAATGACCTGGCCGGTCGTTCCGAGAGTTATAGCCCCAATTCCCCCATTTTTGCTTCTTTATGTGTTTTTCAGCTGTGTTGTGTTGTATCGGGTTGGTAGGTTCGGGTTCATAGTAGTTTCAGAGTAGAATGAGACACTTAGTCTCTTATTTAGAAGGTGAAGTTAGAAAAGACAACCGGATATTGACTTCTGAGTAAACGATCTCATATTGGGATTTTTATGGTTCGAGCTCCGTTAGGTGATTTTGGATTTAGGAGCGTGTCCGAAATGTAATTTGAAGGTCCGTGGTATAATTAGGCTTGAATTGGCGAAATTGAAAATTTGGTGATTTCCGGTCGGCAGTGAAAAATTTGACATCGGAGTCGGAATGGAATTGCGGGAGTTGGATTAGATTCGTAGTGTCATTTGTGACGTATGTGCAAAATTCGAGTTTATTCGGATGAGGTTTGATAGGTTTCGACATCGGTTGTGGAAGTTTGAGGTTTCAAGTCCATTAATCTTGAATTAGTGTGCGATTTATCTTTTTTTTTTAATTGTTTGATGTGATTCGAGAGCTCGATTGAGTTTGTATGGTATTTTAGGACTTGATGGTACCTTTGGTTGAGGTTCCGGAGGCCTCAAGTGTGTTTCGGGGTGAGTTTTGAGCGAGTCCGGGCATTTTCGGGACTCAGGTATGGTTCTGGTGCTTAGAATTTCGCGGACCTCAGCAAAATTTCGCGGACCGCATAATTCTGCCGCGACCGCACTCCGGGGAAAAGTTCTGCAGATCCGCTGGTCCGACTTTGGAAGCCTATATCTTTTGATCTACAAGAAATTTTGAGATGATTCAAAAATGAATGTTGTAGCCCTTAATGTCTAGTTTCCAGAAAGATAAAGAATTCATCATTTGGACATATGTACAGAAAGTTATGGTCAAAATACTAAAGCCTGGCAGTGAAGCCACCAAAAAGTGCGGCCGCACCATTTTTTTTCGCGACCGCAGGACCTGAGAGGCGCGGCCGCGCTTCGAATTTTGCGGACCACATAGTGGGAGTTTAGAGGGTGCACTATATAAATGAGGTTTGGGGCATTATTTTACATTTTGGACCTAGGGAGCTCGGTTTGTGGCGATGTTTCGTGGGATTTTCAAGCAATTCATCGGGGTAAGTGATTCTTACTCGAATTTGGTTAATATACATGAATATATCAATGATTTCATCATCTGATTAGTACTTTGAGGTTGAAATTTGGGGAAAATTGTAGAAACTTCATAAAATGAATTTTTGGGATTTGAATGTCAATTCGAAGTCGGATTTGAGTGAAATTAGTATAGTTGGACTCGTGAGTGAATGGGTGTTCGTAATTTGTGACTTTTACCCGATTTCGATTCGTGGGCCCGGGGGCTGGGTTTGAGCCAATTTCAGGTTTTTGGTCTAAATTGGTAGTTTTTCTTGTGGAATTCATTCCATTAGCGTATATTGATGGTATTGTACTACTTATGAATAGATTCGGAGCATTTGGAGGCCAAGTCGAGAGGCAAGAGCATCGCGGGGTAGAGATTTGACCGGTTTGAGGTAAGTAACGATTATAAATCTAGTCCCGAGGGTATGAAACCCCGGATTTCATATCATTTTACTATTTGGAGGTGACTCACATGCTAGGTGACGGGTGTGTGGGCATACACCGTTGGGGATTGTGACCTGGTCCATCCCGTAGCAAATGTAAAGTTGCATATTTTGTTGAAACTATATGATACTTATGAGTTTTAGAAAGAGTTTCTATAAATTGGGCTGAATGCCATGTTTTGGGCCTTGTACCAATGCTGTTTGGACCCTTAGGGGCCTTTTCTTAATATTCTCTCACTGTTTTCGATTGAAAATCTATACTCAGTCATGGTTATATCTGTTTACTGCATAATTCAGTTTTTATTACTCTATTTTAATGAATATAAATGTTATTTTGGGCTGAATACCCTTTTTTACTGACACTCTGTGTGGCTTGAGAGGTTTATGACTGAGTGAGGCCAAGGGCTTGATTTGTGAGGATATTTTTGGGATCGGGCTGCACGCCACAACATGTTTGATATAGGCTAAGGGCCTGAGTGATTTATGCCATGATTTGGCTTGATACAACGCTTGGGCTGAAGGAGCCCCTCCGGGATCTGTACACATCCCTAGTGAGCGCAGGTACCTACCGAGTGCCGAGTGCTGAGTGACTAGGAGGCATGAGTGATGGTGAGGTATGCCCGAGGGGCTATTTATAAGTGATTGTTAGGTATGCATGAGGAGCTGTATACGAGTGACTGTGAGGTTTGCCCGAAGGGCTGTATATGAGTGATGTTTTGACCGAGGGGCTGTTTAGGATTTCATCATTTTTGCTTACTTTGCATTTAGCCTTTGTTTGAAAACTGTTGAAAAATATCTTTAAATAATTTTACTGGAACTGGGTTTAAACGGGATGTTTTGATTCAAACCCTGATTTTAAAAGCATGTGGTATTTTATTGAGATTTCATGATATGAACTTTATATGCTTATTGCTCGTCACTACTACTAAGTCTTTATTTATTGTTGTTACTTACTGAGTTGGCGTACTCACGTTACTCCCTGTACCTTGTGTGCAGATCCAGGTGTAGCTGGACACGGTAGCGGTTGTTAACTATTCCGGTTGCAAATTTTCTCGGGGATAGTAAGGTAGCTGCTTGGCGATCGCAGCCCTGCTCTTCTCCCTTTTATCTTCTTTTAGTTGTATTTGGCTATTTTCCAACTATATTAGTCTCGATATTGTCAGATAAATTGAAGTAGATGCTCATGACTAGTGACACCCCGATGTCGGGCTTTTCTTTCCGCACTTTTGTTTTGATTTGAACTCCTTTACCAAGGTTTTGATGTTAGATAGCCTTGAAATTATCTTTGAAATGAAAATATCGGTTTGTTTTGAAAATGAGTCGGCTTGCCTAGTTCCACGATAGGCGCCATCACGACAAGGTTAACTCAGGGCGGAGGTCAGTTAGCTTGGGGTCACCCTAGAGGGGGAGGCAAATTAGGGGGTGGCCAGGCCCGTTTCTATGCCCTCCTTTCCAGACCATATGCTATTGCTTCAGATGCTGTGATTACAGGTATTGTCTCAATTTGTCACTGAGATGCCTCCGTATTATTTGACCCTGGTTCCATGTATTCATATGTTTCCTCGTATTTTGCCCATTTTCTGGATATTCCCCGTGAGTCTTTAGTTTCATCTGTTCATGTATCTACTTATGTGAGCGATACTATTGTTGTGGACCGCGTATATCAGTCATGTGTGGTGATTATTGGGGGTCTGGAGACCCAAGTGGACCTTTTGCTACTCATTATGGCTAACTTTGATGTGATATTGGGTATGAATTGGTTATCTCCATGTCATGCTGTTCTAGATTATCACGTAAAGATTGTGACATTGGCGATGCCGGGATTTTTGAGGGTTGAATGGAGCGGTTCTATAGATTATGTACCTAGTAGGGTGATTTCATATTTGGCATTTTTGAGGGATGTTAGTGCAGAGACTCCCGCCATTGATTCTGTTCCGGTGGTACGTGATTTTCCGGATGTGTTTCCTGCAGACCTGCCGGGCATGCCGCTTGACAGGGATATTGACTTCGGTATTGACTTGGTGCTGGGCACTCAACCCATTTCTATTCCACCGTATTGTATGGCACTGACGAAGTTGAAGGAATTGAAAGAACAACTTTAGGAACTCCTTGATAAAGGATTTATTCGGCCTAGTGTGTCATCTTGGGGTGCACCGGTTCTATTTGTGAAGAAGAAGGATGGTTCCATGAGAATGTGCATTGATTATAGGCAGTTGAACAAGGTCACAGTCAAGAACAAGTATCCTTTGCCTCATATTGATGATTTATTTGACCAGCTTCAGGGAGCGAGGGTGTTCTCCAAGATTGATTTGAGGTCCGATTATCACCAGCTGAAGATTCGGGATTCGGATATTCTTAAGACAACTTTCAGGACCCGATATGGACATTATGAGTTCTTAGTGATGTCTTTTGGGCCGACCAATGCCCTAGCAGCGTTCATGCATTTGATGAATAGTGTGTTCCAGCCATATTTGGACTCCTTCATCATTGTGTTCATTGATGACATCCTGGTGTACTCTCGTATCCAAGAGGAGCATGCTCAGCATTTGAAGATTGTATTACAGAGATTGAGGGAGGAGAAGCTTTATGCAAAGTTCTCCAAGTGTGAGTTTTGGCTCAGTTCAGTAGCATTCTTGGGACACGTGGTGTCTAGTGAGGGTATTCAGGTGGATCCGGAGAAGATAGAGACAGTGCAGAGTTGGACTATACCGTCCTCAGCAACTGAGATTCAGAGTTTTCTCGGCTTGGCCGGTTATTATCGCCACTTTGTGGAGGGCTTCTCGTCTATTACATCACCCTTGACCAAATTGACCCAGAAGGGTGCTCCATTCAGGTGGTCGGATGAGTGTGAGGAGAGCTTTCAGAAGCTCAAGACTGCCTTGATCACAACTCCAGTGTTAGTTCTTCCATCAGCTTCAGGTTCTTATACCGTGTATTGTGATGCCTCGAGGGTAGGCATTGGTTGTATTTTGATGCAGGAGGGTAGGGTGATTGACTATGCCTCGCGTCAGTTGAAGACCCATGAGAAGAATTATCCGGTGCATGATCTTGATTTAGCAACCATTGTTCACGCCTTAAAGATTTGGCGTCATTATTTGTATGGGGTTCATTTGAGATTTATACTGATCACCGGAGTCTGCAACATCTGTTTAAGCAGAAGGATCTTAATTTGCGTCAGCGGAGATGGTTGGAGCTTCTTAAGGACTATGATATCACTATTTTGTACAATCAAGGGAAGGCCAATATGGTGGCCGATGCCTTGAGTCACCGGGCGGAGAGTTTGGGGAGTTTAGCATATCTTCCAGCAGCAGAAAGACCTTTGGCATTGGATGTTCAGGCCTTAGCGGACCAACTTGTGAGATTGGATATTTCGGAGCCTAGTCGGGTATTGGCTTGCGTGGTATCCAGGGCTTCTCTTTATGACCGTATTAGGGAGCATAAGTATGATGACCCCCACTTACTCGTACTTCAAGACAGGGTTTGGAGAGGTGATGCTAGGGATGTGACTATTGGTGATGACAGCATGTTGAGGATGCAAGGCCGGATATGTGTGCCTAATGTAGATGAGCTTCGGGAGTTAATTCTTGAGGAGGCCCACAACTCGCGGTATTCCATCCATCTGGGTGCCGCGAAGATGTACCAGGATTTGAGGCAGCACTATTGGTGGAGGCGGATGAAGAAGGATATAGTTGGGTTTGTGGCTCGGTGTCTCAACTGTCAGCAGGTTAAGTATGAACATCAGAGACCGGGTGGCTTGCTTCAGAGATTAGAGATCCCAGAGTGGAAGTGGGAGCGGATCACCATGGACTTCGTAGTTGGGCTCCCATGGACTTCGAGGAAGTTCGATGCTATTTAGGTGATTGTGGATCGGCTTACCAAGTCCGCACACTTCATTTCAGTTGGTACTACTTACACTTCAGAGCGGTTGGCTGAGATTTACATCCGAGAGATTGTTCGCCTGCATGGTGTCCCACTTTCGATCATTTCAGATAGGGGCACTCAGTTTACATTGCAGTTTTGGAGGGCCGTGTAGCGAGAGTTAGGTACTCAGGTTGTTTTGAGCACAACTTTTCACCCTCAGATGGATGAGCAGTCCGAGCGCACTATTCAGATATTGGAGGACATGTTGCGACCTTGTGTCATTGACTTTGGGGGTTCATGTGACCAGTTTTTGCCACTCGTGGAGTTTGCATATAACAAAAGTTATCAGTTGAGTATTCAGATGCCCCCGTACGAGTCTTTACATGGGAGAAGGTGTAGATATCTGGTTGGATGGTTTGATCCAGGTGAGGCTAGGCTCTTGGGCACAAACTTGGTCCAGGATGCATTAGATAAGGCGAGATTGATTCAGGAACGGCTTCGCACGACGCAGTCTAGGCAGAAGAGCTATGCGGAGGAAGGCCCGTGATGTATCTTTCATGGTTGGGGAGAAGGTTTTGCTGAAGGTATCACCCATGAAGGGTGTTATGAGGTTTGGGAAAAGGGGCAAGTTGAGCCCCCAGTTCATTGGGCCTTTTGAGGTGCTTCAGATGATAGGGGAAGTGGCTTATAAGCTTGCCTTGCCACCCAGCTTGTCGAGTGTGCACCCAGTATTTTATGTTTCCATGCTCCGAAAGTATATTGGAGATCCGTCCTATGTTTTGGATTTCAGCACGGTTCAGTTGGAGGGTGATATGACTTATGATGTGGACCCAGTGGCTATTTTGGATCGGCAGGTCCGAAATTTGAGGTCAAAGGACATAGCTTCAGTGAAGGTGCAGTGGAGAGGCTAGCCCATGGAGGAGGCCACCTGGGAGACCGAGCGGGAGATGCAGAGCAGATATCCACACCTATTTGAGACTCTATGTATGTTTCTTGACTCGTTCGAGGACGAACGTTTGTTTAAGAGGGGGAGGATGTAACGACCCGGCCGGTCGTTCTGAGAGTTATAGCCCCGTTTCTCCCATTTCTGCTTCTTTATGTATTGTTCAGCTATGTTGTGTTGTATCGGGTTGGTAGGTTCGGGTCCAGAGTAGTTTCAGAGTGGAATGAGACACTCAGTCTCTTATTTTGAAGGTTAAGTTAGAAAAGTCAACCGGATGTTAACTTATGAGTAAACGATCTCGGATTGGGATTTTAATGGTTCGGATAGCCCAGTTAGGTGATTTTGGACTTAGGAGTGTGTCCAGAATGTAATTTGGAGGTCCGTGGTAGAATTAGGCTTGCATTGGCGAAATTGGAAATTTGGTGATTTCCGGTCGGCAGTGGAAAATTTGACATCGGAGTCAGAATGGAATTCCGGGAGTTGGATTAGATTCGTAGTGTCATTTGTGACGTGTGTGAAAAATTTGAGGTTATTCGGACGAGATTTGATAGGTTTCGGCATCGGCTGTGGAAGTTTGAGTTCTCAAGTCCATTAAGCTTGAATTGGTATGCGATTCATGTTTTTTTTAATTGTTTGATGTGATTCGAGAGCTCGATTGAGTTTGTATGGTATTTTAGGACTTGATGGTACCTTTGGTTGAGGTTTCGGAGGCCTCGGGTGTGTTTCAGGGTGAGTTTTGAGCGAGTCCGAGCATTTCCGGGACTCAGGTATGGTTCTGGCGCTTAGAATTTCACGGACCTTCGCAGAATTTTGCGGACCGCATAATTCTGCCACGGCCGCACTCCGGGGAAAAGTTCTGCAGATCCGCTGGTCTAGCTTTGGAAGCTTATATCTTTTGATCTACAAGGAATTTTGAGATGATTTAAAAGCAAAAGTTGTAGCCCTGAGTGTCTAGTTTCCAGAAAGATAAAGAATTTATCATTTGGACATATGTATAGAAAGTTATGGTCAAAATACTAAAGCCTAGCAGTGAAGCCACCAAAAAGTGCGGCCACACCATTTTTTTCACGACCGCAGGACCTGGGAGGCGCGGCCGCGCTTCGAATTTCTCGGACCGCATAATGGGAGTTCAGAGGGTGCACTATATAAATGGGGTTTAGGGCATTATTTCACATTTTGGACCTAGGGAGCTCGATTTGTGGCCATATTTTGTAGGTTTTTCAAGAAATTCACTGGGGATAAGTGATTCTAACTCGTATTTGGTTAATATACATGAATATATTAATGATTTCATCATCTGATTAATACTTTGAAGTAGAAATTTGGGGAAAATTGTAGAAACTTCATAAAATGAATTTTTGGGATTTGAATGTCAATTCGAAGTCGGATTTGAGTGAAACTAGTATGGTTGGACTCGTGATGTGTTCGTAATTTGTGACTTTTACCCGATTCTGAGTCGAGGGCCCGGGGCCCGGGGCCCGGGGCCCGGGTTTGAGCCAATTTCAATTTTTTGGTATAAATTGGTAGTTTTTCTTGTGGAATTCATTCCATTAGAGTATATTGATGGTATTGTACTGCTTGTGAATAGATTCGGAGTATTTGGAGGCCGAGTCGAGAGGCAGGAGTATCGCAGGGTAGAGATTTGACCGATTTGAGGTAAGTAACGATTGTAAATCTAGTCCTGAGGGTATAAAACCCCGAATTTCGTATCTTTTTACTATTTGGAGGTGACGCACATGCTAGGTGACAGGCGTGTGGGCGTGCACCGTTGGGGATTTTGACTTGGTCCGTCCCGTAGCAACTGTAAAGTTGCATATTTTGTTGTAACTATATGATACTTATGAGTTTTAGAAAGAGTTTCTGTAAATTGGGCTGAATGCCATATTTTGGGCATTGTACCAGTGATGTTTGGACGCTTAGGGGCATTTTCTTACTATTCTCTCACTATTTTCGATTAAAAATCTATACTCAGTCATGGTTATACCCGTTTACTGCATAATTTAGTTTTTATTACTCTGTTTTAATGCATATAAATGTTATTTTTGGCTGAATACCCTGTTTTACTGAGAGCCCGGGTGGCTTGAGAGGTTTATGACTAAGTGAGGTCGAGGGCCTGATTTGTGAGGATATTTTTGGGATCGGGCTGCACGCCGCAACATGTTTGATATAGGCCGAGGGCCTGAGTGATTTATGCCATGATTTGGCTTGATATAGCACTTGGGCTGAAGGAGCCCCTCCGGAGTCTGTACACACCCCCAGTGAGCGTAGGTACCTACTGAGTGCGAGTTCCGAGTACCGAGTGCTGAGTGAATGGGAGGCATGAGTGATGGTGAGGTATACCCAAGTGGTTGTTTAAGAGTGATTGTGAGGTATGCCCGAGGGGCTGTATACGAGTGATTGTGAGGTTTGCCCGAGGGGCTGTATATGAGTGATGTTTTACCCGAGGGGCTGTTTATGATTTCATCATTTTTTCTTAACTTGCATTGAGCCGTTGTTTGAAAACTGTTGAAAAATATCTTTAAATGATTTTACTGGAATTGGGTTTAAACGAGATGTTTTGATTTAAACCGTGATTTTAAAAGCATGTGGTATTTTACTGAGATTTCATGATATGAACTTTATATGCTTATTGCTCGTCACTACTGCTCAGTCTTTATTTATTGTTGTTACTTACTAAGTTGGCGTACTCACGTTACTCCCTGCACCTTGTGTGCAGATCCAAGTGTGGCCGGACACGGTAGTGGTTGTTGACTATTCCGGTTGCAGATTTTCTCGGGGATAGCAAGGTAGCTGCCTGGCGATCGTAGCCCTGCTCTTCTCCCTCTTATCTTCTTTTGGTTGTATTTAGCTATTTTTCAGACTATGTTAGTCTCAATATTGTTAGATAAATTATAGTAGATGCTCATGACTAGTGACACCCCGATGTCAGATTTTTCTTTCCACACTTTTATTTTGATTTGAACTCTTTTACGAAGGTTTTTATGTTAGATAGCCTTGAAATTATCTTTGAAATGAAAATATCGGTTTGTTTTAGAAATGAGTCAGCTTTCCTATTTTCACGATAGGGGCTATCACAACAGGGTTAGTTTGGGTCGTGACACACTCATTATTTTCTGGCAGTGTTAGACTTGAATGAGAAGATCATAGATGTATATGATTCGGTATATAAGAGCGATGAGTATGATGTTATAGTGGAGCAGGTTCTTCCTTATAAGCATTTCATTCCTGTGATTTTGGAACATTATAAATTTGGTGACTTGCATCCTACATTTGGGCATGTATATGAACCATTTGTGGTTCACTGGAAAGAAGCACCAAAACAGAAAGGAAACAAAAGTTGTGGTGCATTTGTTATAAGATATGTTCATATGTTGATGAAGGGTGAAAATGTTATGACCTTTGTGCCTACTACAATTAAATATTATCGTGACTATCTTGGTTTAAGTCTATGGGGACATGCAGATTGGAAACGCAAATTGGGGTATTCAACTCCTCCATAGGTGGTTGGTGATGATTATGGAGAGAATGGAAATAACTTTTGTAAATATCCTTTAGCACTTGGTTATCCTTAAGTATAAATACATTCATAAACTTAGTTTTTGCATCATATATAAAATATGAATACTTTGTTGATTGATATGCAGAATTGTTTGCTTGAATTAAAGACTTTAAAATGTTTTATTTTATGGAATTGAAGCTATTTATTAATTGAAATAAAGATTAATGGATTGGAGTTTATATTTTTTATGGTGTGTTTCTATGTATAATAAGTTAGATTTCATAATTTTTGTTGATGCAACTCTAGTACAATTAGTTGGAGTTCTTATTTTGGTTGCTTCCTGTAAATTATGCTGGAAGCCATTATATTATAATGGAGAAGTATAAAACAATGAAAAATTTGTATCTAGAACAATTTGCTGGAATTAAATACTTTAAAATTTTGCTTCCTGTATATTATGCTGGAGGTCTATCATCTTAAAGTATATTCTCCAGTTTTTTATCCTGGATGTGTACAATCCAGTTTTATTTGGTAGATTTGAGCGATTTATTAATTGAAATAAAATAAATGGATTGGAGTTTATATTTTTATGGTATGTTTTTATGAATAATAAGTTGGATCTCATAATTTTTGTTGATGCTATGCTAGTATAATTAGCTGGAGTTTCTTATTTACGTTGGTTCTTGTAAATTATGCTGGAATTGCTACATATGAAGTGCTGTAAGCTAGTATATTATAATGGAGAAGTGCAAAACAGTGGAAAATTTGTATCTAGAATAATTTGTTGGAATTAAATACTTTAAAATTTTTCTTCTTATATATTATGCGGGAGGTCTATCATCTTAAAGCATATTCTCCAGTGTTTTATTCTGGATGTGTACAATCCAGTTTCTTTTTTTCTAGATGTGAGCGATTTATTGATTGAAATAAAGATATATGGATTGGAGTTTATATTTTTTATGGTGTATTTTTATGTATAATAAGTTAGATTTTATAATTTTTCTTGATGCTATTATAGTATAATTAGCTAGAGTTTTTATTTTTGTTTGCTTCCTGTGTATTATGCTGGAAATACTACTTATGAAGCGATATAAGCGAGTATATTATAATGGAGCAGTGTAAAATAATGAAGAATTTGTATCCATAACAATTTGCTCGAATTAAATACTTCTTGTATATTATACTGGAAATGTATCATGTGAAAGCATATTATCCAGTATTTTATCTTGGATGTCTACAATGCAGTTTTATTTTTATGGGATTGAAGCGATTTATTGATTAAAATAAAGATTAATGGATTGGGGTTTATATTTTTTATGGTGTGTTTTTATATATAATAAGTTAGATTTCATAATTTTTGTTGATGCTATTCTAGTATATAAAGATTAATGGTTCATGTATATTATGCTGGAAATGCTACTTATGAAGCGATATAAGCTAGTATATTATAAAAAATGGAGCAGTGTAAAACAATGGAGAAGTTGTATCCATAGCAATTTGTTGGACTTAAAGACTTCAAAATTTTTGCTTCCTGTATATTATGCTGGAGATATATCATGTGAAAGCATATTATCCAGTATTTTATACTGGACAATTATTTGATGCACAATTATTTTTATAAGTTGTATAATCTGTTGCATTTCATGATTTTTTATCGTTCTATCCTGGAGTTGTTATTTTCATATAATTTTCAAAACCAGAGAAAAATGCTGCATAAAATATTGCAAAACAACAACAAAACACCAGTATAATATGCTGGAGCTTTCTGAATTAATATGTAAAACTCATAAAATTTTATGCATAATATACTCGATCTGTATAATATATTGGATTAGTATAATATACTATATGAGTATAATATACTAGATCATATACTATACTGATCTAGTATATTATGTATAATATGCTGCTATATTCTATGTGATGAGTTCCAGTATATTTAACTGAGTATTAGATAAAAAAGTTGATAGATATATGGATTTCGGAAATGTAACTTTTTGCACATTCTAAGAAAAGTAGGTGGTAAAAGATAACAAGTAGGTGATAAATGCAAATAGAAATATAATTTTAGATTAATAAGTCAACAATTTTTATATAGTAAAAAAATAACTTCACTCTAAAAAGTGTACGGTGTCTCTCTTTTCCGAATGACGCGTCATTCCCTAAAGTGTACATTTATACCACGTGTGCCCCACATATTTACGTCCAATTTCAAAATACACAACCGTTAGGGCTTAATCGGATATTCTCGAACTTTAACTTTTTAAATGTCAAGTTTAATTTCGCGTAAAAAGTGTTAAAGTTTTATGGGTAGAAAGACTCTCTCAAGCTTGGAAAACCTATTCATCCAATCTTAGCATCATCACAATTTTCTGATTTTGTTATGGATGTTGAAAATTATTTTTTTACAATGGCAGAGTCTTATATGAAAGATGCTCCAAGTGCGCTTGCAGTTGAAGAATCATCTTTAGCAAGTGGAACAAAAACTGTTAGTTTGGGACGGACGCGTTTACAAAGGGCTAAGGCACGAAATACCTCTGGATTAGCTTCGAATGCCTCTGGATCAGCTAGTCTTAGAATAACACGTTCTCAAAGTTCTAAGGAATGCGAAATTAGTGGTTGTCAAAATAATATAAAGCCCACAAAAAAAGGAAGGTTTCTGAATCAACTATTCATTAGAGAAGACATTCCAAATCCTATTCGAAGGTAAATTATATTATACTTTATTTATTAATAGATAGTTTGTATAATGTATACCCATGTGATATACTTATATATGTGTGTGTATTATATTGCAGCTTAGTGCAAGTGATACACCGAAACTTGGCAGTGACTTCAATTCTGAGATTGTTAGCAATTTGAAAACAAAATTATCAACAACACAACTTGAACTTTTTAAGTCAACTTGTTTTGTCTATTTGTTGGATTTGCCTAGTATAAAACTACAAACACAGTTGATATACTATTTATTAACCAAGGAGGTTGAAAAAAGGAATGGGAATGAAATGGTGTTTCTTGTCAATGGGGTTAAGCTACGTTTTGGTTTGGCTGAGTTTGCTTGTGTGAGTGGATTAAAATGTAGTGGTGATGTACAACTTTCAAGTGAAGCTACGCAAAAGAATAATCGTTCAATTGGAAAGTAGTTTGTGGATTACCCATCTGTTTCTTAAAAACACCTTGTGCATTATTTTCTTACAAAAACATTTGAATCTGATGAAGATCCTATTAAGATGGCAATGCTATTTGTTATAAATTCGCTCCTCTTTTCTACTAAGGACACAAAACTGGTTGATAGGAAGTACTTGGACTTGGTTAATGTCACGACCCAATTCTTCCTCCATAAGATGTCGTGGCGGCACATAGTCTCTAAGACTAGGTAATCCTAACAAAGATGCGGAAATATCAAAAAAGAAAATAAAACTCAACAACTAACTGTAACAAATAACTAAATAGCTGATAACGATGCCGCTTGGCATTTACAACAACCAACACTCTAATAATACACAGTATTCCCAAAACTCGGAACATCATAAGTCCCAAGCTACAGGAGAAAAACTAGTATCTCTATACACCAAAGTCTAATAAAAGAAGTACGGAACGTAAATGACATAGGAGAGAATAGAGGGGGACTCCGAGGTCTGCGGATGCGGCAGATGTACCTTGAAGTCTCTGTACAACAGTAAGCACTCTCAGCTAGTAGCGGGGCTGATAAGAAGCACCTGGATCTGCACATAAAAATATGTGTAGAAGAGTAGCATGAGTACACCATAACGGTACCCAGTAAGTGCCAAGCCTAACCTCAGTAGAGTAGTGACGAGGTCAAGTCAGGCACACTGGTATATAATAAGTAAAGCAGGAAAATATATCAGTATAATAAGAGACTGGAATTTAACAAAAAGAAAATACAGCGATATAACAATGCAACACACATGGATAAACAGTACGGGATCTCCCAAGATACCGTTTCGTAATCCCAAAATAAATATGCAGGGAGAACTCCCGAGGTACCTCCTCGTAGTCTCAAAAGTAAATATATAGGGAGAGCTCTCGAGGAACCTCCTCGTAGTCTCAAAAGTAAATTTGCAGGGAGAACTCTCGAGGAACCGCCTCGTAGTCTCAAAAGTAAATATGCGGGTAGAAGTCCCGAGGAACTGCCTCGTAGTCTCAAAAGTAAACATACAACTCAACCGATAAATACCATAGTTAACAGCAAGAATTCTACAGTTAAGACTGATAAAGAACAAGGAAAAATAGAAAATCAACTAGGCATGCTTCACATAGTTCAAATAAGCAGTTAAATCACGTAGACATGCGATATTAGGCTAATCAGGATAACTACGCATGTTAGAATAACTCAATTAAGAATGAAAACAGACTAATACTCATTTAAACGGTATAACTCAAATTAAAGGAAAAACATATTACTACTCAGTAAAATAAGTTGGCTTTTTCAACAAATAGCCAGTGTACATACTCGTCACCTCACGTACACGACGCTCACATATCACGATAGTACCAAATCCTAAGAGAATTTCCCCCACACAAAGTTAGGTAAGCCACTTACCTCGAACCAAATTCAATCAATCGGTGACAATGTCTTTTCCACGAATATCCGACTCCGAATGGCCCAAATCTAGTCAAAATCAATTACATAACATAAATATAACTACAAGGAACTAATCTAGCTAATGAAATCAAATCTATAGCAAAAAATTGGAAAATCACCCTAAAAAGCCTCCCCGGGCCCACGTCTCGGAATCGGGTAAAAGTCACAAAATATGAACACCCATTCACTCACGAGTTCATTCATACCAAAATTACTCAAATCCGATACCAAAATCTCTATCAAAATTCCAAAATTCGGCCTCAGAACTTTTCTCAACTTTTCCCCAAATTTTCAACCCCAAATCCGAAATTAAATGGAGAAAATAACTATAGATTAAGGAATACAACCAAAAACAAGTTAGGAATCATTACCCCAAAGCTTCCTCTAAAAATCTCTCGAAAAATTGCCAAATTCTGAGCTCTCAAGTCCAAAAATGAAGAATGAAATCAAACCCTCGCACTTAGCCCTTTTTCTTCTAGTGAAACCGCTTCTGCTGGCCTTCAACCGCATCTGCGGTTCCGCACCTGCGGAAATTCCATCGCAGGTGCGGTTTTCACTTAAAACCCATCGCCCGCTCATGCGATAAAAAATGTCATACCTACGTGTGCGCACCTGCAGACCTATGTCCGCTTCTGCAGTCTCCACCGCTCCTGCAATCTCTCCAGCGCATCTGGGGGCATTGCAGAGGCGGAACTCACCTCACACCTGCGGCCCCTGACCACTCCTCTAAATTCGCTTCTACGCTTAATCATCCTTACGTGCGCCCCCCGCACCTGCGGTCTCCCTACCACAAGTGCAAAAAAACAAGATGCCTGAAGGCTTCAGCAATTTCCTAAGTCCAACATTTCTTCCGTTAAGCATCCGAGACACACCCGAGGCTCCCAGGACCCCAACCAAACATACCAACCAATCCAAAATATCATACTAACTTACTCGAGCCCTCAAACCACATCAAACAACGCTAAAATCACAAATCATCGTCCGATTCAAACTTAAAGAACTTGAAACTTCCAAATTCGACAACCGATACCGAAACCAACCAAACCACGTCCGAATGACCCCAAATTTTGCACACAAGTCGTATTCAACCCTACGGACCTATTCCAACTTCTGAAATCAGAATTCGACCCAGATATAAAAAATTCCACTACCGGTCAAAATCTTCAAAACTTCAACTTTCGCCATTTTAAGTCTAAATGAGTTACATTCCTCCAAAACACAATCCGGACAGGCCCCTAAGTCCAAACTCACCTAACGGAGCTAACAAAACCGATTAAACTCCATTCCGGAGTCGTCTTCACACAGTTCCGACTACGATCCAAAACCTAAGGCTTAAAACACTCCAAAAACCAAAACGAAACCTCCCGGCAAGTCACAATAGCAGAAATAGGTATGGGGGAAGCAATTAATAGGGGATCGGGCCTATAACTCTCAAAATGACCGACCGGGTCGTCACATCCTCCCGCTCTTAAAACAATCATTCGTCCTCGAACGAGTATAGAGACATACCTGAAGCTGTGAAAAGATGAGGATAACGGCTACGCATATCCTGCTCGATCTCCCAAGTCGCCTCCTTGACCGGATGACCCCTCCACTGAACCTTTACTGAAGCAATGTTCTTTGACATTAGATTTCTGACCTTCCTCTCCAAAATAGCCACTGCTCCTCAACATAAGATAGATCCGTGTCCAACTAGACTGAGCTGAAATCCAATACATAAGTCGGATCACCGTGATACTTCCGGAGCATAGAAACATGGAATACCGGATGAACCCCTGCAAGACTTTGAGGCAAGGCAAGTTTATAAGCAACCTCCCCAACTCACCGCAACACCTCAAATGGGCCGATAAACCTTGGGCTCAACTTGCCTTTCTTCCCGAACCTCATAACGCCCTTCATAGGTGAAACCTGGAGCAAGACCCGCTCTCCAACCATGAATGCAACATCGCGAACCTTCCGATCTATATAACTCTTCTGTCTGGACTGAGCTGTGTGAAGTCGATCCTGAATCATCTTCACCTTATCCAGGGCATCCTGAACCAAGTCTGTACCCAATAATTTGGCCTCGCTAGGTTCGAACCAACCCATTAGGGACCGACACTGCCTACCATACAGAGCCTCATACGGTGCCATCTGGATGCTTGACTGATAGCTGTTGTTGTAGGCAAATTCCGCAAGTGGCAAGAACTGGTCCCATGACCCTCCAAATTCCATCACACACGCATGGAGCATATCCTCTAATATCTGAATAGTGCACTCGGACTTTCCATCCTTCTGAGGGTGAAATGCTGTTCTCAGCTCCACTCTAGTACCCAACTCATGCTATACGACTCTCCAGAACCGTGACGTAAACTGCGTACCCCGGTCAAAGATAATAGATACTGGTATGCCATGAAGCCTGATGATCTCACGGATATAAATTCGAGCCAACTGCTCGGAAGAATATATAGTTACCATAGGAATGAAATGAACTGACTTGATCAGCCTATTTACAATCACCCAAACCGCATCAAACCTACGCTGCATTCGTGGGAGTCCAACAACGAAATCTATAGTGATCCGCTCCTATATCCACTCCGGAATCTCTAACTTCTGAATTAACCCACCCAGTCGCCGGTGCTCATACTTCACCTGCTGGCAATTTAGGCACCGAGCCACATACTCCACTATGTCCTTCTTCATTCTCCTCCACCAGTAATGCTGCCTCAAGTCCTGATAGATCTTCGCGGAACCTAGATAAATGGAGTACCGCAAGCTGTGAGTCTCCTAGAGAATCAACTCCCGTAACCCATCTACATTGGGCATACATAGGCTACCCTGCATCCTCAATGCACCATCATCTCCAATAGTGACCTCCTTAGCATCACCGTGCTGAACCGTGTCCTTAAGGACAAGCAGATGGGGGTCATCATACTGACGATTCCTGATACGATCATAAAGAGAAGATCGAGAGACCACACAAGCCAATACTCGACTCAGCTAAAAATATCCAATCCTACAAACTGGCTAGCTAAGGCCTGAACATCCAACGCCAATGGACTCTCTGCTGCTGGTAGATACACTAAACTCCCCAAACTCTCTGCCCGATGACTCAAAGCATCGGCCACCATATTGGCCTTCCCCAGATGGTAGAAAATGGTGATATCATAATCCTTAAGCTGCTCTAACCACCTCCTCTGACGCAAATTAAGATCCTTTTGGTTGAATAGATGCTGCAAACTCCGGTGATCGGTGTAAATCTCACAAGGGACACCGTACAAATAGTGCCGCCAAATCTTCAAGGCATGAACAATAGCTGCTAACTCAAGGTCATGGACATGATAGTTCTTTTCATGTACCTTTAGATGTCTGGATGCATAGGCAATCACCTTATGATCCTACATCAACACCATGCCAAGGCCAATCTGTGGAACATCATAATATACAATATAAGACCCCGAACCTGTAGGCAATACAAATACTGGGGCTGTAGTCAAACTTGTCTTGAGCTTCTGAAAGCTCTCCTCACACTCTTCTATCTACCTGAACGGAGCACCCTTCTGGTTCAGCCTGGTCATAGGTGCTGCAATAGATTAGAATCCCTCTACAAAACGATGGTAATACCCAGCCAAACCAAGAAAACTCTGGATCTCCGTAGCTGATGACGGTCTAGGCCAACTCTGCACTGCTTCCATCTTTTTCGGATCCACCTGGATCTCATCACTCGATACTACATGACCCAAGAATGCCACTGAGTCATCCCAAAACCCACACTTTGAAAATTTTGCATATAACTTCTTTCCTCTCAAGGTTTGAAGCACAGTCATCAGGTGCTGCTCACGATCCTCCCGAGTCTGGGAGTACACCAGAATGTCGTCAATAAACACAACGATGAATGAGTCAAGATAGGGCCAGAACACACTGTGCATCAAGTGCATAAAAGTTGCTGGGGCATTGGTCAGCCCAAATGACATCACAAGGAACTCGTAGTGACCATACCGAGTCCTAAAAGCAGTCTTCGGGATATCTGGATCCCAAATCTTCAACTGATGATAGCTGAAACGTAAATCAATCTTGGAAAATACCCTGGCACCCTGTAACTGATCAAATAAGTCATCAATACGAGGCCAAGGATATTTGTTCTTCACTGTAACTTTGTTCAACTGGCGGTAATCAATACACATCCGCATAGAACCATCCTTCTTCTTCACAAATAAGACAGGAGCACCCCAAGGTGACACACTGGGCCGAATGAAGCCTTTATCAAGCAATTCTTGAAACTGTTCCTTCAAATCCTTCAACTCAGGAGGAGCTATACAATACAGAGGAATAGAGATAGGCTGAGTGCCCGTCAACAAATCAATGCCAAAATTAATATCTCTGTCGGGCGGCATGCCTGGAAGATCAGCTGGAAATATATCTGGAAAGTCCCTCACTACTAGGACTGACTCAACTGTAGGGGTATCAATACTGACATCTCTCACATAAGCTAGATATGCATCACACCCCTTCTTAACCATTCGTTGAGCTTTAAGAAATGAAATAACTCTGCTTGGAGTATACTCTAAGGTACCTCTCCACTCAAATCGTGGTAAACCTGGCATAGCCAGCGTCACGGTCTTAGCGTGACAATCAAGAATAGCATAATGGGGTGACAACCAGTCAATGCCCAAGATAAAATCAAAGTCTATCATGCTGAGTAATAATAAATAAGCTCTAATCTCAAAACCACTTAGAGCAATCAAACACGACCGATACACGTGGTCCACAACAAGAGAATCTCCCACAGGAGTAGACACATAAACAGGGGCACTCAAAGAATCTCGAGATATGCCCAAATACAGGGCAAAATAAGGGGACACATAGGAAAATGTAGAGCCTGGGTCAAATAATACCGACCCATCTCTATGACACACCAGAACAATACATGTAATGACAGAGTCAGAAGCAACTCCTCTGTACGAGCCGAAAGAGCATAATATCTGGCCTGGCCTCCCCCTCTAGGGCGACCTCGACCTCCTCGGCCTCCACCTCGAGCTGGCTGAGGAGGTGGGGCGGTAGCTGGTCCTGGAATCATAGCCTGAGGACCCAGTGGAGCATGTGGTGGCTGAGAAGTCTGTGGAGGTACACCCATCCTAAAACAAGCTCTCGGAGAGCGTGACTGCTATTACTGTCTCGGGCCAGGTCTGCTGGATTGGCTGCTAAAAGTACCCTGTGCAGGAGGCACACTAGACACTGGCAGTGCATAATAAGGCTCCTGGGACCTAGAAGGGACCGAAATACCACTAGCGGCTAGAAGAGTTAAATGAACGGGGCGACTCCCATAACCCCTACCATGGCAAGATGCTGGGGAACGAGCACCAGAATAAGAACCAGTCTCTCGAGACCTCTTGGCCTCTCTCTCATCTCTATCCCGGGCAAGCATACCCTCTAATCTCCTGCAATACTCACAACCTTCTGATAAGAAATATCTATCTCTAACTCCCTGGCCATACTAATCTGGATGGAGTCCCTCAATAAACTGTCGAACCATCTCTCAAACTGTGGCAACCAAGGATGGTGCATGTCGGGCCAAATCACTGAAGCGAACTGCATACTCTGATACAGTTATAGCACCCTGGCGCAACTGCTCAAACTCCACATGCCATGCGTCCCTGAGGCTTTGAGGAACATACTCTCTCAAAAACATTTCTGAGAACTGAGTCCATGTGAGTGAGGATGCCTCGTCCGGACTACTCAACTCATAAGCACGCCACCACTGTTAGGCTCCTCCTCTAAGCTGGAAAGTGGTAAAAGAAATCCCACTCGTTTCCGCTATACCCATAGTACGGAGAATACGATGACACTCTTCTAGAAAACCTGAGCATCATCTGTATCCGATTCGCTGAAGGTAGGTGGGCGGTACTTTTTGTACCTCTCAAGTCTGAGCTGCTCCGCCTCAGAAGCGGATGTCCTAGTCTCGTGCTGAACCGGAGCTACCAACTGCATCGATATAATCTCTGGAACCTGGTCGGCCTGAACCCGCTGCTTCTGAGTATCAGCAACGGAGTCTGTGCTCCTACCCCGGCCTGAGATATGGCAGGAGCAAGTGGAATCAATCCAGCCTGAGCTAAGGTGCTGAACATGCTCAGAAACTGGGCTAGGGTCTCCTGGAGAGTTGGTGCAGCAATAGGTGCCTTAGGTGTCTGCCCTCCAGCTGGAGCTACTGGGGGCTCCTCTGTGGTAGCTCATGCGGGTGGCTCTGGTTGCACCATGTGGACGTCCTTGACCTCTACCCCGACCCCGGCCTCTCGCGGCTCTAGCAAGGGGCGCAGGTGCCTGGTCATCAGATCCGCTTGTATGTGTCCTCACCATCTGTGAGAGAATAGAATACAAAAGTTTAGAATTTTGAAGTCAACAATTTTCGCACGACAAAAAATCAAGGAGTGTAATTTTTCCTAACATTTCCATAGACTCCCGAAGATAAGTACAGACATCTCCGTACCGATCCGCGAGACTCTAATAAACCGGCTTGTGACTCACGATACCTATGAACCTAGAGCTCTGATACCAACTTGTCACGACCCAATTCTCCCTCCGTAAGATGTCGTGACGGCACCTAGTCTCTACGACTAGGTAAGCCTAACAAAGATATGTAAATAACAAAAATGGAAACAAACTCAACAACTAACTGTAACAGATACCTAAATAGCTGATAACGATGCCGCTTGGCATTTACAACAACCAAAACTCTAATAATACACAATATTCCCAAAACCCGGAACATCATAAGTCACAAGCTACATGAGGAAAACTAGTATCTCTATACACCAGAGTCTAACAAAAGAAGTATGGAAGGTAAATGACATAGGAGAGAATAGAGGGGGACTCCGAGGTCTGCGGACGTGGCAGATGTACCTTGAAGTCTCCGTATAACAGCAAGCACTCTCAGCTAGTAGCGGGGCTGATAAGAAGCACCTGGATCTGCACACAAAAATATGTGCAGAAGAGTAGCATGAGTACACCACAATGGCACCCAGTAAATGCCAAGCCTAACCTCGGTAGAGTAGTGATGAGGTCAGGTCAGGCCCACTGGTATATAATAAGTAAAGCAGGAAAATATAACAGTATAATAAAAGACTGGAATTTAACGAAAAGAAAACACAGCGATATAACAATGCAACACACAGGGATAAACAACGGGGGATCTCTCGAGATACCGTCTCGTAGTCCCAAAATAAATATGCAGAGAGAACTCCCGAGGTACCGCCTCATAGTCATAAAAGTAAATATATATGGAGAACTCCCGAGGAACCGCTTCGTAGTCTCAAAAGAAAATGTGCAGGGAGAGCTCCCGAGGAACCGCCTAGTAGTCTCAAAAGTAAAAATACAGGGAGAACTCCCGAGGAACCGCCTCGTAGTCTCAAAAGTAAATATACAGGGAGAACTCCCGAGGAACCGCCTCGTAGTCTAAAAAGTAAATGTGCAGGGAGAACTTAATCGAGCCCTCAAACCACATCAAACAACGCTAAAATCACATATCATCATCCGATTCAAATTGAAAGAACTTGAAACTTCCAAATTCGACAACCGATGCCGAAACCAACCAAACCACGTCCGATTGACCCCAAATTTTGTACACAAGTCGTATTCAACCCTACAGACCTATTCCAACTTCCAGAATCAGAATTCGACCCCGATATAAAAAATTCCACTACCGGTCAAAATCTCCAAAACTTCGACTTTCGCCATTTCAAGCCTAAATGATCTACAGACATCCAAAACACAATCCGGGCAGGCCCCTAAGTCCAAAATCACCTAACAGAGCTAACAAAATCGACAAAACTCCATTCCGGAGTCGTCTTCATATAGTTTCAACTATAGTCCAAAACCTAAGTCTTAAACCTCCATTTAGTGAATAAGTGTCCCAAAATACTCCAAAAACCAAAACGAAACCTCCCGACAAGTCACAATAGCAGAAATAGGGGTAGGCAATTAATAGGGGATCAGGGCTATAATTCTCATCACAGTTATCCATGGGGAATAGATGTATATGAGGAAACCGTGAGAACAATATCAGGTATTTTGGATAATCAGCGACAATATTATTGGATTTCGAGATTTCCTTATGCTATTCAGATATGGTTCTATGAATATTGTGGATATTTGCATAATTTTGTCGCTGTTCGATGTCAAAATACATCTCCATGAATTCTTAGATGGAAGGTTACACGGCGGCTAAAGTTTGAGGAGTTAAATGACAAACTACCTTCTGAGAAGGTAAATTAATTTCTTTTTGTTTTGTCATGTATTAACAGTTACTTTTGCTATATATAATTTTGTTAATAACATTTACTAAAATGTATATTTATGTAGTTGAATTTAAGGAATATGTCTCTTGAGAATGAAATGGTGGATAATGTTGATCAGAAACACCTTAGTTCATATGATGATTTCGTTGATCATCCACCTGAGACTTCAAAAAGGCAGTGCAAAATACTGAATAAAATGAATGCGAAAAGGCATTGGAAAGTTTCTAATATTTTGGAGAAGAAGGGGAAAGATGGTAATAATTTGAAGAAGCAGGGGAAAGCTGCTAATGATCTTGTCTATCGTAGACGTGAAACATCAAGAATGCAAAGTATGAGTGCTAATGATTTGGAGAAGCAGATGATGGAGAATGTCTTTATCAATGCTACAACTGAAAAAATAAAAAAATATTCTAAAGTTACGGCAACAAATAATAACATTGTCGATCCTACACCTGGAAAATCAAAAATAAAAAATAAAGCTGAAAATAATTTGGAGAAGAAGTTTATGAAGAATATTCATGACAAACATCAAAGTATAGGTAAAGCCTCTGTCGATCCACCACCTAAAGATAGTGAGTGGTATGTTCAGTTTAAGATTTTGCAAATGGCCAAGTGGAATTGAAGAAAGAAGTATCATTATTAAAAAAGGAATACAAGGATGAACTAGTGGTTTTAAAAAATTATCTTGCTGAGAAATTTGTTGAGGTGTTCAATGCAATTGATTCAATGAAGAAGAGCACGTTAGAGGTATACTAGTACTTATTGTCTGTATTGTTTTCTATTTTTTGGTAGTTTTAAAGCTAATATCATTTTATTTAAACTTTTTGATGTAGCATCAACACAACAGAGATGTGAAAAAAATTGTAGAAGGTGATGGTTATAGGAACCGGGATGCAGTCAATAAAAACAAAGAAGGTATACTAGTATACTGTATATTATACTGGAAGTGTGATGTCCAAAGGAATGTTGTCCAATTTTATATACTGGATCAGTATAATTTAGACGATGAGTATAAATTATACTGTTTTTAATTCTTCAATTTCTGCCCTACAAAAGATTCACATGATATCAAAGAACAATGTCAATAATGAACATGGGAAATTAGAAGATTTTAATTTAGAAGCGATAAAGGAAGGGACTCTTGGTATTGAAACATAAAGTTGTATATTCAATTTTTTTATTTATATTCTCTAACATATTAATGCATATTTTATGTAGCATCTGGTTTTGTTGATGTTGGAATTCCGGATGAAGATAAATGGTTAGAAATGTGTGATTCAGAGGCTTATAAATTAACAACTGAGCTTTGTAAACAAACAACAAATGAAGATATTCCGTCTAGTAAGATGACTAAATAGTCATGCAATGAAGATGTTCCAGCTGTAGAGGTTTATAAAAAATCATCAACCAAGATGATTCCAGATCATGAAATTGAGATGACTGACTCTCAGATTGATTGTCAGATTCATAAATTAACTTTCAAGTTTGTTAATGAGTGTCACGACCCCAAATCCACTAGTCGTGATGGCACCTAACCCAACTCACTAGGTAAGACAACTAGTAACTATCCAATTCTAATGATATTAACAAGACAAATAAACGATAATAATTTACTGAATTTTATACATTTTCCAAGGACTGGTAGTACAAATCATTAGCTTCTAAGAATAGAGTTTACAAAGCTGAAATGAAATAAATACATAGTCTATTTGAAAAGTACATAAACAGGGCTTTATAGATCTAAGGCTACCACGAACAAGAGGCAGCTACAACCGGGACGCAAGTACATCTTCAATCCAGCTCCCATCGAACATAGCAACATCAGCAACCAACATCCGCACGCAAGGTGCAAAAGTGTAGTATGAGTACAACCGATCCCATGTACTCAATAAGTAACAACCCTAACCTTAGGTTGAAAGTAGTGACGAGCTAACACAAGGTCAGGTACAATACTAATATTCCACAACAGTTCATAACAACATAACATAGGTAATAAAAGAGGTATCTCAGTGAAACTCAAATCTTTTACCGAATATGCCAAAATACGACTAAGTTTGAAAATTGTGATTCTTCCCAAAAAATTCTTTCAACAATAAGTAAGATGTTTCATTTTCAGATAACTTGAAGAAAGTACGTCTTTACGCCTCCATGTCAAGATACAGGTAAAATTATAAATGTCCCAAAACTGGGTAGCAAAAGGAAATGCATCTCTATGCATGTATCTCAAGTACGCATATCAAATGCAATGCATCTCGATGATGAGCTCGTATACTCATACTCTCATAGTACTCAATCTCACTGTTTTGCATCCTCTCTCACTATGCTCAATGCTCAACACACTCAATCACTCAGCGCTGTACAATACCCACTACGGCGTGTAGCCCGATCCATATATTTATAGTCGACTGCGCTCACTAGGGGTGTGCAGACTCTGGATGGGATCCTACAACCCAAGCGCTATAATCCGCATGGATAACTCACGTGCTGCACAGACAACTTACGTGCCATAATATCAATATCTGGATCCGCATGGACAACTCACGTGCTGCACGGATAACTCATGTGCTATAGTATCAATATCTGGATCCGCATGGATAACTCACTTGCTACACGGACAACTCACATGCTATAGTATCAATATCTCATGATCCGCATGGACAACTCACGTGCTATACGGACAACTCACGTGCTATAGTATCAATATCCTCACAAACAGGCCCCGACCTTACTCAGTCATTAATCTCTCCAGTCTCACTCACGAGCTTACAATGTCATGAAACTAGCCCGACAACAATGATATGATGTATCAATAAATAACAACTGAGACTAAGATATGATATGAATGCATGAATACAACTGAGTATGAAATATCAATGAAATCAGTGAAATGACAGCAAGAAGCGAACACTATGGGTCCTAGCAGTATCGTCATAAAGCCTATCATGATATCTAGCATGATGGGCAGCTCAATTATTTTATCGCATGGTGAAAACACGGATATTAACAAAATAAGACTACTATATAGTGCCATGGAAACCACAGAGTCACAATTCACAGGGTGCATGCCCACACGCCCGTCACCTAGCATGTGCGTCACCTCAATACCAATCACATAACACGTATTACGGGGTTTCATACCCTCAACACTAAGTTTAGAAGAGTTACTTATCTCGAACGAGCCAATACCAAATGCTGAGCAAGCCAAGCGATGCTCCAAAGATGCCATCACGGGCGTAGCGACCACCAAACGACTCAAAACTAGCCAAAATCAACTCAAATACATCAAATACAGCCCAAGGAAACAATTCCAAATGATAAAGATTGATTCCTCAATCAAATCCCAAAACCGGCCAAAAAAACAGCTGGGCCCACGCCTCAGAACCCGATAAAACTCATAAAATCTGACAATCATTCAATTACGAGTCCAACCATACTAGTTTCACTCAATTCCGACTCCAAATCGATGTTCAAAACTCAAAATTTCATATTATGACACTTTAGGCCAAAACCCCCAATTTCCTCTTTATAATTCATCAACCAAAAGCTAAAATCGAAGATAGATTCATGAAATATAACCAAAACCGAGTAGAGAACACTTACCCTAATTCATATGGTGAAAATTGCTTCAAGAATCGCCTCAATCCGAGCTCCAAAGCTCCAAAAATTGTAAAAATGGCCAAAATCCACGGAATAGAGTACTTTAAAATCTGGCCAGGCCTCCTCTTTCGCGAACGCGGGAAATCCATCGCGTTCGTGATGAATAAAACTCACACTGCCACAAAAGACTCTACGCATTCGCGATACACCCCACATGAACGCGATGAACACTGCTGCCAAAGCTTCACGAACACGACTAACCTTACGCGATCGCATAGAAGAACACTTAATTTCCTAGCTGCCAACCTCAACACTACGCGAACGCGATCCTCCAACTCTACGCGAATGTGAGACATACTTCACAATCGCGAAGAACAATTTGCTGCTGCATTAAAAATACACTACGCGTTCGCGACACTTGCCACGTAAACGCAATGAAGGACTGAGACACCAGAAACCAGCAGGACATAACAGTGTAAACATGAAGGAAAATGATCTGAAATCAATCCGAAATATGCCCGAGCCCCTCGAGACCATGTCCAAGCATACCAACAAGTACCCTAACATAACACGGACCTACTCGAAGTTTCAAAACACACATAACAACATCAAAACGACAAATCACACCTTAATTCAAAATCAATGAACTTTGAAACTTCAAGCTTCCACAACCGATGCCGAAACCTATCAAATCACGTTCGATTGACCTCAAATTTTGCACACAAGTTACATTTGACATTACAGACTTGTTCCAACTTCCGGAATCGAATTCGATCCCGATATCAAAAAGTCCACCCCCGGTCAAACTTTTCAAAATTTCAACTTTTCGCCATTTCAAGCCTAATTCTACAACGGACTTCCAAATCAAAATTCGGATGCGCTCCTGTCACGACCCAATTTCTTCCTCCGTGAACCGTCGTGATGGCTCCTAGTCTCTACGACTAGGTAAACCTAACACTTTTTCGGAAGTGAAACTAAAGCATGAACATTAACTACTAACAGTAACAAATATCTAATAAGCAACTGAATGCCACTCGGCATATACAATTATCACCTCTGAAAATGTACAAAACAATTTTTCCAAAATCCGAAATACCGTAAGTCACAAGGTACTAAGAAGTCTTAACCGTCCTATACATCATTTCTATAGAAAGAAGGTAAAATGAACATAGGGGGATAGAGGGGGACTCCGAGTGATGATACTGGTAAGATGAATCTGGATCTGCATACGAAAAACATGTGAAGGAAAGGGCATGAGTACACCACAACGGTACCTAGTAAGTGCCAAGCCTAACCTCGGTCGAGTAGTGACGAGATCAGGTCAGGGCCCTACTGGTATAAATATAATGAAATAAGGACATAATGAATATCGTAGTAAAATAAATACGAAAATCTAACAGGAATAAAATTAATGAAAGACAACAGCTCAGAACACAGTGATAACAACAGGGGATCTCTCGAGATACCGTCTCGTAGTCCCAAACATAAATGTGCAGGGGGATCTCCCGGAGTACCGTTCCGTAGTCCAAAAATAAATATGCAAAACTGGGGGATCCCCCGGAATACCGTTCCGTAGTCCCAAAGTAAATATGCAGTACAGGGGGATCACCCAGAATAGCGTTCCGTAGTCCCAAATTAAATATACAATGCAACCAACCAAAATAACAATTACAGCAAGAAATCCTACAGTTTAGACTAAGTTCAAGTCAAGGAAAGCCAGAAATTCACTAAACATGCTGCATAGAGTTCAAATAGGCAGTTAAACAAGTAGGCATGCTATTCTAGTCTAAATAGGATATTTACATATGCTAGTGTGTTTCAAATAAGGAGAAAACAAGTTATGACTTAGTGAAAAATAGAGTTTCACAACAAATAGCCCGTGTACGTACTCGTCACCTCGCGTATACGACGCTCACATATCAAACAGTACCAAATCCTAAGGGGTGTTTCCCCCACACAAGTTAGGCAAGCCACTTACCTCGAACCAAGCTCAAATCAAATCCGAAATCACGCTCTTGCCATGAGTATCAAACTCTGAGTGGCCCAAATCTAATCAAATCAATTACATAACGTAAATATAGTTACAAGTAACTAATCTAGCTAATGAAATCAAAGCTAAGGCAAGAAAATAGAAAAACACCCAAAAAGCCTCCCCGGGACCACGTCTCGGAATCGGGTAAAAGTCACAAATTATGAACACCCATTAACTCACGAGCCTAACCATACCAAATTCACTCAAATCCGATACCAAAATCTCGATCAAAATCCCAAAATTCGGCCTAAGAACTTTTCTCAAATTTTCCCCTATTTCCACCCCAAATCCAAAATTAAATGATGAAATCAAGCATAAATTAGTGGGATTTAATAATAAAGGAGTTAGGAATCATTACCGAATAACTTCCTCTGAAACTCTCTCCAAATTTCACCTTCTACCGAGCTCTCAATCAAATTTTGTGATATGAACTTAAACCCTCGTTTTTGAACTTTAACACTGGCCAGTGATTCCTTAATCGCTATCGCGAAAATAGCCTCGCGATCGTGAAGCACAACTTGCTTCCCTAGAAATTAACTCTACACAATCACGTAAAACACCACGCAAACGCGATGCTCTAGCTCCCATACTCACGCGATCGCGAACGTCCTCACGCGATCGCGATGAGCAAAGCGCACGGCCTAACTTTGGTCCACTTAACCTCACATCACTAATGGTTCGCATGCCCATGTCCGCGAATGCGAAGAACAATTCCATCCTCTGCCCAGCTAAGCCTACGGGATCACGGATCACCCCACGCGATCGCATATAAGGAAACCAGAACTCAGACACCAGAAACTTCAGCAACCTCAAAAGTCCAAAAATCGATCCGTTAGGTGTCCGAAACTCACCCGAGGCCCCCGGTACCTCAACCAAACATACCAACCAATCCTAAAATACCATACAAACTTAGTCGAATCCTCAAACCATATCAGACAATGCTAAAATCCCAAATCATCCTCTGATTCAAACTTAAAGAACTTGAAACTTCCAAATTCGACAACCGATGCCGAAACCAACCAAACCACGTCCGATTGACCCCAAATTTTGCATACAAGTCATATTCAACATTACATACCTACTCTAACTTCTGGAATCAGAATCCGACCCCTATATAAAAAATTCCACTACCGGCCCAAAACTCCAAAAATTTGACTTTTGCCATTTCAAGCCTAAAGGAGATACGGACCTCCAAAACACAATATGGACACATCCCTAAACCCAAAATCACCTAACGGAGCTAACAGAATGGACGGAATTCTATTCTAGAGTCGTCTTCACACAGTTATGACTACGGTCCAAATCCTAAGGCTTAAACCTCTATTTAGGGACTAAGTATCCCAAAACGCTCCGAAACCAAAAACAAAACCTCCCGGCAAGTCACCTAAGCAGCAAAAGGTATGGGTGAAACAGTAAATAGGGGATCGGGGCTATAACTCTAAATATGACCGGCCGGGTCGTTACATCCTCCCCCTCTTAAAATAATCATTCATCCTTGAACGAGTATAGAGACATACCTGAAGTGGTGAAAAGATGAGGATAACGGTTACGCATATCCTGCTCGGTCTCCCAAGTCGCCTCTTCGACCGGCTGACCCAGCCACTGAACCTTTACTGATGCAATGTTCTTTGACCTCAACTTCCGAACCTGCCTGTCCAAAATAGCCACTGGCTCCTCAACATAGGATAGATCCTTCTCCAACTGGACTGAGCTGAAATCCAACACATAAGACGGATCGCCGTGATACCTCCGGAGCATCGAAACATGAAATACCGGATAAACTCCTGCTAGGCAGGGAGGTAAGGCAAGCTCATAAGCAACCTCCCAACTCGCGGAAACACCTCAAAGGGGCCAATAAACCTTGGACTCAGCTTGCCCCTCTTTCCGAACCTCATAAAGCCCTTCATAGGCAAAACCCAAAGCAGGACCCGCTCTCCAACCATGAATGCAACATCGCGAACCTTCCGGTCTGCATAGCTCTTCTGTCTGGACTGGGCTGTGTGAAGTCTGTCCTGAATCACCTTCACCTTCTCCAAGGCATCCTGAACCAAGTCCGTACCCAATAATCTGGCCTCCCCCGGCTCGAACCAACCCACTGGGGACCGACACCGCCTATCATACAGAGCCTTATACGGTGCCATCTGAATGCTGGACTGATAACTGTTGTTGTAGGCAAACTTTGCAAGTGGAAAGAACTGATCCCAAGAACCTCCAAACTCCATCACACATGCACAGAGCATATCCTCAAGAATATGAATAGTGCGCTCAGACTGCCCGTCCGTCTGAGGGTGAAAAACTGTGCTCAACTCCACCCGAATACCCAAATCCTGTTGTACGGCTCTCTAGAACCGCGATGTAAACTGCATGCCCCGGTTAGAGATGATAGATACCGGTACGCCATGAAGTCTGACAATCTCATGAATGTAAATTCGAGCCAGCCGCTCGAAAGAATAGGTAGTCATCACAGGAATGAAATGAGCTGACTTGGTCAGCCTGTCCATAATCACCCAAATTGTATCAAACTTTCGCCGAGTCCGTGGGAGTCCAACAACGAAGTCCATAGTGATCCGCTCCCATTTCTACTCCGGAATCTCTATCTTCTGAAGCAACCCACCAGGTCGCTGATGCTCATACTTCACCTGCTAGAAATTTAGACATCTAGCCACATACTCTACTATGTCCTTCTTCATCCTCCTCCACCAATAATGCTGCCTCAGGTCCTGATACATCTTCGCGACACCCGGATGAATGGAGTACCTTGAGCTGTGAGCCTCCCGGAGAATAAACTCATGCAAACCGTCCACATTGGGCACATATAACCTGCCCTGCATCCTCAATGCACTATCCTCCCCAATAGTGACCTCCTTAGCATCACCGTGATGGACCGTGTCCTTAAGGACAAGCAGATGGGGGTTATCATACTGACGTTCCCTGATACGATCATAAAGAGAAGATCGAGAGACCACACAAGCCAATACTTGACTCGGCTCAGAAATATCCAATCTCACAAACTGGCTGGCTAAGGCCGGAACATCCAATGCCATAGGCCTCTCCGCTGCTGGTAGATATGCTAAACTCCCCAAACTCTCTACCCGACGACTAAACACATCGGCCACCACGTTGGCCTTCCCGGGATGGTACAAAATGGTAATGTCATAATCCTTAAGCAGCTCTAACCACTTCCTCTGACGCAAATTAAGATCCTTCTGCTTGAACAGATGGTGTAAACTCTGGTGATCAATGTAGATCTCACAAGGAACGTCGTACAAATAGTGCCTCCAAATCTTCAAGGCATGAACAATAGCTGCTAGCTCAAGGTCGTGGACATGATAGTTCTTTTCATGCACCTTCAGCTATCTGGACACGTACGCAATCACCCTATGGTCCTGCATCAACACTGCGCCAAGACCAACTCGCGATGCATCACAATAAACTGTATAAGACCCCGAACCTGAAGGCAATACCAATACTGGGGCTGTAGTCAAAACTGTCTTGAGCTTATGAAAGCTCTCCTCACACTCTTCTGTCCACCTGAACGGAGCACCCTTCTGGGTCAGTCGGGTCATAGGTGCTGCAATAGAAGCGAAGCCTTCAACAAACTGACGGTAATACCCCACCAAACCAAGGAAGCTCGGGATCTCTATCACTGAGGATGGTCTGGGCCAACTCTACACTGCTTCCACCTTCTTCGGATCCACCTTGATCCCCTCACTTGACACAATATGACCCAAAAATGCCACAGAATCTAACTAGAACTCACATTTTGAGAACTTTGCATAAAACTTATTTTCTCTCAAAGTGTGAAGCACTGTCCTCAGGTGCTGCTCATGATCCTCCCAAGTCCGGGAATACACTATAATGTCATGAATGAATATGTTGACAAAAGAATCAATATAGGGCCGGAACACACTGTGCATCAAGTGCATAAATGCTGCCGGGGCATTGTTTAGCCCAAATGACATCACAAGGAACTAGTAATGGCCATATCGAGTCCTGAAAGTAGTCTTCGGGATATTTGGCTCCCGAATCTTTAACTGATGAAAGCCTAAATGTAAGTCAATCTTGGAGAATACTCTGGCACCCTGTAACTGATCAAATAAGTCATCAATACGAGGCAATGGATACATGTTCTTCACTGTAACCTTGTTCAGCTGGCGATAATGAATACACATACGCATAGAACCATCCTTTTTTTTCACAAACAAGACAGGAGCACCCCAAGGTGATACATTGGGCCGCTTATCAAGCAACTCCTGCAACTTCTCCTTCAACTCCTTCAACTCAGGAGGAGCCATACGGTATGGAGGAATAGAGATGAGCTGAGTGCCCGACAACAAATCAATGCCAAAATCAATATCTCTATCAGGCGGCATGCCCGGAAGATCAGCTAGAAACACATCTGGGAAGTCCCTCACTACTGGAACTGACTCAACTATAGGGGTATCAATACTGACATCTCTCACATAAGCTAGATAAGCGTCACATCCCTTCTCAACCATTCATTGAGCTTTAAGAAATGAAATAACTCGGCTGGGAGTATACTCTAAGGTACCTCTCCACTCTAATCGCGGTAAGCCTGGCATAGCCAGTGTCACGGTCTTAGCGTGACAATCAAGAATAGCATAATGGGGCGACAACCAGTCCATGCCCAAGATAACATCAAAATCTACCATGCTGAGTAATAATAAGTCAGCTCTGGTCTCAAAACCACTAAGAGCAATCAAACATGACCGATACACGCGGTCCGCAACAAGAGAATCTCCCACATGAGTAGACACATAAATAGGGGAACTCAAAGAATCCCGAGATACGCCCAAATGGGGGGAAAAATAAGAGGACACATATGAATACGTAGAGCCTGGGTAAAATAATACCGACACAGCTCTATGAAATACTGGAACAATACCTGCAATGACAGAGTCGGAAGCAACTTCCTTTGTACGAGCCGGAAGAGCATAATACTTGGCCTGGCTTCCCCCTCTAGGGAGAACTCAACCTCCCCGACCTCCACCTCGAGCTTGCTAAGCAGGTAGGGTGGTAGCTAGTGTTGGAATCATAGCTTGAGGACCCGATGGAGAACGTGGTGGCTGAGAAGTCTATGGAGGTGCAACCCTCCTAAGTCTGGGGCAATCCCTCACCATATAGCGGGTGTCGCCACACTCAAAATAACCCCTCGGAGGGCATGGCTGCAGTGACTGACTTGGGCCAGGTCTGCTGGACTGGCCGCTAAAAGCACCCCGAGCACGAGGCACACTAGATACTAGCGGTGCATAATAAGGCTCATGGGGCCTAGAGGGGGCTAGAACACCACTGGCGGCTGGAAGAGCTGAATGAACAGGGCGACCCACATAACCCCTACCATGGCGAGCTGTTGGGGCGCGAGCTCCAGAATAAGAACCAGTCCCTCGAGACCTCTTGGCCTCTCTCTCCTCTCGGTCCCGGGAAAGCATGCCCTCTAATCTCCTAGCAATACTCACAACCTGCTGGTAAGGAATATCCATCTCCAGCTCCTTGACCATACTAATCCTGATACTGCGGTGGAGTCCCTCAATAAATCGTCGAAGCCTCTCTTGAACTGTGGCAACCAAGGCCGGTGTATGTCGGGCCAAATCACTGAAGCGGACTGCATACTCTGACACAGTCATAGCACCCTGGCACAGCTGCTCAAACTCCACGCGCCATGAGTCCCTGAGGCTCTGAGGGACATACTCTCTCAAAACATGTCCGAGAACTGAGTCCATGCAAGTGAAGCTGCTTCATTCAGACTACTCAACTCATAAGCATGCCACCAATGATAGGCTGCTCCTCTAAGCTGGAAAATGGTAAAAGAAACCCCACTCGTCTTCACTACGCCCATAGTACGGAGAATACGATGACACTCCTCCAGAAAACCTTGAGCATTATCTGTAGGAAATCCGCTGAAGGTAGGTGGGTGGTACTTCTGGTACCTCTCAAGTCTGAGCTGCTCCGCCTCAGAAGCGATTGTCCTAGTCTCATGCTGAACTGGGGCTACTGGCGGCATAAGAATGAACTCTGGGGCCTGATCAATCTGGACCCTCTGCTCAGGAGTGTGGGCTGTGGGAGTCTGTGCTCCTCACCCAGCCTGAGATGTGTCGAGAGCTAACGGAATCAATCCAGCCTGAGCTAAGGTGCTGAACATGCTCATGAACTAGACTAGAGTCTCCTGGAGGGCTGGTGCAGCAATAGGAACCTCCGGTGCCTGCCCTCCAGCTGGAACTGCTGGGGGTTCCTCTTTCACAGCTCGCGCGGGTGCTCTGTCTACACCGCATGGCCGTACTCTACCCCGACCCCGGCCTCTGGCGGCTCTAGCAGGGGGTGCGTTTGCCTGGTCGTCAGATCCTCCGGTACGGGTCATCACCATCTGTGAGAAAGAATAGAATAGAGAATTTTTAGAATTTGATGCCAATAACTCGCACGCCAAGGAATCAAAAGAACTATGTTTGTTCCTAACAGTTCCATAGCGTCCCGAAGATAAGTACAGACGTCTCCGTACCGATCCGCGAGACTCTAATAAACCGGCTTGTGACTCACGACTCCTATGAGCTAAGAGCTCTGATGCCAACTTGTCACGACCCAATTTCTCCCTCCGTGAACCGTCGTGACGACACCTAGCCTCTACGACTAAGTAAGCCTACTTATTGTGGAAATGAGATGAAAACACAAAGATAAACAGCTAACAGATATAGTAAATAACCAAAAACAGTGCCACTTGGAATATACAATATTCACTTTTCCCAAAACCCGGAATACCGTAAGTCACAAGCTACTAAGAAGTCTTAACCGTTCTATACATCATTTCTACATAAAGAAGGCAAAATGAATGCAGGAGGATATAGGGGGACTCCGAGGATCTGCGAGCGCGGGCAGATGTACCTTGAAGTCTCCAATAAGCAGCAGCAACTACAACTAGTGATGAGATTGGTAAGATGAACCTGGATCTGCACATGAAAAAATATGTGCAGGAAAGAGCGTGAGCACACCACAACGGTACCTAATAAGTGCCAAGCCTAACCTCGGTCGAGTAGTGATGAGATCAGGTCAGGGCCTTACTGGTATAAATATATTGAAATAAGATAGAATAAAATATCGCAGTAAAATAAATACAAAAAACTAACAGGAATAGAATCAATGAAAGACAACAGCTTAGAACACAACAATAACAACAGAGGATCTCCCGAGATACCGTCTCGTAGTACCAAACATAAAGGTGTGGGGGATATACCGAAATACCGTTCCGTAGTCCCAAAATAAATATGCAAAACAGGGGGATCTCCTGGAATACCATTTCGTAGTCCCAAAGTAAATATGCCGTACAAGGGAATCTCCCGAAATACCGTTCCATAGTCCCAAATTAAATATGCAGTACAAGGGGATCCCCTGGAATATCGTTCTGTAGTCCCAAAGTAAATATGCAGCGCAATCCAATAACAGTTATAGCAAGAAAACATACAGTTTAGATTAAGTTCAAGTCACGGAAAGCAGGTAATTTCACTAAACATGCTGCATAGCTTTCAAATAGGCAGTTAAACCAGTAAGCATGCTATTCTAGTCTAAACAGGATATTTACATATGCTAGTATATCTCAATTAAGGAGAATACAAGTTATGACTTAGTGAATGGAGTTTTACAATAAATAGCCCGTGTACGTACTTGTTACCTTACGTACACGACGCTCACATATCAAACAGTACCAAATCCTAAGGGGAGTTCTGATAAGTAGGGATTTTAACCTATTATTTACTCTCTTTTACTTGTGTTTAGGGCCAAAAATGCGTGAAGGTATTCCCAGAAACTAATGTAATATGCTTGCTTGCAGGGATTGTTCAAAATGAGCCAAAGGAGTCATAATCAACTCATAAAGGAGTCAAAACTTGAACAAAAAAACCAAGACTGGGCCAAAAGATATGAAACACGGACCGCACAAATATTGTGTGGCCGCGAAAGCTACAACGCGGTCGCGAGCACTATATCGAGGTCTACGAAAGGAAGATTAAGAGAGATGGATTTTTGGGAAAAAACATGAACGCGGACCGCGTCAGAAAGGTGCGGCCGCGAAAGTACCTGCGCGGCCGTGATTGAAATTACGCGGACCACGGTTGCTGAGGTTCAGAGAGCTTACATTTTAATAATAAACAAGAAGTGTGGTCTGTGTCAAGATTATGTGGCCGCGAAAGTCTCTTACGCGACTGCGATGGAAATTACGCGGTCCGCTAAACCATGCTCAACCCAGATCCAAAAGTGAAGAACGCGGACCGCGATCAGAATTACATGGCCGCTAAAGCAAGAGTGTGACCGCGATTAGAATTACACGACCGCTAAAGCAAGAGTGCGGCCGCGGTCAGAATTACGTGGCCGCGTAACCTCCGTAGGGGTATTTTTTTCAGAAATTTTAGCTTTGTATAAATAGAACTTTTTGTTATTTTTAGAGGATGTTGTGTATTTGCTGAGCGCGTGAGACGGCTGGAACTTCCCTTTTGGGCAATTTTGTATTATATTTACCTTATAACTTTAGATTTTCATCTTTTCATCTAGTATTATGAATTTTATCTTCTTTTTATCTTTGATTTATGCTATTTATATGAGTAGCTAGACCCATAGCTAGGTTTGTGACCCAACCCTAGTGTGGGTATTTAATGGGTACTGAATTTTAGGTCTTGAATGTTTATGGGTTAGTGATATTTAGCCTAGTTCTTGCTAGAATTGTAGAATTAGTGGTTGCAAATACTGATTTATGCCTTTATGACTTAGTATCTTCTTGAGAAAGAGGGAATAAGTCTAGGAAAACTAGGCTAAGAAGGAATTGGGGTGAACTCAAGAAATCGATAGCCCCAATTAAAGGGTTAAACCTAGAGATAGTAATACCCGACTTGAGCTAATATCACGTGACTTGCATGAATACCCATTTGGACTTGAGAAAGCCAAATTGCGCAAATATCACTCAAACTATCGAGAGGTATCGAGTGAATACTTGGGTATGATAGCTATATTACGACCCCAAATTAATCAAGCTTGACCTAGATTCTTGCTACCTGTTAGATATCCACCTAGGCGGAAGTCACTACCCTAGTACTTTTAAACATTTGAAAACTAACATCAAACAAATATTGTACTTAGCTTTAATCAATACATACAATAGAATAGAATTAGAAGTATAATCAAAACCAAAATGTGTGGAAGCGTAATTAGGAACAAAACACGCATCTAGACTTAGATATAAATCTAATTCCAAATCAATTAACTCCCTGTGGATTCGATCCCGACCTTGTTGGGTAAAACTGCATCGACCATCCTCGCTACTCAATAGTAGTGCAGGCTTGGTCCCGATCAATTTTTGGTGCGTCCCAAAGATGGGGGGAATGACTGTGATCACAAATGATAGAAATGAATTGATCCCCACAAGAACTTTCACCGGTTGGAGGGTATGCATGGATTATAGGAAGATAAACAAAGTGACTCGGAAAGACCATTTTCCATTGCCATTTCTTGACCAAATATTGGATAGACTTGCCGGACGTGCTTATTATTGCTTTTTGGATGGGTATTATAGATATAACCGGATTCTCATTGCATCTGAAGACCAAGAGAAAACCACCTTCACTTGTCCGTATGGCACATTTGCGTTCTCAAGGATGCCGTTTGGTTTATGTAATGCACTGGCTACTTTTCAGCGATATGATAGCAATATTTACGGATATGGTGGAGGACTTCCTCGAGGTGTTCATGGATGATTTCAGTGTTGTGGGGGATTCCTTTGAAGAATGCTTGGATAATCTTAATAAAGTGTTGGCCCGATGTAAAGAGACCAACTTAGTGCTTAATTGGGAGAAGTGCCACTTTATGGTCGAGGAGGGCATTGTCCTCGGCCATAAGATCTCCAAGAATGACATTGAAGTGGACAAAGCAAAAATTGAAGTGATATCAAAACTCCCTCCTCCGACTTCCGTCAAGGGAGTGAGGAGCTTTCTTGGTCACGCAAGGTTTTACCGTAGGTTCATCAAGGATTTCTCAAAAGTGGTGAACCCTTTGTGTAAGTTGTTGGAAAAAGATGCCAAGTTTGTGTTCAATGATGATTACATGAAATCTTTTGAGCTACTCAAGTATAGGTTAACTACCACTCCCATCATTACCGCACCCAATTAGAGCTTACCATTTGAGCTCATGTGTGATGTTAGAGACGTTGCGGTAGGAGCGGTATTGGGGCAAAGAATCAACAAGATATTTCATCCGGCCTATTATGCAAGCAAAACAATGAACGATGCCCAAGTCAACTATACGGTGACCGAGAAATAGCTATTAGCCATTGTCTTCGACATGGAAAAGTTTCGCCCATACCTCATGGGTGCCAAAGTGATTATGCACACCGATCACGCGGCACTTCATTATTTGATGAGTAAAAAGGACTCTAAGGCTAGGTTGATGAGATGGGTTCTTCTTCTACAAGAGTTTGACCTTGAAATCATAGACCGAAAAGGGAGTGAGAATCAAACGGAAGACCACTTGTCCCGCTTGGAAGAGGAGGGGAGGCCCCATGATGGCCACGAGATTAATGATTCATTTTCGGATGAATAACTCCTCTCTGTGTCTTTGACTGGGATACCGTGGTTCGCTGATGTGGCTAACTTTCTTGTGACCGGCATTGTCCGAATGAGATCTCTTCTAACCAAAGGAAGAAGCTCAAATGGGACTGCTTGAATTATTATTGGGATGAGCCATATCTTTTTAAAATTTGCAATGATGGTGTTATCCGGAAATGTGTTCCGGAAGAAGAGAAATTGAGTATTCTCGAAGCTTGTCATTCCTCGCCCTATGGTGGTCATCATGGTGGGGCGAGAACTGCTACAAAGGTCCTAAGCTGTGGATTCTATTGGCCTACCTTATACAAAGATGCTAGCAAGCTCGTTAGGCATTGTGATGCGTGCCAAAGAGCTGGTGGAATTTCCAAGAAGAATGAAATGCCTCTCACCACCATCCTTGAGATTGATATTTTCGACGTGTGGGGCATCGACTCTATGGGACCATTTGTGAGTTCATGTGGGAACACTTATATTTTTGTTGTTGTGGATTATGTTTCCAAATGGGTTGAAGCTGTGGCTTTTCCCAACAATGAGGCACAGAGTGGTGGATTTATTAAAGAAAAATATCTTCACAAGGTTCGGTACCCCAAGGGCTATCATTAGTGATGGGGGTTCTCATTTTTGCAACAAAGCCTTTGACACTTAACTTTATAAGTATGGTGTCAATCATAAGGTGTCAACCCCCTATCATCCCCAGGCAAGTGGACAGGTTGAAGTCTCCAACAGGGAGATCAAGAGCATTCTATCCAAGACTGTCAATGCAAACCGAACTGATTGGTCAAGGAAACTTGACGATGTTTTATGGGCCTATAGAATAACTTACAAGACTCCAATTGGTATGTCTCCGTACCGGTTGGTATTTGGGAAAACATGTCATCTTCCGGTTGAATTAGAGCACAAGGCCATGTGGGCACTGAAGAAATTGAACCTTAAATAGGATGTAGCTGCCAATCTCCGGGTAGAGCAACTAAATGAACTTGATGAGTTCCGGTTCCATGCTTATTCCAACTCGTCCTTGTATAAGGACAAGATGACCTACTTACATGATAAGTATATCAGGAATAAAGAATTCAAGGAAGGTGACTTGGTTCTTCTATTCAACTCTCAGTTACGGATGTTTCCGGGAAAGCTCAAGTCGAAGTGGAGTGGTCCTTTCAAAGTGGTACATATGACTCCTTTCGGTGCTCTAGATTTGAAAAACAAGAATGGTGGGATCTTTAGAGTCAATGGGCACTGAGTGAAGCACTACCTTGGCAAGATTGATGATAGCCACGTTGTGGCATTTATCCATTTCAAATGATGATGATAACATGCGTCGTGCCGCGACGTTAAATCAGGCGCTTCTTGGGAGGCAACCCATGTGTTTTTCTTTCTTTTGATTTTCTTCGTAGATTAGACATTGTTTTGGATTAATTGGTTGTGAAGTGTATGTAGGAATTGGTTGTGCAGTGCAGGAAATTGACAAGAAAAACATTTGGCTAAGTGGTGAACTTTCGCGGACCGCGCTCAAAATTTCGCGGACCGCATGAGCACTTCGCGGCCGCACAATTCTGTGCGCGGTCGCGTAGATGAAATGGGCAAAATGCCAACTCTCTGAAGTTGGCCTGTCAAAATTCCTTTAGAGTTCGCATCCGTGTTCAAATTTTTGGGATCCGCACAAATTGTGCGGCCGCGGCTAGTTTTCCGCGGACTGCGCCCGTGCATTTGAGGCAGATCTACAGAACGGTAAAGAATGCGGACCGCGACAAAATTTCGCGACCGTACTCAGGTAAGGCGGTGGGATCACTGGGTTCTGAGTATAAATAGGAGTTCTTGAAACTTTTTACACTTTACGAACCCTAACCTCTCAAACACACCTAAAGCACTGTGCATCCTTACTTGGTTTCAAACTCATTCTATTCTCATCAATTGTCGATTTACTACCACATTTTACAACTGGTATGTTCATTTCAATAATTTGATTTTATCTTTTTTTTTCTTTTCTCTTTATTTTAATTTTTCTTTTTAGATAGGGTTAGAATCATGACAAAATGTCAAATTAATGTTTAATTTTTGATTAACAATATATGGGTGGTGTTTTTATGCATAATGGGGGTTGGGGTTAGTAACTTTGCATGTTTAATTGCTACAATTCTTGGGTAATTAGTTAAAACCTTACTTTTAAGTGTTCATTAGTGCCGATTTATTTTGAATTTTGCGGTCGCGGTCATTTTTCCGCGGTCCGCAATAGGGTATGCGGCCGCGTCCAAAATGACACGGTCCACGATACCCTAGCTTCAAGGCACTGATGGTTGTTTAGAATTTGCGTCCGCGATCATTTTTGTGCGGTCCGCGATTGGTCTTTCGCGGCCGCACCCAATTTTTCGTGGTCCGCGCATTTGAACTTCAAAGACTCTATCATTTGTCTTCGTGGCCGCTTTCATTTTTATGCAGTCCGCGATTGGTCTTTCGCGGCCGCACTCATTTTTGTGCGGTCCGCGGTTGATCAAGTTCATAGAACCAGTAGTCTGAGCCTGGCCTCTTCACGGCCGTGTTCACTTTTATGCGGTCCGCGATGGGCAGTTTGCGACCACACTCATTTTTGTGCGATCCGCGATGCCTTGTTCTGAGAAGCATTATTTTTCATTTCATCTGTACTGCTTTAACACATGATTGAACCCCAATTCTAATTATCTTTCACTACTTGTGTGTTATAGAAAATGGTGCGTTCTCGTGGGAGAGGAGACACTTCAAAGGGGAGGGAAAAATCCTCCCGAGGCTAAGGTAAAGGAAAGCAAACCTTACCCTTAGCAGCCCAAAGGGTAGTAGGCAAATAGGCTACCCTCGTTAGACCTCCTGCCGACTCCTCGGACACAAGTGAATACCTCCCATCCCGGGAGACTTCCAAGGGTGAATCTGCACAATAACAACCGGAGGCTCAATCAAAACCATTTCGATTGGTCAATGAACCTACCTCATCTTCTGGGTCGTCTGATGGCTCAGAGGGAGGTAGTGAGGCATCAGGGCCATCTTCCCCACCTACTACAACAGCTGCCCCAATAAATATTGATGATGATGACGAGGTCCCAGATGACGGGAGAGGGGGGTGATACTAATGTGGGAGGTTTGGCCAGGTCAAGGAAGCCCGAGGTATGGGCGGATCGATTCGTGAGTGAGAAGGCCTATGCAAAATTCCGGGAATGGTGGCGCCAAAGGTCACTCATACTTGAGCGACAGTTTATAACAAGAGACCTTCTTCCCCACAATCCAAATGTCCTAAAACAATTTAAGGAGAGAAAAGAGGAAGTACTTCACCGGCAAAGTGGTGGATGCAAATGAGTACTTTGTCAAGGAGTTCTACGCAAATGTTGCCTACATCAAAAAGGGTACCACTATGACAAAGGTCCGTAAATTGAAGATCCGATTTGATGGCCACACTCTAAACTCTTATGCCGGATTTGAGGATGTGGAGGCAGTGCAGTACTTGGAGAAGCTGGCCTTGGATGAAGCAGCTCGTCCATGGTTAGCGGAGGTATTAGCTATTCCAGGGACAACACCGGTATGGCTCACAACTGGAGTCCCAATAGTCAGAAACACCCTTAGCTTTGAAGCCAAAGGGTGGTCCACATTTGTGTGCAGCCGTCTTGACCATTGCCAGCATGATAATGTCCTCCCACTCACCCGGGAAATCTTGATAGCTTCCATTATGGAGGGGTATCCAATTAATATGGGGAACCTGATGTCCTACCATATCTCCAAGGCAGTTGGCAAAGAAGAAAGATCATATCCCTACCCCAACTTCATCACTGAGTATCTCGAAGACCAAGGGGTAGAAAAGAGGCATTTTGATATAAAGATGAGGCCTAAAAAGCCTTTCTCTTGCTATAGCCTCCAAGGAGTGGACAACCCTAAAGCCAAGGGTAAAGCCACTACCTCCACTAGCCAGTCTGAAGAGCTAAGGGTAGTGACCACCGGGTCAGAGCCTTCCATAATAGAAGGTTCTTCAGCTTCCATGCCTCCTCCTTCCTCCGGTCCATCCATCATATTTCCATTATCTGTGCCTTCATCTTTCACCTACCCTCAGACTGCACTGCGGGTTTCACAGACATTATCCAACCTCAATAACTGGATGCAGGCAGCTACAACAAAACTGACTGTCTTATCCAGTGCAGTAGCAGCACAGTCAGCCCCAGCACAACTTTAGGTACCTCCAACAAATCTTGTAACTGTTCCTTCAATTGTTTTCAACTATGGCGGGGATATGCGGTATGGCAGAATGGAAATGGGCCGAGTGCTCGGAGCCAAATCAATGCAGAAATTAATGTCCCTGTCGGGTGGCATCCCCGGCAGGTCTGCAAGAAACACCTCTGGAAACTCATGAACAACCGGCACTGAACCCATGGAAGTAACCTCTGCGCTAGAATCACGGACATAAGCCAAATAAGCTGGACACCCCTTCTCAACTATATGTCGAGCCTTCACATAAGAGATAACCCTACTGGTATAATGGCCTAAAGTCCCTCTCCACTCTAATCGAGGCAACCCCGGCAAGGCTAAGGTAATCGTCTTGGCGTGACAATCCAATATAACGTGATAAGGTGATAGCCAATCCATACATCTAACGGCCTGACCTCCACCTCTAATAGTCTGGCCTTTACCTCTAGCTTCCTAACCCCTGCCTCTGAGTGGCTGAGCAGGTGGTGCAGCAACAGGTGTCAGAACTATGGCACGAGAACTATGATACTGTGAGCTGCTGCTGACTCTAAAATTGGCCCGGTCGACCTGAGTAACCACCCTGATAACTCTGTAGTGGAGGTGCACTAATAGGAGATGGTGGTGCACTGTAAACTAGCTAGTCGGAATAAGGCATATGAGGACCACGACCACCTGAGGCACCGGGGGATGCCTGGAGTGCTGAATGAAATGGCCTGGGAGGATGGCCTCTACCAAAAGTGCCCATGCCTCTAGACGAGGCACCGCTGAACTCACCGGAATAACGAGGTCTCTTATCAGACCCCTGACCTCCCTGAGTAAGAACCATCTCGACTCGTCTAGTGACATTAGCAGCCGCCTGAAAAGAAATCTCACTCCCAGTCTCCTTAGCCATCTGCAATCTAATAGGCTGAGCAAGTCCATCAATAAACCTCCTCACCCTCTCTCTCTCGGTGGGAAGCAGAAGAATAGCATGACGGGCCAAATCCACAAAACGGGTCTCATACTGAGTAACAATCATAATGCCCTGCTGGAGATGCTCAAACTAACGGCGACGCTCCTCTCTCAATGTGATAGGCAGAAACTTCTCTATGAAGAGCAGAGAAAACTGATCCAAAGTAAGAACAGGCAACCCAGCTGGTCTGGTCAACAAATAATCTCTCCATCATTTCTTGGCAGAACCAGTCATCTGAAATGCAGCAAAATCGACCCCATTGGTCTCCACTATACCCATGTTCCATAGAACCTCATGACAGCTATCGAGATACTCCTGGGGATCATCTGAAGGAGCACCACTGAAGTGAACTGGGAAGAGCTTGGTAAACCTGTCCAACCTCCACGAAGCCTCAGAAGACATAGCTGACCCATCACCAGTCTGTGGCGCAACAACCGGCTGAACTACTCCGACTAGATAAGCGGCTGGAGTCTGATACTGGGGAGTCATCTGCTCCAGAGTGTGAGTAGCAGGAGTCTCGGCTCCTCCTCCAGCCTGAGAGATGGCTAGTGCCATGGAAAATGCGTCAGTCTGGGCCACACTCTTCATAAGGCCCACCAAACTGACCAAAGCGTCCTGAAGCACTGGGGTGGCAATGAACCCTCCGGAACCTGAGCTGGTCCGACAGGCACAGCCTGGGCTGGAACCTCCTCATCAAACTCTACCTGAGGCTCCACCGCTAGGGCTACTACTCGGGCTCTGGGCTGAGCCCTGACCCTACCTCGGCCTATGGCATGGCCTCGGCCTCGACCTCTGCCCCTCGTAGGAGCTGCTACTGGAGACTCTGGCTGCTGATCAACTAATGAAGCAGTACGTGTTCTCGCCATCTGCGAGAGAACAAGAGTAGAAGAGTTCAATCAGTATTGAGAAAACAACATCGCTCAACAGAGGAGAATAGAAGTGAAATTTGTTCCTAAACTTCATAGCCTCTGGAAGATAAGCACAGACATCTCCGTACCGATCCTCTAGACTCTAGTAAGCTTGCTCATGAATCGTGAGACCTAGACAACCTAGTGCTCTGATACCAACTTGTCACGACCCGGAATTCCCAACGTCAGGACCGTGATGGCGCCTAATATTTCACTTACTAGGCAAGCCAATGTTAGAGAATTATTAAACCAAATCCTTATTCCCATTCAGTAAATAACAATAATTAGCTAAGATGAAATATAATAAGTGCAGAATAATATAAAGACTGTATTAATTACTACCACCCCGATCTGGAGTCACAATTCACGAGCATTCTAGAATCCACTACAAGTAATAGTCTCAAAGAAATACAACTATTTGAATAAAAGAAATAGTAGAACGAAAAAGATAGGCGGTGATGTCAAGGTCTATGAGCGCCGACAGATCTACCTTGAGTCTCTGGATAGCGGTCCAACAGCTAAAATATCGATCAACCCAATCCGGTACCAAAATCTGCATAGAAAGTGCAGAGTGCAGTATCGGTACAATCGACCCCATGCACTGGTAAGTGTCGAGCTTAACCTTGACGAAGTAGTGACGAGGCTAAGGCAAGGCACCTACAAATCAACCTGTACAGTTTAACAATGTATATACAAATAACAGTAATGAAGAATTAGACAGGAGATATCGGGAGGGGAAACATGATGGGGAAATACGAGATAAAGAACTACAGAAGGATGATAACTGGAACAACCAATATACTATGAATCAACAGGAACACGAATACAGTAAAGAAAAAATGCACGACATCACCCTTCGTGATTTTACTCTCAATCTCACCATGAAAACAATAGAAACGGCACGGCATCACCCTTCGTGCATTAACTCTCATATCATGGCACATCATCACCCTTCGTGCTTTTACACTCACAATATGGCACGGCATCACCCTTCGTGCATTAACACTCATAATATGGCACGGCATCACCCTTCATGCATTAACACTCACAGTATGGCACAGCATCATCCTTCATGCATTGACACTCTCCCTTACCATAATGCAATGAATAAATAACAACAGGGAGATAGAACAACATGTACAAGCCTTACTTTAACATTTGGTTCCACAATATAAATCTCAACTTTGAAATTAATACTCAATTATCACTAGAAAATACGTAAACATAATAAGAACGATCAATTTAACAACACTAGTCTAAACACGTAACAATTAGGCATAGAAAAGAGACAATATAAGAAAAACGGGAGAAAACAAGGAAAACAGGTAAATTGGCGACGCATAAGTACTCGTCACCTCACATATACACCGCTCACATGAATTTCACATAACAATTAGTCTGGGGTTCCTAATTCCCTCAAGTCAGGGTTAGACACAACACTTTTCTTGCTCCGAAGGCCACTCAATTCTCAATCACAACTTTTCCTCTAAAATTCACCTCCAAACCACTCGTATCTGTTCAAAAATGACTCAATAATATCAAACATTGCTAAAGGAATCAATTATATTACATAAATTAAATTTCTCAAACTTTTCTCCAAATAGTCAAAAAATCGACCCTGGGCCCGCTTGGTCGAAACCCGAGGTTCGGACCAAGATCCATTTACCCCCGAGCCCGGATATATAATTGGTTTTGGAATCGACCTCAAATTGAGGTCTAAATCCCCAAATTTTCGAAATCCCTAGTTGCTACCCTAACCCCTAATTCTACCATGAAAACTCTAGATTTTAGGTTGATAATGCATAAAATGTAATGGGTAATTGAAAGAAAATGGTTAAGAATCACTTACCAACACTTTGGGGAAGAAAACAACTCTTGAAAATTGCCTCTAGCCCGTTTGGTTTTTGAGAAAATGAAATAAATGGCCAATTCCCGTTTTGGATTCTGTTAAGTGCTGGGCGACAGTGTTCATCGCGATCGCGTGAACGTTGTCACATTCGAGAAGAGTAGCCTCCTAAGGACTTATGCGATCACGGATGGCTCTACGCGTTCGCGAAGGTTTAGCCCGCCTTACCTTCACGTTCTCGTGAAAGGGCTCGCATTCGCATAGAGCTTTCCCAGGTCCTCTGCCCAGCCTAGCTAATGATATGCGTTCGCGTAGAGCAACTCCCCCCAATGCTCCGCGTTCACATAGAGTAAATCCTCCCCCAACCCAGCTTCCCCTCCTCGATCGCAAGAGTGACTATGCGATCACGAAGCACAACATCTCATATATCAGATACAGCAGAAACACCAGATTTTCTTAAGTCTAAAACATCCCGTGGCCTATCCAAAATTCACCCGAGCCCTCGGGGGCTCCAAACCAAACATGCACACGAGTCTAAAAACATCATACAAACTTTCTTGCACGATAAAATCATCAAAATAACACCTAGAACTATGAAATTAGCGCTACATCCAATGAAATTCTCAAGAACACTTTAAAATTTCTATATTCTCAACTGGACGTCCGAGCCGCGTCAAATCAACTTCGTTTCTCACCAAATTTCACAGACAAGTCTTAAATACTATAATGAACCTGTACCGGGCACCGAAACCAAAATACGGGACCAATATCAACAAGATCAAATGTTAACCAAATTCTTAAAAAAATAAATTTTTAGACTTTTAATTTTCATCAAAACTTCATAACTCGAGCTAGGGACCTCCGAATTCAATTCCGGGCATACGCCCAGATCCCATAATTCGATACGGACCCACCGGGACCGTCAAAATAAAGATCCGAGCCCGTTTACCAAAAATGTTGATCGAAGTCAACTAAAATCAACTTTTAAGGCAAAAATTCTTATTTTCATCAATTGTTTAACATAAAAGTTTTTCGAAAACACCCCCGGACTGCGTACGCAAATCAAGGAGGGTAAGAATGAGATTTTTAAGGCTTAAGAGTGCAGAATCGAGTTCTAAAACATAAGATGACCTTTTGGGTCATCAAAGGGTCATCACATTCTCCACGTCTAAAACAACCGTTCGTCCTCGAACGAACATAGAAAAGTACCTGAGCTGGTGAAAAGGTAGGGATATCTACTCCGCATATCGGACTCGGATTCCCAAGTAGCAGCCTCAACATGCTTACCACTCCAATGCACTCGAACTGAAGGTTAACTCTTTGATATCAACTGGCGAACCTGTCGGGCTAGAATAGCCACCGGCTCCTCCTCGTAAACCAAATCCTTGTCCAACTGGACAGAGCTGAAATTTAACACATAGGACGGATCGTCGTGATACTTCCGGAGCATGGATACATGGAATACCGGATGAACAACTGCTAAACTAGGTGGCAATGCGAGTCTGTAAGCCACCTCACCCACTCTCTCCAGAATCTCAAAGGGCCCGATATACTTAGGGCTCAACTTTCCCTTCTTTCCGAATCTCATTACACCATTCATGGGTGATACCCGAAGCAACACTCTCTCTCCGACCATGAATGCAACATCATGAACTCTACGGTCGGCATAACTCTTCTGCCTAGACTGAGCTGTGCGAAGTTGATCTTGAATAATTTTGACCTTATCCAAGGCATCCTGTACTAAGTCTGTGCCCAACAACCGAGCCTCTCCCGGCTCTAACCACCCAACTGGCAACCGGCACCGCCTACCATATAATGCCTCATAAAGAGCCATCTGAATACTCGACTGGTAGATGTTGTTGTAGGAGAACTCTGCAAGGGGCAAGAACTAATCCCACATCCCTCCGAAGTATATAAAATATGCGCGGAGCATATCCTCCAAGATCTGAATAGTGCGCTCGGACTGCCCATCCGTCTGAGGGTGAAACGATATGCTCAACTCAACCCGCGTACCCAACTCATGCTGTACTTCCCTCCAGAAGTGCGAGGTGAACTACGTACCTCGATCAGAAATGATAGACACGGGCACACCGTGAAGATGGACGATCTCACGAATGTAAATCTCTGCCAACCCCTCCGAAGAATAAGTAACTGCCACAGGAATGAAATGCGTTGACTTAGTCAGTCTGTCCACAATGACCCAAACTGTATCGAACTTTCTCTGAGTACGTGGGAGTCCAACAACAAATCCATAGTGATACGCTCCCACTTCCACTCAGGAATCTCTATCTGCTGAAGCAAACTACCAGGTCTCTGATGCTCGTACTTTACTTGCTGACAATTTAGACACCGAGCTACATATACAACTATGTATTTCTTCATCCTCCTCCACCAATAATGCTGCCGCAAGTCCTGATACATCTTGGCGGTGGCCGGATGAATAGAATACCGGGAACTGTGGGCCTCTTCAAGAATCAACTCATGATGTCCATCCATATTAGGCACACAAATACGACCCTGCATCCTCAAAACTCCGTCATCTCCAACAGTAACCTGCTTGGCACCACCGTGCCACACTGTATCTCTAAGGACAAGCAAATGAGGATCATCATCCCGCCTATCCCTGATGCGCTCAAACAAAGAAGACCGAGCAACTGTACAAGCTAGAACACGGCTAGGCTCAGAAACATCCAACCTCACAAATTGGTTGGACAATGCCTGAACATCCAATGCAAGCGGTCTCTCACCAACTGGAATATATGCAAGGCTACCCATACTAGCTGACTTTCTACTCAAAACATCGGCCACCATATTGGCCTTCTCGGGATAATACAATATGGTGATATCATAGTCTTTCAATACCTCCAACAACCTCCTCTGCCTCAAATTGAGTTCCTTCTGCTTGAACAAATACTGCAAGCTCCGATGATCTGTGAATATCTCACATGGCACGCCATAAAGATAGTGCCTCCAAATCTTCAGCGCGTGAACAATGGCTGCCAGCTCTAGATCATGAACAGGGTAATTCTTCTCGCGAACCTTCAGCTGCCGCGAAGCATATGCAATAACCTTGCCACCCTGCATCAATACCGCACCCAGACCAATACAAGATACGTCACAATATACTGTATAAAATCTTGAACCTGAGGGTAACACCAATACCGGTGCCGTAGTTAAAGTAGTCTTGAGCTTCTGAAAGCTCACCTCACACTCGTCTGACCATCTGAACGGTGCACCCTTCTGGGTTAACCTGGTCAACGGGGCTTCTATAGATGAAAACCTCTCCACAAATCAACGATAATAGCCTGCCAATCCCAAGAAAGTACGGATATCTGTAGCTGATATGTGTCTAGGCCAGTTCTGAACTACCTCAATCTTCCTAGGATCCACCTGAATACCCTCTACTGATACAACGTGGCCCAAGAAAGCAACTGAGTTTAACCAAAACTCGCATTTTGAGAACTTAGCATATAACTGGCTGTTTCTCAAAGTCTGAAGAATGATCCGAAGGTACTGCTCGTGCTCCTCTCGGCTGTGGGAGTAAACCGAGAAATCATTAATAAACACAATCACAAAGGAATCCAAGTAGGGCTTGAACACCCGGTTCATCAAATCCATGAATGCTGCTGGGGCATTTGTCAGCCCAAATGACATAACTAGAAACTCGTAATGCCCATACCGAGTCCGAAAAGCTGTCTTAGGAACATCGAATGCCCTAATCCTCAACTGATGGTAGCCGGACCTCAGATCAATCTTCGAAAACACCTAGGCACCCTGAAGCTGATCAAATAAATCATCAATCCTCGGTAATGGGTACTTGTTCTTGATGGTGACTTTGTTCAACTGCCGATAATCTATAAACATCCTCATCGATCCATCTTTTTTCTTCACAAAAAACACAGGTTCACCCCAGGGTGAGACACTAGGTCTAATGAAGCCCTTATCAAGCAACTCTTGTAACTGTTCCTTCAATTCTTTCAACACTGGCGGGGCCATACGGTATGGCAGAATGAAAATGGGCTGAGTGCCCAGAGCCAAATCAATGCAGAAATCAATGTCCCTGTTGGGTGGCATCCCCGGCAGGTCTGCAGGAAACACCTCTTGAAACTCACGAACAACTGGCACTAAACCCATGGAAGGAACCTCTGCGCTAGAATCGCGGACATAAGCCAAATAAGCTAGACACCCCTTCTCGATCATATGTCGAGCCTTCACATAAGAGATAGCCCTGCTAGTAGAATGGACAGAAGTCCCTCTCCACTCTAATCGAGGCAACCTCGGCAAGGCTAAGGTCATCGTCTTGGCGTGATAATCTAAAAATACGTGATAAGGTGACAACCAATCCATACCCAAGATGACATCGAAATCAACCATATCGAGAAGTAGAAGGTCTACACAAATCTCAAGACTCCCAATGGTGACTACACAAGAATGATAAACACGATCTATAACTATAGCATCTCCCACAGGTGTGGACACATACACAGGAGCACTCAAAGAATCACGAGGCACAACCAAATATGAAGAAAAATAGGATGACACATAGGAGTAAGTAGATCCCGGATCAAATAGAACTGAAGCATCTCTACTGCAAACTGAAATAGTACCTATGATAACAACGTGAGATGACTCAGCCTAAGGCTTGGCTGAAAAAGAATAACATCGGGGCTGGGCCCCACCACTCTAAACTACATCCCTGGGACAACCTCTAGCTGGCTGGTCTCCACCTCTAACGGCCTGACCTCCACCTCTAACAGTTTGGCCTTTACCTTTAGCTGCCTGACCCCTGCCTCTAGCTGGCTGAGCAGGTAGTGCAGCAACTGGTGCCGGAACCATGGCACGAGAACTCTGATACTGTGAGCTGCCCGTTGTCTGAGGGCAAAATCTATCAATGTGCCTCAGATCACCACAAGTATAACATAACCTCGGCTGCTGTGACTGCTGACCCTGAAACTGATCCGGTCGACCTGAGTAACCACCCTGATAACTTTGTAGTGGAGGAGCACTAATAGGAGCTGGTGGTTCACTGTAAGCTAGTTGGTCGGAATAAGGCATATGAAGACCACGACCACCTGAGGCATCGTGGGATGCCTGGAGTGCTGAATGAAACGGCCTAGGAGGATGGCCTCTACAAAAAGTACCCCTACCTCTAGATGAGGCACCGCTGAACTCACCGGAATAATGAGGTCTCTTGTCAGACCCCTGACTTCCCTGAGTAAGAACCATCTCGACTCGTCTGGCGACATTAGCAGCCGCCTGAAAAGAAATCTCACTCCCACTCTCCTTAGGCATCTGCAATCTGATAGGCTGAGCAAGTCCATCAATAAACCTCCTCACCCTCTCTCTCTCGGTGGGAAGCAGAAGAATAGCATGATGGGGCAAATCCACAAAACGGGTCTCATACTGAGTAATAGTCATACTGCCCTGCTGGAGACGCTCAAACTGACGGCGACGCTCCTCTCTTAAAGTGATAGGCAGAAACTTCTTTATGAAGAGCTGAGAGAACTAATCCCAAGTAAGAACAGGCGACCCAACTGGTCTGGTCAACAAATAATCTCTCCACCATTTATTGGCGGAACCAGTCATCTTAAATGAAGCAAAATTGACCCCATTGGTCTCCATTATACCCATGTTCTGTAGAACTTCGTGACAGCTATCGAGATACTCCTGGGGATCCTCTGAAGGAGCACTACCGAAGTAAACTAGGAAGATCTTGGTAAACCTGTCCAACCTCCCTAATACCACAAAAGACATAGCTGACCCATCACCAGTCTATTGTGCAATAATCGGCTGAACTACTCCGACTGTATGAGCGGCTAGAGTCTGATACTGGGGAGCCATCTGCTCCGGAGTGTGAGTAGCATGAGTCTGGGCTCCTCCTCCAGCCTGAGAGATGGCTAGTGCCATGGGAAATGCGCCAGTCTGGGCCATACTCCTCATAAGGCCCACCAAACGGACCAAAGTGTCCTGAAGCGCTGGGGTGGCAATGAACCCCTCCGGAACCTGAGCTGGTCCGACAGGCACAGCCTGGGCTCGAACTTCCTCATCAAACTCTACCTGAGGCTCCACCACTGGGGCTGCTGCTCGGGCTCTGGGCTAAGCCCTTCCCCTACCTCGGCCTATGGCACGCCCTGGGCCTCGACCTCTCCCGTCGTAGGAGCTGCCACTGGAGGCTCTGGCTGCTGCTAAACTGATAAAGCGGTGCATGTTCTCGCCACATGCGAGAGAACAAGAGTAGAATAGTTCAATCAGTATTGAGAAAACAACATCGCACGATAGAGGAGAATAGAAGTGAAATTTGTTCCTAAACTTCATAGCCTTTAGAAGAAAAGCACAGATGTCTCCGTACCGATCCTCCAGACTCTACTAAGCTTGCTCGTGAATCGTGAGACCTAGGCAACCTAGTGCTCTGATACCAACTTGTCACGACCTGGAATTCCCACCGTTGGGACCGTGATGGCGCTTAACATTTCACTTACTAGGCAAGCCAACGTTAGAGAATTATTAAACCAAATCCTTATTCCCATTCAGTAAATAACAATAATTAGCTAAGATTAAATATAATAAGTGCGGAATAATATAAGGACTGTATTAATTACTACCACCCGGATCTGGAGTCACAATTCACGAGCATTTTAGAATCCACTACAAGTAATAGTCTGAAAGAAATACAACTGTTTGAATGAAAGAAATAGTAGAACAAAAAAGATAGGCGTTGACGTCAAGGTCTTTGAGTGCCGACAGATCTACCTTGAGTATCCGGATAGCGGTCCAACAGCTAAAATCTCGATCAACCTGATCCGGTACCAAAATCTGCATATAAAGTACAGAGTGCAGTATCAGTACAATCGACCCCATGCACTGGTAAGTGTCGAGCCTAACCTTGATGAAGTAGTGACGAGGCTAAGGCAAGGCACCTACAAATCAACCTGTACAGTTTAACAATGTATATACAAATAACAGTAATGAAGAATTAGACAGGAGATATCGAGAGGGGGAAACATGCTGGGGGAAATACGAGATAAAGAACTACTGCATGATGATAACTGGAACAACCAATATACTATGAATCAACAGGAACACGAATACAGTAAAGAAAAAATGCACGGCATCACCCTTTGTGCTTTTACTCTCAATCTCACCATGAAAACAATAGAAACGACACGACATCACCCTTCGTGCATTAACTCTCATATCATGGCACGTCATCACCATTCGTGCTTTTACACTCAAAATATGGCACGGCATCACCCTTCGTGCATTAACACTCACAATATGGCATGGCATCACCCTTCGTGCATTAACACTCATAGTATGGCACGACATCACCCTTCGTGCATTAACACTCTCCCTTACCATAATGCAATAAATAAATAACAACAAGGAGATAGAACAACATGTACAAGACTTACTTTAACATTTGGTTCCACAATATAAATCTCAACTTTGAAATAAATACTCAATTATCACCAGAAAATTCGTAAACATGATAAGAACGATCAATTTAACAACACTAGTCTAAACACGTAATAATTAGGCATAGAAAAGAGACAATATAAGAAAAACGGGAGAAAACAGGGAAAACGGGTAAATTGGCGACGCATAAGTACTCGTCATCTCACATATACGCCACTCACATGAATTTCACATAACAATTAGTCTGAGGTTCCTAATTCCCTCAAGTCAGGGTTAGACACAACACTTTCCTTGCTCTGAAGGCCACTCAATTCTCAATCACAGCTTTTCCTCTAGAATTCACCTCCAAACCACTCGTATCTATTCAAAAATGACTCAATAATATCAAACATTGCTAAAGAAATTATTTATATTGCATAAATTAAATTTCTCAAATTTTCCTCCAAAAAGTCAAAAATTCGACCGCGGGCCTGCTTGGTCGAAACCCGAGGTTCGGACCAAGATCGATTTACCCATTCACCCCGAGCCCGGATATATAATTAGTTTTGGAATCCGGCCTGAAATTGAGGTCTAAATCCCCAAATTTCCAAAATCCCTAGTTTCTACCCTAACCCCTAATTCTACCATGAAAACTCTAGATGTTAGGTTGATAATTCATAAAATATAATGGGTAATTAAAAGAAAATGATTTAGAATCACTTACCAACATTTTGGGAAAGAAAATAACTCTTGAAAATCGCCTCTAACTCGTTTGGATTTTGAGAAAATCAAATAAATGGCCAATTCCCGATTTGGATTCTGTTAAGTGATGGGCGACAGTGTTCATTGCGATCGCGTGAACACTGTCGCGTTCACGAAGAGCAGCCTCCTAAGGACTTATGCGATCGCGGATGGCTCTATGCGTTCGCGAAGGTTTTGCCTGCCTTACCTTTGTGTTCGCGTGAAAGGGCTCACGTTCACATAGAGCTTTCCCGGGTCCCCTGCCCAGCGTAGCTAATGCTACGCGTTCGCGTTTGACAAGTCGCGTTCGCGTAGAGCAACTCCCCCCAATGCTTCGCATTCGCGACCATGGTCCCGTGTTCGCGTAGAGTAAATCCTCCCCTAACCCAGGTTCCCCTCCGCGATGCAAGAGTGACTACGCGATCGCGAAGCACAACATCTCAGATATCAGATACAACAGAAACACCAGATTTTCTTAAGTCTAAAACATCCTGTGGCCTATCCGAAACTCACCCGAGCACTCGGGGGCTCCAAACCAAACATGCTCACAAGTCTAAAAACATCATACGAACTTGCTTGCGTGATCAAATCGCCAAAATAATACCTAGAACTACGAATTTAGCGTCAAATCCAATGAAATTCTCAAGAATACTTTAAAATTTCTATCTTCTCAACTGGACGTCTGCATCGCTTCAAATCAACTCTGTTTCTCACAAAGTTTCACACACAAGTCTTAAATACTATAATGAACCTGTACCGGGCTCCGGAATCAAAATACGGGCCTGATACCGATAAGATCAAACGTTAACCAAATTCTTAAAAATAATAAATTTTTAGACTTTTAATTTTCATCAAAAATTCATAACTCGAGCTAAGGACTTGTGAATTCAATTTCGGGCATACGCCCAGGTCCCATAATTCGATACGAACCCACCTGGACCGTCAAAATATGGATCCAGGCCCGTTTACCAAAAATGTTGACCGAAGTCAACTAAAATCAACTTTTAAGGCAAAAATTCTTATTTTCATCAATATTTCAACATAAAAGTTTTTCGGAAACACGCCCGGACTGCACACGCAAATCGAAGAGGGTAAGAATGAGATTTTTAAGGCTTAAGAGCGTATAATCGAGTTCTGAAACATAAGATGGCCTTTTGGGTCATCACAAAACAATAATAGATCTTGATAGATTCATTACAAACATTGAAGAACAACTCAGATATTTGATTTTTTATTTTTTTGAATAATCAAATCCTAAACAGCGTATGTAAAAACACACAATAATCCAAGCTCTGATACTAAGATGATACGAACACGAAAGCAAAAATGACAAAAACATAAATTAAAAGCGAGAAAGATAGAATTTAGCAAAGAACTAATTAGGGAAATTGAAGAACACTTGAAATCAAACACAAATACTGTTCAATTTAAATCCTAATCAACCCTAAACGATAGGATAACCCTCAAGAGAAAGAATCCCCGTAAAATCCACCTTAAAGGTTTTCAATCAACAATAAAATTTATCCATAACACTCACGCAAGGATTTCATAATCTCAATATCTAAAATAAGAGCCTTAACATATATTTATACTTGGGAGCTAGGTATTATAAGTATAGCCACCAAATATAATGTAGTATTCAATTATTGAGCAAATATAATGTAGTATCTCAATAGTAGCTTTCGATTAAAATTCAAAGTGCTATATGGCTATCTAGATTATATCATGGAGAGCTCCCACTATAAGTGGTTGAACCTTAAGATCCGGCAGCTGCAAGTGTGAGAGAACAAGCGTCTGCACCACATCTGTGATTAGACTTGGAGTGCTCAGAATTAGGAGGTTAGCTCCAGGCGTGCTGGTGCCAAAAAGACGGTAATGGCTAGCATTTGACCTACTTGGCAATGCCTTCCCAAAGTGCAAATGTAGTAGTGATTGCCAGGCACTACCAGAAAATCGCTTATTCCCAACTATCTCCTTCGAAAACTAGTCAGAAACAGAAATGGTCTCTTCTGTTGGGAACAATCACCAAAAGACTGTTTGTCATGAGGAGGACCAACTCCACATGTTTGGTTGTTGCATTCCTCGAAACTCCAGTAGTAGTCTTATTCATCTTCCTTAAATTCGCAGTGCAATGCGTAGTTGTTGTTACTGTACTCATGTTCTTTCTTTGAGTGGCGCCGTTAATATCCATCTTCTTGAAACCTTTGCCACTCCTCCTCATAACTCTGTTACATTGATTTGTTGCTGATTTAATATTAATAGTAGTACTGATAGTTTGGTTGTTGCTTTTGGTATTACGGTGTATTTTGTTCCTTTTTGATCACCACCATCCAATTATTTTTAGTTGATCTCCTAATTACTCAACCTTTTTGTGTTTTTTTTATGGACACCTTGATCTTCCTTAAACCACCAGTGCAACTCTTGGACATCGTTGTTATTGTATAATTCATGTTCTTGTGTTGGAAACGTGACCATCTTCTTGAAACTCTGTTTTTCTGTTATTACATTAGACTTAAGTTTGTTTTTCTTGATCTTGAAAAATATGAATATTCTCTAGAACAATTGCTTCCAGCTGCTCCACTTCCATTCAGGGGTGGTTAAGGGAAGGTTAGTAAAATTTTGAGGCTCCAAAAAGTATTAATATTAAATAAATACTAATATTTTCGTTTATACAATATTGAAGTTCGTAAAAAAAAGAACAAAATCTTTATAAAAAGAAAGAAAGACTATCGACTTTTTAACAGTACAAATATTTTAGAACTTTGAATTAAACAATTAAAAAATTCATATTGGTAAACAAAATTTTTACAATAAGATCCAACGTAATATATTGCAAATACATGGCTAATATTTTATTAACTTAAATTATTTCTTAACAATATAAATAATAATATTATTAGGTGAAGTTAAAAATAGATCATGAGATTCCATCTGCTCCACTTCAACGGAAGAATTATCTTCATCAGATTCATATGCTGAACTGATATTTTCGGATTCATCAACCACTTTATTATGTGTTTCTTAAACTCCGTAGGATACTTCCATTCACCTACTGTTATAGCTGCTTGAATCAACTCAAAAATATCATCTGCCTTTTTTTTTTTCTATGCAAAATCAATTTAGAAACATTGATTCTAAATCCATGCTTGAAATTATCCATGCTTGCAAAATCCATGCTTGAAATTATCCATGCTTTCGTAAGTTGTGCATCTCTAAATGATTTACGTATTTATAATACTATTTACTATGGAGTATCCTAATCTCTTTCTACCACAAAGTTTCACTTCCAAATAGAATACCTTTTCCTATCCCAAATAGGAATGCAAAAAAGTATTGAAATCTTCCGCCAAAAGCAACACATATGGAAAGTTTTGACTTGGAAAGATTTTTTTTCTTTTTTATTTTGGAAACTTTATCTTTTTATTTTGGAAACTTTATTCTCCCAAAATGTTTTAACTAAAAATTTAAAGTTTAGTTGCTTCCACCCAAAGCAACTGTTAGGGTGACTTTCTTTTTTACATACACATGCATAGTTCTAATGTGGAATTTTTTTTCCAAACATATATGGAAACTTCCATTTTTATAATTATACTGGTATTACGACTCGAAGCTAATATTTTAAGATAATCGAATAATTACTACTTAACTAACTAATTCATGCATTTTCGAATAATTTTTTAATAAGTTCTTACGTAAAATTTTCCATCGCATTGGAATAGGTAGATAGTAGCGAATATGTGCTCCTAATTAGTATGATTTATGACGTCCTTTCAATTTAATGAAATAGAGAAACATTAAAAAAATATCGGACAGATCCAGTGCCCTAAACTTTGGTCACGATGCCTATTCCAGAAAGAAATGTGAGTTTATTATCTCCAAAAAATAAATGTAGAGAAAAGATGAGTGTAGCGACCCGACCGATTTTTTTGAGCTCTAGTACTTCGTTCGGTGGTTTGATGCCTTAACTAGCTTCACTTTGGGTATTATGACTTATACGTGTGGTCAGAATTGAACTTCGGGAAGTTCGGAGTCGATTTGGAAAGAAAATTCTAATTTCGGAAGCTTTAAGTTGAAAGAATTGGCTGAGGTTTAACTTTTTAATTAACCGACCTCAGAATTGGGATTTAAAGTTTTCAATAGGTTCGTATGATGATTTCGAACTTGGGCATATGTTCGGGTTGAGCATCGGATCACCCGGGAGCATTTCGGCGTTTATTATGGTAAGTTAACATTTTGAAAGATTAAGAATTTTATAAGTTTGGTTTGAAGTGGATTTTTATGTTATCAATGTCCGTTTGGGGTGCCGAGCCTTGGAGTAGTTTCGTTATGTCAATTATGACTTGTGTGCAAAAATTTAGGTCAATCAGACTTGATTTGATAGGTTTCGGCGTCGAATGTAGAAGTTTGAAGTTCTAAAGTTCATTAAGCTTGAATTGGGGTGCGATTCGTGATTTTAGCATTGTTTGATATGATTTGAAGGCTCGACTAAGTTCGTATTGTATTTTGGGACGTGTTGGTATATTTGGTTAAGGTCCCGAGGGCCTGGGTGAATTCCGGATCGTTAACGGATTAATGACTTGAGAAATGCTGAAGCTGGGCAGCAGCTATTGTGATCGCTTCTGCGATATCTTGATCGCAGAAGCGACATCGCAGAAGCGAGGTCGAGCTCGTAGAAGCAAAACGGGAAATGTAAGGCTCCGTAAATATTTTACCTAAAACCCGAAATTTTGTGGTACCGAAGTAGACTATGTGATGACGAATGTGGAGTAAAGGAAAATTTTTGACAGAAAACAACTTTTTGGGGTTGAACAGTGCGCTGGGGTATAAAGGAAAATTTTTTACATAAAAAGACATTTCTGCGGCCCACTATGCGGTCGCAGAATCACTCTGCGGGCCGCAGAATAATCGCAGAGTGAAGCAGTAGTAGCTGGGCAAGTTTGGAGGAATGTCTGCGGTGTATTATGCGACCGCTGAACAAGTCTGCGGTACATTATGCGACCGCAGAACAGGTCTGCAGACCGCATAATGGCCGCAGAGCGGGGAAGGATTGCCCAGTTTCGGAGGGCCATTTCGCAGTTCATTTCGCGGATCGCAGAAGCAGTATCTGTGACGGGGCTACTTTTTTCTTATTTTTTTACCCGACCCTATTTCGATATATTAGAGTAATGGACCACTTCTGAAGCAAAAACATATATTCTAGAGTGAGGGAGTGCCAAAGAGTGAGAGGGGGAGTTCCTAAGCCCATCATCCATCAATTCTTGCTCAAAGTTGAAGAAATTGTAAGAAGAATTCACTAGGTCTTCATCCTAGAGGTAAATTTTTACTCCATAGCCCTCAATTTCGTGATTTTAACTGAAAATAGGTAATGAGCCAAGTAAATTCTGGGGTGTGAGAGTTGTTTATTTTACATGCATGTACCATCTAGGGTAGTGGGAAGATTGTTGAGCTCTTTTGGCTGAACTTTGGATAGTGGGGTGAAAGAATCCACCATAGGAGGACCTTGAAACCTTAATACACACCTAGTGTTTGATAAAATGCTCAAGTGAGCTAGAATTATGAACTCCTTCTTAATTTGTGTTCAGTTTTGCAATATCTGTAAATAGATCAAAGTGACTAGGATCTCCGAAAACATTTTAGTAAATTAAAAGGGCTCGAGGCAAGGTATGTTGGCCAAACTTCTCTCTTAGAATTGAATTCCCATGATGATCTTGTATGTCCCAAGTTATCCATTATGAATTGACTTTTCTGAATAAGTTTGGCGTCGGATGATATATATATATATATATATATATGAACATGTTCAAATGTGTTCCGGAATATTCTTATTAAATTGTGCTATTCTTCGGGAGAGTATTTGAAGTATGAATATGTTTTAAAATGTTGTGACTTCAAGTCAAGTCCAAATGAAACTGATCACATCAAATTGTATAAGAGATCGTATCTGCCTAAGACCCTATTTGCTCAAGTATGTGATTAAAGTCTTAATTTGAAAGGCCTTATTGTTGATTATCCATGATAATGATTGAAAATGGAATAGTGAGTTTGAATTATGAAGTACGGCCAATGAGCCAAGAATGATATTGCGTTATGGACAATGGTGTCAATAAAATGAATAACATGTAAAAGAATACGAATTGAGTGGTAAATACTTTTAATAACAAATGCTTTGGGAGTATCGATTAGCCACCGAGGAAGGGTAGGTCAGAACAACCTAACCCCGAAACTACACGTGCCAATGTAGGAGCGATTGAGGGGTAAATTCCAGTGTTAATGTGATGATAATGTTTTCCCTTATATGGGATGAGATTTGTGTGTTGAGATATTTTCTCCTTAAATGGGATGAGATTACTGCTAACTAGATGTGATGTAATGTCGACCCACACGGCATTGTGGTGAGACGACTTAGCCGATCGGGTTGAGATCGAACGTCATGCCGTGCATATAGTTGTATTGTGAGTGTACGTCTCGGGGTGAGATGACTTAGTTGGTGTAACGACCCGACCGGTTGTTTTGAGCATTCACGCTCTTTTCAACAATTTAAAGTCTTGAATAACTTCCTACGAGGTATTATGACTTGTGTGAATTGTCGGTTTTAATTTTTAAGGTATTTCGGAGTTAGCTTGGAAGAATGAATTTTCATGTTGGAAATTTAGTTGAAAAGGTTGACCGGATGTTGACGTATGTGTAGTGACCCGGAGAATGTTTGCTAAGGAAATCAAGGTTTTGTGGTATCGAGGAAATCAAGTTTTGGGTTGAACAATGCATCGATGTGTAAAGGAAAATTTTGTAAAAAAAGGGTCATTTCTGCGACCACTATGCGGTTGCAGAATCACTCTGCAGACCGCATAATGGTCGCAAAGTGGACCAGGAGAGGGGCAAGATTTGAGGAAAATCTGCGGTGCACTATGCGACCGCAGACCTATTTTGCGGTGCATTATGCGACCGCAGAATAAGTATGCGGACCGCATAATGACCGCAGACCGGGTCAGTAACGCCCAGCTTTGGAGGCCAAATTATGCGGCAGGTATGCGGACCGCATACCTGTTATGTGATCGCATATGCGATCGCAGAACCTGTTGCGGAGCTTCATTTTTCTAGGTTTTATAAACCCGACCCCATTCTTATAAAACACTATTGGGGGTCATTTTGAAGGGTTTCCATCTGATATTTTAGAGAGAGAAAGTGAAGACTTAGTCATTTATCCATTAATTCTTGTTCAAGGTTTGAAGATTTCACAAGGATCTTGCTAGGGCTTCAAAGAGATAAGAATTTCTTTCCTCAATTCTTCAATATCGGGTTTGGAGTAAAGATGGGTGATTAATAGTATGATTCTTGGGTATAAGAGTATTATGCATACATACCAATAAGGTTGTGGAAGGATTGTTAAGTTCAAATGGGTAAGGATTGGGTTGAAAATGGTAGAAATCTTTATAGACTTTAATTGAAGATTTGAGGGTCGAGTTGATGTCGGATTTTGGTAAAATTTATATGGTTGGACTCGTGGTTGGATGGGCATTCATATTCTGTAACTTTTGTCGGGTTCCGAGAAGTGGGCCCTACGGGCGAGTTTTGAGTTAATTTTGGATTTTATTGGAAAAATTAGTATTTCCCTATGGAATTAATTGCAATAATTTGTATTGACTGAATCAAATTAATTGTGGCTAGATACGAGGCTTTCGGAGACCGATTCTTGTGGCAAGGGCATAGTAAAATAAATAATTATACGGGTTGAGGTAAGTAACAATTATAAATCTGGTCCTGAGGGTATGAAACCCCGGATTTTGGTATTATGTGACTATTTTGGAGGTGGCGCACATGCTAGGTGACGGGCGTGTGGGCGTGCACCGAGGGGATTGTGACTTGGTCCGTCCTGGAAAACTATAAAGTTTAATAATTTATTGTTAGCTATATGATCTCTATGTGTTGAAAAAATTTGACTATAAATCATGTTAGAAATCATGCTTAGGCTATGTTATAGTACTGTTGAGACCCGTAGAGATCGCGTACTTGTTGAATTATATTTGCTAATTGATGTCTTGTACTCAGTCATGATTTTTCTTGCGTATTATACCTCAGTCTTTCTGGATATTTGTTGATATACTATGTTATCTTTGTTCGGGTTGATCTTTGTGATTTATGAGAGCCCGAGAGATTTGAGAGGTTGAGGACTGAGTAAGGCCGAGGTCCTGTCGGTGAGGTAAGGATATTTTGGCACGTGAGTTTTTCGTGCAGGATATTATAGCACGTGAGTTGTCCATGTAGATTATGGTGCTTGGGCTGTAGGAGCCCCTCCGAAGTCTGTACACACCCCCAGTGAGCGCGGGTACCCATTGAGTATGAGTGCTGAGGGCTAAGAGCCGAGTGGTTGAGCTATTGTGATAAGTTGAGTGACTATTGCCTGAGAGGCTGTACTTGCTTTGCATTTGTTGTTGCACTTGGTTGCTATCTGTCATTGTTGTGAAATCTATGAAAGAATTTATATTCGGATTACTTGAAATTGAACTGTATAAAATTGATTTGACTTAAACTGCCGGATTTGAAAGCATGTCTATTCTTTGCTGGAACTACTGAAAGTGAACTATGACTGTGTAACTCGTCATTATCTTTAGTTCCTTAGTTATTATTGTTACTTGCTGAGTTGGTTGTACTCATACTACACCCTACACTTCGTGTGCAGATCCAGGTATTCCTGAACATAGCGGGTATTGATCATTTCGCATAGTTGATTTTCAGGAGATTTTGAGGTAGCTGCCGTGTTTCGCAGACCTTGTCTCTTCTTCCTTATCTCCTTGTTTATTGTATTTGGTCTCGGACTATTATAGACCGTATTTTCTAGACTTGTATTCAGATTAGATGCTCATGTACTCAGTGACACTAGGTTTTGGGAGTGGTTGTATCGGTAATTGTAGGATTTATGGATTTTACTGAAATATTATGTTTTCAAACTTAAGAGAAATTGTGGTTTATTGAGATTTTCATTGAGATAGGCGCCATCACGACAAGTGAGATTTTGGGTCGTGACAGTTGGTCGGGCTGAGATCGGACTCCGTCTTAAAATACGATGGTGTATCGGTGCTAAAGATCTCCCAACTTAAATTACCGAAACCTACTTGAAATTTACGTTTCCCTTAATGTGACACTTTGATACCGTTTGAGTCTCTTATTGATATCATGCTTTATTCTCCGTTTATTATTGCTCGTTCTATTGAGAGGGTGTTTAGTTTTACATACTAGTACTATTCCATATGTACTAACGTCCCTTTTGTCGGGGGCACTACATCTTTAATGAATGCAGGTGGTTCCATAGCAAGTGGTATTGATCAGTGATAGCAGCACACCCTCTCCTCAGCTGAGTTGGTGAGCCCCACTTCATTTCGAGGTCCTGTATTTTGTATCTAGTGTACATAGCATTTTGAGGTATAGTCGGGGCCTTGTTGTCGGCACTGTCATAGCACTCTTTTGTTCCTATTAGAGGCTCCGTAGACATAGTGTGGGTTGTGTCTGTTTTGGAAAGTTTAAACTAAAAATGTTGTAATTGTATCATCTGTCCTACTTTAACTATGATTGTACAATGTACTGTTTTGAACATTTGTTAAGGACGTAACTAATGGAAATGAAATAGTGTTGTTCACATGACTTCTTACTAACTAATAAATGAAATGCATTCGTCTCTTTATTTGTGGGTTAGGTCGAGGCGTGACAGGGAAGGGACAAGGCAGTGGTCACAGGTGCGAAGAAATTCCCGCACCTGCAGAATCGCAGAAGGGAGAAATGAAGACGCAGAAGCGGTTGGTCCACAGATGCACGATTGGCCATCGCAGAAGCGCCTGCGCAGAAGCAAAAATGTTTCCACATATGCGAGGTTTCAGCTGGGCAGTGTACTCCGCAGATGCGCATTTTGGCTCACAAAAGCGATGCCGCAAATGCACAAATATGTCCATAGGAGCGGAAACTGGGTAGAATAGAAGGGGATCGAACTTGGTCATTTCGTCATTTTCATTTGTGATTTTTGGAGCTCGGTTCTTGGGCGATTTTGAGGAGTTTTCATCATGCAACACAAGGTAGTAATTTCCCACTTGTATTGAGCTTAATGTAAGGTTTATATGTGGATTTAAGGAGGAAATATTTTAGGAAAATTTGGAATTTTTGTAGAAAACCTAGAATTTGGTATTTTTGGATTATGACCATGAACTTGGACATAGAATTTATAATAAATTATATATTTGAGTTCGTGGTATTATGGGTAAGGTTTATCTTCAGAAATATTTTGGAATCCGGGCACGTGGGCCCGAGGGTTGACTTTATCGACTTTTCGAGTGGAGTTAGAAATTATTTAAATTAATTAATTATGGATATTAGAATGTATTTTGATTGGTTTGCACACTGTTTGAACAGTTTTGGATCGACGGGCTTTGGTTTGAGGTGTTAGAGAGGCCTTAGAACCGGTTATGGAACTTCGGAGCGAGGTGAGTCTCCTGTCTAACCTTGTGAGGGGGAAACTACCTCTAGGTGAGATTTATTGTTATGTGCAACTAGTTGTGGGTGCTACGTACGCACGAGGTGATGAGAGTCCGTACGTAGCTAAAGCATGTTTATGTCCGGGTAGACTTAGGATCTTATTTTGTAATATTTGAATTATTTGAACTCATGTTGTTGGCTTATTAATTGAAGTTATAAATGAAATTGATTTAGAAATAAATATATGTATACTAGTCCAAGCCTTAACACTTTGAGTTGTGGGCGAGTTATTTGAGAAACGGTAAAGATTATATTCATTTTGTACCCATGTACGGTATTGTAAACACGTGTCTCATAATTCGGTAACTTCCTTCCTTTTCTTATGGAACAGGCTGAACGCATCAGCAGTATATAGATACATCTATGGTTCGGGATGCTCGAACCTCAGTAGTGTAGACATTATTCTGGATCAGGCCGAACGACCTCGGCAGAATCATGCGTTATATCGCTAGTAGTCTGAATATTCACGAGATAAACCTTCCACTGATGCCGGAATTTTATGGTATTCCTTATTTATTTGATATTGACACATGGAATTTTTTGAGCTATTAAGGTAGAATACAAGATCGAAAAATTTATACTTTAAAAGAAATATTTGGAAGATTATGAAACTTACAGATTTACCCCACTATTGTTGTACACTTCATATCTATTATGAATTATTATATTATTTTATTGGACCTCTAGTAAGTGCCGATGTAGATCCCTCATCACTACTTCTTCAGGGTTAGGCTAGATACTTACTGGGTACGCATTGATTTACGTACTCATACTGCTCTTCTGCACTAAATGTGCAGGATCTGACAGGTTCATTGGGTGATCATCTTGGCGCGTATGCGCATTTGTTGAGGAGACTTTATGTGAGTTGCAATTCAGGCTACGCATCGCAGTCCACCGAGCCTTCATCGTACTATGTATTTTATCCTGTCTTATTTACATTCTGGACAAATGTTGTATTATTATTGTACTCCTTAGAAAATGCTAGTGTACTTGTGACACCAAGTTTTGGGGGTTTCCTACGGGTTGTTCGTTATTGTAGTTTGTGTAAATATTATCATTTACCTTGTAAATTCTATTTCACACTATTTAATTAAGGAAAATTATGATTTCAAAATACTAAAATGAGTAATTAAGAGTATCAATCACTGTTAGCTTGCCTGACGGCGGTATTAGCCGCCATCATGACGATGGGTCGTGATAGTTTGGTATCAGAGCGTTAGGTTGACTTAGGTCTCACGAGTCATGAGCAAGTCTAGTAGAGTCTTGCGGATAGGTACGGAGACGTCTGTAATTATCTTCGAGAGGCTACAGGGCTATTAGGAGCACTTCCCTTCTTGATTCCTCATTGTGCGATTTGATTCCTGTGCCTTTATTTCCTTCCTACTCAATCTTATGCGACGTAAAGCGCTTGTTATTAATTAGACGTCGAGTAGTGGTATTGATACTGCAGACGTGGTGCAGGATATTTTTACCTGCATGTTCGGGCAGGCTATTATCATCGCCTTGGGGAAGGATGGTCTGTCGTTTCAGTTCAGTATCTATACTTCATACGTTTTGAGGCTATGCACGGATTTCTATGTTGTTCATGAGTTGTTATCGCACCGTATTGGGTAATGGTAGAGTGATTATGTATGGATCGCAGTAGTAAATGGCTCAAAAGGAGGATTTCTCAGTACATGATTTAGAGGTTTAGCATTTAATTCCAGCAAAGGAAAGACAATCGGACGATAGATGTTCAGGTTTTGGTTTATGGAGTAACGAGACTTGGTATCTTCGAGCGTGGTGGATGTTTCGTTGTTATGCGGTGTCGTCGTCCTTATTTGAACGCATTATGATTTGCCGGTGTTATGGTCTTCTTTGATTTTTCATTTGGGGCAAGGTTTTGTTAAATGGTGCCTGAGGGGTGGTTGTCAGAGATAGCGGTGTGCAGCGGTTCAGGATCGAATTGGTATTTCTAATGTTGATGGCTCGAGAAAGATGACCTTCTAGGAGGTTTTGAGTTGGTAGCAATTCATTAGTTCCAGTTCTATAGATATAGAATTGATTTGAGGCAACAGTTGGGCAGCAGAGTATGAAGGAGGACATGGCGTGAAGTATTTCACGGTGGTTGAAGTACTAGCAGGTCAAGTATGAAAAACAAAGGTTGAAAAGTTTCTTAAAAGAGATGATTTGACCTAAGTGGGAGTGGCAGAGTAGCGTATAGATTATGTGGTAGGATAGCCACGTGCTTTGAGAGAGTTTAGAGGAATTTTGGGAATCGTGATGGAAGGTGGTTTGGTCTACGAATTTTATTTGGGATGATGGTTACTGTACTGAGGAAGATTGAATACGGCGGAAAGTAGTTTGCTTGGAATGAAAAGGGGGTGTGAAAACTTGATTATCATTGGGATGCAACATGACTTCGAGTTGGAATATGTTGTCACATTTTTAGTTGATGTTAATGGGGGAATGGACGAACTTGTATAGGTGGTAGGGCGAGCATGGGCTCAGGAGAGTTTACTGATTTTGTGGTAGTTGTAACTAGTGCAGCGTCGTTGGAAGGTGTCGGTAAGTAATTCCATATGTGGGTTATCTCCTGTGAGCAGGTTAGCGATTGCGTGATATTGATGAAGCTTCTGCGAAGAATACTACTTGCTACCCGGTAAGAAGTCGAATATGTGATTGTGACTGATGATTCAGAATGTTCATGAAAATCTTAACAAATGACTTATAGAAATTTGGCAGGTTAACGGTACGGGGTCATGGTAAATGAGAGAAGGAATCGTTGTGGGTTCTACATTATGTGATGGTAGCTTAAAGCTAAGTGGGGGGAGCCCCACCGTCTATGATTGGATCGCGTGGTTGTCGGCTTGTGCAGCTTCTGGTTATCAGTGCATCGGTGGATTATTTATGACTAAGAAAAGAGAACATCAGGGATAATTCAGCAAAGGACTTGATGGATGTGTGCTATATTCGGCTTTATCGAAGCATGTTCAGGTTTTTGGGAAGACTTAGAGTTTATGCTTTTGTGGATGTGATGTACAAGGAAAAGAGTTCAACCGGTTTATTCTTCGAGAGGGTGTTCATATGCTAGTAGAGCGTTGGAGTTTGGTTATATTCGGGACCAGGTTAGAGTGGGTGACTCTCAATAATGGTTCTAGTGGGTTCAAGAATTAAAGTGCAGTGCCTAAGGATTTCAGGTCCGTTGTGTGGTGAAGGAGTGAGTTTTCGTAGTGGATGACGAATGGGACTTGGAATATTTTATGTTACCATCAAGTATGTGGTGCAGTATTAGGGGAAAGGGAGAAATAGCTTCGGATTCGAGGAAGGTCTTGCAGATTGGGCGTACCAGTTGGAGATGCTATTGTGCGCTTGAAAAGGGTATGAGAAGGTTCATAGGTATCGAAACATGTGGTTTCGTGATTCGGGTCACTCAGGATGAATGCTGATTGAGTTCGTTATGTTTTTGAATGGAGCTATTATTATTTCTAAGGCAAGTCAAGAGTAAATTGGAAGAATTTGGGTCGGATAGTAATGGTTTGAACCAGCATGATTGTGGCAATGATCAGTTCCTTCAGTGTGTTAGTTTTATAGGTGATTTATGGCTGTACGTGCGGGCTTTTGACAGTCGCCGTAATTTGATTAATTTGGGAGGTATTTGATTATAATGGCCTTCGTATTTGTAAATTGATCCCGGAAGAGTTGTGACGGTTTAGACCACAACTTGAGGTTTGTATTTTCTGAGGTTATGGGAATTCAGTTGCGGGTTGCAATGGTTCTTCTGAAATGAGTTAAGTGAAAGGGTTCTAGCCAATGAAGTGTTTATTCTACTAGTAGTATATGGGTTATGATGAATTCTTGTACTCTCGCGTAGCGGCATGGTAGGTGCAGTGAGCGGTATGAGAATTGGGAGTTGAGGATCAAGGTTGTAGTTCGATATTGACAAGAATGTCACGAGCTCGGATGAGCAGGGGAGAGTTCAGATGTTTAGAGTAAGCTGACATTTTCTTTAGTGTCACCTGAGAAACAACATTATGTGTAAGAGGCTTTGTGTATTGATTTGCGGATTCTTTATTTGCTTTACAGAATTAGTGTGGTTGGTGGTGTGGAGGTACAAACTTTGCTAACTAGTGCGAAAGGTCGTGGGAGAGTACCCCACGGGGAGATTTGTATAAGTGTGACATGTTTGTCACTCGATTCTTAAAGATTGAAACCAAGTACAGGGATTTTTGGTAATATCGTGAATAGGAGAGTTTATGCCTGGAAGAAGCTCTACTCCTTTGGTTGTGAACTGTGGGAGTTATTCCGGATTGAGACAGCTTGATTATTCGCACATGTGGTGTGGTCCTGTGTAGCTTGTAGTATTAAATGAGCAGGATGTCTCTCGAGATGCAGGTCATTTATTGCACCTTAGCCGTGCTTGGGTTTTGTAGCGTATGGCACTATCCATCTCCCCACGGTGGTATTTTTGCACTTGGCGTGCTTGTGGTCGATATTCGTTATTTCTTAGGTATAAGCATTATGGCTTGATGGGCATTTCATTATTTATCGTTATGTGTGGATCGGCTGGCACACCGCCACGGGTACGTTGTTTGGATCGGGTTGCACACTATAACGGTATCATGTTTGGATCGAGTTGTATGCCACAACGGTATCATGTGTAGATCGGGTTGTATGCAGCAACAATGAGATGTTGAGTACGGTTCCCTATATCTATTCTTGTGTCTTTTGTTTCTCATTTTCTGAGAAGGGTTCATAGCGTCTGTTTGACCGTGTTATTCGTTACGCAGGCTGGATAGTTCCTTTCCAGAGTTCGTTTTTCCTTATATATCGCATTCGAGTTTGTAGCTTGCTGGCACATTTTTGGCGTCATATGAGATTTTGGAAGTGTTTGAGATGGCTTATTGCCTGAGCAGCTTGTACTAGGTGAGACGAGGTTATTGGACCTGGGATCAGTGCGATCGGAGTTCTATAGGGTATATTGAAGAGCATATATCGTTATTTAGTTCAAAATGAGGTAATGGTGCTTGTCTGGTGAAGAGACCCCATGGTTTATTGACTCGGCAGGTGGTTATGAGTTTCTACACGTCTCTTTCGTTGTGGCAGTATTGCGAGAATTGGAATAGGGCTCACATGTGTTATGAGGCATATTATGGGCATTAGTGTAACGACCCGACTTGTCGTTCTAAGAATTAATGCCCCGTTCAGTGACTTAAGGTCTCGAGAAATTTCGTAATAAGTATTATAACCCGCGGGTGTGGTCGAGTTTGATTTTCGGAAGATTCAGAATGTAATTAAAAGAACAATTCTTATTTAAGAAGCTTAAAAGAAAAGAGTTGACCGGGGAGTTGACTTTTTGATATTGGGGCCGGAATCCGATTCTGAAATTTGGAATACCTACATTATGTCATTTATGACTTGTGTGCAAAATTTGAAGTCATTCCGGATTGATTTGATACGTTTTGACACAAAACATAGAAGTTGAGAGATTTGTAAAGTTAAGAAATTTGGGAGTTTGGACATGGTCAATATCAGGTCAAGACGACCTATTTTCAATGTTTTGAGTGCGCGACCAGGTCCGTGGCATATTTTATGATTGAAATTCATATATGGTTTGTGTCTGGAAGGTTCAGGATGAGTTTCGGGATGAGTTTTGAGCAAGTCCGGGCATTTCGGCACGCTAATATTGTTCTGCCACTTTCGGGGGCGCGGACCGTGCATTTTTGGGCGCTGAGGCGAAGGAGGGACACGGACCGCACATTTTGGGGCACTGAGGTGAAGGAGGGGCGCGGACAACAATAGAATTTTGCGGCCGCGCTCAAAATTTTGCGGACCGTGCAATTCTGTCTGCGGCCGCGCTCCAGGAAGTTCTGCAGATCCGTTGGTCCGACTTCGGAAGCTTATATCTTTTGATCTACAGGAAACTTTTGAGATGATTCAAAAATGAAAGTTGTAGTCCTTCGTGTCTAGTTTTCAGAAAGGTAAAGAGGTCATCATTTAGACATCTGTAGAGAAAGTTATGGCCAAAATACTAAAGTCTGGCAGTGCAGCCCCAAGAATTTCGTGACCGCACTATTTTTTCGCGACCGCGGGATCTGGGGCGCGGCCGGGCTTGGAATTTCGCTGACTGCGAAATTGGAGTTCGGAGGATATACTATATATCTGAGGTTTAGGATATTATTTCACATTTTGGACCTAGGGAGCTCGGTTTGTGGCGATTTTTCGTGGGTTTTTCAAGAAATTCATCGGGGTAAGTGATTATAACTCGGATTTGGTTATTATACATGAATATATCACTGATTTCATCATTTAATTAGTACTTTGAGATGGAAATTTGGGAAAAATTGTATAAACTTCATAAACCACAAATTTAAGATTTGGAGGTCGATTTGTTATTGGAATTCGATAAAATTGGTATGGTTGAACTCGTATCGGAATGGGTGTTCTGATTTCATAAAAATTATGTCGTGTTCCGAGGGGCGGGTCCCACGTTTACTTTTGTTGACTTTTTGCAATAAATTTTGAAGTCGACGTATTATTATCCGAAATTATTTCCGATGAATTTTAATGAAGTTATACAATTAATTTGGATAGATTTGAGCGGTCCGGAGGTCAATTCAAGCAAAATGGCAATTTTGGAATATCGGCATAACTTCAAAAAAGTAAGTGTCTTGCTTAACCTCGAGTGGGAGAAATACCCCATAGGCATTGAGTATTATGTGCAAACTGTATAATTGAAAACCATGTAAGCGAGGTGACGAGTACGTACTTGGTTTATATGTGCAAATTTCGTTGATTAAAATCCTTAGACGCCCTTAGGAATTAAATTGGAAACTATTGATATTTATTAAATCCTCTATTTGTCATGCCTAGGCCCTTGTTTGTTGAAATTATTTTTATATGATGATTTGGTGTGATTACCACCTTGAATTTAGTAAAATATTATTTTGTTGAGTTGTTCACTCCCGGATATTTTTGTTAAGATTTTTTGCACATTATGGTCGAGCCATGGACCCCTTATTATGAAAAATGATGTATTGTTGATTTATGCGGCAAGTTGAAATATTTGAGCACTCGATATGCAATTTGTGATATGTTGTAATATTTGAACACTTGATGAACCATTTGTGATATGTGAGCACTTGATGTGCAGTTGTTGAAATCATATTTACTTTGGGACTACGGAACGGTATTCCGGGAGATCCTCCTGCCCTGCATATTTACTTTGGGACTATGGAACGGTATTCCGGGAGATTCCCCTGCCCTGCATATTTACTTTGGGACTACGGAACGATATTCCGGGAGATCCCCCTGTCTTGCATATTTACTTTTGGGACTACGAGGCGGTACCTCGGGAGTGCCCTTTTGTTGATATTGTTATCTATGGATGCACTTGCCTTTGGTTATTTTGTTTTTCTGTGATATGTAAATTCATGTGTTCTTCCGTGATGTATTATTTGATTTTATTATGTATTTTGGTATTCCTTGTTGTATTGTGTTGGCTTTGGCTCTTTGTACAAGACTCTACAGATTTGTGTTTATGGTTTTTACTGGTTTTCGAGAATTGAGTTATTTCGAATAAAAGAAATTGCTATTATGTTTTAATTTAATAGATTTTACATCCAAATTAGTAGTCATCGGATGCTTCATTTTAAATTGAAATGTCATTTTCTTCACCCAAACGAGTTCAAAAATAAACTCATTTTTTTATGATTTCTTACTTAATTTAAAAATTCTAAACTCACTTTAGTGGAAATAAATTGATCATGTGGATCTTATATACATTGAGGATATTGGCATGTGAAGTTGTCCGTGCAGTTGAGATATGAAATGAGGGCACGATGTGCCGGGAAAATATAATGATTTAATTATGGGGATGAAGTGCCATGGAGATATGAAAAATGGGCTGAGACCCGTATTTTTATGATTATGAAATGAGGTGTCACATGGTGACTTTTTAATTGAAGAATTATATTCAAAATATTTATTTGGAAGGATTTTTATTTAGAAAGTATTATATGAAAGAATTATATTTGAAAGATATTTATTTGAGGAAAATTATATTTGAAGGAGAGTTATTTGGTAGAATTATATGTGAAGGTCATTTATTTGAACAATATGATTTAATTGGGTGTACTTGTATTTATTATTTGTTGAGCGATATTAAATGGTGTTTTATTGTCTTGCTGTGCATATCAATGGTTGTTTTATGATGTCCTTATTGTTATATGTTTTCTACTATCTTGAATATTATATTGCACAGGCTATTTAGACTAGTGAGTGTCTTGACTGTACCTCGTCTCTACTCCACTGAGGTTAATCTTGATACTTACTGGGTACCGACCATGGTGTGCTCATACTACACTTCTGCACATTTTTGTGCAGAGCCAGGTATTGGAGATATCGGACTTGAGCAGAGTTAAAGCGGGACCGTAAGGATTCAAGGTAGAGCTGCTTGGTCGTCGCAGTCCTGGGAGTCTTTTCATTTCATTGTACTGTTAATTTTTAATCAAAAAGTATTATATATTCGGTCCTCGTGATCATTCCATGTATTCAGTTAGAGTTCGTGACTCAGTACTACCAGTCTTGGGAGATTGTATATTCATATTTATTCCGATGTTAGTTTTGGTTACTTATATAAAAAAAATGACTACAAAATGTAATGGAAATCAGCTTACCTAGTCTTAGAGACTAGGTGCCATCACGACGCCTATGGTGGGATTTTGGATCGTGACAATCAAATTCGTGAGATTTCAGCTGTTGTGGTCGGAGGATGTATTATGGGCATATGAATTATGCAGTGCATGTGTGAATTCGGCAAAAGATGTACGATCATGTTTTGTTACACTGTGTAGTGATTGATACGGTGTTCGTATGTTAGAATCGGGTTTTGTAGAGAAATTCGGAGGTTGAAATTTGGTTCTAAGGCTTTTTGACTAAATAAAAAGGGAGTATCTTCAGTCTGACTTGAGCTAATGTGTTCAATTGGATTGTGGTGGCATGAGTAGGTGCACGAGGTATTAAGCAATGATTTTGGACAACTTCGGAGCAGTCCCAAGCACGTTCGAAGACGAACGTATATTTAAGTGGGGGAGAATGTAATGGCCTGATCGGTTATTTTGAGCTCTAATGCGTCGTTCGGCGGTTTGAGGCCTTGAGTAACTTCACTTTGGGTATTATGGCTTGTACGTGTGGTCAGAATTGAACTTCGGGAAGTTCGAAGTCGATTTGGAAAGGAAATTCTAAATTTTGAAGCTTTAAGTTGGAAGAATTGGTTAAGGTTTGAATTTTTAAGTAAGCGGCCTCGGAATCGGGATTTAAAGGTTCCAATAGGTTCATATGATGATTTCGGAATTGGGCGTATGTTCGGGTTGAGCATCGGATCACTCGGGAATTTTTCGGCATTTATTATGGAAAGTTAACATTTGGAAAGTTTAAGAATTTCATAAGTTTGGTTTGAAGTGGATTTTTATGTTATCGATGTCCGTTTGGGGTTCCGAGCCTTGGAGTAGCTTGGATATGTCAATTATGACTTGTGTGCAAAAATTTAGGTCAATCGAACTTGATTTGATAGGCTTCGGCGTCGAATGTAAAAGTTTGAAGTTCTAAAGTTCATTAAGCTTGAATTAGGGTGCGATTCGTGGTTTTAGCATTGTTTGATGTGATTTGAAGGCTCGACTAAGTTCGTATAGTATTTTGGGACGTGTAGGTATATTTGGTTAAGGTCCCGAGGGCCACGGGTGAATTCTGGATGGTTAACGGATTAATTTTTGGACTTGAGAAATGCTGAAGCTGGGCAACAGCTGGTGTGATCGCTTCTGCGATATCTTGGTCGCAGAAGCGACATCGCAGAAGTGAAGTCAAGCTCGCTGAAGCGAAATGGGAAAGCACAAGGCAGTGGTCGGTGGTGCAAAGAAATTCCCGAACCTGTGGAATCGCAGAAGCGAGAAATGAAGACGCAGAAGCGGCTGGTCCATAGATGCGCGATTGGCCATCACAGAAGCGCCTGCGCAAAAGCAAAAATGCTTCCGCAGATGCGAGGTCTCCACTGGGAAGTGTACTCTGCAGATGCGCATTTTGGCTCACAAAAGCGAGGCTGCAAATGCGCAAATAAGTCCGCAGAAGCGGAAACTGGGCAGAACTTAAGGGTATCAAACTTGGTCATTTCGTCATTTTCATTTGGGATTTTTGGAGATCGGTTGTTGGGTGATTTTGAGGAGTTTTCATCATGTAAAAAAAGGTAAGTAATTTTTCACTTGTAGTGAGCTTAATGTAAGGTTTATATGAGGATTTAAGGGGGAAACATTTTAGGAAAATTTGGGATTTTGGTAGAAAATCTAGAATTTGGTATTTTTGGATTTTAACAACCAAATTGGACATGGAATTGAGAATAAATTATATATTTTGAGTTCATGGTATTATGGGTAAGGTTTATCTTCAAAAATATTTCAGAATCCGGACACGTGGGCCCAGGGTTGATTTTATCGACTTTTTGAGCGGAGTTAGAAATTATTTAAATTGATTAATTATGGGTATTAGAATATATTTTGATTGGTTTGCACATTGTTTGAAAAATTTTGGATTAAAGGGGTTTGGTTTGAGGTGTTAGAGAGGCCTTGGAGCTGGTTATGGAACTTCGGAGCGAGGTAAGTCTCCTATCTAACCTTGTGAGGGGGAAACTAACCCCTAGGTAAGATTTATTGTTATGTGAAACTAATTGTGGGTGCTACGTACGCACGAGGTAATGAGAGTCCGTACGTAGCTAAAGCATGTTTATGTCCGGGTAGACTTAGGATCTTATTTTATAATATTTGAATTATTTGAACTCATGTTGTTGGCTTAATTAATTGAAGTTATAAATGAAATTGATTTAGAAATAAATATATGTATACTAGGCCAAGCCTTAACACTTTGAGTTGTGGGCGAGTTATTTGAGAAACAGAAAAAATTATATTCGTTTTGTACCCATGTACGGTATTGTAAACACGTGTCTCATAATTTGGTAACTTTCTTCCCTTTCTTGTGGAGCAGGCCGAACGCCTCGGCAGTATATAGATGCATCTATGGTTCATGCCGCTTGACCCTCGGTAGTGTACACATTATTCTGGATCGGGCCGAATGACCTTGGCAGAATTGTGCATTATATCGCTAGTAGTCCGAATATTCATGAGATAAACCTTCCACTGATGCCCGACATTTTATGGTATTCCTTATTAAATATTTGGAAGATTATGAAACTTATAAATTTACCCCACTATTATTGTGCACTTTATATCTGTCATGAATTATTGTATTATTTTATTGGACCTCTAGTAAGTGTCGATGTCGACTCCTCATCACTACTTCTCCTGAGTTAGGCTAGATACTTACTGGGTACGCATTGATTTACGTACTCATGATGCTTTTCTGCACTAAATGTGCAAGATCTGACAGGTTCATTGGGTGATCATCTTGGCGCGTAGGTGCATTTATTTAGGAGACTTTATGTGAGCTGCAATTTAGGCTACGCATCGCAGTCCACCGAGTCTCCATCGTATTATTTATTTTATCCTGTCTTATTTACATTCTGGACAGATATTGTATTATTATTGTACTCTTTAGAAAATGCTAATGTACTTATGATACCGGATTTTAGGGGTTTCCTACGAGTTGTTCGTTATTGTAGTTCATGTAAATATTTTGTACCTGTACAACTAGGAATTGGGGGACGTTGAATAGTAAACTAAACGATGATGATGCTGTCCAATTGGTCGAACGGAAGATCGACATAAGAAGCCGATGTTCTTGGTACAGAATCCCATGTAGATTTCTTAACTGTTTTGTTAGGCATTGGCATGAGCAAGAAAGCAGACAAGAGGAAATCAGAAGAACAGGGATTCGAATCGCGTATCATTTACCCTGTAAATTCTATTTCATACTATTTAATTAAGAAAAATTATGATTTCAAAATTAAAATGAATAACTAAGTTGATCAATCACCGTTGGCTTGCCCGACGGCGGTGTTAGACATCATCACGACCTTTAGTGGATTTTGGGTCGTGACAGTGAGATGATTTTCTGAAAAAACTATATGTTGCCATTGAAACACTTTAGAAACATTTTAATTTGATACAACTACTTATATTTTTGTATGACGTTTACGTCCCAAACTTCATTTGACCATATGCTCATCTTGTTTTTGGGTGCCATTGTTTAGCGAAAACATTTGGACAACGGTATTCTTACACAAATAGTCGGTCAGATTCACTGTTTACTTTTTCTAGCTGATATACATAGATTATACATTAATTATATAAATTCCTATAAATTTTATTTCAAATCCATTTAATGCTTCAAGCCTACAACCAATAATATATATATATATATATATATATATATTATATTTATCAGCTATTTTTAGTTTAAGTAATTTTATGTGCTATTTAGGTTAATTCATCAAGTAATTTAGTATTAGCATTTAGAAACTAAAGTGAGAATATAATTATTCAACAATGATTAAGTTATAAATGTGTGTATGAAAAACAAATGTATTGCATTCCTTAATTTGGTATGAATACCGAATACGACCAAGTAGACTTTCGCTGTCTCATCTGAATGCAAATATTACACAAACCTTCTTTTCTTTCTTATTTTATAACAAGAAATAAATATTAGAACCCCGTTGTATTAATTTTATATCTTCTTCTGTTATCTTTAACGAATCTATTTTTTTTTTATATTTTAAATTTTATCATTTGGTTGTACGGATTCAATTAATTCATGCAAATCAAATTCTTTAAATCTCCCTATATAAACACGATCATGAAAAACAAATCTACAAAATTGAGAATAAATACTAAATAAGAAAATCTCTCTATATTTTTTAAAACCTTAATTTCTTTCTTTATCTTGTGATACTTTGTATTTTTATTTCTCTTTTCATTTTTATTTTTCTTTTTAGGTAAAATGTTTTGAAGTAGTTGAGTGGAGGATGGTAGGATTAGTATCATGGGAAAACTACACAGATGTACCACAAAAAGACACTATCTACCAATAATTAGCTATTTTAATCGAAAAATTTACCTAGCTATACTATAATAGAAACTTATTTACCACTTTTATTTTGGTTCTTACGTAATTACATTCTATATCAATATTTACCATTTATGTACAAAATCATAAAAAAAAAAAAGAAGAAGAAGAAGAAAATAGAAGATTCCTTAAATTTAGCATCCCATTCTCTCTCTTCCACGCCACCCCACTCCTAAAAATTTGAATTTCATTTATTTTTCAAAAGATTTTACATCTCATTCTATCTCCCTCGTACTTATCATCCAAAATCGGTACTTCTCTAACAATATTAACGAAAATGGCAAAAATTTTATCTCTAAAATTGCAGCAACAAAGGGTTCTACATTGATATCTATTGAAAATACTTCGAAACTTTGAATTCAATATTCGAAATTTAAGAATTTATAATTATTTGGATTGGGTGTTCCTGCAAAAGATGAAGAATATACCTTATAGTTTATATCTCATTTTTGAGGGAAATTAGTTAAGTTTAAAGTTGGTTTTACGTAAAAGTTCAGATTAAAACTGAAAGTTGTAGGAATTGTATGATAAATATATCGCAATTGTTTTAGAATTATGTCACAATTATATTAAAATTGTATGTTACTTATATCTGATACATTAATATCTAAAATAAGATCTGATACAATACTAATACAATATTATATCAGATTTTAAGTTTAGAGTTGTGATTGAAACTTGAAGAAGATGAAGATCACAATTGTATCACTATTTTTCAGAAATGTGTCGCAGTTTATATCATAAAGGTATGAAAATTGTGTTAGTATTGTATCAGTATTGTTTTAGGTATTAATATATCAAATACAAGTTAGATATAATTGTGATACAAGTATGATATATTTATGATACAATTATGTTTTAGGTATTGATATATTAGATACAATTATCATACAATTCCTGCAACTTTTTTTTCTTCAAGTTTCAATATGAATTTTTACCTAAAAGTAACTTCATACTTAAACAACTCCCTCAAAATTGAGATATAAACTCCAAAGGACATTCTCAATCACTTGCAAGACCATCCAATCCAAACAAATCAAAAAATCTTAAAATCCGAAATTGTATGTATGTATGTATGCTCGAGAATCATATATGTTTTTGGTCTTCGAATGGACCAATATGTGGATGAGTGTGTTAGTCAAACAAACTGAAGAAATTAGAGAAAGAAAAAAGAAAAAAAAGGAGAGAGGAGAGGAGAGGGAAAAAAAGAAAAATATTTAATTGAAGTCACTAATAATGGGGTGAGAGCCTTTTAAGGGGGGTATATATAATTTGTAAGAAAAATCTAGATACTTATTGAAAACTATAAAATCTAAAGAAAATAGGTAAATAAGTTTCTATTATAGTAGATATAAGAAAAACTCCCATTTTAATCATGATACAAAAAATAGCAAAATAAATTACTAATGATATACAACATTCAACAAACCTAGGCAATTTTGTTTTCGATAGGTATTGTTAGAATTCGTTGAAAACACATATATGAGTGTCAATATAGAATATTTGAGGAAGACTGAAGGTGAATTGGACTAATTTGGAGTCAAAATTTATAACCAATGACATACAATATTAAAACAAATACAAGCACAAAAGGATTTGTTTTTATTAGTATGGTTGGAATTTATTGAGAATAAATATATGAGGCAATATATAAAATTAGAGTAAGATTGAAGGTGATTTGGACGGGTTTGGTATTAAAATTCATAGTTAAATTCGAGTTAAAAAATTCCTCTGCGATACATGTATCAAACGTGCTCATGCATTATAACGATCCAGCCAGTCATTTTGAGCATTTGCATTCCGTTCATCTATTTGAATTCTTGAGCAGCATCGTATGATGTATTATGACTTGTGACACGCCTCTTTTTTCCCACACAATGCTATTATGAGGTTGAGTTAGAAGAGTTTTTCTAATTAAAGTGACGATTTGAAAAGGGATTATTTATTTGGAGTCGCCACTTGGAATTGATTTTTGATGTTCCAAGTCACCTTTTATTTGAATCCTTTATCAAACGAAAGATTTGACTCCTTATTTATGGTCTATGAAAATAGAATACTGAGTAAGGAATTCTGTTGACCGAGGAGAAGGTGTGAGGCACCCCTCGAGTAATGTGGTTCTAGCACGGTCGCTTTATTGACTTATATCCGGCTTAAATCAATTCTTGGCTATTCTTGTATTTTATTGATTATGGTTTACATATTACCGCTTAATTTATTATTATATTTTATTAATTGTTTGGACCTATATGCGGTATGCACACAAGATATTTATTTGAAATTGAATGTTAAACCAAAGTATGGAATGTACACATGGTCAAAACATAATTATTTTAATTTTAAAGGCATCGAGACGCGGGAATACGCACATGATCCTTTTATTATTTAAGCATATCAATCCAAATGTTCTGGTATGAATACATGGACTAATATTTAAAATGCGTCTAAAGCTTTTCTAACGTATTGATGATTGTTCCATTTCTAAGTTTGAGATTATTGTGAAGTACAAAAAGTTATAAATTGAAATTATTGGAGGACATGGTATAGTTTAACTACTTTATTTAATTAGTTTTTACGTGGATTAACTTGGTAAGACTAAGAATATAAAGTATGGATCAGCTCTAGTATTTTCTAAAGGGGTTAAAGAGTTCAAAATTATTTTTAAACCTAAAATCAAGTCCAAATTTATTTTTAACCTTAGACCCAAACTTCACTTCATTTTTTTTAAGTGTCCAGCAACACCCAACGGGCCAAATAACTTGATGATCCAAACTTTATGTTTCTAGAACTATTGATCAACCCTTCAGAATTGAGATCAAATTATATAATACTCATGACTAACCAAAAACAAGACAAAATTAATTTATAAATAAACAAAAACAACATGATAAACTAGAAGCAGAATAATATAGCACCTCATCCAAATAAACCCATGTGCATCGGCTCATATTTACCAAATTCTTGTCACAACAAATTCACTAAATAATATTACTTTAAAACACTTAGCCTTTTACATCAAAATCTCTCATATTGAACTACTTCGGAACAACTAATTTTTTTAATGGATATTCAAGATTAGAAAAGATCTTAGCAAGTAAGTCAAAGTAAAGAAATCATGGATAAATCATATAAGGTAAAGATGTCAAAATTGCATTAAACTTATCAAAAATCAATTGGCATGAATATTCACAGCAACTTAAGAACGCAAAAGGGAGGAAAAGAACCTCAACATCGATGTCACGACCCAATTTTCCCTCCTTATGACGTCGTGATGGTACCTAGTCTTTACGACTAGGTAATCCTAATATTTGCGGAATAATGAAATGAAAACATAAATTTAAAAACATAACTGAGTACAATGCCGCTTGGCATGTACAATAACCAACTATTCAAAAATACATAATAATCCCAAAAGCCGAAAAATCGTGAATCACAAACTACAGAAGGAAAATCTAGTGTCTCTATACATCAGAGTCTATCAAAAGAAAATACAGAAGATAATGGACATGCGGAAGAGTAGGAGGGGACTCCGAGGTCTGCGGACGCGACAGATATACCTTGAACTCTCCAAAGTTGTCCCGGCTCACTGATAGTGCGGCTGATAAATAGTACCTGGATCTGCACACGAAAAACATGTGTAGAAGAGTAGCATGAGTACACCACAATCGGTACCCAGTAAGTGCCAAGCCTAACCTCGGTCGAGTAGTGACGAGGTCAGGTCAGGCCCCTACTGGTATATGTATATAATAACACAAGATAAAATAAAATACCGTAGTAAAATAAAGACTGAAATTTAACAAAAATAAAATCATAGAAGACAACAGCTCAGTACACAGAGATAACAACAGGGGATTTTTTCGGGATACCGTCTCGTAGTCCCAACGTAAATGTGCAGAACAGGGGATCTCCCAGAATACCGTTCCGTATTCCCAAAGTAAATATGCAGTATAGAGGGATCTCCCGGAATACCGTTCCGTAGTCCTAAAATAAATATGCAGTACAGGGGGATCTCCCGGAATACCGTTCCGTAGTCCGAAATTAAATATGCAGCCAAACAATAGAATTCAATTGTTACGGCACGAAATTCTACAATTCAACCTAAGTATCAATTAAGGAAAGATAGGTAAATTCACCAAACATATTGCACGTAGTTCAAGTAAACAGTTAAGGCAAGTAGGCATGCTATTCTAGTCTAGCCGGATACCACACATGCTGATGGAACTCAAATAAGAAGGAAATCAGGTTATTACTTAGTAGAAAAATCAGTTTTTTACACAATTAGCCCGTGTACGTACTCGTCACCTCACGTACACGATGCTCATATATCAAAAACAGTACAAATCCTACGGGGAGTTCCACCACACAAAGTTAGGCAAGCCACTTACCTCGAACCAAGCTCAATCAATCGGTAAGAATGCCTTTTCCACAAATATCTGACTCTGAATGGCTCGAATCTAGCCAAAAATAATTCGATACAGTCAACAAAAATTATAGGAATCAATTTCATAAGAAAATACTATATTTTTTAATATAAATCCAAAATTAACTCAAAAATTTCCCGTGGGGCCCATGTCTCGGAATCCGGCAAAACTCATAAAATTCGACAACCTATTCAATTACGAGTCCAACCATACCAGTTTTACTCAAATCTAACTCCTAAATTTCAAAAATTCTTTCCTATGAGATTTCTAAAATTTTCCCAAATTTCCATCTCAAAACACTAATTAAATGGTGAAAACAATGATATATTTATGTATATTGACCAAATCCGAGTTAGAATCACCTACCCCCAATATTTTTTCTTGAAAATCTATCAAACATCGCCTCTCTTTAAGCTCCAATTCGTCAAAAATGGCAAATGTGACGAAGTACCCTGTTTTATAATTCTTCCCAGGCAGCCCTCGGTCCTCCCTCGATCCTGGGCCTCGATCCTGACCTTCGATTCTGAGCCTTCGATCATGGCCCGCGATCCTGAGCCTCGACCCTGGCTTCGATCCTGGCCCTCGACCCTGGGCTTGATTTTTGGGTTTCGATCCTGGGCTCGATTTTTCTGGGCTCGATTTTCGGGCTTCGATCCTTGTCTCGAATTTCTGGGCTTCGATTTCTGCATTTCCAGCAGAAGAAAATTGCAGCAGCTGTTTAAGTCTAACTTTTGATCCGTTAACCATCCGAAACTCACCTGAGGCCCTCGGGTCCTCAACCAAATACACCAACAAGTCCTAAAACATCATACGAACTTATTTGAAACCTCAAATTACATCGAACAATGCTAAAATTTCAATTCACACCCCAATTCAAGCTGAATGAAACTTAAAAATTTCCAACTTCTACATTCGATGTCGAAACCAGTCAAATCAAGTCCGATTGACCTCAAATTTTGCACACGTCATAAATGACATAACAGAGCTATGAAATTTTTCAGAACTGGATTCCGACCCCGATATCAAAAAGTCAACTCCCCGGTCAAACTTCCAAACTTAAATTCCTATTTTAGCCATTTCAAGCCTATTTTAACGACGGACTCCCAAATAAAATTCCAAACATGCCCCTAAGTCCAAAATTACCATACGAAGCTGTTGGAAATCATCAAAATTCTATTCTGGGGTCATTTGCATATAAGTCGACATCCGGTCACTATTTGAACTTAAGCTTTAAAACTTGGAACTTAGTGTTCCAATTCATTCCAAAACCTCACCGGACTTAAACCGACTACCCTGGCAAGTTACATAACAGTTATAAAGCACATAATGAGCAGTAAATAAGGGAGTGGGGAAACAACTTTTAAAACGACTGGCCGGGTCGTTACATCTTCCATCTCTTAAAACAATCATTCGTCCTCGAACGAGCATAGAGACATACCTGAAGTGGTGAAAAGATGAGGATAACAGCTGCGCATATCCTGCTCGATCTCCCAAGTCGCCTCCTCGACCGGATGACCCCTCCACTGAACCTTCACGGAAGCAATGTCCTTTGACCTCAGCTTTCGAACCTGCCTGTCCAAAATAGCCATTGGTTCCTCAACACAAGATAGATCCTTGTCCAACTGAACTGAACTCAAGTCATGAGACGGATCGCCGTGATACTTCCAGAGCATGGAAACATGGAACACTGGATGAACTGCAGAGAGACTAGGTGGTAGTGCAAGTCTGTAAGCCACCTCCCCAACTCTCTCAAGAATATCAAAAGGCCCAATATACCTAGGGCTAAACTTGCCCTTCTTCCTGAATCTCATAACACCCTTCATAGGCGAAACCCGGAGCAACACCCGCTCACCAACCATAAATGAAACATCGCGAACCTTCCGGTCCGCATAACTCTTTTGTCTGGACTGGGATGTGGGAAGTCTATCCTGAATCACCTTAACCTTCTCCAAGGCATCCTGAACCAAGTCTGTACCCAATAATCTAGCCTTGCCCGGTTCGAACCAACCCACTGGAGATCGGCACCTCCTACCATTCAAGGCCTCATACGGAGCCATCTGAATGCTCGACTGGTAGCTGTTGTTGTAAGAAAACTCCGCAAGTGGTAAGAACTAATCCCAAGCACCCCCAAAATCTATCACACAAGCGCAGATCATATCCTCCAGTATCTGAATAGTGCGCTCGGACTGTCTGTCCATCTGAGGGTGAAATGTTGTGCTCAACTCAACCCGAGTACCTAACTCCTGTTGTACAGCTCTCCAAAACCATGGTGTAAACTGCGTACCCCGGTCAGAGATGATAGATACTGGTACGCCATGAAGCCCGACGATCTCACGGATGTAGATTCGAGCTAGCTGCTCGGAAGAATAGGTAGTCATCATAGGAATGAAATGAGACGACTTGGTCAGCCTATCCACAATCACCCAAACTGCATCAAAACTCCGTTGAGTCTGTGGGAGTCCAACAACGAAATCCACAGTGATTCGCTCTCATTTCCACTCCGAAATCTCCAACTTCTGAAGTAACCCACCCGGCCGCTATGCTCATACTTCACCTGCTGGAAATTTAGGTACCGAGCAACATACTTCACTATGTCTTTCTTCATTCTCCTCCACCAGTAATGTTGTCTCAAGTCCTGATACATCTTTGCGACACCCGGATGAATGGAGTACCGCAAGCTGTGAGCCTCCTGGAGAATCAACTCACGCAAACCATCTATATTGGGCACACATATCCGGCCCTGTATCCTAAACACGGCGTCATCACCAATAGTCACATCTCTAGCATTACCTCGCCGAACCATCTCATGAAGGACAAGCATATGGGGGTCATCATACTGACGCTCCCTGATACGATCATAAAGAGAAGACCGAGAAACCACACAGGCCAATACTCGACTCAGCTCAGGAATATCCAATCTCACAAACTGGCTGGCTGAGGTCTAAACATCCAACGCCATGGGCCTCTCTGCTGCTGGTAGGTATGCTAAGCTCCCCAAACTCTTTGCCCGATGACTCAAAGAATCAGCCACCATATTGGCCTTCCCAGGGTGGTACAAAATGGTGATATCATAATCCTTAAGTAGCTCCAACTACCTCCTCTGATGCAAATTAAGATCCTTCTACTTGAACAGATGCTGCAAACTCCGGTGATCGGTGTAAATCTCATAAAGAACACCGTACAAATAATACCGCCAAATCTTCAAGGTATGAACAATAGCTGCTAACTCCAGGTCATGGACAAGATAGTTTTTTTCATGCACCTTCAGCTATCTGGACGTGTAGGAAATCACCCTGCTGTCCTGCATCAACACCGCGTCGAGACCAATCCGCGATGCATCACAATATACAGTATAAGACCATGAACATGTAGGCAACACCAATATTAGGGCTGTAGTCAAAGCTGTCTAGAGCTTTTAGAAGCTCTCCTCACATTCCTCGGTCCACCTGAACGGGGCACCCTTCTGGGTCAATTTGGTCATAGGTGCATCAATAGAAGAGAAACCCTCTAAAAATCGACGGTAATACCCCGCCAAACCAAGAAAACTCCGGATCTCTGTAGCTGAGGATGGTCTGGGCCAACTCTGCACTGCTTCAATCTTCTTCGAATCTATCTTGATCCCCTCAATCGATACTATATGACCCAAGAATGCCACCGAGTCTAGCCAAAACTCACACTTTGAAAGTTTTTGCATATAACTTCTTTTCCCTTAAAGTCTAAAGCGCAATCCACAGGTGTTGCTCATGATCTTCCCGAGTCCAAGAGTACACCAGAATGTCGTCAATAAACACAATGACGAATGAGTCAATATAAGGCCGGAACACACTGTGCATCAAGTGCATAAAAGCCACCGGGGCATTGGTCAGCCCAAAAGACATAACAAGAAACTCATAGTGAACATATCTGGTCCTGAAAGCAGTCTTCGGGATATCTGGCTCCCGAATCTTCAACTAATGATAACGTGAACGTAAGTTAATCTTGGAAAACACTCTGTCACCCTGTAACTGATCAAATAGGTCATCAATACGAGGCAAAAGATACTGGTTCTTCACTGTGACTTTGTTCAACTGGCGATAATCAATGTATATACGTATAAAACCATCCTTTTTCTTCACAAACAAGACAAGAGCACCCCAAGGTGATACACTGGGCCGAATGAAGCCCTTACCAAGCAACTCCTATAACTGCTCCTTCAACTCCTTCAACTGAGAAGGAGCCATACAGTACAGAGAAATAGAGATGGGCTGAGTGCCCGGCAACAAATCAATGCCAAAATCAATATCTCTGTCGGGCGGCATGCCCGAAAGATCAGCTAGAAACACATCTGGAAAGTCCCTCACTACTGGAACTGACTCAATTGTAGGGGTATCGATATTGACATCTCTCACATAAGCTAGATACGCGTCACACCCCTTCTTAACCATTCGTTGAGCTTTAAGAAATGAAATAACTCTGCTGGGAGTATACTCTAAGGTACCTGTCCACTCTAATCGTGGAAATCCTGGCATAGCCAGCGTCACGGTCTTAGCGTGACAATCAAGAATAGCATAATGGGGCGACAACCAGTCCATGCCCAAAATAATATCAAAGTACACCATGTTGAGCAATAATAAATCGGCTCTGGTCTCAAAACCACTAAGAGTAATCAAACACGACCGATACACGCGGTCCACAACAAGAGAATCTCCCACAGGAGTAGACACATAAATAGGGGAACTCAAAGAATCCCGAGATACGCCCAAATACGGGGCAAAATAAGAGGACACATAGGAATATGTAGATCCTGGGTCAAATAATACCGACGCATCTCTATGACAGACTGGAACAATACCTGTAATGACAGAATCAGAAGCAACTGCCTCTGTACGAGCAGGAAGGGCATAATATATGTCCTGGCCTCTCCCTCTAGGGCGACCTCTACCTCCCCGACCTCCACCTCGGGCTGGTTGAGTAGGTGGGGTGGCAACTGCTGCTGTAATCATAGCCTGAGGACCTGGTGGAGCACGCTGTGGCTGAGAAGTCTGTAGAGGTGCACCTCTCCTAAATCTGGGGCAATCCCTCACCATATGGCTAGTGTCGCCACACTCAAAACAAGCTCTAGGAGGGCGTGGCCGCTGTGGCAGGCTTGGGCCAGATCTGTTGGACTGGCCATTAAAAGCACCTCGAGCAGGAAGCACACTAGATACTGGCGGTGCATAATAAGGCTCCTAGGGTATAGAAGGGGCTGGAACACCACTGGCGGCTGGAAGAGCTGAATGAACGGGGCGACTCACATAACCCCTACCATGGCGAGCTACTGGGGCACGAGCTCCAGAATAAGAACTAGTCTCTCAAGACCTCTTGGCCTCTCTCCTCTCGGTCTGGGGCAAGCATGCTCTCCAATCTCCTGGCAATACTCACAACCTGCTAATAAGAAATATCCATCTCCAACTCCCTGGCCATACTAATCTGGATGCTGGGGTGGAGTCCCTCAATAAACTGTCAAACCCTCTCTCGAGCTGTGGCAACCAAGGTCGGTGCATGTCGGGCCAAATCACTGAAACAGACTGCATACTCTGACATAGTCATAGATCCCTGGCGCAGTTGCTCAAACTCCGCGTGCCATGAGTCCCTGAGGCTCTGAGGGACATACTCTCTCAAAAACATGTCCGAGAACTGAGTCCATGTAAGTGAAGCTGCCTCATCCGGACTACTCACCTCATAAGCACGCCACTACTGATAAGCTACTCCTCTAGGCTGGAAGGTGGTAAAAGAAACCCCACTCGTCTCCGCTACGCCCATAGTATAGAGAATACGATGACACTCCTCCCGAAAACCCTGAGCATCTTTTGTAGCCAATCCGCTGAAGGTAGGTGGGTGGTACTTCTTGTACCTCTCAAGTCTGAGCTGCTCCACCTCAGAAGCTGTTGCCCTAACCTCGGGCTGAGCTGTAGCTACCGGCTGCATTGGTACAATCTCTGGAACCTGGTTGACCTGAACCCGCTGCTCTGGAGTACCGGCGACGGGAGTCTGTGCTCCTCCCCTGGCCTGAGATGTGGCAGGAGCAAGTGGAATCAATCTAGCCTAAGCTAAGGTGCTGAACATACTCAGAAACTGGGCTAGAGTCTCCTGGAGGGCTGGTGCAGAAACAGGTACCTCAGGTTTCTACCCTCTAACTGGAGCTAGTGGGATCCTCTGTAGCAGCTCGTGCGAGTGTTCTGGCTGCACCATGTGGGCGTCTTCGGCCTCTACCCCGGCCCTGGCCTCTCGCAACTCTAGTAGGGAGTGCGGGTGCCTGGTCATCAGATCTGCTTGCACGTGTCCTAACCATCTCTGAGAGAATAGAATACAAAAGTTTAAAATTTTTGAAGTCAACAATTTTCGCACGACAAGGAATCAAAGTAGTGAAATTTTCCTAACAGTTCCATACCCTCCCGAAGATAAGTACAGATGTCTCCGTACCGATCCACGAGACTCTAATAAACCGGCTTGTGAATCACGACACCTATGAACCTAAAGCTCTGATACCAACTTGTCACGACCCAATTTCCCCTCCGTATGACGTCGTGATGGCACCAAGTCTCTACAACTAGGTAAGCCTAACATTTGCGAAATAATGAAGTGAAAACATAAATTTAACAACATAACTGGGTACCATGCCGCTTGGCATGTACAATAACCAACTATTCAAAAATACACAGTAATCCCAAAACCCGAAACATCGTGACTCACAAACTACAGAAGGAAAATCTAGTGTCTCTATACATCAGAGTCTATCAAAAGAAAGTACAGAAGATAATGGACATAGGGAAGATTAGAAGGGGACTCCGAGGTCTGCGGACGCGGCAAATATACCTTGAAGCCTCCAAAGCTATCCCGGCTCACTGATAGTGTGGCTGATAAGGAGTACCTGGATCTGCACATGAAAAACATGTGCAGAAGAGTAGCATGAGTACACCACAATCGGTACCCAGTAAGTGCCAAGCCTAACCTCGGTCGAGTAGTGACGAGGTTAGGTCAGGGCCCTACTAGTATATATATAATAACACAAGATAAAATGAAATACCGCAGTAAAATAAAGACTGAAATTTAACAAGAATGAAATCATAGAAGACAACAGCTCAGTATACAGAGATAACAACAGGGGATTTTCCCGAGATACCGTCTCGTAGTCCCAACGTAAATGTGCAGAACAGGGGGATCTCCTGGAATACCGTTCCATATTCCCAAAGTAAATATGCAGTACAGGGGGATCTCCCGGAATACCGTTCCGTAGTCCCAAAGTAAATATGCAGCCAAACAATAGAATTCAATAGTTACGGCACAAAATTCTACAGTTCAACCTAAGTACCAGTTAAGGAAATACAAGTAAATTCACTAAACATGCTGCATGTAGTTCAAGTAAATAGTTAAGGCCAGTAGGCATGCTATTCAAGTCTAGCGGGATACCACACATGCTGATGGAACTCAAATAAGAAGGAAATCAGGTTATTACTTAGTAGAAAAATCGGGTTTTTACACAATTAGCCCGTGTACGTACTCGTCACCTCACGCACACGGCGCTCATATATCAAAAACAGTACAAATCCTATGGGGAGTTCCCCCACACAAAGTTAGGCAAGCCACTTACCTCGAACCAAGCTCAATTAAATCGGTAAGAATGCCTTTTCCATGAATATCCGACTCTGAATGTCTCGAATCTAGCCAAAAATAATTCGATACAGTCAACAAAAATTATAGGAATCAATTTCATAAGAAAATACTACATTTTTCAATATAAATCAATTTCATAAGAAAAATCACCCATGGGGCCCACATCTCGTAATCCAGCAAAACTCACAAAATACGACAACCCATTCAATTACGAGTCCAACCATACCAATTTTACTCAAATCCGACTCCGAATCGATACCGAAATCTCAAAATATTTTTCCTATAAGATTTCTAAAAGTTTCCCAAATTTCCATCTCAAAACACTAATTAAATGGTGAAAACAATGATATATTCGTGTATATTGACCAAATCCGAGTTAGAATCACTTACCCCAATATTTTTCCTTGAAAATCTATCAAAAATTGCCTCTAATCAAGCTCCAATTCGTCAAAAATGGCAAATGGGACGAAGTCCCTTGTTTTATAATTCTGCCCAGGCACCCTCGGTCCTGCCTCGATTATGGCTTTGATCAGGGCCCTCGATCATGGCTTCAATCATGGCCCTCGATCATGGGCCTCGATCATGACCTTGGATTCTGAGCCTTCGATCGTGGCCCTCGATCCTGAGCCTTCGATCATGGCCCTCGATCCTGAGCCTCAACCCTGGCTTCGATCCTGGCCATCGACCATGGCCCTCGACCCTGGCCTTCGACCATGAGCTCAATTTCTGGGCTTCGATCCTGGGCTCAATTTTTTTGGGCTCGATTTCTGGGCTTCGATCCTTGGCTTGAATTTTTGGGCTTCGATTTCTACATTTCCAGCAAAAGAAAATTGCAGCAGCTTTTGCAACAGCTTTTTAAGTCCAACTTTTGATTCGTTAACCATTCGGAACTCACCCGAGGCCCTCGGGACCTCAACCAAATACACCAACAAGTCCTAAAACATCATACGAACTTATTTAAAACCTCAAATCACATCAAACAACGCTAAAATTGCAATTCACACCCCAATTCAAGCTTAATGAAACTTAAGAATTTTCAACTTCTAAATTTGATGTCGAAACCTATCAAATCAAGTCCGATTGACCTCAAATTTTGCACAAAAGTCATAAATGACATAATGGAGCTATGAAAATTTTCAGAACTGGATTCCAACCCTGATATCAAAAAGTCAACTCCCCGGTCAAACTTCTAAACTTAAATTCCTATTTTAGTCATTTCAAGCCTATTTTAACTACAGACTTCCAAATAAAATTCCGAACATGCCCCTAAGTCCAAAATCACCATACGGAGCTGTTGGAAATCATCAAAATTCTATTTCGGGGTCGTTTGCACATAAGTCGACATCCGGTCACTATTTGAACTTAAGCTTTAAAACTTGGAACTAAGTGTTCCAATTCATTCCAAAACCTCACCGGACCTGAACCGACTACCCCGACAAGTCATATAATAGTTATAAAGCACATAATGGCAGTAAATAGGGGAGTGGGGTTACAAATTTTAAAACGACTGGCCGGATCATTACAAGCGACTTCCTCGACAGAGAAACGAACTAACAAGAACACTTTCGAACCAAAACCCAAAACTCGACGAGAACTTTAAAGCGTGAATCTTGAACGGAAAATCCCCAACTTTGTGTGATTTGTGAGAACAGAATGGAACTTGAGATTGAGTTTTTCCTCCTCCCTTCTCCTACTCTCAATCTCGTTCTCCTCCTTAAATAGGAGAAAATTGATGCCTTTTCCCTCTTAAAAATGCTAAAAGCCCCCCCCCCCCAAGCTCCTTGTGTGAGTGGTGGATTATGTATCATGTGTATGTGCAGACGATCGTGTGTGTGTGTGCGCGCACGCAATATTAGGTGAGACGTGAGAGACGTGAGTGAAATGGGGAAGGAAGTGACGGAGGAGTCATGGATGAGTTACATAACTTTTGAAGTTAAATTTGTTACAAACGTTTTTTAAAAAATCATGTGAGTAGTTGCTGCTTCTTCTTCTTTTTTGTTTTTGGTTTATTTTCTTTTATTAATAGAATTCAAATAAATATTAAGACAAAAAATATTAATTAACTAACTCTAGACTAACAATATATATATATATATATATATATATATATATATATATATATATATATATATATATATATATATATATATATATATATATTTACATATATAAATTATACTAAGAAAAACACCATAGCTTACTTATTAAAATTCTAATTAAAAGAAATCATATATTTTTTGTAAATTTTTTATTTTCTCTTTACAAAATAAAATATGTACCATAATTATTTATATATATTTAATTTTTCTCAATTGAAACCTATATATATATATATATATATATTAAGATTAGACCTAAAGAAAATATTTACACTAAAATAGTATATAATTTGGGTGTGGTAAAAAATTAGTTGCTCACAGCATGCCCCTCTTTGCTTGGAAACATGAAGAGTTTTCAGGCAAAGAAAATGAACAAGGTGACTGATTTTTTACCTCATTATTATTTAAAAAGGAAAAGAAGATATAGAAAAAGATGCGACTGAGCCTTGGTTTTAAGCAGCCTACATATCCCGGGTTATAGGGGAATCAGTTCACGTGTAGTTCAAGTGGAAGAAGAGTGATGGAGTACGCTTAGAGGGAGAGTCGAGTGAAGTTCCGTCAAGGTTCCGATCCGCGGTTCCTGCTATTACATCAAAATGAAAAGAAAATTACATACTCTTGAAATCTAAGAGTCACAAAATTCCTATCTAAATGCCATCTGGAGTCTTATCTTAATTCTTGACTTGCTTCCCCTATTGAACTTTAGACTGAACTTCAAGCTCTCTGTCACGACCCAATTTTCCCTCCGTTTGGGTATCGTGATGGTACCTAGTCTTAGGGACTAGGTAAGCCTAACACTAATTCAAACAATAACATTATCTAAATAACATCCAACAATTTAAAATAGAAATCTCTTAAAATTTATAATTCCCGAAACCGGTAGTACAAGTCATAAGCTCTACAGAGATTGCTACAAATTCTATATACAACTGTTTGGAAATAGGTAAAACAGTGTGAATACAAAATAGGAAGGGGGCTCCGAAGCCTGCGAATGCAGCAGCAGGTTTACCTTGAGTCTCCGCAGCAACAGTCCGCATAGCTAGCTAATGATCAATACCTGGATCTACACAAAAATATACAAAAGTGTAGAATGAGCACACCACAGCGGTGCCCAGTAAGTATCAAGACTAACCTCGGTGGAGTAGTGACGAGGAACAGTCAAGACACCCACTGGTCTAATAAACTAAACAAGTATAAGTATAGGAAACAACAGAAAAATTATAACTACATAAAGACTATGCAATATATCTCACAATACAGTAATTTCAACAAGAAAGGAAACAACAAGTATCAGCGGAATACCATAAAAGTGACACAGAAAAGTGAATGGAACACAACCTAAATCTGGAATCACAAATATAGCAAGGACAAGTAATAACTTAGCAACTACAACCGCTTTTACATAAGGTTTTAGTCAACAAACCCCACGAGGTATCGAACCTCGGACAAATCACAATTCACGGGTCTCAATACCTGAACCCTAACACTTGGCATCTTGTGCCCTCATAACACCTCATAACCGCACTGACGAATCACGTGCCAATAGAGCCATTCTCACATAGAAGGCAAGTAAACAAGGGTGAGCATATATATTCAACAATATCGAGAACACCTCTTATTCGATAAGAGTGCTTAACTACGTGTATGCTTATGCAAGTGTCCTAACATAGTCCATACCAGCAAATAAGCATTAAAAAAAAGAACGGACAACACGTAGAATATTTTTCTCACAACTTTCACAAGATAAAGCTCACACAGGTAAGTGTACCACTACACAAATATCAACAACAAGAATTCCCCCAGGCGATCATAAATCATCAGAAAACAATCCCCGACACAGCCCACCTTGTCTCGCCACGTGTGCAATAGTAAAATAAATGCCCACCTTGTCTCACCACCCGTGCATAATGAAGTTCCCACCTTGTCTCGCCACATGCGCAATCCCCCCCCCCACACACACACACACACACATATATATATATATATATATATATATATCCCGCCTTGTCACGTCGCATGTGCAAACATAAATAGTAACAGTAGCACGGCAGAAACCTCGTGCAACCCCATGACAACAACCGCACGGCAGAAACCTCGTGCATCACAATAACAAGTACAACAACAACAATGGCAATAATACAAGGTACGACAAGTAAATTAACTCAAGAACTTTAAATCACAAGAAAAGGTAGAACCAATTCACAAGGAATAACCACAATAAAGAATGCTAGGCATAAAGAGATCAGCTCAACAAGGGAAAACTAATATGTAGCAACGATCCCACAATATACATTTCAACAACAGGGAAGCTAACACGAGTCAAATAATTCCAAATAAAACAAGTCGACTAAGATATAGGATATCCAAACTTCTCTTAAGGTTGATAAATTACTAAGGATATTCAACAATTCAATTAAGGATAAGCAGCGTAAAGATAATCATAACCTCAATTAAGACTAAAAAATTATAGGATGAGATAATAATGATTCCAAATAAAGATAATCAGATATGAAAAGATAACATGGCAATAGAAGAGGTAAAATCTTCAGTTAAGCCAAATAAGAGTCAAATAGGCCATAAGAGTGAATCCTTAAGCAATTAATTCAAATTAAAGCATGTAGAGGTGAAATTAGTAAATAAGAACTTAATCATATCAAGAACAACTTCAAACTCAGTGAATATAAGGACCTAAGACCCTAAAAGGCCAACTTTCCACAAATAAATCCGAGTACGCTCTCGTCACCTCGCGTACATGGACTACAATCAACATAGAAGACTCAAATCCTAAGGGAGAAATCCCCCACACAAAGTTAGGGGCAAGATACATACCTCAAAGAAGATGGTCAGATACTCAAAAATGAACTTCTCAGGCGAAAAGACCTCTAGACGGCTCGAATCTAACCAAAATAACTTTAAAGCATAAATAAAACTCATAAGGAATTATTCCGGACCATAAAGCTTCAATCTTTATCAAAATCTAACAATCGGTCCAAAAGTCGACCCCCGGGCCTGCACCTCAGAACCTGATAAATTTCACAAAACTCGAACACACGTTCCGATACGAGTTCAGCCATACTAAAACTATCAAATTCTGATACCAATTCGTCCCTCAAAACATGATTTTTTATTTTGAAATTTTCTTCAAAAACCTCCATTTTTCTCAACTCAAAATACAAATTAAATGATAAAAATAAAGATAAAATCATGGAATATAATAAATTCTAGGTGAAGAACACTTACCCAATCGATTTGCTGGAAAAACCCACAAAGAATCGCTCAAAACCGAGCTCTACAAGTCAAAATATGATGAAAATGGCCTATACCTCGATTTGGAAAACTTATATTCTACCCAGGTCTGAAAGCATCGTGAACGCGGAGAAAGACTCGCGTTCGCGAAGAAGAAAAATGGAAGCTGCCCAGTTGTGCTTCGCAAACGCGAAGTCACGCTCGCGAACGTGGAGAAGAAAAGACGGAGACCTATGCGAACGCGAAGAGTAACGACCTCCAATGCTCAGGGCCTGGTTTCTACTACGCGAACGCGGAACTGAGGACGTGAACGCGATGAAGGAAATATGCAGAGTTATGCGATCACGAGGAGTACTACATGAACGCGAAGAAGGAAATTGAGGGGGGGGGGTCAGCAAAGACACTTCGCGAACGTAGTACCTTTTGACCACGTTTGCATTGACAGTTGTATTGGGAACATTTCCTTCGATGTCTCCCAAATACAGTACTTCTTTTTGGCAGTACTCATGTTACAATGTATGGACCTTTTAATTTGGGACAAATTTTCCTTTATCTTCCTCGTGATGCGGAAGAATACGCCTCAAAATGAGTTACCCTACTTCAAATCTCTTGGGCCGCACTTTCTTGTTGTAGGCACAGGCCATTCTTTGTTGGTACAACTGCCTGTGGCAAACTGTAGTCAATCGCTTTTCATCAACCAAAGTCATTTTCTTCAATCGGGTCTTGACTCAATCTTCATCCTCGAACTCGGTTTTAAAAATGATCCAAAGAGAAGGAATTTCAACTTCTACTGATATCATGGTTATAGTGCCATAAACCAATCAAGTAAGGGCGGTTTTCATTTGGACTTGGTTTAGGCTTGTTGTCCCTTCTTTGTTTATTTTCTTACAAGCTTTATCTTCGGCACATTCTACTTCTTGATTCATTATTTCAAGGTCTGACATCATTTTAGGATTTGGGCATGAAGTCCACAAGCATGTCATGTTATTAAAATCTGCATTAACAAAACTGAAAAGAGAATAAAAAGGTGACAAGATTAATAAAAGAGACACTCATGGATGATGAAATATTGATTTCATTTATTTGAATTTTATATGTAATAAAAATAGAAGAGTTTACATCAGAAAGTAAGACAGTAAAGTAAAAGAATTCGGATTACATCCTGAAATAACCCGAAATACAGAAAAGATAGCAAGACCGGCTACCGAGATTCCCGTCTGATAGGGAAAGTTTCAGGTTTGGCACCCATTTTTAGGTTTCTTTTCTATTGCGGCAATAGCTACAATGGCTTTCAGAGCCAGATCAAATTCTCCAATTGCCCTTTTGAGGGTCCAACAGTCCTCTGTATCATGTCTCACTGCTACAGAGTGGTATTCACATCTAGCATCAACTTGGTGCGAGGGGGACTCGGGATTTGGCCGGTTCAGGGCCACTGGCTGCAGCAGACCTAGCCCGATTAGCTTTTGAACAAACTTGAATATGATTCACCAATAGTGATAAACTGATTCCTTCTGAGGAGCTCTCTTGGGCGAGGATTGTGTTGGGGAACATTTGGTTGGGTATTATATGGAGCTTGGTAGGGACGAGCATTTCTGAGAGGTGGAGCTCGGTTTTGTGTATAATGTTGTGGCCGCGTGTAAGGTTGCGCGCTCATCACCGCATAGAGAGGCAGTGCCACGGCATAAATAATATCTTGATGGGGGTAATATTGTTGTGGGACCTTAAGAAGCATATATGATTGGTTGAATGACCTGCGGGGCCCCCTCGAGCTCAAAGCCATCATGGCTCCCTCTTCCCTCCTGTTTCTGTTCATCAAACCCCCCGAACTATTCTGAACGGTCTGTGATGTGGCCTTAAAGGAAGCATGACTCAAGATTTGGCCCTTTTAAAACCACTTTCGACCATCTCCCCAATTTTGATAGCCTCGACGAACGGATTACCCATAACGGACATCATGTTCTGGAAGTAGTCCGCCTCTTGGGCCTGTAGGAAGACCATAACCCTTTCTGTTTCATCCATTGGAGGTTTTACCCTGGTGGCTTGCTTGCGCCATTTGACAGCATTCACGAAAACTTTCCGCAATTTTCTTTTTCAAATTGGACAAAGAGTTCTCTTTTTGTTTTTTTCACTCTTGCCTTTTTTTTTGGTTGTTTTTCGCTCTTTGTTTTTCTTTGTTATTTTTGTCACTCATTTCTTTCTTTTTCTTTCTTCTCTCTTTTTTTTCACTCAGTATATTTGATGGCAATGATCGAATCCGATGAGGATTGCCTACGTATCATGACGCCGCATGAATCAGATCTTGCATAGTTTGGGAATACCGAGAACAAAGTACATAAGCTAGCTCTTTTTTTTCTTTGGGAATTTTTGAAAAGAAGACTTCTTAAAGGAGAAAGAATTTTTTTTTTTATTTTGATTGATTTTTCTTTGAATTTTTGGAAGAAAGACTTCTAAAGAAGGAAAAAACATATTTTTGGATTTTGATTTGCAAATTTATTTTTTTTTCCGAATAAAAGACTTCGGAAAAAAGGAAAATATTTTTGAATTTTATGATTTTTTTTTGAATTTTCTAAGGAAAGAATTCTAAGAAGGAATTAAGGAAAGGGAAAATATTTTTGGATTTTTTGAAAATTGGGGGCCAGAACCGATGAGGTTTGCCTACGTATCTCACATCCAGTGAGAATCAGACCCACGTAGTTCGGTTAAAATAAATAAAAAAATATTTTAAAAATTGTGATTTTACACACCGGAACCCTTCAAAAATTTTTTTTTTTTTTAAAAAAGGGTACTTTATGCAAACTTGGAGGAAATTTTCTCTTTCTCTCTCCTCTGTTCAATAAATCTATCCTAAAGCCGGTCAACATTTGAGTAAAGCCTACCAAATAATGTTATATATAACACAAAAAATGAACATGTTGGTCTGAAAAGGTTATACATGTCCTAGACGGGCCATGCCCCTATGTCGAGTCCCGCTAAGTCCAATGCACATGATGTAAATAAAGCATAGTCTACTAGGGATATTCATTGCTTATGGCTTGTTCTTCTAAGTTTTCAAATCCTAAAGGAGATGGTATCTAGACTTGTCTTACCCAGACGGACAACCCGAGCCGAGGAGTATCAAGCGTCACCAGTAGTAGAACAGCACTGGCTAGCTAATGGCTCTCCCGCCTAAACATGTGTGACTAAATCCTTCACCAGAAGCTGGTAGGCTAACTGGCTTTATCCCAAGACAGAAATTTTGTGATGCTGGAAGGCAAACACAACATAACTACCTATCAGAAGACTCAAAGGGGTGCGAGAGAGGATACAGTTTATATCACAGTTCAAATAAATGTTAAAGCGAGAAATAGCACATTAGGCTTCCAAACACAATAATATCCAAAACATGATAAAATCCAAACAAGAATCAACATAAAAAGCTCGAATTCTTATTAGTAGTTCCCCAGCAGAGTCGCTAGAGCTGTCACACCTCTTTTTTTCCACGCAATGCTATTACAAGGTTGAGTTAGAAGAGTTTTTCCAATTAAAGTGACAACTTGAAAAGGGATAATTTATTTGGAGTCGCCACTTGGAATTGAGTTTTGGTGTTCCAAGTCACCTTTTATTTGAATCTCTCATCAAATGAAAGATATGACTCTGAATTTAAGGTCTACGAAAACAGAAGACTGAGCAAGGAATTTTGTTAACCGAGGGGAAGGTGTGAGGCACTCCTTAAGTCCCGTGGTTCTAGCACGATCGCTTTTATTGACTTATGTCCGGCTTAAATCAATTCTTGGCTATTCTTGTATTTTATTGATTATGGTTTTCCTATTACCACTTAACTAATTATTATATTTTATTAATTGTTTGGACCCAGATGAGATACACACATAAGGTATTTCTTGTCATTTTAAGCTCTAGCGCGTCGTTCAGCAGTTTGAGGCTATGAGCAACTTCCCTTCAGGTATTATGACTTGGTACGCGTTGTCGGAATTGAAATTTCGGAAGTTCAAAGTTGATTTTAAAAGAAAATTCTCATTTTACAAGCTTTAAGTTGGAAGAATTGACTAAGGTTAGATTTTTGAGTAAACGATCTCGGAATTGAGATTTGAAGGTTCCAACAGGTACGTATGATGAATTCAGACTTGGGCGTATGTCCGGATCAGGTTTGTGATGACCCGGGAGCATTTCGGTGCCTATTGTGGAAGTTGACATTTTGGAAGAATTTCATAAATTTGGGTTGAAGTGCATTTCAATGTTATCAATGTCCGTTTTGGGATTACAAGTCTGGGAATAGCTCCGTATGGTGATTCTGGTATTAGGAGCGCGTCCGGAAGTGGATTTGGAGGTCCGTAGGTCATTTTGTAGTCATTTGGCTAAAGCTAGAAATTTGAAGGTTTTTGAGAAGTTTGACCGGAAGTAGACTTTTTTAGATCGAGGTCGGAATCCGATTCCGGAAGTTGGATTAGGTCCGTAATATCAAATATGACTATTGTGCAAAATTTGAGGACAATTGGACGTGATTTGATAGGTTTCGGCATCGATTGTAGAATTTGAAGTTTCAAAGTTCATTAAGTTTGAATTGGGGTGCGATTCATGATTTGGATGTTGTTTGATGTGATTTAAGGTCTCAAACAAGTTTGTGTTATGTTATGGGACTGGTTGGTATGATTGGACGGGGTCCCGGGGGCCTCGGGTGTGTTTCGGGGTAGTTTCGGATCATTTGGAGCTGCTTGGTAACTGTTGTTGCTGGTGTCTGGTGTCCTTCTTCGCGAACGCGAAGGAAGTCTAGCATTCGCGAAGATGAAAATTGTGGGGCTGTTGAGATTGGCCTTCGCGAACGCGAAGGTTGAAACACGAACGCGGTGAAGAACTTGAGGAACCTACGCGAACGCGAGTGGGGAGTCGCAAACGCGTAGAAGGAAATGAGGACTGGGCCTGAGGATGTTTGGCTTACGCGAATGTGAGGCTGGGTATGAGAACGCGAAGCAGTGAGGGTGGAAAGCTTCGCGAACGTATCGTGAGGAACGCAAATGCGAAGGAGGTTTTCTGGGCCTGGGTTGGTTGAGCTTCGCGAACGCGAAGGGGTTGCCACGTTCGCGAAGAAGGAGTTGGACTGGGCAGTGAGATGTTTTAAAACGGGATTTTTGGCCATTTTCACTTCATTTTCTCCATGGGAACGGGTCTTGGGGCGATTTTGGAGCTCCATCTTCATCATCTATGTCAAAGTAAGTGATTCCCACCTATTGCAAGTTAAATACATGGTTTATATATGGATTTAGATATGGAAATTTGTAGAAATTGTGGGGTTTTGATAGGAAACCTAGAAATTGGTATTCATGGATTTTGATCACGAATTTGGGTATGAAATGGAGAGTAAATTATATATTTGAGTTCGTGGGGTTATGGGTAAAGTTTATCTTTGAAAACTTTTGGAATCCGGGCATGTGGGCCTGGGGGTGATTTTATCAACTTTTCGAACGGAGTTGGAATTGTTATAAAATAATTAATTACGAGTATTAGAGTATATTTTGATTCGGCTGCATCATATTTGACTAGTTTTGGAGCAACAGGCATCAGTTTGAATTGTCGAAGCGGCCTTGGAGCCGGTTATAGAATTTCAGAGCAAGGTAAGTCTCCTTTCTAACCTTGTAAGAGGGAATTTACCCCATAGGTGAAATAAATCAATATGTGCTCCTATTTGTGGGGGCTACGTATGCAAGAGGTGACGAGAGTCCGTGTGTAGCTACTATTATGCTTAAGTCCGGGTAGTCTAGGACCCAAAAACATGCTCTACTTGTAATATTCGCAACCTTGTTGTCAATTTAAATGCCTAAATCATATCGAACTTGGTAAATAAACTTTCTAAAAAGCTAAACATCATTTCTTGACTGTTAAAAGAGCAATTGCCATTTTCTTGGATAATTCCCTCTTGATGAAGTCTTGATTGACTGTTTGAATGTGTTTATCTTTGTGGAACGGGCCGAATGGCTCGGCAGATTAAATAGATGCATCTATGGCTCGCGCCATTTGACCCTCTAGCAGTGCACAGTTTAAATATTTGTTGGATCGAGCCGTACGACCTCGGTATGATTTGCGCATGCTTGTATTGCTTGCCTTGAAATTTATAAATAATGATATTGCCTCCTCGGCCTGAGTTAAATTGTTAAATAATGAGAGATAAATTTGGAGATTTCTTAATTATGAAAGAACTGCTTACTTACTTCAAAATATTGAGCTTGCAACCGTTCATATAATCCATACCTAATTATATCATTGACATCCCATTTATAGCCCATAGTAAGTGTCGAAGTCGACCCCTCGTCACTACTTCTTCGGGATTAGGCGGAATACTTACTAGGTACGCGTTGATTTACGTACTCATACTACACTTGCTGCACAGGTATACATATGTTTAGCGGCCTTGTGGGTGCAGAGGCGCGATTATGGCGGGGACTTAGGTGAGTTTCTTTCTATTCGACGCACCGCAGCCAGCAGAGTCTTCTTCAGAGTATTGTATTTTCTTTCCTATCCAAGTTGTATTCCGAACAGTTATTGTATTTTATTTTAAATTTCTAGAAAAGGCTCATGCACTTGAGACACCGGGTTCTGGGATGATTATGGGATGCTTACTATTGGAATTGAAAAATAATGTTATTTATTCTGTAAATTCATCTTTTACTGAACAAATTGAAGTAAATTTACGATTTTAAAAATATTAAAATGAGGATTTAATTAACTATTTAGTGTTGGCTTGCCTGACAATGGAGTCCGGCGCCATCACGACCTTTATGGATTTTGGGTCGTGACAGCACACAAGATATTTATTTGTAATCGAATGTTAAACCAAGGTATGGAATGTACACATGGTCAAAACATAATTATTTTAATTTTAAAGGCATCGAGACGCGGGAATACGCACATGATTCTTTTATTATTTAAGCATATCAATCCAAGGTACTAGTATGAATACATGGACTAATATTTAAAATGCGTCTAAAGCTTTTCTAACGTATTTATGATTGTTCCATTTCTAAGTTTGAGATTATTGTGAAGTACAAAAAGTTATGAATTGAAATTATTGGAGGACATGGTATAGTTTAACTACTTTATTTAATTACTTTTTACATGGATTAACTTGGTAAGACTAAGAATATAAAGTATGGATCAGCTCTAGTATTTTCTAAAGGGGTTAAAGAGTTCAAAATTATTTTTAAACCTAAAATCAAGTCCAAATACGTTTTTAACCTTAGACCCAAACTTCACTTCATTTTTTTAAGTGTCCAGCAACGCCCAACGGCCCAAATAACATGAGGATACAAACTTTATATTTCTAAAACTACTGATCAACGCTTTAGAATTGAGATCAAATTATTTAATACTCATGACTAACCAAAAACAAGACAAAATTAATTTATAAATAAACAAAGGCAATATGATAAACCAGAAGCAGAATAACATAGCACTTCATCCAATTAAACCCATGTGCATCGGCTCATATTTACCAAATTCTTGTCACAACAAATTCACTAAATAATATTACTTTAAAACACTTAGTCTTTTACATCAAAATCTCTCATATCGAACTACTTCGGAACAACTAATTTTTCTAATGGATAATCAAGATTAGAAAGGATCTTAGCAAGTAAGTCAAAGTAAAGAAATCATGGATAAATCATGTAAGGCAGAGATGTCAGAATTGCATTAAACTTTTCAAAAATTAATTGGCATGAATATTCAAAGCAACTTAAGAATGCAAAAGGGAGGAAAAGAACCTCAACAGCTACTTCCTCGACAACAAAATGAACTAACAAGAAAATTTTGGAACCAAAACCCAAAACTCGACGAGAACTTTAAAGCGCGAATCTTGAACGGAAAATCCCCAACTTTATGTGCTTTGTGAGAACATAATGGAACTTGAGATTGACTTTGTCCTCCTCCCTTCTCATGCTCTTAATCTCGTTCTCCTCCTTAAATAGGAGAAAAATTGATGCCTTTTCCCTCTTAAAAATTCAAAAAGTCCCCCCCCCCCCAAGCTCCTTGTGTGAGTTGTGGATTATGCATCATGTGTATGTGCAGACGATCGTGTGTGTGCGCGCGCAATATTAGGTGAGACGTGAGAGACGTGAGTAAAATGGGGAAGGAAGTGACGAAGGAGTCATGGATGAGTTACATAACTTTTGAAGTTAAATTTGTTACAAACGTTTTTTAAAAAATCATGTGAGTAGTGGCTGCTTCTTCTTCTTCTTCCTTTTTTTTGTTTATTTTCTTTTATTAATAGAATTCAAATAAATATTAAGACAAAAATATTAATTAACTAACTCTAGACTATATATATATATATATATATATATATATATATATATATATATATATATATATATATATATATATATATATATATAAAATTAAATATTTACATATACTTTAAGTAATACTAAGAAAAACACCATAGCTTACTTATTAAAATTCTAATTAAAAGAAATCATATATTTTTTGTAAATTTTTATTTTCTCTTTACAAATAGAAATAAATAAATAAATATATATATATATATATATATATATATATATATATATATATATATATATATATATATATATATATATATATATATATGTGTGTGTGTGTGTGTGTGTGTGTGTGTGTGTGTGTGTGTGTGTGTGTGTGTGTGTGTGTGTGTGTGTGTGTGTGTGTGTGTGTGTGCTAAAATAGTATATAATTTGGGTGTTGTCAAAAATTAGTTATTCACAACTTGTGTGTATCGTCGGTTTTGGTTTTCAGGTGTTTCAGAATTAGTTTGGAAGAATGAATTTCATGTTTGAAGCTTTAAGTTGGAAGAATTGATCAAGTTTGACTTTTATATATTTGACCTCGGATCGGAGTTTTGATGGTTCCATTAGGTCCAGATGGTGATTTTGGACTTGGGTGTATGTCCGGATTTGTATTTGGATATTTCTATATAGCTTCAGCACTAATCAGAGAAAGTTGGAAATTTGAAGATTTGGAATGTTCATGAGTTTGACCAGGAGTTGACTTTGATGATATCGAGTTCGGATTGTGGTTTCGGGAATTGAGATAGCTTCGTTATGCCATTTGGGACTCGTGTGCAAATTTTAGGTCATTCTGAGTTGATTTAATATGGTTCGGCACGAGTTTTGAAAGTTAAAAGTTCAAAAGTTCATTAAGTTCAATTTGAGGTGCGATAAGTGATTTTGATATTGTTATGCGTGATTTGAGGCCTCCAGTAAGTCCGTGTTATGCTATGAGATTTGTTGGTATGATCGAACGAGGTCCCGAGTGGCTCGGCTGAGTTTCAGATAGGTTTGGGTTGTGTTGTTCTCGTTTTTTATGTTTCGACATAGTTTCCTCGAGCATAAATGGTACCACATTAAGCAAATGAGCTCCAATTTCTGTTTTAATTGAAGCATTAGATCCGTACCGTAATTATGGAATCATAGTGTCATGACCCCAATTTTCCTCCATAGGATGTTGTGACGGCACCTAGTCTCTAAGACTAGGTAAGCGTAACAAAACACGCGGAATAAACAAAATAATAATAATTTAAATCTCAAAACATCCACAACTACATATATAACGGAAATCTGCAACCCAACATGTATAGACATCTCCCAAAACCCGGTGAAGTATAAGTCACAAGCTCTAGATATAGTACGGAACGCTCCTATACATCACTGTCTACAAAAATAAAAAGGAACAAGAAAAGAACAGGATATAAGGGAACTTCGAGGCCTGCGGACACGGGGCAGGTGTACCTTGAAGTCTCCAAAGCAGCAACACAACGCACTAATATCGAGGCTGATAGGATGTACCTAGATCTGCACAAAAATATGTGCAGAGGCGTAGTATGAGTACACCACAACAGTACCTAGTAAGTGCTAAGCCTAAAATCGGTTAGGGGTGTTGGTAGGTCGGTACGGGACGGTATTTAGACATTTCGGTTCGGTATTTTTGGTATTCGATTTCCTAAAATGCTATACCAATACCGTACCTAATTAAATTTGATATGGTTCGGTTTTTCTTCATTTGGTTTTGGTTTATTCGATACGATAACATCGATTTGTTCGGCTTAAATATTAACTAGTGTATAGAGTCATAGACTGTAATATTCTTAATTAAAGTCCTCACAAATATAAAAATAAATGTTCTAAGCACCGTTTATAAAAATTTTGTTCAAAACCAGCAAATATCAACCCATCGAGAGAAAAAAAGTACATAAAGGAATAAATTTAAACATGGAAAATGTCTTATTACTTGCTTAGAGCTAATTCCTGAACGTAAAGAATACAACAAGGACTAATCCGACAGATACAATTTAATACATGAGAAGAAATACCCCAAAATCGTAAAAGTATTACGTTAAGCTTCTTGGCATCCTAGAGAATAAGAGTCAAAATCTGCAGCCTACATTGTTCCTTAATTTTCCGAAAGTACATAGACACTACTACTAGCCCCAAAGAAAAGTATTATGTAACTTAGTATGTTATAGTTAATAATATGTGTATTATGTAACGTATTATATATTTCTGTACGGTATCGGTATTTCAGTATTCTTTTTTTAATTACCAAATACCATACCTGATACAAAAAAAATTGAAAAGCATAAACCAAATACCAAAATGCCGAATACCAAATACCAAAATTTTCGGTTTCGGTATAATAATTCGGTAATTACCAAATTATGCACACCCCTAACCTCGGTAGAGTAGTGACGAGGTCAGGTCAAGGCCCTACTGGAGATAATAAGAAACAAGATAGATAATATAATGACATAAAGAAATAACAGGGAAGTGAAACAGTAAAGAATTTACGGAAAGTAACAACACGGAATCAAGGAAAGCTAATTCAATACGAAAGGAAAATAAGAATTTTACATGTTAAGGAAATAGCAACCAACAATACAGCAAATAAGGAAGATCAACAGGGGCACTCCCGAGGTACCGCCTCATAGTCCCAAATCATAAAATAACTCACTTTCCTTATATCATAGCAGGGGCCTTTACATTTAGTTTTGAAAATTATTTTTCCTGAAATAGCACCCCGCATTTTAACCCACTTTATCACACCGCATGGCTTCTAGTAGTTCTCCTACTAGCCACATGTATCAAGCCCACCTTATCTCACCGCATGCATTTCAACACCTAGACCTTATACCACCGCATGCGTATCAATAATCACAACGGCATGGCAGAAACCTCGTGCAACTATAACAACAGCATGGCAGAAACCTCGTGCAAACAACCAAACAATCACCTCAACAATAACACAAAAGCCAAGACACAATAACTAAGTAAATGATATTTCACAAATTACACCTTGCCTCAAAAGAACCACAACCTTGAAATTCAACACCAAACTCAACAGCAAGATATTTCAAGGACAACAATTTAAAGTAAGGAGTTTCATAGTTAAGTAATGAATACGAAAATCAAGAAAAGCAAGTAATTCAACTAAACATGTGACATAAGTTGCAAATAGGAGTTAAGACAAGTAGACATATGAAATTAGGCTAAATATGATGACTATAACGTGCTAAGTAACTCAATTAAGGTATGAAAAAGAAACTATGTAGCAAAACCCAAAATTTCAACATTTAGCCCGTGTATGCACTCGTCACCTCGCGTACACGGCCTCCACATATCACAAATTATCACCAAAATACCAAATCCTAAGGGGAATTCCCCCCCCTCCCCCCCCCCGCCACAACGTTAAACAAGTCACTTACCTCAAACCACGCTCAATCAATCAATTAGAAGGCCTTTTCCTCTATTTTTTTCAACTCCGAACAGCTCGAATCTAGCCAAAATAATTTCATATTATAAATATAACTATAGGAAACATGTTTAAATAATGAAATAATGATTTTTGCAAGAATTGGAAAAATGGCTCCAAAAAGTCAACCCAGGCCCACGTCTCGGAACCTGACCAAAATTATAAAATCCAAACACACATTCGATATCGAGTCCAACCATACAAGAATTATCCAAATCCGACCTCATTTAGCCTTTCAAAACCCAAATATTTGGTCTAACAACTTCTACACCTTTTCCCCAAATTTTAAACTCCAAAACCATAATTAAAAGGTGTAATTAATAGTAGATACATGCGAATTAATCAAAAATGAGCCAAGAATCCTTACTCTAACACTTTCTCTGAAAATCCCTCAAAATGTCGCCTCAATCCGAGCTCTCAAAGTCCCAAAATGAAAATGAAATCAAACCCTCGATTTTTCCCTTTTTTGCCCAGTTATGTGCACATGCGACCTTACTGCCGCAATTGCGTCTCCGTACTTGAGGAAAAATCATCGCATGTGCGGCCCTCACTTAGGCCCAGAAATCTCGCTTCTGCAGACACCCTAAGCACACATGTGCTTGCGCTTCAGCGGATGAAATTTCGCACCTGTGACTACTGGCGCTTCTGCTCACTAGCCATCGCAGAAGCGAAGCCGCTTTTGCGAAAATTTTCTCGCTTCTGCGACCTCAGCTGGGCAAGCCCAGCTTCGCCTATGCGATTCAAAGCTCGCTTATGCGAGTCCGCACTTGCGGCCAAACCCTCTGCAGGTGCAATGACACCATAATTGGGAGCTTCAGCATTTGCACAAGTCCAAACTTTGTTCCAATATCGATCTGAATCACACCCCAGGCCCCCGGGACCCCGTCCGAATATACCAACAAGTTCCAAAACACATAACGGACTGACTCGAGGACACAAATCACATCAAACAATATCAAAAACACGAATTGCACCCCAATTCAAGCCTAATGAACTTATGAACTTTCAAATTCTGAAACCAAAATCGATTCATACCAGAACAACTCCGATTGACACCAAATTTTGCATACACGCCATAATTGACATTACGAACCTACTCCAAGTTCCAGAATTAGAATCCAACCCCGATATCACAAAGTCGACTCCCGGTCGAACTTTCCAAAAGTCTTTCAACTTTCCAACTTTCGCCAATTAACACCGAAATGACCTAGGAACCTCCAAATCAACATGCAGACACGCTCCTAAGACTCAAATAACCATACGGAGCTATTGGAACCGCCAAAACTCCATTCCGGAGTTGTCTTCACACAAGTCAAACTATGGTGAACTCCTACAACTTAAACTTCTAATTTAGGGACTATGTGTCCCATTTCACTCCGAAACTCTCCCGAACCTGACACCAAGCGCCCCGGCAAGTCACATAACCACAAAATGGAATAGAGGGAGCAATAAATAGGGTATCAGAGATAATATCTCAAAATGACCAGCCAGGTCGTTACATCCCCCCTCTTAAAACAAACCTTTTTCCTCAATTGAGTATCAAGACAAACCTAAAGTGGTGAAAAGATGAGGATAATGGCTACGCATATAATGCTCGGTCTCTCAAGTCATATCCTCGAATGGCTGACCCGTCCACTGAACCTTCACTGAAGCAATGTTCTTCGACCTCAACTTTCGGACCTGCCTGTTCAAAATGACCACCGGCTCCTCAACATAAGATAGATCCTTGTCCAACTTGACTGAGCTGAAGTCTAGCACATGAGACAGATCACTGTGATACTTATGGAGCATGGAAACATAGAACACTGGATGAACTGCAGCTAGACTACGTGGTAGTGCAAGTCTGTAGGCCACCTCTCCAACCCTCTCAAGAATCTCAAAAGGTCTGATATACTTAGGGCTCAGCTTGCCCTTCTTCTCGAACCTCATAACACCCTTCATGGGCGAAAGCCGGAGCAAGATCCGCTCCCCAACCATGAATGCAATGTCGCAAACCTTTCGATCCGTACAACTCTTTTGCCTAGATTGGGCTGTATGAAGTCAATCCTGAATCAATTTCACCTTTTACAGAGCATCCTGAACCAAGTGTTTACCCAATAGCCTAGCCTCACCTGGCTCAAACCAACCCACCAGAGACCGGAACTGAGTACCATACAAAGTTTCATACAGGGCCATCTTAATGCTCGACTGATAACTGTTGTTGTAAGCAAACTCCGCAAGAGGCAAGAACTGATCCCAAGAACCCCCAAACACCATCACACACGCATGCAGCATATCCTCCAATATCTGAATAGTGCACTCTGACCGTCCGTCCATTTGAGGGTGAAATATTATACTCAACTCCACCCGAGTACCTAAATCATACTGTACGGCTCTCCAGAACTGCAATGTAAATTGCGTACCCCGGTCAGAGATGATAGATACTTGTCACACCTCCTTTTTCCCGCGGAGATAGGGGAGTTTTTCCAATTTAAGTGACTTAATCGAAATGAGATTATTTATTTGATCAGAGTCGCCACTTGGAATAAATTATGGTGTCCCAGGTCACCGGTTTATTTTAAATCCCAAATCGAGGAAATTTGACTCTATTTATGGTCTGCGAACACAGAAGATCGGGTAAGGAATTCTGTTAACCCGGGAGAAGGTGTGAGGCACTCCCGAGTTCCGTGGTTTTAGCACGGTCGCTTTACAATTAATACTTGGCCTAATTATCTGATTTATTACATATTTAAAACCTATTGTGCTTTTTAGCCTTCTGACCGCTTTTAATTATTTAAGGAGTTTGTTTGAACAAGTCGCGATGTCATACACTTGTCGTTTTGGTACACATTGCAAACCGCGCCACATGAAATGCACCCGCGATTTATGACATGTTTATTTTTATTACTATTTGAAGTTATGGTCGAGTCACATAAAACGCACACTCGAATTGGGATTTGCGTATGATGACCATGCCACGGGAACCGTACCCATGGCCACGATGATTCATTAATCGCGCCTAAAGCAAAACTACGAATGTTCATGATAGTTAAAACAATTCTAGATACAAAGATCAAAACAGTACTAATTTTATCCACAAATTTCTTCAGTAAACTTACCTATCTTTAAATATAGCTTCAGATTACAAGCCAAGCAAAGAAGTTATATCTTTTGTACCTATTTTCCTTTATTGTCTATTTCAGTAAATTAATGCTCATGTTCATCTCAACAATCACGCACCTATACATATTTATAGACTCTATTCATTCTAAATAAATCATTGAGTTCATCCTTAATCAAGATACTGAATTGAGAACTCATTAAAAATGAGAAAATCCAGACTTAAATTACTTATAAAAAATTCTATAGATACAAAGACCAAAACAGTCAGTATGCAGCATTTCCACAACTAATATTGAAGAAATACACTAGAAATTTCAAGCCACACTAGCACCACTATTTCACAAGACATGTATTAGAGCAAATATATAATCCCCTTGCCTCCCCTAAAATCAGCGAACACAAAACAATAGCTGAGAGTCATAAGTTACCCGACTGGTATTGCTTTCGAAATTAGAATACAAAGCTAAAGAAACACACATAAAATTCACAAATTGCTTAAGGTGCCACGTAAAGACTAAGAGAATGAGACGGAGCTCGGCACAAGCAGAGATCGGCAGATACAACAGCAGCACAGTAACGTCGGACTCGACTTCAGTCCAGAAAAAGCTCGAGCAGGCAACTGGTTTGGAGCTTTCTTTATCCGCATTCACTTGTAGCAGTGAGCAAATAAACGATGATGAATGATTGGCCGGCAAAACAAGAATAAAGCCGGCCAGATCTTGTTAGATCTGAAACACCATTAATGAACAAAATGGGAGCTGCAGTTTCACCGACTTCCAGCGAGTTTCATCGTAACGGAAAAAGGGGTGAGAGAGATGGGAACGAGGGTGAGAGTGAAGGGAAATAGGGATGGCTGCTGGCGAAGAGGTGAAGGAGAGAGGGGAAAGCTGCTAGAGTTTTTTGAAAGGGGGGCGTTTGATCTTCGTCTTCTCTATTGAGAATGGAAGGGAAATTAGGGTCTCTTCAAGAGAGGGGGTTCATTCTCCCTTTTTCTCTCTTTAGGGTTTGGGAAAATGGGTGTTTTAAAGAGAGGGGGGATCCGGTTGGGCCAGGCGAGTAATGGAAATTGGGCTTCTAAAGGGATGGGCTTGACTAAACCAATTTGTATGGCTAAACTATTATATATATTTTATTCCTTAATTGACTAATGACCTAATTAATTAACTAGTATAAGAATGCATGTAGAGTTACTAATGTATTTTTTGGTATTTTAGTGTTTTACAAATGCAATTGATTATGCAATTAAAATTTTAAAAATAAAAAATAAAAATTCAAAATATTTTTTGTATTTTCTTTAGGATTTAAAACGCAACTTAAAAATGCATCAAACATGAATACGTACAAAGCAAACTAAGTAAAAACATAGAAAAATAATTTAAAGCTATTTTTGGATTTTTTAGGAGTAATTTTATATTAGGAAAAAAAATTACGTGCTCACAATACCGACACGCCATGAAGCTTGACAATCTTGCGAATGTAAACCTGAGCCAGCTACTCTGAAAAGTAAGTAGTCACCACTGGAATGAAATGAGCTGACTTGGTCAATGTATCCACAATCACCCAAACTGCATCAAACCTTTTTTGAGTCCTAGGGAGCCCAACAACAAAATCCATAGTAATCCGCTCCCATTTCCACTCCGAAATCTCTAGCTTCTGAAGCAATCCATCTGGCCACCGATGCTCATACTTCACCTGTTGACAATTTAGGCACCGAGATACATACTCCACTATGTCCTTCTTCATTCTCCTCCACCAATAATGCTGCCTCAGGTCCTAATACATCTTCGCGACACCTAGATGAATGGAGTACCGCGAACTGTGAGCCTCCCGTAGAATCAACTCACGCAAGCCATCTACATTGGGCACAAATAGCCTGCCATGCATCCATAATACACTGTCATCTCCAATAGTGACCTCCTTGGCATCGCTGTGCTGAACCGTGTCCTTGAGGACAAGCAGATGGAGGTTGTCATACTGACGCTCTCTAATACGATCATAAAGAGAAGACCGAGAAACCATACAAGCCAAAACTCGACTCGGCTCGGCTCGGCTCATAAACATCCAATCTAACAAACTGGTTGGCCAAGGCATGAACATCCAAGGCTAATGGCCTCTCTGCTACCGGTAGATATGCTAAGCTGCTCAAACTCTCTGCCTTACAGCTCAAGGCATCAGCCACCACATTGACCTTCCCAGGATGATATAGAATGGTGATATCATAGTCCTTAAGCAACTCTAACCACCTCCGCTGCCGCATGTTAAGATCCTTCTATTTGAACAGATATTGTAGACTCTGGTGATCGGTGTAGACCTCACAAGGGACACCATACAAATAGTGCCGCCAAATCATCAAGGCATGAACAATAGTTGCTAACTCAAGGTCGTGGAAAGGATAGTCCTTCTCATGCACCTTCAATTGTCTAGACGCATAGGAAATCACCCTATTGTCCTACATCAACACCGCACGGAGACCAATGTGTGACGCATCACAATACACAGTATAAGACCCCAAACCTGTAGGCAATACCAATATTGGGGATGTAGTCAAAGCGGTCTTGAGCTTTTGAAAGCTCTCCTTACACTCCTTGGTCCACCTGAACGGAGCACCCTTCTGGGTCAGCCTGGTCATAGGTGCTGCAATAGACAAGAAACCCTCTACAAATTGACGGTAATACCTCGCCAAACCTAGAAAACTCTGGATCTCCGTAGCTGAAGACGGTTTGGGCCAACTCTGCACTGCTTCAATCTTCTTTGAATCTACCTTGATCCCCTCACTCGACACTACATGACCCAAAAATGCCACTGAATCTAGCCAGAATTTATACTTCGAAAATTTTGCATATAACTTCTTTTCTCTCAAGGTCTGAAGCACAGTCCTCAGGTGTTGCTCATGATCCTCCCGGCTACGGGAGTACACCAGAATGTCATCAATAAACACAATGACGAACGAGTCAAGATAGGGCTGAAATACACTATTCATCAAGTGCATGAATGTTGTTCGGGCGTTGGTTAACCCAAACGACATCACAAGGAACTCGTAATGTCCATATGGAGTCCCGAAGGCAGTTTTTGGGATATTCTGCTCCCGAATCTTCAACTGATGATAGCCTGAATGCAAGTCGATCTTAGAGAACACTCTGGCACCTTGTAGCTGATCAAATAGGTCATCAATACGTGGCAATGAACACATGTTCTTCACTGTAACCTAGTTCAACTGGCGATAATCAATACACATATGCATAGAACCATCCTTCTTCTTTACAAATAAGACTGGAGCACCCGAAGGCGACACACTGGGCCGAATGAAGCCCTTATCTAGCAACTCCTGCAATTGTTCCTTTAACTCTTTCAACTTTGCTTGGGCCATACCATAGGGTGGAACATAAATGGGCTGAGTGCCCGGTAACAAATCAATGCCAAAGTCGATATCTCTGTTGGGCGGCATGCCCGAAAGATCTGCCAAGAATATATCTGGATAATCCCTCACTACCAAAACTGACTCGGCGGTAGGAGTATCAACACTGACATCTCTCACATATGCCAGATACGCATCACACCCCTTCTCAACCATCTACTGAGCCTTTATAAATGAAATAACCCTGCTAGGAACCTAATCTAAAGTACCTCTCCACTCTAACTACGACTCACCATCTTGGTGTGACAATCATGGATAGCATGATAGGGCGACAATAAGTCCATGCCCAAAATAACATCAAAATCTACCATGCTGAGCAACAAAAAATCGGCTCTGGTCTCAACACCACTAAGAACAACCAAACATGACTGATACACACAGTCAACAATAATAGAATCTTCCACAGGGGTGGATACATAGATATGAGAACTCAAAGAATCATGGGATACGCCCAAATACGGAGCAAAATAATATGACACATATGAATAAGTGGAGCCTGGATCAAATAAGACTGATGCATCTCTATGACAGACCGAAACAATACCTATGATAACAGAGTCGGATGCAACTTCCTCCGTCCTAGCAAGAAGAGCATAATATCTTGCCTAGCCTCCCCCTCTAGGGCAACCTCTACCTGCTCGACCTCAACCTCTAGCTGGTTGCGCAGGTGGGGTGGCAACTGGTGCGGTGACCATAGATTGCGAAGCCCGAGGGCCCAGTGGAATATGTGGATCCTGAGTAGTCTGTGTAGGTTCACCCCTCCTGAGTCTGGGGCACTCACTCACCATATTAAGAGTGTCACCACACTCAAAACAAGATCTCGGGGGACGTGGCTGCTGTGGATGGCTCAGGCCTGATCGGCTGGAATGACCGCCTAAAGCACCCCGTACATGAGGTGCAGTAGACAATGGCAGTGCATAATAGGTAGCCTGGGGCCTAGGAATGGACGGAATACCGCTGGAAGCTGCAAGTGCTGAATGAACAGGCTAACTAACAAAGCCCCTACCATGACGAGCTACAGCTAGGGCACGGGTACCACTATATGTGCGAGACCTCTTGACCTCCCTCTCCTCTCTCTCCCGGATCAGCATACCCTCTAATCTCCTAGCAATCCCCACTACCTACTGGTATGCGATGTCCATCTCAAACTATTGGGCCATGTTTAATCTGATACTAGGCTGAGCCCCTCGATAAATTGACGGAACAGCTCTTTAACAGAAGCAACCAAGGCTGGTGCATGCCTATCCAAATCACTGAACCGGATCGCATACTCCGACACGGTCATAGAACCCTGGCGCAACTACTCAAACTTTGTGCAACATGCATCTCTGAGACTCTGGGGAACTTACTACCTCAAGAACATATCCGAGATCTGAGTCCAAGTGAGTGAAGCTGCCTCGGTCGGACTACCCAATGCATATGCTCGCCACCACTGAGAAGCCGCACCCCTAAGCTGTAACGTAGTGAAAGTAACTCCACTAGACTCTTCAATACCCATAGTACAGAGGATACGGTGGAACTCCTCAAGAAAACCCTGAGCATCTGCTAACGCCAAGCCACTGAAAGTAGGAAGGTGGTACTTCTTGTACCTCTCGAGCCTGGGCTGCTCCTCCTCAAAAACTACTTCCCTAACCTCGGGCTGAACTGGGCCTACCAGCTACACTAGTATGACCTCAGGCACCTAGTCAACCTAGACCCGCTGCTCTGGGGTACGAGCGCTGGGACTCTATGCTCCTTTCCCGGCCTAAGATGTAGCAGGAGCAAATGGGATCAACCCTGCCTGAGCAAAAGTGCCGAGCATGCTCAGAAACTGGGCGAGAGTCCACTTGAGAGTTGGTGCAGTAATAGGCGTCTCAGGTGCCTTCCCTCTAACTGGAGCAATTGGTGGCTCCTCTGTAGTAGCTCGTGCGGATTCTCTAACTGCACCACATGGACGTCCTCGGCCTCTACCCCGGCCCTGACCTCTCGCAGCTCCAGTAGGGGGCGCGGGTGTCTGGTCATATGATCCAGTTGTACGTGTCCTCACCATCTGTAAGAGAATATAAAGATAGAAATTTAGAATCTAAAGTCAAAGATTTCGCACAATAAGTAATCAAAGAAGTGAAGCTTCTCCTTACAGTTCCATAGCCTCCCGAAGATAAGTACAGACGTCCATGTACCGATCTGCGAGACTCTACTAAACCTGCTTGTGACTCATAACACCTATGAACCTAGAGCTTTGATACCAACTTGTCACGACCCCAATTTTCCTCCGTAGGATGTCGTGACGGCACCTAGTATTTAAGACTAGGTAAGCCTAACAAAACATGCAGAATAACCTAAATAATAATAATTTAAATCTCCAAACATCCACAACTATATATATAAAGGAAATTTACAACCCAACATATACAGATATCTCCCAAAACCCAGTGAACTATAAGTCACAAGTTTTAGATATAGTACGGAACACTCCTATACATCACTGTCTACAAAAATATAAAGGAACAAGTAAAGAACAGGATAGAAGGGGACTCTGAGGCCTGCGAATATGGGCAGGTATACCTTGAAGTCTCCAAAGCAGCAACACAATGCACTAATATCGAGGCTAATAGGATGTACCTGGATCTGCACAAAAATATGTACAGAAGCGTAGTATGAGTACACCACAACGGTACCTAGTAAGTGTCAAGCCTAACCTCGGAAGAGTAGTGACGAGGTCAGGTCAAGGCAATACCGGAGATAGTAAGAAACAAGACAGATAATATAATGAAATAACAGGGAAGTGAAATAGTAAAGAATTTATGGAAAGTAAAAACACGAAATCAAGGAAAGCTAATTCAACACGAAAGGATAACAAGAATTTTACATATTAAGGAAACAACAACTAACAATACAGCAAATAAGGAAGATCAACAGGGTAACTCCCGAGGTACCACCTCGTAGTCCCAAATCATAAAATAACTCACTTTCCTTATATCACTGCGGGGGCCTTTACATTTAGTTTTGAAAATCATTTTCCCGAAATAACACCCCGTGTTTTAGCCCACCTTATCACATCGCATGGATTCTAGAAGTTCCCCTACTAGCCACGCGTATCAAACCCACTTATCTCACCGCATGATTTTCAATACCCAGACCTTATACCACCGCATGCGTATCAATAATCATAACGACACGTCAGAAACCTCGTGCAATAATAACAACAACACATCAGAAACCTCGTGCAAACAACCAAATAATCACCTCAACAATAACACGAAAGCCAAGACACAACAACTAAGTAAATGATATTTCATAACTTACACCTTGCCTCAAAAGAACCACGACCTTGCAATTCAACACCAAACTCAACAGCAAGATATCTCACGGACGGCAATTTCAAGTAAGGACTTCCACAGTTAAGTAATGAATACAAAAATCAAGGAAACCAAGTAATTAAACTAAACATGTGACATAAGTTGCAAATAGGAATTTAGACAAGTAGACATGTGAAATTAGGCTAAACATGATGACTATAACATGCTAAGTAACTCAATTAAGGCTTGAAAAGGAAACTACGTGGCAATACACGGAATTTCAATATTTAGCCTGTGTACGCACTCGTCACCTCGTGTACACGGCCTTCGCATATCACAAATTATCACCAAAATACCAAATCCTAAGGGGAAATTTCCCCCACACAAGGTTAGACAAGTCACTTACCTCAAACCATGTTCAATCAATCAATTAGAAGGCCTTTCCCTCAATACTTCCTACTCCTAACGACTCAAATCTATCCAAAACAATTTCATACAATAAATATAACTATAGGAAACTAGTTTAAATAATGATTTTTTCAAGAATTGGAAAATCGCTCTAAAATGTCGACCGAGGCCCATGTCTCAGAACCCCACTAAAATTATAAAATTTGAACACCTATTCTATATTGAGTCCAACCATACAAGAATTATCCAAATCCGACCTCATTTAGCCTTTCAAAACCCAAAAACTTGGTGTAAGAGCTTCTACACTTTTTCCCCAAATTTTAAACTCCAAAACCATAATTAAAAGGTATAATTAACAGTAGATACATGGGAATTAATCCAAAACATGTCAAGAATCCTTACCCCAACACTTCCTCAGAAAATCCCTCAAAATCTCGCCTCAATCCGAGCTCTCAAAGTCCCAAAATGAAAATAAAATCAAACCCTCGATTTTCCCCTTTTCTGCCCAGTTATACTGCACCTGTGACCTTACTGCCGTATCACACCCGGGGCCCCTAGGACCCCGTCCAAATATACCAACAAGTTCCAAAACACATAAAGGACCGACTCGAGGCCACAAATCACTTCAAACAACTTCAAAAATATGAATTACACCCCAATTCATGCCTAATGAACTTATGAACTTCCAAATTCTGAAACCGACGCTGATTCATACCAAAACAACTCCGATTGACACCAAATTTTTCACACAAGTCATAATTGACATTACGGACCTACTCCAACTTCCGGAATCGAAATCCAAACCCAATATCACAAAGTACTCCTGGTCAAACTTTTAAAAAATCTTCCAACTTTCGCCAATTAACGCCGAAATGACCTATGGACCTCCAAATCAACATCCGTACACGCTTTCAGGACTCAAATCACCATACGGATCTATTGGAACGCCAAAACTCCATTCCCGAGTCGCTTTCATACAAATCAAACTACGGTCAACTCCTATGACTTAAACTTCCAATTTATGGACTATGTGTCCCATTTCACTCCGAAACACTCCCGAACCCGATGCAGAACGATGCAGAAACAATGCAGTCATTTTCTATTTGTTTGGCATGAGAAACGATGCAGAACAGCTGGGCAGAAATATATAATATCGAGGATTTGTTCATTTGGTCATATTTTGAGTTGGGGAACTCGGATTTGGGCGATTGTGGAGGCGCTTTTCACATAGATTGGGCTACATGTTCTATTCTCGTTTGTGGTAATATTTCATGAATCCATTTTCATTTTTGGCATTTGATTGATGATTTCAAAGTGAAATTTGGGGATTTTAGTCTAAAATTTCATAAAGTGAATTTTTGAGTTTTGAACATCGATTCGGAGTCGGATTTGAGTGAAACTAGTATGGTTAGACTCATAATTGAATGGGTTGTCAAATTTTGTGAGTTTCATCAAATTCCGAGGTGCAATCCTGAATTTGACTTTTTGGTTGACTTTGGGCTTTTGATTAAAGATTCTACCTTTATCGATTAGATTTGTTTCCATTGACATTATTTGATATTCTTGAGTTGCTTTTGGCTAGTTTCGAGCCGTTCGGAGGTCGGTACATGCGAGATGGCATTTTTGGACTATTGTTTGGCTTGCTCGGTATTAAATTTTGCTTGTTCGAGGTACATAACACTTCTAAACTTGGTGCTGAGGGTATGAACCCCCGAATATACGTGTTATGTGCTTAGTGTTAAGGTGACACACATGCTAGGTAACGGGCGTGTGGGCGTCCACTGTGTGAATTATGATTCGGTTGATTCTGTGGTACTGTGTGGTTACCTAATCTTGTCTTTATCCGTGAAATTTCTACCTGCTAAAGTAATTGAGTTGTGATCCATGTTAGAAACCATGTTTAGGCTATATGTTTATTCTGTTGGGACCCACTGAGGTCATTTCTCTTGTTGAGATATTTGCTTAAATTGCAGTTACATACTCAGTCATATTCATTCATTTGCATATCATATCTCAGTCTATGTTATCATTTGTGGTCATGACATGTTGTCATTGTTTAGGCTGATTAGCATGAGATTTGTAAGCCCGAGAGACTGGAGAGATTAATGACTGAGTTGGGGCCTGAGTGCCGGATTGTGAGTGAGATATGCAGATCGGGTTGCACGCTGCAACATGCCTTATGGCTATATGTGGATCGGGTTTCATACTACTAAAGGCCTTATGGATATATGTGGATCGGGTTGCATGCTGTAACAGGACTTATGTCTATATGTGGATCGGGATGCACGCCGCAACAGGCCTTATAGGCTTTATTACTATTGATGAGATCGGGTTGCGCGCCGCAGCAGGTACCATACAGTGCTGAGTGACTGAGTGTGCTGAGGGATTGGGCTTGATGAGTGGGAGTGTGAGACAGTGAGATTGAGTACTCTGAGAGTGTGAGTACATGAGTTCATCACCCATAGAGATGCATAGAGATGCTTGACATACAGGCATAGAGATGCATTTCCTCAGGTTACACAATATTGTGATATTCATGACTTCACATGCACATTGACATGTAGGCATAGAGATATACTTTCCTCATGAAAATATGAGATTTAAATATTTTATCAGTTGTTGAAAGTTTTTTGGAAAAATCACAGTTTTCTGATATACTCATATTTTTGGTGAATTTGGTGAAAGATTTAGTTTTATTGTTATACTTGAGAAGCATGCCTATTATTTCATAACAGTGGACGAGCTCAGCATCATAGCTTTGAGTTGTTTCTTGTACTCTTTTTATTATATTGTTATGAGTTGTTATTGGCTATTGGTATTGGACTCTGACCGTTGTCCAAGCTCGTCACTGCTTTCAACCTAAGGTTAGGTTTATTACTTATTAAGTACATGGGGTCAGTTGTACTCATACTACAGTTCTGCACCTTGCGTGCAAATTTTGGAATTGATGTTGATGTGTATAGCGGGAGCTAGAATTGAAGATGTACCTGCGTTCCGATTGTAGTTGCCTCTCCTTCATGGTAGCTTTAGATTTATAAAAATTCTATTTATGTACATTTCAAACAGATGATGTATTTATTTCATACTATCTTTTTAAACTCTAAATCTTAGAAACTCATGATTTGTACTACCAGTCCTTGGGGATTCCTTGTATAAAAGTTCAGTTATATTATCATAATTTCTCTCAGTAGATCTCATTTGAGTAGGATTGTTGCTAATTAGCTTACCTAGCGGGTTGGGTTAGGTGCCAACACGAATAGTTGGATCTTGGGGTTGTGACAAGTTGGTATGAGAGCTCTAGGTTCATAGGTTCTACGAGTCATGAGCAAGTGTCTAGTAGAGTCTTGCGGATCTATATGATGACGTCCATACCTATCTTTGAGAGGTTACAGGGCATTTAAGATAAAATTCCCATCTTTCTTTCCTTATCGTGTGGTATTGATTCAGCTTGAAGCGTATCTCTTTGAATTCCTTCTACCCACTCGTATGCGCACGTGAGCGCTCGGTATCAACTGTACACCGACGGCTTGTGATTATGTGGATGAGATGCGAGATGTGTTTTCTGCATTTGGTGATGGGCCAGTCTAACTTAAGGCCAAGTTTAGACAGCAACTTAGGCTCGGTAGTTTCAGTTGTGTGAGCATGTGCTTTGGACTTATATGTCCAGTATTTTCCGTATGAGTGAGATTTATGCCTCGGTGAGTGGTTGGATGGCTAAATGATGATTATGTTGTGACTGTGGGATGTGTTCAGATGGTTTTGATATGAATGGAAGATTTTTCTTGGGATGTGAAAGGACTATTGGATGCTCGATTTCTGTGGATATGTAATACGGTCTGGAGTTATGAAGGTTTTGAGGGATTCTTTCATGTTATTTCATTAGTGGGATGAAGTAGATTTTCATGTCTTGTTGATGAATTTATATTTAGGAATATTAAGTGATTACGACGTAGTTGTGGCTGTGAAAGGGTATAGAGAGATATTCGTTTGAGGCTAAGCAGATGGGTTATCACCTGCGGGGTGTCTTGAGGTTGTGTGATCCCTATGTTGTTTCTGTGGAGCGTTTTCTCCTACCGGTAGGTTCTATGTGTATCAACTTGAGTTTGGATTTCTTGAGGAAGTTGGCTTGACTGTTACGAGGATTGAATGCGAGCTTAGAAGATGATTTGAGGTACTATATGGTTTGTGTTACATGAGGTTATGAAGGATTTAGTAGAATCTCACTACTGTATTATGGCAATAATAAGTATGGGCATTGTGAGTTATTGACTGTTTTGATCTATGGCTTTGAGCCAAGTGAGGGAGTCTGCTACCGATGATTTGATTGCATGGTTACGTGTTGTATTGGTTTCGGTCTAAGGCATACTTATAGATCGGTTATGACTTGCGAAGGCTGGTTTTGAGGATGGCATAAGCAAGGAAATTTCTTGATGTATGGTGTAGTATACCTTGTGGATATGTGGAAGTCTTTGAATGATTTGGGTTTGCTGTGCTTGATGGATGTGATGTACTAAGAAAAGGGATTCACTCAGTCGCTTAGAAGTGTGGATTACTTCTTTGGGTGTTGTCGTGCTGATGGGGCACAAGTCGTTCGGCCCGTTTGGGCGGTGCAATTGAGATTTGAGCAGAGTGGATGATTCTCGAGAAGGTTCTAATGGATTCAACATTTATATGTAGCAATTAAGAATTTTTCAGATTTGTATATGGCTAGAATATGGGGTTTGCATTTGATGGTGTCGAGAATCGTGATATTTATATATCATTATGGATTCTACATTCCAGTGTCAGGAAGGTAAAGAAAGCAGTTTTAGATTCACATAAGGTCTCTTCAGAGTGGGTGTCTCAATTGTGGTACTTTTGGGATGCTAAGAGGGAATACAACGGCTTATGGCCCTTAGGGTGGTGTGGTTTTATGCTAGGATCTCTTGTGGTGAGCTTTGGGTAAGGATCATGGTATTCTGGAAAGGAGAAGTGTCACCTTGAGGGTAATTCGGAAGGAACTCGAAGAAATAGGACAACTTGGTAGTAGGTTGGATCAGCACAGTAATGGATATGATCGGTTCTTTGGGTACTTATGCTGTGATGAGCCTGTACAGGTATTTTGGGGCAATACTCTTGGGTTTGGCGACCTTCATGGCTTGGTTGAGTTAGGGAGATTCCGTTCTGATGACTTGGTTATGTGAAATTTGATTTCAAAGTGTTCTTGATGGTTTCTACCATGGTTTGAGATGGATATTTCCTACCGGCGTGAGGAGCATGCTGTGTATTGTGATTTTCTACTAGATGGGATCATGTGAAAGGTTCCTGGCTAATTGAGTATGTAGTTTGCTTGTGACTCAGAGTTGGTAATAAGGTTCTTGTGTTTTCATATGATTGCCTAATAGAGGCGGCGCATGGTATGAGATTTGGATTTGCATGTGCAAGTAGATGATTCAGTTTCAAAAGGAAGGTCATGAGTTTATGCAGCATAGACTATTTCAGATGTTGGCACTAGTTGGTATTACCTGAGAAGAGTGTACATTCAGAAGGCGCACTGAGTTTTAACTTACGGATGTTTCATTGGTATCGTGGTACTCGTCTGGTTGATCGACTGCTGATATTCAAATTTTTGCTATGTGGCATGGAAGGATTATAAAAGTATTTCTCGTGGGGATGATTATGTATGATAGATGTGTTAGTCATTTGAGTGGTGGAGTTGGAATCGGCTATGGTGATTCATGTGTTCTATGGAATTGGAGACTGGGAGATCTCAAAAGCAGATTGTTTCGGGGTTGTAGACTGTGAAGATGTGACCAAGGGTAGCTAGATGGTATTATGTGCTATGGTTAGGTAATTGTGGACTTTTGGAGGGACATTTATCCAATTGGGGATGACCGGAGTTGATTTGGGGGCCCATTGGTAGGCCTGGGGAAGATATGTATTCTACACCGGGTTGGAATTGTTGACTCAGTACCGTTGTTAATGAAAGGTGTATCATTCGGTTAGGGTTGGTATCATTCTGATATGTTCTATGTGTTACTCCTCTATGCTACAAGGGGTGGTGATTCGCTGGTTATATGTACACATGGTGCAGTTTTGTTTGGGCCTTATAGCGAAATTTAGCGAGATGGTTATTGGGGTGTGGAATGGTCGATTGCGCCTTGGTTATGGTCCTTTCGGGCTGTGGTATATTGTGTTATTCGCTTCTTCATGGTTATGGTCATGCGCTTCGTGTATTTGATGTCGAATCGTGTGTAGTTGTTGAGTTTGAGCATTGTGGCTTGAGGTATTTCATATGGACCGGTGTTTGGATGGGTCACACATTGCGGCCGAGCTATGTTGGGATATGATCCTTTGTATTAGATTCGTGTGTCTTGGTCCTACTATGTCTGATGGGTTTATAGCATTGCGTTGTGGTAGTACTTGCTGAGCTTGTGGGACGATTCTCTCATTTGAGTCATTTTCCATGATTTGAGTACATTTGAATTGTTGCTTATTAGTGCACGGTTTGTGGCTTTAGGTTGTATTGGTGTGGCATGTCAATAGAATGGTTGTGTTTGAGGAGATGAGTTCATCGGACCTAGGATAGGTACTATCAGATATGATTACAGTATGTATGGAGGAATAATATCGAAAGTCGGCTTAGGATTTTGCTTTGGTTCTTGTAGGACGAGAGAGAGCTCTATGACTTGTTGATCCGATAAGTGGTTATGAGTTTCTGCATGTTTCTTTCATCATCAGAAGTGTACAAAGGTTTTGGAACGAGGTTTTATTTGACATGAGGATTTTATGGGTATCAGGTTTGTTTCTGAGTGGCTACTGTGATCGGAAGTTTTGCTACGAGCATGCGAGTTGTGCGGTATATGTTGATACCCAATTTTGCCCTCATATTTTATAAATATCATATATACTTTCAAAATATTATTTTGATTACCTAATTTAAAAGGGTCATATAAGTATTTTTCTATATGTTTCTATAATTTTTAAAGCTTTAAAATTGATTTTCTTTCATTTAAATTACTCAAATATTTATTAATTATTCCTCAAATTATTTGGTGATGACTCAATCATCCAAATCTATTATTTACACCCACATATATGCTTTATAACATTTTATTTCGTTTTATATAATTACATTTGCATTTTTTTAAACTATTTACGCATTTTTTGCAATAATAGCCTATACTTTAAAATTAATTGCGTTTATTATTTTATTTAGGGTCAAAATAACTTCTTTATATTTTGACAACCTTCAGCTACTATTTTCCAAAATATTTAGTTGCACAAATAATATTTTTCATATTTATATAGCTATTTTATTAATTTATTTTTCTTTAATTCCACTTGTTTTAAAAAGTCAGCCAATGTTGACCAATTTCCGGACCAAAAATATGCCCAAAACACTTAGCCCTTTCGCACAGCCCATACCAAACGACCTTTTTAGCCAACCCGGTCGTGACTCGTTTTATGACCCGCCCCATCTCCCTTTTAATCTTGGCCTTTGATCTCAGAGATCAACGGCCCACAAACCATCTCCCCTTTTTTAAATCCACCAAACCCCTAACCCTAGAGACCTTTCCCCACCTAACAGCCGCCCCCAAACACTCTCGAATGTTCTCTGAAAGAAACCCTAGCAACCGCCTCTGATTCTCTCTGATTCCAACCTAAACATTGAGTCAATCCATAACTTACTTACCTATTTTTAGGTACTACGATGGTGAATACGCGTTTGTGGTGTTACTTAAGTTCTTACCTTGTTTTTGGCAAGAACTATCTTCCGAGATATGGGTTGGTCGACTTTGATTATGTGGGGATTTGTACGATGTCTCGTCTATATACATCATACAAGGAAGGATCCTTGATTCTTGGTTCGAATCTCATACATTTGGACCCAACTAGGGTTTGAGAATCTCCTTCTCCTTTGCCAATTTTGATTGCATGCGATATATCCATTCCTTCTTTGTGTTTGATTGATAATTTTCCATGTTTGTCTGCTTAATTTGAACACTATATAAACCCTTCCCCCCAAACCCCTAAAAAGGGACCTCAATCACCGAAATTACCACTATTCTCTCATTCTCACTTGTCTTATACTCTGTCTTTTGGCCGGCTGAAAGCCAAGGCCACCGAAATTCGATTATCAGACCTTTCTTAGTGTGAACAATGCCCGAGGTTCATTCAAAATCCTCTGGGAACTCTGACGCACTGAGATTCCTAGGTTCTACTGCTCGTCTTGCTACTGACATTTGAGATATTGCTGAAATTGTTCTTCTTGTCTATTTATTTGTCAATTAGTAATGGGTAAGTACCTTTGGCCCTTGCAATTTCATTCTCTTTTCATTTGAGTTCCTGCTTTGTATATCTATGTCCCTGAAGCTTTTGTGAACCAACATACTATCATTCGTATCCTTGTCTGCTCTGAAGTTATTCTTGAGGCTCTATACTTCTCTAGTATCTGAACTTGCCTAATTTTTAATCTTGATTCTGGCTCTCATAAGCATGTTTACCCTAGTGTGTGTGTTCTAATGCTTATCACTTGCTACTCTTCTTGAGTTTATCCCCCTACTTTGTTCTGCATCCTTGTGATAGATCAACTCATGTATTCTAACGTATTTGATACTCTACTATGACCAATTCCTAACTATAGTGTTAGTCAATTGTGAGCTTAATATGTGTTCTATGCTTAGTTCAATCATGTGTTGTTTAATACTACTTATAGTCTATAAGGTAAGATGCAATATCTAGCCTTTATGTGATAATCTAGTTCTTAATGTGTTTTTGCCTATTATGAATTCTGGCTCTACTAAACCTGTTTAGTCTGCTATGTTATGTTGATGTTTGGTATCAATCCTGAGTTTGCCTTTCTGCCCGGTTCTGGATTATTATGCCAACCGAATTTATTTTTAGGAAGTAATTGAATTCATGCTTAACTTGTTACTCTTCTGGTCCTGTTATTCATAAGGACCTGTTATCATTGTGTGTTTGTTGACTTGCTTAACCTTGTATTCTTAGTACTAGTTAAGACCTTAGGAATAAACCTTATGGCTGACCTTCTTTCACCACACATGGCCAAATAGTATTATAATCGATGCTTGCTTCTCTTACTGTTGAAGCTTGATATGTCTCTTATATTGTGACTAATGTTAAGCATGCTAAAGTTTTTTCCCCACTCCATTAACTAATTGCTTGATCGTGAACCTGTTCTGTTATGTTATTCCTTTCATTAGGCTTTTCATGATAGACACCTTCATGTGAAGGTGGTGCTTTGCTTGTTTCTTATCTTATTCTGCTAGACTCTCATCTAAGGTTCTATAGGCTGATTCAGAACTATGCTTCATTTTAAAACTCTTTGGAATGTTTTACTATCCTATGGTGGTCAATCCTGGCACTCTTAAACTTTCTTTCTAGAATTACAAGTATAAACTTGCCTCATATGTGTCTTTTGTACCTTTTAATTTAGCCTGATCTTATTTATATGTCTTGACTAGAGATGATGTTAGCTATACTTTTAAGAATTAAGTGTTTAAGCTGTTTAGTTAAATCCAATTAGCACTTTGTCACCTGTATGGGTGAATTTGGCATCCATTTGGGTAAGTAAGTTATTCATTTAGGCCTGTTATGTTGAACTTGCTGTGGTACTGAAAGTCTAAAATGCATTGTCCGCATCTGGAGTTTGGGCATGTAGTCCATATGAAGTCTTAAGCCTGTTTGAAGGCCCAGATGTATTACTGGTTATTCTATATTCATATTTGGGCCAATAATCATTCAATATGGCTTGTTCTAACTCTGTAATAACGAATGATGGGTAGATTTATAAAAAAGGGGGTTGGGGTATTCTAATACTTGCATGAAAGGGTAGAAAACATGCCTATAGGGTCCATGTGTTCTATTTGCTATTGCATCCAGCATGCCTTATGTTGTTTCATTTAGTGTGTGTCGCACACTGATAGGGATCATGCCTATAGGAATCATGCATAGACTTCACTTAACTTGTCAAAATATATCGGCTAAAGTAATTGCTACGCTTGTTTCCATGTGGAATACTCAAAGCTTTTAGATAGTATGCCTATAGGATACAATAATACAATGTCTTTGCCAATCTAGATATCATGACTATAAGGTTTAATAATTGATCAACTGCTTTATGTTACTTTTTTACTGCCTCACTTAGATGACATGCCTATAGGGATAAAGTGTTACAAAATCAAGTCTAATTGTCAATTGTTAGATATCCTGCCTATAGGATTTTTATCGACGCTGCTAATCCTGTGTTTTCAAGCGACTTCACTGCCTTATTATGCAACTATTAGAAATCATGCCTATAGGATACTGTCAACTGCCTAAGACGCATATCTATAAAATCAACAATGGTAATTCAGAGTTCTAGGATTGTTTTCACTACCTTATTACGCAAACAAAATAAAAATCATGCCTATAGGACTTGCAACACTTTAATCCACCTATACATTAGTCCAAAAATTGCAGCACTGCCTGTATCATACTGGAATCATATAGAAATCATGCCTATAGGACCTAATGATTCTAATATGTGTTAATTATGACTATTGCATAACCAGAAAAATCTGATCGCGTGCTTTTGTGCTTATGTGTGGAGGTCAACTTGAGCCTTTCATTGCCATTGTGTGCACTCTTATCTGTTTTGAATGTCACCTAGTTTTATCTTTTTGAGAAACCTAAGTAAAGTCTAGCATCACCTAATAGTAGGTCAAAAGCCTCCTGGACTATAGGCACAAGACGAGTAGTGCACGCATAGGGTACGATTTAGAATTGAATTAGAGCACCTTTAAGTAATAACTTCAACATCGTAATTGGGTAGCAAGAGATGATAGTATATTCCCGCTGAATAATATGAGTAACCCCCTGCCTCAAGGGAGTTACGAAGTATTATTTATGTTGCACGGGGTGATCCTTCAGGCTAAAAAACTTAGGACCCCCACCCCCACCCCACCCCTTCTTTATATGCTTGTTGTCCGCATTTAGTCATTTGTACTCCTTGTGATTTTTTAAGACTTGTATCAATTAGCCATATAGTTAATTCATATGTTATAATAGAGTTTTCAACTTCTATATCTTTCTTTGCTTATTTGATCACCTAGCTTAATTCTCTAATCCACATAGTTTAAACTTCGGCCGGGAACCACAGTTGTGGACCTCGAAGAATGCCTAACACCTTCTATTTGAGTTTATTTGATCCCTTACCCGATATTTGGTAGCGTTGACTAGTCAAAATAGAGTTATTTACAAATAGGTGCCCTAACGCACCTTAAACTGTTAGGTAGCGACTCTTCTCTTTTAATACCCATTTAAAAGCGTTGTCACACGTCGAAGCCCGCTTTCGCGAGAAAATGGGGCGCGATAGTATATCATATATTACATCTTGTGTTATGGTTATGGCTTAATACAGCTTATTCAGGCTTATACAGTGTGTAGATGCAAAATTCAGGTCTTGTAAGGAATTCTGGATGTTGGAAATTGGGTTCTGAGGCTTACGGACTAAGGTTAAGGTAGTGATCTTCAATTATGTTATGTTGTCATCCTTACTTGGATTGGGGTGACATGGGATCACCCTCGGGTATGTGCATGGTAAGGTTACACGGCGATCTGATGGCTTTAGAATGACTCCCGGCACGTTCGAGGATGAACGTATGTTTAAGTGGGGAGAATGTAATGACTAAGCCGGTCGTTTTGAGAATTTGCATTCCGTTCAGATATTTGAAGTCTTTAGCAGCATCGTATGATGTATTATGACTTGTGTGTATCGTCGGTTTTTTTTTTCAAGTGTTTCGGAATTAGTTTGGAAAAATGAATTTCATGTTTGAAGCTTAAATTGAAAGAGTTGGCAAAGTTTAACTTTTGAGTATTTGATCTTGGATCGGAGTTTTGATGGTTCTGTTAGGTCCGAATGGTGATTTTGGACTTGGGCGTATGCCCGAATTTGCATTTGGATATTTCTAGAAGGTTTCGACACTAAATGGCGAAAGTTGGCAATTTGAAGGTTTGGAATGTTCATGAGTTTGACTGGGAGTTGACTTTGATGATATCGGGTTCAGATTGTGGTTTCGGTAATTGAGATAACTTCGTTATGTTATTTGGGACTTGTTTGAAAAATTTGAGGTCATTCCGAGTTGATTTGATATGGTTCGGCACGAGTTTTGGAAGTTGAAAGGTCAAAATTTCATTAAGTTTGATTTGAGGTGCGATTCGTGGTTTTGATATTGTTATGCGTGATTTGAGGCCTCAAGTAAGTTCGCGTTATGCTATGGGACTTGTTGGTATGTTCAAACGTGGTCCCGGGGGGCTCAGGTGAGTTTCTGATTTGGGTTATGTTGCGCTCGTTTTTTATGTTTCGACGTAGTTTCTTCAAGTATAAATGATACCATATTAAGCAAATGAGCTCCAATTTCTGTTTTTGAAGCATTAGATCAGTATCGCAATTTTAGAATCATAGCAACTGAAATCATCAATTTTCGACATTGTATGAGGAATTTATTGTCATTTTACTAAGAATTGGGTTGACAAATTTTTCAGATTAATTACGAAATTGGCATTGAATTCGTATTTAAAAATCTGCACTATTTTCAAATATTAAAACCAATATATATCCTTCATTATAAGGTCAAATGGAGTGATTCAAAAGCATAACTTGACTGGAAGTTTATGAGGAATCCATTGGAGGCATCAAAAGCGAGTTTCGGGATTACTTGACACGAGAAACGAGATAGAACAATTGGGCAGAAACATATAATATCGAGGGTTTGTTCATTAGGTCATATTTTGAGTTAGAGAGCTCGGATTTGGGTGATTTATGAGGTGAATTCCACCACATGGATTGGGATAAGTGTTCTATACTCGGCTTTGGATATATTTCATGAATCCACCTTCGTTTTTGGCATTTGATAGATGATTTCAAAGTGAAATTTGAGGGGTTTTGTCTAAAATTACATAAAGTGAATTTTTGAGTTTTGAACATCAATTCAGAGTCAGATTTGAGTGGAACTAGTATGGTTGGACTCGTAATTGAATGGGTCAATCGAATTTTGTAAGTTTCGTCAGATTTCGAGGTGTGGGTCCAGGTCTGACTTTTTGGTTGACTTTGGGCTTTTGATTATAGATTCCACCTTTATCGATTGGGTTTGTTTTCTCTGGCCTTATTTGATGTTCTTGAGTTGCTTTTTGCTAGTTTCGAACCGTTCGGAGGTCGGTACTGGTGAGATGGCGGTTTTGGAGTATTATTTGGCTTGCTCGGTATTGGATTTGGCTTGTTCGAGGTAAGCAACACTTCTAAACTTGGTGATGAGTATATGAACCCTCGAATATATGTGTTATGTGCTTAGTGTTAAGGTGACGCACATGATAGGTGACATGCGTGTGGGCGTGCACCGTATGAATTATGATTCGGTTGATTCTGTGGTACTGTGTGGTTACTTGATCTTGTCTTTATCCATGAAATTTCTACGTGCTAGAGTAATTGAGCTATGATCCATGTTAGAAACTATGTTTAGGCTAAATGTTATTTCTGTTGGGACCCACTGAGGTTGTCATGATCCAAAATCCCCTATAGGCCGTGATGGCGCCAAACGTCGCTGTCAGGCAAGCCAACGGTGAATTATCAACTTAATTACTCATTTCATTATTTTTAAAATCATAAATCCCATTATATAAATAGAGTGAAATCTGGTACTCGCAGAAACCTGTGATTTTCTTTACCAAATCTCGTATAAGATATAAATTACAAGGTGAAATGATAATAATAACATGAACTACAATAATGAACATCCACATGGAACCCCCAAAACCCAGTGTGACAAGTGCATTAGCATCTACTAGAAGGTACAATAACAATGCAACATCTGTCTGGAGTACAAAAGAGACAGGATAATGTAACTAATTAAGATGGAGACTCTGTATGCTGCGGGTCGTAACATGGAACGCAGCTCACCGTAAAGTCCCCACAATAGCCGCACCTTTGTGCCCCAAACACCACCAGACATACATGTACCCACATAATAAGTGCAGCAAGTGTAGCATGAGTACGTAAATCAACACGTATCCAGTAAGTATCTAGCCTAACCCCGGAAAAGTAGTGACGAGGGATCAACATCGACACTTACTAATGGTGCAATAAATCAAATACAGTATGAAGTAAACAAATATAAGGGGGTAAATAAACAGTATAAATAAATATAGGTACGTGGCACAATCCTCCTCTGAACAGTAAACTCAAGCTCTCAATTATCGGTCACCTCCTCAACTGGAGTATATATGTAAAATGGTTCCCACCAGATAGGTCGTCACAACTCAAATCAGGAAAACTCACGGATATGATGGCTTCTTGCCAAATATTATACACGATGATACCGAGGCGAACGACCCGATCCCATAAAACTATTTTGTAAGGCCCCGTGAAATTTTTCCTAAAACCCGGGGTTCCGTAATGCTGGGGCAGGCGTAAAGGTTAAGGGGTATGCTTATGATGTATGCAAAAAAGGTAAATATCATGTCAGTGGGACGAGTCAGTTTAGCGGACCTTATCTCTGTTGTGTGAAGTGTGGGAGATGCCATCTGGGAGTATGTCACTATGGTACCAATGTATGCTACAAGTGTGGTATGACAGGTCACTTTCAAAGAGATTGTTATTTATCTCGTCAGGGCATGGGCAGGGGTATGGCCTAGCCAGCCAGTTCTGTAGCTACTACATCCACAGCGCCTCCCCCAGCTCGAGGCGCTATAACGTTCACAGGGCTTGGAACAGCTAGGGATGGTATTCAAAGCTCGGGAGGGCCCAGCAGGTTTTATGCTATGAGGATCATCAAAAGTTTAAGGCTTCTCCATATGTGATTACAGGTATATTGACTGTCCAATCTCATGATGTGTATGCTCTTATTGATCCCGGTTCCACTTTGTCATATGTCACTCCTTATGCTACTATGGAAGTTGGGATAGAACCGAGACAACTTTATGAGTCGTTCTCTGTATCAACTCTTTAAACGAGACGCATTATTCGTGAAGCCACTCTATCACAAATCCACTTATTTATGACCTCTTGAAGAATTGAGCTCTATAATTATGTCCTTAAATTGAGTTATAACTCTAGGATTAATACTTCCCACTTTCTTTCCTAACTTCCCAACAAAGGATTATATCTGATGAATTTCTTACAGAACCTTTTGATTCGAGTGAATAACATCTGCTCATTTGTGCTTATGCATGCACCATCGTAATATTTAACTATGTGGTATCATATCCAATGTAAGGCAGCCTAGTGTTGAGATCCTTCTTAAGCCACTATTTCTCTCTCCGGTGTATGTGGCTCATATGGCTTGAACAGTCACCCTACTCCTTTCTGAGTATTATCATGGAACCTTTCCACTGTCTAGTAACATGAGAGCATTTCTCAACACCTATCATGTGCGTACATATCAATTGAAAGGGGCCACTTGTCCGCATAAAGTTTCTGAGAAATTTGAGAATTACCACAAATTCGTCACGAGAAGATCTTGTTATTTACCCATCTCAGTATGACTTTCATGTTCACCTAAATCGTCTCACACTAAGTAGCTCACTTTGTACCTAGTATTGTAGTCTTCCATGAAGTGACCTGGTATTGCATCCTGAGAGTTATTATGGCAGCAACATCTCTATCTCATAGAAAAATGCTCATTTTCTCTAACCAATACATGATTTCATCCCAAATATTTAGATGTCCCAGCTATGTGGTTTCACTCGTGAAAGGTTGAAATTAGATGCTTCAAGATTTTTGGCACATATCAAGGGTATATTGATTTGAAAAACAAGTTTTTCGCATCTCTAGTTCTCTCATATAGGATCAACTATCGGAAAGGGGTTAAGCTGTTAGAATGATAATAATATCCCAAGTGTTCAACTTCTTTTTCATCCTCGTAGGCTTGTGGCATAGATTCCTTGTGCTAGTTACTGTTAAGAGCATAATGTAACTTCATGTATTTTGAAACCCATATCACATTCAGGTTGCCAGAATATTCTCATTTCGAATTATACCCATATTACCACGTATTTTTCTTTTTCCTACACTCAAGTAGGTAACTGGTGTCATGTACTTGACTATTCCTCCTTAAGGATTTCTATTGCCGATATACTAGTTAACTTTATGCCTTATTTGTCGAATCAATGATGTCATCACTATGATTAATCTTATCATCGTTATCAGTAGTAAGCTTCATGTCTTTTAGGATATATAACCTCATGAAATACTCTGCTCAGCCTGTTGATGTATTATTGAATAATTCCAGCCAAACCTTGAACCCCGTTATTCCTCCTTGTATTAAATCTATGGGAGTTGAAGGTTCAAACATGTCAAAGAAGAAGAAGCATCCCGTGATCGAATATATTGGATAGGAAATTTTATCGGCATATTCATGCTAGCACATCTTAGAGGAATTGTTGGAGGTCGCCAAAGGTTTAGTTCGGGTGTTCAACATAAAGATTTAGAGTTGAAAAAAGTGAATGGATTATTCTCAATATTTTCTCCATGAGGATGCTATGGGAAATGTTAATAAAGGTAAAGTATGTATGGTCACATTAGGCCTTATGAAATCTTGAAGAAAATAGGCCAAACTATGAGTATGATGTTTCCCTATTATTATTCTCCATGTACTTGGTGTTTCATGTGTCTATGTGTAAGAAGGTGAAGTTAATGGATAATTGGATTCCGAGGGGTATCTACTTGCCATTCTTGTTAGATAAATCCGAGAGTTGAGATTGCCTTCATTAATGTGTTATGACGAAGTCTGTAAGTCGAGGAGGCCACCTTGAGGGCCAAGAGTGTTAAGGAAATAAAATGTTCTCACTTGAGTGTATAGTCAAATGATTGTGATTTGAAAGGTACATTCTAGGTGTTATGATTTAAAAATCTGCACTTCCTGTCCAGATATCATTTTGATAATGCAGTGCTTGTAATGCTAAGATTAGTGTTATTGATATATACATTGTGGTGCTTTATTTAGTTGTGGATGTGTTGTTAGGAGTTGTTTTGGTGTTACTCTGACAGGTGGATAGACCTAGTTACAGGGAAGACTCTGGCAAAAATTTTGGAAATTTAGGGAGTTAGCCAAATTTTGAAACTACTAGTCTGTGTGAACTAATAGTTGAACCAATTGAATGCTAATGACGGGTTTTGACCCTCATTCGAGGACGAATGATCTTAAGTGGTGGAGGATGTAAGGGCCAGTGAAAATTTTCCTAAAAACCAGAGTTCCGTGATGCCGGGGCAGGCGTAGAGGTTCCGTGATGCTGGGGAGTTGAAGGAAAATATTGGGATGAAATAGGCATTTTTGAGGCCCATTATGTGGCCGCAGAATCACTCTACGAACCGTAGAATGGTCGTAGAGTGAGACAGTTTTTCTGGGTCATTTTGATGTCATTTTTGCGGTCCATTATGCGACCGCATAACCATTTCGTGGGCCACACTCTTGTCGCAGAATCAGCCTTGGGGTTTTATGGAGGGAGGTTCTGCAGTGCATTATGCGACCGCAGAACAGGTCTGCTGACGGCATAGTGACCGCAAACCCAGTCAGTTCCTTTCCAGTTTTGGCACCCAATTTGTGCGGCTGATATGCGGACCGCATATCCATTCTGCGGTCGCATATGCGACCGCATATCCTGTTCTGGGGCTTCATTTTTGGGGTTTTTAAACCCGACCCTATTTCGTTAAAACATATACCATAGCCATATTTTGAGCACATTTCTGATATTTTTAGAGTGAGAGAGAGAGTTCTTAGAGTGGGGCAGTAACCTTCAACCTATTATCCATTAATTCTTGCTCAATCATCGAGGATTAACAAAGGAAGTCTTCATCCTAAATGTAAGAATCTATGTCCTAGCTCTCAATTTCAAAAATTTACAAAAATTGGGTTAATTAGAAAGACAATTCTTGGGTGTGGAGAGTTGTTATCTTGCATGCATATGTTATCAAAGAATGTGGGAAGGTTGTGAGCTAATAATGGTAGAGAATGGGTTGGGGAATGATGGAATCTTTCACAAAAGGACCTTGAAGCCTTAATGCACACCTAGTGTTTGATAAAATGCTCAAATGAGTTAGAACCATGATCATCCCCCTAATTTTGATTCAGTTTGTTACATTTTCAAAATAGATTGAAGTTGCTAATGATTTCTGGAATATTTTAGAGTGTAAGGAAGGAAGCTCAATTGAGGTATGTTGGCTAAACTTTCTCTCTTAGAATCGAATTCCATAATGTTCCTGCGAGTTTTAAGGTATGGGTTGCGCATTAAAATGTTATGGCTTTGAATCGTATTTCAAATGAAAGCTAGTATGCCAAATTGTGTGAGAAAATCTCAATATTCTTAAGACTCTTAATTGCTCATATGTGTACCTAAAGTCTTGATTGGAAATGTCTTAATGTTGATAATCTATAAAGATGGTTGGAAATGGAATAATTGAATTGGGGGGTATAGTGTGTGGCCAACGTGCCAAGAATTTAAGTTATGATTGTGGAGAGTAGTACAAATGATTTGAGAGGATGCGATAAAGAATATGAAATGAGCCTCGACTCAATTGTTTAAAAACGATTTCAAAAATAGAATTGCCTAAAAGCTTTTGTACACAATTCATGCCCATAAATGGCTGCTTTAACTAATGCTTTGCTTTATAAATATATCCAGTGTGATTCGAGTTCTTACATACTCAGGTGTTGAAATTGTATATTGTCATTTCTGGGAAGGAGTATTGCAAGAATAAATGATGTATTGATTTCTTATGATTTTGATGTGAGCTTGTATTGCTGGTCGGTATGCCCCATTATTTGGGAAGAAACCTTTTGTGCTTAAAGTTCCCATTACTAATAAATTTGAGTTATATGATTGCTGAAATATTCTATATGTTAATTTTTGATGGTGATCTTTGAAATTGAAAGAGGTGAAAGTGTGGAATATGAAATACGGCCACCGTGCCAGGAATAAAGAATCTTGTGAATGGCCAAATGAGCCAAGGAAATATCATTGTTGTGAGTGTCTGGAAATACTAATAAGAATTTTTACAATGTGAAATATGTTGAGGTGAGTACAATTGTATTTATGTTACCTTTGTGTGCAAATCAAATCAAAAATATTTTGGGAGCATCATTAGCAAAACTGAGGAAGGGTGGGTCATAAGGTCCACATCTGAAACTACATGTGCCGGTGTAGAGGTGGATTGTGATTATTCCTCTTATTTGGGATGAAATTGAAATATTGGAGAAATTGTGATATTATTCCCCTTAATTGGGATGAAACTGGTATCAATTGTGGATTGAAAAAGTCAACCCATACGGCATATGTGGGAAGGCGACCTAGCTAATCGGGTGGAGATCGGACGCTATGTTGCGCACATGGTGGTACTACTCATGGTAACAACTTTCTTTCGCATCACTCATCAAACCACATTGTTTGTGCGGAGATGGCCTAGCCGATCGGGCATGATCGAACTCCGTGCTAACAAAGACGGTGGTATATTGGTGCTAATGATCTCCCAACCAAAATTGTATATGAAGTTCGTATTTTGAAAATTATTATGTTTTAACTAGACATTTGGATATTGTTGATTGTGAATTGTTGTTTCTATGTGTTGTCTTTTCTTATATGGTCATTCTATTTTGAAAGAGCTTTACATACTAGTACTATTCGACAGTACTAACGTCCCTTTTGTCGGGGGCGCTGCATATTTAATGGATGCAGGTGGATCCACAGCAGGCGGCATTGATCTGTGATGGCGGTACACTTTCTTCAACTGACTTGGTGAGCCCCCTTCATTTTGGGGGTCATGTATCTTTTGTTTCTCACATACTGTGTTTTGAGGTATAGCCGGGGCCTTGTTACCAGCATTTCCCTATTACTCTTCTATTGTACTTAGAGGCTTCGTAGACAGGTTGTGGGTTGTGGTTGATGTTGGGAATTGAACTAGATATGTTGGTATTTGGAAATCATGTTTTTTTTAATTAATTCTATAAAGTTGTAATATTTTGGAAATTATGAATGAAGCTGCTAATGGGAATGAAAAAGGAAGTTGTTAATAAAATAGTTTTAGTGTTTGATTAGTGGAGTATATCTCCTCTTTATTCATAGGTGATCTAACAGGCTTGCTCGGCCGGGTTCTCTCGGTTAAGCACCGGTCGCGCTCCCCGAGTTCGGGGCGTGACATGTTTCATGAAGCTGTCGAGGCAACGAGTCGATCCCATAAGAGTATTTATAGAAATGCTTAGGCGAACAGCCCGATCCCATTAGAATATGATGCTACCGAGGCGAACGGCTCGATCCCATAAAAATATGATACTGCCTAGGCAAACGGCCCGATCCCATAAGAATATGATCATGCTGAGGCGAACGGTCCGATCCCATAAGAGTGTGGTACATAATCCTGTCGAGGCGAACGGCCTGATCCCATAAGAATAAGAAGCTTTAATGCGTTCTTGACCCTACTCACGAATATACGTGTGAGTTATGAAATTTAAAGAATCTTTTTGATGAAAACGCACAATGCGAGAGAAAATCATAAGGGAAGCACAATTATTCCGCAGCTAATCAAGTAGCTCGTCAAATCTCTTACAATAGTGAGTCTATCTCTCTACGCAAGCCTAGTCTCAAGTCGTAATGCAAGAAGGAATAAAACAGGCAAGGATAACTCAAATAGTACAATTAAAGCATAGCGTAAACCTAAGTCTACTCAGACAAATTAAGAATCCTAGCATCCTCATGGACACTGGTCACCTCATACGTGTGTTGCTCCCACAATATGTAGCACATAAGAATATAATACCTACGGGGTAAATTCCCCCTCACTGGGTTAGACAGGAGACTTTCCTCGCTCCAAAGTTCCATAACCGGCTCCAATGCCTCTCTAACACCTCGACTCAAAGCCAAACGATCCGAAACTAGTAAAAAAATGTGCAAATCAATCAAAATATACTCCAATGCTTATAATTAATCAATTTATAATAATTTTCAACTCCGCGCGAAAAGTCAATAAATTCAACCCTCGGCTCCACGTGCCCGGATTCCGAAAATATTAGAAGATAAACTTTGTCTATAACATCACGAACTCAAATATATAATTTATTCCAAATTCAATGTCCAATTTCATGGTCAAAATCCAAAAATATGATTTCTAGTTTTTTCTTTAAAAAGCCCACAATTTCCACCAATTCTATGTTAAAATCTATATATAATCCATGTAAAATAATTGGAAATCGAACAAAATTACTTACCCAAAGATTGTAGATGAATATCCCTGTTCAAAATCGCCTCCTACCGAGCCTAGGGTTCCAAAAATGAGAGAATGTCTCCAAAATCCCATCTCCCAACCCTTATACCGGGTGCAGATATCGCATTTGCAACACGGGGTTCGCATTTGCGGACCCTCGCAATTATGGACAAGTGTTCGCAATTGCAAACCAAGACAAAAATCTACATACTTCGCAATTGTGAACCAAGGCACAAATCTACAGGCTTCGCAATTGCAAACAAATGTTCGCAATTCCGAACCAAGGCAAAAATCTACAATCTTCGCAATGTTCGCAATTGCGACACCTGAGCACCAGCAACACCAGCAATCATTCCCGACACGGAAATGGGCATAACTCTCTCATACGACATTTGACGCCAAACTTTATGCACAAATCATAAATCATGATAAGAACTTATTCCAAGGCTCAGAACCCCAATCGATCATCGATAACACCAAAGTCCACTTCAAATAAAACTTAGGAAATTCTAAAACCTTCGAATTGCCAACTTTCCATAATAAGCGTTGAAATGCTCCCGGACCACCCGATACTCAACCCGAACATACGCCCAAATCCAAAATCATCATACGAACCTATTGGAACCTTCAAATCCCGATTCCGATGTCGTTTACTCAAAAGTTAAACTTTGGTCAACTCTTCCAACTTAAAGCTTTCGAATTGAGAATTTTCCATCCGAATCAACCTTGAACCTCCCGAACTTCAATTCTGACCACACCTACAAGTCATAAAACATGAAGTGAAGCTACTCAAGGTCTCAAACCGCCGAACGACCTGCTAGATCTTAAAATAACAAATCAGGTTGTTATATTCCCCCTCACTTAAACATACATTCGTCCTTTGAATGTGCTAAGAACCATTCCATAATTGCCTCATAATCACTGCTCAACACCTTGTGCACCTACCTGTGCCACCACAACCCAGGTGAATACATTTGCTCAAGCTAGACTGAAGATCCTCTCATTTGTTTTAGTCAATTAGCCTTAGGGCCAAATTCCAACCTCCGAATTTCTCTACAAGACCTGATTCTAACATACGAACATTGTATTAATCTCCACACGCTGAAGCCACACATGATCATGCACCCACCCTGACATCACACAATGCACCGCATAACTCATTTGCCCATGGTAACCTCTTCCAAGCACAATAGCTGCAAATTTAGTGACCCGACGCACATAGTATACCTTATAGCAAATCTAAGCCTAGTCTTAACCCTCACAATACTGCAACGACGAAAAAGATGTGCATGAACTCATAACCACCAGATAAATCAATAACTCACGGAGTTCCTCCGCTCGACAAGAACAATTATCTCATTCTGAACTGAGTAGCGACATTTTCCCTTTAATATACCTTACATAAATCCGATCGCACTGATTTCAGGTCCAATAACCCCGTCTCACCCAGTAGAAATTGTTCAGGCAGTAAGCCACCTCAAACACTGACCAAGATCTCTTATGATGCCATTTGTGCACCAACAAGCCACAACTTGAATATGACACATAAGGAAGAACGAACTCTGGAAAAGAACTACCCAGCTGCGTAACGAATAAAATAGCCAAAAAGATGCTATGAACCCTTCTCAGCGAATGAAAAACAAAATACACAAAATAAGTATAGGGAACCGTACTCAACGTCTCACTGTTGCGGCGAGCAACCCTATCCACACATGATACCTGTTGTGACATGCAACCCGATCCAAACAAGATACTCGTGGCGGCGTGCCACGTGATACACACATGATAATAAACAAGGAAATACCCATCAAGCCATAATGCTTATACCTACAAAATACCCGAATATCGGCCACAAGCACGCCAAATGCATAAATACGACTCTGGGAGACGGATAGCGCCATGCGCTATAAAACTCGAGCTCGACTAAGGTGCAATAACGACAAGCTACACAGGACCAAAACACCCGAAGACTCCTCCATAAATAGTGCTATGCTGAATGAACACATCCGACCTGACGTAGAGCATACATTCACATTAGATCTACTAGCGGACCTCAAACCGATTCCGATCATCCAATACTGGGCCAATAACCTTCCAAGAATCCACAATGGCCCTATTCATGGCACATAAGAGCAGCCGTCGAATCCAGAACAAACTCCCATAGTCCACAACCAAAGGAATATAGTGCCTCTCAGTCATAACCTCTCCCATTGGCGACATTACCAAAATCTCCATACCTGTTTTAAATCTCTAACAATCGAATGACTAATACGTCACACTTATACGATCTTCCCGTGGGATATACTCTAACAACCTTCCGCACCTGGTAGTAAAATCTGAACATTAATGGCCATCGACCATGCTATTTCTATAATACTGGCCAAGCATCCATATTTCAATACCCAACACTCCTACCACAAAACAGACCATCCTCAGGCTGCCCGAAAATAGTGCCAACATATTCCGAACATCTGAAATCTTCTCGTGCTCCTCCGAGCTCGTGACATTCTTATCAAAACCGAACCGTAACCTTGATCCCAACTTCCCATTACTATACCGCTCACCGCACCTATCCTGCCGCTATACGAGAGTCCAAGAATTTCATCATAACCCCTGAACCACCAGTAGAATACATACTTCATCGGCTAGAACCCCAGTCACTCCACTTATTTCTGAAGAACAATTGCAACACACAATCAAATTCCCATAACCGCAGAAAATCAAACCTCAAGTTGTGGTCTAAATCACCATAATTCTTCCGGGATTCATTTACATATAACAAGGCCATCAGAATCAACTACTTCCAAATCAATTCAATTATGGTGGCTATCAAGACTGCACGTACAACCACGAATCACCTGTATATCCTTAACACACCAAAGGAACTGGTTATTTCCATAACCATGCTGATTTAAACCATTGCTAACTGACCCAACTTCTTCCAATTTACTCTTGACTTGCCTTCGAAGTAATAATAGCTCCATTCAAACACATAGCAAGCATCAAACAACACTTATCCCGAGTGACCCAAATCACGAGACCACATCGTCTCAATACCCATCAGCCATCCCATACCCTCCTTATGCACTCAATAGTATTCCTAACTAATACACCCGTTCTGAAAGACCCCCTGCGAACCGAAGCTCTTACTCCTATTTCTCTAACACTACACCATAGACCCGATGATAACATAGAAATTCCCAAAGTATTCTCCACACTCTGCTGCAACACCCAGCCTCAGCCACATAACGAACCAAAAATCTTTAAACACCGCACTTTAATTCTTGCACCTACTATAACCATTATTGAGAGTAACCCACTCTGACCTGGTCCCGAATATATAACCAAACTCTAGTGCTCTGCTAGGACATGGACACTTTCAAGGAAGCAACCAAATAAATTCTTTTCCTTGCCCATCACATCCACGTGAAGCATAAATCTTGAGACATCCCCCACTTAGCTTATATAACCAAACTCTAGTATTTTTCCTTATCTAAAATACCTCTTGGTCATAACTAATCTGCCAATGCACCGATAACCAAAAACCATACAGGCACACAATCACGTGGCCCAATCGTAGGCGGTGGGATCCCCCACATAGATTTACACTACAATCACTTAAATATCGACCCCTCAATGACTTCTTCTTCTTCCCTATTACCATGGTCCCACACTGTTGCTCAGCCAAATTTCTCATAAGTTCTTGTTGAACTAATCATAACACATCCCAAATTATTAGCCACAATCGCACACTCGACCTCCTAACAGTCGTACCATCTTCTCCAAGCGATCCAAGATCACATCGTAGTACATGCATCCCGTGTTAGGCAAAAAGCAGAATTCTTCGTAGGAACCTCATCAAAACCACGGAACCGCTAACCTGCTCACCGGAGATAGCCTGCCTGTGTAGCCTCGTATCGACCTCCTCCAACGTCATTGCTATAGTTACATCCATCATGAAATCAATTAATCTCCATGGGTCCACACTGATCCGCCAGCCGTAAGAATCCCTTCATTCATTAACACACCCGAAGGTCCAACAATCTGTTATCAAGTCCTTCTCGCTACAATCAAAATTTCCTAAGCATAGAAACCACCACAGAGATCATCTCCCTCGAGCAATCAACATCAACACTGGGCTAAAATAACAGAATACGCCTCCACAAGGTGACGATAATGGTTTGCCCGCATTCGCAGGGAAAGGCATCCTACGCTGCATCTGTAGCATCTTAACAACTCGTTGGTGTCCAATTGATAACAAGCGTTCCACACCATATAAGAATAAGTAGGAAGGAAATGAAGGCATAAGTGTCATGACCCAAAATGGCCACTGGCTCCACATCATAAGTCAAATCACCATCTAACTGAACCGTGCTGAAACCAAAACATGAGACAGATCGCCGACATACTTCCGGAGCATAGAAACATGAAATACTGGATGTACACTTGACAAACTAGGTGGCAAGGCAAGCTTATAAGCCACCTCTTCAATCCTCTAAAGTACCTCAAACAGACTAATATATCGAGGGATCAACTTGTCCTTCTTCCCGAATCTCATTACACCTTTCATGGGTGACACCTTGAGAAGTACCTTCTCCCAAACCATGAAAGAAACATCACGAACCTTCCTATCGACGTAACTCTTCTATCTAGACTCCACCATGTGAAGCCGATCCTGAATCAATTTAACCTTGACCAAAGCATCCTGAACCAAGTCAGTACCCAATATCCTAGCCACTCCGATCTCAAACCAACCCACCAGAGATCGACATCGTCTCCCGTACAAAGCCTCATACAGATCCATCTGAATGCTCGACTGGTAGCTGTTATTATAGGCAAACTCCGCGAGCGGGAGAAACTGATCCCAAGAACCCCCGAAATCAATGACACAAGCGCGTAGCATGTCCTCCAATATTTGAATAGTGCGCTCTGATTGTCCGCCCGTCTGAGGGTGAAATGTTGATCTCAACTCAACCTGGGTGCCCATCTCTCTCTGCTCAGCTCCCCAAAACTGCAATGTAAACTGCGTGCCCCAATCCAAAATGATGGACATCGGCACCCCGTGACGGCGTACAATCTCACGGGATGTAAATCTCAGCCAACCGCTCCGAAGAATAAGTAGTCCCAACTAGAATGAAGTGCACAGACTTGATCTGCCGATCCACAATCACCCAAATAGAATCGAACTTCCTCAAAGTCCGTGGGAGACCAACTACGAAATCCATGGTGATCCGCTCCTATTTCCACTCTGGAATCTATAGCCTCTGAAGCATTTCACCCGGACTCTGATGCTCATACTTCATCTGCTGACAGTTAAGGCACCTAGCTACAAACCCCACTATATCCTTCTTCATTCTCCTCCACAAACCTCACAGGACATACCATAGAGATAATGTCTCCAAATCTTCAATGCATGAATGATGGCAGCCAACTCCAAATCATGAACAGGGTAGTTCTTCTCATGAGGCTTTAACTGACGTGAAGCATAAGCAATCACTCTATCCTCTAGCATCAAGACACACTCAATACCGATCCGAAAAGCATCACAATACACTGTATAAGAACCTGAAGCTGAAGGCAAAACTAGAACTGGAGTTGTGGTCAAGGCAGTCTTGAGCTTCTGAAAGCTCTCCTCACACTCATCCGACCACCTGAAAGGAGCACCCTTCTGGGTCAATTTGGTCAAAGGCGATGCAATAGACAAGAAATCCTCCACGAAACGACGATAATAATCGGCCAAGCTGAGAAAGCTTCGAATCTCAGTAGCTGAGCACGGTATGGGCCAACTCTGAACCGCCTCAATATTCTTTGGATGCACAATAATCCCCTCGCTGGATACCACGTGCCCCAAGAACTCCACCGAACCTAGCCAAAACTCACACTTGGAGAACTTGGCATAAAGCTTCTTCTTCCTTAATCGCTGCAACACAATCCTCAAATGATAGGCATGCTCCTCCTGGCTATGAGAGTATACCACGATATCATCAATAAATACTATGATAAACGAGTCGAGATAAGGTTGAAATACATTGTTCATCATATGCATGAATGTTGTTGGGGCATTGGTCAGCCCAAAAGACATCACAAGGAACTCATAATGAGCATAGCGGGTCCAGAATATCATCTTTAGAATATCCGAGTCCCAGATCTTCAAATGGTGATACCCAAACCTCAAATCAATCTTAGAGAACACCCTCGCTCCCTGAAGTTGGTCAAATAGATCATCAATGCACGGTAAAGGATACTTGTTCTTGATTGTAACTTTATTCAACTTCCTATAGTCGATGCACATCTGCATAGTACCATCCTTTTTCTTCACAAACAGAACTGGTGCACCCCAAGGTGACAAACTAGGCCTAATAAACCACTTATCAAGAAGTTCCTAAAGTTGTTCCTTCAATTCCTTCAACTCAGCTCGTGCCATACGATACGGAGGAATAGAAATGGGCTGAGTGCCCGGCACCAAGTCAATACCAAAATCAATTTTCCTATCGGGCGGCATGCCCGACAGGTCTGTAAGAAACACATCCGGAAAGTCTCGCACCACCGGAACAGAATCAATAGTAGGACTACCAGCACCAACATCCCTCACAAAGGCCAAATAAGATAAACAACCCTTCCTAACCATCTGCTGGGCCTTTAAATATGAAATCACTCTGCTGGGAACATAGTCTAAAGTACATCTCCACTCAATCCTTAGCAACCCAGGCATCGCCAAAGTCACGGTCTTAGCGTGACAATCCAGAACAGCATGACATGGATACAACCAATCCATACCCAAGATCACGTCGAAATCAACCATGCTAAGCAATAAGAGATCTATTCTAGTCTCCAACAATCCCCCGATAGTCACTACACATGACCGATATACATGGTCCACAATAATAGTATCGCCCACTGGCGTAGATACATGAATAGATGAAACTAAGGACTCATGGGGCATATCCAGATAATGAGCAAAATACGATGATATATACGAATAAGTGGAACCAAGGTCAAATAATCCAGAGGCATCCCTGTGGCATACTGTGACAATACATGTGATCACTACATCTAAAGCAGCAAAATCTGGTCTGGATGGAATAGCATAGAATCAGGCCTGACTGCCACCTGATCGGCATCCCCCTCTAGGGCGACCTCTAGCTGCATGGGCCCCACCATTATCTGGCTGGGCAGGTGGTGAAGTAACTGGTACTGAAGTCGTAGCCTGACTCCTCTGCTGCACTGGACCTCCCGAGCGACAAGGACACTGTCTCCACATATGACTAAACTCCCCGCACTCGAAGCAACTCCACGGAAGTAGTGGTGGTGGGGACTGAATCGGGCCCCGAGTACATGAGTAACTACTAGAAGGGCCTGACATAGATGAACCCTGAACTGATGGAGCACGGGGCGAACTCTGAGCTGGAAGGGCATTGAGAGATGACTGACTCTGATGAGCACTATATAAACCATGGCTGAATGATGCACTACGGTGAACTGGACTAGCCATCTAATCGGGCCTATAAAGACGACCACTGTTGTGGTAGGACTTCCCCTAGAATGAACACCACTGGGACCACTCGAACCTCGAGGCCTCTTGGCCTCGCTCTCCTCATGCTCCTGACTATGGACCATCTCTATCTACCGATCAATATCGACCACCTCGTCAAAAGTAGCACAAGATACCCTCTCCCGAGTCATAAGCAACCGCAACTGATATGTGAGGCCATCAATGAACCTCCTAATCCTCTCCCTATCCGTGGGAACCAACCAAACTGCGTGACGATCCAACTCGAAAAACCTCATCTCGTACTAGGTCACAGACATGCCATCCTGATGTAGCTGCTCAAACTGTTTGCACAGCTCCTCCCTGCGAGACTGTGGCACGAACTTCTCTAGGAAGAGAACGGAGAACTCACACCATGTAAGTGGTGCTTCACCAACGGGTCTGCGCCCCTCAAAAGCCTCCCACCATCTGAAAGCAGCCCCAGTAAAATGAAAAGTAGTGAATAAGACCCCACTGGTCTCCAAAATACCTGTCGTGCGAGGAATCCACTAGCACCTGTCCAAAAAGTCCTGGGCATCCTCAAACTCAGCCCCACTGAATGCTGGAGGCTGGAGTCTCCCGAATCTCTCTAGACTCCCCCGCTCTTCATCAGTCATAACGGGACCCACCTAGGCTTGAGCAGCTACAACTGGTTGGGCTGGTAGTACCCCCAGTATCTGAAGTCCCTACACTACCAGCTTTGGACTACGGGTGATTGGAGTATGAGTACCTCCTACTGCCTGATAAGTGGCAGGTGCGGTTTGAGCCGAAACCACCTGAGAAAGGCCAGGGCAAACAGTCAATATTTGGGCCAAAGACTCCTGAAGGCCTGGAATCAAAATGGGCACATTTGGTGCTTGAGCTGGCCCCACTAGCTCAACCACATCTGGGACATGTTCCTGAGCAGGAGCAACTAGTGGATCTGTAGGTGCTGCTCTAGCTATTGTACGAGCTACACCTCTGCCCCTACTACGGCCCCTATAGCGACCGCGGCCTCTCATGGCCCTAGCTGGTGGTACTTGTGGTTGGCCATCCTGTTCGGTAGCACGTGTCCTCACCATCTGTGAGAGAATAGAACAACAAAAATTTAGTGACCGGAATCTACAAATTCGCACGACAAGAATACAAGAATGTGAAGTTTCCTAAGGGTTCACCATCCTCTCGAAGATAAGTACAGACGTCTCCGTACCGATCCATAAGACTCTACTAAACATGCTCATGACTCGTGAGACCAATGTAACCTAGGATCTGATACCAACATGTCACGACCCAAAACTTAGCCTGTCGTGATGGCGCCTAATGTGGTACTAGGAAAGCCGACACTTCAAAATACTTCCAACACTTTTAAATGAAAAATAAGAATAACACGGGTTTAAATCATCAAAACTCACAAAAACTGGATAGAAAGTCAAAACCCAATAAGGAAATTCCCAACATCGGGGTGTCACTAAGTACATGAGCGTCTATACAACACAAGTCTAGAAATAATGTCTATGAAAGACTAAAACTAAATACATAAAGCAGAATGATAGGGAAGGAGAGACAAGGTCTGCGAACGCCGGGCAGCTACCTTGGAATCTCCAATGATCAAGTTGCGCAAAGAAATCAACACCCACCATGTCTGGAAACACCTTGATCTGCACACGAAGTGCAGGGTAAAGCATGAGTACAACCAACTCAGTAAGTAACAAGACTAAATAATGGACTAAAAGTAGTGTCGAGCTTCACGAATATAGCTCAATTACAGAAATTACAGCATAGAAAGATAGGCATGCTTTCAAATTCGACAATTAAGGCCAAAATACTTAATTCATTTCAAGTTCAATTGAAACAGGATATAATATCTCTCAGAAACTACGTGACAATGATATATGCCAGCAGAAGTACAACGGTAATGAAATCAAGTGAAAATCTAAGAGCAGCAGTCACACAGTCCTCCCAATCGCTCGGCACTCGTACTCAATAGGTACTTACGCTCACTGGGGGTATGTACAGACTCCGGAGGGGCTCCTTCAGCCCAAGCACTATAACAAGCCAATCATGGCATAAATCAACAAAACATATTGCGGCGTACATCCCGATCCCATAAATATCCTCACAATCAGGCCCTCGACCTCACTCAATCATCAACCTCTCCAGTTCTCGGGCTCTCAGTAATTATGATAATCAGTCCAAAAAACAATGATATAATACATCGATAAATAACAATAGAGACTGAGATATAATATGCATGTAAAATAGTGACTGAGTACAAGCAGCAATTACCAAATAATTTAACATGTAACACGACCTCTGTGGGTCCCTACAGTACCAACACATAGCCAAAACATGATTTCTAACATGATTTGCAATTCGATTTCTATACCACATGGAGAAAATACGGATAACAACAAATTATTCGACTATACAATTTCATGGAATTTGACCAAGTCATCATTCCTACAGTGCACGTCCACATACCCATCACCTAGCATGTGCGTCACCTCAAAACCAATCACATGACACATAATATGGGGTTTCATACCCTCATAACCAAATTTAGAGTTGTTACTTACCTCAACCCGTGCAAATCCCTACTCCAACATGCCCTTGCCTTGCAAATCGGCCTCCAAATGCCCTGAATCTAGCCACAAACAGTTCGATACAGTCAACACGAGCTAAAGGAATTAATTCCATAAGAAAAACACTAAGTTATTAATAAAAAGTCAAAAGTCGACTCAAAAGCCGGCCCCCGGGCCCACGTCTCAAAATGCGATAAAAGTTATAAAACCCGAAAGCCCATCCAACCACGAGTCCAACCATACCAAATTTACCAAAATCCGACACCAAATCGCCATCCAAAACCCCAAATCAAACTCTCCAAATCCTTAACATCAAATTCCCAAATTCCACCCTAAATACACACAAACTAGGTGGGAAATTCAATGGGGAAACAATATTATTGATTAAAAATGAACGCAAGTGACTTACCTTAGGAAATCCCTCGAAACACCTCTAAAAAATTGCCTAATCTCGAGCTTGAAATGTTAAAAATGAAGAAAAATTGCGAACCCTTGAATTTAAATGTTCTGCCTAGCCTTTTTTATTCTACGGCACCGCTTTTTTGGTCAACCATACGCATCTGCAGAAGTCACTAATGCCGACCAACCGCTTCTGCGGTAGCATATCCCCGCTTCTGCGATAGCATATCCCCGCTTCTGCGGACCAGCCTCCCCAAGCTCTCTTCCGCTTCTGCGATCCTCCACGCGTAGGTGTGAGTCCGCACCTGCGGAATTCTTTTCGCATCGGCGATACACCCAAGGTTATACCAAATCTCGCTTCTATGCCACTCCAGCCACACCTGCGGCCAATCCCTCGCAGGTGTGATCACACCAGAAAACTCCCAGCTTCAGCAATGCACTAAGTCACATTTTTGATCCGTTAACCATCCAAAATCAACCCGAGCCCCCCCGGGACCTCAACCAAACATACCAACAAGTCCTAAAACACGATACGAATTTGGTCGAGCCCTCAAATCACCTCAAACAATATCAAAAATACGAATCGCACCCCAATTCAAGCCTATTGAAACTAAGGAAATTCCAACTTCTACAACCGACACCGAAACCTATCCAATCACGTCCGATTGACCCCAAATTTTGCACACAAGTCACAAATGACACCACGGACCTACTCCAATTCCCGGAACTCCAATCCAAGCCCAGTAACAAGCCAAATTAAACTACGGGCCTCCAAATCACTATCCGGACATGCTCCTAAGTCCAAAATCAGCCAACGGAGCTAACGGAAACGTCAAAACTCTATTCCGGAGTCGTTTACTCATAGGTCAATATCCGGTCAACTTTTTCAACTTAAGCTTCCAACTTTGAGACTAAGTCTCGCAATTCATTCTGAAATCTCTCCGAACCCAAATCGACTACCTCGGCAAGTCACATAACAGCTATAAAGCACAAAATGAGTAGTAAATGAGGGGAACAGGGCTACAACTCTTAAAACGGCCGGCCGGGTCATTACAATAAGCTTTAATGGAATCAAATCACACGACGAGGAATCAAGAAGGGAAGTGCTCCTAACAGCCTTGTACCCTCTCGAAGATAAGTACAGACATCTCTATACTGATCCGCAAGACACTGCTAGACTTGCTCATGACTCATGAGGCCTAAGTGAACCTAACGCTCTAATACCAAGCTGTCACGACCCAAAATCCACTATAGGCCGTGATGATGCCCAACGTCACCGTCAGGCAAGCCAACAATGAATTATCAACTTAATTACTCATTTAATTATTTTTAAAATCAAAAATCCCATTAAAACAAAAAGAGTGAAATATGGTACTCGTAGAAACCTGTGATTTTCTTTACCAAATCCCATATAAAATATGAATTACAAGGTGAACTGATAATAATAACATGAACTATAATAATGAACATCCACAAGGCAATCCTATATTGGTGCAATGTGTAGTGATTGATACGGTGTTCGTATATTGGGAACATGCCTGGTGGAGAATTCTGGATGTTGGAATTTGGCTCTAAGGCTTATTTGACTAAATAAAAGGGAGGATTTTCATACTGGCTCGAGCTAATGTGCTCAACTGGGCTGTGGTAGCATGGGTAGGTGTAAGAGGTGTTAACCAATGATTTCGGACAACTCTAGAGCAGTTCTTAGCACATTCGAGGATGAACATATGTTTAACTAGGAGAGAATATAATGACCCGACCGGTCGTTTTGAGCTCTAGCGCATAATTTGGCGATTTGAGGCCATGAGTAGCTTCACTTCAGGTATTATGACTTGTACATGTGGTCGGAATTGGAATTCCGGAAGTTCAAAGTTGATTTGGAGAGAAAATGTTAATTTCAGAATCTTTAAGTTGGAGGAGTTGGCTAAGGGTTGGTTTTTGAGTAAACGATCCCGGAATCGGGATTTGAAGATTCCAATAGGTTCGTATGATGATTTTGGACTTAGGCGTATGTTCGGGTCGAGTATCGGGTGGCCCGGGAGTATTTCATCACATATCACGAAAAGTTAGTATTTTAAAGGCTTAATAATTTCCTAAGTTTGGGTTGGAATGAATTTTTATGTTATCGATGTCCGTTTGGGATTCCGAGCCTAGGAATAATTTTGTATGGTGATTCTGATCTTATGAGCTTGTCCGGACGTTAATTTGGAGGTCCGTAGGTCATTTCGGCGTCAATTGGCGAAAGTTGGAAATTTGGATGATTTTGAGAATTTTGACCGGGAATGGACTTTTTGATATTGGGTTCGGATTCTGACTCTGAAAGTTAGAGTAGGTCCGTAATATCAATTATGACTTGTGTGCAAAATTTGAGGTCAATCGGACGTGATTTGACATGTTTCGGCATTAATTGTAGAAGTTTGAAGTTTCAAAATTCATTAAGTTTGAATTGGAGGATTATTCGTGTTTATAGCGTTGTTTGGTGTGATTTAAAGGCTTGACTAAGTTCGTATGATATTTTAGGACTTGTTGGTATGTTTGGTTGCGGTCCTGGGGGCCTCGGGTTCGTTTCAGATGCTTAATGGATCGATTTTTGAACTAAGGGAATGCTGGGATTTTTCTAGCTGCTGCTATAATTGCACCTGCGGAAAAAGGGCCGCACGTGAGATGCCACAAAAGCGGCCAGGCAAGCATAGACGTGGCTCGTGCATGTGCGCATATGGACCGCAAAAGTGGCTCTCGCAGGCGCGACCTTCTGGGCTACAGAAGCGGAAATCGCGACTGGGCAGAACCCTTTTAGTTCGAGGGTTCGATATTTTCACCCATTTTTCAAATTTTGGAGCTCGAGTCGGGCAACTGTTGAGAGTAATTTCATCACACAACTTGGGGTAAGTGTTCTTGACTCCCTTGTAATTATATTTCATGAATTAATCTTCATTTTTGGTGTACGATTATCGAATGTTCAAGGGAAATCAAATGAAATTTCTATAATATCATAAAAACAAATTTTTGAGTTTTGAATTCCGATTTAGAGTCGCATTTGAGTGAAATTAGTATGGTTGAACTCGTAATTGGATGGGTTATCGAATTTTGTGAGTTTCGTCGGGTTCCGAGATGTGGGCCCCACTGCCAACTTTTCGAGCGGAGTTGAGAATTTTTATAAATTGTAAAATTTCAAACGTTGGAGTATACATTTTGATTGGTTTGCACATTGTTTGCATAGTTTTGGATTGTCAAGCATCAGTTTAAGGTGTTAGGGTGGCGTTGGAGCTGGTTTTGGAACTTTAGAGCGAGGTAAGTCTCTTATCTAACCTTGTAAGAGGGAATTTACCCCATGGGTGATTTAAATTAATAATTGTTGCTAATTGTGGGGGCTACATACGCAAGAGGTGACGAGAGTCCATGCATAGCTACTAATTATGCTATGTCCGGGTAGTTTAGGGCTCAAATCATGAATTACTTGTGATAATTATATTCTTTATTTAATTTAAATACTGGAATTATATTGTGAATCGTTAGAGGAAATAGTAAAAGACCGAAATTTCATATACTTAATTTTTTGTGCAAATTGTTTACTTGTTAATAGAAATTGTACATCCTTATGTGTTAGCCTTATTATAACTTCTCATTACGGAGGTTCATAAAAAAATGTCCTCATTTCTTGTGGAGCGGGCCAAATGCCTTGGCATTATAGATGCATTTATAGATCGTGTCGCACGTCCCTCGTCAGTGTACACAACACTCTGAATCGGGCCGTACGACCTCGGCAGAAATCGTGCTTAATAATAAAAACTACACAATACCTTGACATTTATTGCAGCTTGTGAAGCTAATTGATAATTGGAAATCTATTTAAATTGAAGGAAATGATTATTTCTACTTGTTAAGAAAATTATTGTTGTTCACATAAATCATGCTTATTTAAATATTCTATTTTAATATTATTGACCCGTAGTGAGTGTCAAAGTTGACCTCTCGTCACTACTTCTTCGTGATTAGACTTGATACTTACTGGGTACACATTGATTTACGTACTCATACTATACTTTCTATATATATATATATATATATATATATATATATATATATATATATATATATATAATGGCCTTGTGCGCGCATAGGCGCGGTCATTGTGGGGACTTAGGTGAGCTGCATCCCTTGTTACGATCCGCAGCCAGCAGAGTCTTCTTCAGAGTTAATTATATTTTTTCTGTCTAATTTGTATTCCGGACAGATGTTGTATTTTATTTTACTTCCTAGTTGATGCTCATGCACTTGTGACACCGGGTTTTAGGGGTACTTATGGGTTGTTCAGTATTGTAGTTGTGAAAATATTTCCATTTACTCTATATGTTTTATCTCTTATTATTTAATTGAAAGAAATTTTGATTTCAAAAATACTAAAATGAGTAATTAAGTTAATCAATTATTGTTGGCTTGCCAGACAGCGATGTTAGGCGCCATCACGACCTTTAATGGATTTTGGGCCGTGACAACATGGTACTAGAGCACTAGGTTCACTTAGGTCTCACGAGTCATGAGCGAGTCTAGTAGAGTCTTGCGGATCGGTACGGAGATGTCTGTACTTATCTTCGGAAGGCTACATGACTATTAGGAGCACTTCCCTTCTTGATTCCTAGTCGTGCGATTTGATTCCTTTGAGTCTTATGCCTGCATTCCCTTCCTATTCAATCTTATGCAACGCGAAGAGCTTGTTATAAATTAGGAATCGGGAAATTTTAATGGCACTACAGATGTAGTACAGGATGTTTCTCCCTGCATATTCGATTAGGCTAATGTTGTCGCCTTGCAGAAGGATGTTCTGCCATTTCAGCTCAGTAGCTATATTTCTAATGATTTTGAGGATATACACCAATAATTATGATATTCATGAGGTTTTATCGCACAGTGTTGATGTAATGGTAGGATACTTGTCTACGTGTCAGGGCAGTGAATGATGTGAAAGGACGTTTTTCTCAATGCATGATTCAGAGGTTTAATGTTTTATTTCCAGCGGAGGAAAGGCAATCGGACTATGAATGTTCAGGTTCAGGTTAATGGAGTAACGAGACTTGGTATTTTCGAAGCATGGTGGAATTTTCATCGATAATGTGGCGTCGTTGTCCTTACTGAATGTGTTAAGTTTGTTGATGTTATGGTTTTCTTCAATTCACCTTCGAGAAGGGTATCGTGAAGTGGTGCAGGGGAAGCGACTGTCAAAGGTCGCAGTGTATTGTGGTTCAGAATTGAATCGGTGATCCTAATGTTGATGGCTCAAGGAAGATGATCTCCGGGGAGGTTTAGAGTTGGCGGCGATCTATTGGTTCAGGTGCTACAGAGATGGATTTTGATTTAAGGCAACAACTGGGCAGCGAAGGATGAGGAAGGACATGTGAGAGGTGTCTTGCAGTGGTTAAACTTCTGGAAGGATAAGTGTAAGGAAACAGAAGTTGAGTAGTTGCTTAAAGGAGAGGGTTGGACCAAAGTGGGAGAGTGGCAGAGTATCATATGGGTTCTGTGGTAGGATAGTTACACGCATTGAGGAAAGTTTGGAGGGATTTGGGATTCATAATGAACAGTGACTAGGTCTACGAACTTAATTTGGAATATTAGCTACTATACTGAGGAATATTGGATACGATAGAAATGAGTTGCTTGATATGAAGAGGAATGCATCATGATTTCGGGTTGGAATGTATTGTCGCACCTGTAGTTAAAGTCAATGGGGAGTGAACGAACTTGTATAGCTGGTGAATGAGCACGGGCTCAAGATGGTTTATTGATTTCATAGTAATTGTACTCAGCGTAGCGTCGTTTAAAGGTGTCGGCATGGAAATTTCCACAGGTGAGTTATCTCCTGCGAGGTGGTTAACGGTTGCGTGGTGTCGAAGAAGCTCCTGCGAAGAATTCTACTGGCTACCGGTAAGGGATCGAATATGTGAATGTCGCTAGTGATTCAGAGTGCTCATGAAATGTTTAACAGAAAGGTTGCGAGAAATTTTGGCAGGTTGGTTATGAAAGATCATGTTAATGGGGAATAAGGAGTATTGGTGGGTTCCAGGGTTATGCGATGGTAGCTTCAAGCTAAGTGGAAGAGCCTCACTGTCTACGATTTGATTGCGTGGTTGTCTACTTATGAGGTTTCTGGTTATCGGTGTATTGGTGGGTTATTACGACTAAGGAAAGAAAACATCAGTGGTAATTTGAGCAAATGATTTGGGGAATGTGTGCTATATTTTTGGCCTTATCGATTCATGTTCAGGATTTGGGAAGAGTCGAAGTTTATGTTTCGTGTAGATGTGATGTACAAGGAAGGTGATTCAGTCAGGTGCTTTGAGAGAGAGTGTTCATGTGCTAGCAGAGCCTCAGAGTTGATTATATTCGGGACCAGGTCGGAATGGGTGACTCTCAACAACGGTCCTAGGGGATTCAAAAGTTAAAGTGCGGTGCCTAAGGATTTCGAGTCTGTAGTATGGTTAACTGTCAATCTTTTGCAACCAGTTATGAAAGGGGTCTGAGGTGTTCTATGTTATCTTCGGTCTATGGTGTAGCATTGGAGGAATGGGGAAAAAATGACTCCGGATTCATAAAGAGGAATTATCAAAATGGGTGTACCAGTTGAAAATGCGAATATGCACACAAGGAGGGTATGAGATGGTTCGTGTGTTTTGAGACAATGTGGTCTTGTGAAATGAAGTCACTCAGGACGAGTGCAGATTTGGTTCGTTACGTTTGAATGGAGATATTATTATTATTTCTAAGGCAAGTAGGGAATAAATTGGAAGAAGTAGGGTCGGTTAGTAATGGTTGAATCAGCATGATTGTGGCAGTGATCAGTTTCGTTAGCGTGTAAGTTATACATGTAGTTTGTGGTTGTACACTTGGGCTTGAGAGACACCACCACTTGGTTGATTTGGGAGGTATTTGATTCGAATGGCTTTGTTGTGTAAATGGATCCCGGAAGAGTTATGGCGGCTTAGATTATGACTTGAGGTTCGTATTTTTTTACGATTATGGGAATTCAGTCATGTATTCCAATGGTTCTCCTGAAACAAGTAAAGTGAAAGGTTTCTATATGATGAAGTGTGTATCCTATTAGTGGTTCAGGAGTTATGATGAAATTCTTGAGTTTTTGCGTGTTGGCAAGATAGGTGCGGTGAGCGACATGAAATTTGAAAGTTAAGGATCAAGGTTGAAGTTTGGTGTTGACAGGGATGTCTCAAACTCGGACGAGCAGGGAAGGATTCAGATGTTTAGAGTAAGTTGGCATTGTCTTTAGCGTCACCGAGATCGGTGTCCTGCATGAGAGGCTTTGTGTACTGATTTGCAGATTTTTGATTTGCTCTACAACATTAGTATGGTCGGTGGTATGGATGTGCAGACCTGTTACCTGGTGCGGAAGGTCGGGGGAGCGTATTCCATGGGAGAATTGTATGAGTATGACACGTAGTCACTGATTGATTAAATATTAGGACCAAGTATGGAGATTGTGGTACTATCGCTTATTTGGGAATTTGTGCCTGAAGGGCGCTCGGTTCATTTGGTTGTGGACTGTGGAAGGTTGTTTCGGAATTGACAGTTATTCTTGTGTGTCATGGGAAAGAGGGTTATTGTGGATCCTTGAAAGGTTATTAGCCAAGTGCGGCACGATCAGAATCGGCTTGAGGTCTGTGAATGGACCTAAATGTGAATGTGAGCTCTATATCAGGCCGGATATGTTCCTTTCATCATAGAGTTGATTACAGAGGAGTCTTCGGGCTTCGGATGTCATTTCTGACGTTAGCTATTCCATGTAATAATTTATTGTGCCATGTGGGTTGTGAGACGGCTTGATTATTCGCACATGTGTTGTGGTCCCGTGTAGCTTGCGGTGTTATATTAGCAGGATGGCTCTCGAGATACAAGTAATTTATTGTACCTTAGTCGGGCTTCAGTTTTTGTAGCGTATGGTGCTACCCATCTCCCCAGGATTTGTATTGTGCACTTGGCGTGCTTATGGTTGATATTCGGGCATTTAGTGAGTATAAGCGTTACGGCTCGATGTGTGTTTTCTTTAGATTATTATGTGTGGATCGGGTGGCACGCCGCCACGGATATGTTATTTGGATCGAGTTGCACGCCGCCACGGATATGTTGTTTGGATCGGGTGGCACGCCGCCAGGGGTATCATGGTTGGATCGGGTTGCACGCCGCAACAGTGTGATGTTGAGTATAGTTTATTCTTGTGTGTTCTATTTCTCATTCATGAGAAAGGTTCATAACATCCTTTCGGTTGTTTAATTAGTTATGTGGGTTGGTTAGTTCCTTCCAAAGTTTGTTTTCCCTATGTATCACATTTGAGTTTGTAGCTTGTGGGCACATTGTGGAATCATATGAGATTTTTGGCAGTATCTGAGGTGGCCTAATGCCTGAGCAGCTTATGCTGGGTGAGGCGAGATTATTGGACCTGGGATCAGTGCGATCAGATTTATATGAAGTATATTAAAGAGAGATCGTTATTTGGTATGTCATGAGGTAATGATTCTTGTCAAGAGGAGAAACTCAATGATTTGTTGACTCGGCAGTTAGTTATGAATTTCTACACATCTCTTCCGTCGTGGCAGCATTGCAAGAGTTGTAACATGACTTATATGTGTCATGAGGTGTGTTGTGGGCATCGGACTCATGGAATTTCGGCTATTATTATTGGAGGATATTATTATGGTCAAGTGAATAATGCGGTGCATGGTGTGAGATTAGCAAAGGTAGGCAATCCTGTATTGGTGCAACGTGTAGTGATTGATACAGTGTTCGTATCTTGGGAACAGGTCTGGTGGAGAATTCCGGATGTTAGAATTTGGCTCTAAGGCTTATTTGACTAAATAAAAGGGAGGATTTTCATACTGGCTCGAGCTAATGTGCTCAACTGGGCTGTGGTAACATGGGTAGGTGCACGAGGTGTTAACAATGATTTCGAACAACTCTGGAGCAGTTCTTAGCACGTTCGAGGACGAACGTACGTTTAAGTGGGAGAGAATGTAACGACCCGACCGGTCGTTTTTAGCTCTAACACATCATTCGACTATTTGAGGCCATGAGTAGCTTCACTTCGGGTATTATGACTTGTACGTGCGGTCGGAATTGGAATTCGGGAAGTTCAGAGTTGATTTGGAGAGAAAATTCTAATTTCAGAAGCTTTAAGTTGGAGGAGTTGGCTAAGGGTTGATTTTTGAGCAAATGACCTCGGAATCGGGATTTGAAGGTTCCAATAGGTTCGTATGATGATTTCAGACTTGGGCGTATGTTCGGATCAAGTATCGGGTGGCCCGGGAGTATTTCGGCACTTATCATGAAAAGTTAGTATTTTGAAAGCTTAATAATTTTCTAAGTTTGGGTTGGAATATATTTTTATGTTATCGATGTCCATTTGGGATTCCGAGGCTGGGAATAGTTTCGTATGGTGATTCTAATCTTATGAGCGTGTCCGAACGTTGATTTGGAGGTCCGTAGGTCATTTCGGCATCAATTGGTGAAAGTATGAAATTTGGATGATTTTGAGAAATTTGACCGGGAATGGACTTTTTGATATCGGAGTCGGATTCTGATTCCGAAGTTGGAGTAGGTCCATAATGTCAATTATGACTTGTGTGCAAAATTTGAGGTCAATCGGACGTGATTTGATAGGTTTCGGTATCGATTGTAGAAGTTTGAAGTTTCAAAGTTCATTAAGTTTGAATTAGAGGGTGATTCGTGTTTTTAGCGTTGTTTGGTGTGATTTAAAGGCTCGACTGGGTAGAACCCTTTAAGTTCGAGGGTTCGATATTTTCACCCATTTTTCGGATTTTGGAGCTCGGGTTGGGCGACCTTTGAGAGGAATTTCACCACACATCCTGGGGTAAGTGTTCTTGACTTCCTTGTAATTATATTTCATGAATTAATCTTCATTTTTGGTGTATGATTATCGAATCTTCAAGGGAAATCAAAGGAGGCAGCTACAGTCGGGACGCAGGTACATCTTCAATCGAGCTCCCATCGAACATAGCAACAACAACAGCCAACATCTGCACGCAAGGTGCAGAAGTGTAGTATGAGTACAACTGACCCCATGTACTCAATAAGTAACAAACCTAACCTTAGGTTGAAAGTAGTGACGAGCTAACACAAGGTCGGGTCCAATACCAATATCCCACAACAGCTCATAACAACATAATACAAGTAATAAAGGATGTATCTCAGAAGTAAAATGCTCAACTCGTTCACAGTTCCAAAAAATAGTCGTGCTTTTCAAGTATCTTAGTGAAAATCCAAATCTTTTACCAAAAATGCCAAAAATACGAGTAAGTTTGAAAACTGTAATTTTTTCAAATATCCTTTCCACAATAAATAAGATGTTTCATTTTCTTTCCAGATAGCAAGTGTGAAATACCTCTCTATGCCCACATATCAATGTGTGTAAAAAGTCATGAATGACATGATACCGTACAGCATGAGGAAAATGTATCTCTATGCCTGTATGTCATGTGTGCATGCTAACGCCATGTATCTCAGAGATGAATCATGCACTCACCCTCTCAGAGTACTCAATCTCACTGTCTCACATTTTTCACTCATCATGATCAATCACTCGGTACTGTATATGGCGCGTATGGCCCAGGGAAGATCCATCCCGGAATATATACATCACTGACCATTAGTCACTCAGTACCGAGGAAGGCCAATTCGGCCCCATGGAGAAGACCCATCTCCAGGTATATAAATGCTTCGGACAAGATCCATGTCCAGGGAAGATCCATCCCTCAATATAATCAACCGCGCTCACTGGGGGTGTGCAGACTCCGGAGGGGCTCCTTTCAGCCCAAGCGTTATAATTCGCACGGACAACTCACGTGCCACAATATCAATATCTGGAATCGCACGGACAACTCACATGCCGCACGGACAACTCACATGCTATAATATCAACATCTGGAATCGCACGGACAACTCACGTGCTATAGTGACAACATCCTCACAAACAGGCCCTCGGCCTCACTGAGTCATCAATCTCTCCAGTCTCACTTACGGGCTCACAATGTCATGAAACTATCCCGACAATAATGATATGATGTATCGATAAATAACTGAGACTGAGATATGATATGAATGCATGAATATGACTGAGTACGAAATATCAATGAAATCAGTGAGATGACAGTAAGAAATGACCACTATGGGTCCAAACAATATCGGTATAATGCCTAAACATGATATCTAGCATGATTGACAGCTTAACTACTTAATCACATGGTGAAAACACGGATATCAACAAGGTAGGACCACTACACAGTGCCATAGAAACAACAGAGTCCCAAATCACATGGTGCATGCCCACACGCTCGTCACCTAGTATGTGCGTCACCTCAATACCAATCACATAACATGTATCTCGGGGTTTCATTCCCTCAGCACTAAGATTAGAAGAGTTACTTACCTCGAACAAGCTAATTCCAACACCGAGCAAACCAAGCGATGCTCCAAAAATGCCATCCCATGCGTTCCGACCTCCGAACGGCTCGAAACTAACCAAACACAACTCAAATACAACAAACAATTCTAAAGGAACCAATCCCGATCAAAAAAGATCAAATCTTGAATCAAAAGCCCAAAATCGGCCAAAAGCCGAACCTGAGCCCGTACCTTAAGACCAGACAAAATTCACAAAATCCGACAACCCATTCAATTATGAGTCCAACCATACTAGTTTCACTCAAATCCGACTCCAATTCGATGTTCAAAACTCAAAAATTCATATTATGGAATTTTAGGCCAAAACTCCCAATTTCCTCTTTGAAAATCATCAACCAAAAGCTAGAATCGAAGATAGATTCATGATATAAAATCAAAAATGAGTAGAGAACACTTACCCCAATTCATATGGTGAAAATTGCTTCAAGAATGGCCTCAATCCAAGCTCCATAGCTCCCAAAATGCAAAAATGGCTGAAACCCCCGAAATAGAGTACTTTATACTTCTGCCCACGTATCCTCTTACACGAACGCGTCAACACCATCGCGTCCGCGATGAACAAGATAACCTGCCACCATAATACACTTCGCGTTCTCGGTAAAGACCTCGTGAACGCGACTCAAAGCTGGCTCAGACCTTCACGAACGCGGCTCCAACTACGCGAACGCGATGAAGAAGGCCTCCGGCTCCGGCTCCGGCTCCCAGCTCAACCCTACGCGTCCGCAATCCATCATACGCGAATGCGAAGAAGACTTGCCCCAACACTATGCAAACGCGGACCATTACTCACGAACGCGATGAAGAAATGCTACTGCCATCCAATTACACTACGCGTTCGCGACACTTTCCACGCGAACGCGATGAAGAATTGAGACAGCAGAACACAGCAGTACCAAAATGAAGAAAAAATGATCTGAAATCAATCTGAAACACGCCCGAGCCCCTCGGGACCCCGTCCAAACATACCAACAAGTCCCACAACATAATACGAACCTACTCGAGACCTCAAAACACACAAAACAACATCGAAATGATGAATCACACCTCAATTCAGATTCAATAAACTTTGAAACTTCAATTTTCATAACCGATGTTGAAACCTATCAAATAATGTCCGATTGACCTTAAATTTTGCACACAAGTCACATTTGGCATTACAGACCTGCTCCAACTTCCGGAATCGGAATCCGACCCCGATATCAAAAAGTCCACTCCCGATCAAACTTTCCAAAATTTCAACTTTCGCCATTTCGAGCCAAATTCAACCACGGACCTCCAAATCACAATCCGGATGCGCTCCTAGGTCCAAAATCACCCAACGGAGCTAACGGAACCATCAAAATTCCAATCCGAGGTCAAATGCTAAAAAGTCAAACTTGGTCAACTCTTTCAAATCTAAAGCTCCCTAGTTGAGACTCCTTCTTTCAAATCAATTTCGAATAACCTGAAAACTAAAACCGACGATTCACATAAGTCATATTACATTATACGGAGATTCTCATGCCCGTAAACTACCAAGCGAAGTGCAAACGCTCAAAATGACCTGTTAGATCGTTACACAAATATTATCAATAACAATGCCCCCAGGCCATCACAAGTCATCACAAATCCTCCCCGACATAGCACACCTTGTCTCGTCATGTGTGCAACAATAAAATAAATGACCGTCTTGTCTCGCCACACGCGCATAATAATATTCTCACCTTGTCTCGCCACATGCGCAAACCCACATATATAGCCTACCTTATCACACCGCATGTGCAAATATCAATAATAAAAATACCATGGAAACCTCACGTGCGAACACCCTGATAATCCTCTCAACAATACCATGTGTGCCAAAAATATAATAACACAATATAAGGTCTTTCACCACATGTGTCCATATGCCACAACTTTCCCTCAAAACAATTTCAATACCACAACCATGTATAGCCCTCGGCTCAACAACACTGAGTACAACAGCAACAACAACAATAACACGAGAGTATGGCAAGTAAATCAATACAAGAACTTCAAAACACAAAGAATGAAAGAACGAACTCACAATAAAAGACACGGCAAAGAATAATGGTTTCAACAAGAATAGCTCAATAAGGGGAGAGATAATGTGCAACAATGATTTTCACATAAGTACAACTCGATTAAGCAATTACTAGAAAGATAATAATAACTTCAATTAAGGATAAGCAATTACTGGAGAGATACTAATAACTTCAATTAAGGTTTAGCCAATACGGAAAAGATAATGATAACTTTAATTAAGAATAATCAATTACAGAAAAGACATCAATAACTTCAATTAAGGCACATAAGAGTTTATTGGCAACAAAGGTAGAGCATGAATCAATCAACTTCAAATAAGACACGTAAGGGTGAATTTAGTAAATAGAGGATTTAACATGATGAGACAACTTCATTTTTAATGAGCATAAGAACCTAAGAGCCTAAAACGATCAAATTCCCACAAATAAGCCTGAGTACATGCTTGTCACCTCGTGTACACGGCCTTCACATGACACAACTAGCACAAATGACTCAAATCCTAAGGGTTAGTTCCCCCACACAAAGTTAGGCAAGATACTTACCTCAAAGAAGCTAGACTGACACTCTAAATTAACCTTCTCGTGTAAAACAACCTCCGGACAACTCAAATCTAGACAAAATAACTTAACATCATAATAAGGATCATAGAAAATAATTCTGGATAATAAAGCTTCCATCTTTAATAAAAACTAAAAAGTCAACCCCGGGCCCGCACCTCGAAACCCGATAAAATTTATAAAATTCGAACACCCATTCCGATACGAGTCCAACCATACCAAAATTATCCAATTTCGAGATTAATTCATCCCCCAAATCATCATTTTATATTTTTGAAAGTTTTCACAAAATTCTCAATTTTTCCCAACTCAAACTACTAATTTAATGATAAAAATAAAGATGAAATCATGAAATAAAATCAAATTCAGGTAAAGAACAGTTACCCCAATCCAACACGTGAAGAACCCCTTAAAAATCGCTTAAATCCGAGGCCTACAACTCAAAATATGATAAAACTGGCCAAACCCTCGAAATAGGGTTCTTATATTTCTGCCCAATGAATAATACATCGCGATCGCAGAATATTCTTTGCGATCGCGAAGAACAAAAATGAAGGCTGCCAAAACGTGATTCGCGAACGTGACATAAAGGTGACCAAATCTTTAGACTCTACGCGAACGCGTCTGTGTACTCGCAAACGCAAAGAGAAATGATGCTTGATGCCCTTCCCGCCTTACCTATATGCGATCGCAGACCATTGTATGCGAACGCGAAGTCAAAAGCCTTCCCACCTTCGCGAATATGATCACCTCTTCGCGAACGCGAAGAAAAATTACTGCCTGCCTCCAAATACACTACGCGAACGCGAAGCCTTTGACGTGAACGCGATGAAGAGAAACCAGATGACAGAATCAACACTTCAAAACATGAGGAAATGATTTGTGGCCCATCCGAAACACACCCGGGGGCCCCAAGACCCCGTCCGAACATACCAACTAGTTCCATAGCATAACGCGGACCTACTCGAGGCCTCAAACCAAATCAAACTACGTCAAAACTACGAATCGCACCTCAAATCGAACTTTATGAACTTATGAACTTTCAACTTCTATAACTCGCGCCGAAACATATCAAATCAACCCGGAATGACGTTAAATTTTGCATGCAAGTTCAAAATGACACAACGGAGCTATACCAACTCCCGAAATCGAAATTCGAACTCGATATCCACAACTTCAACTCCCGGTCAAACTTTCAACTTTTCAATTTTCGTCAAAATGCATCAAATCAATCTACGGACCTCCAAATCCAAATCCGGATACACGCAAGCCATAATATACAATACGGAGCTACTCGAGACCTTAAGCCACCGAATGGGACACAAATTCTCAAAACGACCGGTCGACTCGTTACACGAGGTCTCCCACATAGGGAACCACTCACCTATCTGGATGGTTTAATTGATATATTTTCCCATTAGAATGTGAAACAAATCTTTAGAAAACAATATTTTTTCCCTGTCGCATATTACCAAAAACAATAAACGTTTTCCTTGTCGCATAGACTCATTCAGAAGTCGTTAACAAGATTGATATAATTTGCTTAGTCCCTTTTGGTCAAAATTCAAACACCTTTTTAATTTTGGGGTGTTGCATTATCTCAGATGAAATTGAAGAGGAGGTCCTAGAAGTCTTAAATTTGAACGAATGCCAGGCTGTAATTAAGTACGTATTTTATTCAAAGAATATTACCTCATTCATGCTCCATGAACAAATTAAAATTAAAATCTTGACCTCAGATATAGAAGTAATCTATAACAAATCTTTGACTAGCCGGCTTGACCATCCTTCTAAGCACTCAAAAGATAAGCTGCAAAAGCACACAACTTATATACGGACTAACACGTTTCTTGGCTGCCTACGTTTTCCACCCATCGATATACTATATATTACTAGCAGCTTTAGATTTCCAACCGCTTATATAACCTATGTATACCGGATAATAAAAGTATACGGTAAATCTAACTGACTATTATTTTTGAACAAATTTAAAAGTTCATCCAAAGTTCATCCAAAGTTGGACAACGAAGAATGTCATCTACGTTAATTGTGTGCCTTAACCTTATCCAAAGTTTCGACAGTGCAAACTGGGACTTAAGGGAGAATAGTGAAGAGCAGAAGATGGCTTCAATATTTAGATTTTAGGGCCAATACATGGGTTTAGAGTTCGTTCTTTTTAATTAAAGCAAAAAAAAAAAAAAAATCAGGAAGCACTGGTCTCACGCATATACACATACACATACATGTATATTGATAACTCAGGAGATTTTATTATAGTGTTACTCATTTAGTCCAAGTTATAAGGTATAGAAAACGAAAAAGGACTTTTTGACGACTATGATGTCAAAGGCTAAAAACTCATCTCATGAGTATATTACTATTGCTGCATTAATGAAGAACTTTGATTTTTGAATAGGAGATGACGACTCGTAATCTTTCCACCAAAGTTACTTTAAGTTTTTCTTTTTAATCATTTATCGTTTCCCTTATTAGTCAATGCAAATGATCAGTTTGTTGCGTCCGGAAATGAAGAAAATCCATGTGCCATATGCAGATTATTGCTTAAGCCAATGTCTATGTTGACCAGCTTTTAGTGGAAATTATATGGAGGAGAATGAGTTTAACAAACTGTCTTTGATAGTAACATTTCCAATTAGTGGTAGACATCTTCGCTTTCACGAATGAAATAACGAAAACTCATGCAAAATCTTGGATTTGTTTCTTTGGTTATGTACGAATACTTTTTTGACTTGGAATTTGTTCTATTTTAATATGACCATGACCAATGTTCACGTCAAAGAATTAGTCATCTCCCTTTGAAAAATTTGGCTTCATATTTTAGAACGACACTTTGCTGAGTTTCATTAAATCCATTCCTTGGACCACCAAAGCACCTATATATGTAGGAATTAATGTGGGGAAATATTAATCCACGTGACCTAATGAATGGCGTGTTTATAGTATGATAATTAACTTATATAAATGATTCGAATATCAATTCTTTGACTTTTGACTAGATTTTATTTGTTTAAGAGTTATATAAAAGTATATAATTTTATAGTTAAAGATATTTGAAATTATTCGAATGTTGTGATAAAAAGAAATTATTTGATTTCTAGAATAATAATAATTTATATTTTTTTCCGGGATAGAAGTACATTTTTTGCAGAGTGGGGAAAACGGTGAACTCCCCAAGATAATGCAAAAGAAAAACACTTTAGTAAAACAAAACATTTTTTTTCAAAAAAAGATTTTTAAAAAAACAAAACTTAACATCATGCTAAGTCAATTGATCGTTCCACTCTCAATTCTTCCACAAGGATTGACCGAATTAGGAGCGACGTCTCTCCAATTGTAAGAAGTTAGAGATCGTCTATTGACATTTTACCACATCATCGAGTCTCTAATATATATTTATAGTTACATCTAAGTTTTGATTGACAAAGGCATATTTTTTTCCTTTAGTTTTGGGTAAAAGATCTTCTTTCCAACAGTATGGCATCAGCTCTAATTTATTTTGACCTGTAACTTTTAATTATGACATGAGACACAAGATAGCCATTATAAGCATTGAAAAAAGTATTATTGTTTATAATAGATAATATATTATAGTAAAACCTTCTTTAGGAGGATATATATATGATACAAAATGACAACGAGTAATGTATACGGTCGAAATAGATTTCGGCCTTCCTACGTTCGATCGAGTTCGAGTGTTAAAAAGTCGGAATTACATTTTCGGGAGTGAGCTTCGAAGTCGGTATTAACGAGCCTCGAGCCCGTGGCCGAATCGATCTGCAAGGCACTACTTCGAGGTCGAAAATGCGCGACGCCCATCTCGAAGGTCGGACTCAAAGGCCCAACCCAGTAATGAACTCGAGCCAGTATCGAGCCCACAGACAAGAACCGTTGCGACCGCACCAAGAGAGAGAGAATCTTGGCAGGAATCAAGGAAGAGACAGGTCATCATGGGCCTTCCACTATATATTTTATTTTATTATTTTTTATAATAATCCTCTTTTATAAAAGGGAGAATCCTTGTAAGCTAAAGGGCAGAATGCATTGTAACAAAAGATCACTTCTCATATTGAAAGATAGTTCCTCATGCTTGTTTTATTTTACCTTATTCATTCTTTTGCTCAATATTCCCATTCTCATAGTCAAGAATATACGTATCTCTATTTCCCTACACGATTTATATCGAATTGTATCGCATATCCTTAGAACCACACACAAAATCTAACGTTATCCGATTTTTTCTGTAAACAGTTTGGCGCCCACCGTGGGGCTAAGGGTAATAGTGATCGTTTGATACAAATCTAAACTGCACGTCAGCTTACAACTTCAAATCAGCAATGGCTTTACTTATCGACCACGAAGCCGGCCTTCAAGATAAAACCAACAACTTGGCACCCGGGGCTGGAAGGCCAATTAACGATGGCACCGAGGCTCGAATCGAAGTACCCGAAATTCGAGCCGAAATACCATTGGATGTCAATTCACAAATAGCTTTGGAGGCAAATCAGCATTCCGAACCGGAAAGAAGCATTCAGGGCGGTACTCGATCCGTAGCCCGAGACATCCAAAACGCGAGGGAAATCAGGGCCAGCTTACGTATGATCTTCGAGATGCTACAAGCCCAACAAGTAGCGATAGCTCAGTTACAGAGCAAAACTCGCGCACAAAGCAGGCCAGATTCCAATCCACTTCGAGAAGTCACCCCCAAAACAGAGCCCGCCATAGTGAAATCAAACGAGCAAGAATCGGGCACTACTCCCGGAATTACTAAATTGCTCGAGGAAACGAGTCGAAGCCAATGACAAGAGAGTGGAAACATACAATGCCAGGGTCGATCAAATCCCGGGGGCTCCCCCAATGATAAAGGGGCTTGATTCGAAAAAATTCATACAAAAGCCTTTTCCGTCGAGTGCGGCACCGAAACCAATCCCCAAAAAATTTCGTATGCCCGAAATTCTTAAATATAACGGTACGACCGATCCTAACAAACATGTCACCTCTTACACATGTACCATCAAAGGCAACGATTTGGAGGATGATGAGATCGAATCCGTGTTGTTGAAAAAGTTCGGGGAGACCCACTCGAAGGGAGCGATGATCTGGTATCACAATTTACCACCGAATTCCATTGATTTTTTTGCCATGTTAGCAGATTCGTTCGTAAAGGCACATGCTGGTGCCATAAAGGTTGCAACAAGGAAATCAGACCTTTTCAAAGTAAAGCAATGGGAGAATGAAATGCTGAGGGAATTCGTATCCCGATTTCAAATAGAACGCATGGAATTACCACCGGTCACAGACGATTGGGTCATACAAGCTTTCACCCGAGTGTTGAACGAGCTAAGCTCGACAGCATCACATCGGCTGAAACAAAATTTGATCGAGTATCCAACAATAACTTGGGCAGATGTACACAATCGATACCAATCGAAAATTAGGGTCGAGGATGATCAGTTGGGAGCTCTGTACGGACCTGTGTATCAGAACAGGACAGTTACTAAAAACCAAAAGGAGATCGACAAGGAACAAAGGTCAAACAGAGACCGATATCGACCGTACGTCGGAGATCGGGTGAACAACGGTTCAGCATGCAATGCAGTTCGAAACAATCGAAGGATTGATCAAGGGCAAAATTCTCGGGGACTTATGAGTAAGAGCGGCTTCGATAAATATGCCGATCCTATAGAAGCACCTCGATTATCAGAATATAACTTCAGCGTTGGTGCATTCGCTATCGTGTCGGCCATCGGACGCATCAAAGACACTAAATGGCCTCGACCCTTGCAGACCGATCCTGCCCGAAGAAATCCCAATCAAACGTGCGAATATCATGGTACCCATGGCCATAGAACGGAAGATTGCAAACAACTAAGAGAGGAAATAGCCCGCTTATTTAACAAAGGGCACCTTCGGGAATTTCTGAGTGATAGGGCGAAGAACCATTTTAAAACCAGGGATTTCAGCAAGCAAAACGAGCAAGAAGAACTGCAGCACGTCATCCACATGATCATCGGTGGCATCGATACCCCTCAGGGACCAGTGCTTAAACGCACTAAAACATCGATTGTGAGGGAAAAGCGATCTCGGACTCAAGATTACGTACCCATGGGGACTTTGTCCTTTGGTGATGAAGATGCAGAAGGGGTCATCCAACCATATAACGACGCACTAGTAATATCCGTACTCGTGAATAAAACTAAAATTAGGCGTGTGTTAATCGATCTAGGTAGCTCGGCCAACATCATCCGATTGAAGGTAGTAGAGCAGCTCGGCCTACAGGATCAGATCGTACCCGCAACTCTGGTTCTAAACGGGTTCAATATGGCATGTGAAACCACCAAAGGCGAGATAATCCTACCAATAAATGTGACCGGAACCATCCAGGAAACAAAGTTTCACGTGATCGAAGGCGATATGAGATACAACGCCCTTTTCGGAAGGCCATGGATCCACAACATGAGAGTTGTACCTTCGACCCTACACCAGGCCCTCAAATTCCCGACATCGAGAGGTGTCAAAACAGTGTACGGAGAACAGCCAGCCGCAAAGGAAATGTTCATCGTCGAGGAAGCTAAACCAATGTCCTCACCTTCGCCGATAAAAGGATCGGGCTCGGAAGGAGAACGGGACGCCAAATAGCAATCACAGACATCGGCTTCGACCCAGCCAGACAAATAGAAAATCGAAGAAGATGATGATCAAAGGGTCCCTCGATCTTTCATGATTCCCGAGGACCCCGACGCCACCAAATCAACAATCGAGGAACTAGAGCAAGTCACATTAATCGAGCATTGGCCCGAGCGAAAGGTATACTTGGGAACGGGGTTGAGCCCCGAACTCAGGAAGAAACTCGTTCAATTTCGTATCGATAACATCGATTGTTTTGCCTGGCCCCATTTAGATATAACAGGAATCCCGCCGGATATAACGACGCATCGGCTAAGTTTGGACCCCAGGTTCAGACCGGTGAAGCAAAAGAGAAGACCCCAGTCCAAGGGAAAGCATGCATTAATAAAGGACGAGGTAACCAAGCTTCTCAAAGTAGGGTCCATTCGGGAGGTGAAATATCCCGAATGGTTAGCCAACGTAGTTGTAGTCCCTAAAAAAGGGAACAAACTTAGAATGTGTGTGGACTATAAGGATTTGAACAAAGCATGCCCCAAAGATTCCTTTCCGCTGCCCAATATCGATCGCATGATCGATGCCACGGCCGGCCACTAGATCCTCACTTTTCTTGATGCCTATTCCGAGTATAATCAAATCCAGATGAACCCGAAAGACCAGGAAAAGACTTCATTTGTCACCAAATATGGAACGTATTGTTATAATGTGATGCCCTTCGGGCTAAAAAATGCAGGGGCTACTTACCAACGCCTAGTAAATAAAATGTTCGAAGAACAAATAGGAAAATCAATGGAAGTTTATATTGATGACATGCTAGTTAAATCCCTGTGCGCAGAGAACCATTTGGCCCATTTGCCGGAAACGTTCGAAATTTTGAGGAAATACAACATGAAGCGCAATCCCGAAAAATATGCTTTCGGGATCGGTTCGGGCAAGTTCCTCGGCTTCATGGTGTCACATCGGGGAATAGAGATTAACCCCGATAAAATCAAGGCCATCGAAGGCATCGTCATTGTGGACAGCGTGAAGGCCGTAGAAAGGCTAACGGGTCGGATTGCAGCCTTAGGCCGGTTCATTTCAAGATCATCTGACCGAAGTCATAAATGTTTCTCTCTACTAAAAAAAAGAATGATTTTTCTTGGACCCCGGAGTGCCAACAAGCATTAGAGGAACTAAAGCGATATCTATCAAGCCCACCACTACTTCACACTCCAAAAATAGATGAAAAACTTTGTTTGTACTTGGCAGTATCGGAAGTCGCCGTACGCAGTGTCCTAGTTCGAGAAGAGCAAGGTACGCAATTCCCCGTTTATTATATGAGTCGAACCTTAGGAGAAGTGGAAACTAGATATCCGCTCCTAGAAAAATTGGCACTTGCACTGATAAGCGCCTCTAGAAAGTTAAGGCCATATTTTCAATGTCATCCCATATGTGTGTTAACCACTTACCCGCTTCATAATATTTTGCACAAACCCGAGTTATCAAGGCGACTGGCCAAATGGGCCATCGAACTCAGTGGGTACAATATCGAATATCAACCCTGTACGGCCATCAAGTTTCAAATGTTAGCAGACTTCGTGGCCGATTTCACGCCAACCCTCGTACCCGAAGTCAAAAAAGAACTCATGTTGAAATCAGGTACATCATCGGGGGTATGGATCCTTTTTACGGACGGGGCTTCGAACGTGAAAGGGTCCGGGCTAGGCATAGTTTTGAAACCACCCACGGGTAACACTATTAAGCAATCTATTAAAACTATCAGGTTGACTAACAACGAGGCCGAGTATGAAGCCATGATTGCAGGTCTCGAGCTAGCTAGAAACTTGGGAGCAGAAGTCATTGAAGCCAATTGCGACTCTTTGCTGGTGGTGAGTCAAGTAAACAAAACCTTCGAAGTTCGAGAAGGTAGAATGCAAAGGTATTTAGATAAACTACTTGTCACTTTGCACCATTTCAAATAATGGACTTTACGGCATGTCCCACGGGAACAGAATAATGAGGCCGATGCGCTTGCGAATTTTGGGTCATCGATCGAGGTAGATGACTTGGGCTCGGGGAATGTTGTTCAACTTTCGAGATCGGTAATCAAAGAAGGTCACGCCGAAATAAATTCTACAAGCTTAACCTGGGATTGGAGAAACAAGTATATTGAATACTTGAAGAGCGAAAAACTCCTATCGGACCCTAAAGATTCCAGAACCCTACAGACTAAAGCTGCTCGATTCACGTTGGCTTCGGACGGAACGCTGTACCGAAGAACATTCGATGGACCGTTGGCAGTATGCTTGGGTCCGGGAGATACCGATTACATCCTATGGGAAGTGCATGAGGGTACTTGCGGGAATCACTCTGGAGCCGATACATTAGTTCAAAAAATAATCAGAGCAGGGTATTATTGGATCGATATGGTCAAAGATGCGAAGGAATTTGTTCGTAAATATGACAAATGTCAAAGGTTTGCACCAATGATCCACCAACCCGGAGAGCAACTCCACTCAGTCCTATCCCCATGGCCGTTCATGAAGTGAAGAATGGACATCGTCGGCCCTCTGCCATCGACCCCAGGTAAAGCCAAATTCATTTTATTTATGACTGACTATTTTTGTAAATGGGTTGAAGCGCAGGCGTTCGAGAAAATAAGAGAGAAAGAAGTTATAGACTTTATTTGGGATCATATCATATGCCGATTCGGGATACCCGCCGAAATAGTGTGTGATAATGGAAAACAATTCGTTGGCAGCAAAGTAACAAGATTCCTCGAAGACCACAAAATAAGAAGGATACTATCGACTCCATACCACCCCAGTGGGAATGGACAGGCCGAATCAACGAACAAAATTGTCATTCAAAACTTAAAGAAGAGGTTGAACGACGCTAAAGGGAAATGGAGAGAAATCCTGCCCGAAGTCCTTTGGGCATATCAGACGACGTCAAAATCCAGTACGTGGGAGACCCCATTCTCCTTAGTATATGGGTCCGAAGCATTGACACCAGTCGAAGTTGGTGAACCCAGTGCCAGATTTTGATTCGCGATGGAAGAATCAAATAACAAGGCTATGAATACCAGCCTCAAACTATCGGACGAAAGACGAGAATCTGCTCTCGTCCAATTGGCCTCCCAAAAGCAGCGAATTGAAAGATATTATAATCGAAGAACCAAGCTCCGCCATTTCAAGTCGGGGGACTTAGTGTTAAGAAAAATTACCATCAATACCCGAAATCCGAACAAAGGAAAACTAGGACCGAATTGGGAAGGACCATATCAGGTGCTCGAGAACATCGGAAAGGATCGTACAGGCTCGGCATTATAAACGGCAAACAACTATCAAGCAGCTGGAATGTATCACATCTAAAATGGTACTACTGCTAAGGTACGACCTTTCCATATTCATTTATATTTCAAAACTGACCCCAGCAGAAGTCCGAACAAGGGCTAAGATGGATCTCTCACTTGAAAGCACGCGTTGCACTATTTTTCCCTTAGACCGGTTTTATCCCAAATGGGTTTTTTGGCACGATTTTTAATGAGGCAACTATTGATCGTGCTGCATTTACAACAATATCCGAGGCCTCGCAAGAGAGTTATTTCACAACAACAGGGTTCCAATAGGAAAAATTATAAGGGCCAAATGGTTGAAACGAACCGTGCTCATATAGATTAGCCCGAACCCAGGCGTGTAATAACGTGCGAAGAAAGTTCTCTTCTTTATCGGCATCTTATATCCAAGGAAAATTCCTTTATTTTGAGATTTATTATGCAAACAGAATCAAGTTAAATTCGACCATCATGCCCACGGGCTATATTACCTCGAGTTTGAATCATTCACTCGACGACTAAAGCCTACAGGCTACTTTTATTTTGAGTTCGAGCAATCAGTCACTCGACCATCATGCCCACGGGCTACATTACCTCGAGTTTGAATCATTCACTCGACGACTAAAGTCTACGGGCTACTTTTATTTCGAGTTCGAGCAATCACTCATTCGACCATCACGCCCACGGGCTACAACACCTCGAGTTCGAATCATTCACTCGACGACTAAAGCCTACAGGCTACATTTATTTCAAGTTCGAGCAATCACTCACTCGACCATCACGCCCACGGGCTACATTACCTCGAGTTCGAATCATTCACTCGATAACTAAAGCCTACGGGCTACTTTTGTTTCGAGTTCGAGCAATCACTCACTCGACCATCATGCCCACGGGCTACAGTACCTCGAGTTCGAATCATTCACTCGATGACTAAAGCCTACGGGCTACTTTTATTTTGAGTTTGAGCAATCGCTCACTCAACCATCACACCCACGGGCTACATTACCTCGAGTTCGAATCATTCACTCGACGACTAAAGCCTACGGGCTACTTTTATTTCGAGTTCGAGCAATCACTCTCTCGACCATCACACCATCGGGCTACATTTCTTTGAGTTCGAATCATTCACTCAATGATTAAAGCCTACGGGTTACTTTCACTTCAAGTTCAAGCGAAGCATAACTCAACTATTACGCCTATGGATTATATTTCCTCAGGATCGAATCACTAACTCAACTAGCAAGCCCAAGGGCTACATCACTTCGAACGAATCAATAATAGAGACTACAAAGTCCAAGTTTTATTGAATTGTTAAGATCCTTGTGAAAACATTTATAAAGGCACGCATAAAGTCTGCACAAATCGGCCAAAGTTGTCTATATACAAATATTTCTACATGATTACAAACATAACTATGGACTAATCTTCCTGATCACCCTCGGATCCCCTCTTGCTACCGTCATCGTCATCATCATCGCCATCAGAAACAAAGATTGCAGCTTCGGCTTTGAGCTCTTTAGCCTTTTTTTATTTCTTTAGTAAGGTCAAGACCCCGAACATGTATCTCTTCGAGGGTCTCCCTCCGGGACCTATATTTGGCAAGTTCGGCAATCCAGTGTGCCCGGGTGTCGGCAGTATCCGCCACCTCTCGTACCTCAATCTGAGCAGCCTCGGCATCAGCCCGATACACGGCAATGGACTTATCCGCCAAGAGTTTAGACGACTCAACCTCGGCCTTAGCCTCGGCAAGCTGGGCTTCAAGCTCCTCGATCCTCTTAGCTTGAGCCAAACTCTTTTGCTTGACGTTTCAAAGCTGGACATCGGCCGATAATAAGTTGGTCAAAATGGTCTCTTTTTTCGCAGCCAGGCGATCGATAGTCTCCTTCCACTGATTACATTCGGCTTTGATCTGATCGACTTCTTCCTGAAGTAACCCGATCATTTCAACCTTCTGCTGCAGCTGAGACAACGAAGGGTTAACTTCCACAGTCGAGTCAAACCCATACTTTAACAGAACGAGGCTCACCTGCTTGTTAAGTTCGGCCTCTTCTTCGTGAGCCTTAGCCAAATCCGCTTGAAGGTCATTCATAGCCTCGTCCTTTTGGCTGCAAAGAAGCCGCAAGGCGTCTCTCTCCCCCGAGACCTTCTGAAGCTCGACCTCACACTGGCCAAGGTCGAGTCGAAATCTACTAATAGCCTGCACAGTAGGGAAAGAACACAAGTCAAATTCGGAAAAAGAACAAAGAAACCAAGTACAGTAAAATCATTACCCGAGTAATGAAACGTTGGGCCTCTTCCAGTAGAAGAGAAGCATCCTCGATATCGGAAGCATCACCGACTCTGGTAAAGCAATCCCGAAAGGGATCCCCTGCACTAGAGCCTCCGCCCATATCGGGGGTCTTCAATTCTCGAGCTTCCTTTAACGCCTCCTCAGAAAAGGTGGGAAGAGAAGACGAATGACCCACTGTCATAGTCCCAAGTGAACCACTCGGGGCATTCCGATCAAGACTCGGGATCCCGGAATCAACCCCGACCGGTACAGCTGCCATCGGTTCAGGAGCTTCGGTGACCTCGATAGCTCTGGCAGATCGGGACACCAAGGCCGAGCCATCTCCTTATTCCTCTTCTTCTTCTTCTTCTTCTTCTCACAGTCGTTGGACCGAGTCAATCGAAAGGGCAATTTCTTTCCTCCTCACCCTTCGAGTTTTGGGCTTGGGGCCCTCTGATCGAGAGGCAGCTTTGCGCTTCTTGTCTTTCCCCGATTTCGGGACTGGGGACTTGGTTCCTTCTTCACCGCTCGAAGGCCTCAAAACAGCATCCTTGGTTACGCCTTCATGACAGAAAATCGGTAACGAATGGAATACAGAGAGCGCTTCAAAGGAAACGAGAAGTAAAACCTTACAATGGTTCTTGGCTTCCCATCTGCCTTTAGCCAAATTACGCCAAGCGCGTTCGGCATAAGAGGAAGTCGAGGCTAACTTCCGAAAAGAATTCTCGAGGTGGGGCACCGCTTGTGGCATCCAAGCGGCAGCTGTATATCGAGAAGAAACGTCAAAAAAAAATTATCTATGAAAATAACTTACGATCGAAATTCCATTCCTCGAGGAACGGCATCTTCTCTTCCGGAATAAGGTCACGGGTTCTCACCCAGATATAACGCCCCATCCAACCTCGATCCTTGTCTTCGTCGATGCTCGACATCAAAGCCTTTGATGCCCGACGGTGAAGTCTGATTAATCCTCGGAAGATTTGAGGCCGATACAACCGAATAAGATGATTCAGGGTAAAATCCTGCCCCCCGGCTTTGGTGGAGAAGAAGCGAAGTGGGATCACTATACTCCACTAGACCGGACCCACTGTGAAGGGATAAGTGTAAACACTTAAAAACCCCTCCACATAGGTGACGACACTCTCTTCAGGGGATGGAATTTGCAACACAACCTCGGAACCCCAGTTACAGTCTTTTCTAACTACCTCGAGATGACCCTCCATTATAGAGCACATATACATCGACACGTGCTCGCATCGACCCAGGACGAATAGAGGATTCTCAACCTTAAAATCGATCTTTAGAATACACGGGTCGGGGATATAATCATAGGTGGATGGCTCCACCGGCTCCTTATCGCCGGACGACCGTGAAGAAAAAGCTTTCTCCTTCTGAGGCACAGTTTTCGAAGTCTTGACCATTGATATGGGAGGAAGAAAGACAAAGGAAAATGAAAAATAGACGGCACCATAACTCTGGTAGCAACAAGAAAGGAAGAAAAGATGAGAAAATTTGGGGGAGTGAACGCGTGAAAGAAGTAAATAATAGATGGAAGAGCTATTTACAGGCTTGCACCGCGACGATTCAATATCACAGGTGGCCGACCGCCATCTGACAAGCATTAAATACCTTGAAAGGCTGAATCGATAGGATAGCTATCACATACGTCATAATCGATCCCTGTGAAAACGTCGGCTTGTGACCCGATCGAACCATAAAAAATTACGTCGATTCTCACCGCATCCTTCAGAGGATATATATGATACAAAATGACAACGAATAATGTATACGGTCGAAATAGATTTCGGCCTTCCTACGTTCGATCGCGTTTGAGTGTTAAAAAGTCAGAATTATATTTTTGGGAGTGAGCTCCAAAGTCGGTATTAACGAGCCTCAAGCCCGAAGGTCGATCGAAGGGTCGGCTCGATAACCCTATCGATCCTGTGGCCGAATCGATCTGCAAGGCACTACTTTGAGGTCGGAAATATGTGACGCCCATCTCGAAGGTCGGATTCAAAGGCCCAACCCAGTAACAAATTCGAGCCAGTATCGAGCTCACAGACAAGAACCGTTGCGACCGCACCAAGAGAGAGAGAATCTTGGCAGGAATCAAGGAAGAGATAGGTCATCATGGGCCTTCCACTATATATTTTATTTTATTATTTTTTGTAATAACCCTCTTCTATAAAAGGGAGAATCCTTGTAAGTTAAAGGGCAGAATGCATTGTAACAAAAGCTCACTTCTCATATTGAAAGATAGTTCCTCATGCTTGTTTTATTTTACCTTATTCCTTCTTTTGCTCAATATTCTCATTCTCATAGTCAAGAATATACGTATCTCTATTTTCCTACACGATTTATATCGAATTGTATCGCATATCCTTAGAACCACACACAAAATCTAACGTTATCCGATTTTTTCGGTAAACAAGTAATTCTATAAGTTATAAGTTGTTCAACAAATCAGTTTCAAGAAGCCGATATTCAAAAAGGAAAACTTGCATCAGTATCTCAATCAATTCAAACATGAGTTTGCAAGATTTACATTCCAAATTATAAAGAATAATTACATCTTAGTTCTTACAGTTCGCGTGACGAGTAGATTAGCTCATTATCTTACATTTCTCTTTGTTGAGACGTTTCCATCTTGGACATGACCCTTGATTGGTCCCGAATCTTTAGCATGTTACAATAAGCTATACTTACTTGATACGAATGCTTCATTCAATGAATCTTTCATGTTAACATAACTGGTAATAAGGGTGAATTAACCATCTAGTAGTCAGCTTCTTTATGGCACGAGAGATTAGGTCATATCTCAAAATGAGAATTAAGAAACTTTTTTCTAATAATATTTTCTATCCCCTTAATCTTTCAGATTTTAAACCACTACTAAGGCTATTTGCTTTTCCGAATAATGCGAGGTTCTTTGAGGATGTTGAGTTTGCGGGGGGGAGAGAAAGTTAAGGACTTTGTCTTTGAAGAGGAACAAGTTGATATTCCTTTAATTGTTATTGCCAATGCCTAGGGACATCTATCTATACCTAATATTATTCAATTAGCAAATCCGGATCAAAGACAATGTCATTCAACCCGTCCTTCAAGAAGTTATTCCCAAAGAACAAACTCTACAACCTCAAGAATCAATTCCAACAAAGAAATTCATCTATGTGCTTAAGAAAGTATCTCATTAATGGTATTATTCATTTCATCAAGTTATTGTCTCAATTGGTTTCGACATAAATATTGCAATTATTATGTATACCACAAGTTTAGTGGGAGTAAGTATACTTTTTATTATCTGATGTATGCTCAGCTTTGTATGCGTCTTTTAGGATGTTGAGCAGATATATAAATAATTTATAAACTTATTTTTGAAAGCATCTAAAAAGTTCAAAAGTAATTACAGAGAACAAATATTTTATACTCACATAAAGAAAGTCAAAAAAGTTAACGATAATCAGGTATTCAGATATCGACTTGTCACACCCAGAACCTGGGCTTGGACGCAAAACGACACTCGGTGCCTTTCTACATGTGACCGAGCGAACCAACTGGCTAACTGAATAAACATGTGATATCATAACATACTAAATGCGGAAGATAGACACGTTGATATACTGAAAGTCTAATTGATATAAATCAAAGTGCGAAAACACTAACAAAAGTATGAAACATATCTGTAGCTAACATTGTTTAACATAAAAAGCATGCGACTCTATCTAACTATTACTCTAGTCTATGAAGCATCTAATGAAGTACTGAGAATACTGACTGTCTGTAAATACTGAAAGACTGTAAAGTAATGATAATGCCCCGAAAAAACTGGGCTCACCAAATAGCTGGTACAAAAATCCTAGCGCTCTGAATCGTCAACCTGTAAATCATTACCTGTATTGTGAGATGCATGCCCCAGGCGAAAGGGACGCCAGTATATTTGAATTATACTGGTATGTAAAACAATTTAAAGAAAGAACTATAAATGTTGAGACTGAAACTGAGCTGATAATTGAAAACTGATAACTGAAATGATAACTGCTAAAACTGAAATGATAATTGATAACTGATAACTAAACAAAGGAAGTAAGGATATGAATACTCCTTCTTTTGAATGATGAACCACCTGTTTATCTGAATAAACTACAGCCTCGGGCCTAAGTATATGTATACATAACTACGGCCTCAGGCCCAAAAATGCATAAAGCATAAACTACCGCCTCAGGCACAAACATGCATAAAGTATAAACTACGGCCTCAGGCCCAAACATGCATAAAGCATAAACTATAGCCTCACTCCCAAATACATGTTTTCAACGTTCAGGGACTTAAATTCAGGAACTGAGAATCATACTGCAATATGTGATGCTGAAATACTAAATCATTCTGAGTTACATGATACTGGAATACTGAATATGACTAGACTGAGACATGTATTTATGCATTGAATATGAAAACTGAAACTTCAATTGTTTATGACATGTTGAGTAATCTAGACTGAGACTCATGGGCATCAAACTCAAGTCTATATTGATTACACACTAAGCTCACAACGCTCATAATGAAAGTCATGAACGAGTTACGAAGCTAGAGAAAGAATTTCTGCAACTATTCAAGGAACTTGGCTTAACTATATTTTTGAGTCAATTAGTAACGTCTTAAAAAAATGTAGTGTAGGATGAATCATTAACATTCTCAAACACAGATAGTTAGCTTCACATTCCTTAACATCCTGCTCTTGAGCGTAATATAACGTTCACCAATCCTTTCTCTTTAATCTATAGCAATACAAGTCAAAGGAATTCCATATTAGCAATAATACTTATATTTGGGTCACTTAGGTATTTTATCAAATACTTGGTGGTTTAAAACTTTATAACCCTTATTAATGGTGTTTCTACACCCAACAATCCATTCTTTTGCTCCTAAAATTCTAAAATCTCCAATTGAAATAATTAATATCAATCTTCATCACCCATAAGATAAACAACATCTTTAATCAATAATTAACAACCTAAACCTATAACCGTTCATGTTTTTCTATTAAACTCATCAACTCATATCTCATGAACTTAGAGTCTATAATCATTCATCCAATGCTATAATCAATTTAGAGGGTAAAGATATTACCTTTTGACGTTCAATCCTCTTGAATTTGAGTTCTAGGGTTTCTTTTCTCAACAATGATATCTCGATCGAATATCTAATGATTTGAAGGATTTACCCATGTTAATAAGGTGTTGGATAATAGAAATTAACTTAGAACCATCATTATAACTTACCTTGTATGACGGAGGGACCTTGAAGGAAGTTAGGTTCTTGAAAGCTTCTCTTTCTAGAGCAAGTTTTGTGTTTTGGGGTGTGGGGGACAAAGTAGGGCTTTTAAAACAACGTTCTGGGTGCGCTCCCATGCAGATGAAGGCCTAAACGTGCACCTGAACACGTAGCAAGGGCAATAGCACTGCCACAAGTGCGCTGCCATGCACGGGAACACCTGGGCGCACACCCGGGTGCGCATATTACGCATTGTCCAGTAAAATACGCATAACGTTTTGCACCGAGATCTTTTGAGGCTCCATAATATATAATTAGAAAGGTATTTCAAAGGGCTACAGTTTTCATGTTTTAAGGCTTCCCAACTTCTCAACATATTTTTATGAATCCTGCTGGAAGACAGGCCTTCCATAAACTTAGTCGATTTTATCGAATCCTCTGCACCTCACTCTCCATCTTGATTCCAAAATAACTATTTCCACCCATAATTATCCCGATAGGATTTCACATGTCTAAAATATTAAATTAATACTCATTTAATATATCCACACATAGTCTGAATTTATGGAGTGTTACACGACTTTACTAGATGTTGATATAATATGACATACTTGCTTGATGAGCTGTATAAGGAAGAGTGCTAAACGAACACTCATAGCTCTTTTCACCATGGTAGTTAATTTATAAGATATTATATAGCAGCTGAATATGGAATATGACTACTGAATTTTGTCACTGGTTGCGAATATGTGGATAAAGTTGAAAGGATACTTAAGTTATTTTGTGACAATAAGCTAGCATCTTGTATTCCGATAACAACATGAGTTTAGTAAAATCAAAGCACATTGACATAAAGTTTCTGGTTGTTAAAGAATGTTCAAAGTGATTAGGTGTCTATAGAACATTTTGGTATGAACTCCATAGTTGTGGATCCACTTACTAAGGAACTACCACCCAAGGTCTTTTATGGGCACACTGCTCATATGGGTGTCATGTCATTTAAGAATATTTAGTTTCAGCGGGAGTTTGTAACTATTTAAATATTCTTTACAGACACAATTTGGCTTTAAGTTTAAGGTTTCAAGTTATGGTTTTAGTTTAAGGATATTTGAGGTTATTTCTGCAGAAATAAAGTATTCAATTTATTTTCACTCTAACTTGTTTTTCAGTTGGACCAGTTGAAAATAGGTATGCTTGGATCACACTGCATGTAATTTTCATGCTACACATTCATACTTGATCTATGACATTTGGTTATGTCGGTATTCCTGATTAAGGAAGGTTTAGTCATGATAAATATAATAAAAGTCGTCTTTGTCACAACCCAAAATTCATTATAGATCATGATGGCGCCCAACGTTGCTGTTAGGCAAGTCAACGGTGAACTATCAGCTTAATTATTCATTTTATTATTTTTAAAATCATAAGCCTTATTATGTAAAGGATTCAATGCGTTTAAAAATCATGAATACTTAAAATATCAGTAAGATATAAAATAAAATATGACACTATTAAGTCGAACCATAACAATCACTAGAGTATCCCCAAAACCCGGTGTCACAAGTGCATGAGCATTTACTAAAGAGTACAATAATAATACAATATTTGTTCGAAATATAAATAAGATAGGATAGAGTAAATAGTACAATGGAGACTCTATGGGCTGCAATACGTAGTGTGGAATGCAGCTCACCAAAAGTCTCCTCAGCCACTGAGCCTACGCGCCAAGATGACCACCAAATGCACATGTGAGATCCTGCACATTTAATGCAGAAATGTAGCATGAGTATGTAAATAAACGCGTACCCAGTAAGTATCTAGCCTAACCCCGGAGAAGTAGTGATGAGGGGTCAACATCGACACTTACTAGAGGTCCAATAAATCAGTATGATAAATCATATACAGATATGAAGCATAAAGTAATAATGGGGTAAGACTGTAATTAACATAATCTTCCAAAATTTCTTTTAAAGATATAAATTTCTCAATCTCCTATTCTATCTCAATAGCTTAGATATATCAAGTTCCAGTATCAAACGAAAAAGAAATACCATATAAAATGCCAGGCATCAGTAGAAAGAAAAACCTCGCGAATATTCGGACTGCTAGCAATATAACGCACGATTTTGCCGAGGTCGTACGGCCCGATCCAGAGTGGTGTATACACTGCCGAGGGTCTACGGGCACAACCCACAAGAAAGGAAGGAACTTATCGAATTACGAGTCACGTGCTTACAATACAAGTACATGAGCATAAAGTGGATATACCCTTTTACCGTTTATCAAATATTTTGCCAATAACTAATATATATTCCTAAATCAATTTCAATTATAAATTCACTTAATTAAGATAGCAAAAAAATGAGTTCAAATTATTCAAATATTACATGATAAAGTCCTAAGTCTACCCAGACATAAACATGATTTAGCTACGTACGGACTCTCTTCACCTCGTGCGTACGTAGCACCCACAACTAGTAGCACATAACAATTACATCACTTAGGGGGTAGTTTTCCTCTCACAAGGTTAGACAGGAGACTTACCTCGCTTCAAAATCCGATAACCAGCTCCAACGCCTCTCTAAAACCTCAAATTAATGCTCATCGATCCGAAACTAGTCAAACAACATGCAAACAAATCAAAATAGACCAAAAACTCTTAACTAATCAATTTATAACAATTCTCAACTCCACGCGAAAAGTCAACAAAGTCAACCCCCGAACCCACGTGCCCAGATTCCAAAACTTTTTGAATATAAACATTATCCATAGCACCACTAACTCAATTATATAATTTATTCCAAGTTTCATGTCTAATTTCATGGTCAAAATCCAAAAATACTATTTCTAGGTTTTCTTCCAAAAATTTCACAATTTCTATCAAATTCCATGTTAAAATCCATATATAACTCATGTATTTAACTCAAAATAAGTAGGAATAACTTAACTTATGATATATGGCGAAAAGATTTTCAAGAATCACCCCAAATCGCCCCACATATGCTCCAAGAACTTAAAAGTGAAGAAATGAGCTCAAAATTCCGAACTTAGATGTTTAATATACTTGCCAGACCTACGCCTTCGCGATCGCAGTTACAAGCCACACAATCACGGTTAACAAAAGTTCCAGCAACGTTTCCTTCATCGCGATCTCGGCCAAAATCCCGAGATCGCAATGTACAATTTGTGTTTTCCTCTTCACAGACACACTTCAGGTTAATGGAAATAACCTTTTCTACAAAATTCCAAATGACAAACAATTTCATTTTCTAAAAACTAAATTCAAGAGGCTACAACTTTTATTTTTGGATCATCTCCAAATTCCTTATAGATTGCAAGATATAAGATTCCGAAATCACACCACTGACATCAGAAATTCCTTCTACACGATCGCGACCTTTCTTCCACGATCGCGATTCACAAGGCATGGAACAACACTTTGCTCTTCGTGATCGTGGCCCAAACCTCCGCCATCGCATTTTACACCCTTGACACCAGTTATCAGCAGTTCCAAAAGGCCTAAAAGTGGTCCGGAACCACCCTAAAACTCACCCGAGGTCCGAAAAACCCCGTTCAATCATTCTAATAAGTTTATATACCCTATATAAACTTGTTCGAAGATTCGAAACAGAAATTACAACATCAAAACCAAGAAGTAAAGATCAAACTCAATTTCTTAAACTCTCTTAACTTTCAAACCTTCATCCTTCATCCTTCGCTAAACGCATCCAAATCATACGTAAACATTCTGGAATGACGCCAAATTTTACGTGCAAGTCATAAATCACTATGCGAACCTATTCCAAGGCTCGGAACCCCAAACGGACATCGATAACAGCAAAGTCTACTTCAAACCAAACTTAGAAAATTCTAAAACCTTCAAAATACCAACTTTCCATATTAAGCGCTGAAATGCCCCCGGATCACCCGATACTCAATCCGAACATATGCCCAAGTCCCAAATCATCATACGAACCTATTGGAACCTTCAAGAAAGTCAAACCCTGGTCAACTCTTCCAACTTAAAGCTTTTGAATTTTGAATTTTCTTTCCAAATCAACTCTGAACTTCTCGAAATTCAATTTCGACCACACGCACAAGTCATAATATCTTAAGTGAAGCTACTCAAGGCCTCAAACAGCCGAACGACGCGCTATAGCTCAAAACGACCGGTCGGATCGTTACAGTCTTGGTCCAATTTTGGCATGATTGATGGACGAAATTATTCGGAGGTACTTTGGTTTATGATATAAAATATTTTGAGCTCATAAGGTGACATGGAATTACTACGTTATATGAATATATATATATATATATATATATATATATATATATATATATATATATATATATATATATATATGTGTGTGTGTGTGTGTGTGTGTGTGTGTGTGTGTGTGTGTGTGTGTCTGTGTGTGTGTGTGTAGTTTATGGACTTGCACATATATATTTTGTATTAAGAATAATTATATGTTAGTTGCTACGTTAAAAAGTTAGACCCAAATTAAACGTGATCTGCTAAGGTTTAAAGTTAAATGGGTCTGTAATACATATCATAAAGTATAGGTTCTTATGTGTAGATACCCGGATATAACTTCTAATTTAATGATAAGCTAAATTAGAATCACATAAACATGTGCAACTATAATGGGTTATTGTAACGACCCGACCGGTCGTTTTCAGCATTTGCACTTCGCTCGGTAGTTTATGGGCAAGAGTAGCTCCGTATGATATATTTTGACTTGTGTGAATCGTCGGTTTTGGTTTTCAGGTTATTCGGGACTAATTTGGAAGAATGATTCTCAACTAGGGAGCTTTAAATTTAAAAGAGTTGATCAAGTATGACTTTTTAGCATTTGACCTCGGATTAGAATTTTGATGGTTCTGTTAGCTCCGTTTGGGTGATTTTGGACTTAGGAGCGCGTCTGGATTGTGATTTGGAGGTCCGTAGTTGAATTTGGCTCGAAATGGCGAAAGTTGAAATTTTGAAAAGTTTGACCGGGAGTGGACTTTTGGATATCAGGGTCGGATTCCGATTCCGGAAGTTGGAGCAGGTCCATAATGTCGAATGTGACTTGTGTGCAAAATTTGAAGTCAATCGGACGTGATTTGATAGGTTTTGGCATCGGTTGTGGAAGTTTGAAGTTTCAAAGTTCATTGATTTCGAGTTGAGGTGTGATTCATCGTTTTGATGTTGTTATGTGTGTTTTGAGGCCTTGCATAGGTCTTTATTGTGTTATGGAACATGTTGGCATAATCAGACGGGGTCCTGAGGGGCTCAGGTGAGTTTTGGACAAGGTTCGGATCATTTCTTTGCATTTTTTTGGATTTTTGCTAAGCTGCTAGTTCTAGTGTGGCCGCACCTGCAGCTGGTTTGTGCAGGTGCGATGGTCGCAGAAGTGACAGAGGAGTCACAGAAGCGTGAAGGGGAGCTGAGCGTGAGGATCGCAGGTGCGGGTGCTTGGACACACCTGCGCAACCGCAGATGCGGTTCAAGTGCGCAGAAGCGCGATCGCAGAAGCAGCTTGAAGACCGCATGTGCGAGGGATTTCTAGGTCAGTTGTTTTCGCATAAATGAAGTTTTACCGCAAAAGCGGCGGTCACAGATCCGACAAATTGTCAGCAAGTGCGGAATTGCTAGGCAAACGCTATATTATCGAGGGTTTTGGTTATTTCTTCATTTTGGGAGCTATCGAACTCGGATTGAGGCGATCCTTGAAGCAATTTTCACCATATGAATTAGAGTAAGTGTTCTCTACTCAGTTTTGGTTATATTTCATGAATCTATCTTCGTTTTTGGTAAATGGATTGTGAATTTTAAAGAGGAAATTGGGAGTTTTGGCCTAAAGTTTCATAATATGAATTTTGAGTTTTGAACATCGATACGAAGTCAGATTTGAGTGAAACTAGTATGCTTTGACTCATAATTGAATGGGTTATCGAATTTTGTGAGTTTTATCGGGTTTCGAGGCGCGGGACAGGGTGTGATTTTTGGCCGATTTTGGGTTTTGATTAAGGATTCTTTCTTTATCATTTGGAATTGTTTCCTTGGGCTTTGTTTAATACATTTGAGTTGCTTTTGGCTAGTTTTGAGCCGTTCGGAGGTCGCTACATGTGTGATGGCATCTTTGGAGCATCGCTTGGCTTGCTCGGCATTGGTATTAGCTTGTTCAAGGTAAGTAACTCTTCTAATCTTGGAGCTGAGGGTATAAAACCCTGAAATACGTGTTATGTGATTAGTGTTGAGGTGACGCACATACTAGGTGAAGGCGTGCGGGCGTGCACCATGTGAATTGAGACTCTGTTATTCCCATGGCACTGTATAGTGGTCCTACTTTGTTGATATCTGTGTTTTCACCATGTGATAAAGTAGCTAAACTGTCAATCATGCTAGATATTATGTTTAGGCATTATGCTGATACTGTTTGGACCCATAGTGGTCGTTTCTTACTGTCATCTCACTGATTTCATTGATATTTCATACTGAGTCATATCCATGAATTCATACCATATCTCAGTCTCAGTTATTATTTATTGATACATCATATCATTGTTGTCGGGCTAGTTTCATGACATTGTGAGCCTGTGAGTGAGACTAGAGAAATTGATGATTGAGTGAGGCCGAGGGCCCGAGTGAGAGTGATATTTTGGGATCGGGCTGCACACTGCAGCATGTTATATTGATTACGTTTTATGGTATTGGGTTGCATGCCGCAGCGATAAATTGATTACGTTCTATGGGATCGGGCTGCACGCCGCAGCGATATAGTGCTTGGGCTGAAATGAGCCCCTCTGGAGTCTGCACACCCCCAGTGAGCGCAGTCGATTATAAATATGGATCGGGCTCCACGCCGCAGCAGGTATTGTACAGTGCTGAGTGATTGAGTATGCTGAGCATAGTGAGAGAGAATGCGAGACAATGAGATTGAGTACTCTGAGAGTGTGAGTACATGATCTCATCATCGAGATGCATTGCATTTGACATGCGTACTTGTGATACATGCATAGAGGTGAATTTCCTTTTGCTACCCAGTTTTGGGGACATTTATGATTTTACCTGTATCTTAACATGTAGGCATAGAGAAGTACTTTTCTCATGCTATCTGAAAATGAAACATCTTACTATTTATTGAAAGGACTTTTAGGAAAAATAAATCACAGTTTTTAAACTTACTCGTATTTTGGCTTTTTCGGTAAAAGATTTGGGTTTTCACTGAGATACTTGAAAAGAAATGCCTACTTTTCTGGAACTGTGAACGAACTGTGCCTTTTATTTCTGAGATAATCTTTTGTTACTTGTATTATGCTGTTACGAACTATTGTGGAATATTGGTGTTGGACCCGACCTTTTTGTTAGCTCGTCACTACTTTCAACCTAAGGTTAGGTTTGTTACTTATTGAGTACATGGGGTCGGTTGTACTCATACTACATTTCTGCACTTTGTGTGTAGATGTTGGCTGCTGATGTTGATGTGTTCGATGGGAACTGGATTTGAAGATGTACTTGTGTCCCGGTTGTAGCTGGCTCTTGTTCGTGGTAGCCTTAGATCTATAAAAAATTCTGTTTATGTACTTTTCAAATAGACAATGTATTTATTTCATTTCAGCTTTGTAAACTCTATTCTTAGAAGCTCATGATTTGTACTACCAGACCTTGGGAAATGTATAAGATGCAGTAAATTTTTCGTTTAATTGTCTTGTTAATATCATTGGAATTGGATAGTTGTTAATTGGGTTACCTAGCAGGTTGGGTTAGGTACCATCACGACTAGTTGAATTTTGGGTCGTGACAAATTAGTATTAGAGCTCTAGGTTCATAAGTTCTACAAGTCATGAGCAAGTGTCTAGTATTGTCTTGCGGATCTGTATGATGACATCCATACCTATCTTCGACAGGCTACAGGACATTTAGGATATACTTCCCATCTTTCTTTCCTTATCATGCGGCATTGATTCAGCTTGAATCGTAACTCTTTGAATTCCCTCCATGCATTCGTATGCGCATGTGAGCGCTCGGTATCGGTTGTACGCCAGTGGCTTGTGATTCTATGGTTGAGGTGCAAGATGTGGTTTTGGTGTGCTAGTGATGGGCCAGTCTGGAGGACTTGAGGCCGGGTTTTGACGGTATCTTGAGCACGGAGATCTCGATTATGTGAGCATATACATTTGGGACTTATAGGTCTGTTGATGTCCCTATTAGTGGAATTTGTGATTGGATGACTAATGTGGTGAGTATGATGAGACTGCGAGATGTGTTCAGATTGTTCGAATTTGACGAGAAGAGTTTACTTGAGATGTAGCAAGGACTATGGGGTATCTGATTTCTGCCTTGATTTGGCGTATGGTCTCGAGTTTTGGGTGTGTTGAGGGATCTCTCATATTGTTTAGTTGTGGAGTGAAGTAGATTCCCATGTCTTGTTGATGGGTTTAGAATCAGGAAGACTAAGTGATTATGTAGTAGTTGTAACTATGGAAGGGTATAGAGATATGTCAGTTTGAGGCAAAACAGGAATGTTATAACCTGCGAGGTAATCTACGGATGTGTGATTTTATGATGTTGTGTGGAGGCTTTCTTCTCTACCAGTGGGTTATATTTGTGCGATTTGAGGTATGATATGGTTTGTGTTACTCAAGCTTATGAAGGATTTAGTTGAATTTCAGTGCGGGATTTTGGCAGCAACAGAGTATTCTAAATTATCATATGCTTTATTCCTTGGCTTTGAGCCTAGTAGGGGGGCCTGCTATTGATAATTTGATTTCATGGTTATGTGTTAAATTTTAATTTTGGTCTGAGGCATACTTGTGGATTAGTTATGACTTGTAGAGGTTGAGTTCGAGAATGACTAGAGTAAGGAAATTTCTGGATACGGGTTGTGGCACTTTAGGAGTATATGAAAATCATGGGAATCATAAAATAATTGAGTGGTTATTCGCGAAGGATATAGTGTACATGGAGTAGGAGTTTTCCCGGTTGCTAAGGAGTGTGGGTTACTCCCTTGGGTATGGGTGTGTTAATGGGGGCACAGGTCATTCGGTCTGTTTGGTCGGTTTAATTTAGATTTGAGCAAAGTGGATGATTCTCGGGAATGGTTCTAATGGATTCGAGATTTATATGTAGCGATTGAGGATTTTCAAGAGGTGTATATGGCTAGAAACTGAGAGTTACATTGGATGGTGTCGAGACTTGCGGTAATTCTGTATGACTATGGATTCTACATTTTAGTATAAGAAAGGGGAAGATGAGAAATTTTAAATTCACATAAGTTCTTTCGGAGTGGATGTCTCGGTTGCGGTGCTTTTGGGGTACTTAAAAGGGAATTCGGCGGCTTATAGGCCTTAGGGCGTTGTGGTTTTATACTAGGGTCTCTTGTGTGGTGAATTTTGGTTAAGGACAGTGGTGTTCCAACAATGAGAAGTATCAATTTGAAGGAAATTTGGAAGGAACTTGGATAAATAGGATAGCGTTGTAGTAGGTTGGATCAGCACAGTAACGGGTATAATCGGTTCTTTGGGTACGTACGATGTGGCTAGCCTCCGCAGGTGTTTCGTGGTAATGCTCTTGGGTTTTGGCGACCTGCGTGGCTGGGTTGAGTTAGATAGATTCGGTTATGATAGCTTGGTTGTGTGCAAATGGGTTTCGAAGAGTTCTCGATAGTTTTTACCACGGTTCGATGAGTATATTTCCTATCGGCGTGAGAAATATGTTGCGTATTAGGATTTTCTCCGGGATGAGATCAAATGGAAGGTTTATGACTGCTCAGGTATGTATTCTGCTTGTGACTCAAAGTTGATTATGAAATTCTTGTACTCTTCACAGGATGGCATGGTAGACGCAGTGTATTGTGTGAGATTGAGATTTGCATGTGCAAGGTCACAGTTCAGTTTTGAAGGGAAGGACATAAATTCGTAGGCAGCATGGACGGTTTCAGATGACTAGGTAATTGATATTAATAATCGGTATGGCCTGAAGAGAGTATACATTTCAGAAGAGGCAATGTGTTTTGATTTAGGGATACTTCATAGGTATAGTGGCACTCTCCTGGTTGATCGACTACTGATATTCAAATTTTTCTATGTGTCACGGAAGAATTTTAGAAGTATTCTTCGTGGGATGATCGTGTATGAAAGATGTGTTAGACATTCGGGTGGTGGAGTTGGGATCAGATATGGTGATTCGTGTGTCCTATGGAGTTGGAGACTGGGAGTTCTCGGGAACAGATTGTTTCATGGTTGCGGACTGTGAAGTCGTGGCCGAAGCTAGCCAGAGGATAGTATGTGTTATGATTCAGTCATTGTGGACCTTCGGAGGGTTATTTATCTATTGGTGGGTCACCAGAGTTGATTTGGGGGGCCATTGGTAGGCCCAACTAGGATGGGTATTCTACACCGAGTCGGATTGGTTCACTTCGTACTGCTATAATTGAGGGATGTACCATTCAGTTGTTGTTGAGCTCATTCGTGTTCTGAAATGATCTGTGATTTACTCTTCTATGCTACGAGGGGTTGCGATTCGTGGGTTTTATGCACACACGGTATGGTTCTATTTGGGCTTTATAGCGGAATTTGAACGAGATAAGTATTTGGGTATTGTGTGATTGATTGCACGTTGGCTATGTTCTTTTCAGATTGTGGTATTGTGTTATTTGCTCTCCATGGTTACAGTAATGCACTTTGGGTACTTGATGTCGAATTTCGCATGGTTATTGATTTTGAGCATGGTGGCTGAGGTATTTCATATGGATCAGTGTTTGTATGGGGTCACGCATTACAGCGGAGTTATGTTAAGATCTGATCCTTTGTGCTAGATTCGTGTGTCTTGGTTCTACTAGGTATGATAGGTTCTTAGCATTGCGTTGTGGTGGTACTTGTTGAGCTTGCGGAACAATTCTCTCGTCTGAGTCATTTTTTTCTTATGATTGAGTATATTTGGAATGCTGCTTATTGGTGCACGAATTGCACGGGTTGTGGCTTTAGATTGTATGGGTGTGTCATGTCACTAGAGTGGTCTTGTTGGATGAGATGAGGTCATTGGACCTAGGATGGATACTATCGGATTTGATTAAAGCATGTTTGGAAGGATAATATCGAAAGTCAGCATAGAATTGGCTATAGTTCTTGTCGAATGAGAGGGAGTTCCATGGCTGGTTGATCTGATGAATGATTATGAGCTCTACATGTTTCTTTCATCATCGGCAGTGTACGAAGGTTTTAGAACGAGGTTTTGTTTGACATGAGGTCAATTACCGATATTGGGTGGTTTTGAGCAGCTATTGTGATTAAAAATTATTATTATGAGTATTTGAGCTATGCGGTATATCATGTGATTTAATCTTGGATTATGGTTACAGCTTGTTCGGACTTACACAGTGTGTAGATGCTAGATTTTGACCTTATAGAAATTTCGGATGTTGGAAATTGGATTCTAAGGCTTATGGGCTAAGGTTAGAGTAATGATCTTCAGTTATGTTGTGTTGTTGGGCCTATATGGAATAGGGTGACTTGGGATCACCCCCGGGTGTGTGCATGGTAAGGTTACACGGCAGTTGATGGCTTTGAGAATAACTCTGGGCACGTTCGAGGACGAACGTATGTTTAAGTGGGGGAGGATGTAACGACCCGACCGGTTGTTTTGAGCATTTGCACTTCGCTCGGTAGTTTACAGGCGTGAGTAGCTCCGTATGATGTATTTTGACTTGTGTGAATTGTCGGTTTTGGTTTTCAGGTTATTCGAGACTGATTTGGAAGAATGATTCTCAACTAGGGAGCTTTAAATTTGAAAGAGTTGACCAAGTTTGACTTTTTAGCAGTTGACCTCGGATTAGAATATTGATGGTTCTGTTAGCTCCATTGGATGATTTTGGACTTAGGAGCGCGTCCGGATTGTGATTTGGAGGTCCGTGGTTGAATTTGGCTCGAAATGGCGAAAGTTGAAATTTTAGAAAGTTTGACCGGGAGTGGAATTTTTGATATCGGGGTCGGATTTCGATTCCGGAAGTTGGAGCAGGTCCGTAATGTCAAATATGACTTGTGTGCAAAATTTAAGGTCAACCGGACGTGATTTGATAGGTTTCGGCATCGGTTGTGGAAGTTTAAAGTTTCAAAGTTCATTGATTTCGCGTTGAGGTGTGATTCGTCGTTTTGATGTTGTTATGTGTATTTTGAGGCCTCGAATAGGTCCGTATTGTGTTATAGAACTTATTGGCATGTTCGGGACGGGGTCCCGAGGGACTCGGGTGAGTTTCGGACGAGGTTCGGATCATTTCTTTGTATTTTTTTAGATTTTTGCTAAGTTGCTGGTTCTGGTGTGATCACACATGCGGCTAGTTTGCGCAGGTGCGATGGTCGCAGAAGCGACAGAGGAGTCGCAGAAGGGTGAAGGGGAGCTAGGCGTGAGGATTGCAGATGCGGTTCAAGTGCGCAGAAGCGCGATCGTAGAAGTGGCTTAAAAACAGCAGGTGCGAGGGGTTGTTGGGTCAGTTGTTTTTGCAGAAGCGAAGTTTTACCGCAAAAGCAGTGGTTGCAGATACGACGAATTGTCCGCAAATGCAGAATCGCTAGGCAGAAGCTATATTATCAAGGGTTTTGGTTCTTTCTTCATTTTGGGAGTTATGGAGCTCGGATTTAGGTGATTCTTGAAGCAATTTTTACCATATGAATTGGGATAAGTGTTCTCTACTAGGTTTTTGTTATATTTCATGAATCTATCTTCATTTTTGGTAATTGGATTGTGAATTTTAAAGAGGAAATTGGGGGTTTTGGCCTAAAGTTTCATAATGTGAATTTTGAGTTTTGAACATCGATTCGAAGTCGGATTTGAGTAAAACTAGTATGGTTGGACTCGTAATTGAATGAGTTGTCGGATTTTGTGAGTTTTGTCAGGTTCCGAGGTGCGGGTCCGGGTGTGAATTTTGGCCGATTTTAGATTTTGATTAAGGATTTGATTTTTATCATTTGGAATTGTTTCCTTGGGCTTTATTTAATGTATTTGAGTTGCTTTTGGCTAGTTTTGAGCCGTTCGGAGGTCGCTACATACGTGATGGCATCTTTGGAGCATCACTTGGCTTGCTCGGCATTGGTATTGGCTTGTTCGAGGTAAGTAACTCTTCTAATCTTGGAACTGAGGGTATGAAACCCCGAAATACGTGTTATGTGATTAGTGTTCAGATGACGCACATGCTAGGTGACGGGCGTGTAGGCGTGCACCATGTGAATTGAGACTTTGTTGTTCCCATGGCACTGTATAGTGGTACTACTTTGTTGATATCCGTATTTTTACTATGTGATAAAATAGTTAAGGTATCAATCATGCTAGATATCATGTTTAGGCATTATGCCGATACTGTTTGGACCTATAGTGGTCGTTTCTTACTATCATCTCACTGATTTCATTAATACTTCATACTAAGTCATATCCATGCATTCATACCATATCTCAGTATCAGTTATTATTTATTGATATAGCATATCATTGTTGTTGGGATAGTTTCATGACATTGTGAGCCCGTGAGTGAGACTAGAAAGATTGATGACTGAGTGAGGCCGAGGGCCCGAGTGAGAGTGATATTTTGGGATCGGGATGCACGCCGCAGTATGTTATATTGATTATGTTTTATGGGATCGGGCTGCATGCCGCAACGATATATTGATTACATTCTATGGGATCGGGCTGCACGCCGCAGCAATATACCGCTTGGGCTGAAAGGAGCCCCTCTGGAGTCTGCACACCCCCAATGAGCGCAGTCGACTATAAATATGGATCGGGTTACACGCCGCAGCGGGTATGGTACAACGCTGAGTGATTGAGTGTGTTGAGCATAGTGAGAAAGAATGCGAGACAGTGAGATTGAGTACCCTGAGAGTGTGAGTACGTGAGCTCATTATCGAGATGCATTGCATTTGACATACGTACTTGTGATACATACATAGAGGTGCATTTTCTTCTGCTACCCAGTTTTGGGGACATTTATGATTTTACCTGTATCTTGACATGTAGGCATAGAGAAGTACTTTCATCATGCTATATGAAAATAAAACATCTTACTATTTGTTGAAAAGACTTTTAGGGAAAAAAATTACAGTTTTCAAACTTACTCGTATTTTGGCTTTTTCGGTAAAAGATTTGGGTTTCACTGAGATACTTGAAAAGAAATGCCTACTTTTCTGGAACTGTGAATGAACTGGGCCTTTTATTTCTGAGATACTCTTTTGTTACTTGTGCTATGCTGTTATGAACTGTTGTGGAATATTGGTGTTGGACCCGAACTTTTTGTTAGCTCGTTACTACTTTCAACCTAAGGTTAGGTTTGTTACTTATTAAGTACATGGGGTCAGTTGTACTCATACCACACTTCTGCACCTTACGTGCAGATGTTGGTTGCCGATGTTGCTGAGTTCGATGGGAGCTGGATTTGAAGATGTACCTGCGTTCCTCGTTGTAACTGGCTCTTGTTCGTGGTAGCCTTAGATCTATAAAAGTTCTGTTTATGTACTTTTCAAACAGACGATGTATTTATTTCATTTCAGATTTGTAAACTCTATTCTTAGAAGGTCATGATTTGTACTACCAGTCTTTGAAAAATGTATAAGATTAAGTAAATTACTTTCGTTTAATTGTCTTGATAATATCATTGGAATTGGATAGCTTTTCATTGGCTTACCTAGCGGGTTGGGTTAGATGTCATCACGACTAGTTGAATTTTGGGTCGTGACAGTTATGGTCCCCAAATGAGACGCATGATTTTCTTTTCTAATATACCGTCGTTGGAAAAGTTGAGAGTCACCTACGTCTTGATTTGAAAGATTACTAACCGCTAGACTGAAGAATTCTATTCGTTCTCATGAATTCGGATATGCTTCCGTATCTAGTATTTATTCTTAATGATTTGACATGATATGTCTTGAGTAAAAAATAAGGATTTCATCTAAAGTGTTTTAATTCTAACAGTCGTGTCCGCCCGAAAAGCATATCTAAGAGGAATATATCACTACTAAAAAAAGAAAAAGGGAGGAATATATCACAGAATATATATGTTCTTTTTTATGGTACCTTTGATGGCTGAGAATAAACAAGCGCCCACCATTTAAAGCCTTCATTTTTGACTCTTATAGTTTAGTGAGGAAAGCAATTAATTAAGCAAATGGTTTTCTGTCTTCATTTCTATGCATGCACTAATATATATTTTTTTCCACCAATAGATTTTTTTGCTAGGTTTCTGATCCAGACAAGAACTGTTGACATATCACGCTGCTAACAATGAATAGCGTTGCGTTGAACTAAGGACAATTAATTATTATTACCTCAATACTAATGTTAATGTTCAGGCTCATTGGTAGTTGTTTGGTGCCTAATAATCCACCTTAATTTGTCAATTGTTAGACGGCTTTTATTTTGTTGATATTTAAGTCAATATTTTTGTATTATATTACAACACTCCTCAATGTTTATATCCTACTACAGTATCAATTACCGTCCACTTTATTCTTTAATGGAATATAAATTACTGCCCTACTATATATATACAACTATGTAATTAATTCATGGCTTCTCTTTTTAGTACGTACTTATTATGACTCGGACTGTTACATAAGACCAAAAGAATTAAAAAGAATATAACCAAATAAATAAATTTATTACACTTTTTAACGACACAAATTATCCATAAGTTTTAATTTATATTCTAAATTAAGCATTCATTTAAACATGTGCTACAGGTCCTATGCATGGTCTCATGGTGGTTGACTGCTGACTATGAGTCAACTATCAAACGAAAGTAGAAACAGCACTACACAGACAGGATGGAGGCTTTAGATTGCTATGTTTTGTCTTTAATTAGCTTAACTAGTCAAATGGAAGGTTCGCATGCACCAAGTTTCACTAGTAAGTTTTATTTTTAAAAGTTTTAAAGAAGTTTAAACAACGCGACTCTCATGCTTACCAAAGTAACGTCATAGCCCAGATATTAAGTACGTTGTATATTTTTTCCCCATAAACATACAAACACGAGTGCAGTACCAATTAGTAACTCGTAGCAGATAGTATATCATTACTTTAACGAGACCGAGTGACCAATAAGGTGTTACACATAAGTTTCAATGATGACAATAGTGCAAATCTAATTGTATCTATTCGATTGCAGAAAATTAGGAGGACAATGCTCAATCAAAGAAAGTTAAGATGTCAAGAATATCAGAAAGAAAACAAGATCAAATGCAGCAAGGACAATACTAAATCAAAGGATGTCAAGACCACCAAAAAGAAAATAATATTAAGTGCAGTCACTATAGGAAGACAATCCTTACTTCAAGGATCGATTTGGAATCTAAAGATTTTGAGGATTGATCGATCAAGTCAAATCACAAATCGCTCCCTTGATCGTGAATGAGAAAAGGAAGGAAGTTAATAAATCCAGCCCATCTCTTGAGAAGGATTCTGAGGCACCCCTTGGGTCAAAACTCTTAGAATATTTTGTGCCTCAATCAAGGGTAAATCTGCAATGGCTACTCAAGACTCTCGTATAAGAAAGCTGGCAGACTCAAGAATTCGATTACGCAACTTATCACTATTTTCTATACCTTTCTAGTTCTTAGCACAAGCACTGTATTCCTGAGTTTACTAGTATCTCAAAAGATAGAAAGTGTTAAGAAATAAAATAATAGTTGTGTCAAGTTTGAAAAACATTGTTGCTAAAAATTATTGGTGGTAAACGATTCAAAAACCACTACTGATGTCACAAACTATTGAAGATCTAAGAGAACCCTTGTGACTTAAGGGAACTGGGTGTAGGTACCACACTGGTACTGAACCAGTATAAAGCTCTTGTGTTCTTCGCTTTTAAATTCCTCGCAATTTATTTTCATTGCCAATCAAACCTGCTGATAAAGTTAAGTCGACTAAGTTTTTAATTAAGTTACAATTCACCCCACCGCCCTTTTGGACTTTTAATTGGTATCAGAGCAAGAACTCACATTGTTGCCTAACAGCAAGTGAGGAAAAGATCATAACGTCAAACACAGTTGTTGGAGCTCTATTTCAAGAAGGGACTTCTCAAGTAAGACCACCATACTTCAATGGTTAGCACTTTTCACATTGAAAAGTGCATATGAAAACCTATACTATGTCATGCGACATCAAAGTATAGCGTGTGATCAAAAAGAGAAATCTTTAAATCCCTCCAAAGAAGGATAAAGATGGTGAGATCATAGTATCACCTGATCCTCTGGACTTAGATGATTACACTAAAGAACAAACAATTGTTATTCAAGTGAATGTTAAGGCTAAAAATCTTTTATACAATGCCATTAGCGGTGAAGAGTATGAAAATATATCAAGTTGTGAAACTATTAAAGAAATGTGGGATAAGTTAGAAGTCACATATGAAGGAACGAAACTAAGTGAAGGAGACAAGAATAAATCTCCTTGTGCATGACTATGAATTATTTCAAATGAAAGACGGAGAATCAGTTGAAGAAATGTTCTCTCGATTCAGCAAAGTTCTTAGGGACTTGAAATCCTTTAGTAGACCAATCAAAAGATGAGAACATGTCAGAAAAATTCTAAGAAGTCTACCACTATTTGGCAACCCAAAGTTATTACTCTTAAATGTTAGGACCTCGACAAGATGTCATATGATGAACTCAGGGGTGATCTTATTGCTTTTGAGAAAACACAATTAGACAGGCAAGTTCATCAAGAGAAAAGGAAAACAGTCGCTTTTAAAGCAACTGTGGATGAATCAGAAATTGAAGAAGAAGAAGAAGAAGAAGAAGAAGAAGAAGAAGAAGGAGGAGGAGGAGGAGGAGGAGGAGGAGAACAAGATGAAAACATTGCTATGCTCTCCAAAGTCGTGACAAACATGATGAGGAGGAATAGGAACAATAGAAGAGGCAAGCTGAACTTCAGAAAAGGGAAAATGGGAAATAAAAATGACAAAAATGATGGAAGATGCTATGAATGTGGAACACAAGGACACATTCAAGTAGAGTGCCCTGAACTGAAAAAGAAACTCAACAGAAACCTTCAAAAGAAAAAGTCTTTTGGAGCTTGGAGTGATGAAGAAGAATCTGATCATGAAGAAATTACCAACATGTGCTTCATGGCTATGAATGATGACAGTGATGGAGACTCAAGTGGATGGGTCTCATGGCAGATGAAGGAACCAGTGAGGTACGTTCTCCTATGTATCCCAAATGTAATAAACTTCAAGAATTTATTGATATTTCTCTTGTTGACATTGAGAAGGTCCTAAATGAGCTTCGAAAGATTCAACGAGAAAAGAAAGACTAGGGTCTGAAACATGAAGTATATGAAATAGAAAAAGACATGCTTCTAGAAGAAGTTCATGAATTTCAACTTCAACTGAATGGATTAAGAAAATCTACTAGCCAAAGTTCCATCAGATCTAACCAGTCAACTTCTCGTATTAATTCATTTAGGAAAAGAACTTACACTGCATGCATTCATTGTGGCAAAAATGGGCATAAATCTAACCATTGCAGGTTAAGAGATAAGATTTCTGAAATTCCTACCAATCCATCTTATTTTTATTGCGGAAAATCTGGCTATGCCTCCAATCATTGCAGGTTCAAGAATAACAAAAGATGGGTTTGGCGACCCAAGGCCTCCAACCAGGCTAACAATGAGAACACTAACCGTCCATGACCCAAGTAGGCTTGGGTACCTAAAAACAAGTAATTTATTTTTGCAGGAACACCGCAAGAAGAATCTATAAGGGAAATGGTATCTCGATAGCGCGTATTCCAGACACATGACAGGTGACAAATAATTATTCAAATCTATCACTAAACTTGATGGTGGATCTATCACTTTCGGAGACAAATCAAAGGGAAATATAATTGGAGTAGGAAGAGTTTCCCTTAACTCATCATGAGATGTAGATGAGGTCTACTTAGTAGATGAACTTGGTTACAACCTGCTCAGCATCAGTCAACTATGCGACAATGACTATGAGGTTCGTTTCAAAAAATATGGTTGGTTCATTGAAGACGAATCAGGTAAAATTATCCTATCTGGAAGTAGAGATAGAAATGTCTACACTCTTAGCAATATTGACAGTCTGGGGAATCAAATTTGTTTAGCTTCAATGATTGATGATCTCTGGTTATGGCATAGAAAGCTTGACCATGCTAGCATACATACAATTCAAAAACTTTCCAAACGTGATCTTGTCATTGGTCTTCCAAAACTATATTTTTCAAAAGATCAAATTTGTGATACATGTCAACTAGGAAAACAAATCGTTCATCTTTTAAAATCAAAAATATTGTTTCTACTACAAAACCTCTTCAATTTTTGCATATGGATCTTTTTGGTCCAACTAGAACTGCTAGCATTGGTGGTAGAAAATATGCCTTTGTGTAGATGATTTTTCTCGTTTCACCTGGGTTATTTTTCTAAGTCATAAAGATGAAACTCTAAGGAATTTTGAAGTCTTCTGTAAGAAGGTACATCGTAAAAAGGGATATTACACTTCTGCTATAAGAAGTGATCATGGAGGAGAGTTCGAAAGCAGAGCCTTTGAAAACTTTTGTAATGATGAAGGAATTTCTCACAACTTCTTTTCCCCAAGATCACCTCAACAAAATGGAGTGGTAGAACGTAAGAATAGAACCTTGCAGGACATGGCAAGAACCATGATTGTGTAAAACTCTCTCTCACACCACTTCTGGGCAAAAGCTATAAGCACAGCATGTCATATCATTAACAGATGCCTGATTCGACCCATTCTTAAAAAGACTCCATATGAGCTATGGAATGGTAAGAGACCCAACATCAGTTATTTAAATCCATTTGGCTATAAATACTTCATTTACAATAATGGAAAGGACAATCTGGGTAAGTTTGATCGAAAAAGCGACGAAGGTATTTTTCTTGGATATTCTTCTTCAAGTAGAGCATATAGAGTATTCAACAAAAGAACCTTATGTATTGAGAAATACATTAATGTTATTTTTGTGGATACTAACCCTCGCTTAAGGAATGAAAAACTTCCTGAAGATGAGAAAATTTCTATTGTCCCAAAGACTGTTATTACAAGAAAAGACATTCACGATCAGGAAATCAATCAGCAAAATCAGTCAACCGAGGAGCACATTGAAATCCATGAACCATCTTATGTTGAACAGTCAACTACATTGGAAAAGGAGCCAATCACAAGTATTCCAAATGAATGAAAAAGTGAACCTGGATATCCCCACAAGTTCATCATCGGAAATCCATAAGAAGTTATCACTATGAGAAGGTCTCAAAAGCTCAACTCTTGCATGGCCTTAATATTACAACTTGAGCCAAAAAGGTTGATGAAGCTCTCAAAGATGACTACTGGGTCAAAGCCATGAAAGATGAACTTTATCAATTTGAAAGAAATAAAGTGTAGGACTTGGTTCCAAAACCATCCAATGCCTCCATCGTAGGAACTAAATGGGTTTTCAGGAATAAGCTGAATGAATCTGGTCAAGTAGTTCATAATTAAGCAAGGCTAGTCGCCCAAGGTTACTCACAGCAAGAAGGAATCGACTACGATGAAACATTTGCTCTTGTAGCAAGATTAGAATCCATTCGAATACTACTTGCTTTTGCTGCTCATAAAGGATTCAGGCTATTTCAAATGGATGTAAAAAGTACCTTCCTAAATGGATATATCCCTGAAGAAGTATATGTGAAATAACCTCCTGGCTTTGTAAGAAACAGTTTCCCAAACCATGTATTGAAGTTGTCAAAAGCTTTATACGGACTCAAACAAGCCCCTCGAGCCTGGTATGAAAGACTAGGCTCTTTTCTTCTAAATCAAAGTTTCAAACAAGGTAATATCGATACAACTCTGTTTATTAAGCGTTCAAATTCAGGTAATCTTATTACTCAAATTTATGTAGAAGATATTATTTTTGGAAGTTCTAACTTTGTATTATGTGAAGAATTTGCTCATATTATGAAAGGAGAATTCGAAATGAGCATGATGGGAGAGCTAACTTTCTTTCTTGGATTACAGATCAAGCAATCTTCCAAAGAAATCTTCATTAGCCAAGCCAAGTACACCAAGGATCTCATAAAAAAGTTGGGAATGGAGAATGCAAAACCTATTGGAACTCCAATGAGTCCAACAACTACTATTGAAGGGGACAAGAATAGAAAAAGTGTGGATGAAATAATATATAGAGGAATGATTGGATCTTTACTATATCTCACTGCTAGTCGACCAGATATAATATTCAGTGTTTGTAAGTGTGCAAGATTTTAGTCGGCTCCAAGGGAATCTCATTTGAATGCAGTTAAACGCATTATTAGATACCTCATTGGGACCACTGAATTAGGATTATGGTATGCTCATTCTAACAATTTTGATTTAAAAGGTTTTTCAGATGCAGATTTTGCAAGTGATAGGACTGACAGGAAAAGAACTAGTGGGACATGCCAATTATTGGGGAATGCTTTAATTTTCTGGCATAGCAAGAAACAAAATTGTGTTGCCTTGTCAACTACTAAAGCAAAGCATTTAGCTGTTGGAAGTTGTTGTACACAAATTCTTTGGATCATGCATCAACTTCTCGATTATGATTTAACTCTTACTTCCACTACTATTTTTTGTGATAACACAGGTGCTATATGTTTTTCAAAAAATTATGTGCATCATTCTAGGGCAAAACATATAGAAATTAAGCATTATTTTATTCGTGATCATATTGCAAAAGGTGATATTTTGTTAGAGTTCATTAGCATTGAGTCTCAACTTGCTGATATTTTTACAAAATCACCTTTGGAAGAACGTTTTTGTCTACTGCGTAAAAAGATTGGTATCATATCTATCGCGTAAAGATTTTTCTGTATCTTTGCAAAATATTTTACTTCCTTTTTTGTTTGCTTAATTAATGGGTTTATTAATTTGATGTGAGTAAAATTATTACTCTTCCATTAGTGCTGCCGAAGCAACTCCTCAGAAGTGTCACTTCAATCTGAACCTACCCTTTCCTCTAACTGATGCAACCCTTCAATCTTCCAAGAGCCTAGTTAAGTACTCTCCTCTTCTATTATTCTCCATCACTTCACACCAACTCCTTTACCATAGCTAAGAGAAACCTCTCATCCTCCACTGCAACAAGACGAATCAGGTGGTTTCAAAAATCCCAAAACCCTAAAGAAATCATTGACCTTGAATCATCTCTTGACTCATACATTCTCAAAACCGATAATGAAAGTAGTGACTCATAGGAGGATCTTCCCATAAGCCAGAAAAAGGCTGGAAAAAGACCTATGGATCAAACCCTCAAAAGGCCTACACGCAAGAAAGGGAAAGTGGGAAGCATAATTTTGGGCTAGAGGATAAACTGAACTTCTACGAACCAAGTGAGAAATAGAGGTTTGAGTCTTATAAGTATAAATATATGGCTTATGGACGCTCTGTAAGTCTCTCTCTTATGAAAGATATGCACTATGATGTAATTTTTATCTTTAATTTTCAACGTCTTTCTCCTCTATTTGATATTGTTGGAAATTCTGTGTATGAAGAACCTGTGAGGATGTTTTATGCAAATTTGTTCGTTAATGACAAAGATAATTTGGAGTCAATGGTCCTAGGTACTCGTATTGTTCTTGATTCGTATCAAGTTGAGAAGATTTTTTCTGCTATGTTTCATGGGTATGATGTTTTTGTGCAAAACTCCTGGCCAAAAGACTTTGAAGTTACTTTAGAAGAGGCAGGAGTTTTTTTGTCTGAAAACCCTCCTGACATTGGTCCTAAAAGTCTTGAGTCTGAACACCGTGTGCTAGCCCACATGATTTCTACTACTCTCCTTCTTAGGACTGGGTCTCTCAGCACTTTGTCTACTAGGGATATCTTTGTTCTTTACTGCCTTGTGAACAATAAAAGGCTTGACTTGTTTGTGTGTATTCGTCAATATATGCTTGAAAGTATCAGTGACATATCTTCTTTTGTTGCTTGTTTACCTTATGGATTGCTCATCTCACATATTCTTGATGTCATGAAGGTTGATCTAGCACCTTTTTCTCCCAAGTACATTTCAAGCACCTATGCTAAGACAACCTTTGCTATGATGGGTTACACCTTCAGTGACGATGGATGGGTCAGGCATGCCAAGATTGAAAGCACTCCAATACAAGTTGAGCCAACCACTGAACCAACTGAGCCTCAGTCGACTGCTACCAACAACCTACTGCAAATTCAACAAGGACTGGATAGGGTAAAAACCATGCTCATTGCAATGAATAAATAGGTGGACAAGATCAGGGAAGTCACTAAAGAAACAGGTACAGATGCAGCTAAGCTCAGGATGGACATGGGAGCCACAAGGAGGCAAGGAATCAGGGCATTCAACTCCATGACAGAGAAAATGGACAAAATCACCAAAGAAGTTGAAACCTCCTATGACTCTTTCTACACCAAAGTGATCAATACCCTGAAATACTTTATGGGGGAGAACTAAGGCAGTTGTGTGTGTGTTTAAAATAATCGTGTTTGCTCTTTGTTTGTTTTGTTTTGTTAATTGTTTTTGCTTTGGTCTGTAAGAACCATCACTATGTGCCTCTGTTGAAGGCATAATATATGCTACCCTAACTATTATGTTCATTATCTACTCTGTTATGTCTATTTTGTCTTCACTTGCTTCTTTCTTTTTGATTGATGTCAAAGGGGGAGAAAATGTGAGAGTAAAGTAGACAACAACTTAAGGCGAGCAACACTTCAGTAAAGGGAAGTGTAGAGCAACAACTCAGCGGGAGCACCACTTCAGTACATCAAAGGGAAGTGTGCTCTGTTTACTCTTTTTGGTTGTTATCATCAAAAAGGGGGAGATTGTTACACCTAAGTTTCAATGATGACAATAGTGCAAATCTAATTGTATCTATTTGATTGCAGGAAATTAGAAAAACAGTGCTCAATTAAAGAAAATCAAAAAATCAAGGATATTAGAAAGGAAACAAGATCAAATGCAGCAAGGACAATGCTAAATCAAAAGATGTCAAGGCCACCAAAAAGGAAAAAATATCAAGTGCAGTCACTATAGGAAGACAATCCTTACTTCAAGCATTGATTTGGAATCTAAAGATTCTGAGGATTGATCGATCGAGTCAAATCACAAATCACTCCTTTGATTGTGAATGAGAAAAGAAAGGAAGTTAATGAATCCATCTCATCTCTTGAGAAGGATTCTGAGACACCCCTTGGGTCAAAACTCTTAGAATATTTTGTGCCTCAATCAAGGGTCAATCTGCAATAGCTACTCAAGACTCTCGTATAAGAAAACTGGCAGACTCGAGAATTCGATTACGCAACTTATCATTGTTTTCTATACCTTTCTAGTTCTTAGCAAAAAGATTGTATTCCTGAGTTTACTAGTGTCTCAAAAGATAGGAAGTGTTAGAAAACAAAACAATAGTTGTGTCAAGTTTGAAAAACATTGTTGCTGAAAACTATTGGTGGTAAACGATCCAAAAACCACTATTGTTGTAGCAAACTATTGAAGATCTAAGAGAACCCTTATGACCCAAGGGAACTGGATGTAGGTACCACACTGGTACTGAACCAGTATAAAACTCCTGTGTTTTTAGCATTTAAATTTCTCGCAATCTATTTTCATTGCCAATCAAACCTGCTGATAAAGTTAAGTCGACTAATTATTTTGTGAGTTGGCTAAGTTTTTAATTAAGTTACAATTCACCCCTCCCCCCCCCCCCACCTTATACTTTCATAAGGACTTTGGTGAGATAGAAGAGATCTTTCTTAATTAGAGGTCTCAGATTCAAGCTCTCGAAATAGAAATTCTTTTGGTAGGGATGTTTTTTTAATGAGTCTACGCAGGTGAATTGTCACGACTAGGAATCTCAACCTCGGGGTTATGATGGCACCTAACATCTACTTGCTAGGCAAGCCGACGTGAACAAAAAATTTACTGATTTTAACAATTTACGACAAGATAATAACAATGAAAATGATATAAGCCTGAAGCATAGTATGATAATACAGAATAGCGAGTCTAAACATAACCCAGAAATTGGTGTCACGAGTACGTGAACATCTAGAGGCTACAAACATGGGCTGAATAAAATACAGTATTTTGAAACTCAAAAACAGTAAAGATAGGAGGGAAGGGGACTTCAGGGCTGCGAACGTTATGCAAATGTACCTCAAGTCTCCGTCAACAACTGGATCCGAGCAGAATCTACTGAATGCCGCTAGGACCCATTCCGGTATCTGCACAAGAAGTGCATAGTGTAGTATGAGTACAACCGACCTCATGTACTCTGTAAGTATCGAGCCTAACCTCAACGAAGTAGTGACAAGGCTAAGGCGTACTACTACTACTACTACTACTACTAATAATAATAATAATAATAATAATAATAATAATAATAATAATAATAATAATAATAATAATAATAATAATAATAATAATAATAATAATAATAATGATAATAATAATAATAATAATAATAATAATAATAATAATAATAATAATGATAATGATAATAATAATAATAATAATAATAATAATAATAATAATAATAATAATAATAATAATAATAATAATAATAATAATAATAATAATAATAATAATAATAATAATAATAATAGAAAAAGAAAATAGAAAATGAAAGTATAGCAGTTAATTTATGATAATGAACTCAAACCTCACTATCAGAAAGCCCAGGATAACCAACCTCGCACTCTCATATAAAAATGTTGAAACTAACGCAACAACAACAACAACAGGTACAACACACACCATCCGTTGCGGCGCGCAATCCGATCCTACCATAATATCCTTTATTAATACCAAGTATAACATAAACAATCTATTGTGGCGTGCAACCCGATCCCACCATATCATCATTAATCAATATCATAATCCTCCCTTATTCCACATAATCCACATAACTATACAAATATCCTAATTCCCTCAAGTCAAGGTTAGATCGAACACTTACCTCACTCCGCAATCAAATCAAAGCTCAACTAGGGTCTTTTCTCTAAAATTCGCCTCCAAACCAATCGAATCTAACCAAATATAGTTCAAACAATTCAAAATAAGCATTAGACACTACCCACGAGTGAAAAATATTCAATCTTTAATGATTTTGAAAAAAGTCAACAAAAGTCAACCCCAGGCTCGTTTGGTCAAAACCTGAGATTCGGACCAAAACACGATTATCCATTCACCCCCGAGCCCGGTTATGTGATTAGCTTCAAAGGTTGACCTCAATTTGAGGTATAAATCTCAATTTCTCAAAATTCCCAATTTCTACCTAAATTCCTAATTTCTACCATGAAAAAGCTTAGAAATCAATGGGTGTTGATGGAAATGGAAGAAAACGAGTTAAAATCTACTAACCTATGAAGTTGGGATGAAATTTTCCTTCACAATTGCCTCTAGGCCGAGCTCAAACTTGGAAATGGTGAAAAATGGGTTAAATCCCGATTTTTAGAAGTTTAAAAGATTGGGTGTTAGGTCTTCTTCGCGTTCGCGAAGGACCTGACGCGATCGCGAAGCACTGTGGCCCAACTAGCCTTCGCGTTCTCGATGGCCCTTCCCCCTGGCATTCGCGTTCACGTCCCAAAATATGCGTTCGCGTAGAACACCCAACAGACCCCCCCCCCCCTCCAGACCCATCACCTATCGCGTTCGCGTGGTATTGGTCGCGTTCGCGAAGGGTGATCCCACAACTGCTTCGCGTTCGCGTCCTCAACCTCGCGTTTGCATAGAAGAAATACCACCCCATCTCAGGTAACCCTTCGCGATCGTGAGAGTGGCTTCGCGATCGCGAAGAACAAAGCACCAGACACCAGAAATCACTGAAACGAGCAATCTTCCAAGTCCGAAATAGTTCGTAGCCTATCCAAAACTCACCCGAGCTCATCGGACTCCAAGACAAACATGCACACAAGTGTAATAATATCATATGGACTTGCTTGCGCGATGAAAACACCAGAATAACACCTAGAACAACGAATCGGACATCAAAATTTATGAAATTTTTAATGAAACTCAAGAACTTTCAAATTTACAACTGCACGTCTGAATCACATCAAATCAATTCCGGTTTGCACCAAATTTTGCAGACAAGTCATAAATAGTAAAATGGACCTATACTAAGTTCCGGAACCAAAATCTGAATCCGGTAGCAACAAAGTCAACCTACGGTCAAACTTAGTAATTCTTTAAACCTTCAAATTACTAGTTTTCAACAAATCATATTAAATCAAGTTAAGGACTTTCGAATTCAATTTCAGGCATACGACTAAATCCCAAATCACAACACGGACCCACCGGGGCCGTCAAACATTGATCCGAGTCTGTTTATACAAAATGTTGATCTTAGTCAACTCAAATCATTTTAAAGGCAAAAATTCATATTTTCTTCAATTTTTTACATAAAGACTTTCTGGAACAAGACGCGGACTACGCACGCAAATCGAGAATCGTTAAACTTAGCTAATCGAGGCCTCAGAACACATATATAAAGGCTAAAACTCAAAATGACCTATCGGGTCATCACATGAATCTGGATTAGTTAGACTAGTAAACTTTCGAAATAAGGTAACTTTAATATATATATATATATATATATATATATATATATATATATATATATATATATATATATATATATATATATATATATATATAAGTATCAAAGTGCGACTGCATTGAAATAACGGAAAAAGAAATCTTGGTCGAAACATTTCTTAACTTTCAAAGGTTTTAAGTAATAATCTCACCCCTCCTGTCCATTTTAATTGATTTTTTGGTTGTTTTCATACAGATTAAAGAAGCTACCTTTTAATATTAATTAACTATGAAATTGACCATGTTAACCTTAATTTATTCATTGAAAATACAACAAATACTTCTATGCTCTTTACTTCAAGGGCATTTTTGAAGGGAAAAAAAAGCTAATTCCTTCTTGATATCCGAAAAAATCAAATATTGCTGACCACAAAAAATCCCTAAAAAATTAATTAAAGTGGACCGGAGAAATAATAACAACGATCCAGTAAAATCTCACTAGTGGAGGGAGGAATATCTAAACGGGCAAAAAATCGCTCGTATTTGCTCAATGTATCTTTGCCCGAAAACTCTTCGTGTTTTCAAGCAAAGAGGGGCAGCTGTGAGCATGTGATTTTTGCCCGACTAAAATATTCCTATAGAAATTCACAAATAGATTTTTTTTCTTAATTGTTTTTAGTTTTATAGAATTTGTAGGAAATTTGGTTAATTGTTGCTTGCATCTAGTTGCATATTTAACATTCTAAAATCATAAGAAAAATACCAAAATATCTAAAGTATTTCGTGCATAACGTTTTAGGTCTATTTTTATTTAGAATTTAATTGCATGAGTTAATTGCATTATTAAACGAAAATCAAAATATATATATATATATATATATATATATATATATATATATATATGAGTCATTTTTATATTCTTAGCTTTAAATTGCAAATTAATAATTCTTCTTTTATTAGTCTAAATTAATTAATTATGGTAAAATAGATAACTAGGTTTATTTCTATAAATTAGATTGATTTATGACTTAATTTAGGTTTTAATTAATTTTAGTAGGATTTAAAATCAAGAAAAAAAGAAAGGAAAAGAAAGAAAACCCGTTTTGGTCTCAAATTTGGGCCAAACAATTACCCGAAATCCGCCCAACCCAACACCTATAAACCCCCTCACCCGGCTCAGCCTCGTCACCTAACCGAAACGACGTCGTTTCGTTAACAGCGATCTCAGCCGTTGATCGCCTTTGATCTAACGGCCCGTAACTCCCCCCTAACCCTTATATCTGTCAGATCCCCCCCCCTCCCCCCCCCAAACCCTTCAGACCCCTCCCATTTCCCTCTCTTCTTTCGCTCACCCAAACCCTAGCCGCCCCCAAACCCCTCGTCTCTCTCTCTCAAACTCACTCCAAACCCTAGCCGCCCAGAATCCCCACGCCGGGCCTCTTAAACTCGCACCCTATAACCCTCATACCCTCCTAATCCCTAATCCCCCATCAATTTCATCAAAAACCCCACCAAAATTAGCGAATCTTAGATCTAAAATTCCAGAAAAACCCCAGTCTGGTTTATTTCTAAATTACTTTGGTGTTTCTGTTTATTTTAGTTCAAGACTCACATGCATCGAGTAATCTTGTTGAGAGCATTTATTCTAGGCTAGTCTCGACCCGTTTCAAAGTTACCGGAGTCCGGTCCTTTCATCGATTCGCGGCTAGAGTTCATCGTTCCCGTTGCCCGTCGGGTTGTTTCGTTTACTCATTTCTTTAGCGTTTAAATTAGTAGTCTTTTTCCTCATTTGTTCCGGCTCTGTGTTTTTCTTGTTTGTTTTGTTTTGTTGTTTTTCCTTCTTCTTTGTTTTTCCAGTTGGTTGATTAAGCTTCGTCGTTAATTGCATGCTCAATTTGTTCAACTAATAAACTGATTTAGATTAATTAAAAGTTAAGTACTTAGTCAAATCTCTGATTTTATTTGAAATATGGCATTTGTTGTTTCATTTCTTTTGTGGGCTGTTTTCTTTAATGTCGGATCTGGGCTTGGTCTTGGGCCATTTAGGTCATAACATTTAGCCCAAACCTAAGCAGATAGTCTGCTTCTAGAAGTGGCAGCTGGCACTTTTCAGTTAAAAAAGATTCCCTCCCCTCGGTTATTTTTTCCTAAATTCACGCTGACAGAATAATCACACACTCCCTCTCCCTCATACAAAGAACACTCTTACCTTCTATAAAAGAGGACTCTTCCTCACATTCTAAGGGAGGACACAAAAAAAAGAAGGGGATTTTGCATATTCACTCACAGAGATACACACACAGAATTGACTCTGTATTTTTTCATCTTTTTCTACTCTCATCTCACACGGATTTTGGGTCATTTTCTGGATTTCTGGGTTTGAGTTTGAAGCTGTTGTGTTGTTGGTTTTCTGCTGCTATTTTTGCTTGCTGTTGCTTCTGCCTAGTTTCTTTTCAGAGATTTATTTTCTCCTTTACTTATCTTTGCTGCTCTAAGCTGGACTTCGCCAAAACCAGTATCTCATTTTCCTGTTGCTTTTGTTCCAGTCCAGGTATTTCTTTGAACTTTGGATTGCTAGTTGGATGGGAAATGTATCTCTGATGGAAGACGCATGTGGATAATGAAGTTAATGGAATTAGTTTCGTTCATCTCTAAAGCTTTGTTGCTTTGTTTCTACTTTTGGTATTTTGTATCCCTATTATCGTATTCTGTTTTAAAGTTTACATAAGAAGAAACATAGATTTATTGCTTGTTCATTTATGGTTGTAATCAACCAATATGTAAATAACGATGAAGCTGTCTCCACTCCTCGTCATTTTAAAATGCTTCGTCTGTCAAAGACCGAGTACACTGAGAAATAAGGACATGAGGTGAATTCATAAATAACTGTATGTGTTATTTGGACATTATTCGAATTCCTTGGATTTTGAACTTTGAAATTCTGTTTGTCTTTTTTTTGTTATGCAGAATTAGTATAAAAGGAACCTGTAATGACTATATTTTGGGGTTTTAGTGATTAGCGAAATTCGTACGCGGGTGACTGTTGTTTGCATAGATTTTCTAAGAGTCAACTAGCTCTTTTATCTAGCATATAACAGGAACATGAAATTAGTTTTAGATTGGGGGACCTTGTAGTTCATAAATGCCAATTGCTGAATCCCCGTGATTTTGAGTTGAACAGAGTTCTTAGACCATGAATTGTGTTTGTCTGGGTCACCATGGCTAGCACTCTGTACCGGTGGATTTGTTACAGAAGCCCAAACTCTTTGAAACATTGTAAAGTCTTTTTGAAATCACTGTATGCATATATGAGTTTTTTTTATATAAAAATGACTATCAAAGCAATTCTAGTAATTCTAATTCTTTTCTCCAAAATAACTTTGTTAATAATCTAAAAGAATGAACTACTCTCCACATATGAAGATCCATGAATTCTAGACTTCACACTTAATCCCGATCATAGAAAGAAATACCAATGAATATCGTAGTTTACTTTAGGAACGAATAATCAATCATCATGACTATGGGTACGGCTCCCGTGGCATAGCCATGATACGTAAACCCCAATTCGAGCGTGCGTTTCACGTGACTCGACCTTACAACTTCAAATAATAATAAAAAATAAGCATGTCGTAAATCGCGGGTACATTTCATGTGGTGCGGTTTGCGACGTGTGCCAAAATGACAAGTGTACGACATCATGACTTGTTCCAGAAATAATTCCATAAACAATTAAAAGCGGTTAAAAAGTAAAAAATACACAATAGGCTTTTAAAACATGTATTAAATCAGATAATTAGGCCAATTATTAATAGTTGAGCGACCGTGCTAAAACCACGGAACTCGGGAGTGCCTCACACCTTCTCCCGGGTTAACAGAATTCCTTACCCAGTCTTCTGTGTTCACGGACCATAAATAGAGTCAAATTTCCTCGATTTGGGATTTAAAATAAACCGGTAACTTGGGACACCATAACTTATTCCAAGTGGCGACTCTGAATTTAATAAATAATCCCATCTCGGATATTGTCACTTTAATTGGAAAAATCCCCCTAATATCCCCGTTCGGGAAAAAGGAGGTGTGACAGAGACAATATTAGTATCACCTCATAAATCATACGAAAATAACAACAACATGGGAACAAGAAGATAGATGCAAAGCAAAAGCGATAGCCAGTAAATAGATCTGGCATTATGAGAAATGAAAGAGTAGTAAGACACAATATTGCCATTCACGACAAAAATCCTACCAGACTAGCCTCACAAAGGTATGAAGAAAGTAAAGACCCAACTACCTCCTGGCCTATAACCCTAATCCTTGACCTCCACAAATTCCTATCAAGGATCATGTCCTCGGAGATCTGAAGTCTCGCCATGTCCTGCCTAATCACCTCTCCCCAATACTTCTTAGGCCGCCCTCTACCTCTTCTCATGCTCTCCACAACCAGCCGCCCACACCTCCTTACCGGAGCATCTGTGCTTCTCCTCTATACATGCCCGAACCATCTGAGCCTCGCTTCCCGCATCTTGTCATCAATGGGCGCAACACCCACATTTACCCGAATATCATCATTCCTAACCTTGTCCATCCTAGTGTGCCCGCACATCCACCTCAACATCCTCATTTCTGTTACTTTCATCTTCTCGATATGCGAGTTCTTAACAGGCCAACACTCAGCCCCATACAATAAGGCCGGTCTAACCACCTCTTTATAAAATTTATCTTTGAGTATCAGTGGCACTTTATTGTCACACAGAACTCCAGATGCTAACCTCCACTTCATCCCTTCCCCTGGATAACCGACCCAAAATACTTGAAACTGCTTGTACTTGGGACGACATGTGGACCGGAGAAAGTATTATATTATTAATTGTTGAAGTAGAAGAGATTGTTACACAATCTTTCAGCTTTAAGGACAACTTTCATTTTTTTATTATTTAAGTTAAAAGACTTTGCAGACAAGGCGTGGGTAGAGATCAATTAGTATATGTATATATATATTTTAATTATAAAACAAACATCGAACATGCAATCATAATCAGTTGTTACAAATCTTTCACACACAAGTCATAATTTCAAGAATTGGTAAAGGGATCGATTCGGCCACAATGAAAGGGGTCCATTCAGCTAAAATGTATATAGTTATTTCTTCAAAATTTCATAATGACGGTGTAAGATACATGCATTAATGCATAAAGAAACGACATCCTAATAATTTGAATACACATAAAAGGGGAAAACAGATCTAGAAAGATGAAAAAAGCAACATAATGGTGTTGTACCTAAAAATAACAGTAGAAAGGGGTGAATGATGCATAAGTAGTCTAGTAAAGCACCAATGAAAGGTTAGACAATATATAATTTTATATACCAAAAGAATACATTTCTGACTTTTAGTTTTCAAAATTTTCATTTAATAAATTCAGAGCAACAACTAATTAAGAACAATAGTTATCCACCACTGGCAATGTTCGAACTCATTATACATCACTTAGAATGTTTGGATTTGGGTTATTATGGGTATGAGAAGATCAATTAAACTTACTTTTCAATGTCGGATTTTCATAGTTGACATAGTGTATAACAGGCGCAACTGAAGTTCCTTCCAAATGATTTTTCTTTTTTTCATAAAGTATCTAGTTTAATGAATAGTGTTACATTATATATTGATTGAGGAGATGAATTTGTCTTCTTATATAATTTTAGATAATTATACTTAAAGAGCTCATTTTTGGGGCAAGTTAGGTATTCAGAAGGTTCATTTTCTTATCAGGCTCGCGTTAAGTTTTTTTCGCATTGGTTGAGAGTTATGAGTTGTTATATCTTTTTATGGGCTTGGACAATACTCAACTTTTGAGTTTATCTTTTATGGATCATTTGGTTTGAAGATAAATTATGATGAGATTAGTTATTCTGATATTATTTTTTATTGATTGTTTGGTATGTTATATTAATCCTGTGATTGTTAATTTTACTGTTTTATCTTAGGATAATTTATTTTGCGATTTCTATTTCACCATCTGACAGATATAAGTTATTCCAGTATTATTTTTTGATCATGAGATAACTTATCCCGGAATTAACAACCAAACAAGGGATAAGACGATACTAAATTTTTATCCCAAAATTATTTTTGTTTATCCATCATATCAGACAACTCCTTAGGGTTGAGTTAGGTCATCAATTGCCTATTTTTTCTTAATATGGTGAGCAAGACCCATTCCTATTATTGGTTCCATATTATGTAATCCACGTAAATAAATATTCGTATACCTCAAACCAAACAATCCCTTAAAATATCCTTTTTTCTAAAAGGTTATCTAATTAACGAACCAAATTGATATGACATGTAAAAAAAACTTTGTTATAGGCAAATATCAGAAATGACACGTAGAGAAGGTTTGCCATATCAGCAGCGTGATGATGAGTTAGTTTCCTATTGTTGAATTCGAATATCGAGAAATAGACGAATGATAGCGCAACTAGTAGGCAATCCACCACTAAGCCGGCCGTGTTTTCTTCAATAGCCACGTTAGGGCCGTCAACACAAAAAGTTTTTCCTATTCATAGCCCCATGACAAGATTTAAAGACATATATGGTTGTCCCAGGGTTGGTATGATACACCAACATAAATGTTTTATAAGGTTTTTTTACTTTTAAGATGCCTCAAAACCTATGAGATTAGAAGTAATCAATCTTTTCTTATCATGTTCCCTAGCCCACTTTAGTCAATGTTCCTTTGTCTTTTTGCTAATTTTATCCTTCGTGTTAATATATTCTCCGAATCAAAGGAAACATTTGGACCACTCAAGAAGAGATATTAGTATCTTTTTCTACTTTGCTTTTCTCCCTTGTAATCCTTGTGTCCCCTTTGCATCTTTTTCTTCTATTTTTTCTTTTTTTCGTCCTCTCAAATCTTTCTTTTCTATGCTCACGAAGGGATCCTAGAAATATATGTTGGGTGGCATGCCACGTGTTGAAGTGCTCTCGACTTTTATGTTATGATTCTTGTTTGCAATGATATAAAGAAATCTCACATGGCCGGTTAATATAGATAAAAAGAGGATTGAGAAAAGAAGGGTTAGTGATTCTCTATCTCAAAACTATTGCCTAATCTCATAATCAGAAAAGGAAAAGGGGAAACAGAAACACACGCATTAAAAAAGAAAGAAAGAACACTAGTCAACTATATATCTGTTTTACTTTCTTAGTGCAATAATGAAAGTAAAAATTCGCACCTACATAGAATTACAATTGTCCTCGAAAACTCTATTGAGTAATTTTGTATTAAATTCATTTTTTATCACCTGATGAAGAATAAGCAGGCGTCATTGCTTAGCAAAGAGTGTCCAATTACTCAACCTAGGATTGTAGTACAGTGATAAATACTTCATTTTTAATCATAGGTTTCGGGTTCGAGCTCTGAGTATAGAATCGACTTTGTTAGGCAGTATGCTACTCCTAAATGTTGGAATTCCTGATCACTCAAATCCAAATTTAATCGGACTCCGATATGAATACCACGAATAAAAATTACATTGTTGTTAAGAACAACTGAAACAGCACCTCAATTTCTTAAGCATCTATCATACAACATTCACCCAGAGGCTTCAATTTAATATGTCCAAAATCCACTATTTCATTTAATTTGAATACATAGATACATGGGTGGGGTTAAAGATTTTCTGAAGATTTTTGAAGAAATCAAATCCCTTGGAACTTCTTTTCTACATGTTAACAAAAATTGAACATAGGGTTTAATTCAATCTCAACAATTAACTTGTGAAGCAAAAATTATCCAAGATCATATAAAAGACATCAGTCCATACTCTCAATCAATATGGAATTTTCTAACACCCTCCTCTCGCATGTCCATGCCTCAACAACTGAAATTCATAGCATAAGAAATTTTTACATTATTCACATATAATTATTATTGTCTATAATTAATCTTTACATAACTAGACCATCGACCAAAAGATCTCTAACATTCTTCTTATGCATCCTAGGGCAGATAACCAAATTAAGGAGTATATTTTAGTGGTATTGAGTGATAATCTCTTACATAAAAGTAGTAAATATGTGTTCAATTTTTACTTACCCTTTCCTCTTTCTCTTCTCGGATATCTCAATTTAATAGAAAATAATTATAAAAAAAAACTCTGAGATAACCCGCTAGAGATTAATTAACCCGCTAGAGTTTGTCTATAAAGTACATTTACCTTTAGATCCTCCATTTTTCACTCTTGAGAGTCGATAAATAGGTTCATACTTGTCACGACCCAATTTCTCATATAGGTCGTGATGACGCCCAACGTCACCGCTAGGCAAGTCAACGGTGAACTAATCCATGTTATTTCTATTTTTAATAAGTTTTCAAATAATTAAATTCTATTTATTAAGAAATTAAGGAGTAGAAAATTTAATAAATAAAACGAAGACAACTAAGTGGCAATCATAGTGATATAAGTACTCCAATGCCATAAAGTCTACTATGTGTGCCAAGACCTGGTGTCACAAGTGTATGAGCAACTAGTAGAATATACAAAACTCTAACTACTGTCTGAAATAAAGCTCACCGCTAAGTCTCGGGGTATCAGGAGTGCGCGCCGGGATGATATTCAGATGCACCTGCCTCAGATTCTGCACGGTTAGTGCAGAAGTGTAGCGTGAGTACATAAACAACATGTACTCAATAAGTATCTAGTCTAACCTCGAAGAAGTAGTGACGAGGGGTCTACTTCGACACTTACTATGGGCTAGCAATAAAATACCGAAATTCTAACTAAGCATCAAACTAGGGGAGGCACGACTGGCACTCGATACTGTATTCGATCGAGTTAGCCACTAAACAAACTAGCTAACTAGACTGGGGGCCCAACAGATCAGGCAGCACAACATCTGAAATACTAAGCCTGGACCGTAAGGTTATGACATGAATAACAATAAGCCATATAAACATAGGTAGACAAGCCAAAATAATAAAATACTAGCTGGCCGATGAGGCCGCGACTGAAGACATACATGCCTACACACCTATATATACATGCTAAGCCTATGGGCTGGAGACTGAAAGCAGCAAAAAAAAAAGAAACCCAGAATATTGTGTCCACAATAGCCTCTAAGAGTGTCATAAACACTGTCGGGATAAGGCCCCAACTATACCCAAACTGTACAACAAAAGTAAACATCCTATGAAAGCTCCAGGAAGAGGTGGAGCTTACCAACTCACAGCTGAACCCCGAAATCCTAGCGGAGGGGTCGATCAGAGTCCCTACCTGGACCTGCACGCACGAAACAAAAATGCAGTGTCCCCAGGCAATGGGACATCAGTACGAATAAAAATGTACTGGTATGTAAGGCAGAAAGTAGAATCATACATAGCTGATGTAAAAAGGTAATAAAGATACCACCTGACACTGAAACTCTGATAGCCTCCATGGCCGACATCCGACCTCATAGTAATAAAATATGTATGGTATGCTCGTGTAATCGTATGTCGTGAATACATATATATTAATTTAAATGCATGACATACCCAACCAAATGCTAGCAATGGCGGTCTCTCCCGGTAGCTAACCGTTATCATATTGCCAACCTGTGGCCATCTATACAATATATATAGTCTTTCGGGCAAATAGGCCCCTTACCTCCGATTATAGCTCGAAGTCCATGCATAATATGTCATGTATGATATGAACTTTGAATGCACATAATAGGCCATAACAAGAACTTAGCCAACCTTGGCTCATTGGTACTCTTATTCTCATAATCTCATAATCACCTTCGTATCGCATACAAATGTCTCGTGGAACCTCATATCTTTTTTAATAAGTTTGAAAACTTAACTCGACTTTTAGAAAAATAACTTAACTCTGAATATATTCATAAAAAGCTTAAGGTGCTTCACTTAGTCCTTATACCTGATTTCTTGATACTTAGTAAAAGAAAGTATTTCAAAAAAAATCAAATATTTTAGTAGTTTAAACATAAAAATTATATTTGAAAATTTTGAAATCGACGTGTCACTTTAGAGATTTTAAAATACATTTTAACAAGGAAGAAGGACTAATCGCAAATACTAAATGCCTTTATTTTTAAGTCACACAACCCAAAGACGAATAAGAATTCATATATATGAACATATATTTAAGAAAGCCGACAAAATGACATATATAGATGTCGAATACCCTTTTTAACCGAACGAGTGGAATATCAACCTAATAGCATCATGAAAATACTTCAGCTACGATACCAATGCCTTTCACAGAAGGTCTTTCTAGCGACAGAATAGTAAAATATCACATTTGGCGTCTTAGGAATTTCCCAAAATTCGTGCTAAAAGGAAGGACGAAGCTTAGCCTTAACATACCTCTCCAACGAACGCCTGAATGCCTGTAGTTCCTTCAGGAAAGTTGTTCCTTACGTCCTAAGCTTCGAAACCACTATATATATGCAGCTTATACGCACCTATAAACAGTTCATAAATGAGTTTAAATCGGCAGATTTGCCATATGACCCTAACTTGACGAAACGCCCGTAGAACTTTGTAAAAACGATCATAAAAGAGTCCCAAGATGATTACCTTGGCAAACCAAGTATAAATCCTGAAGAACCAGCAAGAACAACAATTTCCTATCTTCCAAAAATAGCTCCAAACACAGCTAATAGAAGGGGAAAATGATTGCAAAGCGTAGAGATTGCGCTTCTAGGCACGGGGGCAAACTTTAACGATAAAAATCGTTAAAAACGCACCATAATCACTCAAGAATACCATGAAACTCTCTCTTAAGCTTTCTCACTGTTTTGGGACGAAGATGAAATGTTTTGGGGTCTTAAAAGTCGGATTTTCCGACTTATACCACTTGTTTGACCGACCCGATTCGCGACCCGATTTCAGCCCGCACAGTCCGCGGTAAAATAGTCATAACGTTTTACTCTAATGTCGGTTTGATGTGATATTTCTTTGGTTGCAAACTAGACTCGTAGACCTTCGATTTGATAGGTTGTGGGTCCCATAACGCTTTATATATTGGGATAAATGATCTGATACATTTGACCCAAAGTTTAGAAAATTTATTAGAGAAGTTTACGATAACTTTTGCCGATCTTTATTCGCAACTTGCTTGACTCCAAAACTTAACATGTCACCAGTGTGATATTATAATACCTCATAACACATTATTCTTAGCATATTATATACTCTTAGTCTTATCCCACAGGTGCAAGTTAACTTAAACCTTCCGAACGTGCGGGGTGCAACCCGAGCCATTTCTTTAACCATGAACCTTTGTTTAAGGGATTCCTTTGACTTAAAGCTTTAGTTTAGTTCCTTGATATTACCACACATTTTCAGTCTTATTCTCCCAATGTGTTATACCCAATCATATATACCTAATATAACCACGCCACGTTACGTATATTACGTAAGAGAAGAGAGAAACACCTGGGGTCTCACAGTCTCCCCCCCTTAATAACATTCGTCCGCGAATGTGTCAAGTCAATTCCTTGGTTTCATTTCTTGTCCGCTAATACGTTATTTGCGAGGCTATATTTGTTACATTTGCAAAGCATAAATCAAATTCTGAAGATTCCAACTACTAGGCTTCGTATAGCTATCTCGCAATAAAAAATTTAAATTGCACTTTCAAGTCATTTAAAATCCAATTAAGTTGCTGTAAAGAAATAATTGGCAATTATTTAAATGCGACTCACCTTAAGTCATAAATAGGTGGGGGTACTTCTTCCTCATTTCCTCCTCAGCTTCCCAGGTCATTTCCTCGATGTTGTTATTTCGCCATAACACTTTCACGAAAGCCACTTCTTTAGTTCGAAGCTTCCTTACCTGCTGATCTAAAATAAGTACTGGTACCTCTGCATTAGATAAGTCTTCAGCAATGTGAATATCCTTAATGGGCGTAATACGTGAAGGATCTCCAATGCACTTCCGCAACATAGATACATGAAACACAGGATGGACTGCTTCCAATTCTAAAGGTAAATCAAGCTCGTACGCCACCCTACCAATCCTCCGAATAATCTTATACGGTCCAACATACCTGGGGCTGAGCTTCCCCTTCTTTCCAAATCGCATGACGCCCTTCATAGGCGATACTTTCAGGAAAACCCAATCTTCTACATCAAACTCTAAGTCTCGTCGTCGAACATCTGCATAAGACTTTTGCCGACTTTGTGCTGTACGCAGCCGGTCTCTAATAAGTTTTACCTTTTCCATTACTTGTTGGACTAAGTTAGGACCTAGCAACTCTGCTTCCCCGACCTCGAACCAACCGATCAGCGACCTACACTTCGGCCCGTATAGTGCTTCGTAAGGAGCCATCTGAATATTAGCTTGGAAGTTGTTATTATAAGCGAACTCAATAAGAGGTAGATGATCATCCCAACTTCCTTTAAAATCTAGCACGCAGGCACGTAACATATCCTCAACTGTCTGAATAGTACGCTCTGCCTGTCCATCAGTTTGCGGATGAAAAGCGGTGCTAAGATTTACCTGCGTGCCTAGACCCTTCTGAAAAGATTTCCAAAAATATGCTGTAAATTGAGCCCCTCGATCAGAGATAATAGATAATGGCACTCCGTGAAGGCGAACAATCTCTCGAATGTAAAGCTTGGCATAATCCTCGGCTGAATATGTCGTCCTGACTGGCAGGAAATGAGCAGATTTTGTAAGCCTATTAATAATTACCCAAATAGAATCATACCTCCGTGGAGTGCGAGGCAAACCAGTGATGAAGTCCATATTTATCATGTCCCTTTTCCATAATGGAAGCTCAATACACTGAGTTAGGCCTCCAGGCCTCTGATGTTCGGCTTTAACTTGCTGGCAGTTGGGACATTGGGCTACCATCTCCGCGATATCTCTTTTTCATTCCATTCCACCAATAGATCTGTCAAAGGTCCCGATACATCTTTGTCGCTCCGGGATGAACTGCATATCTAGAATAATGGCCTCCGAAATAATCTTGGCACGGAGCTCTCCTACTGACGGTACACATAAGCGGCCCTGGTATCTAAGGACTCCATCTCCAGTTAGCTAAAATAAATGTTGTCGTTGCTGTGGAATACTTTCCCTCAGTTTTATAAGCTCAGGATCCTCGTGTTGTCGCTCTTTCACTTCAGTAACAAAAGAAGATTTTGCCGTATTCTGAACGAGAATGCGTCCACCCTCTGCATCTACCAAACGCACCTGCAAACTAGCTAGCTGGCATAGATATTTGGTCATCTTGACCTTATCAGCTTCAACATGGCTTAGACTGCCCATGGACTTCCGGCTAAGGGCATCAGCAACAATATTAGCTTTGCCGGGATGATATAAAATATCAACATCATAGTCCTTTAGTAATTCTAGCCATCTTCTTTGTCGTAGGTTCAGCTCCCTCTGTTTAAATAAATACTGAAGGCTCTGGTGGTCGGTGAAAACATCAATATGAACCCCATATATATAATGCCGCCAAATCTTTAGGGCAAATACAACTGCGGCTAACTCAAGATCGTGCGTAGGATAGTTCTATTCATGTTTTCGCAACTGTCTGGAGGCTTACACGATAACCTTACCATGCTGCATAAGAACACAACCTAGGCCAATTCTCGAGGCATCACAATATACAACATAACCCTCGGTGCCATCCGGAAGAGTCAAGACAGGTGTAGTAGTAAGCCTTTTCTTTAGTTCCTGAAAACTTTGTTCGCATGCCTCAATCCACTGAAACTTAGCTCCCTTATGTGTCAATTTTGTCAATGATGCAGAGATAGAGGAAAATCCCTCCACAAACCTTCGGTAATACCCTGCCAAGCCTAAAAAGCTACGAACCTCTGTCGGATTCAAGGGCCTCGGCCAAGTCATCACAGCTTCAATCTTTTGGCCATCAACCTTGATACCATCGCCGGTAATAACATGACCAAGAAAAGCTACAGAAGTTAGCCAAAATTTACATTTAGAGAATTTAGCATATAACCTGTAGTCCTGGAGAGTCTGCAATACAGCTCCCAAGTGGTCCGCATGCTCGGCTGCCGATCGTGAATATATCAGGATGTCGTCAATAAACACAATCACAAATTCATCCAAGAATGGTTTGAATACCCGGTTCATAAGATCCATAAAGGCTTCTGGGGCATTTGTAAGCCCGAAAGACATGACAAGGAATTCAAAATGGCCATACCTCGTCCTAAATGTTGTTTTTGGGATATCAATATCCCTGACTCATAGATGATGATAACCGGATCGCAAGTCGATCTTCGAAAAGCATTTGGCACCTTGTAACTGGTCGAACAAGTCAACAATCCGTGGAAGAGGATACTTATTCTTGATAGTGACTTTATTTAGTTGCCTGTAGTCAATGCACATCCGCAAGGACCCATCTTTCTTTCGAACAAAGAGCACCAGAGCACCCCATGGGGATGTACTTGGCCTAATAAAGCCTTTATCGAGCAAGTCCTTCAGTTGTTCCTTCAATTCCCTTAGCTCTGCAGGAGCCATTCTGTAGGGAGGAATGGATATAGGCTGCGCATCAGGAAGCAAATCTATAGCGAAATCGATTTCCCTTTCGGAGGGAATTCCTGGAAGCTCGTCAGGGAATACCGTCGGGAATTCATTCACAATAGGAACCGACTGAAGAGTCGCTGGCTCCTTATCTATATCCCTAACATGAACCAGATGGTATATACAACCTTTAGCAATAAACTTTCGAGCCCTAAGGTATGAAATAAACTTACCCTTGGGCGTGGCTGCATTACCTTTCCATTCAAGGATAGGCTCACCAGGAAAATGAAATCGGACCAACTTTGCACGACAATCAATATTAGCATAACAAGCTGCCAACCAATCCATACCCATAATGACATCGAAGTCTAGCATAACCAATTCAACTAAATCAACAGAGGTTGGACGGTCATTAATTAACACTGTACAATCTCGATAGACATGATTAGCTACAATAGAGTCGCCAACTGGCGTAGACACCTCAACTGGCTGTGGCAACAACTCAGATCTCATGTCAAGCTTACCAGCAATAAATGGAGTAATATATGAAAATGTAGAGCCGGGATCCATCAATGCATAAATGGCATGAGAATGTATTGTCAATATACCTGTGACAACATCTGGGGATGCCTCTGAATCCTGTCGGCCTGTGAGTGCATAAAAGCGGTTCTGGCCACTACTAGAACCTGGGGTGTCTCCTCCACCTCTCCCCCTACCACGGCCCTGAGTAGACTGTGGACCTGGTCAGGGAGCACGGACTGAGGGCGAAGAGGCTGCTGTGAATCCTGAAGGCTGAGCTGATGTACCTCTGCCTAACCCCGGGCACCGGCTAATATAATGTCCTGTCTGCCCATAATGAAAACATGCACTCAAACCCTGTCTACATTGCTCGGTGTGCAGCTTACCGCACTGAGTACATGGAGGAGTAAGATGTCTCATCTGTGCAGAACTCAGGCTGGCCTGAGCTCTGCCCCGGTCCTAACTGAATATAACGATCAAACCGTTGGCCCTGCATCTGTGGTGGGAAACTACCTGCTGACCGAGGTGGATATCGATGGAGTGGGGGCCTAAAATCAACTCGTGGCTCCCTATAAGACCCCATAGTACGAGCCCTCTTACTCTGCTCCCTATCCCTGCGAGTATCACGAATCCGACGGGAAAGGTCCTCTGTAGTCTGAGCGAAAGCCTGTATGCGGGAAATATCTACATCATCCGATAGGGATGCAACCCTACAGTCTCTAATCAGATGATCCCCCAAACCATCCACATAATGATGAACTCTAGCCCTCATGGTACGTACTATATCTGGTGCATACCTTGCCAAAGAATTAAACTTATGGCTATAATCCCTCACACTCATATCCCCCTGCTTTAGGCTAAGAAACTGGTCAAGATGGGCCTCCCGAACCTCCTATGGCAAATGATGGGCTAAAACGCCTTAGAGAAGTCCTCTCACTCTGCTGGCGGAGCATCAGGTCCTCTAGATCTTTCCCATGCCTCATACCATAGGACGGCTACATCACGTAGTCGAAAAGAAGCCAACTCCACAGCCTCGGTGACAGAGGCATGCATCACCCTCAATACTTTATACATATGGTCTATAAAGTCCTGGGGATCCTTAGTGGAACTGGATCCTGTAAATAATGGAGGGGCCAAGTGAAGAAACTCTCGTACCGTCGAGCTTCCTATCCGATCTCTCCGGGCATCTGCTCCTGACTCTAGCTGTCGCTCATGAATAGAAACCATCCTAGTCAGCAATTGAACAGCCTCCCTCATCCCCTGCTCCCCAGTCTCTAATGGGGGAACAATAGGTGCTGGAGGTCCTGTGTCTCTAGCTGCCTCAGGTACCAATGGAACTGGAGAGGCTGGGGGTACTGTATCTCCCTGGGCTCCAACAAGTGCTGGGGAAGCTGAAACTAGGGGTACTAGAGACTCATTATGAGCCTCTAAGGGAAATCTATCCCTCTGACCCGGTGGGGAACGACTGGTACCTTCTCCCGGATCCATACCTAACTCTCGTTGTGCCATCTCCTGAGCGTAGGTAGCCTGTTAGATATGAAACACAAAGCACGATTTAGATTTCATATGTTCTTATAACTTCGCTCTATAGAACGATCTATTAATTAAAAGAAATGTAACCATTCCTAAATGCCTCATAGCCTCTTGATTATAAGTGTGGTGCACAACACACCCATAAGCAAGACTCTACTAGACACGGCTTATGGACTCCCTGGGATACGACTTGCTCTGATACCAAGTTTGTCACGCCCCAAACTAGGGGAGGCACGACTGGCACTCGATACTATATTCGATCGAGTTAGCCACTAAACATACTAGCTAACTAGACTGGGGGCCCAACAGATCGGGCAGCACAACATCTGAAATACTAAGCCTGGACCGTAAGGTTATGACATGAATAACAATAAGCCATATAAACATAGGTAGACAAGCCAAAATAATAAAATACTAGCTGGCCGACGAGGCCGCGACTGAAGACATACATGCCTACACACCTATATATACATGCCAAGCCTATGGGCTGGAGACTGAAAGCAGCAAAAAAAGAAACCCAGAATATTGTGTCCACAATAGCCTCTAAGAGTGTCATAAGCACTGTCGGGATAAGGCCCCAACTATACCCAAACTGTACAACAAAAGTAACCATCCTATGAAAGCTCCAGGAAGAGGTGGAGCTTACCAACTCACAGCTGAACCCCAAAATCCTAGCGGAGAGGTCGATCAGAGTCCCTACCTGGACCTGCACGCACGAAACAAAAATGCAGTATCCCCAGGCAACGGGACATCAGTACGAATAAAAATGTACTGGTATGTAAGGCAGAAAGTAGAATCATACATAGCTGATGTAAAAAGGTAATAAAGATACCACCTGACACTGAAACTCTGATAGCCTCCATGGCCGACATCCGACCTCATAGTAATAAAATATGCATGGTATGCTCGTGTAATCGTATGTCGTGAATACATATATATTGATGTAAATGCATGACATACCCAACCAAATGCTAGCAATGGCGGTCTCTCCCGGTAGCTAACCGGTATCATATTGCCAACCTGTGGCCATCTGTACAATATATATAGTCTTTCGGGCAAATAGGCCCCTTACCTCCGATTATAGCTCGAAGTCCATGCATAATATGTCATGTATGATATGAACTTTGAATGCACATAATAGGCCATAACAAGAACTTAGCCAACCTTGGCTCATTGGTACTCTTATTCTCATAATCTCATAATCACCTTCGTATCGCATACAAATGTCTCGTGGAACCTCATATATTTTTTAATAAGTTTGAAAACTTAACTCGACTTTTAGAAAAATAACTTAACTCTGAATATGTTCATAAAAAGCTTAAGGTGCTTCACTTAGTCCTTATACCTGATTTCTTGATAATTAGTAAAAGAAAGTATTTCAAAAAAAATCAAATGTTTTAGTAGTTTAAACATAAAAATTATATTTGAAAATTTTGAAATCGACGTGTCACTTTAGAGATTTTAAAATATACTTTAACAAGGAAGAAGGACTGATCGCAAATACTAAATGCCTTTATTTTTAAGTCACACAACCCAAAGACGAATAAGAATTCATATATATGGACATATATTTAAGAAAGCCGACAAAATGACATATATAGATGTCGAATACCCTTTTTAACCGAACGAGTGGAATATCAACCTAATAGCATCATGAAAATACTTCAGCTACGATACCAATGCCTTTCACAGAAGGTCTTTCTAGCAACAGAATAGTAAAATATCACATTTGGCGTCTTAGAAAATTCTCAAAATTCGTGCTAAAAGGAAGGATGAAGCTTAGCCTTAACATACCTCTCCAACGAACGTCCGAATGCCTGTAGTTCCTTCACGAAAGTTGTTCCTTACGTCCTAAGCTTCGAAACCACTATATATATGCAGCTTATACGCACATATAAACAGTTCATAAATGAGTTTAAATCGGTAGATTTACCATATGACCCTAACTTGACGAAACGCCCGTAGAACTTTGTAAAAACGATCATAAAAGAGTCCCAAGATGATTACCTTGGCAAACCAAATATAAATCCTGAAGAACCAGCAAGAACAACAATTTTCTATCTTCCAAAAATAGCTCCAAACACAGCTAATAGAAGGGGAAAATGATTGCAAAGCGTAGAGATTGCGCTTCTAGGCATGGGGGCAAACTTTAACGATAGAAATCGTTAAAAACGCACCTTAATCACTCAAGAACACCATGAAACCCTCTCTTAAGCTTTCTCACTGTTTTGGGATGAAGATGAAATATTTTGGGGTCTTAAAAGTCGGATTTTCTGACTTATACCACTTGTTTGACCCGACCCGATCCGCGACCCGATTTCAGCCCGGACAGTCCGCAGTAAAACAGTCACAACGTTTTACTCAAATGTCGGTTTGATGTGAGATTTCTTTGGTTGCAAATGAGACTCGTAGACCTTCGATTTGGTAGGTTGTGGGTCCCATAACTCTTTATATATTGGAAGAAATGATCTGATACATTTGACCCAAAGTTTAGAAAATTTATTAGAGAAATTTACGATAACTTTTGCCGACCTTTATTTCGCAACTTGCTTGACTCCAAAACTTAACATGTGACCAGTGTGATATTATAATACCTCATAACACATTATTCTTAGCATATTATACACTCTTAGTCTTATCCCACAGGTGCAAGTTAACTTAAACCTTCCGAACGTGCGGGGTGCTACCCGAGCCATTTCTTTAACCATGAACCTTTGTTTAAGGGATTCCTTTGACTTAAAGCTTTAGTTTAGTTCCTTGATATTACCACACATTTTTAGTCTTATTCTCCCAATGTGCTATACCCAATCATATATACCTAATATAACCACGCCACGTTACGTATATTACGTAAGAGAAGAGAGAAACACCCGGGGTCTCACAGTAATAATATTAACTCAATAACAAGTAGGAAATAAATATAATTAAACTTTGAGTATTTTCATGTACGATTATGCCGAGGTCGTACGACCCGATCTAGAATAATGTGTACATTGTCGAGGGTCGTGCGGTACGAACCATAGATGTATTTATATACTGCCGAGGCGTTCGGCCCGCTCCACAAGAAGAGAGGATAATTTATGAACATCCGATTTAAAAGTTATTACAAGACTAATACACAAAGAGGGATGATTTTTATTAACAGTCAAGTAACCCACCAAAACTCAAGTAAGTAAAATTTGATCTTTTACAATTCCTTTATCAAGTTTCAATATAATTTAGGCACTTAATTAATTTTATGATTTGGGTCCTAAACTACCCGGATATAAGCATAATTAGTAGCTACGCACGGGCTCTCATCACCTTGTGCGTACGTAGCCCCCATAATTAGAAGCAAATAATAATTTAAATCACCTATGGGGTAAATTCCCTCTTATAAGATTAGACAAGAGAGTTACCTTGTCTCAAAGCTCGCTTTTTGGCCTCGAATTCACTCTAAAGCCTTAACTTGGTGCCGAACAATCTGAAACTAGTCAAATGTTATATAAGTTAATCAATGCATGCTCGAAAGTTCGTAATCTAACTATTAGAGTAGTTACCCAACCCCTATTGGAAGATTCCTAAAATTTACCCCAAGCCCACGTGCCCGAATTCCGGAAATGTTTGAAGATAATTGTTACCCATGACCTCACGAACTCAAATATATAATTTTTACCAAATTCCATAACCATTTTCGTGGTTAAATTCCATTTTTATTAAAACCTAGGTTTTTTATCTAGACCCATAATTTTACATGTTAAAATCTACCTATAATCTATGTATTTAACTTACATTTGATAGAAATCACTTACCTCCAATAGCTAGGTGAAAACCCTTCTCTAAGAAGCTCCAAAATCTCCCAGGAAATGAAAGAAATGAGTCAAAAATGGCCTAAGTCCTGTATTAAATGAACCTCACTGCCTCCGGGACTTCCGCTTTTGCGGCTCTATGACCGCATCTGTGGAGAAAGGATAGCAGATGCGGCTCTCCCTCAATTGGCCTCTTCCGCATCTGCGAACCGCAGGCCCGCTTCTGCGGGACCGCTGTTGTGACGCGCGTGCCGCACCTACGACTTTGGCGGCTTCTGGGGTTGCTTCAGCGTTCGCAGGTGTGCACCATGTCCCGCATCTGCAATTTCTGGGCTGCCCACATTGGGCCACTTCTGCGGCTACTGGCTCGCTTCTGCGAGCTCGCACCTGCGGCTGGCCCTCCGCAAGTGCGATTGCACTAGAAGCTTGATGCTTCAAATGTTCATCCAAGGCGAAACGACTTTCGCGCATCGTCCGAATGGCATCTAGGGCCCCCGAGGCCCTGTCCAAACATACCAACAAATTTGTAATCATGAGACAGACTTGCTCGAACCCTCGGAACACGGAAAACAATACTAAAACTAAGAATCACACCCCAAACTAAATTGAATCAACTTATGAACATCAAGTTCTTCCAACTTGCTCCGAACGCGCCAAATCATACTTAAACTCCTCGGAATGACACCAAATTTTGTGTGCAAGTCTTAAATAACCATATAGAACTATTCCCAGGTTCGAAATCTCAAACGGATCTCGATAACACCAAAACCTACTCCAAACCAAATTTAAAGAACTTTAAAACCTTCAATGTGCCAACTTTCAACTTTATGCACCGAAACGCTCCCGGGTCATCCAAAACCTGATCCGAACATACGCCCAAGTCCAAAATCATCATACGAATCTATTAGGACCGTGAAATCCCAGTTCCGAGATCGTTTACTAGAAATGTTGAACCAAGTCAAACTTACCCCTTTAAAGCCAATATTAAGGAACTAAGTGTTCCGATTTCAACCCGAACCCTTCCAAATCTCAAACTTACCATCCTCGCAAGTCATAAAACACTAAATGCAGATATGGAGAATCTTATTTAGGAAAACGGGGATCTAGAAAGTAAAATAACCGATCGGGTCAGTACAATAATAACCCGATACACACAAATTTTGATAAGCCATTCCTCTGTCGAATAAAAAAGTCATTTATTCCTTTAAAGTAATTCACTTAATTGTACTGTCTCCTCTACCCCAACCCCTGCATATTTTCTTTAACAACAGAGAAAATTCTTAGGTGATGTTTGGTTGGAGTACGTAATAGAGAAAATAAATTTCATATAAAATTAACATTGTTTTATATAATGTTAGGTTTGATGTTTTTTCCAAACAAACTTAGTATAATTCATTATAATATTTAGTTTCAATTTTTTTCCGTACAACTAATACAACCATAAGTTTTATTGGGATCTATGTATTATATATTTCAATTTAATGCATGGTAAAATACGAAATAAAAATTCACAAAATTGATAACACATGGATTAGGATAACTAAATCAAAAAAATAATCCTTCATGTAGTAACCACTATTTTATTTTGTTGAACAAATAAAAATATATCTTTAAGTATATATTGTATAATAATTTTTAATACAAGAAACCAAATATCTGATAACAAATAGCCCCTACATTACAATCTGTATTATAATCCTTGCAGTACTAATTCACACATTACATTCTTTGTTTTACTCCATTATGTATTACCGGATACTAATCTCGCATTACAATCTCTATATTATTAATTCCTATATAACTTGATTCTAAACCAAAACACACGCACTTACGTGTTAAAAAGTTTGTTCTCATGTAATTAAACATTTTTGAACTCCTTTTTGTTCTTTTGGCCCTAAAAAGCTTCCTTTTAATAGCTTTATGATTTCTTTATTAATGGTCGGCTCTCCTCTTCTAGAAAGCATGCATAAAATGCACTAAGGATTAGGTTTATTCTACTAATAAATATTAGTAATTGATATGACTAGGTTATTCTACTAGCTACTTCTCTCTCATCTCACACTGGATAGAGATCTTATTAGTCCCATGCATAATCTGAGGGAATTGAGTGCAATCTTATTTTAGATTATAACAATCTAATACTACTTATTTATGTTCATTATTAAGTGTAAACTGGATTTTAATGGAGACATTGATGGGTCTCTTTTAGGTTACCATGCTTTTTTTGTCTACTACAAATCACTTTGGTGTTTTTCTCACACTTCAGTGGTCCCAAATAAGCAATTTGTTTGTGAAATAACTGGAAAAATGGTGAAAGATTTAACATGAACTTTTGGTATGAATACTCTATTATGAACTTTTGGAATGAAATTTTCGAGCCCTTTCATATATATTCAGTTCAAAATAAGAAGTTGAAACTTAATTATACTTAATAAGAAACTATGGAACATCTTGATTGGAACTAGCATGCAATGCTTGTTTTTTCTTGTGCTAATCTTTTTTTGGTTTCTTACTTGTTGTCGCCTAATCGCTTTAAAGTCCGATTAATTTGGATTCGTATAAAAAAGTTTACTTTAAGGATAAAACGCTTCGTGCTGAACAAAACTTTACCTTGAGAACGGCTCTTCCACTCTCCTTGCCCTGAAAACTCACATTCTCAATTTCCATAACCGTGGTAGTAAAGGATAATTGGAATAAAAGGCGAGAATATAACATCAGAGTGCTACTGTGCTAGAGTAAAGTAACAAGTGAATATATTTCCACTTGGCTTTTCAAATTCATATATTTTTCCAAAGAATTCAATTAAATATTAACCCTCCATCAAATCTAATCGTGTTAGCTTTATTCAAGATGCAAATGATGAAAATATACCTTCACGGATCTTCCATCCATTTCATGGCCTACAATGCAAAGACAATATAATCCCCCCAAATCAAACAATGTAAGAACCATATCTCTGAATCTAACCCTGCTACTGTCAAGAATTCACAAAAGCAAAATATGTATGTTTTAAAGAAAGAATAGAATCCATATTCTTATTGCAATAATCTCATTTTGATTCTCTGGCCTGTTAAAGGATCCAAAGACCAGAAAAATGAAAGAGATAGAGAGAATTTCTTCGAAGTCATCCATTAAAAAGTAGAATAGATTAGAGATCAGCATAAAACCAATGTTTCATAAACAAGTCATTAAAACAGAAAGGGAATTGGTTTATCATCATAGTACAGAATTACTGGCTTTTTGGGCAAATTTACAAACACAAACAAAAGAATGATTCTCTGTTTGTCCATTTGTTGGGAACTAAGGCATCAATACTATTATGCATTTGCAGCAAAAACATTAGGCAACAACATTTCTTTCTTTGGAGCACATGACCATTGGCTCCTTTAATATAAGAGGTCCCAAACACAAAAAAATATATTATATAAAAAAAATAGCATTTCCCCTTTCATATACAAAAGGCACTCATTTTCTTGGAAATTTTCTACATATATCACGTGGACCTCTTAGATGCCATCCATCGTTGTGCAGCGTCCCTTTCTTCAATCTGAATATAGATACGCAACGTTTGCCTTTCAACAGCAAACGGGGTTTCAAGAAAATGCCACTAAAATTAAAGGTATCCAAGTGAATACTAATAGATACTTTATATTGACCAAAGTAGATAGAAATTTAGCATCCCCATTCACCTAAAGTCGGGGAAGGGTCGCACCCTAAGGGGAAAGCAGCATTTCCAAATGCAAGTATTAGTGACTGATTCTACGATTCGAACTCATGGCTTATAAGTCATACGGAGACAACTTTATCGCTATTTTAATGCTCTTTCGAACTAACCCGGCCTATGTATACTCCTAAAAACAAGTGAACATCCCTTTTCTAACCATTTACTTTTCTCTATAAATGGAAAACTTATCCTTAATAACAACAGTTGAAAAAAGGGGGGTTTAAGAGACATAACTTGTCTTTAATGGAAAAGGTAAAACTGTGGAAGGAACTGTGAGAAAAAGGTGCAAAGATTTGGGGAAATCTTTCTTTTCTGATGACTTTTTCTTCAACTTGGCAATATGTGATGGCTGGCTTCTCTATACTCTTATATAAACCAAATAAAGAACCCAAACAAAAGGGAACTCAAAAGAAAATCCCTTAAATTCTCCCACCTAAAGTAGACGGTCTTCATACGGATTCTTACCACTCAATATAGGTTGACTCTCCCACTCATATAATCTTAAATCTTCTCCTTTATATTTCCTCTTCAACTCTTCACTCTTTGCTCTTCTGTCTACTATTTTACTTCGAGAGAAATAACACAAACAAAACAACAGGAAAAAATATCCTTTTTTTAATTTCCTTTATCAAAAAGATGACGTGCCAAAGCTTTGTTTTCACCAGAAAAAAGAACGTTCTGTTCCTAAGAAGCTTCACAATTTTAGTGCTAAGCTGGGTAATTATCAAACCAAATTTTTGTTTTTCCAGTGTCCTGTCCTCATTGAAAGCCCTTCATTTAGAAGGCCATATTACTTTCGAAAACAATGAGTTTGCAGCCCGAGATTTCGGCAATCAAATTCATGTCCACCCTTTAGCAGTAGTCCATCCGAAATCCGTTGCTGATATTTCAGAAATAATAAAACATGTTTGGCAAATGGGTCCGAGTTCTGAATTGACCGTGGCAGCACGAGGCCACGGTCATTCGCTTCAGGGCCAGGCACAAGCGCGACGAGGAGTTATAATCAATATGGAGTCATTCCAGGGTCAAGGAATGCAGGTCCACAGGGGCCAATTCCCTTATGTAGATGTCTCAGCTGGTGAATTGTGGATTAATATATTGCATGAAACCTTGAAATATGGATTAGCACCAAAATCTTGGACTGATTACCTCCATCTTACTGTTGGAGGTACACTGTCTAATGCTGGCATCAGTGGACAGGCATTTCGACACGGCCCTCAGATCAGTAATGTCCACCAGCTGGAGGTTGTTACAGGTTTGAAAATTTTCCCATAGTCTGACGAGAATAAGCAAGTATGAAAATTTATTTATGGAGATTTAATATTAGGAAAAAAGAAAAATACTAGTACTAAAGATATGGCAGTGATTTGGTAAAAGGCGGTATGATGGAATATGAGAAAACGGTCATAAGGCAACTTACACAAGTTATTGCCTTTTTTTGTTTTTTTGGTCTGGTATGATATGTTAGTTATTGAAGACTAAACTTAACAAGCTGCAAACGTTTCTCATAGTACAAGTTGTAGCCTGACCTTTATTTACACCAAATATGCAAAGACCACTCATTTTCAATCAACAAACATCACATAATTTGAAAAAAGAAATTCAACACGTGGACTTATTGACATAACGTACATGAACTGAACTCATTGCAGGAAAAGGAGAAGTCTTAATTTGTTCGAAGGAACAGAATGCAGACCTATTCCATGCTGTTTTGGGAGGACTTGGACAGTTTGGCATAATAACTAGAGCAAGAATCTCTCTGGAACGAGCCCCAAAAATGGTAAAAATACACCATAGACTTCAAGAATATGCGAGTTAAACCATTAGAATTTTATTTAACATGTGATTTTCTTTAATTAACAGGTGAAATGGATAAGAGTGTTGTACTCTGATTTCTCCACATTTGCTAGAGACCAAGAGCATTTGATATCTGCTGCAAAAACATTTGATTACATAGAAGGGCTGGTGATAAAGAACAAAACAGGTCTAATGAATAACTGGAGAGCATCTTTTGACCCTCAAGATCCTGTTCAAGCTAGCCATTTTGTATCAGATGGAAGAACACTCTATTGCCTTGAACTTACCAAAAATTTATACCCCGAAAAATCGGATACAGTAAACCAGGTAAGACATGTTCATAAATTGAAAATCTAGTAGAATATCCTGGCTATTTGATGAAATAATTCTAATATAAATGCTTGTTGTTTCATTTTCATGCAGGAAATTAAAGACTTATTATCGCAACTAAGTTATATCCCATCAACACTATTTATGTCAGAAGTTCCATACATAGAATTTTTGGACAGAGTTCATGCATCAGAGCTAAAACTTCGATCGAAAGGACTATGGGATCTCCCACACCCATGGCTCAATCTTCTAGTTCCCAAAAGCAAAATACAACACTTTGCTAAGGAAGTTTTTGGCAACATCCTAAGAGATACTAACAATGGCCCTGTTCTTGTCTACCCCATTCATAAATCAAAGTAATTTTCATTTATATTACGTGTTTCGTCGTATACAAAAATCTAGTACTTAATTTTTCCAATCAATTGACATGTTACTTTGGTTTTATTTTTCAGGTTGGATAACAGAACCTCATTTGTTTCTCCAAACGATGATATTATCTACCTAGTGGCATTTTTATCCCATGCAAATCCTTCATCCAATGGAACTGACAGTTTAGAATATGTCTTAACTCAGAACAAAAGAATATTAGACTTCTGTGATGTGGCACACCTAGGAGTCAAGCAATATTTGCCTCATTACACAACACAAGAACAGTGGAGGACCCACTTTGGTCCAAAATGGGAAGTATTTATACAGAGGAAATCTGCTTATGACCCTTTAGCTATGCTTGCTCCTGGTCAGAGAATTTTCCAAAAGGCAGTATCAGTTTCATAACAACTGATAGCAACGGATAATTCTACGATAGATAAAGAGTCAGAGATGGGTAAATATGCAGAATGAATAGAAAATGAAAAGTTGGTTGTAGCTAATGTAAATGTGAATAGCTTATTAACTTCACATGTTCCTTATGCCTTCTCTGCACATGTAAGTTTAAGAGAAGGCTAGCTCTTTAAGATATAGATTATTGTATCAAGATGCAAAGAAAAATATTGACTCAATGTATGAATTCTTTAATTAATATTCATGATATCATATTTCCTGTCTTGATTTTCTACCTATCTGAAACTATTGAATGTAATTTCTGCAGCACAATTAAGTGGACAACTCAATAAGCCGCGGAATTTTCTAGCCATATAAAAGAAGATTAATATCAAGCATTCGTTAGCAGTTTAGCACTAGTCAACCTATGACCACAGCCCTATATATCGCACTGCTTCTGTGAGAGTCTTTAAATTTCAAAAGGAACTTTAACATGCATGAATTTCATTAAATAGCAATAACTTGAGAAGCACAACCACAATATGATGAAAGTATGCTTATAGCATGTTATAAATTAAGAATATGAGAGAGTTATTTGATTGAAATTGTGCGAATTCGTATATCTACATTGTAGAGAAATAACATCAAATTGCACTCTCCATTGAACTAATTAACAGAATTTGTTTGTTCTTGATCTTTAGTTAATTTATGATGTCAAGTGGAACTGGAAGTTGCCACTTCATGTAATATTAGATATGATTTGAAGTTCAAGATGCACTTTGTATGACATTAAAGTCTAAAACACTTCAGCCCATGCTCATCATATGGATAACACAAGGTGAAAAGAATCTGAATTACGTACATCCAAAGAAAATACTTAAGACTTTAAGGAGAAAACAATTGTTATCCTTTCTATAAGAAAAGACCAATTTCGAGAAACATTAGCTTGTTCTAAAATCTAAGGAACGTGAGAAAAATTACTCTATCAATGCCAGGGGCCAGGGGATAAATTTCAACAGTATTACATAGTTGAATCTTAAAGCAATCAAACATAATAAGAATGGAAGTCACACATTAGAACTTGAAACATAGATAGATGAAGCACCTATAATCAATATAAGCTTTGAAGATTTGCTGGTTTTTCTTGAACAGGAAATCTTGTTAATGATTTTGCTTTTGAAATTGTGATGTTATGTGAGAGATTCGCCACCGTGTCTTAACAAAAAATCTGAAATGAAGTAACGCATTTTGAAACCTTGATTAGTGTATAACCACAATAAAGCAAGAGAAGAAAATCACTATGCTGATATCACAAATCTCTGACATTATTGTCCGAAAAGAGGCATAAACTTTCTGTAACATGATTACCTTTTTAAGTCATTTCTTCACAGTTTGTCACTTCTGGTTCCAGTCCCAAGATTCTCCTACACAGTCAACCTAACACATACTACAGCCTAGGAAAAGAAATGGCTAATTTTCAAGAGTCCGTACCAATTTAAGTGTCTTTACTATTTAGACATTTACTTCAACAGTACAATAATGCAAGCTTCTGTTTACTAACAGTAATGCTCCAAATGTTCAACAAAAAAAAGGAATGGTCACAATGCAAGTGAAAGCATAAAGACTTGAGTACTTTTGTTCTCAAAACCACCAAGGCTTCAAATGATTCTTCACAAAGTAAGTCTGAATCCTGTGAAAAAAGGTAGTAACAATTTCGTTATAACATAAGAACAGCAAAAATGCTAGTCAAGATTTGGTTTATGATCACAACAATAACAATGCACTCAATCTCAAGCAAGTTAAGATAAGCTATATATCCATCTCGCTCCCTTTAAATTAAACAAGTTGGGATCAGTCGTACGAATTCTCACTGACCAGGATTTTAATATTTTTATAGAACTTAAGTAAATAACACAATTGTTAGAGTCAAAGGAAAACATAAATCACTTGGACTTAATTCTATGTAGTTATACACTTTCCATGCATAAATACTATACTAAAATTAATAAGCAGAAGTACAAACATAGGTGACTAACCCCATATGCAATGATAAGCAGCTAGAAGTTGCATTCCTCTGAAATATTCTATTCATTGATACTTCTTAGATGCCAATGACATCAGATATTCGTAAATTGGGCGCCACTCAAAACTCTGACATCTTGTCAGAACCACAATTCTTAGATTTTTTCTTGAGGGCAGTGTTGACCAGTGTATAGTGATGATCATGATTTTTCACTGGTTCACTTACTTCACCAGAACACTTAACTTCTTAAACTGATTGTAACATATTGGTCTAAAATTATCACGAGGGAGAAAGTCAGGCCGACGCTGCCTGGGTTCAACTGATCAACCTAGTATTTTCGACCACGAATATAATATACTACAAAATTTCAATAAGTATCAAATTTTGAATCCATAATGTCAAAATTATAATGTGTTCAATGTTAAGAAGTTTAAAGATTGAACCACTCAAATTTATATATACCGAATCTAGATTTGGACAGCTTAGTGTCTGTCAAATCACAAGATACGATCCTTCCATATCAATGCGTGGCTTGAAAGGTAACCATTGAAATGCATGTGAAGGATTTTGAAAAGGAGAACAACTTTAAATCGTTGAACACAGAACTGAGACTGGAGCCGACGAACAAAAAGATGCCCCATGCTAGTAATTGGAATATGAACGGCCAGTATTTTGAGAGACAGACTACACAAATGCATCCTGTCAAAGATCAATTATGACTAGCCAGTCCAAATCAGGGCCGGGGCTACACGTAATGAGGGGAGTTGAATTGAAACCCCTTCATCAAAAATTACACTGTGCAAATATATGTGTATGAATTGTTTGATCTCTAGTATTTAGCGCTGCATAAAAGGTGGTTTAATTTAAAAACTGTTTTTGGTCATAGGTACAAATTCCTTATGTGACATTCTTGCCTTTTTTTGAATCCTCTCGTTAAAATGTCTGACTTTGCCATTCGTCCAAGTCGTGTTGTTTCTTACACAATATCAATTGGTGAGAAATAGTAAAAATAGATATACTAAATAATACCTCAAGTGTATATTTGTGCCCAACTAGAAATTTAAAAAACAACTTAAAGCACCTCGTTATTTTATTAGACCATTGTTATAATTGCCTAAAAGAGACTGACTTAATAGTATTCTGTATCCTTAGAATCGAACCTTTACTGGTAGGAAATAAAACGTTTGCGTCTAGAAATAATAGTTTCTTGTTCTACAACTATAAAGGCTCTTTAATTGTGCTTTATTAATTAACTATAAAAAAAAAAAAATTAAGCATCCTCTCAAATATCTGACATTGGTTAGAACTCCTTTCTTATCACTACTTTTCGGAAGGTGACAGCATCCAAAAATGGCCTTTTATTAAATAGAGAAAGAAATGTAACAGAATCAGTATATTCTTTTTGGCTTTGCAGAAGTCTTGAATTATACAATTCACTATTCAGTAATGCACTCCTCCTGTAGTAGGGAAGTACATATCCATGCAAAGGCAAATAGATCTATAAGTTACTGGACCTCTTCAACGGCTCATGTCACAACATGCATGGCTCGCTCTGATCAAACAAATGTGTAAAATAGCGGCCACTGATCACTTTCTGCCCTATTTTTTAAAATAACCACTGTTACAGAGTTTCAAATTCTATAGATGAAACGCCATGAAATTGAAACTCCACTACCCTTTCCACCCCCAACGAGAAAACAATCTAGAAATCACGAAAACAATCTAAAAATCACAATGTTATTCAATTGATACAATCAAAGGAGAACGACACCCAAAAGTTATCTATTGAGGTGGGAGAGACTCAAGTCACATACCATAAAAGACCATAACATCAACATTTGACGATGCTAAATTAATAACAATAACTTTCTTGCATATCTCGAGAAGTTTTATAGATTTTGACAAGTATCAATGAAATGGCCGACTGAGTTTCTTGGGCTTCACCCACTTTTTGTGGAGGTCCGACGGCGCGAAATTCAAAAATAGTAAATTTACAAGTAATAATTGAAAAATAATCATATTTTTAAAAGTAATCAAAAGCTAGTTAATTTTCATGTAAAGATAAATCTGAACGAAAACACTGTGAGCACCTAATTTTTTACCGTGCTTGAATATTTTCCGCTCCCATCTTCTCAGGCATGTCCCCACTCCACTTTCATTTGTCCCCCATGCTTGACCCCCCACACTTTTCTCCCTACTCTCTCCATTGTTCCCCACTCCTTGTCCCCCATGCTTATCTCCTATCACAAACTCCATACCCCATTTTCAGTTATAAAACACACACACAACACACAAAAAAGGGGGAGGAACCAGAAAAGAAAGGGGAGTCGCTGCTGTCTTCAAAAAGAAAAGGAAGCACCCCAATTTCCTGAATTTCCTCAAGAGATCCTTTGAGTCATGAGATCTTTCACACACTAAAAAAAAACAGCCACACACACAAATAGAAAAGAGAACAGAAAGAAACGAGAAAAAAGGGAGCTGGTTGAACACACGAAAATGGAGTTCAGCAAAAGCTCACAAAAAATGGAGTTCACGGGTCTCTTTTCATTACTCCATTAACGTGGCTCCAAAGTAGTACACAAAGCAGCCATTAGAGCATCTCATTATTTAAGCTCTATTCCACTCCTAAAAACCAGTCTGTTCGAAGCCATAAAAAATCGTTCTCTGCTAGCTCACTATCGCCGGCATTTCGCCGGATTTTTACCATCTCCGGCCAGCTCTTTTCCCTCGTGAATAGTCCCCAAAACAGTCCAAAAAACGTAACAAAACCTCCACTAAAGCAGTCCGAAAATCAGCTTCTTACATCACTGAAAGAGCTGCAGTTTAAGCTCCATTTCAGTCGTGTAAAGTCACCGGAGTTTAGTGAATTTCCTAAGTCGGCTTCGAGTTTCCGACGATTTGGTCGAGTTTCTGTTGAGGTCTGTACGCAGTTTTGTTGGTATTTGAGCTTCAAAAGTTGTCAAGGAATCGAAGCTCAGACGTATCTATAAAAGGTTCTTTTTTTTGTTCTTATCTCATCTTATTATAATAGCTTGATGAATGTTGTTGATGGATCCCCTATTCTCTGTTAGCATGCTTTCACGTGTGATTTTATCTTGTTTATCAATTATTTTGTTGTTATTGGATCATTGATGTTGAGTTGTTAAGAGGGATTGATCAAATTTCTATGGCTGGCCACTAAAGTAAATCTTGTGTAAATGTGCCTATCGATATTGTTACAAGTGTGTACGTGGCTAAAATTCCCGCTTAACTGCAACCACACACCAATTTGATATGCTTTCGTAGTTCTAGTTGTCATACTGTATCATATCATTCTCACTATAACAAATTAGATATATATATTTGCAGATTTGTTATCTTCCCTCTTAACAATTCAAGTGCGTGAGAGACAGAAGTGCATAAACATGTTGCATAAAATGCATTATTTTAATTAGGAAGTCCAAAAGTAAAAAAAAAAAATAATGGGTTAACTTGATAAATAACTTCATTTCCCATTGGCTTATGTTTTACAGATGACTTTTGCTTGTGTGAGCTATGAGGAAGAACATTGTAGTTTGCTTTAGGCGCGTAAATAAATCAGGCTATGAGTACGGTTTCCGTGATGCAGTTCGCAATATGTACAAAAATAAACGAGCGCGCGACATCGCGACTTGTTCAAACAAATTCCATAAATATTAAAAGCGGATAGATAAAACATAGAAACCAATAAATCACAGTTTATCTAAAATTAATTCAAGCGAAGTTGTAGTCAATAAAGCGACCGTGCTAGAACCACGGGAATCGGGGAATGCCTTACACCTTCTCCCCGATCAACAGAATTACTTATCCGGACTTTATTTTCGCAGACCAATAATAAAGGAGTCAAACCTTCCTTTGACTAGGTATTCAAATAAAAGGTGACTTGGAACACCAAAAATAAATTCCAAGTGGCGACTCTATAAATAAAAATAATCCCTACTCAAATTTGTCACTTTAATTGGAAAAACTCTTTAACCCACCATTCATAACACACCTCATTTATCTTTTTGGTGTAGAAAAAGGGGTGTGACAGCTCTGGCGACTCTGCTGAGGATTTTAAGAATTCGAGCTTGTACATTGACTTTGTTTGGCTTTATTAATTTTTATATATATTGTGATTTATTTGGGCCTAATGTGTTACTTGTCGAGTTTTTACCATTTTGATATTGTTGAACTGTACATATAAATTGTATCTTTTCTCGCATCCCACTGAGTCTTCTGATAATTAGTTATGTTGTGTTTGCCTACCAGCATCACAAAATTTCTGTCTTGAGATAAAGCCAGTTAGCCTACCAGCTTCTGGTGAAAGATTTAGTCACACATGTTTAGGCGGGAGAGCCGTTAGCTAGCCAGTGCTGTTCTACTACTGGTAATGCTTGACGCTCCTCGGCTCGGGTTGTCCGCCCGGGTAAGCCAGGTCTAGATACTATCTCCTTTAGGATTTACAAACTTACAAGAACAAGCCACAAGCAATGAATATCCCTAGTAGGCTACCCTTTATTTGCATCATTTGCATTCGACTTAGCAGCGGTCGACTCATGGGCCGAGTTCTGTTTTAGGACAAGTACCTTGTTGAGACCATTATGTCATGTTGTGTGCTACTTGTTGCATTATTTGGGAGGCTTTCATGTCGACCGACTTTAGCATAAATCAGTTGGACGAACAGAGAAAAAATGATGTGGTCTAGTGCATATAGTTTTTAAAGATTAATTTTCATTAAAAAAAAGATTAAAAAAAAAAGAAAAAAAATAGTCGATTTTAACCGAACTACGCGGGTCTGATTCTCATCGGATGTGAGATACATAGGCAAACCTCATCGGTTCCGGCCCCGATTTTCAAAAAAAAAATCCAAATATATTTTGTCCTTCCTTAATTCCCTCTTTAGAATGATTTCCTTAGAAAATTCGAAAAAAAAAATCCAAAAATATTTTTTTTTAGTCCCACAGTTTAGCTTTTATTTATATTTTTTTATAGAGTCAAAACTCGAGAAATCGGAATTTTTATTGTGTCAATAATATGTTTGATCAAAACCTAACCCCGTGTCTGGATAGACAGGTATACCATGAGTGGGAAAAGAGGTAAGTCTGAAAAGAGGCCCAGATCAGAAGGGATACCAGATTTTCTCATTGTCGATCAGATACCACAGTTGTTGTGGGATTGGTGGAGAGACTTTAAGGAATATGAGTGAAACCAGATAAAAAAATACTTGGGACATTTGGTTCACATGATTACGATAAAGCCCAGGAGGGATGTGATTGAAGCATTGTGTCACGTACCAACTGGAGGGTCATGACTAGCACCCGGGCCATACTTGCCGAGCACCAACGTACATTTTATCTAACCTTCCTTATTATCTTTAAGGGCCGACAAGATCAATATAAATAGTAGACATGGATCATGAACATCCAACAATGAAAGATAATGTCATGAACATACATAACATGGGACGACAAGACTGTCAAGAAACTATATATTAGGTACGAGCTACCATGCTGCCATGAAAGACTATACAACAAAAATCAGCCGACAAGGCATTCTAAACTATACATAAGTCGACACCTGTCTATGAGCCTCTAAAGGAACATAAGTGCTACAACATTGCCGGATCAGGGCCCCGACATACCCATAATGTCTATAACAAAAATGCATACCAAGACCACGGCAAGTCCGGAGAAGGGATCTTGCCAATAACCGCTGAACTGGACAGCCTACTGGGGTGGGGGAGCTGCGTCTACCTGTCTATCAGGACCTGCTGCACGACATGCAGCGTCCACAAATAAAAAGGACGTCAGTACGAATAAAGTACTGAGTATGTGAGGCAGGAAAATATAAGTAAGAACAGTAATGTAAACAGGGATAGAGAATATACAACCTGTGACATCTGGGTACCTCTGAGGGCTACTGACATGAAATACATGATACATACATATATATACATAAACATTTAAAACATACGTCTTTGTGGGCATCACCATCATCATATCGTACCCGGCCGTAATAGGCTCGGTAAAACGTACCCGGCCATCATAAGGCTCGGTAGAATCGTACCCGGCCACGTGGAGCTCGGTAAAACCCAACTGATCAGTGGTTGCACAATAGGTGCCATACCAGGCCGACTATAGCGCGGCTCGGCCGACTATAGCGCGGCTCGGTAGAGTAAAATAGATACATATATATGATGCATGCTGGACTTATTGGAATCACATTTTGAACCTTTCGGAGTGACGTAAGGTCGGTATCCTTCGTACACGTTATTAGGATTAACTCTTCATCAAGAATCTTATAAGAATCAGGAACTACCAACAACATTGATAATATAAGAATAAGAGAAGTAACATCAATATCAATCGTTTCATAAGAAGGGCAGCAATGTAAGTACTGCTAGCTTCTAAGAGTAGAGTATCTTTGGGAGCTCGTTCATTAAATTATGTACAATCGAAGTCATGCAAAAGAATGAAGGGGATAGCCTCACATACCTTGTATATACTGCCCAACCTCAAGCTATGCAAATGTCACGACTCCTTAGTCTACAATAAGACAAATGACACTATCATTATCGTTTAAGCGTCGTAACTATTATGTATCGACCGCAACCTATTTTACGATGAAACGGACAGCACCTCCCCTATTTATATGACTTCCCACAAGTCAATACAATCACCAAACAGCCCAAACAACATCATTAATAATCATATTGAGCCTCCAAAACAGTCCACCAACCAACAACATTACTACCAAGCCTTTCGATATATATTTCACAAGTTCTAGCTTCAACGACTTAGCCGCAACTTGGATAATCTTAAATATATATAGAGTAAGAGGTTCCTTACCTTTAAACAGAAAGAACAACTCCAATTTGACCTTAATTTTCCACGAAATATCCCTCCAATTCTGCCACAAGAACAAGGAAGCGAAACTAGCAATTAATTCGGATTTTTCGGCACTAGAATTACTTTAGAAGACTTGAAATCACCTAGGGTTGATATTAAAAACTTTAAGGTGTATTTACAGAACATAAAACACTTAAAACAACCTCCCACACGAGCTAGAACAACACAAAATCAGCAACAACAAGAAGAACAAGAAACTTACTAGCGCCACGGGATTCCCGACATTTGATTTGTGTTGTTTACCCTTTGTTTGGGTCTTGGATCATGAGAGAACCTTGAGAGATTGTTTTTAGGGTTCTAAGGTCTGAATATACTGAAAAATAATGACTTAAAATGGGGTTGAGGTATCATATATATATATATATCCATATGTCTTAAACCGCCTATGTGGGCCCCGTAGAGAGCTGTTTGGCGCACTCTCGCGAAAATGCGAATATCTCTCTATTCCGAGATCGTATCGACGAACGGTTTAATGTGTTGGAAACTAGACTCATAGATATTCAATTTGATAGGTATATCACCCCATAATTCCAAGTACATTAGGAGAAAAATGTAGTAACATTTGACCTAAAGTTTAAGTAAAATTATAAACGTAAGTTGCGACAACTTTTATCGACTTTTGTTTCATAACTCGCTTGACTTCAAGATTTATTATACGGATATTATATGATTCAAATACATTAAAACATGACCTCTTGGGACAATTAATCACCTCTAGTGTTACCCGAAAATACGGGTTACAACATCCTTGATTCGTTTAACTTCAAATACTTGTTAACCACTCTTATACACCCTTGTATCGTTTAAGACCAATAGGATTAACTTCTTATCATCTCAAAGATAATCTCTTCTTCGATTTACGTCGACTAACTTACGACGTGATCTAAGGTACGCGAATGTGGGTTGTAACACCCTCTCCCCCTTAGGAACATTCGTCCTCGAATGTAAGGGTTTATGGGGTCTCTAACTCATCGTGGATTCTGACGGAGATTTCCGGCTGAGTTTCCCCTATAAAATGGACACTAGCCAAACTTGCAAGCAGTTAAACCCAACCTATGGCCTTACAAGACTATACAAAGCATTATGGATATGTACATTATCTGCATATCACCATTTGTATTAAAAAAGAGTATTTACAAGCTATTGCTTACCTCATAGAGCCGTTTTACCTTATAATGCGTCCTTCTTTCCCCCGGCATCCTCGTTATCTTCACTCTGGAATAGGTAAGGGTATTTAGACTTCATCTCCTCTTCTGCTTCCCGTGTCATTTCTTCTATATTCTTGTTCCTCCATAACACTTTGACGGAATCTACATCCTTTGTTCTCAGCTTGCGGACTTGTCGATCTAATATAGCCACTGGCACTTCATCATATGATATATCCTTTGTAACTTGTACATCTTTGATAGGGACGACCCGAGAAGGGTCTCCAATACATTTCCTCAACATAGATACATGGAATACCGGGTGGACAAATTCCAATTCAGATGGCAATTGTAACTCGTAAGCAACCTGTCCAATTCGTCGAAGAATTTTGTACGGCCCAATATACCGCGGACTCAACTTACCCTTCTTCCCAAAACGCATAACACCCTTTATCGGCGAGATCTTCAGGAAAACCCAATCACCAACCTCAAATTCTAGATCACGACGCCGGACATCGGAATAAGACTTTTGCCTGCTTTGTGCCATCCTCAGTCGCTCTTGTATCACTTTCACCTTCTCAATGGCTTGGTGAATCAAATCTGGCCCATATAATTCTGTCTTACCGACTTCGAACCATCCAACTGGTGATCTACATCTCCTCCCGTACAGTGCCTCATACGGGGCCATTTTAATACTGGAATGGTAGCTATTATTGTAGGCAAATTCTATAAGTGCAAGATGGTCATCCCAATTCCCCTTGAAATCTAGAACACATGCTCGTAGCATATCTTCAAGCGTCTGAATGGTACGTTCAGCCTGTCCGTCAGTCTGCGGATGGAATGCAGTTCTGAGATTTACTTGTGTGCCAAAACCCTTCTGAAAAGACCTCCAAAAGTTAGTCGTAAATTAAGCTCCTTGGTCTGATATAATAGATACCGGCACACCATGAAGCCTAACAATCTCCTTGATATACAACTTCGCATAATCTTCAACCGTGTAAGTTGTCTTAACTGGCAGAAAATGAGCAGATTTTGTAAGTCAATCAACTATCACCCAGATGGAGTCAAACTTATGATAAGAGTGAGGTAATCCAATAATGAAGTCCATATTAATCACCTCCCATTTCCAGGTCGGAATCTCTATATTCTGAATCAATCCACTGGGTTTCTGATGCTCGATCTTTACTTGTTGACAATTCGGACACTGGGCTACAAATTCTGCAATAGACTTCTTCATGTTATCCCACCAATACTGCTCCTTAACGTCATGATACATCTTTGTCGAGCCAGGATGGATAGAATATCGGGACTGATGAATCTCAATCATAATCTTCTCTCGCAACCCTGCCATACTAGGCACACATAATCAGCCCTGGTATCTCGGTGTCCCATCTCCTTCGATCTTGAAAGCTGTAATCTTACACTGCTGAATTCCCTCTCTCAATCTTACTAAGGTAGGATCTTCATATTGCCGTGCTTTTACCTCGGCTACCAAAGATGATTCTGCTGTATTCTGTACAGTAACACCTCTGTCATCAGAGTCCAACAATCTGATTCTCATATTGGCCAGCTGGTGAAGCTCTTTGGTCAACCCTTGTCTACCTGCCTCAATATGTATTAAGCTTCCCATTGACTTACGGCTGAAAGCGTTTGCCACAACATTGGCTTTATCGGGATGGTACGATATCTCGACATCGTAGTCTTTTAGTAATTCAAGCCACCTACGCTGCCTCAAATTCAACTCCTTCTGCTTGAAGATGTATTGTAAACTCTTGTGATCTGTGTAGATGTCAACATGGACGCCGTATAAGTAGTGCCGCCATATCTTCAAAGAATATATTACTGCAGCTAATTCCAAATCATGAGTCGGGTAATTCTTTTCATGCTTCTTCAATTGTCTTGATGCATAAGCAATCACCTTCCCACGTTGCATCAATACGCACCCCAAACCTATACCTGAGGCATCACAATATACCACATAACCTTCTGTTCCTTCTGGGAGAGTGAGCACTGGCACGGATGTCAATCGATTCTTTAGCTCCTGAAAACTATGTTCACAAGCATCAGACCACTGGAACTTGGTAGCTTTCTGTGTTAACTTAGTCAATGGTGCTGATATAGAGGAAAACTCTTCTACAAACCACCTATAATATCCTGCTAGCCCCAGGAAGCTGCGAACTTCTGACGGTGTTGTCGGTCTCGGCCAATTCTTCACTGCATCGATCTTCTGAGTGTCGACACTAATACCCTCATCAGATATCACATGGCCAAGGAATGCTACTGAGTTCAGCCAGGATTCACATTTAGAGAGCTTAGCATATAACTTATGATCTTGAAAGGTCTGTAATACTATCCGCAAGTGGCCCGCATGTTCCGCCTCCGAACGAGAATACACCAGAATGTCATCAATGAATACGATCACGAACATATCAAGATAGGGCCTGAATACACTATTCATAAGATCCATAAAAGCTGCTGGGGCATTTGTTAGCCCGAACGACATCACCAAGAACTCAAAATGCCCATATCTTGTCCGGAAGGCCGTCTTTGGAATATCCTTCTCCTTAACCCTCACCTGATGATACCCCGAACGCAAGTCAATCTTGGAGAAATACTTGGCACCCTGGAGTTGGTCAAACAGTTCATCAATTCTTGGAAGTGGATACTTGTTCTTTATTGTAAACTTATTCAACTGTGGATAATCGATACACATCCTCAACGACCCATCTTTCTTCCGCACGAACAAGACTGGCGCACCCAAAGGTGAAGTGCTAGGCCTAATGAAACCCTTATCCAGTAAGTCCTTTAACTGCGCCTTCAACTCTCGCAACTCTGTCGGGGCCATCCTGTATGGAGGGATAGAGATCGGTTGAGTGTCAGGCAATGCATCAATGCTAAACTCAATCTCCCTTTCAGGAGGAACCTGGGAGTTCATCTGGGAAAACATCTGGAAATTCATTGACCACGGGGATTAATTGTAGAGTAGGCGGCTTCGCCTCCGCATCCCTAACGCGAACAAGATGATAAATGTAACCTTTTGAGATCATCTTCCTTGCCTTAAGATAGGAAATAAACCTACCTTTCGGCGTAGCAATGTTCCCCTTCCATTCAATGGCGGGTTCACCAGGAAACTGAAACCTAACCATCTTCGTACGACAGTCAACATTTGCATAGCATGAGGCCAACCAGTCCATTCCCATTATCACATCGAAATCAACCATTTCTAACTCAAATAAATTTGCCGAGGTTTGACGACTACAAATCATCACAGTGCAACCTTTATATACCCTTCTAGCAATCACAGAATCTCCTATCGGAGTGGATACCGCAAGTGGTTTACTTATCAATTCAGGTTCAATGCCAGACTTAATAGCCACAAAGGGTGTAACATATGATAAGGTAGATCCTGGATCAATTAGCGCATATACATCATAAGAAAACACAGGCAATATACCTGTAACAATATCTGGAGACGACTCGAGATCTTGTCGACCTACTAGAGCATAGGTTCAATTTTGAGCACCACTCGAACTCGGCACTGAACCTCTACCTCTACCACGACCTGTCGACTGTTGAAAACCTTGTGCTGGAGGTCGAACTGATGAGGAAGAACCAGACACAGATCCAGTCGGCTGAGCCATACCACCACCTCCTCTGTTAGGACAATCCCGCATCATATGGCCAGGCTGTCCGCAAGAATAGCACGCATCGGAACCTCGACGGCACAGTCCAAAGTGGGCCTTGCCGCACTGATCACAACGAGGTGTTGGGGGTCTCGTCTGACTAGTATCTCTATGAAATTGTGAGCCTGATGCCCTCGAACTCTGACCTGAACCAGAATAGGTAAATCGATCATACCGAGGCCTCTGAAACTGTGGAGGAGCACTAGCTACAGGTGGCGCCGAACTCCTCGAAGATTGGGGCCTGATACTGCCTCTGAACTCATCAGAATACCCTGCAAATCTCGCCCTCTTATGCTGGCCCCTATCCTGCTCCCTATCTGCCCTTTGCTGGCTCTTACGATCCTCTAGGGTCTGGGTATAAGCCTGAATATGGGAAATATCCATGCCCTCTACCAAGGAGGCTGTTGTGCACTCATTTATCAGATGTGGTCCCAACCCGTTCACGAACAGATGCACCCTATCACTCATCTCGGCCACTATATGGGGAGCATACCTTGCTAAAGAATCAAACTATATACTATACTCTCGTACACTCATATTACCCTGTCGAAGGTTCAAGAACTTATCAGCTCTAGCTCGTCGTATCTCAACTGGCAAGTAGTGACGAAGAAAGGCCTCAGAAAATTCCTTCCACACGGCTGGAGGAGCGTTCAGACCCCTAGATCTCTCCCAACTATCATACCAGAAAACCGCTAAATCCCGTAACCGATAAGAAGCCAACTCTACTGCCTCCGTATCACTAGCATGCATAACCCGCAATGTACGATGAACCTGATCAATAAATGTTTGTGGGTCCTCCTCGGGGTCTGATCCGGTAAACACCGGAGGGTCTAGATTAATAAAATCACGAACTCTCACACTAACCGGTTTATTAGCAGCACCGGTATTCTCCCTCTGACCCTAAGCAGCTACCAAGCTAGTCAACAATTGCACCGCACTGCGCATATCGTGGTCTGTAGTGCCAGACAGAGGAACTGGATGTACTGGGTGCCTCCTAATATCCTCTGGAGGAGACGGAGAGGTATGAGACGGCATCTCACTCTGAGCCTCACTTTGGCCTGCTCTGTCTGGAGGCACCTGGATGTTACCCTCTCCCACAGCTGTATCAAGCCGTTTACAAATCGCTTGCTTCCTAGTCGAAGGCATCGCTGAAAGAAAACAAGGTAATTATTAGAGACGAACACTTACGACTCAACTCTATACACGATCTAGATTTAGGAAGAAGGTAACAACCCTAGATGTCATATAGCCTCCTGATTATAAATGTGGCGCGCTACACATCCATAATCAAAACTCTACTAGACACGGCTCATAGACAACCCCTAGGACAGACTTGCTCTGATACCAAGTTTGTCACGACCCAACTGGAGGGTCATGACTAGCACCCGGGCCATACTTGCCGAGCACCAACGTACATTTTATCTAACCTTCCTTATTATCTTTAAGGGCCGACAAGATTAATATAAATAGTAGACATGGATCATGAACATCCAACAATGAAAGATAATGTTATGAACATACATAACATGGGACGACAAGACTGTCAAGAAACTATATATTAGGTACGAGCTACCATGCTGCCATGAAAAACTATATAACAAAAATCAGCCGACAAGGCATTCTAAACCATACATAAGTCGACACCTGTCTATGAGCCTCTAAAGGAACATAAGTGCTACAACATTGCCGGAACAGGGCCCCGACATACCCATAATGTCTATAACAAAAATGCATACCAAGACCACGGCAAGTCCGGAGAAGGGATCTCGCCAATAACCGCTGAACTGGACAGCCTACTGTGGTGGGGGAGCTGCGTCTACCTGTCTATCAGGACCTGCAGCACGACATGCAGCGTCCATAAATAAAAAGGACGTCAGTACGAATAAAGTACTGAGTATGTAAGGCAGGAAAATATAAGTAAGAACAGTAATGTAAACAGGGATAGAGAATATACAACCTGTGACATCTGGGTACCTCTGAGGGCTACTGACATGAAATACATGATACATACATATATATACATAAACATTTAAAACATACGTCTTTGTGGGCATCACCATCATCATATCGTACCCGGCCGTAATAGGCTCGGTAAAACGTACCCGGCCATCATAAGGCTCGGTAGAATCGTACCCGGCCACGTGGAGCTCGGTAAAACCCAACTGATCAGTGGTTGCACAATAGGTGCCATACCAGGCCGACTATAGCGCGGCTCGACTATAGCGCGGCTCGGTAGAGTAAAATAGATACATATATATGATGCATGCTGGACTTATTGGAATCACATTTTGAACCTTTCGGAGTGACGTAAGGTCGGTATCCTTCGTACACGTTATTAGGATTAACTCTTCATCAAGAATCTTATAAGAATCAGGAACTACCAACAACATTGATAATATAAGAATAAGAGAAGTAACATCAATATCAATCATTTCATAAGAAGGGCAGCAATGTAAGTACTGCTAGCTTCTAAGAGTAGAGTATCTTTAGGAGCTCGTTCATTAAATTATGTACAATCGGAGTCATGCAAACGAATGAAGGGGATAGCCTCACATACCTTGTATATACTGCCCAACCTCAAGTTATGCAAATTTTACGACTCCTTAGTCTACAATAAGACAAATGACACTATCATTATCGTTTAAGCGTCGTAACTATTATGTATCGACCGCAACCTATTTTACGATGAAATGGACAGCACCTCCCCTATTTATATGACTTCCCACAAGTCAATAAAATCACCAAACAGCCCAAACAACATCATTAATAATCATATTGAGCCTCCAAAACAGTCCACCAACCAACAACATTACTACCAAGCCTTTCGATATATATTTCACAAGTTCTAGCTTCAACGACTTAGCCGCAACTTGGATAATCTTAAATATATATAGAGTAAGAGGTTCCTTACCTTTAAACAGAAAGAAAAACTCCAATTTGACCTTAATTTTCCATGAAATATCCCTCCAATTCTGCCACAAGAACAAGGAAGCGAAACTAGCAATTAATTCGGGTTTTTCGGCACTAGAATTACTTTAGAAGACTTGAAATCACCTAGGGTTGATATTAAAAACTTTAAGGTGTATTTACAGAACATAAAACACTTAAAACAACCTCCCACACGAGCTGGAACAACACAAAAATCAGCAACAACAAGAAGAACAAGAAACTTACTAGCGCCACGGGATTCCCGACATTTGATTTGTGTTGTTTGCCCTTTGTTTGGGTCTTGGATCATGAGAGAACCTTGAGAGACTGTTTTTAGGGTTCTAAGGTCTGAATATACTGAAAAATAATGACTTAAAACGGGGTTGAGGTATCATATATATATCCATATGTCTTAAACCGCCTATGTGGGCCCCACAGAGAGCAGCTTGGCGCACTCTCGCGAAAATGCGAATATCTCTCTATTCCGAGATCGTATCGATAAACGGTTTAATGCGTTGGAAACTAGACTCATAGATCTTCAATTTGATAGGTATATCACCCCATAATTCCAAGTACATTGGGAGAAAAATGTAGTAACATTTGACCTAAAGTTTAAGTAAAATTATAAACGTAAGTTGCGACAACTTTTATCGACTTTTGTTTCATAACTCGCTTGACTTCAAGACTTATGATACGGATATTATATGATTCAAATACATTAAAACATGACCTCTTGGGACAATTAATCACCTCTAGTGTTACCCAAAAATACGGGTTACAACATCCTTGATTCGTTTAACTTCAAATACTTGTTAACCACTCTTATACACCCTTGTATCGTTTAAGACCAATAGGATTAACTTCTTATCATCTCAAAGATAATCTCTTCTTCGATTTACGTTGACTAACTTACGACGTGATCTAAGGTACGCGAATGTGGGTTGTAACACTTTGATTCTGCACTGGAATCCTGAAAATAATGTGTTCCATTTTACCGACTGTGAAATGACTCCGACCTTAGAGTAAATCGCCCATTTCCAGGGGTGGGGCCGCAATCTTCGCCGCCAAAGGCCCATAGTACCAAAAAATGTGAACGAGGGTAGGTTTCTGAAGCTTTTGAACATAAATTACGGACAATATGAAGGTCTAGGAGGCAAATGGGTTAAGTTGGGCTTTTTGTTTCAGTTGTATGGCCTAGAATGCAATTTCGAAAGGAATGTGGGAAAATTGAAATCAAAGGAAGATAAGGAAACATGGAAGGTTCATAGAAGGTTTGCATTTATGGTCACTTTTTTGGGGCGTGTAGTTTTTCCGGAAAGGGAGGGACGCATTGACATCCGCTTGGCAGGTGTAGTTGAGGCTTTAACCTCAGGAGGGGGTGATTATACTTTGGTCCCTATCATTCTTTCTTGCATTTTTCGTGCTTTAACTAGATGTAAAATGGGCGCGCGAAACTTTGATGGTTGCAACATTTTGTTACAGATATGGTTTTTGGAGCATTTCTATCGTCATCCTACGATCACTAATTTTAGTAAGCTATGGCCCAATCATACTTATGATCACTAGAAAAAAATTGACGAATGTGACTTACCAGAGGGGATTGGCGCCTGGAAAGAACTACTTCTTACTCTGTCTGCCAAACGAATCACTTGGAACTACGATTGGTTCTCCTCCAAAGAGGTCATTTGTGAGTCTGCATACCACTCTTATTTGGTACTCATAGGATTGGATGGTGTTCAGTTTTATGCTCCACTTCGGGTAATGCGCCAATTTGCACGACTACAGGAGGTGCCACCAACACGAGATATGAGCAAGTTCTGTTATGATTTTGGTAAAGATCAACCTCATGACGAAGAAGAAATTATGAAAATTTGGTATGCAAGTAAAGTATCGGAGTTGAATGATATGGTAGAAGACCGAGATTATGGAAAGGTGATCCTTGAATATATTACCTGGTTTCATGACCCTTCGTTGCTTGGAGATATGCCTGAAGGATCCAACAGGAGGAGAAATGATCAAAGAGCTATAGAAAAGTTAAAAGAGGAATTGGAGCGTTCCCGGATGACCATAGCTAAACAACAAGCCCAACTGCAAGCCGGAGTCGCTCAGATTCGTTTAAATATTGAGAAAGATTATCAATAGGCCTTACGGGGCATGGATAAAGATCTAAAGCACGCTAAAAATGAGGCAGCCCGCTTAGAAGAAGAATTGGCAAGCACTATTGGTTTAGTTAGAAGAGTTGAGGCAAATAACAATATTGAAATGCACAAGCTGCAAGAAGACTTGAGTATCATTGAAGAGGATGCGCACCAGCAACAATTGGAGTTTGATCAGCAGAGAGAGCAGTTTGATAGAGAAAGGGCCCATTGGATACGCTCAAAAGGGTCAGTTTCTTTCACAATTGGAAGAAATAAAAAGGCATAAGGGAGGTCATCAACATGCAGATTTTGAGGTAGAGCGGCGTCAGTGGATGATTGAGAGAGCTGTGCTAAACCGCCGTATTGAAGAATACGAGGGACGCGAGACTGAGATGGGTAACGCCCTCAACACTACCCAGATATGGTTGCAGAATTGTCACGTGAATATGGGGCTTGCTAGAGAGCAAGTACTTCAATTGGCGGAGAAAGCAGCATATATTCATGACGATCATCGTCATCTAAACAATAAGAAAGTTGGTCAACAGGCACGTGCCCTCGTTCCACAATTGCCGGGAGTGTTTCAGAATTTGTACGAGATGTTGGGGGAGAATGGAGGCCAAGGGATGCAGACCATTGATGATATCAGTTTAAGAAAGAATGCCATTGAAGATTAAAGTTTTAGTGCAGTCAATTAGTTTTTAGTTTCATTTTGCATTTGTCGTATTTTTAATTTTATATTTGTCGCATTTTCAGTCATATTTATATCTTTAGAGTCATTTTGAAAAAAAATAATAATAAAAAAAATTATCAAATTTTTATTATGTCCCCTTGAACTACGTAATGATCTGATTCATGCGGCGACATAATACATAGGCAACCCGCAAAAGGTTCGATCAAAATATTTTTTAATAATTCTAAGATGAGGGATCAAAATGAGGCGTGAGTAAAAAAAATGAGAAGAAAATAAGAGCGTCAATAAGAAGTAACCTCATAAGCCGGAATGAAACATGAAGCCTCCAAAAGCATGTTAGAAATAGTGACAATGATAGGAGCATGGCACATTATGTGTGATTTCATATCTATAAAATGCTTAACCCTAACACGTTTGCTGTCTCTATTAAGTAAGCTTAAGGTGGTTGGTTTGTGGTGAAACTGGCAACACACCATTACTTCACTAGATCTAAGGGAGCAGTAGTAATGGCCAACGATGATGAGATCGAGCTGATCAGTGACGACCCCCAGGGTCAATCAGTTGAACAAGAGTCAGAGGAAATAAGAAAATTGAGACAGCAATTGTCTGATGTATATCAAGCTTGGGTGTCTGGTCAGCCTCCACCTCGTGGTCCCTCAGAGGGAACTTCCACTGTACCCCTGGCTACTCAACCACCGCTCCATGCAACGAGCGACCACATCCTACCACCAGGGTATGTGCCAAACTACAGCCTCCACATTGCTCCTGGTACCTCTAATGTGCGACCTCCAGCCGCACCGGTCAGGAACACTCCTCTAGTCGTGTCTGGCGCACCGGCATACACAATCCCGCCTCCACCTCCTGTGATGAGGCCAATCAATGAGCCACCATCTCATGCTTATGATGGCCAATACTACTCTCCAAATTGGCTTTCGGGGTCTCGGCTCCATATAATCAGACTCCTCAGTACGAGTCACTAGTGGAAATGAAAAGCTTGCCAAGACGATTGAGCCAGATGAGATGGCCAGGAAAATGAAAAGTCTTGAACAGAACATAAAGAACATACAGGGACTAGGGGGTCACAAAAGTGTTTCGTTCAGTGATTTATGCATGTTCCCTCACATCCATTTGCTACCAGGGTTCAAGATCCCAAAATTCGAGAAATATGATGGACACGGCGACCCTATCGCCCATTTGAAAAGGTACTGCAACCAGCTGAGGGGTGCAGGTGGAAAAGAAGAATTGCTGATGGCTTATTTTGGAGAAAGTCTGGTGGGGGTAGCCTCCGAATGGTTCATTGACCAAGATATCTCTCACTGGCATGTCTGGGACGACATGGCCCAAGCCTTCGTCAAACAATTTCAATACAACATAGATATTGCGCCGGATCGCAATTCTCTGTCCAATATGAAGAAAAAGCCGACTGAAAGCTTTAGGGAGTATGCGATCAAGTGGAGGGAGCAAGCAGCTAGAGTTAAGCCACCCATGGATAACCACGAGTTGATCACTGTTTTTCTGGAGGCCCAAGAGCCTGATTACATTCAGAACATGATGTCTGCAATGGGTAGGCCTTTTGCTGAAACGATCAAAATAGGAGAAATGGTCGAAAATGGCCTCAAGACTGGCAGAATTGTAAGTCAAGCTGCTCTCAAAGCCACCACCCAGGCTATCCAAAATGGGTCGGGAAGTTTGGCAAATAGAAAGAAGAGAGATGAAGGGTCCATGATGACTTCGGGATCCAGGGAAGTTCAAAGAGGGGCATCGCACCCTTATGTGCAAGCTCAGCAGGGGCAATCCAGCTACCCTTAACATTACTATCCCCTGCCAATTCCTCAGTACTCCGTGGGACCGCCATAATATGCAGTGTTTAATGCTCAATCATATGCTAGTCCTCACAATCAACAGGTGCGGGCACCAGCTCCAAGATTCCCCCGACCTCAGCAGCAAAATTTTCGGGCACCCTACAATGCTTGTCCTAGGCAGGATTATGGTCGAGAGCAGAGGCCGGTGGAAAAATTTACTCCATTGGCTGAATCATACTCTAGTCTGTTCCAGAAGTTGAAGCAGATGGGCGTGATTGGACCCATCGCTCCCCACCATATGCATCCTGATTCGCACGGATTTCAAGTAAATGCTAGATGTGAATACCATTTAGGTGCTCCGGGGCATAGCACTGATGACTGTTGGACCCTGAAAAGAGCCATAGAAAGACTCATTGTTGAAAAATTGATTGTAGTCACGAATGGCGAGGACCCTCCTAATGTGACCAATAACCCATTGCCAGTACACAATGATGTTCATTTTGTGGGAATGATTGGACGAGATCATGTATACAAGCCGGTTGGTCGAGCAGAAATGACAGTGGCAACAATTCAAGAGGGAACCAAACTGGAAGTAAGTCCAAGCCTAGATGCACCGTTGGTTGTGAAAGGTGCCCAGAGCTCAGAGAGGGCAACTTTATTTGTTCCAAAAATCTCGAGGTTGGAGTTTCGCTCCAATGCTCCAAGCCCAAAGTTATACGTCCTTGGAGGTCACCCTATCACAAAGGAGAATCAGGGCGGTACGACGGGTATAATAGAGCCGATCATAATCAAGCCTGCCACACAACCCCGTATAACAAATATGAAAACCATCCCTTGGAACTACAACAAAACTGTACTAAGCTACAAAGGTAAGGAAATCATAGAAGAAGTGGGGGAAACTGGAGGTTTGACTCGATCAGGGAGGTGTTACTCTCCAGAAGAGTTGAGGACGGCTAAGCAAATCAGAGAAGGCCAAATGCCAATAAAGAAACCGGTCACTGAAGAAGAGGCGGAGGAGTTTTTGAAAAAGATGAAAGTTTAGGATTACTCAATCATTGACTAGCTGAGAAAGACTCCTGCCCAAATCTCTCTGTTATCTCTGCTTATACACTCAGGAGAGCATGCCCGTGTACTAATCAAAATCCTGAACGAGGCACATGTCTCAGAGAATACCACCGTGAATCAGTTAGAGAAGATGGCCAATAGATTTTTTGAGGTGAACAAAATTTCCTTTACTGATGATGAACTTCCTGAGGAGGGATCAGGTCACAATAGGGCTTTGCACTTGATTGTCAAATATGAGGGGCATTATGTGAAGCGAGTCATGGTTGATGGAGGCTCGAGTGTAGATGTATGCCCTCTCTCTACCTTGCAAAGTATGAAGATCAATACAGACAGGATCCGACCCAGCAATGTTCGCATCCGGGCTTTTGATAGCTCAGCGAGAGATACCATTGGGGAGATCAACCTCACCATGACGATTGGGCCTGTTGATTTTGAAATTGTCTTCCAAGTAGTGGACATGGAAACTTCTTATAACTTTCTTCTTGGAAGGCCATGGATCCATACGGCCCGAGCTGTGCCATCCACCTTGCATCAGATACTCAAATTCGAGCATGACATGTAAGAAATTATTGTTCACGGAGAAGACGAGTCATCCATTTATAAAGACCCGTTAATCCCATGTATTGAGGCCAAGGAAGGATGTGAGTCTATTGTCTATCAGGCTTTCGAAGTGGTTGCTGTGGACCATGTTGAGGAAGGAAAACCCATTCTACATCCGCGTCTCTCCGCCACATCTGTAATGGTGGCTGCACTTATGATGAGACAAGGTTATGAGCCAGGAAAAGGTTTGGGGGCATCATTGCAAGGAATTTCAGAACCCATTTCTCCGTTCAGTAACAGAGGTACTTTTGGTTTAGGCTTCAGGCCAACACAAGCAGATGAAGACAAAGCCAAGCACCGCAAAAAGTATGGGTGGGTCTTGCAGCAACCTATCCCTTACATTTTCTACACTTTTGTCAAGCCACGATTCAAACATGGTCAAAATGCCTCGGCGTATGCAAACATTGATGAAATTTGCCATGGCCTCAGCCAGATATTTTCTGAAGTGAATATGATCCAGGCTGGTGAAGGCACTAGTCGTGCCGATATGCAACTAATTGGCCTAGAAACCATGCTCAATAACTGGGAAGCAACTCCTCTCCCCACAAGGAAGGAGTCTTGGTAGTTGACTTTTGCAGTTTCTTTCTTTTGTACTTTGGGTTACTTTCAGGGTTGTAATCCAAATATCTTAGTATGATTGTTTTATTTTGACGTTAACCCTTCTATCCTTTCAAATTCAATGAAATGCAGTTCAGTTTCATATTTTATCTTTTCCTTTTCCTAATTCCTGCCATTTTATTTCCATTTCAGTTTTGTTAATGCCGGCTTTAATAACATGACATGCATGCGGAATTCACGCCCAGATCTCAGAAAGCTGTCTAATTTCGAAATAATGCATCAAGAGGTCGAATATGATGAAGATAAGGTTTTTGATGAAATAAAAAGAGAGTTGGAACAATTTGAAAACAAGCCTAGGCCCAACCTCAATGAAACTGAGCCAATTAATATCGGAGGTCATGAAGAAGTCAGAGAAACAAAGATAAGCATTCACACTGAACAAAAAACCAGAGATGCCTTGATTCAACATTTATTTGAGTATAGAGATGTGTTTGCTTGGTCTTATGATGACATGCCTGGTTTAAGCGTCGATTTAGTGGTTCATAACCTTCCCACGTATCCTGATTTTCCACCAGTCCAACAGAAGCAGCAAAAATTTAAAACGGACATGAGTGATAAAATCAAAGAGGAAATAATGAAGCAATTGAGCGCCAATGTTGTCAGAACCGTACGATACACCACCTGGGTGGCAAATGTTGTGCCTGTGCCAAAGAAAGATGGAAAAACTAGAGTCTGTGTTGACTACAGAGGCCTGAACAAAGCAAGTCCGAAGGATAATTTTCCTTTGCCGAACATCCATATTCTTGTAGATAATTGCGCAAAGCATGAGATACAGTCGTTCGTGGATTGCTATGCTGGGTACCACCAGATTCTAATGGATGAGGGTGATGCAGAAAAGACCGCTTTCACCACTCCGTGGGGTACCTATTGTTACAGGGTCATGCCATTTGGTTTAAAGAATGCAGGGGCAACTTACATGAGGGCCATGACCACCATTTTTCACGACATGATGCACAAAGAGATTGAAGTATATGTCAATGATGTCATCATAAAATCAAAGACACAGGCTGACCACGTGAATGATTTGAAAAAGTTCTTCGAACGGCTTCGAAGGTATGACCTTAAGCTCAATCCAGCTAAATGTGCGTTTGGGGTTCCATCTGGGAAACTCCTCGATTTTATAGTCAGTCGTAGAGGCATCGAATTGGATCCATCTAAGATAAAGTCCATTCGAGATCTGCCACCCCCGAAGAACAAAAAGGAGGTCATGAGTTTGCTCGGAAGGTTGAACTACATCAGTAGGTTCATTGCTCAGCTCACAACCACGTGCGAGCCCATCTTTAAGTTGCTGAAAAAGGATGCTGCAATCAAGTGGACAGACTATTGCCAAAATGCTTTTGACAGGATCAAAGATTATCTATCAAAACCCCCTGTACTGGTCCCACCTGAACCTGGTAGGCCTTTGTTTTTATATCTATCGGTGATGGATAATTCTTTTGGATGCGTTCTGGGGCAACATGATGCGACAGGCAAAAAGGAACAAGCAATATATTATTTGAGCAAGAAATTCACAAATTATGAGGTTAAGTACACCCTTTTAGAAAGGACATGTTGTGCTTTGACTTGAGTCGCTCAGAAGTTGAGACATTATCTTTTGGCCTATACTACTTACCTCATATCCAGAATGGATCCTCTGAAGTATATTTTCCAAAAGCCAATGCCCACCGGCAGGCTCACAAAATGGCAAATCCTGCTCACAGAGTTCGACATCGTCTCTGTCACTCGCACTGCGATGAAAGCACAGGCTTTGGCCGATCATTTGGCAGAGAATCCAGTTGATGATGAGTACAAGCCACTTACCACATACTTCCCAGACGAAGAGATCAACTCAATAGAGAAAGTAGTTCCAGACGACAACCCTCTATGGAAAATGTATTTTGATGGAGCTGTCAATATTAAAGGAGTTAAGATCGGGGCAATACTCATCTCACCTATTGGACAGTATTAACCTGCAACAGCCCGACTTCGGTTCTTCTGTACTAATAATACGGCAGAATACGAAGCATGTATCATGGGTTTGAAAATGGCCCTCGATCTGGATGTGCATGAACTATTGGTTATGGGAGATTCTGACTTGCTTATCCGACAAGCCCAAGGTGAATGGGAGACTCGAGACATCAAACTTATTCCATACAGACAATGTGTACAAGATTTGAGCAAAAGATTCAAATCCATTAAGTTCAGGTATATTCCCAGGTTTCACAACGAGCTAGCCGATGCTTTGGCTACTTTAGCCTCGATGCTCCCTTATCTGGGAAACACCCATATCGATCCACTAGAAATCCAAGTTCGGAATCAACACGGTTACTGCAATACAATTGAGACAGAACCAGATGGTGAACCATGGTATCATGACATAAAACGATTCCTGAAAATGAGAGAATACCCAGAGCACGCCAAGGGAGATCAAAAAAGAACTATAAGAAGGCTCGCCAGCGGTTTCTTCCTGAATGGGGAAATTTTGTACAAAAGGACCCCAGATTTGAACTTGTTGAGATGCGTAGATGCAACAGAAGCTGAGCGGATCATGAGTGAAGTGCATTCGGGGGTATGCGGACCTCACATGAATGGATATGTTTTGGCGAAGAAGATTCTGCGGGCAGGGTATTATTGGCTTACAATGGAGCGAGATTGCTTCAGTTTTGTTCGCAAGTGTCACCAATGCCAGATTCATGGTGACCAGATTCACTCGCCACCTTCAGAGTTGCATCCCATGTCCTCTCCTTGGCCTTTCGTTGCTTGGGGAATGGATGTTATTGGGCCAATTGAGCCAAAGGCTTCAAATGGGCATAGATTCATTTTGGTTGCAATTGATTACTTCACCAAGTGGGTGAAAGCCGTCACTTTCAAAGCAGTCACCAAGAAAGCAGTGGTAGACTTTGTTCATTCCAACATCATCTGCCGCTTTGGTATCCCAAATACCATTATCACTGACAATGCAGCCAATCTCAATAGTCATTTGATGAAGGAGGTATGTGAGCAATTAAAAATTATGCATCACCATTCTACCCCTTACCGGCCAAAAGCCAATGGAGCCGTTGAAGCGGCGAACAAGAACATCAAGAAGATTCTTAGGAAAATGATCCAAGGCTCGAGACAATGGCATGAAAAGTTACCTTTTGCTCTTCTGGGATACCGCACGACTGCTCGCACATCTGTTGGTGCAACTCCTTATCTGTTGGTATATGGGACAGAAGCTGTAATACCGGCTGAAGTCGAAATTCCCTCTCTTCGGATCATTATGGAGTCGGAGATTGAAGATACATAATGGGTAAAGACCCGATTAGAACAACTAATGCTGATTGATGAAAAACGGCTAGCAGCAGTGTGCTTTGGCCAGTTATACCAGCAAAGAATGGCGCGCGCTTACAACAAGAAAGTGCGTCCAAGGCATTTCGAGGTAGGCCAACTCGTTCTGAAACGCGTTCTTCCACACCAAGTAGAAGCTAAAGGAAAGTTCGCCCCAAACTGGAAAGGACCCTACATCATCAAGAAAGTGTTACCAAAAGGGGCCTTGCACTTGGTAGATGAAGAAGGACGGGTACCAGACATGACTATTAATGCAGATGCAGTCAAAAGATATTATGTCTGATATATACCCACTGTGGAACTTTCACGCATGATTTTCTTAGATCGAGATGACGAAGGCTACCATTGCTCGCTTTTCCAAGCAAGTGTCACCCTTTTGTTACCCCTTTTAAGCTGTATTTTTCTTCTTCCTTGTTTTCCACTTTTTGAAACATGTGTACTTGCAAAAAAATAAAATAAAATAAAAAAATAAAAAAATAAAAATATTCTGAGTCATTGAACTACGTCCGACCTGATTCCGAAAGGATACGTAGGCAGCCTTACCCTGGGTTCGGTCCCATTGCAACAAAAATCCATATTCCCAATACTCCAAAACTGGGGCAGAAGTTTGTTTTTATCTTACGGTTTTTCCTGTAGAAACAGTTCCAAAGGTTGTAATTCAGTTCAAGGTTCCTTTCGTTTTTTCCTGTTAAGAACTTCTGATCGATCTTTGAGAATACTTGAAGTCCCCATGCCAGGGGCATCAGCCAACCTTCCGCGTGTCGTATCTTAGTAAAAAAAAAAGAAGAAGAAATGAGAGAGTCTTATCGGTGAAAACCCGTATGGGCACTGTAAGGCGACGGTGATTAGAGAAATGAGAGAGGTCAGTTAGCGAAAACCCGCAAAGGGCGCTACTAGCCGGATGAGGGTCTTCCATGCTCCGGCATGAGCACAACTAAGACAGTTTCAAGATTGAACATTTGCGACATATTTTGAGAATTAGACAGCTCATACAGATCAGGCGTCCAGTCCAAAATGCATGTCATGATTCATTGAAGTCGGCACATATCTCCAGATAAGTCTCCTTATTTCTCTCCCCGAAAGGGACACCTTTTATTTAGATACAATTCCTTTTTCATTTCTAATTGCTCTTCTATTCTTTTTCATAATTTTTCTTAGATTCCCTTTCGGTCTAATCTTGCATCAAAAGCAAAGCAAAAATGGCTGCAAAACTGGCTACAGTTTTCCCGTAATACCGAGCATAATTTGGAGCATATACGGCATTGACGAAGGCAGGAATCCATATGTGATCTCGTTTGATAAGGCGGATAAAGTGTCTCAAAGAAACTGAAAAAGTCGCTTAAGCAAGACTTGCTTCATGGGAAAAGTTGATAAGCACTACAGACAAAAATTAGTTCTAGGTAAAAGACAACTAAGTTTGATTTTAAAGGAAAATTGCCTTGCCTTAGGGACAAGGATTAGCGGTACCATGGACATCCGGGTATGAAACAGCAAGGGGCAACATCAGAAAGACAATGTCTTTAGAAAGCGATACAGAGTATTCGGGAACCTCGGTATCACACTGACAAAATCAGTTCTTCGACAGCGGAGGGGTGAATTCAAACTACTAAAGGCATCAAGGCCACAAACCGACCACCACTTTAAAAACTCACAAATTTTTCTTTGTTTGAAGCAGGATCAAAGCAGTGTAGAATGGCGATTTTCAAAGGGCGAATGTCACCAAAGGTAAGTTTTCGCGAAATCTCAACTTTCCTTCATTTGCAGCATGCATCATTACTGTCCATACCTCCTATTTTTGTAGCTTAAACCAGGTAGAACCTTTTCGCCTAGGGGGATCCAGTTCATAGTTCCGGGTAGAAGTACTCTTCACTCAGGATGTTTTACGTAGCTTAACTCAGGTAGAACCATTTCGCCTAGGGGATCCAGCTCATAATTTCAGGTAGAAGTACTCTTCGCTCAGGTTTTATGTAGTTTAACCCGGGTAGAACCTTTTCGCCTAGGGGATCCAGCTTATAGTTTCGGGTAGAAGTACTCTTCGCTCAGGATGTTTTACGTAGCTTAACTCAGGTAGAACCATTTCGCCTAGGGGGATCCAGCTCATAGTTCCGGGTAGAAGTACTCTTCGCTCAGGTTACTTTTCGTAGCTTAACCCAGGTAGAACCTTTTCGCCTAGGGGGATCCAGTTCATAGTTCCGGGTAGAAGTACTCTTCGCTCAGGATGTTTTACGTAGCTTAACTCAGGTAGAACCATTTCGCCTAGGGGGATCCAGCTCATAGTTCCGGGTAGAAGTACTCTTCGCTCAGGTTACTTTTCGTAGCTTAACCCAGGTAGAACCTTTTCACCTAGGGGGATCCAGTTCATAGTTCCAGGTAGAAGTACTCTTCGCTCAGGATGTTTTACGTAGTTTAACCCAGGTAGAAACTTTTTCGCCTAGGGGGATCCAGCTTATAGTTCCGGGTAGAAGTACTCTTCGCTCCTGTTATTTTTCGTAGCTTTTAACCCAGGTAGAACCATTTCGCCTAGGGGGATTCAGTTCATAGTTCCGGGTAGAAGTACTCTTCGCTCAGGATGTTTTACGTAGCTTAACTCAGGTAGAACCATTTCGCCTAGGGGGATCCAGCTCATAGTTCCGGGTAGAAGTACTATTCGCTCAGGTTACTTTTCGTAACTTAACCCAGGTAGAACCTTTTCGCCTAGGGGGATCCAGTTCATAGTTCCGGGTAGAAGTACTCTTCGCTCAAGATATTTTACGTAGCTTAACTCAGGTAGAACCATTTTGCCTAGGGGATCCAGCTCATTGTTCCGGGTAGAAGTACTCTTCGCTCAGGTTACTTTTCGTAGCTTAACCCAGGTAGAACCTTTTCGCCTATGGGGATCCAGTTCATAGTTCCGGGTAAAAGTACTCTTTGCTCAGGATGTTTTACGTAGTTTAAACCAGGTAGAACCTTTTTCGCCTAGGGGGATCCAGCTTATAGTTCCGGGTAGAAGTACTCTTCGCTCCTGTTGTTTTTCGTAGCTTTTAACCCAGGTAGAACCATTTTGCCTATGGGGATTCAGCTCATAGTTCCGGGTAGAAGTACTCTTCGCTCAGGTTGCTTTTCGTAGCTTAACCCAGGTAGAAACTTTTCGCCTAGGGGGATCCAGTTCATAATTCCGGGTAGAAGTACTCTTCGCTCAGGTTGTTTTTCGTAGCTTAACCTATGTAGAACCTTTTCGCCTAGGCGATCCAGTTCATAGTTCTGGGTAGAAGTACTCTTCGCTCAGGATATTTTACGTAGCTTAACCCAGGTAGAACTTTTTCGCCTGGGGGATCCAGCTCATATTTCCAGGTAGAAGTACTCTTCGCCCAGGTTTGCTTAATTTGGTTTAATCCGGGTAGAAGTACTCTTTGTCTAGTCTTGTTTTTCATAGTTTAACCCAGGTAGAACTTTTTCGCCAAGGGGATTCAACATTCTTTTTCCCAGTAATATAGGGCGTCAACCCTTGGTTACATTTCCTTTTCAGTAATACAGGGCACCAACCCCTGGTTATGTTTTCTTTTTAGTAATACAGGGCGTCAACCCTTGGTTACATTTCCTTTTCAGTAATACAGGGCAGCACCAACCCCTGGTTACATTTCCTTCTCAGTAATACAGGGCACCAACCCCTGGTTACATTTTCTTACCAGTATAGGCTACACCAATCCCTAGCTGTGTTATCCAACATAGGACACTTCATTCCCTAGTTGATTTGAGCTTAAATGCATGGTACACCACTCCCTGATATCATTGCCAAAATAGGGTATCCCATTACCTTGCCATATTTTCCCAACATAAGGTACACCGGTACTTAGTTGAGACATTCTTTTGGGATCATGACCTTTTCAGGATACACCATTCCCGTTTTTTTTTATTGATTTCAATAAACAAGTAGTTTAGAATTTTGTTACAATAACTCACAAAATTTTCCTAGTGAAAACTGGGCAGAAAAATTTCATTTGTTTGTTTATTGTGATGTCTGAGCAGGTTTTACCTCGAGGCACATGGTTCGAGATGAACAAAAGAAGAAGTCTCAATCCAGAATAAAGAAAAGAAAAGGAAAAGAAGTGAATCCAAATGCAGAAGCAGATGGAAAGGAATATCGACTGCTCAAGACACGACTGAAGTTACGAGCTTCACATTTTCCGTTTTGCTCAGAAGAAGCCGTAGAAGAATGAACTAGCACCTACAGCTAGCAAGCATCAAGGTTCAGATCAGAGTTTGCATGAACAACCGGTCAAGTTTCAAGATCAAGCTTCAAAAGACTTATAGATAGGAATCTTGTAACTCATAGTTGATAGGCTTGTTTAGATTCTTTCAATTTTGATGTAATAGCAAGACCACAGACCGAAGCCTCGACGGAACCTCACTCGACTCTCCAACTGATCATTCCATCACTTTCCTTGAACTACACGCGTCCTGATTCCCTTATAACCCGGGATATGTAGGCAGTCCAAAACCAGGACTCGGTTGCACCCTTTTCTTTTATTTTTCTTCCTCTTTTGAGTAACGATATGGTCAAAATTTAGTCACACGGCTCACTTTATCTTTGCCTGAAAACTTTTAATGTTTCCAAGCAAAGAGGGGCATGCTGTGAGCACCTAATTTTTTATCGTGCTTAAATATTTTCCGCTCCCATCTTCCCAGGCATGTCCCCACTCCACTTTTATTTGTCCCCCATGCTTGTCCCCCCACACTTTGCTCCCTACTCTCTCCATTGTTCCCCACTCCTTGTCCCCCATGCTTGTCTCCTATCACAAATCCCATACCCCATTTTCAGTTATAAAACACACACACAACACACAAAAAAGGGGGAGGAACCAGAAAAGAAAGGGGAGTTGCTGCTGTCTTCAAAAAGAAAAGGAAGCACCCCAATTTCCTGAATTTCCTCAAGAGATCCTTTGAGTCATGAGATCTTTCACACACTAAAAAAAAAATAGCCACACTCACACAAATAGAAAACAGAACAGAAAGAAACGAGAAAAAAGGGAGCTGGTTGAACACACGAAAATGGAGTTCAGCAAAAGCTCATAAAAAATGGAGTTCACGGGTCTCTTTTCATTAATCCATTAACGTGGCTCCAAAGTAGTACACAAAGCAGCCATTAGAGCATCTCATTAGTTAAGCTCTATTCCACTCCTAAAAACTAGTCTGTTCGAAGCCATAAAAAATCGTTCTCTGCTAGCTCACTATCGCCGGCATTTCGCCGGATTTTTACCATCTCCGGCCAGCTCTTTTCCCTCGTGAACAGTCCCCAAAATAGTCCAAAAAACGTAACAAAACCTCCACTAAAGCAGTCCGAAAATCAGCTTCTTACATCACTGAAAGAGCTGCAGTTTAAGCTCCATTTCAGTCGTGTAAAGTCACCGGAGTTTAGTGAGTTTCCTAAGTCGGCTTCGAGTTTCCGACGATTTGGTCAAGTTTCTGTTGAGGTCTTGTATGCAGTTTTGTTAGTATTTGAGCTTCAAAAGTTGTCAAGGAATCGAAGCTCAGACGCATCTATAAAAGGTTCTTTTTTTTGTTCTTATCTCATCTTATTATAATAGCTTGATGAATGTTGTTGATGGATCCCCTATTCTCTGTTAGCATGCTTTCACGTGTGATTTTATCTTATTTTCAATTGTTTTGTTGTTATTGGATCATTGATGTTGAGTTGTTAAGAGGGATTGATCAGATTTCTATGGCTGGCCACTAAAGTAGATCTTGTGTAAATGTGCCTATCGATATTGTTACAAGTTTGTACGTGGCTAAAATTCCCGCTTAACTGCAACCACACACCAATTTGATATGCTTTCGTAGTTCTAGTTGTCATACTGTATCATATCATTCTCACTATAACAAATTAGATATATATTTGCAGATTTGTTATCTTCCCCCTTAACAATTCAAGTGCGTGAGAGACAGAAGTGCATAAACATGTTGCACAAAATGCATTATTTTAATTAGGAAGTCCAAAAGTGGAAAAACAATGGGTTAACTTGATAAATAACTTCATTTCCCATTGGCTTATGTTTTACAGATGACTTTTGCTTGTGTGAGCTATGAGGAAGAATATCGTAGTTTGCTTTAGGCGCGTAAATAAATCAGGCTATGAGTACGGTTCCCGTGATGCGGTTCGCAATATGTACAAAAATAAACGAGCGCGCCACATCGCGACTTGTTCAAACAAATTCCATAAATATTAAAAGCGGATAGATAAAACATAGAAACTAATAAATCACAGTTTATCTAAAATTAATTCAAGCGAAGTTGTAGTCAATAAAGCGACCGTGCTAGAACCACGGGAATCGGGAAATGCCTTACACCTTCTCCTCGGTCAACAGAATTACTTATCCGGACTTTATTTTTGCAGACCAATAATAAAGGAGTCAAACCTTCCTGTGACTAGGGATTCAAATAAAAGGTGACTTGGAGCACCAAAAATCAATTCCAAGTGGCGACTCTATAAATAAAAATAATCCCTACTCAAATTTGTCACTTTAATTGGAAAAACTCTTTAACTCACCATTCATAACACACCTCATTTATCTTTTTGGGGTAGAAAAAGGGGTGTGACAAACACTGTTCAAAATCCGAAAAATATTTTAGCATAATATACTGGAGTTCGAATTTTTTACATGTGAACTTCCAGTATAATATACTGGAGTTCCACCATAATATGCTGGAAGTTCATACACAGGTGCATCAATCTCCAGTATATTATACTAGAACTTTCTGTGTTGCAGCAAAATAGTGGCTATTTTTAATGACTTTGCAAATGCTGGTTATTTTTCAATTACCAGTCCAAAAATTAGCTAGCTCATGCTATTATCCGGCCTGACCAAAATCACAAACTACTCCAGTGTAGGTCCATTACCAAATGGTACTATTAACAAATTCATCTTCGTTTCAAGGGGAACTTTCAGAAATGACTACCTTTTAAGGGGCTTTTAACAATCCGTAGCTACATTTTATGTATTTTTATTTCGTAGCTAGTTTTTCACAATGCGCTATATTTGAGTGTATTTAAATACACTGTTTAATTTTTTAAAAAAAAAATTCACGTGTATTTAAGTGTATTTGAATATATTGTTCAGTTGTATCCAACCTCATTTGATGTCGCAAGGTTGAACTTATTCAATTGTATTTGAATGTATTTATATTTAAAAAATGACGAAATGAAGAATACAATCAAGTCCAGTCAAATTTCAGACAAAAATACGAAATACACTGTATTTAAGAAGGAAGAATACAATCAAACTCGGTCGGATCTCTGGAGAAATACAAAATACCACAGTATTTATACTAACATGAAAAATACATTCAAATCCTTTAAAAAAATATACTATATTTATATTAAAAATGAAGAATATAGTCAGATCTCCGATGAGAATACAAAAAATACACTGTGTAAATACACCAATTTCCGGTGTGAAAGGTAGTGGAGGAGAAAGAGGCGACTTATTTTTTCGGCAAGAAAAGCACCACTAGGAATAAGTTTTCGATCAGACGAATACACTCAGATGTTAGATACAAAGAATGAGAAGAAACCATAGATTTCGGCATCTCCGTTAGATCCAGATCTGGTGACCTCTTCGATCTTCCTCCTCAATTATTTTCGTCGTCGGTAATTGACCTATCACAACTTTGTAATTTTCAGATCTGGATCTGACGGTGAAAATGAGAGAATGGAAGAGAGAGAGAGAATGAGAGGGGGAGAGAGAGAGGGTTGAAGGAAAAGATTGCTACAGTGGAATAACTCTATGTATTTGGCATAGCCATGACGGGCAAATTGTAACTTGGAAAGTAATTAAATTAAAAGGTAGTTATAATCCATAAATAAATCTTAGATTTAGCTATAGCAGCTAAATTTTCCTTTTAAAAACTACACTAGTATACAGAGTAAAAATCCCTCCATGCCTCTATGCACAGATACAATGAAGGTTGGTTGTATAAATCATGAAAAAAGATTGAAATAAAATAAAATGACACTTCATTCACTGAATTATCGTCTAGTTATCTGTTCTTAGCATCTCTATTTGTACTTAAAGGGACCGTTTGGTTTGAAGATGTATGCTGAAAATTAGTTATTTTGGTATTATTTTCTATTGACTATTTGGTGAGCCTTTTTTAGTAGTAAGGACTAAGGACACATGAAGCATAAAAACTTGCACGAAGGACTTTTTCTTCTCTGCCCTCTCCTCTCCTTAATCTTGTGATTGTCAATTTTACTGTTTTATCTTGGAATTACTATTCCACCATCTGACAAGTATAAATTAGCTCGATATTATTTTTAATTTTGAAATAACTTATCCCAAGAATGTAACCAAACAAGGGATAAGACAATACTAAATTTTTATCCCAGGACTATATTTACTTATCCAACTTAGTCACATCTTATACATTTTATTTTACTAGTCTTAGGGTACACGTTTTGCGCATGTACCCATATCAATAAGTATATAATTTTTTTAAAAATCACATATTAAGATTTATGAGGACTTATGTTGGAATGTCTTATAATATTTTTCTTCTTCAGTAATTTAATACTGAAAACAAAACATCAAATTATTTTTCTCACGACTCTCAAATAACATAAGTTGAAAACTGAATCTTATGCTTTTTAACCCTATACCTCCTGAAAAATTTGATAAATGGCAATGTAAAATTGAAAAAATGACGAATATTGAGATAATATTTATAAAAAATAAATTAATATAAAAATAATATAGTGAAACGTTGTCATTTGTCGGATGGAGAAAAAAAAATGACAATTTACTTAAGATATATTTGTCTTCTACTATTTTATTCTTATTATTTTAAATTTGTATTTTTACCAATTTAACTATCTATACTATACTATAATTGATTTGGCTCTATTTTCTGATTTTTTTTCACCGCCGATGCTCTTCATGAAAATAAATTTATGTACCTTAATAGTTTTGTCAACTTGACAAATAATTAATTTATTTATATGATGAATTTGAAAAATAAAATAAAATTGGTTGTTGTTGCTAATTATTTAATTCAAAGATTCAATTATTTGTTCTATTAAAGGAAATAATTTAGTTTTTGTTAATTCAAAGCATTAATGTTAGATTTTATTATTTTCCTGATATTTACTTTAAAACCAACTAACTTTATGGGTTATTAAATTTTTCTTTGTTTAAAATAGCTTAGTATTTTATTTTATATAAATTATTTTTCATTTAAACTATGTAACATTATTATAAGTTACTTTACCTAATAGTATCTACTTATATTTTTATAAAGTCAAAAAGAAATTAAGCTGCAGTTTTTGCTTTTCTAATTACTCATACGATTTAATTAATCACGTTTGAAAAATATGTAAATACATTCGTTAATTGCAAATTTATAATTAAAAAACACGCTAAGACAAGTGAGTTATCACTTGAATAACATACCAAATGAAGCATGCTATGTTAACTTAGTCGGCATGTATAATATACGTTTGAATCATCTCCATCTTTTACAAAAGTCAAATCAGAAAAGGATTTATATAAGATAAAGTTGTGTATAGTTTAAATAGACAAAGGAAATTATGTTAAAAATAAGACTCCTAAACCAAAAAGGAGTTCAAAAGTATCGTTTTGTGTTCGTAAAAAAATAATTTGTCAAAATTTTACTAACTTAAAAAACCTTTCTAAACCTAAAAGAAGTATAAATTGGTTAAAACTTTCCTAGTGTAAAATTTAATACTCCTAAATTTAAATGGAATTCAAAGGAAAAACTTTCCTCCTGAAGAAATTGGAAAAGGAACGAAATTTTCCAACTAAAGGGATTGAAATCAAACGAAACTTTGTTAGTGAAGGAATTGAAAAAGAACTAAACTTTCCAACTGAAGGATTTGAATTTAATTAATTCTCTAAGGTTTAAAATATTTTTTTTATAAAGGGCAAAAAATGCGAAAGGGCAGTAGAAATACTTTTATTCAATGGAGTAATTTGCATTGTCCAGGGTGTTATTGAAAGTAAAGAAAAAGGGCAAAGACAGTGAGGCCAGGTTGCCGCGTTGGCCACACTGCCCACTTCTGGGAAGCAAATGAACGAAAAATTGCATAACATTATTAACATTCACATTTCACACTAGCCTTTTCCAAAATCCATGCTTTTCACGCTTTTCAAAATTTTGCCAACTCATTTCTAGAAGCAATTTCACATATCCCACAGAAGCTATAGCCGCAATAGCTGTTGCCGCCTTCTTTTGGACTATAAGGACAAGGGGGTTGTTTACCGAAGTTATCTTCGCTGTTGACGGAGGTTTCAAAATTTGGTTCTTTTTTGCTCTGTGATCCATTAATATTCCTTCTAGCTGAAATTATCTTATGTTATTCAGATGAAACCCATGTGAAAAAAAAATCATCGATTTATTCGTTTTGCTATGATTCTTGAACTTTTGAGTAACAAACAATTGTGGTGCTGAAGATTTTCGATTTTGATAAAGTTGTCTCTTTTTTCTTGAAAACCCAGGTGTAAAATTGTATGCTATTCTTCATTTTGGGTATTTGGTGTAATGAAATTAGGGGGTGATCCAAACGAGTGCTACATCTTGTACTAAAAATCTCAGCTTTGATAGTTTTGATTATTGGTTGAACATTGCTGTTTCTTGTTTATGCATTTGGTTGAGAAGAGTTCAAGTTTGTGTATTTGCATTTGATTAATAGATTGAGTAGTTGGAATATTGCTAAAAGTTTGAAAGTTAATAGAAAATAAGATGGTTGGATCTGAGGAAGGATTAACAAGTCATGTTTACTCGAATGGGCTACAAAGTACTAATGGTTCTGTGGAGGAGAAGGTTGATGAGCTCCGTCGACTTTTTGGAAAAGCAGATGGTGATCCATTGAGAATAGTAGGTGTTGGAGCAGGAGCATGGGGTAGTGTTTTTGTAGCAATGTTGCAGGACGCATATGGTAATCTTCGGGAGAAAGTGCAGATTAGAATATGGAGGAGAGCTGGACGAGACGTTGATAAAGCAACTGCTGAGCATTTATTTGAGGTCATTAATTCAAGGGAAGATGTGTTAAGGAGGCTAATAAGACGGTGTGCATACTTGAAATATGTTGAGGCAAGATTAGGGGATAGGACACTACATGCCGATGAGATTTTGAAAGATGGCTTTTGTTTGAATATGATTGACACGCCACTTTGCCCTTTAAAGGTTGTCACTAATTTGCAGGAGGCCGTGTGGGATGCTGATATTGTCATCAATGGCTTACCATCAACAGAAACAAGGGAAGTATTTCAAGAAATTAGTCGGTATTGGAAGGAACGAATTACTGCTCCAGTCATTGTATCCTTGGCAAAGGGCATAGAGGCTGAACTAGGGCCTGAACCCCGCATTGTTACCCCAACACAGATGATTAACAGAGCAAGTAAGAGGTTTCTTATCGTATACTGTTTTGAGTTATTTTTTTCAGACTTAACTTCATTGTTGTGAACTTTACTGCAGCTGTCTGAGTTTCTATTATGTTTCTAATGTTGAATAACTGGGACATTACGTGGTTAAATGGCAGAATAAGTTATTCTTTTTCCTGTTTGCGATGAGAGTGCTATCTTGCCTCTTCTTCAGATGCTTGAAAAGAATTCAACATGTTTGCTTTTCATGTTAACTTGAACTAATAGCTTCTACATAACTTAGTTCAAAAACATTCTGTTATTATACCGAGTTTTGCGCTGCAAAATGTATGCTAGTTACTCTCCACTTTGTAGACTCTGATATTTTGTTGGATGAAGTGATAAATATTTTATTGAAGTGGCATCCAGTGCATTCATTGACACATAGAAGGGTATATTTGCTACTAAGTAATATTGAAGGAGCCAACAAAATTCTATTTTGTTTTGCATATTGACAATTATTACTACAGACCAGATTCATAAGACACCTAAACTTCAGATATAGGTGACAAAATCCTTCTAAGCATCTTCGGTTCCATTCTTTACATAGGGACGAAGAAATCCAGCTTGTGATGGACCACAACAGCATTCGTCTGTTTTCTGTACTTCCTGGAGGCACCAACTGTTGAATAGTCTAGGGATGGGCGTTCGGTACTTCGTACGGTATTTATGAATTAGGTTCGGTATATCAATTGTGCATACCAAATACCGTACCCAAGTAGATTGGTACGGTTCGGTATTTTCTTGTTTGGTTCGGTACGGTTTCGGTATCGCACCGTCCCTATCTAACGTGTCAAGCAATGGCAAGTGCCACTGGTGATTCGGTGAAGGAGTGGATTAAATCCCTTTTAGAAAGAATGAAAGTGTACAAGGAAGCAACATATTGTAGTTCAGCCAAGACATACAACAACAACAACAACAACAACATACCGGTATAATCCCACAGGTGGGGTCTGAGGAGGGTAGTTTGTACGCAGACCTTACCCCTACATGGAGCGGTAGAGAGACTGTTTCCGATAGACCCTCGGCTCAAGAAAAGGTGTAAAGGAAGAAAAAGGAAGAAGAAGAAGAAGAAGAAAGGGGGAAGAAAGAAAGAAGAGGGAGACAAAAGACGATAAGGAAAAAAAGGGAGAAAAAGTAGCATCAAATAGTAAAAATCAGGGAGCAACAATTTCTAGTAAAAGGGGAGAAGAAGTAGCATCAAATAATAACAATCAAGGAGCAACAATTTTCAGTAGCAATTTTAAAAAACAATAGACGTGGTTGCTAAGTACCAGATATAATAACAAACTAGAAGAAAGTATCTTTCAACCAACAACAAGAATATTACTAGTACTACTGGTAAACCTAGGAGAAACTCACAACTACCTGTCAACCCACCACCTTAATCCTCGACCTTCACACCTTCCTATCGCTAGTCATATCCTCGGTTAGGTGAAGCACCGACATGTCCTGCCTAATCACCTCTCCCCAATACTTCTTTGGCATACCCCTGCCCTTCCTCAAGCACGCCATGGTCAACCTCTCACACCTCATGACCGGAGCATCTATGTCTTCCACGGATGCCACTCCCACCTTGTCCCTAATAACTTCATTCCTAATCTTGTCTTTCCTAGTATGTCCACACATCCATCTCAACATCCTCATTTCAGCTACGCTCATCTTCTGGACCTGGGACTTCTTGACGGGCCAACAATCAGCTCCATACAACATAGTGAGTCTAACCACCGCCCCGTAGAATTTGCCCTTAAGTCTAGGTGGCACATTCTTATCGCATAAAACTCCCCGAAGCTAGCCTTCATCTCATCCAACTCGCTCCAATGCGGTGAGTAACATCCTCGTCAATCTCCCCGTTGCCTTAGATTATAAACCCAAGATACTTGAAACTATCTCTTTTGGGAATGACTTGAGTATCAATCTTTACTTCCACTTCTTCATGCCTCTCATCACTGAACTTGCACTCCAAGTATTCAGTTTTCGACCTACTCAACTTGAAACCTTTGGACTCCACCGTCTGTCTCCAAACTTCCAACCTAGCTTTAACACCCCCTCGCGTCTCGTCAATCACTATTATGTCATCAGCAAATAACATACACCCCGGCACCCTCCCTTGTATGTGTCGTGTCAGCACATCCAACGCTAGGGCAAACAAAAACGGGCTAGGAAGGGATTTTCGAAGATAACAGGAAAATATTGAAGCTTGAAAATTTCTAAGAAAATATGTTTTACTTGCAGAAGATGACAACTTCCCGACAATGATGGGATAGACGATCTATGTATAATTTCAGTGTCCATCTCTTTCTGGGTGTTGGGCTTAGTTTGTTTGGCTGGAAAATATAATTATAGAGATGGGTTGGCCGACTGGTCAGTGTAGGACTAGGACCGTAGGAAATATTTCAGTATATATTGAATATCGAAAACTCAATACCGAATACCGTACCAAAATACCAAAAAATCTATTCCGAAGAATACCGAATAAACCGATACCGAAATACCAAATTATTTCGGTCTTGTTCGGAATTCAGTTTTTCGGATTTTATGCCCATCCCTAGTGAATACTCCCTTAAGTTGTAGTGTATAATCCACTGCGTAGCAAAAAGATTCAAGAGCATGTTCTGTAGATCTATCGCTACTATGCAATGTAAAAACCAATGCTTGGCACTCTCACAATCTGATTTACACAAATAGCAGTAGTTGCATAATTTGAAACTCCTCCTCCTCAGGTTTTATTGTGTAAGACAAGCCTCGCACATCAATAACCAGGTGAAACAAACTGCTTTCATGGTGGGGGCCTTTGTTTTCCAAATGATTTTCAATGGCCGATTTTCAATTATATTGCATTCCTTCTCTAGGACTTGATAACAGTCTTTGATTGAGAATAGACCTCTGCTATTGTTGCTCCTGCTTATCCGATCCTGCCTTTCTGTTTTTTCTTATGTGATCCACTTTGTTTAGTAAGTTTAGTATGTCACAACCCGCACTTTGGGGTTGTGATTTCGGCCATGAACTGGTGAGAAAAGGCTGTTCTGATTGTCTGACGTAGATCTGTCTACTCGGGCAACTTGGGCTTTTTAATTTTAAGCATATATAAGGGGGGTATAGGTGATGAAAGCTCTGACCTGCCTCCCCCATACGTGCTTGAAAACCTGGGAAAGGAGATAGGCTGGCCTGCAGCGAGGGGAACAGCAGGGCCTGGTCTTGGCAGTTCCTCCTTACCTGGATGTTCCAGCCTCTACTCCCTGCTTAGGACCTTTTGTCGTTAAGTGTTCTTGACCTTTATTGGCTTCATTACACTTAACTCTTCTTAGCTGATTGATTGAGGTGTCATTACAGATAAGCATGGTTTCATGCCTTTAGTTCATCCTACAGGTAACAAAGTGAGGGATTTCCATCTTCTAGATATATTTATTGCTGAGTCAAATGTATGGGGTATATACACGTTTCATAATGTAGGAGTTCTGAAGGTTAGATTCTGCTCTAACCACTATTTAGATCACATGTTTAATTGTTGAAATATATTAATTTTTCTTTACTCCCTCCCTGTGTGTATATAGTACTTTTGAAGTCTATGAATATGCAAATATTGTTTTTTGCAACCTGATCAAGTGCCTCTGGTTCTTCAATACTTCTGTACTGTTGATAGCTAAAGAGACTAGGCTATGGCATGTATGGTTGAAATAGAATTTCAAAATCATACATGGGATATTACATGATAACTGCTAACTGGTTCATATTCCAGTCCAGAATGAGTTAATTTCTCTTTGTTTATCATTCACGAATCTATCCACTTATTTCTTATTGCTGGTTGTTTTGTTTTATTCTGTTTTTCTTGGTATATTTGTGTTTGGTAAGTTCTTCATTAGTCTTAGCATTTGCTCATGTTACACCTTAAATTTACAGCTGGAGTTCCAATTGAAAACATCTTGTATCTTGGTGGACCTAATATTGCATCAGAGATTTACAACAGAGAATACGCTAATGCTCGGATATGCGGCGCTGAGAAATGGCGGAAAGCACTGGCAAAATTTTTGAGGCACCCACATTTTATTGTGTGGGACAATGGTGACCTGGTAACTCATGAGGTCATGGGTGGTCTGAAGAATGTATACGCCATTGGAGCTGGTATAATCCTTTCGTTTTTCTGGTGCAAAGTTTTACCTCGCTTGCTATCTGTAAACTTTTTTACAGTGCATAGATTGTTTAGAGTTGGCTTTTCGAGTTGTGTCTGGGCTTGACTGAGGCATGCAACATATCATCTCCTAATTTCTGCTATCACTGTTTGTCCCCTTCTTTTTTACTTGGGGCTTGGGAGCTTTCAGCAGTGTGGTGGTGATCAGTTGCAGCTTCTCGGGAAAAGCTGATCTCCAGATTCCTGAATTTCTTGTCTATTTGAGATCGGAATAATTCCCAGAGTAGTCTCATCTGTAAATAGATCAAGAATGTCAGGGCATCCACAGTTTGCGGCTGATACTTCTATATACTGCAATATCCTTCTTGAAATCATGAATAATAACATTACGCAATGCTCTAGTTCCCCTGATTATGGCAGTATAACATCATAGTTCGATCTCTATTTAAACACCAGAATTGCGCGATACTGTTAGTTGCTTAGTTACATATGAAACCACATATTTACACGCTATTTTCTACTCAATAGGTATGGTAGCAGCTCTTACTAATGAAAGTGCCACGAGCAAGTCAGTATACTTTGCACATTGTACATCTGAGATGATATTCATTACACATCTCCTGTCGGAAGGACCCGAGAAGCTTGCAGGTCCTCTTCTGGCTGATACATATGTTACCCTGTTGAAAGGTCGTAATGCTTGGTATGGCCAAAAGTTGGCCAAGGGAGAAATTAGCCTTGATATGGGTGACAGCATCAAGGGAAAGGGAATGATACAGGTATATTCTAGAATACTTTACATACAGTGACTAGGAGCGTGTGACCAACAATAGATCTCTAATGATAGTTTGCTGGAGCCTACGTGATTTTATATAGTTAATATAAGATATGTTTACTGATACTATTTCACTTATCAAAACAAAAAACGCAAAAGAAATGTCTATTGATTAAAAGACATTTAGCATCCTTTGAAATTGCTGTTTCCATAACGTTACTGGTTTAATTTATGGAGGATTTCGTACCCAACTAGAGCTGCAAGAGAGTATCATGTATGTATGCTAACCTGCTGTCAATTTGTGCAGGGAGTTTCAGCAGTAAAAGGCTTCTATGAGCTACTAAGTCAGTCCAGTTTAAATGTTTATCACCCTGATGAAAATAAACATGTTGCTCCTGTTGAACTTTGTCCCTTGTTGAAGACATTGCACAAAATACTGATAGTGAGGTACTTAAAATGCTCGCCGCTTTCCTTCTTATGTTTGCACTTGTTTTAGTTAAAATAAAAAATAATCTGACTACTGTTGCTGCGTTGAAACTACAGGGAGGTTTCATCAGAGGCAATACTTCAGGCTTTGAGAGATGAAACTATGAATGATCCGCGTGATCGTATTGAGATTGCACAAACCCATGCCTTCTACAAACCTTCATTACTTGGGCAGTAGCCTTTATTAAGAGGCCTTTGCACACCGCCATCTTGAAGATTGTTGTATCATGTTTTTTCATTTATTCAATCTTTTGCTTCAGAAGTCTCCTTTTCGCTTCTTGAAAATTCTTCTAAGGAACATGAGTCCAATATTTGATGAATCTTGTAAGAGTTAAATAGATGATTCAATCTTTAGAGATTAATAATTCCAATATTTGATGCAAACCACGTTTAATCATCAAACTAGTTTTTGTAACCTAAAGAATCACCAAATCTTTACCACATAGCTAAGAATATCAAGAAACGTTTCAACAACTTTATCTTAAAGTGATCAGAAATAATTCTTCAAAAAAATGCTTTTTTAAAAATAGTTGTACAAATAAGAAAATGTAATTAAAGAAGTTTTAACCATGAACCTTATTAACTAATCCAAAGAATGTAATATGTCTTGCAAACAAAAATTTAAGCTGTTATAATTCCATGCTTCGATTCCATTTCCCAGTAAGGAATACTTATAAAAGAGGGAACATATAGAGAGAGGAGTTTCCTCTTTCCAGAACGAAAAAAAGAAAAAGAAATAAATATGTCTTTGGTGGACTATGCATCCTCCGACGAAGAAGAAGAGCTTAAAGAAGATAAACAACTTCCCAAAGCGGAGGAACCCACCCCTCCTCCACCCCCTTTACATCCATTACCTACCAGAAACCAGAATCCCCATCTTCCTCAGCCGCAAAACCAGTTAGTAATCCTTTGCATTCAGTTTAGTTTTCTATTTATAGGGTTTTGTTCTTTATATTTCTTTGGTTTGTCTCGTGTTTCCTTATGTTTCCTCAGTGTTCTATGCCCGAAATCAAGCGTCCCTATTTGAGATTATTTGTGGGTTTTAGTTGTTTTTGCCTGATGGGTCATGTTTTTTTTGTAATTTTCTTGGACTTGGACTGTGAGTATAACAAAGAAGGTATTGTAGAACAGAAAATAAAAAGGAAAAAAGAAACTGAACTTTGTGTAACTGATAAGCTATGACATAGAATACAACTGTAAAGTAAATTGGAGCAGCAGGGATTGACAACAGATGGCATAAAAAAGTATTCTTGCTCCTTGTCACAATATAGAATAAGAAAGTAATCTTGCTTAATTTGATAGGAATTGTGCTTGTGAACTTGTGCTCTTTAATGACTAATGAGCTACCATAAAGGAACAGATGTTAACATAATGGAACATCTCTTAATTGAATGATTAATGAGAGGAACTGCCTATTTGCTTAGCCCAAGGGGATGGGTAGGAGCAAGGGTGATGGGAAGGGAAAGAAAGGAGGAAGAACAAGGGAAAGAAAATGGATCTGGCCCTTCACTTATTGCATTCACACCCCTGCTGATAGAACGATGCCCCATTGCTGCATTATCTTGGAGCAAAGCTAATCCGAGTATTGTCCCACACTGCCTCTTAGATAGAGGGAAGAGTATGATACAGGGTGGGATAAAGTAATAAGCCTGCGGCAGTTTTTCTGAATTTTTGCTTTTTGCTTCCACATTTATATGTAAAATATGCATAGGACGGCTGGTAGCATGGGATTTCTTTTATTGTTTTTCTTGATAAGTTGGCAGCATGGGAATTGGTTAATATGATAGATTTCAAAGTTTTGAATGCCTAAGAGCACTTCAAAGGTAATAGTTAAGTGTAGTTTACTGTGTTAGAAAGAATGGCGGGTGTTGGCTGAGAATATCCAAAGCGGATACTGGGGACTGGTCAGTCCAATAGTGTGCTATAAAGCTTTTGTCTTCTATGTGGTTGCCTTATGCAGTCATTAATAAATTTGCTTCGTTTGAAAGGGTAAAATATTCTGAAAATCCGACTCATGCAGCTCAACTCTACCTTTTGGTATGCTACTGTTGATGAGTAGTCGAAGCATATGATCTTATTTCTTCAACTTTGATGGTCTAGTGAAAACTATGGATGACATGCATTTGGAGGAGGAATTTTGCTTTGTACTCATATAATGATGAATTGCAAGTTTATACTATGGTATTGCTTCAACTTGCAAATTTGTCCTATGGCAATGCTTCAGTTATTTTGTTGCATATGCAGGGGGACAAGTTCGTCATTAAATAAAGAAGCATTACACTTGTCAAGCTCATCAGAGTCCTCTGGATTGAAACTCCCCGATGCATCACTTCTCTTGAATTCACCCTCCATGCCAGTTGGACACTTTACTGATCATTCTTCCCGAGTTGCAGCAGCCATGGCTGAAAATGAATCACGGAAGCGGGATACAAATGTATCCGCATCCACTTATCCACGCAGTAAGATTCCTAAAGGTACTTTGCCTCACATGAAGAATATCCCTGAAACAGGAAGTGGTCTTCTGGTCCCACCTCAACTTGCTGGAAGGTCAGTTTGATACTGAAATTCTGAGTCTCGTCGCATGATCTGTATTAAGTTTGTCTATATATGCATTTTATCATGCATCACTATCTGTTCTTTTGTTGTTCGGGCCTATATAATGTGCCCAATCCTCCTCAAGTTGAATATCCAATTCTCCTATTGCGTTGTTTGTGTAAATTGCCGAGTTTTCTACCGATAAATTAGAAGTCCAATTTTCTGAAAAGAAAGTTTTCTCTTGTATATAACAAAGTTTGGGCCTATTTCTATTCATTTCATTTCAACCATGTCAATCACAGAAATTCAACTTGTAAGGCTTGGGATTAGGGGTATTCGTCGGTTGGTACTGTATAGTATTTAGACATTTCGGTTTGGTATTTTCGGTATTTGGTTTTTTAAAATACTATACCAATACCGTACCAAATTAAACTCCTTTCAGTTTCGATTTATTCGGTACGGTAACTTCAGATTGTTCGGCTTGAATATTAGCTAGTGCATAGAGTCATAGACTGTAATATTCTTAATTAAAGTACTCACAAATATAAAAATAAAAACGTTCTAAGTTTACCTAACTGTTGATAAAATCTTTAATCAAAATTAGCAGGTATTACCCATAGAGAGAAAAATAAGTTCATAAAAGAATAAATTTGATCATTGCAAATGTCTTGTTACTTGTTTAGAGCTATTTGCTGACCTTAGAGAATACAACAAGGAATAATCCAACAGATACAACATTAATACACGAGTAAAAAACACCCTAAACTCATAGAAACATCACTTTAACTTGCTTGTCAACCTGGAGAATAAGAGTCAAAATCTGTAGCGTAACTTGTTCCTCTATTTTCCTAAAGGAGTACATGGGCTTTATTGCCAGCCTCAACATGAATGCCAAAGAAAAGTATTATATAACTTGGTACATTATAATCAATAATATGTGTATTATATAACTTTAGTATATATTTCGGTACTGTTTCGGTATTTCGATATTATTTTTTTAAATACCAAATATTATACCTAATACCAAATTTTTAAAGACAAGATTACAGAATAATGCACTCCATAAGTTGACCTTGCAGTATTTTAGCCCACTTACAAGTTTGCAAATATGTAGCCAAATATCAATAGGCTTAGATTTGATTTTTTTTTCCGTTTTTTTTAATTCTTTATATCTTCAGGCGTGAAACATCAGTGAGTTTCCATTCTCCTTTTTCCTCAAGTTTATACAGACCTATCACAGCTACACAAATGCAAAAACATACGCGAGAAATCTAAAATCCCATCTCCTTTAATGCTAATCTTGTTAAATTTTGATTATGATTTTATAAGAAATTTGGAGTGGGTATTGTTTGAACTTATTAGAAATAGTCTAAGTAGGTTGTATGAAAAGTTTGAAGTCGTTTGATGGAAATTTGGACTTTTTTTTTTAAACCCCTCCCAAATTAGGAGGATCTATAGTGTTTCCACACTTCCCCTCCAGCGTGACTCGAACCCAAGACCTAACGGTCGTGGGTGGAGGTGCTTTTACCAACTGAGCAAGCCACTCCGTTTTTGGGAGGGGTTTGCAACTAAACAAGAATTGCAAAAAGTATAAGCATCTCCGTTTTTTGGACTAGTTTTAAACAAGAATTGCAAGTGAAAATCGTACACAAAAAATTTGTCAGAGATGCTTATACACTTTTATACAATATTATATACTTTTATACAAATAGGTACATTACATATATAGTTGTATAAAAGTGTATAAAGATGTATAAGCACAATAGTGAAAATGTTAGTGATACACTATGTATATAGGTGTAGTAGTTGAAGAAGAAGGGAAGAAGAAGAAATGTGAGAAATCCACCAAATACTTGTAAATAATGTATCAACCTTATATAAAATAAGGTATAAGAGGTGTTTATACACTATTATACATTACTTATACAATATTATACACTATTATACAAATGAATCCTATTAATGGAGTTTCACGAGTTCTTCTTCTTCCTTGGGCATCTTTTGAAATTCAACTCAAATCTTGCTTAAATCTGCTCCAAATTCTATTAATGGAGTTTCACGAGTTCTTCTTCCTTGGGCATCTTCTGAAATTCAACTTAAATCTGCTCCAAATCACTTCAAATTTGAGTTTTGAACTCCCCTTGATGATCCCAATCAATTGGGACAACACCCAATCTGCACAACTAACAAAATCGAAAAATCCAATTTCTGAAATTGAAGCTTCGAACGACCTTTAATGGTGACTCAAAAAAAAATAATTCTCTTACGTAGTATTTTTTTCTTCTCATCTAAATAGTATTTATCAACTTTGAATCTGGAAGGAGAATTGAAGAATAAATATAATGGTAGAAAAATTTTGGGGTGCAAAGTCGTGAAAGAGGAAAAAGAACGGAGAAAAGAAAAAAAATAATCAAATGGGGTGGGCTAACTGGTGAAAAGTAATTTTCAGATTATGTACAACCTGGGCCATATCAGGTAAGGGCTTCAAACGTGGGTCATTTTTTGATGGACTGTTGGGCCAAGTGACAAGGAGCGTAATTCCCCCATTGTTAAAAACCTTAAACCAAATACCATACCACATACCAAAATACCAAATGCTAAATGCCAAATGCCAAATACCAAAAATTTTGGTTTCGGTACCCTATATGGTAATTCCTTCTTGGAAAAGGAAATTATGGCAGATGACCCAAAATTGATGAGAGCGTTGTTCCCATGGTCAAAGTAGCTTAGACTCGGGGTCGAGTAAAAATGGGGATTGGTGAGTTGTAGGGGCTTGATGGTGGGTAATTGCTTACAAAAGGTACTTTTAACCAATAAGTTTTAGAGAGCGTAGGGAGAGGAAAATCGAAGGCAAAACAGTGACGGAAATAAGCAAATAGAAGGGTGGAGAAAAATGAAAAATTTACGAATTAGATGATATCATCAGTTTCCTTTGGCATCATGTCTTAAGTTGGATTTGCATCACGCGATTTAAAGAAAGCGAAATGCTCAGAAATTATCTTATAGCTGACCTATCCGATACAAATGCTAGTCTTTCCAATGCTACAGCTGTACAAAGCACTTGTGGACTATATGACCTATTCTTTCTTTTATAGAAGATTCCTAAAACATACTAGGGAGCCATGTTTTAAATTCTTTGGTGGTAACAGATGTTCTAATTATGAGTCCTAATGGATGTATTTGATTAACTTTGTGCAGGAGCAATGTTGTTACAGAAGACATCAGCAAGCTGTTTGTGAAGAAGACCCCGTCTTAGTTGCACGCACCAGTTACAGAAATCTCTGTTGGCCTGACTGTAGTTTTATTTCAGTAGATTCTATAGCAGATTCTCAAAAGATATTAACCGCATTGTTCTAAGATATTATATTGATACTTGATGATTGTATTGACTACCAGCAGTTTTGGTGAGTTTGAAGTGATCAACTGCTTTCTGTACATAATTTTTGCAACCATATATTCTTAGTGTGTTGATTGGTTCTCAAAATGTGTACTTGCAAGGCATCAACATTTTATTGAATTGAATAATTGCCAGTTCACAGCTGCATTAAGCCTTGGTTTTCATAGGATTTGTTACGGATTTATTGCAAGTACTCATTATGAGGCTGCCTGAATTTGGGTGCAGGATCCAGTGTTGCTATTTTTGTCCCACTTGAGAACTCTTTATATATTTGTATATTGAGTCTAGTCAGGTTTTTGGCTGCCAGACGCGGTGGTGGCTGCTAGAGTAAGAGCGAAGTAAATAACGCTGCTAAGGTGGCGAGGGTAGAGAAAAAAATATGACTTTTTTGTTCAAGATCTCAACATAACTCTGATCATGGTGTGAGACAAACATCAATCGTGTAACCGAAGCATAAATGCATAAGTCAGCTGTGTGGTTATCCAAACTCGACAGACACCATGACCGGAAACGGGGAAGATACACGTTACACTACGATTTTGAATCAGAAGAGAGCGTAGTGCCCGACGACAAGCAAGAAAGCTAGTTGTGACAATGGACTGGCCAACCAATAGACACCACATATGGTGTCCCCTGTTAGAGATGTCAAATATTGTCTATAAAATCCTTAAAAATATGTAATCCATCCAACTCGTCCATTTGACATTCCTAAGTCCAAGAAGGAATTACCGTATAGGGTTAAAGGTCCTAGTGGCTAGCTTATCGTCACTAGACGGTAAACTTTATTAGTAGGTCTAGTGGTGGCAAAATGGGTAAATAATTATCCATCCATTTATCCACTAAAAAATAGGTAAAATATGGATAAGATTCATATTATCTACTTAAAACTAATTACTTAATGGATAATTAATTGATTTAATTTTTACATTTGCAAAAGACTCAAACCGAATGTTCCTCAAATTTAGAAGACTAAATATTCTCCCAAAAGTGATTACATTCAAGAAGCCATGGTTAATATGATGAGTATCCATATTATCCACGGGCTAATTCATTTTTTATTCGTATTAAATATGGGCGGGTCAAATATTTTTATCCGTTTTCGACCCCTCCATATCCGATGAATTGGGGTTTAGGGCTTAGTTGTTATCTATATTAGTAGTTAGGAAATCTCCAAATTCTACATCAAATTTGAATTTGGACCAAAATTATGTACTACATTATTTAGGGTAAAAACTCTTCGTGGACAAATTGTTCGGAGAAAACGGTTATAGCCTGTTTGGCCAAGCTGCAAAAATTAGCTTATTTTGAGAAGCATTTTTTTCTCAAAAGTGCTTTTCTCTAAAGTACTTTTGGCGAGAAGCAGTTTGTGTTTGGCTAATTAATTTGAAAAGCACTCCTGAGCAGCAATTAATGTTTGACCAAACTTTTAAAAACTGTTTCTAAGTGTATTTTTCTAAAAAATACTTTTAAAAAAATTTCTTTTGAAAAGAAACTATTATTATTATTATTTTATTTTTTTCTTCTAAAAGTTGGGCCAAACATTAACCTTAAAAAGCTTGCTCTGCCAAACAGGATATTAGTGTCCTGCACTTAGTGTCGAGACCGCTCAGTGGAGATACATTGAGAAACACTCCATTAATGGATGCTCCTCAGCTGCTCAACACACACGTCAAGCTCTTGGCCTTCGACTTCCTCACTCTAAAACCAATCCCCCACGACTCCACCTCCTTTTCACGCAAGGGGACGCGGCTTTCGCGCGCAGAGACAGTGGGGGTCGTCGTAAGCAGAGACTTTAAGCCCAATAGATTTCTCAAATTCGACATTGACGATAGCACGGGTTGCATACCTTGTGTCCTGTGGCTCAATCAGGAAAGTTCGCGTCACTTCTCCCGTCGTAGCCCATCACATGTTCGACTAATTTCCCAAATGGCCGCTGATTTTGCTTCCCAAGTCCAGATTGGGGTTCTTGCAAGAGTTCGTGGGAGGATCACTAGCTTTAGAGGTAACCTTCAGATTACTGTTTCTGATGTTGTTATTGAGAGGGATCCCAACTCCCAGATTCTGCATTGGCTAGATTGTTTAAGGTTGGCTAGGAATTGTTATGACAAAGTTGCGGTTCCTCGTAAAGCCTGAGTGATCATTCTACTTGAACAGAAAATATTAACGTAAAGTTTCCTGCTATTGTGAAAATTCCAATGATTTACTATACCTTCCCAATGAATCCATGAATCATGATGCTGGAATTCCTGCTATTGTATAAAGGGAAGAAACATCTTGGCCAAATACATCAACGCCCCCTAAATTTGGCACTACTTTTTTTCCTTATTATACACTTTGTCTTAGGTTCGACTTATTAAATACCTTACCTTCTCAAAAATGTGCCTATTAAACATGTATTGCTCACCCAAAGCATCGCATTTTCCTCCCAATATTGAGCTCGTATTGTCGAAAAATATGAAATTTCGCAGGATAAAAGTTGAAAGTTATTTTTAGATGGAAAAAGAAAAACAATAAGGATTATATATAATACTTCTCTTTTTCAAACTCTACTTTAGAACCCACAATCTATAATAATCTTAGGAAGTTATATAACGATATGCTATCATCTTTTGCATCTTGTAGGATTTAGTTGTCACAACTTCTAGTTTTTACACAGGAACAGTTGAAAGAAAGTGAACAAGTATACTTTATGGTCTGACCTTATTATCTTACCATACTTTACTAGGTCTTAGTTAAAAGACCATTAAATTTTAAATTTCAAAAGATAAAATTTTAAACTTTTATCATATGTAAGGCACATGACATTCGTGAAAACTAATTCCAAATAAAACGATGTGATTAAGATTGTATCAATATTCAAAGGTTTGAATATGCTATTACCTGAAATATATCTTCTCACAAGATCAAAAATTTATTTAGACTTGGATCACACTGCTATTGAAAGAAATATTCCAAATTCATTCTTTTTACAGAATAGGAATCTATACCATCTAGAGCATTAGAAAGGTTAGACAAAACCATCTTACGCTCACGACTCACAAAATATTAGTTTGGTTAACTAATGAAACAGTCCAAAACCAAACTATAAAAAAGGACAGCATAATTTTTTTTAAAAATAAAATAGAGAAGAAAAAGTAGGAGTTAATTTCACGAACCTTAATTATCTACTAAAACTGTAAAATAACTTAACTATTTTCTTGAAAATGCAGCAAAAAAACAGTTTTGTGACTTTACTGTCAGGGAAAAGGTCAATGACCATTATGTGAAATTAACTTGAAAAAACAAGGCTTTTAATCTCCACCACAACTGCCACAACCACCACCATCACCACCGCAACCTCCACCACCGCAGCAACAACCTTGTGTAGCCATAACAGTTGCCTCAGCAGCAGCTCCTAAATCAATTGTAACTTCAGCACGCTTTCGCTCATCGTCGACAGTAGTACTATCGTTTGCTGAAACGGCTGTTACAGCGGTTGCACCTGCACCAGCTCCTGCTAAAACAACCATGTTTCCATCTCTTGTAGTTCTGCTTCGAGATTGATCACTTCTTTGCTGTAAGTTCCTTCTATGGTATGGGCACAGTATACCCGGTAAACAACCAAGAAAAATAAGACAAGCACATACTATGATAATAACAATGGCTGTATCCATCTTCTTAAATGCAACCCTAAAATTAATTGAATAATTTTATCAGCGTCCTTTTAAAGGATCGGATCAAGTATGACATTGTCCACTTATATAATACGTAGAAGAAGTAAGCTTTTCAGACTTAATTTTCCTATGAGCTTTCGAAGAATTTGATGTCTTAGGTTGTTGGTTTGTTATTTCATGTTTGGCTTCTACTGACCTATTTCTTTCTCAGCTTTTCTTCTTTGCCTTTTTAATAGTTTATCCAAGAAGGACGGCAAGAGGAAGCTTCTATGCCGTGGCGGATGTAGTGTATTCGGGTTCACCCAAATCTAAGTACTTTTGACACGGGAGATAGATATACATGTTATAATTAAACTTTGAATCCATAATTTTAAGAATTTAATACGTACTAAAATTCTTAAGATTGAACCTATCATTTATTTACAGAGGCGGATCCAGGATTTTAAGATCATGGGTGCACTACGATACTTGTCATAATATCAAGTAATGTATATTTTTTTTTTGTGTTTTATGACATTAATAATTTTGCACATTATTCAACTAGATAAGCTAAATCTTGGTAATCTAAATCTGTCTTTGTCATTAATATTATCAATTATAATTTGACAATCATTGCATAATGTTTATATAAAAAGGGAAAGTAGAATACTAATGAAAATCTAATAATGTAAAAATTGAAACTTCGCAAATTTTATAGCTAAAAGAAGAATGAAAATATCAAAAAGCTCTTAGAGCATATGACGAGTTCTTTATATGTGACTTGCTTATCCAAAAAAAGAAGAGTATATTTTATCCTAAAAATTTGAAAAAGAATTTCATTAATTTGATTGAAATTCAAATATGTTTAAGCAATAATTTGGGATAAAAATATTTAATTAAGTCTAATCATGAACTTAGATCTTATTATCGCATAAATTATTTATAATAAAACCAATTTATAGTGGTTTAAGATAAGACAAATCTCAATGGAAGTAATAATTGTAGTTTAATCTTCGACTCCTTAAGTTGTTGTTTACCATGAAGACTTGGAGAAGGAGATAAAAAAAGGAAAGAATGATAAGAAGGGGAAAAAATAGAACTAAAAAAAAAAGAAGCTACGAAGTATAAACTAAATACGTAGTATTATATTAACGTGTGTCCATGGAGTCTCGACCGGAGGCATCAATGCCAAAATTTGAGCATGGGTGTCATCTACTCTATATGGCTAAATCATTGAAAATTTGTACATAAAATGATTAAAATCTACTTTTATTTGGCAAGAGGATGGGTGCATATACTCCACATTTTCTTACACAGATACGCCCTGCCTATCAAGATTACTTCTACGTTATGCATGGCGATCAGCAAGCACCCGATCGAGGGTATCTAAATATTTGAGCCTTTCCTAGTTAAACATTCTTTAATTTCTTATTGAAGACCCGTAATTAATCGATTGCCTTTTTTTTTTTAATAGGAAGTCCGGGAAGGAACTTCTCAAACCATGCGAAATTTGGTAGCTTTTTATACTTCTTTTTCCCTAAATCAGTTATTCCATATGTACTTCCTATAGCTTCTTACTTTTGGCTATGTGCCAGAGTATTGTCACGATCCAAAATTCACCTAGTCGTAATTGCACCTAACCCAACCCGTCAGGTAAGCTAATTAACAACTATCCAACTAAATTAATATTTGACTGACTCTAATACACTCCCCAAGGACTGGTAGTACAAATCATGAGCTTCTAAGATTAGAATTTACAAAGTTGGTATGAAATAAATACATCGTCTGTTCGAAATGTACATAAACAGATTTTTATAAATCTAAGGCTACCTTGAACAAGAGGCAGCTACAATCGAAACACATGTACATCTTCAATTCCAGCTCCCGTCGATCACAACAACATCACCAATCAACATCTACACGCAAGGTGCAGAAGTGTAGTATGAGTACAACTGACCCCATGTACTCAATAAATAACAAACCTAACCTTAGGTTGAAAGTAGTGATGAGCTGGAACAAAGGTCGAGTCCAATACCAATAGCAAATAACAGTCCATAACAACATAAAACAAGTAATAAAAGAAGTAACTGAGAGATAAAATACTCAGCTTAATCATGATTTCTGAAAATAGTTCTGCCTTTCAAGTGCATCAGTGAAAACCCAAGTCGTTTACCGAAGTTTCCAAAAATATGAGTAAGTTTGAAAACAGTAATTTTTCCCAAAACTCCTTCCAACAATAAGTAAGATGTTTTATTTTCTTTCCAGATAGCCAGTGTAAAATGTATCACTATGCCCATATGTCAATATGTGTGAGAAGTCATGAATGACGTGATACCGTATAACATGAGGAAAATACATCTCTATGCATGTATGTCATATGTGCATGTCAATACAACGCATCTCAGAGATGAACTCAGGTACTCACACTCTCAGAGTACTCAATCTCACTGTCTCACACTTTCTACTCATCATGCACAATCACTCAATACTGTATGTGTCCAATCCGACCCAGGGAAGATCCATCCCGGAATATATACATCAACTGACCATCAGTCACTCAATACTGAGTAAGGCCAATCCAGCCCGTGGGGAAGATCCATCCCCAGGTATAAATGCTTCGGACAAGATCCATCCCTCAATATAAATCAACTGCGCTCACTAGGGGTGTGTGCAGACTCCGGAGGGGCTCCTTCAGCCCAAGCACTAAAATCCGCATAGACAGCTCACGTGCTACACTGATAACTCACATGCTATAGTATCAATATCTCAAAAATAAGGCCCTCGGCCTCACTCAGTCATCAATCTCTCCAGTCTCTCGGGCTCACAATGAAATGAACTAGTCCAAAATGATGATATGATGTATCAATAAATAATAACGGAGACTGAGATATGATATGCAATGAATGGACATGACTGAGTATGAAATTGTAATGTAAGCAAATAACTCAACAACAATAATGACCTCAGTGGGTCCCAACATGATAAGAATATAGTCTAGACATGGTTTCTAACATGAATCACAGCTCGATAACTGTACGTATAGATTTCATGATTATAGATAAGTTCATGTAACTACACAGTACCACAGAAATAACAGAGTCACAGTTCACACGGTGCACACCCACACACCCGTCACCTAGTATGTGCGTCACCTCAATACCAAACACATAACACGTATAGTCAGGGTTCATACCCTGACCTCCAAGATTAGAAGAGTTACTTACCTTGAACAAGCCGAATCAAATGTCGAGCAAGCTAAACAATGCTCCAGAAATTCTATTTTGCGCGTATCAACTTCTGAACGGCTTGAATCTAGTCACAATTAATTTGATTCAGTCCACAAAAATTATAGGAATTAATTCCATACTAATATACTAATTTTTCCCACAAAATCCGAAATTTCACTCAAAAATTACCCGTGGGGCCTATGTCTCGGAACCCGACAAAAGTTACAAAATATAAACGCTCATTCGACCACGAGTCTAACCATACTAATTTCACTCAAATCCGACTCCAAATCGGTGTTCAAATCTCAAAAATTCATTTTATGAAATTATACAAAATTCATTAGATTTCTCTTGAAATATTAATAGTCTAATGCCGAAAACGAACACCTATTCATGCAATAAAATCACAAGGGAGTCAAGAACACTTACCCCAAATTGTGTTAAAAAATTCCTCTCCAAGATCGCCCAAACCGAGCTCTAAAATCCAAAAATGGCTAAAAATAGCGAAACCCCGAACTTAAAGCTTTTGCCTAGCGTCTTCCGCATTTGTGGTCGCATAGTCGTATCTGCGGCCTCCGCTTCTGCGGAAGAAGCTCGCATTTGCGAGTCAGCCTTGGCCAGCAGTGGTCGCTTCTGCGACGTCCAAATCGCATTTACGGTCGCACTTCTACGCGAGTTGGGCCGCTTCTGCGATGCCTCCCAGCCAGCCTTCCTCAGGTCGCTTCTGTGACCAGTTTTCACGCTTCTGCGAGCCGCACCTGCGCAGGTGCGAAGACGCCAACAACAGAAAATTTCCAGCATTTCCTTAAGTTCGAATTTGATCCGTTAATCATTCGAAACTCATCCAAGGTCCCCCCGGGACCTCAACCAAATACACCAACAAGTCCTAAAATATCATACGGACTTAATCGAACCTCTAAATCACATCAAACAATGCTAAAACTACGAATCATATCCCAATTCAACCTTAATGAAACTAAGAATTTTCAACTTTTACATTAGATGCCGAAACCTATCAAATCAAGTCTGATTGACCTCAAAGTTTGCACACAAGTCATAAATGACATAACAAAGCTATTTCAATTTTTAGAATCGGATTTCGACTACGATATCAAAAAGTCAACTCCGCGGTCAAACTTCCAAACTTACATTTCTATTTTAGCCAATTCAAGCCTAATTTAACTACGGACTTCCAAATAAATTTTTCCGGACATGCTCCTACGTCCAAAATTACCATATAGAGCTATTGGAATCATCAAAACTAAATTCCGGTGTCATTTAAACATAAGTCAATATCCGACCAACTATTTCAACTTAAGCTTTAAATTTTGGAACTAAGTGTTCCAATTCATTCTGAAACCTCCCCGACAAGTCACATAATTATAATTGAACACAGGATAAGCAGTAAATGGCAGAACATGGCTGTAATACTTAAAACGACCGGCCGAGTCGTTACATTCTCCCCCACTTTAACATACGTTCGTCCTCGAACGTGCCAAGAGTTATTTCTAAGCCATCAAATCACTATTCCATCTTATCACACACATACCCGAGGGTGATCCCATGCCACCCTATTCCATATAGGCGTGACAATACAACATAATTGAAGATCATTATTTTAACTTTAGTCCAAAAACTTGGAAAAGATCCAAAATTCTTTTCAATACCCGAATCTTACATCTACACCCTGTATAAGTCTGAACAAGTTGTATCAAGCCATAGCCATAACCCCAGATATAATCACATAACATACTACACAACTCGCATGCTCGCAGCACCATTCCCGATCACAGTAATTACTCCAAACCAACCAAGTACAAGTATTAAACCTCATATCAAGCCAAACATCATTCCAAAACCTTCGTACACTGCTAATAATAAAAGAAACACGCGGAATATCATAACCCCTTATCAGATCAACAAGTCATGGAGCTCTCTTGCCCCAACCAGAACCATAATCACTGTCTAAGCCGACTTTCAATGTCATCCTCCCAAATATACAGTAATCAAACCTGATAGTACCCATTCTAGTTCTAATGGCCTTATATTATTAAACACAACTATCCCACAGACTCGCCACATCAATATAACTCAAGCCATAAATGCGCAATCTATGTACCCAAAAATGAAAAATATCTCAAAGAAGAGAGTCGTTTCGCATGTTCAACAAACACTACCACAACTGCAATGCTATACGCTCATCATATATAGTAGAACCAAGACACACGAATCTAATAACGGTAACCAGCTCTTCAAGAGCTCACATTAACTGCATGACATGGTTACATGCCTCCAATCCAAACATATCATACAAGAGCAGTCAAATAAGTACACATTTATATGATAATGAAATAAGATAATCATACTCCTGGACTGGTATAAATAACAAACCATAGTGTAAGCACGTGCAAAGTCTGCTATCACACTTCAAATCGGCAAGTTAACGCGGAAATAGTAACTACCTCGTTTATTCAGGGAATTAGCCTCTTTATAACCTCAAGTGTAGCCCAGATAGTTCTCAACAAAGGTACGAACATGAGAAACGTTATAACTTTACGCTTAACAGTCAACTCTTAGACATATCATAACCTAAGCATTCTTCCGAGTATGAATACTTGCCCTGATGCCCGCACATTGGCTCGAACCTCACATATATATACACACTCATAGCGCATAGCTATCACAAATAATTAACACAACTAGTGCCTCCATATGTTAAAATAATATACTCACCTCAAACAGGCCGCAACCCGAAACAATATACTTGTGAGAACTCCCAGTCTCCAAATTCATCGAACACATGAATTACCGTAACTGATCCCAACTCCAGCACTAGAATGACTAACACATCTTCCATTCACGATCATCCCATGAGGATTACTTCTATAATTCTCCCTTATCACATAGCAAAATCTGAATATCAGCAGTCGATCAACCAGATGAGCACCTCAATACTGACGGATATCCGTAAGTCAGAACACAATGCGCCTTCTGAAATGCGCACCTTTCTCAAGAATTACCAAGCAGTTATCACATTCATCTAAATATCTGAAATTGACCATTCTGTCCAAAATTCGTGATCTTCCCTTCAGGACTGAATTGCCACCTTGCACATATAAATCCTAATTCCTCACAACACACCACATCTATTATGCCATTATGTGACAAGCACAAGAATCCCATTATCAACTCTGAGTCACCAGCAAATTACATACCTGGTTAGTTAGAAACCTTCCATTTGCTCTCATCCAGGAGGAAATCACAATACACAACACGTTCCCTGCACCGATAGAAAATATCCAGTTCAAACCATGGTAGAACCCATCAAGAACACTTTGAAATCCGTTTGCACATAATCAAGCAATTAGAACTAAATTCATTTAACTCGACCAAACCACGTAGGTCACCAAAACACAAGAATATTGCCACCAAAACATCTATAGAGCCTCACCATATCATAATTACCCAAAAGAACCGAGCATACCATTACCATACTAGTCTAGCCTACTACCCAGTTGTCCTATTTTCTCCGAGTTTCTTCTTAAGCGCCCCCGTAAGTGCCACAACCGAAACGCCCACTCTGAGAATATATTATGTGAATTTAAAATTGTTCTTTTACCTTTCTTAAACTGGAATGTAGAATCCATATTCATACAAAATTACCGCAAGTCCAGGCACCATCATATGCAAATCTCAAATTTTATCCATACACCCGTCCGGAGAAATTCTCAATTATTATACATAAATCTCGAACCCATTAAAACTTTCTCGAGAGTCACCCACTTTTCTCAAACCCAAATTTCACCGCCCGAATGGGCCGAAAGACACATGTCCCATTAGCACGACAACACTCAAAGAAGTAACTCTGCTATAACACCACCGATCGAATTCATACTCTATGCGTACTGCATCCTTCTCAAACATCAACTCACTCATCCATATGATTTTTCATATACTCATAAAGTGCAATATAACATATATCCAGGGAATTTCCTTACTCGGGTCATCCTCAATCTCAGCCTCTGCAAGTCATAACTAACCCACAAGTATGCCTCAAACCAAAACTAATATTTAATACATAACCATGAAATCAATTCGTCAATATCAGGCTCCCGCACTTGTCTCAAAGCCATAGAACAAAATATTCCATAACTCACAATACCCATACTTTATTACTGCCATAATACTGCAGTCAGTTCAACGAAAATTCTTCTCAAGCTCATGCAACACCAATCATAAAATACCTCAATCATCCGCTAAGCTCGCATTTATTCTCTTGACAGTCAAGTCAACTTTCTCAACCAGGTTCAAATTCAAATCTCAACACATACACTCTACTACTAAAAAGAAACTCTTCACTCAAAATTATAAGGAACACACCTACATAGATTACTCCGCAGGAGATAACCTACTTGTTTAGCCTCAAATTGACATCTTGCTATACCCTTTCGCAACCACAATTACTATGCAATAACTTAATCTTTCTGAGTTTGAACTCATCAACACAACATGTAAATCTAATTCGCTCCACAATTAAACTGCATGACATATCCTTCAATACACTCACAATTCGAGACTGTACGTCACATCAAATGAAAATAAAGCACCCAATGGCCCTCTTTACATTTCAAGAAAACACTTCTCGTCACATTCAAGCCATCTTAACACATCCCGCAATCACATCATACTTATCGTATAGCCATTCGATCACTCATAGAGCAACAAGCTCCACTCATAGGGACACTACCGGACATATGAGTCCAAATGTACAAGTTACAACTAAAGCCACTGAGCCTAAGCTACAGTCTAAACATGGCCCCAAGTCCTCCAGACTGACCCAACACCAAAACACAGAATACACATTGCGAACCTCGTTCATGGTATCATAAGCCAACAATGCACGGATGATCCCGAGTGCTCACATGCTCACACGAATGCGTGGAAGGAATTCAAAGAGTTATATTTCAAGCTGAATCAATTCCGCATGATAAGGAGAGAAATATAGGAAATTATCCTAAATGCCCTGTAGCCTCTCGAAGATAAGTACGGACATCATCATACCGATCGGCAAGACTCTACTAGACACTTGCTCATGATTGTAGAACCTATGAACCTAGAGCTCTGATACCACCTTGTCACGACCCAAAATCCACCTAGTCGTGATGACACCTAACCCAACCCGTCAGGTAAGCCAATTAACAACTATCCAATTAAATTAATATTTAACTGACTCTAATACACTCCCCAAGGACTGGTAGTATAAATCATGAGCTTCTAAGATTAGAATTTACAAAGCTGATATGAAATAAATACATCATCTGTTCGACATGTACATAAACAGATTTTTATAAATCTAAGGCTACCTTGAACAAGAGGCAGCTACAACCGAAACGCAGGTACGTCTTCAATTCCATCTCCCGTCAATCACAACAATATCAGCAATTAACATCTGCACGCAGGGTGTAGAAGTGCAGTATAAGTACAACCGACCCCATGTACTCAATAAAAAACAAACCTAATCTTAGGTTGAAAGTAATGACGAGCTGGAACAAAGGTCGGGTCCAACACCAATACCTAATAACAGTCCATAACAACGTAAAGCAAGTAATAAAAGAAGTAACTGAGGGATAAAATACTCAGCTTAATCATGATTTCTGAAAATAGTTCTGCCTTTCAAGTGCATCAGTGAAAACCCAAGTCGTTTACCGAAGTTGCCAAAAATATGAGTAAGTTTGAAAACAGTAATTTTTCCCAAAGCTCCTTCCAACAATAAGTAAGATATTTCATTTTCTTTCCCGATAGCTAGTGTAAAATGCATCACTATTCCCATATGTCAATATGTGTGAGAAGTCATGAATGACGTGATACCGTATAACATGAGAAAAATACATCTCTATGCTTGTATGTCATGTGTGTATGTCAATACAACGTATCTCAGAGATGAACTCGGGTACTCACACTCTCAGAGTACTCAATCTCACTGTCTCACACTTTTCACTCATCATGCTCAATCACTCAATACTGTATATGGTCAATCCGGCCCAGGGAAGATCCATCCCGGAATATATACATCAACTGACCATCAGTCACTCAATACTGAGTAGGGCCAATCCAGCCCGTGGGGAAGATCCATCCCTGGGTATAAATGCTTCTGACAAGATCCATGTCCAGGGAAGATCCATCCCTCAATATAAATCAACCGCGCTCACTAGGGGAGTGTGCAGATTCCGAAGGGGCTCCTTCAGCCCAAGCACTAAAATCCGCATAGACAACTCACATGTTACACTGATAACTCACATGCTATAGTATCAATATCTCAAAAATAAGGCCCTCGGCCTCATTTAGTCATCAATCTCTCCAGTCTCTCGGGCTCACAATGACATGAACTAGCCCAAAATGATGATATGATGTATCAATAAATAACAACAGAGACTGAGATATGATATGCAATAAATGAACATGACTGAGTATGAAATTGCAATGTAAGCAAATAACTCAACAACAAGAATGACCTCAGTGGGTCCCAAAAGAATAAGCATATAGCCTAGACATGATTTCTAACATGAATCGCAGCTCGATAAATGTACATATAGATTTCATCATTACATATAAGTTCATGTAACTACACAGTACCACAGAAATAACGGAGTCACAGTTCACATGGTGCACGCCCACACGCCCGTCACCTAGCATGTGCGTCTCCTCAATACCAAACACATGTATAGTCAGGGTTCATACCCTCAGCTCCAAGATTAGAAGAGTTACTTACCTCGAACAAGTTGAATCCAATGTCGAGCAAGCTAAACAATACTCTAGAAATTCTATTCTACACGTATCAACTTCTGAACGGCTCGAATCTAGTCACAATTAATTTGATTCAGTCCACAAAAATTATAGGAATTAATTCCATACCAATATACTAATTTTTCCCCCAAAATCCGAAATTTCACTCAAAAATCGCCCGTGGGGCTCACGTCTCGGAACCCGAGAAAAGTTACAAAATATGAATGCCCATTCGACCACGAGTCTAACCATACTAATTTCACTCAAATCCGACTCCGTATCAGTGTTCAAATATCGAAAATTCATTTTATGGAATTATAGAAAATTCCTCCGATTTCTCTTGAAAAATCAATAGTCTCACGCCGAAAACGAAAATTAATTCATGCAATAAAATCACAAGGGAGTCAATAACACTTACCCCAAGTTGTGTAGAAACATTCCTCTCCAATATCGCCCAAACCGAGCTCCAAAATTTGAAAATGGCTAAAAATAGCGAAACCTCAAACTTAAAGCTTCTGCCCAGCGTCTTCCGCATTTGCGGTCGCATAGTCACATCCGTGGCCTCCGTTTCTGCGGAAGAAGCTCGCATCTGCATGTCAGCCTTGGCCAGTAGTGGTCGCTTTTGCGACGTCCAAATATCATATGCGGTCGCACTTCTGCGCGAGTTGGACCGCTTCTGCGATGCCTCCCAGCTATTCTTTCTCAGGTTGCTTCTGCGACTAGTTTTCACGCTTCTACGAGCTGCACCTGCGGTCACTCATGCGCAGGTGCGAAGACACCAGCAACAGAAAATTTCTAGCATTTCCTTAAGTCCGAATTTGATCCGTTAATCATCCGAAACTCACCCGAGGCCCCTAGGACCTCAACCAAATATACCAACAAGTCCTAAAATATCATACGAACTTAATCGAACCTCTAAATTGCATCAAACAACGATAAAACCACGAATCATACCCAATTCAAGCTCAATAAAACTAAGAATTTTCAACTTCTACATTTGATGCCGAAACCTATTAAATCAAGTCCGATTGATCTCAAATTTTGTACACAAGTCATAAATGACATAACGAAACTATTTCAATTTCTAGAATCAAATTTCGACCCCGATATCTAAAAGTCAACTCCCCGGTCAAACTTCAAAACTTACATTTCCATTTTAGACAATTCAAGCCTAATTTAACTATAGACTTCCAAATAAATTTTTTCGGACTTGCTTCTACGTCCAAAATCACCATACGGAGCTATTAGAATCTTCAAAACTAAATTCCGGGGTCATTTACACATAAGCCAATATCCGACCAACTATTTCAACTTAAACTTTAAATCTTGGAACTAAGTGTTCCAATTCATTCTGAAACCTCCCCGACAAGTCACATAATGACAATTGAACAGGAGATAAGTAGTAAATGGGGGAACGAGGCTATAATACTCAAAACAACCGGTCGGGTCGTTACAAGGTAGGCAAAAGTAAGTTTCTCTCTCTCTCTATATATATATATATATGGCGATAATTGGCTTTCCCGACTTAATTATTTTGTATTAAACATTTCTATATTTTGAAATAATTTGACACTAATTTTTTTCTACCTTTAATGACATACTTTTATAGTCACAGAAATGCATGACATGCTTACGACCGTAAATTCTAAGTCTTTCTTTATTTTTTAAATTTTGTATCCAATCAAGCGTAACTCCCAATACATATATAACACATGGAGTATTTAATAGTCTTCATATAGTCTTCCAATCTTTCCCTCATGTGCTAGTTTTTGAGGTTTAATTACGCCCAAAAGCCTTAATTATCTTCACATGTAATAGCGCCAGATCTACCTTTCCATATTTTTATGTTTCGCAATGTTGAGCCCTCCTGTGGATACCAGTTCTAGTCCTGGCGTGCGAAGAGTATCAAGCCCCAAATTGATTGAAGGAATCATTTTTCATTTATTAGTTTTTTTATTATTATTATTATTAAAAGCCATTAGCCCATGTTATACTGATTCGTGGTGATTATGGTATGGCATTGACCCCAATGTGGCCTTGAAATCTTTTTTGGGGTCGAGTTAAAACGGGATACTGTAATCTTTATGGGCAATCTCCTCGCATAAGCTAGCTTACTTTCACGGTTAAGTTAGGTGCAAGAACTATATCTTCACACAAAATATCAGCTCCGTGAACTATATCTTCAAACAAGCCAAAATTGCGGCATAAAAAGAATTGGCATGAGAAAAAGAAAATATAGAAGAAAAAAAGGGTTGATTTCACCTATAATAACTGAATTTATAACAAAATATGTTTTATAAAATTCAACAAACTTAAAATAGTTTTTTGACTTCAATATCCTACGTCAAGGCACTTAAATGTAAAACAACAAGGCGTTTAATCTCGGCAACAACCGTCACCGCCATCGCCACCACCACCCGAACAATATGAGCGCCCTTTTAAAGGGGCAATTAGCTCCTACCTCAATAGAAACTTTGGCACGCTTACGCTCATCTTCAGTCTCAGTAGCAGCGACTGTTGCAGCGGCAGCAACCATGTCCCCGTGACTTGTTCTGCTTTGAGATTCACTACTTCTTTGCTGTAAGTTCCTTGTCCGGCCTATACACAGTACATATGAAGCGCACAAAGCGGCAAGACCCACAATAAATAAGGCAACAGCAAGGGCCGCTGAATCGGCCATCTTCTTAATTAGTTACCAACAATTGACTGAATACATATACATATACATCAACGTACTTTTAAAGGATCAGAGCAAGTATGTAATTTCCCTCTTTACATATTCAGGCGACTGAATTTATTGCCTATGAGGTTTTGAAGAATTTAATGTCTTAGGTTTTAGGTTTGATTTTTCGTGTTTGGCTTCTTATAACCTATTTCTTTCAGTCTTTTCTTCTTCTTTTTTCTTTTAATTTAAAAGAAACTATTTTTACAATTAACTTACTTAACATTTAATATGAGTATTTTATAACGTAGAATTAAGAGGTTAAATTACACTAATGTATAAAACTTAATTTTCTTTTTTAATAGTGGAGTATAATATATCTACAAAGGCCGGCAAGAGAAGCTTCAATGGCATCGCGATAATTGGCAAGCACCCGACGCTTATTTAATTAATACTATTAATACCCTAAAACCCCCTTAAATTATCATATTTTTGTTAATTTCCTACTTAAACTATTCGGTGTTCCCAAAATTCCCCCGAACTATATTGTCTTTCATATTAAACCCCCTCGTCACTTACCTAACATAACGTGTTTAAACCTCGCTTGAGAGTGCGCGACAACTGAAAAAAGCTATCAAAATGGCTCACATGACAGAAAATAATGACTAATTAGCCTAACCCTCTTTCACATTTGTTTTTTCAATAAATATTCTCCTTATTTCAGTTATATCCAGCTTCCTTCCTCATTTTCTCACCATTTTTATTTTTTTTATCTTTCTTCTTTATTTTTCACATTCTTCTTCATTTTTTAACCTTTGTTTTTCAATTCTCCATATGGGTTTCCTCATAAACAATTTCTCCCTCTCTTGTTTCCTCTGAAATGATTTATTCTCTTTCTTGTTTTAGTCTTCTTTTATGCCTTACACATATTGTTAAAAGAATACCAATTTAAATCTTCTTATTAAATTCAACATCTTGTAGAAAATAAAGTTGAATCTCTTGAACCTTCTTTATGTAATCTAGAATTAGACAATGTAATTGTTGGCCAATTAATTTTTTTTTTTTTTCGAAATTTTACTTTGTGTAATCTTTTTTTATGTAATATAAGATGTTTAAGAAATGCAACACTATATCCTTTATTTATATTTTTAGGGTATTTACTTATTTCTTTCCTAGTTCAATAGTCTTTAGTGGAGTAGTAATTAATAAAATTTCGAACTTTCTTACACCTAAATGTGTGGGGAGTAGAAGCAAACCCTGAAAAGAAGATGACCGATATATATTTCCGAGAAACAAACATAGAATATAGAAGATGTTTAGATGGAACAAAGAACAAATAAAGACTTCAGTGTAAAGTTACTGTTCTCTTTCAATCTCTACTTTAGAAACCACAATCTACAATAATCATAAGAAATCATATAGTAGTAATATATAATGAGAAGCATGACTTTCTTTCGTTTCTTGTATGTCAAAATTGTTGTTACAACTCCTAGTATTTACACTGAAACAGTTGAAGGAAAGTGAAATCAAATTATGGTGTGGCCTTATTATATATAGTACTTTAATTTGCTATTGCTTATCCAATTATCCATTAATTTATCATATGTACGTAAGGCACATTATAGATTATAAGTAATTCACAGTTAAAAAAAAAAGAATATGTAATTAACGTTTTATAAAAATTCAAGAGATTTTTTCTTATTCTTTGAAACATGTCTTCTCGTAAGATCACAATTTCTTTAGCACTTGGATCACATCGCTACTTAAATGAACAATTCCGAATTTGCCTTCTTACAAAAGAGGAAAATAACACTGGAATTTTGGAAGTACGACCTGGCAAGTGACCACGAGCAGTAGAAAGAAAGCAAAAAAAGAAAAACAGAGAAGATCTGGAAACAACAACGCCACAAGGTCTGTGATCTACACGACCGCTATCATTACTACCGCCACCGAAACAACAACCTTGTGTAGCGGTTGCAGTTGCCTCAGCAGCAGCTCCTAAGTCAATAGTAACATGCTTACGCTATAGTCACTGTTATGAACTTCTAAAACAACACACTTACGAATGAGAATTGCGAATTGATCTTTCATTAATGGAAACTCACTACATAAAATTAGAAAATAAGAAGATAGACATTAACATAACAAAGGATAGTAACAGAAAGAAACATAGAGGGAGGAACAGAGCCATAGACACCGAGAGAGAGAATATTCTTAATAACTTTCTGCCTTATCTCTCCACTACTCACACTATAGTATTTAATACTAGATAATGGTCTCCAATTCCAAGTCCTTAGCCAGCATCCAACACGTAGTCAGCTAGCTTTTGGTTTAGTTTCTTCACCCTTAGGCCCCTACTTGGCAGATCATTAGGCCCAGTTGACATGTTCTCTAACGGTCCATTCTCCCCATTAGGCCCAGTACTCTCATTGGCTATTACAATACCCCCCAATTTCATCGGCTTTCTTCCAATTTCTTTTGGAAGGAAACTCCACATACGTCCACAACCATCCTCTTGCGGGGCCTCAAGTCCCCATCACATGGAGAAACCTCATCATCTACGTCGATGAGTGAAAACGCAGGAGGAGCGGGCGCAACAGCTGAAACGGGGACAGAGACGGATGTTGCAACGACCTATCTCCTCCTGAACGAGGGCACGGGTGCCTTGTTCCTTCTTTTAGTCCCCCTAGCTGAACTTAAAAGAAACATAAGAATTGAGTACGACGGTACAAGTCAGTATGAATACGATAACGACCAGAAGAAGGAGATTACCTGTTGAGGGGAAGGCCAGTTTCAACTTCTGAAGAAGCTAGGCTTGTCACGAATCCCCATGGTGTAGGGAAGAACCTGCTTGATCCAGTCAGTAAGACATGCCACCAAAGGAGGAGGACGACTAGTGGCTGCAGGAGAAAAAATATTACTCGACCAATTTGAAATGATCTAAGCACTTAAAGGGTAAAAGCAAAAAAATGAACACTTACGTGTATGGTTCCAGGCGTCAGGGAAACCGTCGATATTAGCCACAACGGCCTCAGTCTTGACGAAGAAGTAGTCGAGCCAGAACTGTCGACTACCTTTATTACCATCTTCACCACCAAGCATTTGCCTCTCTATAGAAGCTAGGCGCGAACAAATGCACCATGCGCCCATGACCTCGACCCCCACAAGTTCGCGGAACTTTGATAGCATCTTGATAACCTTGTAAACATAGGGGGCGATTTGAGCAGGGCAAACGCTGTAGTGGCGGCAAAATTCCCCCACCAGCGGGAGGAAGCGAAACGAGTAGCCGATGGCGAATGGGTAGGCATAGAGAGCGTAATACCCGGGACGGTGAACATGCACTTCGTCCTCACTAGGGGGATTAATTCTACACGGTTGGGAAGGCTAAACTTGGCTTTGAATTCAGCCAAGCGCCTAGATGTCATTGACGATTGAAAGTTTGCGGTCATCACATCCAACAACCGTTGAAAATCGGATCTAGCATCAGGGTTGCGAGGGAGGATCTTTTCCACTGAAGGAAGAGCTTCATCCTTTGCGGCATCGATGACATCTTCCCCGTGAATAGGGAATACAATGACCAAGGGAGTGGCGTGGTTCTCCTCGTCAACATTAGAAGGAAGATCAGACATGGCTATGAAATTTATAGGAAGCCGAGATATGGAAGATGAGAGTATGAAAGGAAGTTAAAATTCAGAAGGCAAAGAAGATTCAAGATAAACAAAGGAACTTATGTAGAGCAAAGATGATTACAAAGGAAGTAAAGTTTGAATAATGAAGGAACAACCCCTATTTATAGAGATGAATACACCGAACCCGAAATAGTTCATCATAATTGGCACTAGAATCGAAACAACAGAGTCAATCAAGGTCGCGCGTGAATCGACGCAACGCGTCGGGAATCGGTATCGTCATGGCGCATGACGTCATGACATCACTTCTTTTCTCGGACCGGACGGTTCTAACAAATCACCCGGGAAAATTAGGAGTTTGAAATACGTGGTCCACGGAGAGCCATGTCTCCTGTTTGTCACAATGACCACGACCGTTGTTATCCGCTCATTGAACTCGCCCACGAAGACGACCTCAACAAGCAAAGGGACTAACTGTATGGGCTAAAAGTTGTCATAATTATATGTAAGCCTAATCAATATTAAGAAAGTCTTCTAAGGCCGCCATGTGTTATCAATTTTATTTCAATAGAGGAAGAAGGCGAGGTCGAATACTCAATAGAAGACAAAGGTGAGATCGAGGACTCAACAGAGGTTGAAGACGAGGACGAGCACTCCCTTTAGTAGAGCAGTAACGACTAGTTTTGGAAATAAGACCTTATAGAGAATATTCTAGTGAATATTCCTCCCATCTGTACTATTAGGATTTTTGTGGTCCATGTGCCCTTAAAAATAAAAAGATATGTAGCTATAGGGGAGGATTGGACACTCATTGCAAAAAACAACACATTGACATTCTCCGAAGATTCTTGCTTTATCATACATATACAAAATACACATTTTCTTTGGATCTTTATCTATCTTTTCTTCCACGATCCAAGGAGAATTCGAATTCAAAGGCTTATCATCATTTACCTTTGATAGAAAGAATATCAAAGAATCTTACCCTTTTTGGGTGACTTACATGTATTTATTTACATAAATGTCATTCATTGCTATTTAACGTTACCTCCTTTATTTTTGGATTATTGAATATACCATTATTGTCGTCAATTATTACTACTTAAATAGTATCTGTGATACCTCGCTACAAAATCAGTTAGTCTATCTTTTGGATATTAATATTGGCTAAGATAAACTCTACTTTATTAAAAAAATCTAATTGTTTAAACCTAGATCTAAATTTTGGGTCAAACAAGTATATATATTATTTAGTCAATTTCAGGAATATTGCAATTAAGAAGATGGATGCAGCCATTACTGTAACCATAGTATTAGTAATAGGTTTTATTAGTTTTTGTTGTTTATTTTGCTTAGACCGTATAAAGAATAAATCACGGTAAAAAAGTGAGTGTCAAAGCAGAATTACAAGTGATGGGAACATGGTTGTTTCAGCTGGAGCTGGAGCTGGTGCTGCAACAGGGTTGTTGCAGCCAACAGCACTGAGACTGACTGTTATGAACTTAACAAGAAAACAGAAGAAATTGTATTGATTCAATAGCAAACCAGTACAATTTCTTAATAAAAATTGCAGCTAGAGAACACGGAAGAACACAGATAAAGATAAAACATAAGAAAGAAACATAGAGGGAGGAACAGAGCCATAGACCAAGAGAGAGAGAATATTCTTAATAACTTTCTGCCTTATCTCTCCACTACTCACACTATAGTATTTAATACTAGATAATGGTCTCCAATTCCAAGTCCTTAGCCAGCATCCAACGTGTAGTCAGCTAGCTTTTGGTTTAGTTTCTTCACCCTTAGGCCCCTTCTTGGCAGATCATTAGGCCCAGTTGACATGTCCTCTAACGATAGACTAACTGATTTTGTAGCGAGGTATCACAGATACTATTTAAGTAGTAATAATTGACGACAATAATGGTATATTCAATGATCCAAAAATAAAGGAGGTAACGTTAAATAGCAATAAAGTAGAGTTAATCTTAGCCAATATTAATATCCAAAAGATAGACTAACTGATTTTGTAGCGAGGTATCACAAATACTATTTAAGTAGTAATAATTGACGACAATAATGGTATATTCAATGATCCAAAAATAAATGAGGTAACGTTAAATAGCAATGAATGATATTTATATAAATAAATACATGTAAGTCACCCAAGAAGGGTAAGATTCTTTGATATTCTTTCTATCAAAGCTAAATGATGATAAGCCTTTGAATTCGAATTCTCCTTGGATCGTGGAAGAAAAGATAGATAAAGATCTAAAGAAAAGGTGTATTTTGTATGTGTATGACAAAGCAAGAATCTTCGGAGAATGTCAATGTGTTATTTTTTACAATGAGTGTCCAATCCTCCCCTATAGCTACATATCTTTCTATTTTTAAGGGCACATGGACCACAAAAACCCTAATAGTACAGATGGGAGGAATATTCACTAGAATATTCTCTACAAGGTCTTATTTCCAAAACTAATCGTTACTGCTCTGCTAAAGGGAGTGCTCATCCTCGTCTTCAACCTCTGTTCAGTCCTCGACCTCACCTTTGTCTTCCATTGAGTATTCGACCTCGCCTTCTTCCTCTATTGAAATAAAATTGATAACACATGACGGCCTTAGAAGGCTTTCTTAATATTGATTAGGCTTACATATAATTATGACAACTTTTAGCCCATACAGTTCGAGAAAAGAAGTGATGTCATGCGCCATGACGCTTCCGATTCCCGACGCATTGCGTCGATTCACGCGCGACCTTGATTGACTCTGTTGTTTCGATTCTAGTGCCAATTATGCTGAACCGTTTCGGGTTCGGTGTATTCATCTCGATAAATAGAGGTTGTTCCTTCATTATTCAAACTTTACTTCCTTTGTAATCATCTTTGCTCTACATAAGTTCCTTTGTTTATCTTGAATCTTCTGTGCCTTCTGAATTTTAACTTCCTTTCATACTCTCATCTTCCATATCTCGGCTTCCTATAAATTTCATAGCCACGTCTGATCTTCCTTCTAATGTTGACGAGGAGAACCACGCCACTCCCTTGGTCATTGTATTCCCTATTCACGGGGAAGATGTCGTCGCTGGCGTAAAGGATGAAGCTCTTCCTTCAGTGGAAGAGATCCTCTCTCGCAACCCTGATGCTAGATCCGATTTTCAACGGCAGTTGGATGTGATGACCGTAAACTTTCAATCGTTAATGACATCTAGGCGCTTGGCTGAATTCAAAGCCAAGTTTAGCCTTCCCAACTATGTAGAATTAATCCCCCTAGTGAGGACGAAGTGCATGTTCACCGTCCCGGGTATTACGCTCTCTATGCCTACCCATTCGCCATCGGCTACTCGTTCCGCCTCCTCCCGCTGGTGGGGGAATTTTGCCTCCACTACAGCGTTTGCCCTGCTCAACTCGCCCCCTATGTTTACAAGGTTATCAAGATGCTATCAAAGTTCCGCGAACTTGTCGGGGTCGAGGTCACGGGCACATGGTGCATTTGTTCGCGCCTAGCTTCTACAGAGAGGCAAATGCTTGGTGGTGAAGATGGTAATAAAGGTAGTCGACAGTTCTGGCTCGACTACTTCTTCGTCAAGACGGAGGCCGTTGTGGCTAATATCGACGGTTTCCCTGAGGCCTGGAACCATACACGTAAGTGTTCATTTTTTTTGCTTTTACCCTTTTAAGTGCTTAGTTCATTTCAAATTGGTCGAGTAATATTTCTTCTTCTGCAGCCACTAGTCGTCCTCCTCCTTTGGCGGCACGTCTCGCTGACTGGATCAAGCAGGTTCTTCCCTACACCATGGGGATTCGTGACAAGCCTAGCTTCTTCAGAAGTTGAAACCGGCCTTCCCCTCGACAGGTAATCTCCTTCTTCTGGTCGTTATCGTATTCATACTGACTTGTATCATCGTACTCAATTCTTATGTTTTTTTTTTAGGTTCAGCTAGGGGGACTAAAATAAGGAACAAGGCACCTGTGCCCTCGTTCAGGAGGAGAGAGGTCGTTGCAACTTGTGCCTCTGCCCCCGTTTCAGCTGTTGCGCCCGTTCCTCCTACGTTTTCACTCATCGACGTAGATGATGAGGTTTGTTCATATGATGGGGACTTGAGGCCCCACAAGAGGATGGTTGTGGACGTATGTGGAGTTCCCTCACCAGTCAACTCGTTAGAAGGCGAGATCCTGATACGGGAAACATCAACGATACACATCGGGGACGAGGCTGGGGTGACTTTTGAGGCCCCTCATTCAGAAAAGGCTAATGCAGAAATGATATTGTGCCCCAAGGAGGAGAGAGTTACGGAGGGGACAATCAGTGATGACTCTGCGCCAAAAAGGCAATAGGAGGCTTCTTCTTCCAGGCCGGCAGGGGATACTTCTCCTACTGATGGGGACAAAGGAAAAGGTGTCGTCGACGAGGTTGACTAATCGGGTTCTGACATGGACCCTAACGACCTGACGATGATTGACGAAAGAACCACCCATCTCGAGATAAGGACGGAAGAGGGTTCAAGGACTATCACGATCCCCAAAGATTGTGACATGCTAAAGAATACCAAGGACGTGGTCAATGCTCTCGGTCCTCTCTGCTCCGATGCCGAGCGGGTGACTCTCAAGACCCTAACTGATGGCACCCTGTCGAAGAACATTGCCGGCCTCTCTCTAAGGGTAAGTGTTATCATTCCTTGTTCTTATTCTTTTGTTCTTCTGGGCTATAACTCTTGCTTTTCCTTGTTTTGTAGACTATTATACTGTAGATTGAAAGTGTGCAGAGGGAGAAGAAAAAGAAAGATATTTATCAGAGGCTGAAGGGCACAAATACCAGGAGTTCCGCGACAAATACCAGGATGCTCGGAAGCGGCTCGGTGAGGAGGGAGATGTGTCGGCCATAAAGGAGGAGCTAAAAAATAAAGACGAGGAGTTGATGGCGGCAGTGGAGAGATCCAACGTCCTTGAGGCGGCTTTGAAGACGAAAGAGGAGGATCTCGAACTGATCAAGGTGTGGAGGCCCATTGTAATGACCTCCAGAATCAGGTGGTTCAACTGCAAAGTCAGTTGGACGAGTGCCAATTTTAGATAGGGGATCTCCTGGGGGAGGTTGTTGAGAAGAAAGAGATGCTCGAACAAGCAGAGTCCTCTCGACTGGATGTTCAGAGGAAAGTGGACATCCTCGAGTTGGCAAACAAAACTCTCGGTTCTAAACGAGATAACATCTAGTCAGCTACAGAGGATAAGGAAGCCATTCTCGAGGAGAGGATTGGGGAGTTGGGTAAGAAGAATTCTGAGCTGCTCGAGCGAGCTTCTGCCGCCGAGGTCGAGAGCGCTCGCATACTCGAGCGGATTTCTGCTGGTGAGGCCAAGAGCACCCGACTGGCCGAGCAGCCCTCTACGACTCATGCCTCTGAGTTCCTTGACATTCCCCGGGAGAGGTATGAAGATTGGATCCTTGCTGAGGCTCGATTGGACGTTATTCGCGATTGAAGAAGACGGGTTGCAATTTTGAGATGGCCATCGAGGAGGCTTGAGTCCAAGCTCGTGAGGCTTGGCTCGCCTGTGACTTTGACCCTGATATGCCTCAACGTGACTCCGAGGAAGGTGGTGGGGACGTGGACCAACTCGCGAACAATGCTTGGAGTGATGCTGCTTACGGTCAAGGCGGGAAAGGAGAGGATGGTAGAGACCGGAGTGGTGATGGCCACTAGATGTTCTGCCTTAGTTTCTATATAGCTTTTTGAATTTTTGTTGACGTCTTCGAGAGCTTTTGTATATACTCTTTATCAAAATATCAAAGTTGATTTTTTGTTTTAAACGCACCTTTTTTATCACTGCGTTTTGTTTCTGTACTTGCATGTGTTACTTCTGTACTTGCACGTTTTGCTTCTATATTCCTTTTGTTATTATCTTATAGGTGGACGTAGCCTTTGGGCCGAATAGACATGGGCCATATCGGTCGTTGTTCAAACTAGTCGAGTATATTTCTTAGTTGAGATGTGGCCAAGGATCGATAGGTATTTTTCGATCTGATCGAACACACCTTTAAGTTAAGTCATGGCCGAGGGCCAATAGGTGTTGTTCGAGCTGGTCGAATGTAGCTTTAAGTTGAGTCATGGCCGAGAGCCGATAGGTGTTGTTCGAGCTGGTCGAACGTACCTTTAAGTCAATTCGATGCCAGAGGCCGATATGTGTTGTTAGAGCTGGTCGAACATACCTTTAAGTTAAGTTGAGGCTAGGGGCTGATATGTGATTTTCGAGCTGGTCAAACGTACCTTTAAGTGAATTCGAGGCCAGGGGCCGATAGGTGTTGTTCGAGCTGGTTGAACATACCTTTAAATTAAGTCGAGGCTAGGGGGCGATTTGTTGTTCGAACTAGTCGAACGTACCATTTTGGAGAGTAGTGTTGACAAACGTGTATCTTTATTATTTCAACGTTGTTGTTTTAGTTTTCGCCCTTAGGCGATTTTTGAAAAAAAATTACAAGTTTTTGGTGTTGGATGGCATCGCATTCCCAGTCCTAGTATATCTAGTCCCTTCATTATTCGACTTGGAGATTATTGAGGAGTCGGGCAATGAAAATATAAGTCATCTCATGCATTCCAACTTGAAGTGTTCCGCTCGTCACCTTGTTAAAAATCTCCTTGAGAAAACCCTATTGGGACAAAACTTAAGTGAGGAAAAAAGAGTACGACTTACAAGGCATTTCTTGTTTTTTAGAAGTTGAAGTACTTGAGATGGTTGATATTCCAATTGTTTGGTAGGAGCTTCCCTTCCATAGTTTCCAATTGGAACGAGCCCTTGTCTGCTTTGCCTATAATTTTGTATGGTCCGTCCCAGTTGGTTCCCAACTTGCCTTCTCATGGATCCCTGTTTGCTTGGGTTTTGGCTTTGAGTACGTAGTCCCCTATTTTGAGCAATTGAACCTTTGCCTTTTTATTGTAGTAGCATTCTACTTGTTGTTTTTGAGCGACCATCCTTATGTATGCTATGTCTTGTCGCTCTTCGACATCGTCGAGATCTTGTCTCCTACTCTCGTCATTGCTGGTGCCGCTTTCATGGGAGTACCTAAGGCAGGGTTCTCTAACTTCGACTGGTATAACTGCTTCTGTTCCGTAGACTAGAGAATAAGGTGTCTCTCCTGTGCTCGTCTTCGAGGTGGTTTTTTGCGCCTATAATACTTCTGGGAGTATTTACAGCCACAATCCCTTTACCTTTTCGAGTTTCTTCTTCATGATGTTTAGTATTGACTTACTGGAGGATTCTGCTTGTCTGTGGCCAGCTGGGTGGTAAGGAGTTCAAAGTATTAATTTAATATGTCATTTCTCGAAGAACTCGGTAGTTCTTCTTCCCGTGAACTAGGGCCCGTTGTCACAACTTATTTCTTTGGGTAGGCCGAATCGGGAGATGATGTTTTTCCATATAAAAGTGATTACCTCTTGCTCATGAGCTTGGGGGAATGCCTCTTCTTCTGCCCACTTAGAGAAACAATCAGTTAAAACTAAAAGAAATCTTACCTTACCTCATCCCGGCGGAAGTGGACCCACGATGTCCCTTCCCCATTTAATAAATGGCCATACAAAGGTGACAAAATGGAGGTGTTTGCCTGCTTAGTGGATTATTAGGGCGTACTTTTGACAGGGCTCACACTTCCTCACGAATTCTGAGGCATCTTTCTTCATGGTGGGACAATAATAATCGGCCCGTATGAGGCACCTGACGAGTGCTCGATCGTCAAAATGAGTGTTGCAATGACCTTCGTGGACATCCTCGAGAACGCGTTGGGTTTGGTTTGGACCTAAGCATTTTGCCAAGGGGTCGTTGTACGTTCTTTTGTATAACTTATTGTGGAAGAGGTTGTATCTAGCGGCTTGCATCCTCAGCTTTTTAGCTTCGTTTTTGTCGCTTGGGAGGGCGCCGTCCTGCAAATAAGTAATAATACAGTTGCGCCTTTCCCAAGTTAAATTTACAAATTTTATCTCTATTTGGTCTAATGCCGAGTTGAGGAGATGAACTACGCTCTTGTCCCCGGCCGTTATGCTTTTGCTGGCGGCGGCCAATTTGGAGAGGCCGTCTGCTTCGATATTCCGAGGGATTTGGTCGAGCTAGCATTCGTCGAAGTTGGGCAGATTTTTTCAAATCTCGGTTTGATATTTCTGCAACCTTTGATCTTTGATTTGGAAAGTCCCAGTAACTTGGTTGACCACGAACTGAGAATCAAAACGGAATTTTAACCGATTCGCCCTACATTTGAGTGCTAGTCTTAGCCCTACAATTACGGACTAATATTTGTCCTTGTTGTTAGTCATATCTGGGCACCTTATGGATTGGCGTATTATTTCACCGGTGGGAACCTCGAGCATGAGTCCCAGTCCAGACCCAAAAGCATTGAATGTGCCATTGGTGTATAGGACCTAGAGGTCCTGTGTTTGAAGAGAAGCTTCAAAGGCTTCTTTCTCGGGCTCAGGCATTACTTTTGCGCTAAACTCTGCGATGAAGTCGACGAACAATTGCAATTTTATTACTGTGCGAGGCTGATAAGTGATGTCGTACTCACTTAACTCGATGGCCCAATTGGCCAGCCTCCCCGATAGCTCGGGTTTTGTGAAATGCTTCTTAAAGGAAAAGTGGTGACGATCGAGATAGGGTGACACTGAAAATAGGGTCTAAGCTTTAGTGAAGCTACGACCAGGGCCAAGGCTAGTTTCTCGAGGTGAGGGTACATCGTCTCGGTGTAGATAAGTGTTTTACTGATATAATAAATTAGAGGTTGCGTACCTTTGTCTTATCGGGCCAAGACCGTACTTACCGCCACTTTCGAGACGACGAGATAAACAAGGAGGTGCTCCCCGCGCTCGGGCTTTGAGAGTAAGGGTGGTGATGACAAGTACGCCTTCAGTTCTTGCAGTGCTTGTACGCACTCGGGCGTCTACTCGAGGTCGTTATCCTTTTTGAGTACGCTGAAAAACCTATGACATCTATCAGACAACCACGAGATGAATCTGGATAGGGCGGCAATTTGACCGGTCAATCTCTGGACTTGCTTCTTAGTAGTCAATTACTCTGGTATCTCGTCGATAACCTTAATTTGATCTGGGTTGACCTAAATCCCTCGTTGTGATACCAATAAGCCCAAACAATTTCCCGAGGCTACGCCAAACGCGCATTTCTCGGGGTTTAGTTTCATTCAGTTATTCCTTAGTATATCGAAAGCTTCATTTATGTGGTTGATATGATCCTCTTCCTTCACAGACTTGACCAACATGTCGTCGACATATACCTCCATGGTTTTGCCGAGTTGATCTTTCAACATTTTTGTGACCAGCCTTTGATAAGTAGTCCCTGTGATCTTCAACCCAAATGGCATGACCCTATAACAATATGTTCCCTTGTGGGCGATGAACATAGTTTTCTCTTGGACTTCTTCCTCCATGAGTATTTAGTTGTAACCTGAGTAGGCATCCAGAAAACTTAACAGCTCGTGCCCTGCCGTTGCGTCAATGAGTTGGTCGATGTGTGGCAGTGGGAATGAATTTTTGGGCATACTTTGTTTAGGTTTGTGAAGTCCACGCACGTCCTCCATTTCCCATTTCTCTTTTTGACCATCGCTACATTGGAAATCCATTTGGGGTACTTCGCCGCCCTGATGGAGCCGTTCGCCAAAAACTTCTCTACTTCTTTGTGGACGACCTCATTGATGGTGGGGTTGAACTTTCGTTGGACCTGCCTTACCGGGGGTAAAAGGGGTCGACATTCAGTTTTCGTGTGGTGATCTTTTTGGGGATGCTTGGTATATCTACATGAATAAAGGCAAACAAATCTACGTTAGTTATTAAGAATTGACTAAATTTACCTGGTTCTCGGAGTTTGTAGCCGATGTAGGCCTTTCTATTGAGGTTGCTATGATCTAGTTGGACAGGGTCGAGGTCTTCTATGGTTGATAATGCGGCTTCGACCATCTCAGGGTCCATAATGACTTCCTTGGCTTCGCCTTGTGGCGACCTCGACCCTGCCGATTGCTATGCTTCTTTTTTCTTATCTTTCTTTTGTTGATTTGTCATGTTGTCCATGACAATTTGATAGCACTCCCAGGGTGTACGTTGTTCCCCTCGTATGTTGAATATTCCTCAACCTGTTGGGAATTTGATCACTTGGTATAAGCTGGAGGGGACGACTCTCATGGGGTGTATCCATGGTTGTCCCACGATGGCGTTATATGCGGTGTCTTGCTCCATGATATGGAATGTTGTCTCTAGAGTTACTCCATCGGCAAGAATGGGGAGTGTAATTTCTCCTGAAGTCCGTTCAACTGCATTATTAAAACCGGTTGGTGTGATGAAACGTGGCACTATCTTATCCTCGAGTCTTATTTGTGCGAGGACTCGGGGATGGATGATGCACGCTCCACTTCCGTCATCTACCATAATTCTCTTAACATCAGTATCTGAAATTTGTAAAGTAATGACAAGTGCATCGTTATAAGGGAAAGTCAAATCGTCGGTATCTGACTCATCGAAGATGATAGTTTATTCGAGTATGTCATACTGTTTGTGGCTGATCGATCTTTTAAGCTTGTGGGTGGTGGTGAATTTGATGCCGTTGATAGAAGCATCGTCGCTGACACCAATAATTATATTGATGGTACTTGTTGGTGAAGGGGGCTTTGACGGGCCTGGACGTTATCGACCTCTTGCTAAGGTGTGTCTGCCTTCGTTGCTGAGCAATTCTTTGAGGTGCCCTTGGTGGAGCAAGTTCACTACCTCTAGTCTTAGGGCAATGCAGTCTTCTATTTTGTGTTTATGTTCTTGGTGGAACACGCAGAGGGCGTCAGATTTCCTGGTGCTTGGGTCAGACCTAATCTATGGTGGCTATTTTACCTTCGTTCCGAGCTTCTCAAGAGCGTAGACCATCTCTGTAGGCAAAACACAGAAATTGTGAGAAGATAACAAAGGGGCATACCTCTATCATTCTTGTGAGTTCCTGATCTCGGCCTTGACGGTCCATCTTCATAACGAAAGGAGGGAACAAGTGTCCTGACATAGGAATGGTGTCACTCCATGCCTGGTCGCGATACTAGGTGGTCTCTCCTCGTATTATCCTTGCTTTCTTTCCTAGGCTTGGATTGTACCGAGGTGAGTTGTCGAGTTGGTCCATTGAGGTCGTCGCCGTCTGCTCTGACCTCAGCATAGTAGGCAGTATGGATTTCATCCCAAGTGGCCGGTGGATACTTCATTAACCAACTCAATAGCTTTCTGGTCGCCCCCGAACCCTATCTACTCAACTTATTCTAAAAGGTTGCGATGACCATCCCTTCGAAAACATTTGGTAAGGTCATCCTCACCTTGTTGATCCGGGCGAGGAAGTCTCTCAGTCCTTCTCCTGGGGATTGCTTAATGGCAAAGATGTCGTTTACTCTCATTTCAGCTTTCTTAGCCCCGGCATGTGCCGTCACGAACTTGTTGGCCATCTCTTCTAATGTTTCTATGGAACGGGCTGGTAACTGTGAATACCATGTCAACTCCCCTCTAGTGAGAGTTTCACCAAATGTTTTCCAGCAAGATGGAGAACACCTGCTCATTGGTGAGCTCATTTCCTTTCACATCGGTAACGTAGTGAGTTACATGATCTTCGGGGTCGGTCGTCCCATCGTAGATTCAGAGGTATGAGGGCATCTTGAAGTCTTTGGTATGGCATGTGGAGATGCTTCCTCGCTCTACGGCTGTTCTATGAACCTACCAGCATCCTTTTTTGACAGCAATTTGGGGGCGCAGGTATTTTGTCTACCTGTTCCTGGTTCTCTTTCATTTGGTCTCTGAGCACCTTGCTCTCGTTTTCCATTTCCTCCATTCTTTTTAGCGCGACGGCGAGGATATTGTCACCTGCATTGTCAGTAACATTGTAAGACTTACCTGATGTCGGAGGGTCTACTTGGTTGTCCTGTTCGTTCCCGCGTTGTGCTGCGGGGACTTCCGTGGTTTCTTTGGTCGTGCATGGAGCTTGTTAATGGAGAACGCTGACTAGAGTGTCATTTAGCCATGCTTCGAGAAGCTTTTTCATAGCGGGTGGCGCTTCATCTCCTCTAGACGTGGAGGTCCTTTCCCGTTTGGTTTTGTTGTGCTGCAAAAGGTGGAGGTGACTTTTCTCGTTTGGGAGAGGCTGTGGGCGTTATCATCTCATCATGGGCGTCATAGCCTTAATTGATAGCATTCATTAGATTTAGGGGAACATTATATTCCACCTTGGACTTGTTTCTTCGGCTACCTGCCATGAAGACTTGTATCCGCACAGAGAGAAGAGATAAACTTGGTGGTTTGTTAGGTTAACAGGTCACGTGAGTTGTGGATCTAATGGAAACTAAAAAATTGGCTGAGAAAATCTTCACAGACGGCGCCAAACTGTTTGACCCAAAATTTAGATCTAGGTTTAAACAATCAGGTTTTCTTAATAAAGTATAGTTAAACATTGCCAATACTAATATCCAAAAGAAAGATTAACTCATTTTGTAGCGAGATATCACGGATACTATTTGAGTAGCAATAAATGACGACAATAATATTGTATTCAATGATCCAAAAATAAAGGAGGTAACGTTAAATAACAGTAAATAGCAATAAATGATATTTATGTAAATAAACGCATGTGACCCGAAAAGGGTGAGATTCTTTGATATTTTTCTGACCAAGGTAAATGATGATACGCCTTTGAATATTCGAATTGTCCTTGGATCGTGGGGGAAAAGATAGATAAAGATCTTAAGAAAAGGTGTATTTTCTATGTGTATGACAAAGCAAGAATCTTCAGATAATGTCAATGTGTTATTTTTTACAATGAGTGTCCAATTCCCCTCCCCCCATAGCTACATACACTACAAAAAAAAAAATCGGCTTTAGCGACGGACGAATTCCGTAGCTAAATTGTATATTTTTGTTGGTAAGTTAGCGACGAATTAGCTATGGTTCGTATCTGTCTCTACTCTTAGCGACAACACATATCCGTCGAAATTATCATCAATTTTGTCGCCAAATCGACAAGTCATTTCGTCATCGAATTTAATTGGCGACGAATATTTTCTGCCGCTAATCCGTCGCTAATATTATTGAGACATATTTACCTTTCTTTTGGAGACGAAATTCTTTTGTCGCAAATCTGTCGCAACCTATTATTCTATATTAGTTATAGCTACGAAGAAAATTCATCGCAAATTATATTTTTCTTATTTTATTTAATAAAATACATATTGTTCAAGCATATATATAAGATACTCTTAATAATAACTAAAATTCATAAAAATTAATATTCTACAAGATCCAAAATAGATACCAAAATGCAAATGTATAATTAAGTTTAAAACATTTACAATACTAAAATAAAGTTCAAACAAAAATAGTTAATTGCTGGAAGATTAGAGATTGAAGGTCATCATCAGAAAGCGATGCATGAACCTCGTTAATTCCAAAACAACTACAATACTAAAATAAAGTTTAAATAAAAATAGTTAACTACTGAGAGACTGGAGAGTGAAGGTCATCATCAGAAAGAGATGCATGAACCTCGTTAGTATTAGTAGTATGATGAGGAACTGGAGGTGCCACAGCTGATGGGTGATCGGTATGATTATCTTGCACTTGTGATGGTGAAGCTATCAATCTTCTTACTCGCTCAACCAACACAGGAAGCATGTGATCAGTCAGTACAGGAACCACATGATCAGTCAATGCAGGAATTAATCGCATCACTAACTCATCCAAATTCGCCATCGGTGCTGACTGAGCATTCGGAGGTGCTGCTGATGATGAAGCATCAGATCCAGAAGAGGCACAAAGATTCGGCCCATAGAAATATTTTGCTTGAGATCCAAGACCATATATTTTTCTCTTCTTTTCCCCTCCCACGGCTTGATAAAATGCTAAAGATTGATCAATATCGGATTGAGTTTGTGTTTGTTGCTGTAATATTTGCTGATATTTTTCCTGTAAATACCATAATAATTAGTGAAATTCATTAATGATAACTTGTTTTTCTTCTTTGAAAGTACCTGAAAGAAAATATGAAGGGACGAGGATAAAAATTTAACAGGATAAAGATGAACATTAGGGGAAAAGAAACGATAAAAGCATAAATAAGTTAACTGTTAAGTTCTTCATTCAAACAAAAGTTAGCAAAAATCATCTTTAGGACTGAAATAGGTGCTAAACAAGTAGTTCAAGTGGGACGTGAATGTCATATATAAAGTCAGTAAAATTATAAGATTTTGGACTTACATGTACAAGTCGGGATCGCTCACTAACAAAAGATTTTTTATCATGACCATGTATATGGACGTGCAAATATAGCTCAATTGGTGTTGGATCTTGAGGTACAAAGAAGGTATATAACAGTACAAGAATAAGAAGAATAGCCCCAACAACAATTTTCAGATTACATACTTCCTAGCAGATCCAGGAAATCCAAATACTCGAAATAACAACTCAAAATACGTGCATAACAAGAAATCTCCAAATTAGCAGCACCTCTGATTGAATCTTAGTCCTAGCTCCCAGGACCAAGTTATGAGAGCAAGGGGAAAAACCTAAAATGACATTCCATAGGCTGTGGTTTCTCATATAGCTGAATCTATTATAGGATCAAGTAGATTATATTGCTAGAACTAACTCAATCTTTGGATTCAGATCCACCAAAGCAGATAAAATGCATTTGATCAATAGATTCCAGATAGATGAAATAAAAAGTGATGTCAAACTGTAATAAGCTGGTAAGCTCTTCATGCTAATAGAAGTTATCAATTGATTTAGTCTTACCATGATGCCCATACAACCCCCAATATATTTACCGAATTGAAGAAACTAAGAGAAGCTGCCTCTGACACAATCATTTTAATCCATCCTTCGAATAACCACTCAGTTAATGTTTATGTGGGAGTCTTCCCCTAACAATAAGAAAGCAGACAAGACTGGCACAAAGGTGAAAGGTAAGCACTGAGAAGTGCATTTTTGAAAAATCATGTGCAATTTAGCATTGCGACAAATGCTTTTTTCAGCTAGTCTTTCTTTATATGAATTCCTGAGGTCATGTGAAAAACAGACCTATGCGATACAAAGAAAGCACACCATTTGAATCCTTATCAATTAGGGCAATGATCATGAAGAACTAGTTCAAGAACTCCTGTTTTGTGTACAACACTAATTAGCTCATGTGAAATAATGAAGAAGACACTCCTAAGTTGCTTTCCTTTTAATGCAACCACCTATTATAGAGATGTCAACTAATGGAAACTGCCAAAAATAACACCAAGTTGAAACACTGCTCAAACCACAAGAACAACAGGGGATCAACCTATTAAGAAGCTGGATTATGTGTACTGAATTCTAGTGATTACCCCTTACAAAGAATATACTTGCAAGTCTATTGCGATGTTCCCCAATAGTGATAGAGCCGCCCATGTGAGTCCCAATGGCGACGGCGATCCCACCGCCACAATGATTTTTTGTATTTATTTCTGATTTTTTGACACACTTAGGATCCTCCCATAGTTTCATCCAATTGTCCCACACATTTTTTGGAACAAAATCCGGTTGAACTATATCCTTATCTTTTTTTATTTTGCACATAAAATCACAGTACCTTCTCACTGCCTTACTTTCCCATAGGCGCTTCACTTCCCTATCAATCAAAGAATCCCAATAGATTGCCTTCTGAAATAATTATGTAAAGTAGTAACATTAGCATACTACTTATAAAGGTTAATACACTATGTAAAATCAATTTGATGGAATGTCATACCTTGAATTCTCCAAAGTAAAATTCTTTTATCTCTTTTGGGACACCTTTCCAATTGATTCCATTTGGATGAAGTTTATGCTTGAAATTTTCATATATATACTCAGAGCATAATCTAGAAGGTTCTAACCTGGACAATTTGAAGACATTACTTGAAGGCTTATCATAAATCAATAACAGTATATAAAAAAACAGTAGAAGCATGGACTAACCCTGTAGAAGAAAGAAAAACAAGAGTCCGCTGGCCAAAACTACTGTTGCATCACCTTCGCCTATTGCATTACTTTGAGTAGATATACCCTCACCTATTGCATTATTCTGTGATATACCCTCATCTACTGTGTTGCTCTGATTAGGTGTCATCGGATATGGTTCAACATAGACAGGTGGGGTACTACTATTACCTGATGTTTGAATTGGAGGTGTACTACTAGGACCTAATGTTTGAACTTGGTTAATATGACTTGGCCCACTTGAGAAACTCGTACCACCTTGTTGATGACTAATTTTTGGAATGGGAATAGTAGGAATGTTCCTATGAGTAGCTGAATTACCCATAACAGAGGATTTGCTTATACGACCTGCACTACCTCGACCTCTGCCTCGAGTCATATCTGTCAAAAAAATAGTCATAAACAAATTGAAAAAGTAGCAAGCAGTACATGGTGTCTGTTATAGTGCATACAGAAAAAACAAAAAGGTAATTTGTAAGTTTCAATTCAATTCAAAAATAATAAACATGATTTCATTTGTAAGTATAAACATGATCTCATTTCAAGGTAATTTGTAATCTGCATCAAAATACTTTTTTCAAAGAAACTAAAAATCAAACTGAAGTTTTTCATTTTCTTCTCTCTAATATTTGTACTCTAAAATTCGGTTACAATGACTTATAGAAAATTACTCTATATAATAAAAATCTTATAGAAACACACAACTTATAAAGTGACTTTTATACTTGTGGTTGGAGAGCAAAAACGTAAAAAGATTGGTAGAAGTTTAGAATGATGCCAATAGGTGAAAGTCGAGCTAATGCACTAGACTGGAATTATCACCCTGCCAAAAAAGAATAGACAGTTAAGTAATTCGTGCAAAATCATAGAATTATTTTAGACTTTCAGTTTTATAATAAGCAATGATTTAAAAAAATGAATGAGAAACTTGGACATTAAAGACAACCAAAAAATATACATATATTCTTGCACATAAGTTATAGCATACAACACAGATTACTACAAATAAAATACAAAGAGATATAGTTGCATAATTTTGTTAACACACTAGTCACTATCTATTTCTTCTTCAAACTCTTCCTCATCCTCCTCAGTTTCTTCAGTTTCATACTCTTCTTCAGTTTCATGATGCTCCGGTAATAATCCATCATCAAACGGTTCATCCATTTCAATTAATTCCCCATTTGGATCATGCAAGAGTATACTTTCGTCAACGACAATATTCATATTTCTATCATGGACTTCAACTTCATCAACTTGGAACGGGAGGTTCAGTTCTGAAATTGTTGGCGCCTCCTCATCGGGTAATTGTATAATATTCTGAGGTTTGACTTTTAATACAGATAACCAATCATCCTTGTCCTTTTTCTTGCTAGGATAAGACACATAACACCCTTGAGTTGCTTGCATCGCAAGAATAAAAGGTTCATATTTCTTAAATCGACGACGATGGTTAACATCGACCAATTTGTACTCATTATGCTTTTTAACACCTACATTAATAGTTGGGTCAAACCATTCACATTTGAATAACACAGTTTGCTTTAAAGGTTCTTCACGGTATTCCACTTGTTTAAGCTCTTGTATCTTTCCATAGTAGTCACCAACATTTAGATCTGTGATACAAACTCCACTATTCATTGTTGATCTTGCACTACCATGACAATCAGTGTGAAATTTGTATCCATTAACAAAATACATTGAATGGTATTTCGCACTTATTAATGGTCCATGAGCAAGACTCCGCAAGAATTCATTCTCACTATGATTGCAATGAACCTATTTAAGAAAAATTGTAAGACTTAATTAAATTTCACAAGTTAACTTGAGTAAATTATTTTATAAAAGAAAATGATTGTTGGAGGCTTACATATCCCTTGAACCATTCAGCGAAATATGTTCGGAGGCTTTCATCTATTTGATCTTGAGATAGATTCGGGAGTTCTTCTTGCAAACGTTCCACGTACATACTTCATTGCAATAAAATAAGTTAAAATAGGAATTCGCGATATATGGATGCGTTTATCATATTAAGAAAGTATAATTTTCAAATGTTACCTCACAAATGGCTCAACTTCTTTACAATTTAGTAGAATATAAGTTTGGGCAGCCTTAATTTCGTCAAGGGATAAATTTCTCTTTTTTGCTTCTCCCCATAGTCGACCTCGATGGGTGAATATTGATAAATTTCCTTCAACATCTTTCATAACACCACCATCATCATTACGGGCCGCACTATGATTATGTGTCATGATATGAGGTTAAAAATAATGAGAAAATAATTGTGTTGACTCTGTCATCAAGTATGCTTCACAAATGGAACCTTCGACACTGGCTTTATTCCCAATCATTTTTTAAGAGTTCTAAGGTACCTAAATGGATAAATGGATGGACCATTAAATTAGAAAAGTCATGCGTAGCATAATTTTATAATTAGGACATAGAATTTTTATATTTACCTCTCGAAAGGATACATCCATCGGTATTGTACAGGTCCAACAATCCCTGCTTCATATGGAAGGTGCACTGGTAAATGTTCCATTGAGTTAAAGAACCCAGGGGGAAATATACGTTCTAACTTACACAAGATTTGTGGGATGTCTACCTCTAATCTCTCCATTTCAGCAACTCGTAGAGTGATCGAAGAAAGATCTTTAAAAAATAAGCTTAATTCTGTAACTGCTTGCCACACATTATTAGGAAGTAGCTCATGAAAGGCAATAGACATTAATCGTTGCATAAACACATGGCAATCATGACTTTTCATGCCAAATAACCTATACTTGGTAGTGTATAGACATCGACTCAAATTTGAAACATACCCATCTGGAAACATCAAACCTTTCACCCAATCAAACAAGATATATGTTGCTGCCTTGTCTATTGTATATGCAGCTTTGGGATAGCTTCCACTTGCATTCTTTGCCAACTGAGGTCGATCACAGTATTCTACCATATTTAGACGTGCTTTTGGATTGTCTTTAACATTAAGAACTGTGTTAAAAACATTATCAAAGACATTCTTTTCAATATGCATGACGTCAAGATTATGTCGAATCAAGTTGGAACTCCAATAAGGCAAATCCCAAAAGATACTTTTTTTCCATCCACAAGATTTACATATTCTCCGATTAACTTCTTCTGCATCCATCTCTGTCACTTTCCTTATCGCCAATTCACTAATTTGGTTCAAAATTTCCTCTCCCATTCTAAAGGTTGGTGGTCGCCTTTTGACGGTCTGACCTTTAAGAAAGTTTTTATGATCTTTCCTTAATGCATGATTTTGGTTAAGAAACACTCTATGACTGTTAAACCAAGATATTTTCCCACCATGATGTAATCTAAAAGATTGTGCTTCCTCCATATAGTAAGGACATGCTAACTTCCCCACAGTACTCCATCATAATAACATAGAATATGCTGGAAAGTCACTGATTGTCAGCATCAAAGCTGCTCTTAATTGAAAATTTTGCTTTTTCGAGATGTCAAATGCTTCTACACCCTCCTCCCACAACAATATTAGTTCTTTGAGGTTGTAGATAAACATCAATTTTTCGCTTAGGATTGGTTGGTTCAGGAACAATGACAGTTAAAAATATATATGCCAAATTCATACACATACACGGAGGTAAATTGTATGGAGTGACAATCACAGGCCACGAAGAATATTTCCTCCCAGATTGACCAAATGGTTGGAAACCATCAGTACATAACCCCAACCTCACATTTCTTGGTTCATCAGCAAAAAAAGAATGAGTTTCATTAAAGTGCTTCCAAGCCACAGAGTCTGATGGATGACTCATTACCCTCTCGTCTTGTAAATGCTCATGATGCCATCTCATGTCAGTTATTGTAGCATGGGATGCATATAATCTACGCAATCTAGGAATCAAAGGAAAGTAATACATTTTCTTGTAAGGCACCAATTTCCTCTTACGAGAGCCGACCCGACGCTTATATCTCTCGTAGCCACAAAATTTATAAGATGTGAGGTTTTCGTCCTCACCCCAATACAACATGCAGCATCCTGAATTACAACAATCAATCTTTTCAATGGGCAAACCCAAGCTACGCACTAGTTTCTTAATTTGATAACAGTTATCAAGCACTATGTTATCTTTAGGTAAAACCTCTTTAAACAGTTGCATCATTTGGTCATAACCCCTATGTGACAAAGAATTCTCCATTTTAATGTTTAACGTCCTAGAAACTACTTCAAGTTGAGAGAGAGAAGAACCATGATACAATTCTGCATCGGCAGCCTGTAGCAAATCATAGAACTTCTGGGATTCAGGATTAGGCTCCCCCTCCATTGAATGTTCATAAGGATGAGATGACTCATGTTCAACATTACTATCAGATTGCCAATTTGAACCCTGGCTAATATTGGGCCCCGCTATATCAAGAATCATCCGTCGGTATGGATTCTCATATCTAAATTCTGGTTGAGCACCACTATTCAAGTTACTACTAGAAGACAACTCATTAGTTAAACATCTTTCCCCTTGATATATCCAAGCAAAATAATTCTCAACAAATCCAAATTGCAAAAGGTGTAATCTAACGGTTTCAACATCCATGTATTTAATATTGTGATATTTTTTACAAGGACATCTAACATTGTCACCACTCATGCGATTTCGTTGAAAACATGCAAAGTGGAGAAATTTATCCACACCGGATATGAAACAAGAATTAATACCCCCTCGTCCATCCAACCTCTCATACATCCAACCATGCTCTAGATTCTCCATTTTCCTAGTTAATATTAAAATTAAAAAGACAAACATATATTATTATTATTTTGATATGTAATACACAAGAATAAAGTAAAGAAAAGATATACTTAACCTTACCAAACACCTAGTACTACCTTTTAATGCACGAAGGAAAGAAACCAAAATACATGGCAGCAAAAAAACTCAAACAGTTATTTTTATTTTATAACCCTTAAATGATTAAAGAAAAAGCACATCAAAGATACATCAAGAAGCTAATGTAAGATTAAATAGATCGCAAACACATCAGAAAGCTAATGTACATCAGAACATCACAAATAAATCCCTAGAAATCACTATATATAAACAATCTCAAATACATCAGAACATCACAAATACATCAGAAAGATAATGTAAGCTATGTGAATATTTTAAGACAATTAAAAATTATCTCGCATCCCTAGTTGTGATTATATGTAAGATTAACCATTTGTGAAAAAGCTAAAATTCTAAATAACATTCACATTTTATTTTAAGAAAGCGCTAAGAAGAACAAGAAAAGAAGGGGGAGAGAGAGAGAGAGAGAGAGAGAGAGAGAGAGAGAGAGAGTGACAGTAAAGTATATTTCAAACAAAATAAATTAAGACCTATGTATAAGTTAATAGAAGGATACCAATACCTTAACTAATTCATCAGAAATCTTCGACATTGTTTCGATCCTTTTCCTGAAATGAAGCTGAGAAAAAATAAATTTAGTCAGACGGATGCAAGAAGAATACCACATAGATTTATTTTGTAATATGAAGAACCACAAAGGTACAGAGGCAAAAAGCTACACAACTCATATTTCAAGGAAATAGAAAAAAATAAAAATACAAATCAGTAACCTAATTCAAAAATTGGCGCCTTATTACTGCTACCTTAGTTAAGCAATTCTTGTTTGCAGTATTCTTCTACACGCTCAAAGTAAAATAGCTAATTAGCTTTCATATACTTATTAAGACACATTTAAAATTGCATCCAAGGGGTAGCCTAATAGTCAATGATGTGGATGCAAACCTTGAAAACCAAAGAAATTGCAAAGACGTATATATTGTCATGAAACTGATGTTGCAATTCGCCCTCTAAATGAAGAAAAAGACGTTCAAGCTGTTGTTGATATTCTAGGTGGCTGGAGCTGTTGTTATCTTTGAGGTGCAAAGAAGTTCCAAATCTGAAGCTAGAAAGGAGGAACTTCTAAAAAAGGAACTAGAGGCAATGAAGCAGAGAGATGAGGAGCTGAGTAGAGAGATTGATCTTAAGAATAGAGTTATTGAACTGGAGCGACATGCCAAAACACAAGAATTGAGTAGTATCTTTAGTATCAGAAATGCAGAAAGTACTAAAGATAAAGTAAAAGCTAATTGATCATTTGCTACTGTTGCTAACATACACATTGACATTGTAAGATCTCTCTATATTTTAGTAACTTAAAGAGTTGATATTTGTTTTCATCAACTCCTTGTTTGAACTATTTTTAGCATTCCTGGAAGAGAATGCAGTAGCTTCTGGGAGTAGAGAAAACTTAAAGCAACTCTGACAAAGATGATTCTCAGAACATTCTAAATTTGACAGGTCAAAGCCATTAGAATACTACTAACCAAAATGGATATCCATAATGATCAGCTTTTGATCTATGAATAAAATACAAACATATCATATAGTAAAGGAGTTACATATTTTGGACAATTTTTGCACCAGCCATTCAGGAAGTATATTGATGTCAATTTTACGTGTTCTGCCTTAGTAAGGATTGTTATTATGTTAAGTGTTCAGGGGTCTCCACTTTGTTACTCCATTTGTTTCACACAAAAAAAATCAAAAATTAAAATTGAAATTCTCAAACACAGTATGATGATTATTGAGTTATTCAAGCTTCTCCTCTCAAACATGGATTAAAATAAATTTTAAACTCCAAATAGTATTACCCATTAAGTTTTAGCACAAGAAAAATTTGAGTTTCAATTTTCAATAGATCTATGGCTCTAAGTAGAGTTTTCCAGCACTTCACCTTGAAGAAATTGGGAACCACACAGATCTCAAGACACATAACTTCGATTTTAAACACCAAATATCAACAAAATTGAAACTCAAATTTTGTTTGAGCTAAAACAACATAAGTAGTCAAGTACTTAACACTTAAAAAAAAACTACTAAGTAACTTGTTTACCCACCTGGATGAACCATAATCATCTCTAAGAAGGGCTTTTGCAAACACTTTAGAGAATGTTCTATACCATACAAAATCGTTTAGGACAGATTTTCTCTGTCACACATGCTACTTCATTAAAAAACAGAAGTTACTATACATTCTTATCACTTAATAGTTAATAATGACAACAGAGAGGTATATAAAAAGATACAAACACTTGGTGGGTATATAATTGAGTAGAAAAGTAAAAGGATTTGAAATAAATTAGCTTAAAGGACAAGAATGAATTGGGTGGGTTTCACCAAACTGACAACAACTGGTGAGTGAAGGCTAACTTCGCTCACACAGATCTCAAGACACCTAACTTCAATTTTAATCACCAAATATCACCAAAATTGGTATTAATCAAGAGTTCAACACAAAAGAAACCCCAAAATCATATTTTAGCTACAGTAAGTAGTAAAAATATACATATTTATGCACAAATGAGACATACCCAGCATATGTCAACTCCTACTTCATATTTGACTTCACATACTACAAAGAAAAAGAGGGAAGAGGTGAAATGCTTGATTTATTTTACATCTACCAAAACCCTAAAAAATTTACTGTAGAAAATATGCTAATAAACAGAGAAAGAAGTAGAGACCTACCAGTCTTTTAGAAAAGAGATGACTTCGCAGCGCATCTCGGAAGATTAGTGGAAGATCAGAGGAGAAGAAGTTGAAGGAAACAGGCTCGTTACTCACGATGTATTCTTTTGTGAGGGAGAACTTATGTTTTGGTCTTATTGACTAACAAAGATAAAAATAGCAGCAAAAGTTATTTGGATGCTTTTTTTTAATACCTAGCGACAAAACAATTCCGTTGCAACAAGGGTAAAGATACTCTCATTACCGAAGCAAGATTAGCGACATACGCTGTCACAACCCAAAATGCTAACTTGTCGTGATGTCGCCTATCTCGATATTAGGAAAGCCGACAACCTCAATAAACCACAATTTATTTTAAGTTTGAAAATATAATATTTAAACACAATTCACAAGTCTTGCAAATACCGATACACACATACCCAAAACTATGGTGTCACTGAGTACATGAGCATCTATACATTACATGTCTGGAAAATGTGATCTATAATAATCTGAGACCAAATACAATAAACAAAAGGATAGCGAAGGAGAGACATGGTCTGCGAAATATAGCAGCTACCTCTGAATCTCCGAAAAATCAACTGTGTGCAAGAATCAACACTCATTGTATCTAGGATCACCTAGATCTGCACACGAAGTGCAGGGTGTAGTATGAGTACAACCAACTCAGTAAGTAACAATAATAAAAAAAAAACTGAAAGTACTTTCCAATGTAAAAGAGTAGGCATGCTCTCAAGTTCAACATTTAAGATTTCACTGAAATTTCATATCAAGTTTGACCGAAACAGAAAATAATGTTTTTCCGAAATTTTCAAAAATAGTGATATATAACAGTTGAAATGCAGCAAATAATGAAATCAATGCATTCTCTCAGAGTAACAGTCACTCAGTCCTCCCATTCACTCCAACCTCACAGTCACTATTTCCTCACAGTCACTCATCACTCGGCACTTAGCACTCGCACTCGACACTCGCACTCAGTAGGTACCTGCACTCACTGGGGTGTGTACAGACTCCGGAGGGGCTCCTTCATCTCAAGCGTTATATCAAGCCAATCATGGCATAAATCAATAAAAACATATTGCGGTGTGCAGCTCGATCCATAAATATCCTCACAATTAGGCCCAAGGCCTCACTCGGTCATCAACCTCTCCAGTCTCTCGGGCTCTCAGAAATCATGATAATCAGCCCAAAATTTGATAATATGATATTTTAATAAATAGCAACAGAGACTGAGATATGATGTGAAATGAAAAAATATGACTGAGTGTGAAATTATAATTTGAACATATAATTCAACCACAGAAATGACCCCAATGGGTACCAATAATAACAGCATATGTCTAAGCATGATTTTTAATACGAGTCTCAGCTCCATTTTCTCTAACACGTAGAGAATGTACGGATATCAACAGATAATTCAACTACACAGTCCCATAGAATTTGACCAAGTCACAATTCCTACGGTGCTCGCCCATACGCCCGTCACCTAGCATGTGCGTCACCTCAAAACCAATCACACAATCCATATTCCGGGGTTTCATACCCTTAGGACCAAATTAAAAACTGTTACTTACCTCAAGCCGTGTAATTCTTTATTCTTCAATGTCTTTTACTCGTGAATTGGCCTCCAAACGCCTCGAATCTAGCCATAAATAAATCGATTCAGTCAATAACATTTATTGGAATTAATTCCATAAGAAAATACTAATTTTCCAATAAAATCCGAAATTTAGCTCAAAAGTCGCCCGTGGGACCCACGTCTCGGAACCCGACAAAAGTTATAAAATCCGAAAGCTCATTCAACCACGAGTCTATCCATACTAATTTTACTTAATTCCGACATCAACTCGACCCTCAAATATCCAAATTAAACCAAGAAGGTTTTCTAATCTTTCCAACTTAATTCACCCATTCAATATTAAAAACAACTATGGATTCGGGTAATTTGACCAAACATGAGTTAAGAACACTTATCCCGTTGTTTTTCTTGAAAATCTCTCAAATATCGCCTCTTCCTGAGCTCCAATCCATCAAAAATGGAAAATGGGACGAAGTCCCATTTTCAGAACTTAAACTTTCTGTCCAGACCTCTCTTCTTCGCGAACGCGACAGGTCCCTCGCATTCGTGAAGCACAAAATCGTGCTGCCCAACATTTCTCTTCGCGAACGCGAGACACTGCTCGCGAACGCGATGCTTTACCGAGTTTTTCTTTGCGAACGCGAGACACTGCTTGCGAACCCCTAGTCACCTGGACCACAAGGCCTCTTAGCCTCCCTCTCTCCACGCTCTTTGCTACGGACCATCTCTATCTGCAGAGCAATGTCAACTACCTCATCAAAAGTAGCACCAGATACTCTCTCCTAAGTCATAAGTAATCGTAGATGATATGTGAGGCCATCAATGAACCTCATAATCCTCTTCTTATCAGTTGGAACCAACCAAACTGCGTGACGAGCCAACTCATAAAATCTTATCTCGTACTGCGTCACAAACATACCATCCTCACGCAACTGCTCAAACTGTCTGCACAGCTCCTCTTTGCGAGACTGCTGTACAAACTTCTCTAAAAAGAGAACGGAGAACTCCTGCAATGTAAGTGGTACTGCACCAACCGAGCTGCGTCTCTCGTAAGCCTCCCACCATCTGAAGGCATTCCCAGAAAACTGAAATGTAGTGAACGAGACCCCACTGGTCTCTAAAATATCCGCTGTTTGCAGCATCTGCTGGCACTTATCCAAAAATCCCTGAGCATCCACTGACTCAGCACCGCTAAATGATGGATGTTGAAGCCTCCCAAATCTCTCAAGTCTCCTCTGCTCATCATCTGCCATAACGGGGACTACCGGGGCTTGAGCAGCTGCAACTGGCTGGACTGGTAGTGCCCCCGGTATCTGAGGTCCCTGTACTACCTGATCTGGAATACGAGCAACATGGTTATGAGTACCTCCCCCGGCCTGAGAAGTGGCAGGTGTGGCCTGAGCCGAAACCACTTGAGAAGGGCCAGTGCAAACTATCAATATCTAGGCCAAAGTCTCCTGAAGACCTGAAATCTCAATGGGCATAGCTGGTGCCTTAGCTGGTCCGGTAGGCTCAACTATATCTGGAATTTGCTCCTGAGCTGGAGCAACTGGTGGTACTGCTGGTGCTGCTCCAACTGCTGTATGAGCGACATCTCGACCTCAGCCCCGGCCTCTACCATGGCCCCGGCCTCTCGCGGCCCTAACTGGTGGCACTGGTGGCTGACCGTCTGATCCGGTAGTATGTGTTCTCACCATCTATGAGAGAATAGAATAACAGAAATTTAGTTTACGGAATCAACAAATTCGCACGACAGAATACAAGAAAGTGAAATTTTTCTAAGGGTTAGACAGCCTCTCGAAAATAAGTACAGACGTCTCTGTACCGATCCGCAAGACTCTACTAAACCTGCTCATGACTCGTGAGACCTATGTAACCTAGGCTCTGATACCAACTTGTCACAACCAAAAATCCTAACATATCGTGATGGCGTCTATATCGATACTAGGCAAGCTGACAACCTCAATAAACCATAATTTCTTTTAAATTTGAAAATATAATATTTAAACATAATCCACAAGTATCGCAAATACCGATACACACACACTCAAAATCATAGTGTCACTGAGTACATGAGCATCTATACATTATAAGTCTGGAAAACGTAGTTTATAATAATCTGAGATAAAATATAATAAACAAAAGGATATGGAAGGAGAGACGAGGTCTACAAAACATAGCAGTTATCTGAATCTCCGAAAAATCAACTGTGTGCAAGAATCAACACCCATTGTATCCGGGATCACCTGGATCTGCACACGAAGTGCAGGGTGTAGTATGAGTACAACCAACTCAGTAAGTAACAATAATAAATAAAGAACTAAAAGTAGTGACGAGCTTCTCAGCTAATTTCAAATACAATACTTTCCAATATAAAAGAGTAGGCATGCTCTCAAGTTTAACATTTAAGATTTCACTGAAATTTCATATCAAGTTTGACCGAAACAGAAAATAATGTTTTTCCGAAATTTCCAAAAATAGTAATATATAACAGCTGAAATGCAGCAAATAATGAAATCAATGCATTCTCTCAGAGTAACAGTCACTCAGTACTCCCATTCACTCCAACCCCACAGTCATTCTTTCCTCACGGTCACTCTTTCCTCACAATCGCTCATTCCTCATGGTCAGTCATCACTCGGCACTCGTACTCAGCACTCAGCACTCGCACTCAGTAGTTACTTGCGCTTACTGGGGGTGTGTACAGACTCTGGAGGGGCTCCTTCAGCCCAAGCACTATATTAAGCCAATCATGGCATAAATCAATAAAAATATGTTGCGGCATGCAACCCAATCCATAAATATTCTCACAATTAGGCCATCGGCCTCACTCAGTCATCAACCTCTCCATTCTCTCGAGCTCTCATAAATCATGATAATCAGCCCAAAATTTGATAATATGATGTTTTAATAAATAGCAACAGAGACTGAGATATGATGTGAAATGAATAAACATGACTGAGTGTGAAATTATAATTTGAACATATAATTCAACCACAGAAATGACCCCAATGGGTACCAATAATAACAGCATATGTATGATTTTTAATACGAGTCTCAGCTCCATTTTCCCTAACACGTAGAGAATGTACGGATATCAACAGATAATTCAACTACACAGTCTCATGGAATTTGACCAAGTCATAATTCCTACGGTGCACGCCCAGACGCCTGTCACCTATCATGTGAGTCACATCAAAACCAATCACACAATCCATATTCCGGGGTTTCATACCCTCAGGACCAAATTTAAAATTGTTACTTACCTCAAGTCGTGTAATTCTTTATTCTGCAATGTCTTTTCCTCGTGAATTGACCTCCAAACGCCTCGAATCTAGCCACAAATAATTCGATTCAGTCAATAACATTTATTGAAATTAATTCCATAAAAAATTACTAATTTTCCAATAAAATTCGAAAGTTAGCTCAAAAATCGTCTGTGGGCGTCTTGAAATCCGACAAAAGTTACAAAATCCGAAAGCCCATTCAACCACGAGTCTATCCATACCAATTTTACTTAATTCCGACATCAACTCAACCCTCACATTTCCAAATTAAACCAGAAGGTTTTCTAATCTTTCCAACTTAATTCACCCATTAAATGTTAAAAACAACCATCGATTCGGAAAAGTTGACCAATAATGAGTTAAGAATACTTAACCCATTATTTTCCTTGAAAATCTCCCAAAAATCGCCTATTCCCGAGCTCCAATCCATCAAAAATGAAAAATCGGACGAAGTCTCACTTTCAGAACTTAAACTTTGTATCCAGACCTCTATTCTTCGCTAATGCGACAGGTCCCTCGCGTTCGCGAAGATCAAAATCATGTTGCCCAACATTGCTCTTCACGAACGCGATACACTGCTCGTGAACGCGATGCTTTACCGAGCTCTTCTTTGCGAGCTCCCTTTCGCTAACACGAAGGCAAAAACCCATGCCCATTATTTTTTCCTTCGCGAACGCGATGCCCAATCGCGATGAACAACCCAGATCCTTTTCGCGAACGCGAGATCCCCTCGCGAACGCGAAGAAGGAAACCAGAAAAACAAACCAACAGTCTTCAGCCAAAATGCCAATTCCAATTATGATTCGTTCACCTCCTGAAACTCACACGAGGCCCCCAGGACCTCAACCAAACATACCGTCAAATCCCATAACATCATACGAACTTAGTCGAACCCTCAAATTATCTCAAACAACGCTAAAACAATGAATCATACCCCAATTCAAGCCTAATGAACTTTGAAATCTCAAGTTTCCACAAACGATGTCGGAACCTATCAAATCAAGTCCGATTGACCTCAAATTTTGAACACAAGTCATAAATGACATAATAGACCTATTAAAAGTTTTAGAATTGAATTTCGACACCGATATCAAAAAGTCAACCCCCATGTCAAACTTTCTAAAAATTCGACTTTCGTCATTTCAGCCCTAATTCCACTACGGACCTCCAAATAATTTTCCGGACACGCTCCTAAGTCCAAAATTACCATACGGAGCTATTGAAATTATCAGAATTAAATTCTGAGGTTGTTTACACATAAGTCAATATCCGACCAACTTTTTCAACTTATGTTTTCAATTAAGAGACTAAGTGTCTCATTTCACTCCGAAATCCTTACGGACCTGAACCAACTAACCCGGTAAGTCATAAAATAACTGTAAAGCATAAATTGAGAAGTAACTAGGGGAACGGGATTATATTACTCAAACCGACCGGCTGGGTCGTTACATATGCGGTCCGTCGCTAAATACGTCGCTAAAATGTAATAAATTTTGTCATCCAAATTTCCTCGCTTATTTTGTTGCTAAAATGTGGGCGCCAATTTTTAGCGATAGATTTTTTGTTTTGTCGCTATGTTGTCGTTAAATTAGATACTAATTCTTCTATTTATTTTTTCTGCGACCAAACTCTATTTTCGTAGTTAATTCGTCGTTGCTTAGCGACGAAAACGTATTTGTCGCGAAAATCCGTCGCTAAATCAAATTTTTTTTAGTGATATCTTTCTATTTATAAGGGCACATACATGGACCACAAAGGCCCTAATAGTACAAATGGGAGGAATATTCACTGGAATATTCTCTATAAGGTCTTATTTCTAAAACTTGTTGTTACTGTTGTGTTAAAGGGAGTGTTCATCCTCGTATTCGACCTCCGTTGAGTCCTCGACCTTGCCTTCATCCTCTATTGAAATCAAATTGATGACACATGGCGGCCTTAGAAGGCTTTCTTAATATTGATTAGAACAACATATAATCACTACTAGAAATCCGGGAAAAAACATCCACAAAAATTGACCAAAATCGGTCGGTAATGGCCAATAACAGTCCAAAACGCGACCATTAAAATGTGGTCAATATTTTGAAGGTCAGAAGAGCATACCGACCAAAGTCGGTCAGAAATTACCGACCAACATTGGTCAGTATGCTCTACATGACCATCTGACAATTTAATTGACTTACCGACCAACATTAGTCGGAATATTATTTTAATAATTAATTTTATCGATCAACGTTGTTCGGTGTTTTAAATTTATTAATTTTTCTTACCGGCCAAGTTTGGTTGGTATTGGAAGATATGTTTTTTAATAAATAATTAAAATTTAAAAATACCTACCAATGTTGGTCGGTAATCTGGACAGGGCAGACAACTTACCGACCAAAGCTGGTAGGTAATATTGAATTTCTGGGAATTCAATGTGCATTAACCAACCAACATTGGTCGGTAATTTGCAATTTAATTTTTTATTATTAGTTACCGACCAAGGTTGGTCGGTTTTTTAGGATTAATTTTGGCAGAAAATGCCTGTTTTGGTAGCTACACCACCTGCCAAATAAAAACAACATACCAATACCCCTAATTCACATCTAATAACCACCAATTCACCACATACAGTCCCTAATTCACCACAAATGCAACCAAACATCTAACAACAACAACAATAACCAAACATCCAATTAATACTTTAAAACTAACAAATTAAAGTTCAATTAAACATCACAATCCAAAACCAAGCAAAAACTAAGTAATTATAACAAGTTCAAAATTGTTCAATCTAATTCAAAACTAGTTCTATTAGTCTAGTTCAAAGTATATCAAAGTATTGGTCAAGGGGTATTTTCTACAACATCATCACCATTCGATGAAATTTCATCTACAAGATGGTATAGAGAACGGTCTTGTGGAGGACGGGAAGAATGATCACGGGTCAGACGAGAGGAACGATCACTGGGAGGACGGCAGGAACGATCACGAGAAGGATGGCAGGAATGATCACATGGAGGCTGAGCCTTTGCCGATGACTTACGAGACCGGGGAAAAAGAAAAGCTCCAGTAGAAAGAAGAGTTCTGATCTGAGCTTGCATAACAAGGAATTGAGCATCTCTAAGCCTTTCTCTTTTCTTGGCCGTTTCTAGCTCGGATGTAAGCTTTGTCACTGCCTCCCGCATAGCCGAGAGGCTCTCCCTATTAAGTTCCTCGCCATGTGAGGAAGTCCCTATTCCTTGCATTCCACACCTATAGCGATGGAATTGTTTCTCAGGAAGCCCGTATACCTTCCCCCTTTTTGGACCGCCAACAGCCTCCAACCATATTCTTTCAGCATCCTCGTCTGAAGGTTGGGTTGGCTTGCCCATTTCACCAGCTGGCTGACTACGAATGAATTCCTACATGTTACTTTGGTAGCGACCCTACATTATTTTAAATTAAATAAGTATTTAAAAATTCTTATAAAAGTAAATTATAACACTTAAAGAAAATTAAAAGTTTACATATGCAGTCTCTGCCCATTCCTCGACCCACCTATCTCCATCCCCCCTTTTCTTCTTCTTTTAAATATGCGTCTCCTTGAATAGCTCATCATGGCTCATTGGACGCCCATACTTCTTTTCCTGAAAACAAATTAATTTAGTTAATAAATAGAATTGATATACTTAGAAAAGTAAAATAATTTAAGAAATTATCAATCTTCTTTTTATTGTCCCCAGGCTGATCACACCTCTAGTGTGCAAGGAGTCTCCCTTCTCGGATGAGCGAGCTTTCTTTCCTTGTTCTCTCCTCTGTAAGAAATCCTCGGCCTGCCATTGCCTTCACAAATCATCCCATAGATGCTACAAACACCATTCAGGCCTCTTGTTCTTCTTTCTACCATCCGAAAAATGATCTGACAATCTCTTGCGAGATTTATGATGAAAATTTACAGCCACTTCCTCGCTATAGCGGTCTTCCCATACACACTTGCTTTACATTTCAAAAGTTAAATATTAGATGGAAATATCATAAATATAAATTATTAAACTGCTTAAAAGAACATTTATACCTTAAACTGATTGAAAATTTGCTCCTTCAGCGAGTATGGAAAATTAGTCCAAGTAGCATAAGGGCCATCACAAAGCTTTTTGATCGCATTAGTGATTATCTTCGTAGTCTGCTTACCCGGCCCGAACCTTCAATTTAATAATAAAAACACATGAATATATTAGTAAAAATATTATAAAATAATAAACACAAAAATAAAAATAACTCTTACCCGTTACCCTCGGGGACTATGATGATCCTGCCATAGCGATCATAATGCACTACCTCTGGATCATCATCCTCATCATGTGTATCAGAGGCATATGTACACGGTGTAGGGGGCTCAGAGCTACGGTCTCACAGGCGAAGTCCTGAAATGGATATAGTCGATGATGAAGATGGTTGTGATCCTTATGACTACGATATATCTGGATGCGATCCATGTGGTTGTGATACTGATGGTTGTGACCCGGGTGGTTGTGATATGGATGTGTCACGACCCAAAATCCCACTAGTCGTGATGACATCTAACCCAACCCGTTAGGTAAGCCAATTTCCAACTATCCAATTCCAATGAAATTAATTAAAAGAAAATATCTAAAACCAATACATCTCCCCAAGAACTGGTAGTACAAATCATGAGCTTCTAAGAATAGAGTATACAAAGCGGAAATGAAATAATATATAGTCTGTTTGAATAATACATAAACAGAGCTTTTATAAATCTAAGGCTACCTTGAACAAAAGGCAGCTACAACAGGAACGCAGGTACATATTCAGATCCCACAACCATCGAGCACAGCAACAACAGCAACCAACATCTACACGCAATATGCAGAAGTGTATTATCAGTACAACCGACCCCATGTACTGAGTAAGTAACAAACCTAGTCGTAGGTTGAAAGTAGTGACGAGCTTCCACCAAGGTCGGGTCCAAAACCAATAGTCCACAACAATCCATAACAAAATAAAGAAATAATACCAGAAGCAACTCAGGGATAAAATACTCAGCCAAATAATAATTTCAAAAATAGTAGTTCTTTCTTTCAAATACATTAGTGAAAACCCAAATCGTTTGCCGAAGTTGCTAATAATATGAATAGTTTGAAAACAACAAATTTCTCCAAAAATCTTTTCAATAATAAATAATATGTTTCATTTTCCTTTCGGATAACCCGTGTAAAACAAATGCATCACTATGTCCATCTGTCAAAATGTGTGAGAAATCATGAATGATGTGATGTTGTACAGCATGAGGAAAAATACATCTCTATGCCTGTATGTCATGTGTGCATGCCAATGCGATGCAACTCAATGATAAAATCATAAACAGCCCCTCGGGCAGAACATCACTCATATACAGCCCCTCGGGCAAAACCTCACAGCCACTCGTGCCACTCGGGCATACCTCACAATCACTCTTGCCACTCGGGCATACCTCACAATCACTCTTGCCACTCGGGCATACCTCACCATCACTCATGCCTCCCAGTCACTCAGCACTCGGCACTCGCATTCAGTAGGTACATGCGCTCACTGGGGGTGTGTACAGACTCCGGAGGGGCTCCTACAGCCCAAGCGCTATAATCTGCACGGAGAACTCACATGTTGCACGGACAACTCACGTGCTATAATATCATATCAGAATCCGCACGGACAACTCACGTGCCATAATAAGCCAATAAGGCCTGTTGCAGGCGGGAACCCCGATCCATATAATAGTAATAATATATATAAAGACAACATGGCCTGCAGCGGCATGCAACCCGATCCCAAAATATCCTCACAATTAGGACCTCGGCCTCCCTCAGTCATCAATCTCTCCAGTCTCCCTCTCATGGGCTCACAAATGTCATGAGAATAGCCCCAAAATGATGATATGATGGATCAATAAATAACAACAGAGACTGAGATATGATATGCAATGAAATGAACATGACTGAGTATGAATTTTCAATTTAAACATATAATTCAGAGCAATATGACCTATGTGGGTCCCAAAATACTGGCACATAGCTTCAACATGATTTTTAATATGCTTTTCAACTCAATTTCTTTAACTCATAAAACCGCATGAAAAATGCCAAGATCATTTAACTACAAAATTCCACAAAAATAATTATATCACAATTTCTATAGTACACGCCCACACGCCCGTCACCTAGCATGTGCGTCACCTCCCAACAATTCACGAAATACATAAATTCAAGGTTCATACCCTCAGCTCCAAGATTAGAAGAGTTACTTACCTCGAACAAGCCAAATCCAATGTCGAGCAAGCTAAACAATGCTCCAGAAATCCCATTATGCGCGTATCAACTTCCAAACGGCTCTAATCTAGTAACAATTAATTTGATTCAGCCCACAAAAATTATAGAAATTAATTCCATATCAAAATACTAATATTTTTCAAAAATCCGAAATTGCGCCCCAAAAATCACTCGTGGGGCCTACGTCTCGAAATCCGACGAAACTCACAAAATACAACAAGCCATCTAATTACAAGTTCAACCATACTAATTTCACTCAAATCCAACTCCAAATCGGTATTCAAACTTGAAAATTTTATTTTGTGATATTAAAGAAATTTCCTTCTATTTCTCTTGAAGATTCAATAATCTTACACTAAAAATGAAGATTAATTCATGGAATATAATCACAAGGGAGTTAATAACACTTACCCAAGTTGTGTGGAAAATTTCCTCTCCAATATCGCCCAACCCGAGCTCAAAATCCGAAAATGAGAAAAAGTCTCGGAACCCTCGTTTTAAACACTGCCCAGGCATTTCCGCACCTGCGGTGCCTGGGCTCGCACCTGCGCATCCGCTTTTGCGGATAAAAATGCGCGCCTGTGGAAAACAGCCGGCCCTTTAAAATCTCGCATTTGCGGGCTTTGCAGATGCACATTCCCCTCTGCACCTACGGTCGCCTCACGCCAGCCCCAGTCCGCATCTGCGCCAACACCTTCGCACCTGCGGCCTCGCAGATGCGGCAAATTCCTCGCACCTGCGAGCACTGCCCAGTCCTACTCTTGGCCGCTTTTGCGGCTTATTTCACGCACATGCGATCAAAATCTTCGCAAGTGCGATCACACCAATATAGGCAGCAGTTCCAGCATTTCCCTAAGTCTACATTTGATCCGTTAACCATTCGAATCTCACCCGAGGCCCCCGGGACCTCAACCAATTGTATTAACAAGTCCCATAACATAACACGGACCTACTCGAGGCCTCGAATCACACCTAACAACATCGAAACGATGAATTACTCCTCAATTCAAAATCAACGAACTTTGAACTTTCAAATTTTACATCTTGTGCCGAAACACATCAAATCAATCCGGAATGACTTCGAATTTTGCGCACAAGTCACATTTCACATTACGGACCTATTCCAATTTTCAGAATCGGATTCCGACCTTGATATCAAAAAGTTAACCCCCAGTCAAACTTCCTAAAAATTTAACTTTCTGCAATTCATGCCAAATTCCACTACGGACCTCCAAATAATTTTTCGGACACGCTCCTAAGTCCAAAATCACCATACGGAGCTATTGGAATCATCAAAATTCGAATCCGAGGTAGTTTACACATAAGTCCGCATCCGGTCACTATTTTAACTTAAGCTTTAAACCTTGAAACTAAGTATTTCAATTTCTTCCAAAACCTTACTTGACCAGAACCAATTACCCCGGCAATTCACACAACAACTGTAAAGTATAATTTGAGCAGAAAATGGGGAAGCGGAGTTGTAATACTCAAAACGATCGGCCGGGTCGTTACATTCTCCCCCACTTAAACATACGTTCGTACTCGAACGTGCCAAGAGTTGTTTCCAAGCCATCAAATCACTGTTCCATCTTACCACACACGTACCGGGGGTGAACCCACGTCACCCTATCCCACATAAGGCATGACTACACAATGCAACTGAAAATCATTAATTTAACCTTAGCCTATAAACCTTGGAGTTTAATTTCCAACCTTTTAAAATTTCTTTCAAGACACAAATCTTACATTCACACACCGTATAAGTCCGAGCAAGTTGCATCGAGCTATAACTATAACCAATGATATAATCAACCAACATATTACACTACTCGCATGCTCGTAGCACGATTCCTGATCTCAGTGACTACTCCAAAACCAACCGCATACTAGTATTAAACACATATCGAACCAAAGCTCATCCCAAAACCTTCGTACATTGTTGATAATAAAAGAAACACGGAGAATCTCGTAACCCCTTATCAGACCAACAAGTCATGGAGATCTCTCGCCCCAACCAGAACCATAATCCCTTTCTGAGCCGACTTTCAATATTATACTCTCGAATATACCGAAATCAAACCTGATAGTACCCATTCTAGGTCCAATGACCTTATATTACTAAACACAACTGTTCCATAGACATGCCTCACCAATATAACCCAGAGCCACAACTCGTGTCATCCGTGCACTAATACGCAACAATTCAATGTACTTAGTCATGAAAAATGACTCAAATGAGAGGACTGTCCCGCAAGATTAATAAGTACCACCACAATAAAATGTTGAAAATTCATCATACACCGTAGAACCATCACCGATTCTAACACAAGGTCCATACCTTAACATAACTCCGCTGCAATGTGTGACCCCATCCAAACGTTGGTCTATATAATATACCCCGAGCCATCCTGCTCAAAATCAATAACCACAGATAGGCAGATGACACAATACCACACAAACCCGAAAGATCATAACCCATACGTAGTCAATCATGCAATACCCAAATACTCATCACACTCAAATAGAACCGCACCATCTGTGCACATAACCAATGAATAACAACTCTTCGTGGCATAAAGGAGTAAATCACAGATCATTTGAGAACACGAATAAGTTCAACATCAACTGAATGACACACCCCTCAATAATAACAGTATGGAGCCCACCATTCCGGCTCGGTGTAGAATACACATCTTAATTGGGCCTACCTATGGACCCCCAAATTAACTCGAGTTACCCACAAATAGATAAAAATCCCTCCGAAAATCCATAATGACTGAATCATAACATATTTCATCACCCGGCTAGCTCCGGCAACAACTTCACAGTCCACAACCATGAAACAATCTGCTCCTCGGAACTCTCAATCTCCAAATCTATAGAACACGTGAATCACCATATTTGATTCCATCTCCACCGCCCGAATGCCTAACACATCTCTCATACACGATCATCCCACGAGAAATACTTTAAAAGTTCTTCCGTACCACTTGACAAAATTTGAATATCAGCAGTCTATCAACCATGTGAGTACCGCAATGCTAATTTATACATCCGTAAGTCAAAATACAATGCGCCTTCTGAAGTCCACCCCTTTCTCATACAACACCAAGCAGTAATAGTATTCATCTAGTTATTTGAAATTGTCCATGTTGTCCAACATTCGTTACCTTCTCTTCAAGACTGCACTGCCACCTTGTACATGAAAATCTAGCTTTCGTACAACACATAACATCTATCTTGCCATCATGTAAAAAGCACAAGAATCTTATTATCAACTTTGAGTCACCAATAATTTACATACCATTTTAGTTAGAAACCTTTCTCTTGCTTCTTTCTAGGAGGAAATCACAATACACAACACGTTCTCCACACCGGTAGAAACCATCAAGAATACTTTGGAATCCATTTGCACATAATCAAGCCCTTAAAACTAAATTCCTCTAACTCGACCAAGCCACGCAGGTCGCCAAGTCCAGGTGTATAGCCACAAAGCACCTGTAAACCCCCCACATCATAAGCACCCAAAGAACCGATCATACCCATTATCATACTGATCTAACCTACTACACAGTTGTCCTATTTTCTCCGAGTCCCTTCTGAATTTGTCTTCAGATTGATACTTCTTTTGCTAAAATACGATGATCTTTAACCACAACTTACCCTACAAACCTTAGCATAGAACCACAATGCCCTATGACCCATAAGTAATTGTATTCTTCTTAAGCACCTTCAAAATACCACAACTATAACACTCACTCTGAGAATACCTTATGTGAATTTGAAATTGTTCTGCTTACCTTCCTTATACAAAAATATAGAATCCATAGTCATATAGAATTTTCGCAAGTCCAGGCACCATCAAACGCAATCTCGGGTTTATCCATACACAAGTCCGGAAACATTCTCAATTCCTATATATAATTCTCAAACCCACTGGAATTTTTTTCTCGGGAGTCACCCACTTTGCTCAAATCTAATTGCACCGCTCAAATGGACCAAAAGACATGTTCCCCATTAGCACTACAACACTCAAAGAAGTAACTCTACTTTAACACCACATATCAAATTCATACTCTATGGGCACTACATTATTCACCAATAACAACTCACTCATCCCGCGAATTTTATTTACTCATACGTGCAATATAATCCTTAACCAGAAATTTCCTTATTTGAGTCATCCTCGATCTCAACTTTTGCAAGTCATAGCTAACCCACAAGTATGCCTCAGACCAAAACTAAAATTTAATATATAACCATGAAATTAAGCCGTCTGCAGCAGGCTCCCCCACTTGGCTTAAAGCCATAAATTAAAATATTCCATAACTCACAATACCAATACTCTCTTACTGCCATAATGCCACAGTCAATGCCACAAAATTCTTCTCAAGCTCATACAACACCAACCATAAAAATACCCCAAATCATCCGCTAAGCTCGCAATCATTCCCTTAACACTTAAAGTCAACTTTCTCAGCCAGATTCAAATTCAAATCTCTACACATATACCCCACTGGCAGAAAAGAAATTCTCCACTCACATCATAAGGAATACACCTACGTAGATTACTCCGCAGGGAATAACCCACCTGCTTAACTTCAAATTGGTATCCTGATATACCTTTTCGCAGTCACAATTACTATATAATCACTTAGTCTATCTGAGTCCAAACTCACTAACCAGACATGAGAATTTAATTTGTCCCAAAATTTAAACACGTGAAAGATCTTTCAAAAAATTCACACTCGAGAATGTACGTCACATCAAATCAAAAATCAAGCACCCAATGATCTCCCATTTACATTTCAAGGAAACACTTCTCCTTATGTTCAAATCATCTTAACACATCTCGTGGTCACATCATACCCATCATACTGCCATTTCACTGCTCATCGAGCCACAAATTTCAGTGTAAGGTCATCACCGGATATATGAGTCCAATTGTACAAATTACAACTGAAGCTACCGAGCTTAAGCTGCGGTCTAAACTTGGCCTCAAGTCTTCCAAACTGGCCCATCACCAAAACATAGAATACTCATCTCGAATTTCGTTCATGGAATCACAAGCCGGCGATGCACAGCTGATACCGAGCGCTCATGTGCGCATACGAATATGTGGAAGGAATTCAAAGAGTTTATGTCTCAAGCTGAATCAATCTCGCACGATAAGGAAAGAAATATGGGAAGTATATATCCTAAATGGCCTGTAGCCTCTCGAAGATAAGTATGGACGTCATCATACCGATCCGCAAGACTCTACTAGACACTTGCTCATGACTTGTAGAGCCTATGAACCTAGAGCTCTGATACCACCTTGTCATGACCCAAAATCCCACTAGTCGTGATGGTACCTAACCCAACCCGTTAGGTAAGCCAATTTCCAACTATCAAATTCCAATAAAATTAATTAAAAGAAAATATCTAAAACCAATACATCTCTCTAAGAGCTGGTAGTACAAATCATGAGCTTCTAAGAATAGAGTATACAAAGGGAAAATAAAATAAATACATAGTCTGTTTGAATAATACATAAACAGAGCTTTAATAAATCTAAGGCTACCCTGAACAAGAGGCAGCTACAACAGGAACGCAGGTACATCTTCAGATCCCGTAACCATCCAGCATACCAACAACAACAGCCAACATCTGCACGCAATGTGCAGAAGTGTAGTATCAGTACAACTGACCCCATGTACTGAGTAAGTAACAAACCTAGCCGTAGGTTGAAAGTAATGACGAGTTTCCACCAAGGTCAGGTCCAAAACCAATAGTCCACAACAATCCATAACAACATAAAGCAAAAAATACCAGAAGTAACTCAGGGATAAAATACTCAGCCAAATAATGATTTCAAAAATAGTAGTTCTTTCTTTCAAATACATCAGTGAAAACCCAAATCGTTTGCCGAAGTTGCCAATAATATGAATAGTTTGAAAACAACAAATTTCTCCAAAAATCTTTTCAATAATAAATAATATGTTTCATTTTCCTTCCAGATAACCCGTGTAAAACAAATGCATCACTATGCCTATCTGTCAAAAATGTGTGAGAAATCATGAATGATGTGATGTTGTACAGCATGAGAAAAAATACATCTCTATGCATGTATGTCATGTGTGCATGCCAATGCGATGCAACTCAGTGATAAAATCATAAACAGCCCCTCGGGCAGAACATCACTCATATACAGCCCCTCGGACAAACCTCACAGTCACTCGTGCCACTTGGGCATACCTCACAATCACTCTTGCCACTAGGGCATACCTCACAATCACTCTTACCACTCGGGCATACCTCACGATCACTCTTGCCACTCGGGCATACCTCACCATCACCCATGCCTCCCAGTCACTTAGCGCTCGGCACTCGCACTCAGTAGGTACATGCGCTTACTAGGGGTATGTACAGACTCCGGAGGGGCTCCTACAGCCCAAGCGCTATAATCTGCACGGACAACTCACGTGCCATAATAAGCCAATAAGGCCTGCTGCAGGCAGGCAACCCCGATCCATATAATAGTAATAATATATATAAAGCCAAAATGGCTTGCTGCGGCATGCATCCCGATCCCAAAATATCCTCACAATCAGACCCTCGGCCTCCCTCAGTCATCAATCTCTCCAGTCTCTCTCTTATGGGCTCACAAATGTCATGAGTATAGCCCAAAAATGATGATATGATGCATCAATAAATAACAACAGAGACTGAGATATGATATGTAATGAAATGAATATGACTGAGTATGAATTATCAATTTAAACAAATAATTCATAGCAATATGACCTCTATGGGTCCTAATAATACTTGCACATAGCCTCAACATGATTTTTAATAAGCTTTTCAGCTCAATTTCTTTAACTCATAAAATCGCATGGAAAATGCCAAGATCATTTAACTAATAAATTTCACAAAAATAATTATGTCACAATTTCTATAGTGCACGCCCATACGCCCGACACCTAGCATGTGCGTCACCTCCTAACAATTCATGAAATACATAAATTCAGGGTTCATACCCTCAACTCCAAGATTAGAAGAGTTACTTACCTCGAACAAGCCAAATACAATGTCGAGCAAGCTAAACAATGCTCCAGAAATCCCATTATGCGCGTATCAACTTTCAAATGGCTCGAATCTAGTAACAATTAATTTGATTCAGCCCACAAAAATTATAAGAATTAATTCCATATCAAAATACTAATATTTTCTAAAAATCCGAAATTGCGCCCCGAAAATCACCTGTGGGGCCCACGTCTCGAAATCCGACGAAACTCATAAAATACGATAACCCATCCAATTACAAGTTCAACCATACTAATTTCACTCAAATCCGACTCCAAATCGGTATTCAAACTTGAAAAATTCATTTTGTGATATTATAGAAATTTCCTTCTATTTCTCTTGAAGATTCAATAATCTTACACCAAAAATAAAGATTAATTCATGGAATATAATCACAAGGGAGTTAATAACACTTACCCCAAGTTGTGTGAAAAATTTTCTCTCCAAAATCGCCCAACCCGAGCTCCAAAATCTGAAAATGAGAAAAAATCTCGGAACCCTTGGCCGCTTCTGCCCAGTCCCACTTTGGCCGCTTCTGTCCAGTCCCACTCTTGGCCGCTTCTGCGGCTCATTTCACGCACATGCGACTTCGCACCTACGATCAAAATCTTCGCAGGTGCGATCACACCAGTAGGCAGCAGTTCCAGCATTTCCTTAAGTCCAAATTTGATCCGTTAACCATCCGATTCTCACCCGAGACCCCCGGGACCTCAACCAATTGTATAAACGACGAATGACTCGAGGCCTACTCGAGGCCTAGAATCACACCTAACAACATCGAAACGACGAATTACTCCTCAATTCAAAATCAACGAACTTTGAACTTTCAAATTTTACATCTTCTGCCGAAACACATCAAATCAATCCGGAATGACTTCAAATTTTGCGCACAAGTCACATTTCACATTACGGACCTATTCCAATTTCCAAAATCAGATTTCGACCTCGATATCAAAAAGTCAACCCCCCAGTCAAACTTCCCAAAAATTCAACTTTCGACAATTCAAGCCAAATTTCACTACGGACCTCCAAATAATTTTTCGGACACGCTCCTAAGTCCAAAATTACCATACGGAGCTATTGGAATTATCAAAATTCGAATCCGAGGTCGTTTACATATAAGTCCGCATTCGATTTAAACCTTGGAACTAAGTGTTCCAATTCCGTCCCAAACCTCACTGGACCCGAATCAATTACCCCGGCAATTCACACAACAACTGTAAAGTACAATTTGAGCAGAAAATGGGAAAGCAGGGTTGTAATACTCAAAACGACAGGCCGGGTCGTTACAAGATGGTTGTGATCCATATGGCTGTGACATATAGGGTTGTGATCCACGTGGCTGTGATGCAGATGGCTGCGATCCACATGGCTGTGATGCAGATGGTTGCGATCCACGTGGCTGTGAGGCAGCTGGACTGTATGTCAGACGTATAGTCCTATGGCCCTGTGATGGAAGACCTAGTGTCTGGATGAAGGTGTAGGCCTCGTGATGCTGTGGCAGCTCAGTATAGATGTGTGGTGGAGGATAAGACATAGGCATCTCTGAAGAGGGTGGAAAAGAAGGAGTATTATTATCCCTAGATTCTACCCTCCTCTTTCCCTTCCTAGCCTTTTCTCGACCCCGAGAATTAGTAGGTTCATTGTTACCTTGACCCTTGCCTGCCATCTGCATAATATAATACATATTTAGATTAAAACATATAAGAAACTAGTTATAACACGAGAGTGCTTTAAAAACCCAACTTTTTAATCCTCGTCAACGTATTGTTCCTCGTCCTAGAATTCCTCATCCTCACTTGTTTGAATTTCATCAGTTAATTCTTCGTCCTCATTTTCTATAATTGTTACTTCATTTATATCAACTTCTTCCAATATGCGTTCAGGATGTTCCAAATCATTTTCTAACTGATCATCCACTATTTGGTGAACACTGGAGATATCATTTTGATATGCAACATCTAACACATTCTCGACTTCCACCCTACTTACATGCTTAGTTTTGATTAAAACCCACCAATCGGACTTATTCTGCCGTAATGGATAAGGAGCATAATACACTTGCCTAACATTATATGCAATTATTGAAGTATCATAGCGATCATACTCCCTCGTATGATTAACCTCAATTATGTTGTATTGGTGGTGTACTCTTGTACCTCTTGTTGGATTTGGATCAAACCACTTGCATCTAAAGAGTATCAACTTCTTATATGGCCAACCTGTATATTCTAGTTATAATATTTCTTTGACCACACCATAATAATCAATATCTCCAACTTGGTTGTCATCACCACCTTGAACCCACACCTCGTTGTTGTTGTTATTTTTATTTTTAGAGCAATCCACTGTATGAAACTTATAACCATTCACTACGTACTTAGACATTGCTGTGACATGAAGCCCAGGTCCCCAAGATATATCTTTTAAAAATTGATTTACACCATTATTTGGATTATTTACCTACATAGTGTTAAAAAATTCATAAGTTAGCACAACTTATGAATCAATTTTTATACATTCACTATGTGTGTGTATAGCGGAAACTTTAGAAGAACATTATCAGGATAAACTTACAAACTGTTTGAACCATGTATCAAAACTCGTATATACAGCATCATGGCCAAATTGACCCACGAAGTGACTGTGACATATCAAATATTTTTAGTAGTTGCATCAATATGTAATCATTATAAATTTCACATTTTGATAACTAATAAATCAATACTTACTTAAGAAATGGTACAACTTTGGGACAATTTAGCAACATATGAATTGTAGCTGACTTGTACTCCATATCACTCAAACTTCTCTTTCTAACATCCTTAGAACATCGGCCTGGTTGATTGAATATGGACATTGGTGGATATAATGGATCAATCACACATTCAACAGTGTGCCTATTGGGCCTACTCCTAGAACATGGCACGTTACTCTCAAAATAATAAGAACAAAAATGTGGAGTTTTCTTTGCAAGATAGGCTTCGCATATAGATCATTCAATCCTATTCCTCTTCTTAACAAATTGTTTGCATTTGCCAATTGTACTACATAATGTCATGTTAGCCAAGAAAATTCAAATAAAATAGAATATCACATCAAACTTATAATATTACCTCTCAAAGGGATACATCCATCTGCATTGAACATGCCCTCCAAGTCGTGCCTCGTGTACAAGGTGGATTGGAAGGTGTTTGTCACGACCCAAAATCTCACTTGTCATGATGGCGACTATCTCAAAACTAGGCAAGCCAACAATCTCAATAAACCACATATATTTTTAATTTGAAAACATAATATCTAAGTTTAGCGGAAGAAAAACTCACAATTACATATATAAGCACTCCCAAAACCTGGTGTCACTTAGTACATGAGCATCTAATATGAATACAAGTCTGGGAAATATGGTCTATAATAGTCTGAGACCAAATACAGTAAACAAGGAGATAGGGAAAGAGAGACAAGGTCTGCAAAACACGCCAGCTACCTCTGAATCTCCGAAAAATTAACTGCGCGAAAGAATTAACACCCGCTATGTCCGGGAACACCTGGATCTGCACACGAAGTGCAGGGTGTAGTATGAGTACAACCAACTCAGTAAGTAACAATAATAACTAAGAAACTGAAGATAGTGACGAGCTGCACAGTTATAGTTTATTTTCAGTAATTCCAACAGAGAATAGACATGCTTTCAAATTCAGCAGTTTAAGTCAAATCAATTTATACAGTTCAAGTTCATGTAATCCGGGTATAAAATCTTTTAGAGAATTTCACAACAATGACAAATAGCAACTAAGTGCAACAACAAATGAAAAGCAAGTACAGCCTCTCAGGTTAACAGTTACTCCACTCGTCACAACAACTCAGCACTTCAGCTCTCATCCCTCAACACTCACACTCAATGGGTACCCGTGCTCACTGGGGGTGTTCAGACTCCGGAGGGGCTTTTACAGCCCAAGCGCTATAATCTACACGGACAACTCACGTGCTGCACGGATAACTCACGTGCCATAGTATAAATATCTGGATCCACACGGATAACTCACATGCTATAGTATAATATAAGGATCTGCACGGACAACTCATGTGTTGCACGGACAACTCACGTGTTATAGTATAATATCTCACAATCAGGCCCTCGGCCTCGCTCAGTCATAAATCTCTCCAGTCTTTCGGTCTATCAACAATCATGAAATCAGCCCAAACAATAATGATATGCTGCATCAATAATGAACAATGGAGACTGGGATAAAATAATCAAGTAAACCGTGACTGAGTACAAAATAACAATTAAGCAGATAGTTCAACATATACACGACCTCTGTGGGTCCCAACAATACCAACATATAGCCTAAACATGGTTTCTAACATGATTTATAGACAAGTTTCCACAACACATAAAAAGCACATAGCTATCACAAGTTATTCAGCTTTACAATTTCCACGGGACGGACCAAGTTACAATCCCCTCGGTGCACACCCACACGCCCGTCACCTAGCATGTGCGTCACCTCCAAAGTAATCACATGACACAAATCCGGTGTTTCATACCCTCAGGACCAGATTTAAAACTGTTACTTACCTCAACAACATAGAACTCTTAATTCGGAATGCTCTTTCCTCTCGAACCGACCTCCAAATGCCCCAAATCTAGTCACAAACAGTACGAGATAATCAATATTGGCTAAAAGGATCAATTCCACAAGAAAACTACTGAAATCTAGCCCAAAATCTGAAATAGACTCGAACCCGGCCCACGTCTCGAAATCCGACAAAAATCACAAAACCCAAAAGCACATTCACTCACGAGTCTAGCCATACCAAATTCATCAAAATACGATATCATTTGCCCCTCCAAATCCCCAAATTCATCAAAATCCGATATCATTTCCCCCTCCAAATCCCCAAATTACTCTCTCCAAAATCACAAGCCCTAACCCCTCATTTCGCTTCAAAAATCCTACTAGTTAGGTGAGAAAACAACGGAAAAATACCATAGCTAGGGGTATTAGAGCTCAAGCAACTTACCTCAGTGAATACCCTTGAATCCCCTTCAAAAATCACTCCAAAAGCTCCAAGGCCCGACTTGAAAATGGTGGAAATGAACAAAAATTCGCGAAGTCTTCTATCTATAGGTTCTGCACAGGTTTTCGCACCTGTGGCTTAAAATGCGCACATGCGGAGCCACTTTTGCGCACAAATCTCCGCATATGAAGAAAATCACTTAAGTGACCATCTCCGCACCTGCGCTCCCTATCCGTTTCTGCGACCTCGCAGGTGCGGAAAAGACCTCGCACCTGCGGCCACTTCCAGCCCTCCTCATTTACGCATCTGTGATTCAGCCTCGCATCTGCGGGCTTGCAGATGTGACCACTTCTATGCACTGCGATTCCAGCCCAGGTCCACCATGTCCGCATCTGTGGCTTACCAAGCGCACCAGCGACCTCGCACCTGCGGCTCCCCCTCCGCAGGTGCAGAAATACCAGTAGCAGCAGCTTCAGCTGCATTTTTCCAACTTCAAACAATCTGTTAACCAACTATACCAACAAGTCATATAACACCATACAAACTTAGTCGAGCCTTCGAATCACTCAAAACAACATCAAAATACCAAATTACCCTCGGATTCAAGCCTAAGAACTTCTAAACTTCCGAATTTCACAAACGACGCCGAAACCTCCCAAACCACGTCCGAATGACCTCAAATTTTGCACACAAGTCACAATTCACATAACAGAACTATTCCAACTTCCAGAATCGGATTCCGACCCCGATATCAAAAAGTCAACCCCACGATCAAACTTCTCAAAATTCAACTTTCGCTATTTCAAGCCTAACTCCTCTACCGACCTCCAAATAATTTTTCGGACACGCTCCTAAGTCCAAAATCATCATACGGAGCTATTGAAATCATCAAAATTTAAATCCAAGGTCGTTTACATATAAGTCCACATCCGGTCAACTTTTCTAACTTAAATTTTCAATTTGAGACTAAGTGTCTCGTTTCACTCCGAATTCCTTCCGGACATGAACCAACTAACCCGTTAAGTCATAAAATAATTGTAAAGCATAAATTGAGCAGTAAATAGGGGAACAAGGCTGTAATACTCAAAATTACTGGCCGGGTTGTTACAGTGTTCCGATCTATCCGGAGTAGGTTTTCTTCCCTTAATGTGGAAGAACACAAGTCTTTAAAAAACAAACTAATCTCTGTGATGGGTTTCCAGATTCTTTCAGGCAAATCACAAAATGCAATAGGCATTAAGGTCTCCATGAAAACATGACAGTCATGACTTTTCAAATGGCTCAACTTCCCTACCTAAATATCTACATTTTTCCCTATATCGACGCATAACGCTCAGGCATCTTCAATTTCGTAACCAAATCACAAATTTGTCGTATTTCCTTCAAAGTAAATGTGTAACTTACTTTGGAATTAAACACCATACCATTGTTCGCTGTCTACAAGTATAATTCAGGTCGCCTGCAATATTCTTGTATGTCCATTTTAGCCTTCGGGTTTTCTTTTGTCTTACCTTTAGCATACATCATTGTGTTGAACAAATTATCAAAATAATTCTTCTCAATATGCATGACATCAAGGTTGTGTCGGAGAAGATTATCCTTCCAATAAGGCAACTCCCAAAATATACTCTATTTCGTCCAATTATGAGTAACACCATATCCGAAAAATCTAGAAGGTGGAGCCTCAGTAACTTTACTGAAGTTTTGGACCCTCTCCCAAATTTCCTCACCTGAAAGTATCGGAGGTGGTGAATCATATTCTATTTTATTCTTTTTGAATGCATTTTCATCCTACTAAACTCATGATCATCAAGCAAGAACTGATTGTGACAATCAAACCATGATTGCTTTCGGCCATATCTCAAAGTGAACGCTTTATCATTTTTTATGCAATAAGGACAAGCTAGCTTCCCAGACAACATTCCATACGCAGGAAAATTGCTAATAGTCCACATTAAATTAGCACGCAATTTGAAATTCTGCTTGGTTGATATGTCATATGTTTCAACACCATCACACCACAACTGTTTTAGCTCATCTATCAAAGGTTGCAAATACACATCAATCAATTTTTTTGGATTACGTGGACCGGGATAATACAATTAAGAATATATATGGACTAGTCATACACAACTCAGGTGGTAGATAATAAGGTGTAAGAAAGACAGGCCAGCATGAATATGGTGTCGCAGATATAGAAAAAGGCGTGAAGCCATCCGCACACAAACCTAACCGAATATTCCTGGGTTCACTAGCATAATATGGATATGTCCTATCAAAGTGCTTCCAAGCTTCTCCATCTGAAGGATGCCACAGAACACTAGGTGGTCTTTTATTTTCAAAGTGCCATCTCATATGAGGAGCATAACTCATCGACGCATATAACCTATTTAACCTAGGTATAAGAGGTAAATAATGCATCGCCTTCACAGCGACCATATTTCCGTTGGAAAGCCTCTTGAAATGAGGCTTTTCGCAGAATTTACAACTTTCTAAATTTGCATCAGCTTTATAATATAACATGCAACTATCTTCACAACAACCAATTCTCATCGACGAAAGTCCTAACCTAGAAACCAATCTCTTTGCCTTATAGAAATCACCAGGTAAGTTGATGTTTGGGTCAACTAGTTCACTCATAAGGTCAATGAAAGAGTCCATGGCCTCTTGAGAAATATTCCAATCAGATTTGATACTTAGTAATTTAACTGCAACAAACAGCTCAGAGTGTGAACTTCCTTCACGTAGTAGACGACTAGCTTCCTCTAACTGTTCATAAAAAAGTTTTGCATCATCATTAGGAGTTTGTTCAACATTTTCATTGGGCTCATCCCCGGAGTGCATCCCAAAAGCATCCGTAACCATATCCTGAATTCTAGAATCATGATTTCTATTCTCCACCGACTTACTACTTTCATCAACAACCATGTTATAAAATATTCCACGGCTACCATCGATCTCTCCTTGATTAGTCCACACAAAGTAATTCTCTATAAACCACTTCCTATAAAGATGAAGCTTAACTTCCTTCGGTTTTTTAAACTTCACACAATCGTACTTGATACAAGGGCACATAATTACTTCTTCAATTTGATATGATGAAAGTGACATTGCATGTCTAATAAAGTCATCAACCCCTTCTACAAAATCCTCCCGCAATCCCCGCGATTAGGATAATTCCTATTGTACATCCAAGTACGATATTCCATCTATACAAATAAAAGAAAATTGAGATATTTCCATAAGTATTACAACTACTTAATTTATTCTACAATTATAAATTAATTAAATCATTTTTATTTAATTAAGATAATTAATTTTTAATAATTACACCCAAAAGGTTCAACAATTATCCATAAAAGTCCAATTCACATCCAAAAAGTTCAACCATTACCCCCAAGTCCAATTCATATCCTAAGAGTTCAACCCATACCCTAAATAATTTAATTAATACCCTAAACAATTCAATTAATCTCACACAACATAAGCTCTATCCGAAAAGTTCAACACTTACCCCTAAAAATTTAATTCATACCCTAAAAGTTTAATTCACAAGAACAAATCCTAAAAAATAATTCAATTCAAAGTTAAACATTCAATTCCTAACTAAACTACTCAAGTCAATACAAACTTAAACATTGAATTTACACCCTAGATAATTCATTCAATTCACTTCAATTTTAACATGGCCTAAACCCTAGATTTCAATAAAATTTAAATTTAAATAATTAACTAATTCATAACGAAATAACAAAATATTAAAATTATACAAACAATGTAACTTCAAATCGAAACCTGAAAATTTTAGGAGGTGGAGGGGGAGGAGCAGTGGCGGCAGTGGAGGCCGTAGCAACGAGAAGCGGCGGTGGCAGCGGGAGGGGGGGCAGTGGCGACGTAGGGTGGGGAATGGGATTAGTGTGAGGGAAATAGAGAAAGAGAGGGGGAGGGTGTTGTGTGTGTGAGGGAGAAGAGAGTGGGGAGTTAGAAAATTTTGAGAAGAGAGTAAGAGAAATGAGGGGAAAATCCCGTATTTAGGATTTGGAATTAGAATTACCGACCGATGTTGGTCGGTAAGGTCGGTCGGTACACTAAGTGACCGCGCGTTGACTTTGTTTGACCATTAACCGGCCAACTTCGGTCGTTTTTTTTTAAAACTAAATTATTTTTTTGTGTTTTTATTTTTTAAAATATTATATACTATAAAAATTTATTATAAACTATAAGCATTTATTTTATTCACATATATATTTACTATAAATAATTATAAACTATAAGCATAATCTTTATAAATAATTATAATAACTAATTACTTTTAATAAATTATAAGCATATATTGTATTCACACATATATATAATTAATCAATCATAATAAAAATAAGGAAGGAATATATATGAGACGTTTATTTTATTTGAATTCCACATTTCGTCTTATATATTCATTCATTTTATAACTAATTACAAATCACATAGATTAATAAATATCGGTCAAGACGTTTTACCTTTTGTATTCATCTATCTAAGTTAATTTTCTAAGTTATAATTAAGTATATGAGTAATTTCACACACACAAACACACACACATACATTATATTGTAATTGATGATCAATCACATACATTACTACGTACGAAAACTTTATCAATTGAACTCGTTTACTTCATGCTAATAACTTCTTTCGTTTCTTTAATTTGTGATCCATATATACATGTCAAAGATGTTTAGTATTAATTCTTCTATATTTCATTCATTCATCACTAATAATGCGTGACATGAATTAATTGACCTAGGTCGAGACCGTTTGTTTTTAATATTCATCGATATAGGTCCAGACGTTTTGTTTTTAATATTCATCGATGCATCTAAGTAAGTTATAAGTCGATGAATCAATTTACAAATCGATATATTTGATGATGATCAATTATATATATTAATTAGATTATTGCTTCTTCACAAGTCTATCCCCAAAAGAACCCGACCCTTGGGCCCTAGTGCTTCGCGTTCTTAGATGCGGCTATACATATATATATACACACACATACTTCGTTGTACTACTTTAACTATATATAGCTTGTAATAGTATATGTTAGTATATTCATTATTTATATTACAAAATAAAGTGTTAACGGATTACATTTATATTATTTAGATAGTAAATATTAATGTGATTCAAAAGTTATGTTTGACCTATGAACCGACCGAAGTTGGTCGGTTATTTTCCAGAAATTACATCTACGGACCAAAGTTGGTCGGTAAAATCTTCCCCTGCAATAACCGGCCGATTTTGGTCGTTAAATTTAACTATAAATTTTATAAAATATTTTAAATAATAATATAATTATTAAAATTTAAAAATATGGGTCCACATTACCGACCGATGTTGGTCGATAATCAAAAAGGTCCTTTGACTAAGCAAGTCCGACCATTTTGGTCAAATGTTTGACCAATATACCGTCCAATTTCAGTCGGTATGTAATTTTTAAAAAATATAAAATATTTTTTTGGTAGTTTCCGTCAGTTTTGGACGATTTTTTGGTCGCTTTTGTTGATCGACCAATGTTGGTCGGTATCGCTTGGTCGGTTTTTTCCGAATTTCTAGTAGTGAATTATGACTACTTTTAGCCCACACAATACTCCTTCAGCAAAGCCGAATCCTTTTAAAGATTAGGAGGAAGAATATCGTTTTCCTGTTACATACTTTATATTATATATTAGGTATAAGAAGTAAACAAGACGACTTAATTGCCTATGAGCTTTTTGATGTTTCATATTTCATATTTAGCATTGTCTGACCCATTCCTTTCTTAGTTAAACATTCTTTAATAGACTCTTTTGCGCCTAAACATGTGGGAATAGAAGCAACCATGGGCTGTTGGAATAAAAAGGATATAGTCTCTCTAACCTAGTCTTGTGTGATTTTCATATAGAAACAGCCATAAGAAATGATTTCCCATTTAATTAGCGGCGAAATTAGGAATTTCTTCAAGGGTATTCAAACTCAAAAGAAGTGAAAAAAATTCTAAGAGTGCTCAATATATTTTATATATCTTTAAAACCTAATATTATTTTACCTATACACACACTATAATTTTCGGACGGCTTCGTCCCTGCATTCAATTATTTTGGCGATTGATTGAGCAAAAATAGAAAGTTTGTATTTGTGGATACAGATTGAGCTAGACTTGATTGGAAGGAGGCTATTTAAATATAGGAAAAGGGGGGTCCAAAGATAATCTGGAGCGGAAGATGTGGTATCTGTTTTCAGGTTCTTTTAAAGTTTTTTCTAAATATTGCACTAAACAATAAAGATTTTGTAGTAAGTTCCAACTAGTTTGAGATTAAGATATACATAATTAATTTAATTTATTTAAGAAAAAAATATCCAAATTTACTCTTATATTATCCAAAAATGCTCAATTTTGGTCCATCATATATATCCTTGCCATGGCAAATCATCTGGTTCTTTCTCTTAGCGTGAAATAGGTGAACTCATATATCTAAATTCTTTGTGAAAAAAGGTCTAAATTTAGCAATTAATCTTGACTGTGGTTTAGAATTGTCTCGGGTTGGAACTCTGATGTGCGTCAAGGTAAAAGCGGGACTTTTTTCTAACAACGTGGATAATGAATTAATGATAGATCAATAATTTAATTAGGATAAAGTCGTTCAATTTCGAATATTACAGAAGCAAATTACTTAACTATTTTCCCTTTATTTATTAGAATGTAGAACGTCGAGGGTAAAAAATTAAAGCCGGGGAAGGGGGGAGTTTAGAAGGCTGGATCAACTGCGTCTTTCTCTTACATCAGGCCTAAAGATAGTGTTCATCATGTAATTCTCCAAATAACACCTATGGTAATTTGTTAGGAGATATGAAAAACTTGTTGGGAATAAACCCATACAGAAATAATATTCACAGTAATAAAAGCGGAATAATAACGTAGCACCGAGATACAGTAATTAATAAGAATAAAAGAGTGACAACGACACCAAGATTTTTACGTGGAAAACCCTTTTGAATAAGGAAAAATCCACGGCTCCGAGATGAGCAACTGATATCACTATAGCAAGGAATTTTACACTTTGTAGGTTCGAGTAAAATACTCCAAAGACCACTACAACACTCAAAAGAAATAACCCTCTTTTGATATTCCTAACTCACTACAATATCGCTCACTCTCTATTTTTCTCACAGACTATTTTCTTATACCTTATCTGTGAAACCTCACTCTTTTTTCTCTATTTGTTGGTGTGTAGAAATGAGAGCAGAAGCTCTCCTTTTATAGTCGAAGCCTCACTCTCTCAAGCCTACTATATTTGACACTTTTCCATTCTACAGATTTGCAAATCACACAAGTGCCTACCATATTTGACACTTTTCCTTCCTTTTCTTTCATTCATTTATGGGGATGGACCCCACAAATCTCCCCCTCCAGACCCATTCACCTGAAGGAGGGAGCACCCGACTTATAGCTTGAGTGCATGCCGACAAGTTCTTTGCACAATTCAAACTTGTCTCTTGGTACCACCTTGGTCAACATATCAGCAGGATTTTCACTCGTGTGAATCTTTTTGACGTGTAAAGATTCGTTCTCCACCTACTCACGAATCCAATGATATCTCAAATATATATGCCTTGTTCTTGCATGGTACATGGAGTTCTTGCTCAAGTATATTGCACTTTAACTGTCACTATAGACGACATACTCCTTTTGATGCAATTCCAGCTCTTGAAGGAACCGTTTCAGCCAAACCATCTCCTTGCCAGCTTCAGTAGCGGCAATATACTTTAATTCAGTTGTAGAGAGTGCAACACACTTCTGCAACTTTGACTGCCATGATATAGCTCCCCCTAAAAATGTGAGCAGGTATCATGTAGTATATTTACGATTATCAAGATCACCTGACATATCAGCATCCGTGTAGCCCTTCAAGATTGGATCAGATCCTCCAAAATACAAGCAATCTCCTACAGTACCTCTTAGGTACCTGAGTATCCACTTGACTGCTTCCCAATGTTCCTTTTCAGGATTTTCAAGGAATCTGCTAACAACACCAACTGCATGAGCAATATCAGGTTTGGTGCATACCATTGCATACATCAAGCTTCTGACTGCTGAAGAATAAGGAACTCTAGCCATGTTCCCTTTATCCTCCACTATTATAGGACACATCTTATTGCTCAACTTCAGATGACCAGCAAGAGGTGTGTTGACTGGCTTAGTACTTTTCATGTTGAAGCGTTGCAGTACGCGTTCAATGTACTTCTCCTGAGATAGCCACAACTTTCCGTTTGTTCGCTCTCGAACTATCTTTATCCCCAAAATTTGTTGTGTTGGGCCCAAGTCTTTCTTATCAAATGACTTGGACAAATCTTTCTTCAACTTTGCAATCAGCTCTTTGTCTTGTCCTACAATTAAAATATCATCCACAAACAACAATAATATAATAAAATTGTTATCAGAAAATCATTTGAAGTATACACATGGATCAAAATATGTCTTTATGTATGTTTGACTTTTCATGAATGAGTCAAGCTTTATGTACCATTGCCTTGGTGCCTGCTTCAATCCATAAAGACTCTTAATCAATTTGCACACCATGTGTTTCTTTTCAGCTACTTCAAATCTTTCCTGCTGCTCCATATAAATCTCCTCTTCCAAATTTCCATGAAGAAATACAGTTTTCACATCCAACTGCTCCACTTCAAGATCTAGGCTAGCTGTTAAGCTAAAAATTGTTCAAATAGAAGTCATTTTGACAACAGCTAAGAAATTTCGTCAAAAATCAATACATTTCTTTTGTTCGAAGCCTTTAACCACTAATCTAGCTTTGTATCTGACCAACGTTCCATTTCCATCTTTCTTGAGTTTAAAGATCCACTTACATTCGAGTGGTCTTTTACCCTTTGGAAGTTCAACCACCTTGTACGTGCTATTTTTCTGTAGAAATTCCATCTCTTCTTGCATGACTTTCATTCTGGTTCTTTTCAGGATGAGACAGCACCTCCTTAAGACATTCTGGCTCCCATTCATCACTGATGAGGACATACTCTATGGAAGGGTACTTGCATAACTCTACCCTTGGCCTCTCTGATCTCCTTAGAGGTTGAGGTTCTTCTTCTTCCTGAGTGGGGTACTCCACTTGCTCGACATCATCATCAAGTTGCTCCCCCTGCTCAATAACCTCACCAGGTAGCTCCCCTGCTCGGCAACCTCGTCGGTCCTACTTTCTGCACTTGTGTGATTGTTAGAAGTAGAAGGAATAGTAATAAGGTTAGGAATTATACCATTCTTGGCCTTCTCTGGCATATCATCAGCAGTTCTAACTTCACTTTCTCAGAAGACTACATCTCTGCTTCTGATGACCTTCTTTTTTACAGGATCCCACAATCTGTATCCGAACTCTTCATATCCAAATCCAATAAATATGCAGGGAACAGATTTATCATCCAACTTTGTTCTCTACTCCTTTGGTACATGTGCAAAAGCTCTGCAACCGAACACATTCAGATGCGAGTATGATACTTCCTTGTAGGTCCAAACTCTCTCTAGGATGTCAAACGCCAACAGAACTGATGGAATCTTATTGATCAGGTAACAGGCTGTCTGAACTGCTTCACCCCAGAATGACTTAGGCAGTTTATCCATTCTGAGCATGCTTCTCACCTTCTCCACAATGGTATGGTTCATCCTTTTGGCTACGCCACTGTGTTGTGGGGTTCCAGGATTTGTCTTTTCATGTCTGATCCTATGGCTCGAACAGTACTCTTCAAATTCCCTTGAAGTGTACTCACCTCCATTGTCACTTCGGAGATGCTTTAGCTTTTGGCCTATCTCCCTTTCCACCATAGCATGAAACTTCTGGAAAACATGAAACACCTGATCTTTGGTTTTCAAAATAAAAACTCATAATTTTCGTGAAGCATCATCAATAAAAGTAACAAAATATTTGTTACCTCCCATTGATTCAATTTTTATTGGACCACAAATATCATAATATACCAAATAAAGTATATTCAATTTTCTTTCAGACGATGTCTGAAATGAGACTCTATGTTGCTTACCAAATAAACAGTAGTCACAAGGTTTTACCATTGTACCTTTGGCATAAGAAATGAGTGATTTCCTATCAAGAATCTGCAATCCCTTCTCGCTCATATGGCCCATCCTTTTGTGCCACAAATCTGCAGAAATCTCATCTTGTGCAGCGTTCAATTCACCTTGGCATATTTCTGTATTTGTCCTGTACAACTTGCCACGAGCAACTCCCTTTGCAATCACCAATGATCTCTTGGTGAGTCTCCACTTTTGATTTGCAAAATAGTTCTCGCATCCATCTCGGTCTAAAGTAATTTCCGAGATCAAGTTCATCCGCAAATCAGGTACATGTCGCACGTCCTTTAGAACCAATGTGCATCCCACATTTGTCTTGATATAAATGTCACCAATCCCCGTAATCTTTGAGTAACTTGTGTTACCCATTCTCACAGTGCCAAAATTACCTGCTACATATCTGCAAAAAAGATATCTTACCGGTGTGGCATGGTAAGATGTTGTATCAACCACCCATTTCGACTCTGGACCTGATAAGTGCATGCATTCCTCTTCCTCGTTTATAAAGAGGACAACATTATCATTGTTTTGCACCATGGCGGTTGTGTTGTCGTCATTCTTCTGGCCACTAGTTTCACATTTGCCCTTCCTTGGATTTGGGCAATCTATTTTTAAATGACCTGGCTGATCACAATTATAGCAATTTCTCCTCTTGATTTGGATCGGTTCTTAGACTTCCCACGAGCTCCGGATCTATCATAGTTGCTCGAACTCCTTTGATAACTCCTGCCTCTACCTTATGTGATGAGTGCATGTCCTTGATTTTCAGGCTTCTTTCTCATCTTCTCATTGAGTAGAAGAGCTGATGTGATGTCTTTCAACTCAATGGTAGTCTTACCGTGCAGGATGGTTATTGCCAAATTATCGTACGAAGATGGCAACGGGTTTAATAGCAAGATGGCTTTATCTTATTCCTTGATTTTCACTCCGAGGTTGGCGAGCTGTGTGATTAGTTCGTTAAACACATTTAAATGTGAAAAAAAATCGTACCTTCACCCATGTATAGGGCGTATAGCTGCTTCTTCAGGTACAGTTTATTTGTCAGCGTTTTGGACATGTATAGCCTTTCCAACCTTGTCCAAATGCCATGTGCGATGTCTTCATCGATGATGTTATTTACCACATCATCTGATAAACGCAACCCGATTGCACTAGCAACCATTTCATCCAAGTTAGCCCAATCCTCAACTTTTATGGTATTAGGCTTTTTGGCATCAATATCTAGTACCTTGTGTAATCGTTGTTGGATGAGCAAATCCCTCATCCTTCTTTGCCATGTTGAGAAACCGTTATTTTCTTTGAATTTTGCTACCTCGTACTTTACTCTAGACATTTTTTTTTACCGAGTATAGTACTACCGATAGTGAATAGTACTTCTGTGAGTGAGCAGAACATGTGCTCTGATATCAGTTATTGGGAATAAACCCCCTACAGAAATAATATTCACAGTAATAAAAGCGGAACAATAACATAGCACCGAGATACGGTATTAACAAGAATAAAAGAGTGACAACGACACCAAGAGTTTTACGTGAAAAACCCTTTTGAATAAGGGAAAAACTACGGCCCCGAGACGAGCAACTAATATCACTATAGCAAGGAATTTTACACTTTGTAGGTCCGAGTAAAATACTCTAAAGACCACTACAACACTCAAAAGAAATAACTCTCTTTTGATATTCCCACCTCACTACAATATCGCTCACTCTCTATTTTTCTCATAGACTATTTTGTTATACCTTATCTGTGAAACCTCACTCTTTCTTTCTCTCTTTGTTGGTGTGTAAAAATGAGAGCAGAAGTTCTCCTTTTATAATCGAAATCTAACTATATGAATCCTACTATATTTGATACTTTTCCTTCCTACATATTTGCAAATCACACAAGTGACTTAGATATTTGACACTTTTCCTTCCTTTTCTTTCTTTCATTTATGGGGATGACCCCAGAAAACTAGCCTTGCAACTAAATACGTGGAAATCTAACTAGCTAGCCAGAAGCTTATATGACCAAATTAAAGACAGATTCAGTATTTGTAATTCTCTGAGTTTGGAATATTAATGCACCCATTGACCATTCAAATTACGGATTTGAAATTCAATACTTGTAAAAATTTTAATGTCCTTTTTACGTCTCGAGTTGATATTGATTCAGACGTGTCCCTGGATTGGATAGTTCTATTTCAAGCACTCTCTAGCCAAAGCTAAAATCTCGTCCAATATCAACATCATCATCTTTTACGTACTAATTAACGAGCACTGGCATGTACATTGATATAGGAATCACTATATATGCGGTGGCATTACTCTCTGGCGGAGACGGATCCAGGATTTGATGGCTACGGGTGCCACTATTTTAATGTAAAACGATCACTAGTGAAGAAGATTGAATTAGGGTGTACATTCAGTCGATTCAATCCGTTTTGGATTACTTTGGTTCGATCCATTTTGAATTTATTCAATCCAATTTAAAATTTATTTTATGCATAAACGAATATGTGATACACCCCTTCCATCTATATGTCGCTGATTAATATTATATTATGTCTTTAATGCATCGCTATTAAAAAAAATTATAATTAATAAAATAACATTATATGAATAAAAAAATGATTAGATTATATCCATCCAAATAAAATACGAACAAATATTTAAGATGAAGAAAATAAGAGAAATTAATAAAAAAGAGCAGAAAGGGAAAATAAGAGAAATTAACAAAAAAGAACAGAAAGGGAACAACAATTGCATTCGGAGAGTCTGGATCTCAGTTGTCGTGCATGGAATTTCAGCACTTCAACCATGGTACCTTCAGTCATTTTGTGATTTGGGGTGCCACTTGTTTCTTACTAGGCGTTTTTGTGAAAAATACTAGTATGTATATAAAATTTTATCCGAGCGACCGGTGGCGTGCCACCCCCAACTCAGATCCGCACCTGTAAACAGGCACTATTACTAGCAGTTAGGATGATGAAGTTATAGAAACTCAAAATCGGTGAATAGGAAAGAGACTATAGAGGAAAGTGAAAAGATAAATACTCAAAGGATGAAGTCATGGAAACTGAAAATCATATGAAAACTCAACTAATAATTCCTTGGGCTTCAACAATGTACATACATTTTGAAATCACTCAAAATAAAACCAATGACTCCACATATGCTTCGAAATTTTAAGGATAACAAAAGCAGCCTCTTAATAATGCAATCGGTGAACTTGAACCTCACATAGTATGTACGATTCCACGAAAGAAGCAAGTAGGTTTTTAATCTCCGCCACAACCACCACAACCGCCACCATCACCGTCACCACCACAACCGCCACCACAACAACAACCTTGCGAAGCGGTTACAGTTGCCTCAGCAGCAGCTCCTAAGTCAATTGTAACCTCAGCCCGTTTACGCTCATCGTCGGTATTGTTGTCCGCTGCTGCAACAGTTGTTGCAGCGGCTGCGCCAGCAACAGCAGCACCGGCTCCTGCTAAAACAACCATATTGCCGTCTCTTGTCCTGCTTCGAGATTGATCATTTCTTTGCCGTGATTTATTCTTTTTACGGAGCATACCCCATACACAACAAAAAAATGTAAAAGACATAAAAATTATGGCAATAGCAACGGCTGCCTCGGCCATCTTCTTAATTGCAACCCTAAAATTGACTGAAAAGTATAAACCATCGTCCTTTTAAAGGGTTGGAGCAATTAATTAATTAATTATGTCATTTTCCTCGTACATATTACGCGCAAGAAGTAAACCAGGTGACTTAATTTTCTTATGAGCTTTCGAAGAATTTGATGTCTTAGATCTTTTGGTTTGATATTTCATGCTTGGCTTCTTGTGACCTATTCCTTTCTCAGTTGTATTTTTATGTTTTAACTAGAAAATATTTATCCACAAAGGCCGGCAAGAGGAAGCTTCTACTGCATGCATGGCGATCAATAGACAAGCAACCGAGTTGTTGATATAAAAAGGATATCCTCTGTAACCTAGTTTTGTGTGTTTTTCAAATAGAAACATCCATAAGAAAGTTTTGAGGTTTTGAGGTTCTTTTCAAGGTTTTTTCTACAATATTGAAGTGTAAAAATTTATAGTAAATTTTGTTGTAAACTATTATTACTGTGGATGTTCACTGTTCCCAACTACCCTTCTCTCCGTGATGTTAATAACCAAGGGAAGAGCTAGAAGCCGGAATACGTTTTCCGTCGAACGCAATAGTTTTTGCTTAAATAATGTACTTATATTAAAAAATTTATTAAATATGTGTGAATATTAAATATGGAACCCAGTTATTAGCACTTAAAATCATCGTTCCAAAATTCAGAACTCATAAAGTTAAAATTCTAGTTCCGCATAACTCCCACCGCTCCTCACAATTATATTTATAACTCTCACACGTAGATAACCTAGCTCCCCAATGATCTTCCCCCAAAATGTTAATATCATATTTTAAGCAACCTTTCAAATTTGTAAATCTCTATGCAATTGTATATATTGAGGCATGCACTTGAATAAATAAGAAAGTTCTCTCTTCCTCTCTACACCTAGTTTATTTTCTTATTTTATATTGTTATTTTAAGTTAAATTTCTTAACAAATCTCTGCTAGTATGATAACTTTTTGGATTTCAAGAGTCAAACTTCTTAACTTTGATCATGAATTTGGACATAAAATTTTTAAGTCATTTTTAATAAATTTTTTATATTTTAAAACTACAAAGTATTATAAGCCACAATAATTAACAATTCCGAATATTTAAAAGGTATATGAAAAAATTATGATCAAAGAACAACTCATCTGCCTTTCAAAATCCAAAAAATATCATGTTTTTTGGAACGAAGAAAATAATTAATTAATTAATTTATTAGAATGTAGAACGTTGAATTAATGTAAAACATGTAAGGGAGGGGGAGCATCCTCCACTTCCAATTAAGAGGTTGTGAGTTCGAGTCACCCCAAGAGCAAGGTGGGGAGTTCTTGGAGGGATGGAGCCGAGGGTCTATCGGAAACAGCCTCTCTACCCTAGGGTAGGGGTAAGGTCTGCATACACACTACCCTCCCCAGACACCACTAGTAGTATACTGGGTTGTTGTTATTGTTTAGGTAAGGGAGGGGAATGGGGGAGTTTAGAAGAAGGCTGGATCGTCATCAACTGCACTTACATGTCTCCTTTAAGCTTGTCACTGCTACCAGTGGTGAACAACATTGAGTCAAATGATCTCTCGATCTAATTTTAAGTAGCACTATCTACATATAAATTACTCTACATATTTAAAAATAATTTAACTTTAAAATTTACATACTATGCAACCACAAAAATGTCTTAGCATGTTATGAGTCAAATATGCTGAAAGATGGGACGTTTGCATTACACTTCAGTCTCCACTTACAACATTTAATTTCCCAATTATTGTTAATTTTTTCGAAAGCTTGTGAAAAAATAAAAAAAATAAATGTTTATGTTATTTTAATTGTGGAGAAAGTTAGTTTTCAAACCGAAACATCACTTATAAAGCATCAATAAAATACAAAATATTAATAAAAAAAAAATTCCCGAAGAAATAGAACATAATTACGAAGAAAGTTCAGCGTATGATGGCAGATAAAGACTTTAAAATAAATAAATAACTCACATCAATCAATTGTACCTGAATTGCTCAGATATTAAATGAAACAGAAAAATATCATTATCATCAGATTAGGAAATTGTAACATATTAGTGGTCAATAATTGTAGTCATATAAAAGGGCTGGGACATTTCCTATATCTTTCTTACTGAAACATTTGTAGTATTTACTTTTACGAGTAACATCATGGCTATGGTAGTATTATTTGTTGGATTTATTCCATTTTGTAAGAAAGGGAAACGATGAAGAAAGTTCCTTATATACTTGACGAAACACCTTCAACAAAAAAAATCAATTAAATAAATAAGAATAGCTTTCATAGTTTACCTAAAATTAGAGGCGAAGGCAGGATTTACCCGAAAACCAAATGTTAACTCCGGCCCTGCCTAGAATTAAATAACTCCTGTCGTATTTGAGATCGAAATATTATCACAAACTATGGTCAACGATTAGTACTTTGATCGAAATATTATCACAAACTATGGTCACGACTAGGACTTTTCCTTGATATTTTAGTCATACATAATTAATCATGACTTACGACAAAGATTGAAAGACGACACATCTATTCATATGTTTACTTCTATATATTTTGAACTCTCTTACTAATATTTCAGGCTCCGCCACTGTGTGGTAGCTAATAACAATTCCGGAATGTTTTTGCTTTTCAAAAGAGATATTAATTAGGAGTAATTAAATATAAAAAATGCTATTAATTGGATTAACTGCTTAAAAAAGAAAAAGAAACAGATCAACTTTTTTGTTCAAATTAAAGAGAAAGGAAGCTTGTCGAGAAGAAATACCTTCAAAGATCAACTTGTCGTCAATGTTATAAGATAGAACAGAGAAGCTTTATAATTATTAGGCAGAAGTTTCGAAAGATCAGGGAAAAAATTCTCTAAAATTCAAACTTAATCATTCATTAGACCTAAAATTTTGCGATACGATTATTCATTAAGTTTTGGAATGTATGTGTAAAGAGCCCAAAATCCACAATATGCCAAATCTACAAACGACTCTCATCCTACCTAATCTCATTACTGACGGAGATAAAAAATAAATAGTTTTGACCGCAGGCTAAAAGTGATCTTTGCTCAAAAATAAGAAAATGATAATAGATAGCTGCTCTCAAAATAATAGCCGACAAAATGTAAAAAAAACTATCTATCTTTTGTATATTCTTTGGTATATATATACACATTTATGTATGTTATATATGTTATGTGTGTGAACAAAGCCCCACATTGATACCTGAAAGGATTGGGAGCCTACATATAATGTGTAGGGAACTCTTAATGATGTGAAGTCTTTTAGGGAAAACCGTGCAGGCTTGGCCCAGCGGACAATATCACACCATGTTAAAAGTATCTTTGGACTGGTTGAACCCAATAACTAGTATCAGAGCCCAGGTTCAGCGGGACGAATATAAAAATAGCAAAGTGATGGTGAGGGGCGGTATGCACACAAGAAGAAGCTAGTTGTGGGCTTCGGTTGCCATAATACTCTAACATTGTGGGTGGCACACGGTGAATCTCGAAAATTGACCTACGAATCGTGGCAATGGGTCACATGGAACTTAGTTCGAGGGGGAGACCCGTGAATCGTGGTATTGGGCTACGTGGAACTTAGTTTGAGAGGGAGATTGTTAGGTGTGCGAACAAAGTCTCACATTGGTAGTTGAAAGGATTGAGAGCCTATATATAAGGTGTAGGGATCTTTTAATAGTGTGAAGCATTTTAGGAAAAACCGTGCGGGCTTGGCCCAAAACGGACAATATCACACCATGTTAAGAGTATCTTTGGATTGGTTGAGCCCAACCATATACTAAAATATACAAATTTTATTTACTTTTGCGGCTATTGTATGTAAATAGTTTCGACTTCGGGCTAAAAGTGATCTTTGCCACAAAAAAACTGGCACATACCATTTTTAAGCATAACAATTTTGAAGACGTTTTGTATTCAAATTTACCCAGGTTGTCGTAACCAATATGCGTAACACAGCATGTTTCATTTTCCTTTTTTTGTTTAACCATATACTCCATGAGTAATTGGAGTCCATTAGCCTAACCAATTCATATTCGCAGCTCGAACCCGAGATTCTGATTAATAGTGGAGGAATCTCTTCTATCCCGTTATATTCCTCGGTGATACATGGCATATCGTATATTTTTGCATGGTTGGTTGGTTTGGTGCACGCAACTTGCGATAGTAGGTAGAATTTGCTAAACGGTGATTAATGCTAAGAAAGTGTCTTTAAGGCTACCATCAACTTCTTTGGTTAGTGATGTAAATGCCTAATTTTGGCTAATTTTTTTTTTTTTTTATGTTTATTATGTGTGTATGTATAGGTATACCTTTTGATTATAGTTTAATTAAGAAGTGAATAAAAGGTTGGGATAAGATATATTTAAAAATGAAATGGGCCAAAAAATCGAACCAAATCAGTGGCCCAAAGGCACTAACCCGGTCTGGATGAGGCCAGCTAGGGTGATGAGCTAAAAGGCGTAGTTTCATGGTGAAACTACGTCGTTTTACTTAATGAATCAGAGGTCTAATCTCAACCATTGATCACCCTTTGATCCAACGGACCTTATCTATCCCCCACCCTAGGTATTTAACACCTAAAATCCCAAAAAATTGCCCAATTTCCCTTATTACTCTCCCCCTATCTTCTTCCCCTCTCTCTCTTTCCCTCTCCCTCTACTCCGCCCACTGCCGCCCGCCGGAATTCGCTACCAGCGGCGGAGCACCTCCAAACACCCCCAAATCATCACCATACACTCCCTTCAACCTCCTCTTTCCAGATCTCCAACCCAAATCCCTCAAAATCCGCTCAAATTCCACGATTTTAGATCTAAGAAACCCCACACCCCATTTTTTGTCTTAAAATCGTAAAGATTGAACTATCTCCTCTACCTAATACCTATATGGATGGATAGAGCTCGGTATGGGCTACCAACTAACACTGGTCTCAACCCAAAATTTTGGCGACTAGATTCTGGCGGGTCGCCGACAGCCACCCTCACTGCCGACCCGCCACTACTACCGCACTACTCTTTTTCTGTTTTAGCCTAATTCCGACCCAAGAACACTCATTTCCTTTTGGTATGACACCAAGTTCATTGAATTTTGTGTCTATCGAAATGAAATAAGCGTTCCATGGTCGGGCAACCACTTTTTGGCATCCCCGACATTCTCTAGTGGCTCGAATTAATTTCAAGCGCGCTCGTAGGTATAATCGCCATCCCTTCACTTAATTTCCGTTTTTTTAATAATAGTAGGTTAATTTCTGATTTTTCTATTTTTGGTTGTCGTTTGTTAACTAGAGTTTCAAGTTAGGTTTATTAAAATTAGTCATCTCTATTTAGCCTAGTTGTTTATTAGATTGTCAACCAAACTGACCTTAGTATAGTTAAATTGTTTGCTTAGTTAGTCGATTGTTTAGTTGTTGAAAGTCGTCGTTCGATTTTTAACAATGCTCGTTTAGTTTCTGTATTGAGCATTAGTTTGTGAATTCAGTTGTTTGTTCTGTGTTTAGTTTGCACAAATTGATTTGTTTTAATCTAGTTAGTTTGAGTTTTAGTTCCATTTGAAGTCTTGTTTCTATTTTGTCAATTCTTAGTTGTTTGAGTTTGATTTGGTTCAAAATCAATAAGGTGGTATTGATGTTGTTAAAATCTAAAGTTTAGGTTATTTTATCGTAAAATAGGGTACTAGTAGCCTACTTTTTACTAGTAGGGTGGCTGAAATGATTTTTTTTCTCCTTGCTTCTGACATAGTAGATTTCGAGGTTGTCCTTTCACCTTTTGGACAGATTTTGAACAGTGTTTAGCACACAAAGTCAGTCTTTTGGACAGATTTTTGGTGAACCAAAATCTGTCCCAAAAAATAACTTTATTTGCCTATTTAAGGGGCTGCTCTTTCCTCACTTCAGGACACACTATCTTACATATTTTTACAATCGCTTACATTCAGAAAAAAAAAAAAAAAAGACACAACTTAAGAAAAATCATCAGCTGAACATCCAAAAGTAAGCAGAAAAACTGAAAGTTTGTGAGTTCTTTCTTCCTTTCCTAAGTCATTAAGCTTTTGGTTTGAGTTTCTGGTTCGTATCGGGTTTAAAAGATTGATGTTGGTCTGTTGCTGTTGTTGTTAGATTAGTTGACGTGTTTCGATAGTGATATACGAAGCCAACTCCGTTACTGTTGTCCTGCTTTCGAATCTGCAGTCTAGGTAACTTTTCTAACTTGTAAAATAGCTCATTTTCAAAGAAATAGAAGCATGAAGTCCTTACTTGATTTCTGAATATTCTTACAACTTTCTGGTTAGATCATTATGCTACTAAAAAAAGTGTTTGTCTAATGTATGAAGAATCTGTGACTTCTTGTAGTGATATGTTGGCATAAGTTATTCATTTTAAGTTATTCTGGATCAATGTTGTATGCTTTTAAGTGGATAAAAATATAATATAATTACATGCTTATTTTAGGTTCCATGTTGAGTTTGATTTAGTGTATCGGGCTACAAAAAGTAAGTATGAATACTGTATTAGTAAAATAATTTGGATTCATTAATTAGTATAGTATACTAAGAGTTCTTGCATTTAAAATGATATGTAGGAAGGTTAGTTATCTTTTCTCTTTCTGGTGAATTTTCTTTTCATGGCTAGTTAATTTCTTAATTCTTTTAATTATGGTATCAACTATTAAAAAATTAATTTGCATAGAGTGGTGTTTCTTCACTGTTAAAAGGTAGTACATAGTTAGGCAAAAGGTTTCGTACTTTTGGGGCGATGGTCTGGTTTGGACGTTTAGTAGGCAAATTATTTTTGGCCAAAATTAAAATTATAGTAGAGCCAGCTTCATAATAACTAATAACGGGCCTAATGCCTTTAAAAGTACATCAATTTGGCCCATGTCTCCTTAAATTCGCTACTGGCCCATTTCTTTTATTCTTCTTTTAAAAAAGTTGCTAGAGCATTTTGCATATATAAAGAAAGTTTGACCCAATGCCAATCAATAAGATGGTGGCCCATATTTTCTTTTAACAAGTTGTTAGCACATTCTTTTATTTAGTTGAGAGTTACTTCTCTTTTAATAAGAAGGTGCCCCGTTTCCTCAAAAATGAATAAAGCTGGTCCAAACTCGTGTGCCGTGTTTTCTCCAAATAATAACTTCAAATCAGTTTTTATTTATTTATTATTTAACTAATTAGAATAATTTAATCACCTCCTAATTAATTAATTTAAACGCTAGGCAATTAGTAGGCGCGCTTTAACTTCACGGAATCGCTTGCGTAGCGTGATGTTTAACATTTAATAAATTAGTTAAATAAACTCATACCATACCCATTAGTTTTAGTTAATCCTTTGCTAAAATCGCGGATTCGCTTGCGTAGCGTGATAATTGAATTTTAATAATTTTTAAAAATAATAATTTTTTCAAATCTAATAATTTCTCAAAAGTATTACAAATAATTGATTGTCATGATTTCGGATTCACTTGCGAGGCGCAATTAATTTTGTTATTCAATCACACATTTGCTTGCGCAGCGTGGTTATGACAACGTAATATTATCCAAATTATTTTGTTTAATAATTCTAATAATCAAGAGATAAAAGCGGATAGGTAAAATATAAAAAATCATATAAATCACAGTTTGTCCAAAATTGATTCAAGCCAAGTTTTAAACAATAAAGCGACTGTACCAAGAGACTTGGGGAATGCCTTGTACCTTCTCCCCGGTCAACAGAATTTCTTACCCGAACTTTATTTTCGCGGACCGATAAAAATAGAGTCAAACTTTACTTTGACTAGGGATTCAAATAAATGGTGACTTGGAACATCAAAAAATCAATTTCAAGTGGCGACTCTGTAAATAAAATAATCCCTACTCAAATTTGTCACTTTAATTGGAAAAACTCTTTAACCCATAATCCATAACATATTATACCTTTTGTATGGGGTAAAAAAGAGGTGTGATAGCTCTAGCGACTCTGCTAAGGACAACCAGAATTCGAGCTTGTACATGTTGACATTTTCTGGCTTTATTAATTTTGTATATATTGTGGTTTATTTGGGTCTAATGTGCCACTTGCATGCTTTTACTGCTTTGATATTGTTGAACTGTACATATAAATTGTCTTCTCATGCACCCCCTCTCAGTCTTCTTGAAATTAAAATTGGGCATTTTCATGACATTGTCTGCTTTCTTTGAGATAGCCGAGGCATTTTTTACCCGGTGAAGGATTTTAGTCACACATGTTTTAGGCGGGGAGCACCACCAGCTAAGCCAGAAAGCAATGCTACCGGTACGCTGACCCTCTTCAGCTCGAGTTGTCTGCTCGAGTAAGCCAGTCTAGATACCTTCTTCCTAGTAGGTTTCGCTTTATTTGCATCACGTGCATTTGACTAAGCGAAACTCGACATAGGGGCCGGGTCCGTATAAGACAGGTATCCTCTTTGAGACCATTATGCTCATTTATGTGCTACTTGTTACATCATTTAGAAGGCTTGCTTGCATTGTTGACCGGCTTTAGAAAATTAGTTGAGTTGAATTATTAAAAAAAAATCATTCACCTAGTTTAGTGCAAATAATCCTTTTTTTACTAAGATTTTGTAGTAGTCTGGCGTGAGGTATAAAGATTAATTTTCATAAAAATCAAAAGAGAAAAATACTCGATTTCACCGAACTACGCGGGTTTGATACTTACCGGATGTGACATACGTAAGCAACCTCCATCGGGTTCAGCCCACATTTTTCAAAAAATAATTACTATTTTTGTCACTTTTTACTGTTTTGTCCTCGTATTCTGGCCGTTTTGGCAAGACACCCTTTAAACCTCCCTCGGGCGTACCGAAGGGCCGTTTTTGTAAAAAAGGCCTTTTTTATTTATTTTTTATCATTTTGTCCCTATATTTGGTCATTTTTGCCAAGACACCCTTTAAGTCTTCCGTAGAAGTATCAAAGGTTTGTTTTCGTAATAATAGCCAGCTTTCCTACTTTTATCATTTCACCTTTTGTGTCTGCTAATTTCAAAAAATAAGAAGAAGAAATAGATCGAGTCCTAACCCTTTTTTATCTTCTGCATATAATTTAGGTAAGTTTGGACATATTTTTATTCTTAGGTTCACAATGAATTCTCCACAAAGATGCATTTAGAAAAGGGAAAAGGACGAGACACCTCCTATGTTCTTAATCAGAGATAAGACCCCGAGTTGTCTCGATAATTGGTGGGATAGTTTTGCTACATGGGAACGGAATCAAGTATTTAAGTGCCTCAGATTCCTCCCAAACATCATGGGAATTAAGCCTAACAGAGATTTAATCGAGTCCCTACTGGTTTTTTAGGACCCCGTAAACAATGTCTTCAGGTTCAAAGATTGTGAAATGACGCCTACATTGGAAGAAATAGGTGGGTTTACCGGATTGGGGAGAGACCTTCGTGGGAAAAAGCATGATGCCCCGAGAAAAGTTGGTGTGAACAACTTTCTGAAAAAGTTATGCCTTCGTCCAATTCCAATAGGTTTCTTGGACGAAGGTTGGGTTCCGTTGGGATATTTCTATGACACATTCGGGGACGAGAAAGGGTTTGAGAACTTCTCAGGCACAGAATTCGTCAACCAATTGAGTTATAACGCCTGGAGGGAGTTGAGAATCTTCACGTTCATGATATCATTTCTGGGGACCATGGTCTTTCCAGAGCGTGGTGGGCACATCAGAATTCGATTGGTTGCGGTAGTCTCGTATTTACAAAATAGCGAGGATCATACCATCCTTCCCATGATTCTGGGAGATATTTTTCGAGCTTTGACCCGTTTCCAAGAGGGTAAAGATTACTTCGAGGGATGCAACATTCTGGTGCAGATGTGGTTGATAGAGCACCTTTATCATCATCCAATAGTAGTAAATTTCAATGATAATTGGCTGAATTACATTGGATGTCACCCGTACAGGGCCGCAAATTGTAATCTTCCAGAGGGGGTGAGGGCCTGGCGAACATTACTTGGTTCATTGAGTGCTGATAGAATCACTTAGAACTATTATTGGTTCCCTTCTGCTAGGGTCATGCATATGTCGACGTATCACCTGTTCTTTATACTCATGGGTTTCAGAGGCTTCCAGCCCTACATACCCCTACGTGTCATGCGCCAGCTAGGGAGAGAGCAAAAGAGGCCCCCGATTGAAGACATGTGTCTGTTTGTATGGGAATTCAAGGGAGAGGAACTTCCAACGGAGTCATATGCACTAAAGGTTTGGTTCGGTGGTCGATTTTTTGACTTGGACGAGATGGTAGATGATCGTGAATGTGGGGAGGTAAGATTCGCATACCTTGAGTGGTTTCACAACCAGGTTATCCCATAGGAAAGGCCAGAAAGAGCCATACGGAACGCATTTTATTGGGAGGAAGAGATCAAGGCTAGAGTTAGAGAAACCAGAAGGGAAGTGGCACAAAAGTACCAATCCCGTATTGACATTTTACAAGAAGATAAGGGCATTCTGGAAAAAGCCATGGACATATAATAGGCTGATTTCGAGCTGGAAAGGGCTTAGTGGGCACAAGAGAGGAGAGCACTCAAAGGTCAAATTAGACAGAAAAAAGTGATCAATACCGCTCAACAATAAGAAGAAAGAGAAGTCCAGTTCAAGGTAGTCTGTGATCATGAGTGCAAATGTTTTGGTCCATTAATCCAAGGTCCGAGGGATCAGATAGGGGGAGTTGAGTCAAGCAAGGAGCTCCAGATCGCGGAGTTTGAAATAGAAAGACATCACTACCAAAGTATGATCAATCAGTTGGTGGGAGAGTTACTAGAAATTTGGCGACGGACAGATATGTCCTTGGAGCGTGAGCGTGATGCGCTGGATCTAGCGGAGACCCATGGTCAGCGAAATCAAGAGTTGCATTTGGCTCAGGAACACATTAAGGGAAAGATCCTCGAGGTAGCCACATACACCTCCCAAGCATGCAGGAGTTTCCAAGGAATGACGCCTGAGCGGTTTGCAGAAGTATCATTGAACGTCGCTCATCACATATCTGCAGACCTAGAAAGGATATATTCCGATGTTGGGGGTCAGCCGCAGGAATAAGTGCTTCGACTACAGTGATGCTGTTGGATTCTCCCGCAGAGATCAGAGTCTCCTTTAACTTGGCCGTCCATTTTGATTGTTCATTTATTGTCATTGAGTCTGTAAGAGTCTTTTGGTGTATTAAGTATTGTTGATTTGTTTTCTTTATCTTAAAAAGTCTGTTCATGTTTAGATGTTCGTCTTTTTGTAATTTTTGGTTTTTGGGTCTTGTATTAAAAAAATAGAAAACAAAATAATAGAAGTTGAAAATCAATGAAAAAGATTTTATTTCAGAAAAATTAGAAAATGGTCATGTCCCTGAACTACGTAATGATCTGATTCATGCGGCAACATGATACATAGGCAACCCACAAAAGGTTCATCAAAATATTTTTCAATGACTCTAAGATGAGGGATCAAAATGAGGCGTGAGTGAAAAGAAAAAAGGAGAGAAGAAGATAAGAGCGTCAATAAGAAGCAACCTGATAAGCCGGAATAAAACATGAAGCCTACAAAAGCATGTTAGAAATAGTGATAATGATATAAGCATGGCATATTACGTGTGACTCATATCTATAAAATGCTTAATCCTAACATGTTTGTTGTCTCTCATATAGTAAGCTTAAGATGGTTGGTTTGTGGTGAAACTGGCAACACACCATTACTTCACCAGATCTAAGGGAACAGTAGTAATGGCCAACGATGATGAGATTGAGCTGGTCAGTGACGACCCCCAGGGTCAGTCAGTTGAACAAGAGTCAGGGGAAATAAGAAAGTTGAGACAGCAATTGTCTGATGTATATCAAGCTTGGGTGTCTGGTCAGCTTCCACCCCGGGGTCCCTCAGAGGGAACTTCCACCGTACCCCTGGCTACTCAACCACCGCTCCATGCAACGAGCGACCACATTCTACCACCAGGGTATATGCCAAACTACAGCCTTCATGCTGCTCCTTGTACTTCTAATGTGCGACCTCCAGTCGCACAGGTCAGGAATACTCCTCTAGTCGTGTCTGGCGCATTGGTATACAAATCCCGCCAACACCTCCTGTGATGAGATGGCCAGGAAAATGAAAAGTCTTAAACATAACATATAGGGACTAGGCGGTCATAAAAGTATTTCGTTCAGTGATTTATGCATGTTCCCTCACATCCATTTGCCACCAGGGTCCAAGACCCCAAAATTTGAGAAGTATGATGGACACGACGACCATATCTCCCACTTGAAAAGGTACAGCAACCAATTGAGGGTTCAGGTGAAAAATAAGAATTGTTGATGGCTTATTTTGGGGAAAGTCTTCTGGGGGTAGCCTCTGAATGGTTCATTGACCAAGATATCTCTCACTGGCATGTCTGGGACGACATGGCCCAGGCCTTCGTTAAACAATTTCAATACAATATTGATATTGCACCGGATCGCAATTCCATGTCCAATATGAAGAAAAAGTCGACTGAAAGCTTTAGGGAGTATGCAATCAAGTTGAAGGAGCAAGCGGCTAGAGTTAAGCCACCCATGGATAACCACGAGTTGATCACTATTTTTCTTGAGGCTCAATAGCCTGATTACTTTCAGAACATGATTGATGTTTGGCATATTTCGATATGTGTTAATGTTACTTTACCCATGCTTTAACCACTTTTTGATGTTATTTAATCTTTAAAACACCCAACATGGTGTAATTATTGGTTTGATGACTAATTAAGTTATGTGTGACGATTTAAGGTGTTCGGAGTACAAAATATGAAGAAAAGGTGGTTTAGCTAGAGGAAGAAGGGTTGGATGCGTCGCATCCAACCTAGGAAAACATCATCCTGCATGCAACCTTAGCAGTGAAGTTGTGCCATCGCGTCCGCCATCGCGTGCGAAACTGGGAAGTAGAAGTGAAGCTGGATGCGTCGCGTCCACCATCGCATGCGAAGCTGAGAAATAGAGGACAAGGTGGATGCGTCGCATCCGCCTTCGCAGGCAAAAAATTGAAATGGAGGACAAGGTGGATGCGTCGCATCCACCTTAGCATCAATCCCTGAAGCCGAATTGGACTAGGAATGGGAGAGCTTTGGCCCACGACTTTTGTACGCAATATATAAGCTAAAAACGCCTCTTTTAGGTTATCGAACATATTGGGAAGAGGAAAAAAACCAGGAAAAAGCTGTGAAGGCCGGAATTCATCAAGTTTCATCTTTCTCCCACCAAACTTAGTAATTTTTATGTTTCTTTATATGATTTGTTGTTTGGCTACCATGTCTATGTGGAGCTAAACTTCACGTTCTAGGGTTGTGGTTCTTTCATGAATATTGTTATTCGGATATTGATTTTGACTTCTTGATTTATCATATTAGTTTATTTATTCAATCTTGCACTTAATTATTTAATTGCTTGATCACCAATTGAATATTATCTACGAATCTAGAATTGAACTCGAAAGTGGGAATTCTATATTGCATATAGGATTGAGTAGGGCAAGTTCTTGAACTCGGGCATCGGGGAACGGATTCGTAGTTAGGATAGACATATACCTAATTGCCTTGCTTGGTTGATTTACAGGAATTATAAATGCGTTCTTGTTGATTCTAACTCCATAGACATATAGGCGTTAGGTTAGCTTGAATAGGCGAGTAAGAACTCGACAGATTCTTATGAGCAATATTAACCCTGTCAACCAATAAGCTAGATAAATTAGTCGGTCAATTCAATTGAAGAATACAATAGGATTGTTAGATAGCCCATAACCCTAGATCGTTTTCATTACATTGATATCATTAAAATCTGCTCTTCCTCTGTTCAAAGTTTATTATTTATATTTTTCTTATTTAATTAGTTAGAATAAAATATTTTTAGATTTAATTCTTATTTAGATAATTAAGATAGGCTAATTTAGTTAATAGCTAATCATAAGTCCTCGTGGGTTCGACATCCGACTTTTAGTCACTTTATTACTTGACGACCGCGTATACTTGCGTGAGTGTGTTTGGTCGCAACAAGTTTTTGGCGCCGTTGCCGGGGACTTAGAAATTAGCTACGTGACTAAGTTAAGCTTTTATTAGATATTTGTTTTCAAGTTTTAATTTTCAGTTTGCCTGGTTTGTGTCAACGCAGGGTTTACTCTCGAATGCAGAGGAGTAGAAGTGCAAACAACCTCATTCCTCTTGATCCAAAAATCGAACGAACATTACATAGAGTGAGAAGGGAACACGAAGCTAGAACGAGAATAGAAAGAGATTTGGACATCGCAATCCAACCACAGCCAATAGATATGGCAGGCAATGAAGAGCGTCCGGTAATCGAAGCCGCAAGGCCCAATCTTGCGAATATGACTCAGGCTATTGTGAAGCCTGATATCACTGGGCATTTTGAACTCAAACAGTACATGGTACAGCTGATTCAGTCCACAGGACAATATGTGGGTCTATCTCATGAGGACCCGCAGAGGCATATTCAGAACTTCTTGGAAATCACGGACACTTACAATTATCCGAACGTCTCCAAGGACTATGTCAGGCTGACACTATTCCCTTTTTCACTGTTGGGGGAAGCTAAAGAATGGTTGCAAAAGGAGCCCGCGAACTCTATCCACACTTGGGATGATCTAGCAAGGAAATTCCTGATCAAGTTTTTCCCAACTAAGAAGACAAAGTCGTTGAGGAGCCAAATTCTTGGGTTCCAACAACGGGATGGCGAGACACTTCGTCAAGCTTGGGAAAGATACAAGAAACTACTCAGAGACTGCCCGCATCATTGTCAAACTGATGAGGTATTGGGTCACACTTTTGTTGATGGGTTAGATGAAGCATCAAAGATGAATCTTGACTCAGCTTGTGGGGGTAGTTGCATGGCAAGACCGTATAGTGAAATACAACTCCTGCTAAATAATTTCACTGCTAATGACCATAATTGGCAAGGAGAGGGGGATTCACGAAGGGTAATTAAACAGAAGGCCGCCGGTTTGATTGAGCTTGATGACTTTTCCGCCATGAGAGCCGATATAGCAAAATTGGCAAATCAGATGAATAGAATGACAACACAACAAATGCAACATGTACAGCAGATGTCTATTTGTTGCGAACTATGCGGAGACAGTCATATGATTGACATGTGCCCCACGAATCCTGAATCTATATACTATGTGGGACAACAAAACAGAGGTCCTATGAATCAACATGCGCAATATGGGAACACTTACAACCCAAACTGGAGGAATCATCCTAACTTCTCATGGGGCGGGAGTCAACAGAATCAGTATAGGCCTCAAGGGAATTTTACTCAACCTCAGAAGCCACCCCAACAAATGGAAGAAAGTACGAATGACTTGCTGAAAAAGTTGTTACTAGACAATCAACAGCTCAGGACCGATTTCAGAAATCTTGAGAGGCAAATGGGGCAGTTAGCAGCAAACCAAAATACTAGACCTACAGGCTCACTTCCCAGTGATACAGAGAAGAACCCTCAAATTAATGCAGTTACACTTAGAAACGGGAGGGAACTAGAGGAAGCGCCAAGGAAGATAAAAGAAAAACCTATACCTGGGGGGAGTTGACACCTAAGGCAACACAAGAGTCAAAGGAAGATGATGCAAGTTCAGAACGAATGGAGGTTACAAGGCCACCACCACCTTTCCCCCAAAGATTGCAGAAAAGGAATGACGATCGCATGTTCAACAAATTTCTCTCCATGTTGAGTCAGGTTCAATTAAATATTCCATTAGTGGATGTACTTCGTGAAATTCCAAAGTACGCTAAGTACATAAAAGACATAGTGGCTCATAAGAGGAAATTGACTGAGTTCGAGACGGTTGCACTTACTGAGGAGTGCACATCAAGGGTCCAAAACAAGCTTCCCCAAAAGCTTAAGGACCCTGGCAGCTTCACTATTCCAGTACAAATCGGTAATATTAACGTGGGACGTGCTCTGTGTGATTTGGGTGCAAGCATAAATCTGATGCCGTTATCCTTGTTTAAGCAATTAGGTCTGGGAGCTCCGAGACCAACCACCGTGATGTTGCAATTAGCTGATAGGTCCATAGCCTACCCTGAAGGAGTGATTGAAGATGTGCTGCTGCAAATTGGAAAATTCATCTTCCCAGCTGACTTCATTATTCTAGACTTCGAGGCTGATGAACAAGTTCCAATCATATTGGGACGACCTCTCTTGGCTACTGGCGATGCAATAATTAAAGTGAGAGAAGGGAAAATGATTATGAGAGTGGACAACGAGGAGGCAGTCTTCAATGTCTACAAAGCAATCCAACTCCCCCGCCACTATGAGGAGCTCTCTATGATATCTGTGGTGGAGGTGGATGAGAAACTTCTTAACACGAGTGTATATCTAGGCGACTGTTTAGAAAAAGCAATCATGCTATTTGATAGCTTGGAGATGGATGATGAGGTTGAGGAGATAAAGGGAATCCTAGATACATCATGTGGTTACATGCAAGGAATAATCCCGTTTGAGCCCCTGAATAGGCCAAGTGGCCCCCCACCAAAGCCGTCAATTGAAAAAGCTCCAAATTTGGAACTTAAACCCCTACCCCCTCACCTTCAATATGCTTATTTGGGAAGTTCTGACACTTTACCTGTTATTATTTCTGCTCACTTGTCTAAATTACAGGAAGAAAAGCTATTAAGGGTGCTACGTGAGCACAAGCGAGCAATTGGGTGGACAATGTCTGACATTAAAGGCATTAGTCCAGCTTTCTGCATGCACAAAATCCTCATGGAGGACGGACACAAGCCGAGTGTAGAACACCAACGCCGACTAAATCCAATCATGAAAGAAGTGGTAAGGAAAGAAGTGATTAAGTGGCTTGATGCAGGTATTGTATTTCCAATCTCTGATAGTAAATGGGTAAGCCCCGTTCAATGTGTGCCGAAGAAAGGGGGGATAACCGTAGTAGTTAATGAAAATAATGACTTAATTCCTACAAGAACTGTAACTGGATGGAGAATTTGCATAGATTACAGAAAACTAAACAATGCCACCCGGAAAGACCACTTTTCCCTGCCTTTTATTGACCAAATGCTTGATAGATTAGCTGGCCAGGAATACTACTGTTTCCTAGACGGTTATTCGGGGTATAATCAGATTGCTATAGCCCCAGAAGACCAAGAGAAAACTACATTTACATGTCCTTATGGCACGTATGCGTTCAAGAGAATGCCCTTCGGTCTTTGTAATGCACCTGCGACTTTTCAAAGGTGTATGATGGCTATTTTCACTGACATGGTTGAAAGATATGTAGAAGTATTCATGGACGATTTTTCTGTGTTTGGATGTTCTTTTGATAGTTGTTTGATGAACCTTGATAAAGTGCTAGCTAGGTGTGAAGAGACGAACTTGGTGCTAAACTGGGAAAAGTGCCATTTCATGGTACGTGAAGGTATAGTTTTGGGGCACAAGGTTTCAAAAGATGGTCTACAGGTGGATAAAGCAAAGGTGGAGACGATCGAAAAATTGCCCCCGCCGACATCCATAAAAGGCATTCGCAGTTTCTTGGGTCATGCAGGTTTTTATCGTCGTTTCATTAAAGATTTTTCGAAAATTTCTTCCCCTTTGTGCAGGCTTCTAGAGAAAGACGTTACCTTCAAGTTTGATAATGCATGTCTGAAAGCATTTGAGGAGCTGAAGGGAAGATTGGTGACTGCACCAATTATCATTGGCCCCGATTGGGCACAACCATTTGAGTTGATGTGCGATGCAAGTGACATAGCAATTGGAGCGGTGTTGGGGCAAAGGAGGGATAAAATCTTTCACTCCATTTATTATGCAAGCAAAACTATGAATCCAGCTCAGATGAATTATACAGTGACTGAAAAGGAGTTGCTTGCAGTGGTGTGGGCGTTTGACAAGTTCAGATCCTATCTAGTGGGAACCAAAGTCATCGTCTACACAGATCATTCAGCTATCAGATACCTATTTGAAAAGAAAGACGCCAAGCCGAGGCTGATTCGTTGGGTCCTCCTCTTGCAAGAATTTGACTTAGAGATCCGAGATCGAAAAGGGACAGAAAATCAAGTGGCCGATCATTTATCCAGATTAGAGAGCCGGAACCATGTAGCTGAAGGAGGGTCAATTAAAGAAACATTTCCGGATGAGCAAATATTGGCAATCACCTCAGGTGAAGCCCCATGGTATGCAGATTATGTGAATTTTATCGCAAGTGGGGTAACGCCACTAGAGTGGACAGCTGACAATAGAAGAAGATTCCTACATGATGTAAGGTTCTACGTGTGGGATGAGCCATTCCTATATAGGCAGTGTGCAGATCAGTTGGTGAGAAGGTGTGTTCCTGAGGAAGAGATGAAGGCTATACTACATGACTGCCATGCGTCACCATATGGAGGTCATCACGGCGGGGATAGAACCGCCCAAAAAGTGCTACAATCAGGTTTTTATTGGCCAAAATTGTTTAAGGATGCACATGCCTTCGTTAAAAATTGTGATAGATGCCAAAGAACTGGAACTATCACGAGGAAGCACGAGATGCCCTTGCAAAATATACTGGCGGTAGAACTTTTTGATGTTTGGGGGATTGATTTTATGGGACCATTCCCATATTCTAACGGACACAGATACATCTTGGTGGCGGTCGACTATGTTTCTAAGTGGGTAGAGGCCATAGCTCTTCCTACTAACGACGCAAAAGTTGTGGCAGGCTTTGTAAAGAAGCACATCTTCACACGTTTTGGGACCCCAAGAGTGTTGATAAGCGACGGGGGAACTCACTTTTGTAACAAACTGCTGAATAATATTCCTGCAAAATACGGAGTCAAGCACAAAGTTTCTACTGCCTATCATCCCCAAACGAGTGGTCAAGTAGAAGTTTCCAACAGAGAGGTCAAGCAGATTTTGGAAAAGACAGTAAGTATGAATAGAAAGGACTGGGCCGGGAAGCTGGATGACGCATTATGGGCATATCGCACTGCGTACAAGACCCCAATAGGCACTTCTCCGTACAGGTTGGTTTATGGGAAGGCCTGCCATCTGCCCGTCGAGCTTGAACACAAAGCTTATTGGGCGATTAAAAAGCTAAATATGGAGATGGACTTGGCCGGTGAAAAGAGATTGCTACAACTCGACGAGCTTGATGAGTTTCGATTGCATGCGTATGAAAATGCCAAATTGTATAAAGAGAAGACAAAAAGATGGCATGATAAGCATATCCAACATCGTGAGTTTGAACCAGGTCAACAAATTCTACTGTTTAATTCAAGGCTAAAGCTTTTTCCAGGAAAGCTTAAATCTCGATGGTCGGGTCCGTTTGAAGTGGTTAGTGTGAAACCTCATGGTGCGATAGAATTGTGTGAAAAGGGGTCCAATACGACATTCTTGGTAAATGGCCAAAGAGTAAAACACTATTGGGGTGGTGACATTGCACGTCACAAGACCACAATGGACTTAGTGGAGGCATGAAGAACATGTTGCGTCGTGCCGCGACGTTAAATCAGGCGCTTCTTGGGAGGCCACCCAAGTTAGTTAGTTTTTTTTTTTTTTTTTTTGTCTCCCTTCTTTTCGTAGGACATAGATTTTATTCAGGAAAACGAGGCGGATGCGTCGCGTCCCCCTCAGCAAAAAAATTGACGGGCCAATTGCTCAAGGCAGTGAAGTCTGCCTATCGCGCCCGTATCGCGTCAGAAAATTTTTTGAAGGAAAACGAGGCGGATGCGTCGCGTCCCCCTCAGCAAAAAAATTGACGGGCCAATTGCTCAAGGCAGTGAAGTCTGCCTATCGCGCCCGTATCGCGTCCGAAAATTTTTTGAAGGAAGACAAGGGGATGCGTCGCGTCAAAGCTCGCACGCACAGGTAAGTAATATATATTTTAACACATCTTAAGATAACCTATTCGAACAAAAACGTTTCTTGCGACGCATCCACTCGTCTCGTTTTGGCGACGCCTACGAACGCAGAACAGAATTCTCTCATCGAAATTGTATCGCAGTAAGATCAAACGCGACAGGTACGCATCATCCTCTTCGTTCTTCCGTTGGCTTCTCTCCAAAGTCGTCTCTCCTCCCTCCTTCAATGGTAGCAACAAGTAGGTTTTGCAATTTCAAGATTTTTAGGGCTGTCGTTCTTGGTAGTTGTAATGGTTGAGAGATGATAAACTATAATTCCCTTCATCTCGTCCAACTTTGGGAGGGTAGTTGCACTGCTCAACTGATAGAATGAACTAGGCACACTTGTTGCATACCACATGTTCGACGAATTGTCCCTGAGAAAAATTTAGGCGTCGGTGAAGTCTGAGTAACCGAGCAACATTGGTGTATGCTTGAGAATAAGTGTGGGGTCGAGTGAGGGGCTATGTGAAATTGAGTTTTTGAAGAAAGTTATCATATACTTGCTGAAAGTCATGAGCTACAATTCCATGAAGAGTGAATGGCATGACTTTACAAATAAATTGAAGTCTGCAAGCTGTCGCAATTGCTTTCAGGCTGAACTTCGCTGTTTCATCTGCTAATTGTTGAATTCTTTGCATTGCAGGTACTTAGATTCGTAAAATGACAGCAGCGAGTAAACCATCCAAGCAACAAGACAAAGATGGTAACAAACAACCGCCCAAAAAGCCTACCGGAAGGGCAGCGGGCGGTCCAAATCCACAGAAAAAGAGGAAGCGGACGGAGAAGGAAATGGAACTGCTGCCTAGGCAGTTAAGTGATGATTCAGAGCAAGAGGAGGAAACATTGGTCCGGAGGACAGTGAAGAAGGGTATTACACCAAGCAAAGGAATAGAGATACGAGAGCCTGTGACATACCAAAGAAAAGCTTCGAGAATGAGTGCTCCAACTGATAAAGGGAAGGAGAAGATTACTACAGAATCTGAATCCGATTCCGATTCGGACAATGACCACCTACAGATCAACATGAGTGATGAAGATGAAGGTGAACCCATAGACCGAGTTGATTGGGAGAAATACTTTGTTAATGAGAAGGCATTCCGAGCCTATAAGAAGATATTGGTTTCAAAGAAGTACATTCCGGAAAAGCCGATAAACATCGGACCACTTAAGACAAAGTACTCAGAGTTTCTCCAGTCAATTCGAGAGGTGCAAAAATGGGGACCCATTCTGAAAGGTCATGGCAAAGCCAACCTCACCATTGTTAGAGAGCTCTACGCCAATTGGCGTCACGCACGGGGAAACATTGTGCGAGTAAGAGGGATAGATATTAATGTGTCAGCTGAAGCTCTGAATAACTTCTTAAGGGTGCCACACACACTCACTGACAGGTTTGACGCCATATGCAAAACACCAGATTATGCACACATTAAGTCTGTCCTATGCCCTACCAGGAAGGATGCAGAATGGAAGCATGGGAGTATGGAGTACCACTCTATAGCAAAGGAATTCATGAGTGCGTTAGCACGTGTGGCTCTAAATTTCATTTGTAACCGACTGCTGCCATGCCAACATAAAACTGATGTCCCTCGTTACCGCGCACTCGTATTATATGCTTTATTAGAGGGGATACCACTCAACTTCGGAGCCATCATGCATGATCAAATGCAGCGAACCAGGATGAATTACAAGTGGAGGCTGTTCTTTGCTAATACCCTAATGGCTTTTTTAACAGAGAGGGGAGTACTATGGGACAAGGAGAATGATGACATTGAGGCTAAAGCTCCAGGACCATATGATGTCACTCATGTTCTAGAGCCGAACAAGGGAAGGTCTTCTAAGCTCACCGTCCAACAATTATTTGAGCATATGCAAGCAGATATGCAAGAGAACAGGGCTGAGCTGATAGCGACTCGTGTCGAGTTGAGTGCCACCAGGGATGAGTTGAGACAGACTCGTGCGGATCTAAGCCGAGTTCAGACCGAGCAGGCCACGATGATGAAGGAGATATCATTACTCCTCAGAGCTCTGGTTCAATGTGCAGGTACAGACATCTCCCAGCTGATTGCATCATCCACTGCCGGACCATCCACTCCTGTTCCTCCCATAGTCACCGAGGCTCCACTCAACAGGCCTATTGAGGTCGCTGTAACACCTGATACAGAATCAGCACCAGTTGTTGATGATAGGAATGCTATGGATGCAGATGCTCCTCCACCTTGACTTCAGGGAGTCCTTCTCACCCTACTTTACCTTGTTTGTGTGCGTTGGGGACAACGCACAATCCTAAGTGTGGGGTGGGGGTGATTTATGTTTGATGTATGGATGAATGTACTAATATATTCACTGGATTAATGGCATAAAATAGCAGTAAATTCATCTATATGGAGTAACTATCAGTTTATCTATTAGTTTATTTATAAAAAAAAAAAAAGTATCTTTGTAGATAGTAATAATCCCCTGTGGTTTTTCTTTGTGCCTCGGTTCTTTTCCATGGGATGTAGTTTGAACCGGGTAATTTTGTTTTCTTTTTAGAGTAGAGTAGGAATGTAGGGAATAAAAGGAGGAAGAATGATGAACCTAGGTGACCTTGACTTGGTTGATACTGGCATATTTAAGCTTTTACATATGTAATATCTTCCCTTCTCACTCTGAAATTATTGATGATGCCTCGTTAAAACGGATAGCATGTTTTGTTGCAGCCTATTTCTCATTTTTCTTGACTTGTGTTCACTTTGCGTTTAATGCTTAATATCCCGTTGCTCCGTGAATACTTGCATTGTTTGAGAGTCGGAATGTGACCGTCCTTAGCGAGTCATGTGCCATGTGTGGTGAGGTTTTTGTGTAGTCCATGTAATGTACTTGTGTCTAGAACTTGCCCGGTATGTGAGTTGAAGCGAAATTTTAGGTGATGCTCGGTTTGAAAAATGATTTTAGGCTTTCTTTGATCTTTTTGAGCTTATTGCTTATCACAAATAAAATCTATCCCTAGTTAACCCTTTTGAGCCTGTAGACCTTTTATTTGGTACCCACATTACAAGCCTATACCCTTTTTATTCTTAATTGACATTGTTTTGATCCTTTTACCTCTTAAAGCACTTTAATTGTTAGATGAGCGCTAAAAGAAGTAAGAAGGGACTAAGTGTGGGGTGACTTTTGAGTGGAACCAATGAAAGAAAGAAGGGTGCACTTATTTTGTAAAATAATACGCCACTAGTGATTAAAAAAAAAAGAAAAAAAAGAGAAGAAAGAAAAATATAGAGGAATAAATTGTTGTCTTATTCTTGCTAGTGGGTATGAATTAAAGTAGTGCTTAAAGAAAGAGGAAATATTGTTGGGGTGATATTATTTGTGAAATTGAAGTGGTGTTGAAGAATTTGCGCTTAAGTTATTTGATGATGTGTTAAAGTGCTTAGGAGGGTGAATCACTATTCCTTAAATATATCCTACCCGTCCCTTAGCCCACATTACAACCATGAAAAAGTCCTAATTGATTTTAGATCGAGCGAGCTTACATTAGTAGAGATTTACATTAAGGGCAAGCCTATGGTACCAACTGCATGCATGCGACTTCTTTTTATGAGAGTGAGCGATTTTCTTTGTGAGCATGAGATTCGAATGTGTGGAGTGATTCTACTCTCTTTGCTTTTGTTGTGAGGGCACATGGTTTCACGAGGGATAGGTAACGTTATTAGACTTCTCTATGATGTTGGTTGTTCAATCCATGAGTGCATTGTGACATTGAGTCGGTTTTTGAGGTTAGGATTGTTGTGAGCATGTTGTCTTTGTTCGAATATGTTTAAAGAAGGGCATAAGAAAAGGGAAGTGTGTTGATGCATAGTCTAGAGCCTAATTGTAGCAAATAACCACGGTCATAGGTGCAGTGTGCTTTGAACGATAAGAGTTTAATTTTGTTTCGTCTACTATATGATGGTTTGTTCGAGGACGAACAAAGGTTTAAGTGTGGGGTAGTGATGTTTGGCATATTTCGATATGTGTTAATGTTACTTTACCCATGCTTTAACCACTTTTTGATGTTATTTAATCTTTAAAACACCCAACATGGTGTAATTATTGGTTTGATGACTAATTAAGTTATGTGTGACGATTTAAGGTGTTCGGAGTACAAAATATGAAGAAAAGGTGGTTTAGCTAGAGGAAGAAGGGTTGGATGCGTCGCATCCAACCTAGGAAAACATCATCCTGCATGCAACCTTAGCAGTGAAGTTGTGCCATCGCGTCCGCCATCGCGTGCGAAACTGGGAAGTAGAAGTGAAGCTGGATGCGTCGCGTCCACCATCGCATGCGAAGCTGAGAAATAGAGGACAAGGTGGATGCGTCGCATCCGCCTTCGCAGGCAAAAAATTGAAATGGAGGACAAGGTGGATGCGTCGCATCCACCTTAGCATCAATCCCTGAAGCCGAATTGGACTAGGAATGGGAGAGCTTTGGCCCACGACTTTTGTACGCAATATATAAGCTAAAAACGCCTCTTTTAGGTTATCGAACATATTGGGAAGAGGAAAAAACCAGGAAAAAGCTGTGAAGGCCGGAATTCATCAAGTTTCATCTTTCTCCCACCAAACTTAGTAATTTTTATGTTTCTTTATATGATTTGTTGTTTGGCTACCATGTCTATGTGGAGCTAAACTTCACGTTCTAGGGTTGTGGTTCTTTCATGAATATTGTTATTCGGATATTGATTTTGACTTCTTGATTTATCATATTAGTTTATTTATTCAATCTTGCACTTAATTATTTAATTGCTTGATCACCAATTGAATATTATCTACGAATCTAGAATTGAACTCGAAAGTGGGAATTCTATATTGCATATAGGATTGAGTAGGGCAAGTTCTTGAACTCGGGCATCGGGGAACGGATTCGTAGTTAGGATAGACATATACCTAATTGCCTTGCTTGGTTGATTTACAGGAATTATAAATGCGTTCTTGTTGATTCTAACTCCATAGACATATAGGCGTTAGGTTAGCTTGAATAGGCGAGTAAGAACTCGACAGATTCTTATGAGCAATATTAACCCTGTCAACCAATAAGCTAGATAAATTAGTCGGTCAATTCAATTGAAGAATACAATAGGATTGTTAGATAGCCCATAACCCTAGATCGTTTTCATTACATTGATATCATTAAAATCTGCTCTTCCTCTGTTCAAAGTTTATTATTTATATTTTTCTTATTTAATTAGTTAGAATAAAATATTTTTAGATTTAATTCTTATTTAGATAATTAAGATAGGCTAATTTAGTTAATAGCTAATCATAAGTCCTCGTGGGTTCGACATCCGACTTTTAGTCACTTTATTACTTGACGACCGCGTATACTTGCGTGAGTGTGTTTGGTCGCAACAAGTTGAAAGCTTTAGGGAGTATGCAATCAAGTTGAAGGAGCAAGCGGCTAGAGTTAAGCCACCCATGGATAACCACGAGTTGATCACTATTTTTCTTGAGGCTCAATAGCCTGATTACTTTCAGAACATGATGTTCGCAATGGGTAGACCTTTTGCGAAGCGGTCAAAAGAGGAGAGATGGTCGAAAATGGCCTCAAGACTGGCAGAATTGTAAGTCAAGCTGCTCTCAAAGCCACCACCCAAGCTATCCAAAATGGGTCGGGAAGTTTGGCAAATAGAAAGAAGAAAGGTGAAGGGTCCATGATGATATCAGCAGGGTCAATCCAGCTACCCTAAACATTACTATCCCCCCCTCCCAATTCTTCAGTACTCTATGGGCCCGCCACAGTATACAGTAATTAATGCTCAATCCTATGCTCGACCTCCCAATTAACAGGTACAGGCACCAGCTCCAAGATTCCCCCGACCTCAGTAGCAATATTTTTGGGCACCGTAAAATGCTCATCCTATGTAGGATTATGGTCGAGAGTAGAGGCCGGTGGAAAAATTTACTCCATTGGCTGAATCATACTCTAGTCTGTTCCAAAAGTTGAAGCAGATGGGTGTGATTGGACACATCGCTTACAATAAGAAAGTACATGTTTCAGAACAAATGATGCTGATTGATGAAATCGGAGATTGAAGATACAGAATGGGTAAAGACCCGTTTGGAAAAAATGATGCTGATTGATGAAAAACGGCTAGCAGCAGCATGTTTCGACCATTTATACCAGCAAAGAATGGCACGCACTTACAATAAGAAAGTGCGTCCATGACACTTTGAGGTAGGCCAACTCGTTTTGAAATGCATTCTTTAACACCAAGTAGAAGCTAAAAGAAAGTTCGCCCCGAACTAGCAAGGACCCTACATCATCAAGAAAGTGTAACCAAAAGGGGCCTTGCACTTGGTAGATGAAGAAGGACGGGTACCAGACATGATGATTAACGAAGATGCAGTCAAAAGATATTATGTTTGATATATACCCACTGCAGAACTTTCACGCATTATTTTCTCAGATCGAGATGATGAAGGATATTATTGGTCTCTATCCCAAATAGGTGTCACCCTTTTATTAGCCCTTTTGAGCCGTATTTGGCTTCTTCGTTTTCCCTCTTTTGGAACCCGTGTACTTGTAAAAGCAAAAGAAAAAAATCAAACAACAAACCTTCTGAGTTTAGTGAACTACGTTCGACCTGATTCCGAAAGGATACGTAGGCAGCCTTACCCTGGGTTCGGTCCCATCTCAACAAAAATCCATATTCCCAATACTCCAAAACTCGGGCAGAAGTTTGTTTTATTTTACGGTTTCTTTTTCTGTAAAAACGATTCCAAAAGTTGTAATTCAGTTCAAGGTTCTTTTCGCCTTTTCCTTGTTAAGAAACTTCTTATCGATTTTGAGAATGTTTGAAGTCCACATGCCAAGGGCATTTGGCAACCTTTTGCATGCAGTATCTTATTAAAAAAAAGGAAAAAAAGAATTGAGAGAGTCTTATCGGTGAAAATCAGTATGGGCACTGTAAGGCGACAGTGAGTAGAGAAATGAGAGAGTCTTATTGGTGAAAATTCATATGGGCACCATAAGGCGACGAAGAGTAGAGAAATAAGAGAGGTCAATTAGCGAAAACCCGCAAAGGGCGCTACTAGCCGAATGAGGGTCTTCGATGCTCCAACATGAGCACAACCAAGACAGTTTCAAGATGAATATTTGCAATGGATTTTGAGAATTAGACAGCTCAGACGGATTAGGCGTCCAGTCCAAAATACATGTCATGATTCAATGAAGTCGGCACACGCCTCCAGATAAGTCTCCATATACCTCTCCCCGAAAGGGACACCTTTTGTTTAGACACAATTCCATTTTTTTTTTACATTCAATTGCTCTTATGTTTTTCCCATAATTTTTCTTTGATTCCCTTTCGGTCTAATCTTGCATCAAAGCAAAGCAAAGAAATGGCTGCAAAACTGGCTACAGTTTCCCCGTAGTACCGAGCAAAATTTGGAGCATATATGGCATTGAGAAAGGCAGGAATCCATCTGTGATCTCTTTTGATAAGGCGGACAAAGTGTCTGAAAGAAACTGAAAAGGTCGCCTAAGCAAGACTTGCTTCATGGGAAAAGTTGATAAGCACTACAGACACAAACTGGTTCTGGGTGCAAGACAAATAAATTTGATTTTAAAGGAAAATTGCCCTGCCTTAGGGACAAGGATTAGTTGTACCATGGACATCCGGGTATGAAATAGCCAGGGGCAACGTCAAAAAGACAATGTCTTCAAAAAGCGATACAGAGTATCCGAGCACCTCGGTACCACACTGACAAAATCAGTTCTTCAATAGCGGAGTGGTCGTGAATTCAAACTACTAAGGGCATCAAGGCCACAAACCGACCACCACTTTAAAAACTCACAAAATTTTCTTTGTTTGAAGCAGGATCAAAGCAGTGCAGAGTGGCGATTCTCAAAGGACAAATGTCACCAAACTTAAGCTCCTTAAAGTCTCCATTTTTCTTTTTATTTTCAGCATGCATCACTACTGTTCATACCTCCCATTTTCGTTGCTTAACCCACGTAGAACCATTTCGCCTAGGGGTATCCAGCTCATAGTTCCAGGTAGAAATACTCTTGCTCAGGTTGTTTTACGTAGCTTAACCCAGGTAGAACCTTTTCGCCTAGGGGATCCAGCTCATATTTTCGGGTAAAAGTGCTTTTCGCTCAGGCTTGTTTTATGTTATCCTAACTCAGGTAGAAGCCTTTCGCCTAAAGGGATTCAGCACTTTATCCGTAATATAGGGTACCAACCCCTAGTTACATTCCTTCTCAGTAATACAGGGTGCCAACCCCTGATTACATTCCTTTCGGTAATACAGGGTACCAACCCCTGGTTACACTTCCTTTCAGTAATACAGGGTGCCAACCCCTAGTTACACTCCTTTCGATAATATAGGATACCAACACCTAGTTACATTCCTCCTTAGTAATATAGGGTGCCAACCCCGGTTATATTTCTTTTAGTAATACAGGGTACCAACCCCTTGTTACATTCCTTCTCAGTAATACAGGGTACCAACCCCTGGTTACATTTCTTTTGCTAATACGTGGTATGATAAGTAGGGATTTTAGCCTATTAATTGCTCTCTTTTAATTATATTTTAGGCCAAAAATGCGTGAAGGTATTCCCGAAAACTAACTTAATATGCTTGCTTACAGGGATTGTTCAAAATGAACCAAAGGATCCATAATCAATTCATAAAGGAGTCAAAATTTAAACAAAAACCAAAACTGGGCAAAGAGGAGTGGAACGCAGACCGCGACAAAAGAGTGCGGCCGCAAAAGTATCAACGCGGACGTGGCCATTATTTTGCGATCCGCGATATGAAGAATTAGAGAGATGGTTTTTTAGGCACAAACATGAATGCGGACCGCGATAAGAAAATGCGGTCGCGAAAGTACCAGCGTGCTAAGGTTCAGAGAGTGCTTAATTCAAGCAAAAATGAGAAGGGCGGTTCGCGTCAAAGTTACGCGGAAGTCTCTCACGCGAAAGTGGTGGAAATTACGCGGTACGCGAAACTAGGTTCAACCTAGGAAATTACGCGGTCGCGAAAGCAAGTGTGCGGCCGCAGTCAGAATTACGCGGCCGCAAAACTTACGGAGGGATATTTTTGTCCGAAAATTTTAGCTTAGTATAAATAAATATTTTTGTCAATTTTAGGTTATGTTATGTTTTTGTTGAGTACGTGAGACGGTTAGGTTTTCCCTTTTGGGCAATTTTGTACAAGATTTACCTTATAACACTAGATTTTCATATTTTAATTTAGTATTATGGATTATATTTTCTCTTTATCTTTGAATTCTGTTATTATTATGAGTAGCTAGACCCATAGCTAGGGTTGTGACTCAACCCTAGTGTGGGTATTTAATAGGTCTTGAATTTTAGGGCTTAAATGTTTATGGGTTAGTGATATTTAGCCTAGTTCTTGCTAGAATTTATAGAATTAGTGGTTGCAAACACTGATTCATACCTTTATGATTTGGTCTCTTCTTGAGAAAGAGGGATTAAGTCTGGAAAAACTAGGCTAATAAGGAATTGGGGTGAACTCAAGAATTTGATAGCCCCAATTAAAGGGTTAAACCTAGAGATAGTAATATCCGACTTGAGCTAATATCACATGACTTGCATTAATACCCAGTTGGACTTGAGAAAGCCAAATTGGGCAAAACCACTCAAACTATCGAGAGATATAGAGTAGGTACTTGGGTGTGATAGCTATATTACGATCCCAAATTAATCAAGCTTGCCCTAGATTCTTACTACCCGTTAGATGTCCACCTAGGCGGAGGTCGCTACCCTAGTCCTTTTAAACACTTGAAAACCAACATCAAAAATATTGTACTTAGCTTTAATCTTAGCATACAAAAGAATAGAAATAGAATTAGAATCAACACCTTCATGTTTGGAAGTGAAATTAGGAACAACACACGCATCTAGACTTAGATATAAACCTAATTCCAAATCAATTAACTCCTTGTGGAAATCGATCCCGACCTTGTTGGGTAAAACTGCATCGACCATCCTCGCTATTCAATAGTGGTGTAGGTTTGGACACGATCAATTTTTGGCGCCGTTGCCGGGGAGTTAGACGGTCTTAGCTATATATCTAACTATTTATGTGTTTTGTTTTTCTTTCCTTCTATTTTTCTAATTTTTGTGTGTCAATTGCTTTTAGGTACCAAATGGCTCTTAACGGGGTCCTCAAACATATTCCTCAGGGGGAGGAGATAGATGAAAATGAAGTGGATAAGGTTCACCTTGAACCTCAAGTTCAAAGAAGAGGCCGCCCGCCTCATGACAACATTCCAAACCCTCCCCCACCTCCTCCAAGGGCAGCACACCGGGTATTGCCCAATGAAGGCTACGCAAGTGCAATTGTCCCGCCCCGAATTCGTGCGGGTAATTTTCAAATAACCAATGTCATGCTTACTCTATTGGAACAAAGGGGTTTCTTCACCGGAGCTCCACATCAGAACGCATATAAGCATCTCAAAGGTTTTGTAGACACATGCTGGGGGAGCAAGCAGACGAATGTATCTGAGGACTCTTTGAGGTTAAGGCTTTTCCCTTTCTCACTTAGAGGGAAGGCTTTAGATTGTCTTGAGAGGCTACCCAACTATTCCATCTCCATTTGGGATGAGTTAGCTAAGAAGTTCATAGCGAAGTTCTTTTCTCCGGGACATATGGAAATATTGAGAGATGAAATCCTTGCTTTTAAACAAGAGCCAAATAAACTATTACATGAGATTTGGGAACGGTACCGGACAATGGTCAAAGAGTGCCCCAACAACGATATGACTGAAGCAATGATCCAGCAAACCTTTTATAGGGGTATCAACACAACTAACCAGAGTGTGGTGAATCAGCTCGCAGGGGTAACTTCATGAACAAGCCATATTCAAAAGCATGTGAAATATTAGACGAGATGGCAGACACCTCTTCATCTTGGCAAAGTCGGGCCAACGTTCCTCAAGGTGACCCTAATGTTATCCACTTTCACAAGGAACTCCATGATCACGGACAAGCCATAGCAGAGTTGACAACTACCATGAATCAGTTAGCAAATGCACAGCTTCAGCAGGTTCAGGGGCCAAAGCAAGTAAATGACATGGAAGGGGTGAATGTAATAGTTAACAAGAGGAGACAAAGAGGTCAACAAATTCAACACAATCGGGATCAATTTGAGCAATGTGGTAGTGGGTACAACCAAGATGACTCTTATGATGATCAAAGTGAAGAGGTTCAATATGTGAACAATTACCAAGGTCAACGGAGCAATGCTCCAAATCATCAACAGTGGAGATCACAGGGAAACAATCAAAATTGGGGCGACCAAGGCCAAGGGAACTAGAATAGTGGCAACAACAACAATCCGAACAATTGGGGGAACAAAAATCAAAATTGGGGGAATCAAGGTAATAACCAAGGCAATTGGGGTGGCAACAATAATAGTAATTGGGGAGGCAATGGAAACCAAGGGGGTTGGAACAACAATAATCAAAGGAACCGAGGGTAGGGCCCTCAAAAGCCCCCGATGTATCAACAACCCAACAACCCGCCTACATGTTCATCGCAAGGATGAGATGGGGCGAATAAAAAGTATGTTCAAGCAAATGATGGAAAGAAATGCCTACTCTGATACCCAAATAGCCTCCCACAATACTTCTATCTGCAACTTGGAAGTACAATTGGGTCAAATTTCTCAAGCATTGAATACTCGCCATAAGGGGGCACTAGCAAATGATACGGTAGTAAACCCGAAGGATGGGAACAATACATGCCATGCTATGGCAGTGACCATAAGAAGCGGTAGAGGTGGAGATGCAAGTACCTCCAATCCAAGAAAGATTGTGAATGGTGATTTGGTTGTGCAAGGTGATGATGATATCCAAACCAATGATGCGAATGTGAATGATTAAGTGAGGATAGACATTGATGACAACGTGAAGGATACACAAAATGATGTGAATCCATCTAGGGAATACATGATAGACATACCAGAAACGGTAGTGCCCAAAGCCAATGCCCATTTGCCAAGGCCTCCTCCACCGTATCCTCAAAGGCTTGCAAAGCAAAACAACGAGAACCAATTTAAGAAATTCATTGACATGATGAAAAGTTTGTCCATAAATGTACCTTTGGTTGAAGCTCTAGAACAGATGTCGGGATATGCCAAGTTCATGAAAGACTTGGTAACAAAGAAGAGGTCAATGAACAGTGAGACGATCAAAATGACACATCAAGTGAGTTCCATTGTGCATTCCATGGCTCCAAAGCTAGAAGATCCCGGTGCCTTTACAATTCTATGCACTATCGGTAGTGCCAATTTTGCCAAAGCCTTATGCGATTTGGGAGCAAGCATTAATTTGATGCCATATTCTGTGTTCAATATATTGGGGATTGGGCAACCAAGACCTACTTCCATGAGGTTGCAAATAGCGGACCGAACAATGAAGAGGCCATTGGGGATAATTGATGATGTGCTAGTTCGGGTCGACAAGTTCATACTTCCCGCAGATTTTGTGATACTCGACTGTGAGGTTGACTATGAGGTGCCAATCATATTGGGGAGACCTTTCCTAGAAACAGGGAAGGCATTGGTTGATGTGGAAGCTGGAGAGATCACCTTCCGGGTGGGCGATGAAAAAGTTGTGTTCCACGTGTGCAAGTCAATGAGGCAGCCTAATAGCAACGAAGTATGCTCTTTTATGGATCTTGTGACGGAGGTGATTGTTGATGACACGAGTGCTATGATCAATGTGGAAGACCCTCTGGAAGTTGTGTTGTTGAATCATGAGGATGATGAGAAGGAAGGCTTGATAGAATGTGCAAATGCTTTGCAAGTAATGGAATCCTAGACATATGGACCCTGTAAATTTTCCTTGGACCTTGAGAACCGGAAGACTCCACCAACAAAGCCCTCAATCGAGGAGCCACCAACATTGGAGTTGAAGCCCTTGCCTTCACGCCTCAAGTATGAGTTCTTAGGACCTTGTTCCACATTACCTGTTATTCTTTCTTCGCGTTTAACTAACATGCAGGTAGATTCCACCCTTGCGGTGCGTCAAAGAAGGAAGAAGGCAATATGTTGGACATTGGCGGATATTCGGGGTATAAGCCCTGCCTTCTGCATGCACAAAATTATATTGGAAGAAGATGACAAACCCTCCGTGGAACATCAAAGGAGGTTGAACGAGGCCATGCAAGAGGTAGTCAAGAAAGAGATCATCAAGTGGCTAGATGTAGGGGTTGTGTATCCCATTTCTGATAGTTCATGGACTTTGCCGGTACAATGTGTTCCAAAGAAGAGGGCATGATTGTGATAACAAATGATAGAAATGAATTGATCCCCACAAGAACTATCACCGGTTGGAGGGTATGCATGATTTATAGAAAGTTGAACAAAGTGACCCGCAAAGACCATTTTCCATTGCCATTTCTTGACCAAATGTTGGATAGACTTGTCGGGCGTGCTTATTATTGCTTTTTGGATGGATACTCCGGGTACACCTTGATTCTCATTGCACCTGAAGACCAAGAAAAAACCACCTTCACATGTCCGTATGGCACATTTGCATTCTCACGGATGCCATTTGGTTTGTGTAATGCACCGGCTACCTTTCAGCGATGTATGATGGCAATATTTATGCATGATTTCAGTGTTATGGGGAATTCCTTTGAAGAATGTTTGGATAATCTTGACAAAGTATTGGCCCGATGTGAAGAGACCAACTTAGTGCTTAATTGGGAAAAGTGGCACTTTATGGGGGGGCATTATCCTCGGCCATTAGATATCAAATAACGGTATTGAAGTGGACAAAGAAAAAATTAAAGTGATTTCAAAACTCCCTCCTCCTACTTCCATCAAGGGAGTGAGGAGCTTTCTTGGTCACGCAGGGTTTTACCGTAGGTTCATCAAGGATTTCTCAAAAGTGGTGAACCCCTTGTGCAAGCTGTTGAAAAAAGATGCCAAGTTTGTGTTCAATGATGATTGCATGAAAGCTTTTGAGCTACTCAAGTATAGGTTGACTACCACTCCCATCATTACCGCACCCAATTGGAGCTTACCATTTGAGCTCATGTGCGATGCTAGCGACGTTGCGGTAGGAGCGGTATTGGGGCAAAGAATCAACAAGATATTTCATCTGGTCTATTATGCAAGCAAAACAATGAACGATGCCCAAGTCAACTATACGGTGACCGGGAAAGAGCTATTAGCCATTATCTTCACCATGGAAAAGTTCTGCCCGTACCTCATGGGTACCAAAGTGATTGTGTACACCGATCACGCGGCACTTCATTATTTGATGAGTAAAAAGGACTCTAAGGCTAGGTTGATGAGATGGATTCTTCTTCTACAAGAGTTTGACCTTGAAATCATAGATCGAAAAGGGAGTGAAAATCAAGTGGCGGACCATTTGTCCTATTTGGAAGAGGAGGGGCGGCCCCATGATGGCCTCGAGATTAATGATTCATTTTCGGATGAACAACTCCTCTCTGTGTCTGTGATTGGGATACCTTGGTTCATCGATGTGGCTAACTTTTTTGTGATTGGCATTGTCCCGAATAAGCTCTCTTCAAACCACAGGAAGAAACTCAAACGTGACTGCTTGTATTATTATTGGGACGAGCCTTATCTTTTCAAACTTTGCAATGATGGTGTTATCCGGAGATGTGTTCCGAAAGAAGAGCAATTGAGTATTCTTGAAGCTTGTCATTCCTCGCCCTATGGTGGTCACCATGGTGGGGCGAGAACTGCTACAAAGGTCCTAAGCTGTGGATTCTATTGTCCTGCCTTGTACAAAGACGCTAGCGATCTTGTTAGGCATTGTGATGAGTGCCAAAGAGCTGGTGGAATTTCCAAGAAGAATGAAATGCCCCTCACCACTATTCTTGAGATTGATATTTTCGATGTGTGGGGCATCGACTTTATGGGTCCATTTGTGAGTTCATGTGGGAACACTTATATTCTGGTTGTTGTTGATTATGTTTCCAAATGGGTTGAAGTTGTGGCTTTGCCCAACAATGATGCACGGAGTATGGTGGCTTTCTTAAGAAAAAATATCTTCACAAAGTTCGGCACCCCAAGGGCAATCATTAGTGATAGCGGTTCTCATTTTTGCAACAAAGCCTTCGACACTTTACTTTTTAAGTATGGTGCTAATCATAAGGTGTCAACCCCTTATCACCCACAGGCTAGTGGACAAGTTGAGGTCTCCATCAGGGAGATCAAGAGCATATTATCCAAGACTGTCAATGCAAACCGGACTGATTGGTCAAGGAAACTTAACGCTGCTTTATGGGCCTATCGTACAACTTACAAGACTCCAATTGGTATGTCTCTGTATCGGTTGGTATTGGGGAAAGCATGCCATCTTCCGGTTGAATTAGAGCACAAGGCCATATGGGCGCTGAAGAAGTTGAACCTTGAATGAGATGTAGTTGCCAATCTCTGGGTAGAGCAACTAAATGAACTTGATGAGTTCCGGTTCCATGCTTATTCCAACTCATCCTTGTATAAGGACAAGATGAAGTACTTACATGACAAATATATCCGGAACAAAGAATTCAAGGAGGGTGACTTGGTTCTTCTATTCAACTCTCGATTACGGATGTTTCCGGGAAAGCTCAAGTCAAAGTGGAATGGCCCTTTTGAAGTGGTGCATGTAACTCAGTTTGGTGCTCTCGATTTGAAAAACAAAAATGGTGAAATCTTTAGAGTCAATAGGCACCGAGTGAAGCATTACCTTGGTAAGATTGATGATAGCCACGTAGTGGCCTTGATCCATTTCAAATGATGATGGTAACATGCATCGTGCCGCGACGTTAAATCGGGTGCTTCTTGGGAGCCAACCCATGTGTTTTTCTTTCTTTTGATTTTCTTCTTAGATTAGGCATTGTTTTGGATTAACTGGTTGTGAAGTGTATGTAGGAACTGGTTGTGCAGTGCAAGATTTTGACATGAAAAATTTGGCTAAGTGTTGGAAGTTCGCGGAACGCGCCCAAAATTTCGCGGTCTGCGTGAGCATTTCGCGGCAGCACATTTTTGTTCGCGGACGCGTACTTGAAAAGAGCAAAATGCCAACTCTCTGAAGTTGGACTGTCAAAAATACTTCAAAGATCGCGGCCGCATTCCAATTTTTGCAGACTGTGTTGAATTTCGCGGTCCGCGGACCGCGCCCATGTGCTTGAAGCTGGTCTACATAAGGTAACATAGCGCAAACCGTGATAGAATTTCACAGCCGCGCTCAGGTAAGGCGGTGGGTTCCACACTTGATTAGTATAAATAAAGGTTCTTTAAACATTTTACAGTTTTCGAACCCTAACGTTTCACCGCACAAAAAAGCACTGTTCATCTCATCCTTCTCTCAATTTTCATCTCATTCACATTAAGAGTTCATTTCCTACTACAATTTTACAACTGGTATGTTCAATTCAATGATGTGATTTTATCTTTTTCTTTTCTTTTCTCTTTGTTTTAACTTTTCTTTGTTAGTTAGGGTTAGATGCATGCCATGATCTCAAATTAATGCTTAATTGATACTTAAATACATGTGGGTAGTGTTTATATGCCTAATGAGGGCTGAGATTAGTAACTTTGCATGATTAATTGAACTAATTTTTGCACACTTAGTGAAAACCCTAGTTATCAGTGTTCTTAGTACCGATATTATTGGAATTTCGCGGCCGCGGTCCATTTTACGCGGTCAGTGATAGGGTAGGCGGCCGCGTTCAATTTTTTCGCGGTCCGTGATACCCCAGCTTTTAGTTATTGAGCGATTGCTAAGAGTTAGCGGTCACAGTCACTTTTACGCAGTCCGCAGCTAGTCCTTCGCGGCTGCATTCAAGTTTTTACGATCCGCGCTTGTGAACTTCAAGGAGTGTGTTAATTGCTATCGCGACCGTGTTCATATTTTTGCGGTCCGCGATTGGTCATTCGCGGCCATGTCTAATTTTTCACGGCCCGCGTGTGTCCAAGATTAGAGAGTCAGTAGTCTGAACTTGACCTCTTCGCGGCCGTATTCACTTTTTAGCGGTCCGCGATGGGCATTCCACGGTCGCGGCCACTTTTTCACAATCCGTGATGCCCTGTTTTGAGAAGCCATGTTGTTCATTTCATTTGTACTGCTTTAACGCATGATTGAACCCCAATTCTAATTATCTTTCACTAATTGTGTGTTGCGAAAAATGGTGCGATCTCGTGGAGGAGCAGACAAATCAAAAGGGAGGGCAGAATCCTCCCGAGGCCGGGCCAAAGGAAAGCAGGCTTTGCCCTTAGCAGCTCAAAGAATCATAAGCAAAAAGAAAACCCTCACTAGACCTCCTGCTGATTCATCAGACACAAGTGAATATCTCCCATCCCGAGAGATTTCTGAGGCGGAATCTACACAACCTCGACAAGAGGCCCAATCACAACCCTTTCACCTAATCGATGAAGCTACCTCCTCTTTTGGGTCGTTTGATGGCTTAGAGGGAGGTAGTGAGGCATCGGATCCATCTTCCCCACCTGCTGTAACTCCGGCCTCAACAGCTGCTCCTATCAATATAGATAAGGATGACGAGGTCCCAGATGAAGGGAGAGGGGGTGATACCAATGTGGGTGGTCTTGCTAGATCAAGGAAACCCGAGGTATGGGCGGATAGATTCGTGAGCGAGAAAGCATACCTCAAATTCCGGGGATGGTGGACCCAAAGGTCGCTCATCCTTGAGCGACAGTTTATAGACAAAGATCTCCTTCCTCACAATCCAAATATCAAGAGACAGTTTGAGGAGAGAAAAGGGTGGAAGTACTTCACCAGCAAGATCCCGGATGCCAATGAGTACCTTGTCAAGGAGTTCTACGCAAATGTTGCCCACATCAAAATGGGCACCATTATGACAAAGGTACGGAACTTGAAGATATTGTTTGATGGTGACACCTTGAACAAATATGCCGGTTTTGAGGATGTGGAAGTTGTACAGTATTTGGAGAAGATGGCCTTAGATGAAGCAGACCGGCCTTGGCTAGCGGAATTAATAGCCATCCCAGGGATAACACCGGCCTAGCTCGCAGCTGGAGTCCCAATCGCGAGAAACACCCTCAGTTTCGAAGCCAAAGGGTGGTGCACATTTATATGCATCCACCTTGATCCTAGCCATCATGATAATAACATCCCACTTTCCCGGGCGTTCCTAATAGCTTCCATCATGGCGGGGTATCCAATCAATATGGGGAACCTCATGTCCCACCACATCTCCAAAGGAACCGAAAAAGAAAAAAGGTACTACCCCTACCCCAATTTCATCACTATGTATCTCGAGGACCAAGGGGTAGAGGGGATGCACTATGACACGAAGGTGAAGCCAAAGATACCTTTCTCCTGGTATAGCCTTCAAGGACCGGACAACCCTAAAGCAAAGGGTAAAGCCACTACCTCCACTGGCCAGTCTGAAGAGCCAAGGGTAGTGGCCACCGGGTCAAACCGTTCCGCAGCAGAGGGACCTTCAGCTGCCATGCCTCCTCCTTCATCCGGGCCATCCATCATTGTGCCACTATCGGTGCCCTCATCTTCTACTTACCCCCAGACTGCACAACAGGTTTCTCAGACCTTATCCAGCATCAACAACTGGATATAGGTAGCTACATCAAAGTTGTCTGTCTTATCCAGTGCATTAGCGGCACAGTCAGCCCCATCACAGCTTCAGGTACCTCCATCAGTGGAGGATTCATTGACGGAGCTTCTGGCCAACCAGAAGAAGCTCCTGGACAACCAAACGAAGATCCTGGAGACTTTGGATACTCATGGCAAAGTGATCAAGGATCTGGGAAAGAAGGTAAAGAAGATGAGAAAGACTCATGCCTCAAAGGAGTCAGTGGAGAAGCTGAAGAAGGAGATAGAGAAGTTCACTTCTGCCGGAGACATCCCACTTGAATTGCTTATGGAGGAGACTGCCCCAGCAGCATAGGCAGCAGAGCATGAGGCAGACAGAGCTCCAGTTAGAAGATTTGTGGCCCCCAGTCAGAGGATTTGGAGATCCAGTTAGAGGACCCGGAGGGAGCTGATGATCCTATGCAGTCCGAGGACCCCACTCATGTGCCTGACCCCATGCAGACAGAGACCACATACGGAGTTTTCTTTACTCTCTAACCCTTCCCTGATCTTATTTTGATATGAGCATTTAGGACAATGCTATCTTTTATTTGGGGGGTGGTCCATTTTGATTTAGGGATGATTTGATAACATTGGTATGTAATAATTATGATACTATTTTTTTTACCTTTATTTATCGTTAGTTTCACTTTTGTTATTTTTCACTTTTGATATGTATATAACTTTACCATTCGATGTATATATCCATTTCCATTTTGTATATATTCGTTTCACTCCATTATTGTACATATTCATTTTACTTTCCATAGTTTACTTTATAACTTCTTTCATATTTTTTCTTAATAACTTAGCTTATTATTTTCTTTAGTAGCTTATTTTTGAGTTTTTAGCTTCTTTTTACATTCTGCGTGATCAATAAGCCTTTGGTTTTCTTAGTTTCATAGTTCTTTCCAAAGGTGGAGGTTTGTGTGAACCGGGTGGCTCTTCCCAACGATGGATGGCATGACAACCTTCTTAAGGAATCGAGTCCGTTTTCTTTTTGTTTTGGTATATATAGTAGTAGTAATGAATAAAAGTGTCTCAAGTAGGTTTCACTTAGTACTAATGCATTTACCTTCGACCTCATAGTTAGATACAAGTTGATTGGCAAAGAATAGCTTTAGTTGTGACCTTTAGACTTTTGCGTTGGCTAAAACAATCATCGAGTGGTTTCCTTGAGTCATTTGTGATTTTCAATCTTAGCTAGGGTTGTTGTGGGCCTTCGACTCTGTTATCTTTAACAATCCAGCAGCTTGAGAGGTAAGGTATTGAATTGCAAGTCCAAGTCCTGTGCCAATAAGTCTAGAACTTGCCCTGAATGTTTGTCTAGGTTAAATTCTGAGGGTAGCTCGACTTGTGAAATGATTGTAGGCTCTCCTTGGTCTAAGTTGAACTTTGAAAGCTTCCGTAGCCTACCAATATGATATCCCTAGTCAACTCCTTTGAGCCTAAGCCTTTTTCATTCAATAGCCACATTACAAGCCTTTATCCATTCTATAATGACCCTCTCTTGGCACCCAATCTTTTCTTAGCATTCATGATGAACAATTGGCAAAAGCATAAGTTTGGGGGAGAGACGAGTAATTTGAAAGTGATAAAAGGTTTAAAGAAGAAAAATAATTGTTGAAAAGGAAGGGCAAAGAAAAGGAAGAAAAGCCAAAAAGAAATACGTCAAAAAGAAAGAGAAGGCTGAAGGGATTCAAAGAACCTAATGATGAAAGGCAAGGAATGATGAGAAAAGGATAAAAATGATTGTCATGAGTAAGAAAGAGTGACGGTTTGTCTCTCTAGTTCTCCTAAGGAAGAAGACAAATGACTCAAAGAGTCAAGAAAGTATGAGCCGAAATGAGAAAATGAAGTGCTTAAGGAAAGATGAAACCATCATAGTTCGTTATGAACCTTGATCCAAAAGCCTTCATTACATCCTTGCTAAATCCCTATATGATTTTAAGTTGAGTGAGCTTACATTAGTGGTGATTTACATAAGGGTCAAGCTTATGGTACTTAGAGCCGGACTTGTGGCATTCTTTTGAGAGTGATGAGCGCACTTTTTCACAATCCTTGTTTTGAGTGTTACATTCTAAAAAGCGAGATTTGCTCATGGAGAGTAGAGGAGGAGTTTAGGATCCACAATGACCTACGTGAGAGAGCGAGTTTCCTTGATGAATTGAGTCAACTCTTGATGCTCTAGTGTCACATTAGAACTATGGAACTCAAAAGGTCATAACATGACATTGTTGATAATTCATTTGTGTTGAGGGTAATTGTTAGTCCCAATTGATGCTTGATGAAGTCACCTTAGGCCAGTTGAAATATCTTTTTATTTTTCTTGTAGAGGTGGGAATTACCTTATTTGCTTGAGGACAAGCAAAAGCTTAAGTTTGGGAGGGGGGAGGGGTTGATAAGTAGGGATTTTAGCCTATTAATTGCTTTCTTTTACTTGTGTTTTGGGCCAAAAATGCGTGAAGGTATTCCTGGAAACTAACTTAATATGCTTGCTTGCATGGATTGTTCAAAATGAGCGAAAGAAACCATAATCAACTCATAAAGGAGTCAAAACTTAAACAAAAACCAAAGCTGGGCCAAGAGGTGTGGAACGCGGACCGCGACAAAAAAGTGCGGCCGCGGAAGTATCAACGCGGACGTGGCCATTATTTTGCGGTCCACGATATGAAGAATCAGAGAGATGGTTTTTTAGGCACAAACATGAACGCGGACTGCGATAAGATGATGCGGCCACGAAAGTACCAGTGCGACCGCGATGGGAATTTCGCGGACCGCTGTTGCTAAGGTTCAGAGAGTGCTTAATGCAAGCAAAAATGAGAAGCGCGGGGGAAATTACACGGTCCACGAAACAAGGTTCAACCCAGGTCCAGATGTGAGGAAACGCGGATCGCGATCAGAATTACGCTGCCGCAAAAGTAAGTGTGCGGCCGTGGTCAGAATTACGCGGCCGCAAAACTTTTGCAGGGGTATTTTTGTCCCAAAAATTTAGCGTAGTATAAATATATCTTTTTGTCAATTTTAGGTTATGTTATGTTTTTGCTGAGTAAGTGAGACGGCTAGGTTTTCCTTTTTGGGCAATTTTGTACAAGATTTACCTTATAACATTAGATTTTCATCTTTCAATTTAGTATTATGGATTATATCTTCTCTTTATCTTTGAATTCTTCTATTATTATGAATAGCTAGACCCATAGCTAGGGTTGTGACTCAACCCTAGTGTGGGTATTTAATGGGTCTTGAATTTTAGGGCTTGAATGTTTATGGGTTAGTGATATTTAACCTAGTTCTTGCTAGAATTATAGAATTAGTAGTTGCAAACACTAATTCATGTCTTTATGATTTGGTCTCTTCTTGAGAAAGAGGGATTAAGTCTGAAAAAACTAGGCTAACAAGGAATTGGGGTGAACTCAAGAAATTGATAGCCCTAATTAAAGGGTTAAACCTAGAGATAGTAATACCCGACTTGAGATAATATCACATAACTTGCATGAATACCCAGTTGGACTTGAGAAAGACAAATTGGGCAAAATCACTCAAACTATCGAGAGATATAGAATGAGTACTTGGGTGTGATAGCTATATTACGATACCAAATTAATCAAGCTTGCCCTAGATTCTTACTACCTGTTAGATGTCCACCTAGGCAGAGGTCGCTACCCTAGTCCTTTTAAACACTTGAAAACCAACATCAAAAATATTGTACTTAGCTTTAATCTTAGCATACAATAGAATAGAAATAGAAGTAGAATCAACACCTTCATGTTTGGAAGTGCAATTAGGAACAACACACATATCTAGACTTAGATATAAACCTAACTCCAAATCAATTAACTCCCTATGGAAATCGATCCCAACTTTGTTGGGTAAAACCGCATCGACCATCCTCGCTACTCAATAGTGGTGTAGGTTTGGACCCGATCAGGGTACCAACCCCTGGTTACACTTCTTTTCGGTAATACAGGGTACCAACCCCTGGTTACACAACTTTCGGTAATATATGGTCACAACCCCTAGTTACATTCCTCTTTAGTAATACAGGTTACCAACCCCTGGTTACATTCCTTTCAATAATACAGGGTATCAATCCCTGGTTACATTCCTTCTTAGTAATACAGGGTGTCAACCCCTGGTTACACTCCTTTCAGTAATACAGGGTACCAACCCCTTGTTACATTCCTTCTTAGTAATACAGGGTGTGTCAACCCCTGGTTACATTTTCTTTCAGTAATACAGGGCACCAACCCCTGGTTACATTCCTTCTAGATAATACAGGGTGCCGACCCCTAGTTACATTTCCTGTCAGTAATATTGGATACCATCTTCTAATTATATTCCCTTTGGGCAACAGAAGTTACTACCCCCGTGGTTGCATATCCTCACATAGCTAGTTTATACTACTGTCTTTATCTCCCTTTCAACAAATTAGATAGTTTATAGCTTTATATAATAATTCACAAAGTTTTTCTAGTGCCAAACTGAGGCAAAAAAATTTTGTTCGTGTTGTTCGTCTTTGAACGCTTTGCATGCCCCAACCGTAGAGCACTGATTGCGATGACTTAAAGCTTGCAGTTTCAATTCCCATCATAAAAAAGAAGCCTTTCGATCGCAAGGTAGTTGGAGTCAGCTTTGATAATGTGTTAGCAACACGGCGTCTCAAGATCCATCCTCTCAAATTCGGATCAGGAAAGCAAGCAATCGAGAATGAGACATAATCTTTTCTTCAAAGAGTATCAAGATCCAATCTAAGGTCAACACAAGCGAGCAGGTCAAGAATCAAGATTTGACTCCACAAGATACATAGATAGAAATTTTGTAACTCTTAGCTTGCAGACATATGTAGTTCTCTTCTCTTTTCCTTTTGATGTAAGCAGCAAGTAACAGTAACAACAACAACAACAACAACAGTCTTAAAACCAGTGTCTGGTAGTCCCAGCTACCAAATTTTCTCAGAACGGCACTGACCTGATTTCTTTATAGCCAAGGATATGTAGACAACCTCGGAAGCAAAGACCCGATTCCTTTGCCTAAATTAGGATTTTGAGCAAAGTCTATTGGAGTAGCAGATAAGTTGGAAAATTCGTTATTATTCAAAGCACTCCGTTTACTCGAGATATGGGGAGAAAGAGAGAATCTGGAGAGAAGAGAGGAGAGAGGAGAGAGAAAAAAAGAAAATGGTGTAACTAAATCCCTTGAATGAAGGCACAAATAATGGATTGGGAGCCTTTTAAGGTGGATTATATATTTTTTGTAACTAAAATATGTTTAGGTCGGGTAATACCAATACATGGACATTTTTCGTAATAAGATTTCAAATAATATATATGAATGAAAAAATCTCATTAAAGAATGGACCAACAACTTGTTAAAAGAAAATATGGGCCAAACTTTCTTTATATATGCAAAATGGTCCAGCAACTTGTTAAAAGAAGAACAAAAGAAATTGGCCACCAACGAATTTAAGGAGACATAGGCCAAATTGATGTACTTTTGTAATTCCCACAAATATTCCAACAAATACGGATTTAGTTGGTTAGAATATTTGTAAAAAGAAAAAGAAAAATAATTAACAATAACTCATTTAGAATATATTTCATCTTCTATTATTTTCATCCTTATTATTTCAAGTCTTCATACGTCAATAGAAAAATATTTATTGATTATATATTATTTTACAATTATTGAGTAAATTCTATACATTTATAGATGATGTTTGCAAGTCAAAACTTATTGAGTGTAGCTTTAAATATTATATAAAAAATTTAAAAAATAAAATTTTAATTAATTTTAAAGTCCTAAATGCTAAACTATTTAACATGGAATGTATTATAATTATGGTACAAACTTCAAAAAAGTAAATAATTTATTTAAAGTAAAACCTTAATTGATTCAAATTTTAAAATATTAGAATTTTTTATCTAATTCAAATAAAGATTTATTTAATAACTAAAACTTTAGTTGATTTAAAAAATTTAATATTAAATAAATATTTAAATATCGTGAACAAAATTTGTATCTAAAAATATAAAATAATTAATAAAGGAGACAAATCAATATTAACCTAACATTGAAATCCTTATCAAATGCCCATTCCTAATGTCTATATACGATGAATAAAGAGGGGAAATTTACAAACAAATTGTTTGAATGGTATAAAGTCAATTTAATTAATTACTCGTTTAAGTAAAATGTCAAAATAAAAAAGTGACTACTACCTTAAGTCATAATGCTAACTACACACGTTTATAAGACAAAAAAGTTTTGGTGGGATTAATCTACATAATTAAAATAAGGAAACATTTACTAATAAGTCAAATTTTAGTTAATTTTAAAGTCCTAGATATTAGGAAGTTAATTAAATGACTATTCCTAAATAGTAGGAAATTAATTAAATGAATATTCCTAAATATTAGAAAAATAATTGAATGATAAATTTTAATTTTGAAGAGTAAAAAAGGCAAACGACATTTCGTTAAGGGCTTCGTGTTTTTAATATAATATAGATATAAAATTGGAATTTCTAGAGCGTTAACTGACAAATATACACACTGATGAAACTGAATAAATTATTTCTTCTCGTTATAGATAACAATCACAGTCGCTTTGCAACAGCTTTAAAAGTGAAATAAAGGCAAGCGAGAAGGTCAAAACCAATTTATCTTTTGACAGCCAAGTAGTAGAATTTGCCATTAGAATCTCCAAATAGCCTGAAAACTAACCACAGACATTAGTGGTGATATGTGAAGATGGCAAAATATGTTTTTCTTTAGTAACTCGCCAAGTTTAACCAGTTGAATTGTGACTTGTTTATTAACTCCACCAGTTTAGTTGAAATCCGAGATGACCCATCAAACTATTGGGCCGAATTTGAGTGACTAGACGGGTCAAAAAGCAATCCAAATTCACCCACAAAATCTTTGAAGATTAGAGATTACGTATAATTTGAAAGAACCGATTTGTCAATTTGATCCGTTTAAACATGCTCACAACCTATTTAATATTTGTCACCTCCAGAACAAATATATTTTTTATTTTCTATAGATGTAATTTAATACGATAGGACCCTATGTTGGCCATTGGAATACAGTCCACAAAACCATTAAACTCTAAAGAAAAAGGTAAAAGTGGTTTACAGTACCAGTGTCCCACTGCTCACTCTTCGAACTCCAAAACAGCTTTTTCAAATCCAATGCCTTTAAAACCTTTTCGTGCCCAAAACTGACTTTTATTGTAGAATTATTTATAACTCGTGCACATCCTCCTCCTTTGTCAGTCTTGATTCCACTTTATTCAATGGCGTTAAAACTCAATTTTTTTACTGACTTCTAGGGTAAAAAGATATTAAAAAATATGTAAAAAAGTAAAAAATCTCTCTTTTTCATGCGCACACATTCAAAAAGCCACAGCCCCCAAAAGATTCCTGAACCGTTCACTCTTTGGTCATACGTGTTGTTTTCAAAATCTACTTTTCATATCTGTGTTTTGTCCTTTAAATAGAGTTTTAAAAACATTGTACAATCAATTATGCACATTGTACAATATGCATAAAAGAGAGAGAACATGGACAATCACATGGGTGTTGGTGAATAGGACCCACAAACCATGACAAATAGATAAATTTATGAATAGGCCCCACAATCAAGTGTCAGCACCATCCCATGTGCCTTTCTTTTCTTTTCCCCCTAACATATTAAAGAGGGGAAAAGGACAACTGCATTGAAGAGACAAATTCCTATAAAATAAAAAAAGAAATTACTATTAAAAAGCAAACACATTAAGAAAGAGACACCAATCAAGCTAATACATGAAATGAAACTTCCTCAATTTTCCTCCTTTTTTCTGTCTGTTTACATCTTGATTGATACTATCTAATGCTTATCAAATTACAACAAAAGGTTGAAATAAAATTAAAAAAAGGGTAGCTGCTACATATGGTAGAGACACTACCATTTCATTTTTGTACCTAAAAAGCGCCTGCTACTACTCCTTATCATACTAATAAAAACAAAACTATATGCTAAAACATATTAGTATTAAACCCCATTGAAGGATACAGTACAAAGTTACAACAAAACACTTTTCCTTTGCCTACTAAGTGAGTATTTCAAATTTACTTATATGGCATTTTCTTGAATTTACCTTCACTTGATGCCTTGATTAGTCTTCTGCCCTTCTGCTTGCTGCATCTTCTGTACAACTGATTACAACATAAAACTTGAAAAAAGAAACACTAAACCTTTGGGATGTCACACTAATACCCAAGAATATTGAGGGAAAGAGGAAGAAAATTACAGTCCCAAAAGTTGATGCTTTGGATTTTTCTTTTCACCTATGGCTAATTTTCCTTTTTGTTTTTCTTTTAACCTGTGGTCCAGCCTCAACTATCAGAAAGATATGAAAAAAAGATCTTAAAACATTACAACCCAGAGATGGGAAATGGCTGTCACACATCATATTTTATATGTATGCATATTTGTATAGTAGTAGTAGTAGTAAGTAGTGTATGTATTTGCTGGCTGGCTGCTGGCTGGTTCTTGATACAGTAGTATTTTTGTTTTAAGTTACATTCGTCATCTTACTTTCCTTCCTGTTGAAACAAATGACCACAAAAGACCAAAAAACAAGCAGCCAACATCAATAAAAGAACCAAGTACCAAGATGTTGGTAGTACTAATTAATTAGCCAAAGGATAAAAAAAATATGTGACCACTTACCTAAACTAAGGAAGCTACACTACGGAACATAACAAGCTGTCCAGGCCTACATTCCAATGGTGCCATGTCCTGAAGGGAACCTGCATTAATGTCCATTATTGGACTTTGCTTAGAATAATCATATCATATATAAACAAATAAGGAAGGATCTATATTAAGATACAATAGAGGGGTAAATCTGAACATTTTCCCTTAAAAAATATACTACTTAATAAAGAAGAGATTGGACAAACAAAGTGAAGTAGTGAAATGCACCTAGGCATTTGGAAGTAACATGATTTGAAAGGAGTGATGTCTAGTGCACTAGTAGCAGGAAACAAGGAGGAAGAAGGGATCATATTATTGTTAGCAGACGATGATGATGCATTTAATCCAGCACCTTTGTCAGCTTCTCCAGTAGTAACATCATTTGAGAAAGTTGTGATGAATTCTCCAACAGCTTTTGGTGATGCAAATGGACTATCTGGCAGATTATGCTCCAAACTGCTGAAACCAATCATTTATTGGTAAATTTGCTTGAATCAGAACCAGACAACAGAAGGAAATGCAATTAATCAAATTGAGAAATTTACCAAAGTCCATTAACAGAGATGTATCCAGAAGTAATAAATACTAGCTTTGGCCAATTTCTAATAGTAATAAGACAACAACCATTACCTTTCTTGAAAATCATTTTCTTCGTTCTTGGAACTTTCTTTGCCATTGCTATTTTCATCTTTAGATGTGTAGCAGTCCCTGTCCTTTGCAGTGAGATTTGGGTTCTTTTCTTCTGGGGAAAAAGCAGCAAAATTGGCCATTTTTGGAGCAAAACCATTCTCTGAAACAAAATAAACATCAAATATCAATATCTTCATTCTGAAATCTTAGGCTAAAAACCCCATTTCCATAATTATTCAATCAACTAAGCTTCCATTTCCATCTATCCTTTTATTAGTAACCGAAAAATCTCCAAGGGCTAGCTCGCAACGGTCCGAATTTGGTGGATAATGGGACCGCCTCTTTACCCTTCTCCGCTTAAATGCAAAGTGTTCGAACTTGTAACATATGTATCGGCAACATCTATATTTCTATATTCTTTCACTCTATTCAAGCAAAAATCAAGATATTATACCTTCTACGGCTTCTCGGCTGCTAAGGTTGGGGGAATGAACAAAGTTTTGATTGAAGAAGCCTGGAGAGTGAGGTGGGGACGGGATAACAGCTCCCAATGAAAGGGCACGGTGATGGTTGCTCCTCTTGACATCAAGAAGCTGTAAATTCATCAGTCTCCTGCTTTGGAGCTCAATTGCTTGTTGCAGATCAGCTTGTTCTTCCAATTTTCTCCTCAACATCATGTCTTGACTATTGTAAAACATCCTTGCACCTATAAAAAAAATAAGTTAACCAAAATAAGTAAATGAAATTAGCATTTAAAGGTTAAAACTTTTGGGGAGCCATCACAGTCTACTGAAAAAAGAACACCAGAAATCAATCGCTAATGTTGATACATACCAAGCTGAATATCAAATGGATCTCTGGAGTCTAGGCCAGTAGGACTACCACATCCAGTAAATTCTCCTCTCTCCATCTGCTGCTGTTGCTTCCTGATGATTAATAACACCAAGAAAGAGAAATATTAATATAAAGAATACAAGGATCAATATAAACTGCATACCTGTAACTGAAGGATTAATACCTAAACTTTTCTGGGACTTTGCCCTTTTCTTTGTATGGCTTGACAAGTACCCTAGCATCACATACAAAATGAGGATTTCCTTTGGCAAGAATGGTCTTCACAGTGTCTGGAAAAACAAATGTAACAAAACCAAACATCCGCTTTTGCTGGTATGGAATCCTCACATCCTGAACAGGCCCATAAGTGCTAGAAAAGGAAAGAATAACATGAATTAAGAAACCAGAACTTTCAATAAGGGCCAAGCTTAATTCATTGAATTAAGCAATTATACCTGAAATAATTGGAAACATCCTCTTCTTTGAAAGTACTGTCAGCTGGAAAAGTCAAGTAAATTTGCCTTGAACCTGGATTAGCTATCCCAGCTCCACCATTCAACCCAAAATCCCCTCTTTCAAAACGAATTCTGTTCAACTTATGCATGTCATCACCCATCATCAATGCAGCAGCAGCAGCTGCTCTGTAGAAATTTCCAGCCAAGAATCAGTCTAAAGTTCCAATTCAAAGACAGAAAAAAAGAAAGGGGTTTTGTTTTCAAACCTGGGACTCTCAGCAGACTGCTGCAACTGTTGATGCTGAAGAAAGTTCATGCATTTGTTAGCAGCCACAGGAGAGAAAGGGAAGTTAGAAGAAGCCATGAGCTGAGAAGCAGTGGTTAGTCTTTGCTGCTGAGCTGTTGACTTAGATCTGAGAAGTTGTTGACAATGCTGCTCCATCATCTCAAACTTGCTTGGTGACCCCACAACTTCAGAAACCACCTCTCCAGCACCATGTAGGAACCTACAGCTACTTCCATTCTTACAATACCCTCTAGCAAAATACAGACAAGGTTTCCAACCAAATCCGCCACTTTGGTCATCACCACCTAAAGAAATATCACTCACAGAGCAACTCCTCCTATGGGATAGGCCGTTGACTGAGTTGCTACCCCAGTTGTATGAAGAGAAATCCCCACTTGGACTTGAGGCTAAATCTTGCTGCTGCTGCTGTTGGTGTGGGTAATAAACATCAGGATTTTTAGGACCCAAGGTTGGTGACCCATCATTCAAGAAAGAAAGTTGGTCCTGTAGTTGAAACTCATCTATCAAATCCATTTCTCCACTGCAATAAAAGGGTGGAGCAGAGGAATTCATAGTGGAGTTGCTGATTCCATTGGTGGAAGCACTAGGACTAACTAGATCAGTTTCTTGGAAGTCAGAGAAGCTAGGAGTAGTATTACTCCAAGAAGCTGAAACAGTTGAAGACTGGTTGTTACTAGTTATGCTAAGAGGTGAAGGAAGGTTTATACCACCAAGAATCCTTCCACCAGAAGAATTCTGCCTTGAAAAAACACCACTAAAAGGTGAAGGTGAAGAAGGAGTTGAAGGTGTAGAAGAAGGTGAGTTTGAGGCAAGGCCAAGTTCTTTTCTTGCTTTAAGAATGACTGAGTGAACTAAAGCTTCTGGACCAAAAGCTAATCTGATCATTTCTTTCTCACCATGGTCTTGTATCAGAAGAATCCCCATAACTTTTGAGGCATTTTCAGGATCCAAATTTTGAATCCTTTGGTAAACTATTTTTGTAGCTTCATATGCATCCATAATTATCAGTCTCTTTTAGGGTTGGTAGTAGATTCAACTCCAACCCTCAAACTTTTCCTGTTTTCTTTTTGTCTTTCTTCAACTAAAGACTCAAGAAAAAGATCCTTTCTTTTTCCACCACCAACTAGCAACTATACCAGCTGTTTCTTAACAGGATTTAAGCTGCTCTTTTTCTCTTAGTCTTCCTGCATAAAACAACCAAGAAAAAAGGAAAAGAAAGTGTTAAGAGAAAAGTGGAAATCTCCCGTGGGGGAAGATGAAAAAAGGAGAGGTTTTCATAGGGTTCCCTAAGTTGAAAGAAAATAAGGTAGTTGTATTTCTCTATAAAGAAAGCTGAAAGCTTTAGTTACAACAGCAAACTACAAACAAGATAACAAAAAAACAAGAAGCAAAAGAAAAGAAGGAAAGAAGAGTAAAGCTGGAAACTTTCTTTCTTTCCTCTTATTTATTTTACCACAAAGATTAGCACTGATCTCAGAAGTACATGAGCTTACCCATAAAAGATCTCTCCCTTTTTCTACTACAAAATCTTTCAACTTCCTCTTTATTTCCACTTTCTTCCAATTTTCCTACATGGGGTTGTTAACAAACTAGACTATAAACTGCAAAAGAACTAAACCACCGCCCCTCTATATTTCTATGAGCAGCCTGCAAGTATCAGCAGCAGCAGCAGCAGCTTGACAGCAACAGAAACAGCAAACCCATAAATATTTACTGGTAAGCAACAGTGTAGCACTTAATTTCAAAAAAACCACCCACCCCCACTTAAAAACAACAGCTTTGTTTTTTGTGTTTATGGGATAGTGAGTGAAGCTATAATCTTTCTTCCTTTCTTTCTCTTTCTATACATACAGATATACTAATCTTTTTCTCTTTCTTTCAAGGAGGTTAAAAAAAATAATCAGAAAGAAAGTAAGAAGAAAGAGAGGTGAGTGAGTTTGTGCTTAAGTGGATCCAGATCTACTGCACGTTCTCTCTTTGTTTTGCAATTTTAGCCTTCTGACACAGGAGCCCTCCATATTTCCTCTACTCTTCTCTAGTAGCTGCACCGAGGGTAGTGAATAATCCCAAGCGCGGTTTCGAGGCGCGTGTATTACACTCTCCCATGACAGGTGTGGGACCCATCTTGTGTTTTTTATACTCAGTAGTCTTCCATTATTTTTTTGTTTTCACCCGCCGCATAAGGTTTATAAAGGAAAAAGACATTTCTTATTAAGAATTTCTTTCTACTTTTAAATTTTTTGAATCCGAAACTTTTAATTAAAAAAGTTTATTCATCTCACGGCAATTGGTGATTTATATGAATTACTCTCTCAATTAAGTTTGTCGAAAATAATCTCTCCCATCGCAAAGGTAAGGTATGGTTTGCATACACTTTTAACTTTGTCATTTACATACCCACTTGTAAGATTTTTAATAAGTTTGTTATTGTTAGTTATTCTCTCAATTCTAATTTATGTGATAATTTTTTTCTTTTCAGAACGAAAATGAATATCATCTTTACTTATTTAAAAATATAATATATCTTTATAATTTTGACTTTCTCTTTACAACTACATAAAGATTTATGGTTTGTTTTAGATTATAAATTATTAAAAAAATTAAAAGTTTTATGTCGAGTCAAATACCGTCAAATAATTTTGGACGGAAGTGTTACAAAATAAAGACAGTAAAGTAAAGACAAGTATAGAGAGAAACTGATATATTATTCAAACTTCAAACTTATGTACTTAATAAACTGAATTCTCCTCTATTTATAGAAGAAAGGAAGCTGTTATGTAAGCTGCTACTGCAAGTTGTTGTGTAAGCTGTTGTGTAAGCTGCTTGTAAGTTGTTGTTGCAAGCTGCTGTGTAAGCTGCTTGTAAGTTGCTACTCTAAGCTGTTGTGCCAGATATAGATAATCCTCTAACATTGGTAATATTTATCCATAACGGAGTACCGAAAGGATAAGCTTCTTCAGGAGGCTTATTTCCAATAGAGCACTAAATAGATAAACATATTTACGGCGGAGTCTTATATGGATAAGCTTCTTCAAGAAGCTTATTTACAACGGAGTACTAAATGAACATCCATAATATAATATATTTATAACACTCTCCCTTGGATATTCATTAAAAGATAATGTGCCTCATTAAAACCTTATTAGGAAAAACCCCTTTGAAAAAAAATTCTAGTAAAGGAAAAAGAATACACATATTTAGTAATACGCATTGCTAGCTGCCTCATTAAAAACCTTATAAGGAAAACCTTGTGGGAAAAAACCTTAGTAAGGAAAAGAGAGTACATCGCGTATTTTACTCCCCCTAATTAAAATCTTGTTTCAAATATTTAAGTCTCCGCATTCTAATATTGTATACCATCTTCTCAAAAGTTGAAGTTAGTAAAGATTTAGTGAATAAACCTGCCAGATTGTCACTTGAATGGATTTGTTGCACATCAATGTCACCATATTTCTGAAGATTGTGTGTGTAGAATAATTTTGGTGAAATGTGTTTCGTTCTATCTCCTTTTATAAATCCTACCTTCAATTGGGCTATGCATGCAGCATTGTCTTCGTATAAAATTGTGGGTCTTTTCTCACATTCCAAATCACATTTTTCGAATAAAATGAATTATTTATCTCAACCATACGCATTCCCAACTTGCTTCGTGAATAGCTATTATTTCAACATGATTTGAAAAAGTAGCAACAATGGATTGCTTTGTGGAGCGTTATGGTATGATAGTACCTTCACATGTAAAAACGTACCCGGTTTGAGATCTAGCTTTATGGGGATCAGATAAATAACCTGCATCTGCATAACCAACAAGATCTGCACTATATTTGTTAGCATAAAACAAACTCATATCAAGAGTCCCCTTTAAATATCGCAATATATACTTAATCCTATTCCAATGTCTCCGTGTAGGAGAAGAACTATATCTTGCTAGTAAATTAACAGAAAATGTTATGTGAGGCCTTGTAGCATTAGCAAGATACATTAGTGCACCAATTTCACTAAGATAGGGTACTTCAGGACCAAGGAGTTCCTTATCATCTTCTGGAGGTCGGAACAAATCTTTATTCACTTTAAGTGATCGAACAACAATTGGTGTACTCAATGGATGCGCTTTTACCATGTAAAAGCGTTTTAAGGCCCTTTATGTATAGACAAATTGATGGATAAAGATCTCGTCTGCTAAATGTTCAATTTGCAGACCAAGACAAAATTTTTTCTTTCCAAGATCTTTCATGTCAAATTCTTTCTTAAGATATTCAATTGCCTTTTGGAGCTCTTATGAAGTTCCAACAAGATTTATGCCATCAACATAAACAGCAAGTATAACAAATTCTAAAGCCATTTTCTTTATAAAAATACATGGACAAATAACATCATTTATGTAATCCTCTTTCAGCAAATATCCACTAAGGCGATTATACCACATGCGCCCAGATTGCTTTAAACCGTACAAAGATCTTTGTAATATGATTGAGTACATTTTTCGAAATTTTAAATATGATTCAGGCATTTTAAATCCTTCAGGAATTTACATGTAAATTTCATTATCAAGTTACCCGTACAGATAAGTTGTAACCACATCCATTAGATGTATTTCAAGCCGTTCACGTAAGGCTAGACTGATGAGATATTGAAATGTTATGGCATCCATAACTGGTGAATATGTTTCTTCATAATCGACTCCAGGTCATTGTGAGAATCCTTGTGCAACAAGGCGAGCCTTGTATTTTTCAACTTCATTTTTATCATTCCTTTTTCGCATAAAAACTCATTTATGACTAATTGGCTTTATACCAGCTGGTGTTTGGACTACTGGTCCAAAGACCTCTCTTTTAGCAAGTGACTTCAATTCCGATTGAATTGACTCTTGCCATTTTGGCCAATCAGATCTTTGTCGACATTCTTCGACAGATCGGGGTTCAAGATTCTCACTATCTTGCATAATGTTAAGTGTAACATTATATGCAAAAATATTATCCACCACTATTTCAGATCGATTTAAATTAATCTCATCACCAGTAGAACTTATTAAAAGTTCCTCACTCACTTGAGTCTCGGGTTCATTGATTTTTTCAGGAATCTCAAAACTAATCAGATATTGGGTCTCTTCGGGAGATCCCTTCATAATATCATTTTGATCATTTGTCGATTTTCTTTTTCTAGGATTTCGATCCTTAGAACCCAATGGTCTACCACGTTGCAGGCGTGCTTTAGGTTCACTAGCTCCCATTCTAGTAGATGGTCCTGCTAGGACATCAATTCGGATAGGCACATTCTCTGCAGGGATATGCGACTTAGTTATCCTTTTCAAATTAGTAAATGCATATGGCATTTGATTTGCTATATTCTGTAAATGAATGATCTTCTGGACCTCCTGATTACATATAGGGGTACGTGGATCAAAGTGAGATAATGATGAAACTTTCCACACAATTTCTTTTTTGATTTCCTTTTTCTTTTCCCCTAATTATGGAAAATTTGTTTCATCAAATCGACAATCTGCAAATCGAGCAGTAAATAAATCTCCCGTTAATGGTTCAAGATAGCGAATAATAGAGGGTGATTCAAACCCAATATATATTCCTAATCTTCTTTGGGGTCCCATCTTACTGCGCTGTGGTGGTGCTACTGGCACATATACAGCACATCCAAAAATTCGTAGATAGAAAATATTTGGTTCATGACCAAAAACTAATTGTGACGAAGAATATTTATTATAATGTGTTGGTCTGAGACGGATAAGTGATGTTGCGTGCAAGATAGCATGGCCCCAAATAGTAGTGGGCAATTTTATTTTCATAAGTAGTGGTCTTGCTATCAATTGCAGCCGTTTAATAAATAACTCTACAAGGCCATTTTGAGTATGAACATAAGGTACAGGATGTTCGACTTTTATTCCAACTGTTAGACAGTAATTATCGAAAGCCTGAGATGAGAATTCTCCAGCATTATCAAGGCGAATAGACTTTATAGGATAATCTGATAATTGTGCCCTTAATCGAATTATTTGGGCTAATAACTTTGCAAATGCCAGGTTGCGAGATGATAATAGGCACACATGAGACCATCTTTAAGATGCATCTATTAGGACCATAAAATATCCAAAGAACCCACTTGGTGGGTGAATAGGTCCACATATATCCTCATGTATACGTTCTAAAAAGGCAGGGGACTCAATGCCAACCTTCATTGGTGATGGTCTAGTGATCATTTTGCCTTGATAACAAGCATCATAAGAAAATTCATCATTTGTAAGAACCTTCAGGTTCTTTAATGGATGCCCACTCGAATTTTCAGTAATTCGTCTCATCATTATTGATCCAGGATGCCCCAAACGGCCATGCCAAAGCACAAAAGTATTTGAATCAGTAAACTTCTGGTTTACGATAGAGTGTGCTTTAACTGTACTAATTTTTGAATAGTATAAGCCAGAAAATAAAGTTGGTAACTTTTCTACAATGCATTTCTGGCCAGAAATATTCTTTGTAATACAAAGATATTCCACGTTCATTTCATCTATTGTCTCAACATGATACCCATTTCGTCGGATATCTATAAAACTCAACAAGTTTCTTCGGGACTTGGAGGAGAACAATGCATTGTCGATAATAAGTTTTGTTCCCTTAGACAGAAATACAGTAGTTATTCCGGAGCCTTCAATCAAACTTATATTACCAGAAATTGTTGAAACATTTGCTTTTTTCTCATGAAAATAAGAAAAGTATTTTTGATCTTTGAATATGGCATGAGTTGTTCCACTATCAATTACACAAATATCTTCATGATTGGTCTTTGATCCAAACATAATTTGAGGATTATCCTTATTCTTCAAAATGACATAAACAAAATAAATATGATAGTAAACATCATTTTCAAAGCATAACTTTTATTTATGTACAACAATTACATAACCATACTATCTACTACAAACAACAAAAATTTAAATATTTACATTTCTACAGATTCACTACCGATCACATGACTTGTTTCTCCTTCTAGGAGTGCAAAATAATCAGTTACATCCAAATGCATGAAGTCTAAATTATCTTCAGAAATAAAATTTGCTTCAATATTTTTCTGTCTTCTTCAGGGAGGCTTGATACAGCTCAACCAGGTGCTTTGGCGTACGACATGTACGTGACCAGTGCCCTTTTCCTCCACATCTATAACATGCATTTTCTCGCTTTGCTGCTTGCACCGCTTCATGCTTTTGTTCCTTTCTTTTTCACTGCTGGTGGTGAGGAGGGTTATTTGATGCATTGTTATTACCACGATTAGAGCTTCCTCCCCGACCACGGCCATGACCACGACTGGGGCCACGTCCTCTTTCACGCTTAGTTTGGTGGAAGTTCGTCTCATTCAATTCACGGAATGGACAAGAACCAGTAGCTCGGCTTTCATAGTTTTTCATTAATAGCCCATTATGTTGCTCTGCTACAAGAAGATGTGAGATAAGTTCAGAATACTTTTTGAATCCCATCTCTCGATATTGCTGTTGCAGGAGCATATTCGAGGCATGAAAAATGGTGAAAGTTTTCTCCAACATATCATGATTAGTAATATTGTCACCACATAGTTTCAATTGGGAAATAATTCTGAACATAGCAGAATTATACTCACTGATAGATTTAAAATTTTGTAGTCTTAGATGAGTCAAATCATAACGTGCCTGTGAAAGAACGATCATCTTTAGGTGGTCATATCTATCTTTCAAATTACTTCACATTATGACTGGATCTTTAACAGTACGATATTCCATTTTCTGGCCCTCATCAAGGTGATGGCGTAGGAATATCATTGCTTTGGCACGGTCTTGGTTTGATGCCTGGTTTTTATCTTTGATGGTGACCGCCAGATCCATCGCATCAAGATGAATTTCTGCATCCAGCACCCAAGACAGTTTTTGCCCGATATATCCAGGGCTACAAACTCAAGTTTAGAAAGATTTAACATTTTTTAGAAAAAGAAAGTTCGTACCTCTGATACTTTCAAAGTATTTTCTCGATATGACAGAGTCTCGTGCTGATAACATGTTATAAAATAAAGACAGTAAAGTAAAGACAAGTATAGAGAGAAACTGATATATTATTCAAACTTCAAATTTATGTACATAATGAACTGAATTCTCCTCTATTTATAGAAGAAAGGAAGCTGCTACTGCAAGCTGCTGTGTAAACTGCTTGTAAGTTGCTGCTGCAAGCTGCTGTGTAAACTGCTACTCTAAGCTGCTGTACCAGATATAGATAATCTTCTACCATTGGTAATATTTATCCATAACGGAGTACCGAAAGGATAAGCTTCTTCAGAAGGCTTATTTCCAATAGAGTACTAAATAGATAAACATATTTACGACGGAGTCTCATATGGATAAGCTTTTTCAGGAAACGTATTTACAATGGAGTACTAAATGAACATCTATAATATAATATATTTATAACATGAACAAGCACGAGCGTGTGTTGATTGGTGTAGTTTTAGCAATGCTTTGAGCCTAGAGGAGAAAAACGAGTTAATGCTCACTGCAACAATAGTTTCTTTCTTATCCTAAGAATACTTTAGCTGTCACAAGTGGAGTACTACATAAATGGATAGTCTCTAAAAAGCACATTCATCTTTTTTCACTCTAATCTTTTATTTTTGAATTTCTTTGAACAGCATGATTACTTTTTAGAGTAAGGGGGTGATGTGATGGTTCATTGTAAATATTTCGAAAAAGGACGTTTGTTTCAAAAATAGCCAAAAATATTTATTTGAGAATTCTTCTAATTTTTGCAGAATTTAACCAAACTGCATTAGAAAAATGTTTTCAGTTTTTGTAAATTTTGATTACCACTTAAGAGATATTTTCCAGTTTTGCCAAAAGTGAACTTTTCCTCTAGTGATATTGGATTGAAAAACAAAAATTTTAAAAAATTGACAGCTTTCCAGAAAACGTTTTTCCACATTTTCTGGAGACAAAGGCTAGGGACTTTATTGGACAAGTTCGGTGAGAATTTCGATAATTAATTGAATTCCCGTGCAGAGTCTCATCACAAAATAAATCTGAATATTACTTTATTTGTATACAAAGATATCTAAGAAAATAAAATACTAGTTCTATATTGTAAGGTAAAAAAAATGTCATATAAGCAACAAATATTATTAATTGTTTAACGCAGGGGCGGATATATTAGAGTTCAATTGAATCCATAACTTTCGGTGCAGAGATAAATTTCTATGTAAAAATTCATTAAAATTGTAAAAATAATAGATATAAACTCATAACTTTAAAAATATAATGTGTTCAATATTAAAAATCTTAAAAATTCAATTCATAGAGTTTAAATCTTGAATACGCCTTTAAAAATAAAAGCCTTTCTTAAACACTTTTTGTGCCACTTCTAATAAAATACCTAGTGGAAAATTTCGGAGGGAGATTAAAAATAATCGCATCCAATTCCAGATGTCCTATCACTAAGAAAGATTGAAGAATTCTAAACTTATAACTTATCCTAAGCACTGAGACAGGTCAAGCAAAATTGCGATATTGAAATGCCTGTTTTCGTTTTCTCTTATTACAAAGATTACCTTAAAAGTTGAGACAAATATATTCCTTTTAATAAATGAACTTAACTATGCATATAGTAAATAACCTTATTAAAATAAAAAAGAAGTGCATAAAAAGAAAATTCTCTTTTTAGGAAATGATTTATACAAGATATTATAAGTTTTTTTTCAAAGAAAAATAATAACATGTTTGGCCAAGTTTCTCGAGAGGCCAAAAGTGTTTTTTTTTTCTTCTCAAAAGCACTTTTTTTCTTAATTGAGGTGTTTAGCCAAGCTTTTTGGAAAAAAAAAGTACTTTTGAGAGGAAGTAGAAAAAAGAAGTTTTTTCCCAAAAGCAGAAGCAGAATCAGTTTTGATTTTTCTTCTTACCAAAAATACCCTTAACAAAATATAATATATACCAAAATAACCGTTAAACCTAATACTTAAGATATTAATATATAAATATTTTTTATTATTTTTAGGATAGCTTTATAATATATATAGTGACTTTAGGGGTGAATGCTTTTATATTTGTTGAATAATTTTTAATAAATTTAACTTATATTAAAAGAATTAAGTACTTTTAAATTTTATTTTCATATTTTACTTAAATAAAATAAAAATATTTAATTATTGCCTGAAATAACAAATTTTTAAGAATATTTATTTACTTATAATATTAACTACATTATTAAGTAAATCTATTCATGTCTTTATTCGTAATTTGATACTTAAAAACACTTTCTGAAAAGCTTGGCCAAATACAAAAAAGCATTTCTCAAAATAAGTTAATTTTTCCGGCTTGGCCAACCATATTATAATTCTTGATGGAGTTTGACATGAGGGAGGTTTCAGGAAAAAAAAAATTGGAAGGGAGGGAACATTATAAAAGGTTCTACTTCTATCCTTTTGAATGATTTCCCAAAATAAAACAGGAAAACAGCTGCTATTGCTAATTCCCTTTGCTTTGTTTGAGAATTTTTTAACTTATATAAGTTCATCATTAGGGGATCACTAATAGGTCATATCTTTCTGGCCCCAGCAAACATATGGGGTCCAACGCTTTCACTTTCATTCTCTTCAGATATATATATATATATATATATATATATATATATATATATATATATATATATATAATACAATATAAATACATGATTAAGAGTATTTGTAAGGGGGTGGGGTAGTGGTGTTACTCTCTCACTCAATCTAGTTGAATTATTGATTCTACTAGTATCATTTATGATTACTATAATGTCAATAATGGAGATAGAAAGAAAGGGGAAAGTGTTGGCATGATAGGCCATAGTGTAAAATATAAATTAAAATAAAATAAAAAGGGTATTGGGGATTGATTGGAGATTTAGTTTTTTTTTCTTTTGTTTTTTTATAATTTAGATGTTTGAGTTAGTTTGCACGCATATCAATATATTTCACGATGTATTTATTACTTTTTCATACCAGATAACTCTATTCATAGTTCATCAAATATTACTGTAGATTTAGTTTTATAATTCATTTTAAGTATTATTTTAATTATATGACCTTTTACATGTAAGATTAGAAAAATAATACAAGAGATCAACAAGTAAAATATATTTAAAATTTTATACTTTTTTTTAAATCAAATTTTAACTGATAAATGAAAATTATTTTCCTTAGCATTTGTATGGAATATGAAAGAAGCGAAGCTTTTCCTTGTTTTCTTTCTCCATTATAACTTGTCCTTTTATTATCAAGATGTCCCACACAATCGAAATAATGATTTGTGTAGCTGAACATGAATAATCTCATTATTTACTTTACCTATAAAATTGCAAAGACTATACAACTGATACAATTTTTATAGTTTATTTGACAAAGACCGAAGAATTAAATTGTACTAATTGCAAGTAGTTCAGGTAGCTCTAGTTGTAAGATACTAAAATTGATTGAAAATATGGTTTCATTTTGATTTAGGTTCTATAAGATACCAACTTTTATTTTGTTGTTTTAAAATTTATCCATTTTAATACATTGGAAAATTCTCCAGGATAATGGAAATAACAATAAGATAAAAAGAAAACTTCTCCTCCCACGTATTTTCATTATTCTATTATCAAAATATGTCTCAGGTCTTTTTTATTCTAAACAATATTCGAAATTTTGGAAGAATTAACGTTATCTCCGGTTCTGAACTTCCGTTCATTTAAAAATAATAGAACTCTAATTTATATCTTCATATTCATAGTCGTGTTAAAACCTATTAGGACACAGAATTAGAGTGAGAGGAGTGTTTGAGCCTAGGGTTCGTAATTGGTAATTTAAGTATGTACTTGAGAGAAAAATGATTTTGATAAATCTGTAATACATTTAAGGCATTTATGATCTTGGCTGCTATGCAAAATACCAAGGGGTGCATCTCTTCTATTATTTGCCGCCACATCACCACATATGTGCAACAATATTTCTTCTCCAACAATCAAAAACTTTTTCTTTTCAATTTCTGTAAGAATGAAAATAGCAAAACCCCTTGTATCCAAACTTCAATGAGAGATCTCTTGCTATATTAGTATTTTTTTTTTTATTTTAAAAATGAATATAATGCAGTACAAAGTAACGAAGCAAAAGATTTGGGTTACAAGGACCACTAGGCGTACTCACTTCTTTAGCTAAAACTAAGCTTGTTAATCGGGTCGGGCCAGCCCAATCACAGCTCGGATCGACCCGGATCAGCCCGGTACGATAGGGTTTGGGGACGGTTTGGTCGGGGAGGCGGGAGCGTACACATTTTGGTAACCGGTGCCCCGGAACCCGGTTAGCCCAGTAACCCGTTACGGGGTTTTTACCGGGCTACAGCCCGGTGCAGCCGATTTACCATTGTAAAATTTTATTATTATTTTTTTAATTTCTGGACCGTTGTCAACAGTCAAATTCATAAATGACCGTTGGGCAACGGGCATTTTTTGCAAAAATGGCAATTTCGGCATACCCCTAAAGAAAATAGCCCCCATAATAATTAAAAAATTACAATTTTAACCTTTTAAAAACTATAAATAGCCCCCTTCTTCCTCATTTTTTCTCACAATTTGCTCTCTTACTACTCTAATTCCCTCTCAATTCTCTCTTGGTAATATTTATTATTGCTCTTAAATTCTCAATTACTTATTAATTCAAGTTTCATCAAATATTTACTTTAGTCACTACAAAATTATAATTATCAAATATCAAGTATTCAAGTGAAGTATTGTATCAATATTCAATATCATCAAATATCAAATATCAAGTATTACTAGGTGAAATTATACTTATTTATTCTTAAGATTTTGTCATAAATATAGAATACCTATAACTAAAGTTGCTAATTCTCATTATACCGATCCTAAGCGGCTACACTTGAGTTTTATGGAGCTTATTATCCTACTATTGCAAATGGTTTAGTTCATATTGCTGAAATTTCTCTTTTACTTGATAATTTGAAGAAGAAAGAAGGATATACATCTGTTGTTGAATCTATGCTAGATAAATTTAAAACCTATTTCTACCCAACTCCCCATATTTATCTAATTGATGCTATTTTAAACCCTTATATAAAAATGGCCATTTATCGCCAATTAATCACTGCTTTATATGTTTATATGGATATTGGACCAACTGAAACCCATAATATTGAAACTTGTATTTGTGATCTACACAAACATTTACAAACTTTATATAATTATTATGCTAGCATTGTTGATGCTTCTGCTGTTGTAGATGCTAATATTCTTTCAAGTTCAATTTCAACATCTACATCCGGTGCTTTGGAGGATAATAATGGTGTTGAAGATTATTTGATTTGGTCTACACTAGGAGAGCATCAACAAACTAGTAGCAGGAACATTGATGAACTCCAATTCTACTTTCAAAAGTCACCAGAGCCCCGCAAAAAGGAATTTCTACCCCTGGGTTGGTGAAGGAGCAACTCAAATAAATTTCCTGTTCTTTCGGCCATGGCTCGAGACGTGTTAAATGTGCTGATTTCAACAGTCGCATCAGATAGCGTATTTAGCCAAACAAGGCAGCAACTAGGAGATACCAGTCATTCATTGGGAAGCAACGCTTTGAAAATTCTAGTGTGCTTCGGAGATTGGATAAGATCGGAATGGCGAAATTAAGTCAGTTAATCGGGCCAGTCCAATCACAACCCAGTTCGACCTGGGTCAGCCCGTGTCTGCTCGGTACGATAGAGTTTGGGGATGGATTGGGGAGGGTTTGGGCGGGGAGCCGGGCGGGAACATACACATTTTGGTAACCGATGCTCCGGAACCCGGTTAGCCCGGTTACCCGATATCGGGTTTTTACCGGGCTATAGCCTGGTCCAGCCCGGTTACCTTTGTAAATTTTTTATTAATTTTTTAAATTTCTGGACCGTTGCCAACAGTCAAATTCAAAAATGACCGCTGGGCAACGGCCATTATTTACAAAAATGACCATTTCGGCCTACCATCTTAAGAAAATAGCCCCCACCCCTAATAATTAATAAATTACAATTTTAACCTTTTAAAAACTATAAATAGCCCCCCTTCTCTTCATTTTTCTCACAATTTTCTCACTTATTACTCTAATTCTCTCTCAATTCTCCCTTGATAATATTGATTATTGCTCTTAAATTCTCAATTACTTATTATTTCAAGTTTCATCAAATATTTACTTTAGTCACTACAAAATTATAATCATCAAATATCAAGTATTCAAGTGAGGCGTTGTATCAATATTCAATATCATCAAATATCAAATATCAAGTATTACTAGGTGGAATTATACTTATTTATTTTTAAGTTGTTGTCATAAATATAGAATGTCGATAACTGAAGTTGCTAATTCTCATTGTACCGATCCTAACCGTTTGTTAACATCTAGAACTTGGGATGTCATTGAAGAGGTTGTAAAACTTTTACAAAAAATTTATGCGGCTATACTGGAGTTTTCTGGAGCTTATTATCCTACTATTGCAAATGGTTTAGTTCATATTGCTGAAATTTCTCTTTTACTCCATAATTTGAAGAAGAAAGAAGGATATATTTCTCTTGTTGAATTAGTGCTAGATAAATTTAAAAAATATTTCTACCCAATTCCCCCTCATTTACCTAATTGGTGCTATTTTAAACCCTTCTATCAAAATGGTCACTTGTCGCCAATTAATCACTACTTTATATATTTATATGGATATTGGACCAACTGAAACGCCTAATATTGAAACTTGTATTTCTGATCTATATAACATTTATAAGCTTTATATACTTATTATGCTAACATTGTTGATACTTCTGCTGCTATAGATGCAATATTCCTTTAAGTTCAGTTTCAACATCTGTATCCGGTGCTTTGGAGGATAATGATGGTGTTGAAGATTATTTGATTTGGTATACACTAAGAGAGCATCAACAAACCAGTAGCAGGAACATTGATGAACTCCAATTCTACTTCCAAAAGTCACCAGAGCCCCGCACAAAGGAATTTCTACCGCTGGGTTGGTGAAGGAGCAACTCAAATATATTTCTTGTTCTCTCGGCCATGGCTCGAGACGTGCCTAATGTGCCGATTTCAATAGTTGCATCAGATAACGCATTTAGCCAAGCAAGGCAGCAACTAGGAGATGCCCGTCATTCATTGGGCAGCAACGCTTTGAAAATTCTAGTGTGCTTCAGAGATTAAACAAAATTAGAACGGCAAAATTAAACGGGGTAATCCGATCGGGCCAGCCCGATAACATCATGGATTGATCCGGTTTAGGCCGGGTCAGCCCGGTACGATAGGGTTTAGGGACGGGTTGGGGAGGGTTGGGCAGGGAGCCGAGCGGGAACGTACACATTTTGGTAACCGATGCCCTAGAACTTGGTTAGCACGGTTACCCGTTACCGGATTTTTACTAGGCTACAACCTGGTGCAACCCAGTTACCATTGTAATTTATTTATTTTTGGACCGTTTCCAACGGTCAAATTCAAAAATGATTATTTTTGCAAAAATGGCCATTTTGGCCTACCCCGTAAGAAAATAGCCCCCCTAATAATTGATAAAATATAATTTTAACCTTTTAAAAATTATAAATAGCATCCCTTATTTTTTATTTTTCTCGCAATTTACTCTTTTATTACTTTAATTCTCTCTTAATTATTCCTTGATAATATTGATTATTGCTCTTAAATTCTCAATTACTTATTATTTCAAGTTTCATCAAATATTTACTTTAGTCACTACAAAATTATAATTATCAAATTTTAAGTATTCAAGTGAAGTGTTGCATCGATATTCAATATCATCAAATATTAAATATCAAGTATTACTAGATGGAATTATAGTTATTTATTCTTAAGATTTTGTCATAAATATAGAATACCTATAACTAAAGTTGCTAATTTTCATTATACCGATCCTAACCGTTTGTTAATATCTAGAACTTGGGATGTCATTGAAGATGTTATAAATTTTTTACAAAATATTTATGCGGCTACACTTGAGTTTTCTTGAGCTTATTATCCTACTATTGCAAATGGTTTAGTTCATATTGGTGAAATTTCCCCTTTACTCCATATTTTGAAGAAGAAAGAAGGATATACTTCTTTTGTTGAATCTATACTGGATAAATTTAAAAAATATTTCTACCCAATTCCCCCTATTTACGTAATTGGTGCTATTTTACACCGAAATGGCCACTTGTCGCCAATTAATCATTGCTTTATATGTTTATATGGATATTCGACCAACTGAAACCCCTGATATTGAAACTTATATTTCTAATCTACACAAACATTTACAAACTTTATATAATTATTATGCTAACATTATTGATGCTTCTGCTGCTGTAGATGCAAATATTCCTTTAAGTTCAATTTCAACATCTACATCCGGTGCTTTGGAGGATAATATTGGTATTGAAGATTATTTGATTTGGTCTACACCAGGAAAGCATCAACAAATCAGTAGTAGGAACACTGATGAACTCCAATTCGACTTGCAAAAGTCACCAGAGCCCCGCACAAAGAAATTTCAACCGCTGGGTTGGTGGGGGAGCAACTCAAATCAATTTCCTGTTCTTTCGGCCATGGCTCGAGACGTGCTAAATGTGCCGATTTCAACTGTCGCCTCAGAGAACGCATTTAGCCAAGTAAGGCAGCAACTAGGAGATACCCGTCATTCATTGGACAGTAACGCTTTGGAAATTCTAGTGTGCTTCCGAGATTGGATAAGATTAGAATGGCGAAATTAAGCATGTTAATCCGGTCGGGCCAACCCAATCATAGTCTGGATCATCTCGGGTCAGTGCGGTACGATATGGTTTGGGGACGGGTTGGGCGGGGGAGCCGGGTGGGAACGTACACATTTTGGTAACCAGTGCCCCGGAGCCTGGTTAGACTGGTTGGGTTTTTACCGGGCTACATCCCGGTCCAGTCCGGTTACCGTTGTAATTTTTAAAATTCTCGATCGTTTCCAACGGTTAAATTCAAAAATGACCGTTGGGCAACGACTATTTTTTTGCAAAAATGGCCATTTCGGCCTACCTCTTAAGAAAATAGCCCCTCTCCCCCCAGTAATTGATAAATTATAATTTTAACTTTTAAAAAATTATAAATACCCCCATTCTTCTTTATTTTTCTCACAATTTGCTCTCTTACCACTCTAATTCTCTCATAATTCTCCCTTGATAATATAGATTATTGCTCTTAAATTCTCAATTACTTATTATTTCAAGTTTCATCAGATATTTAATTTAGTCACTACAAAATTATAATTATCAAATATCAAGTATTCAAGTGAAGCGTTGTATCAATATTAAATATCATCAAATATCAAATATAAAGTATTACTAGGTGGAATTATACTTATTTATTCTTGAGATATTGTCATAAATATAGAATGCCTATAACAAAAGTTGTTAATTTTTATTGTACCGATCCTAACAGTTTGTTAACATCTAGAACTTGGGATGTCATTGAAAATATTGTAAAATTTTTACAAAAAATTTATGCGGCTACACTTGAGTTTTCTAGAGCTTATTATCCTACTATTGCAAATGGTTTAGTTCATATTGCTGAAATTTTTCTTTTACTCCATAATTTGAAGAAGAAAGAAGGATATACTTCTGTTGTTGAATCTATGCTAGATAAATTTAAATAATATTTCTACCCAAATCCCTCTATTTACTTAAATGGTGCTATTTTAAACCGTTATATAAAAATGGCCATTTGTCTCCAATTAATCATTGCTTTATATGTTTATATGGATATTGGACCAACTGAAATCACTTATATTGAAACTTGTATTTGTGATCTATACAAATATTTACAAACTTTATATAATTATTATGCTAGCATTGTTGATGGTTCTGCTGCTGTAGATGCAAATATTCCTTCAAGTTCAGTTTCAACATCTGCATCCGGTGCTTTGGAGGATAATAATGGTGTTGAAGATAATTTGATTTGGTCTACACTAGGAGAGCATCAACAAATGAGTAACAAGAACATTGATGAACTCCAATTCTACTTGCAAAAGTCACCAGAGCATAAAACAAAGGAATTTCTACCGCTGGGTTGGTGGAGGAGCAACTCAAATTAATTTTTTATTTTTTCGGCCATAGTTCGAGACGTGCTAAATGTACCGATTTTAACAGTTGCAACAGATAGCGCATTTAGCCAAGCAAGGCATCAACTAGGACATACCCGTCATTCATTGGGCAACAATGCTTTGGAATTTCTAGTGTGCTTCAGAGATTGGATAATATTAGAACGGCAAAATTAAGCCTGTTAATCGGGCCGGGCCAGCCCAATCATAGCCCGATTAGACCCGATTCAGCCCAATACGATAGGGTTTGGGGACGAGTTGGGGAGGGTTGGACGGGGAGTCGGGCGGGAATGTACACATTTTGGTAACCACTGTCCCGGAACCCGGTTAGCCCGGTTATCGGGTTTTTACCGGGCTACAACCCGGTCCAGCCCGGTTATCATTGTAATTATTTTTTTAATTTCTTTACCGTTGCCAACGGTCAAATAAAAAAATGATTGTTAGGCAACGGCCATATTTTGCAAAAATGGCCATTTCGGCTTACCCCTTAAGAAAATAGTCCCCCCATCCCTAATAATTGATAAATTATAATTTTAACATTTTAAAAACTATAAATAGCCCCCTTTCTTCTTCATTTTTCTCACAATTTGCTCTCTTACTACCCTGATTCTCTCTCAATTATCTCTCGATAATGTTAATTACTACTCTTAAATTCTCAATTACTTATTATTCCAAGTTTCACCAAATATTTACTTTAGTCACTATAAAATTATAATTATCAAATATCGAGTAATCAAGTGAAGTGTTGTATCAATATTCAATATCATCAAATATCAAATATCAAGTATTACTAGGTGGAGTTATACTTATTTATTCTTAAGATGTTATCATAAATATAGAATTCCTATAACTGAAGTTGCTAATTCTCATTGTACCGATCCTAACCGTTTGTTAACATCTAGAACTTGAGATGTCTTTGAAGATGTTGTAAATTTTTTACAAAAATTTTATGTGGCTACTCTTGAGTTTTCTGGAGCTTATTATCCTACTATTGCAAATAGTTTTGTTCATATTGCTGAAATTTTTCTTTTACTCCATAATTTGAAGAAGAAAGAAGGATATACTTCTATTGTTGAATCTATTCTAGATAAATTTTAAAAATATTTCTATCCAATTCACCCTATTTACATAATTGGTGCTATTTTAAACCCTTCTATCAAAATGGCCACTTGTCGTCAATTAATCACTGCTTTATATGTTTATATGGATATTGGACTAACTGAAACCCCTGATATTGAAACTTGTATTTCTGATCTACACAAACATTTACAAACTTTCTATAATTATTATGTTAATATTCTTGATGCTTCTGTTGCTATAGATTCAAATATTCCTTCAAGTTTAGTTTCAACATATGCATCTGGTGCTTTGGAGGATAATGATGGTGTTGAAGATTATTTGATTTGGTCTACACTAGGAGAGCATCAACAAACGAGTAGCAGGAATATTGATGAACTCCAATTCTACTTGTAAAAGTCATTAGAGCCCCGCACAAAGGAATTTCTACCGCTGGGTTGGTGGAGGAGCAACTCAAATCAATTTTCTATTCTTTCGGCCATGGCTCGAGACATGCTAAATGTGCCGATTTCAACAGTCACATTAGAGAGCGCATTTAGCCAAGCAAGGCAACAACTAGGAGATACCCGTCATTCATTGGGCAGCAACCCTTTGAAAATTCTAGTGTGCTTCAGAGATTGGATAATATCACTTCTATGAGAAATCAATGGCGTGAGGAGGTAGATGAATCAGAGGATCAAGAAATTGGAGATATAATGGTTTATGGTTTTGATTCAATCAATACCAAAAATGAAGAACCTCATGTTGACATGAATGAACTTAAAAAATGATGCAAGGCATGTGATATATTTTTTCTTATTTTTTATAATTGTTTTGAACTTTTAATTTGCAAGTTCAAAAATTTAAAAAATCAAAATAGAACATGTAAATTAATTTGAGGTGTTATTTATTATTCAATGAAATTATAAAACGAAAGCCTTAGGAGTTTGATCCTTGCATATTGCCTATTGGTCTTATTAAATAATTTTTTGTAACCACTTACTTTCAAATTTAAATTTTAAAATTTTAAAATTTAAATTTCAAATTTAAAACTTTAAACTTTAAAGTTTAATTCTAAGCCTTAAAGTTTGCAAACACTTAAGTATCAATAACATTGAATAAGAAAAATAAAATATACTAAAAAAATAAAATAAGTAACCCAGCCCGGTACGGACCCGTTAGACGGGCCGACCAAAATTCGAAAAATCCCAGCCCACTACCAGTCCGGAACCCCAGCTCACTAACCAGCCCGCAACAATAATCGGACGTGCTATTTTTTTGTGTCCATCCCGGACCTGTTCGTCCGGTAAACACCTATAGCTAAATATAATATATAATCATTCTTGTAGAGTGTAGACACAATCTTTATTCCATTATGAGACAAATCAATATTAATGCCTAGTTTTACTTGTCATTTAGTTAATTGTGACATATTATTAAAGACAATAGGACTTTTATTTTGTCTTTCCCTTCCCTAATTTCTTCACTCAAATTGCCTAACTTTGTGTAATTTACGAGATCTCATATAAAAGTAGAACCACAAGATTTAAAATCATTTTGTGAATGTTTCTTGTTAAGGGTATATAAAATGATTAATTAGACTTGACTCATCCAACTCTACTTGGAAAGGAAACCAAAAACTAAGAGCACACCTTGAGGAAATTTGAAGCAAACCAACACTAATCTAAAGAAAATCCTAGGGTGTGTTTGGAAAGGCACTTGGTAATTGGAATTTGTATAATTATTAGGGTAGTAATTACATGTCACGACCTAAAATCCAACTAGTCGTGATGGCACCTAACCCAACCCACTAGGTAAGCCAACTTTTAATTATCCAATTCCAATAATAATTATTAAAGCAATTTAAGTGAATAAAGATCTTAATCTTATACATTCCCCAAGAACTGGTAGTACAAATCATGAGTTTCTAAGAATAGAGTATACAAAGCGGAAATGAAATAATTACATAGTCTGTTTGAGTAATACATAAACAAAGCTTTTATAAATCTAAGGCTACCATGAACAAGAGGCAGCTACAACAGCAACGCTGGTACATCTTCAAATCCCGCAACCATCGAGCACATCAACAACAACAGCCAACATCTGCACGCAATGTGCAGAAGTATAGTATCAGTACAACCGACCCCATGTACTGAGTAAATAACAAACCTAGCCTTAGGTTGAAAGTAATGACGAGCTTCTACCAAGATCGGGTCCAAAACCACTAGTCCACAACAGTCCATAATAACATAAAGCAAATAATACCAGAAGTAACTCAGAGATAAAATACTCAGCCAAATTATGATTTCAAAAATAATAGTTCTTCATTTCAAGTACATCAGTGAAAAACCCAAATCGTTTACCGAAATTTCCAAAAATATGAATAAGTTTGAAAGCAATAATTTTTCCAAAATCCTTTCAATAATAAGTGATATGTTTCATTTTATTTCTAGATAAACCGTGTAAAACAAATGCATCACTATGCCCATCTGTCAACATGTGTGAGAAATCATGAATAATGTGATACCGTACAGCATGAGGAAAATACATCTCTATGCATATATGTCATGTGTGCATGTCAATGCAATGTATCTCAGGGATTGTACTCATGTACTCACACTCTCAGAGTATCAATCTCACTGTCTCGCATTCTCTCTCACTATGCTCAGCACACTCAATCACTCAGCGCTACACAATACCTGCTGCGGCGTGCAGCCCGATCCCTATTTATAGTCGACTGCACTCACTGGGGGTGTGTACAGTCGGCCTCCCTCAATCATCAATATCTCCAGTCTCTCTCTCATGGGCTCACAATGTCACGAGAATAGCCCAAAATGATGATATGATGTATCAATAAATAACAATAGAGACTACATATGATATGCAATGAAATGAATATGACTTAGTATGAATTTTCAATTTAAAATAAATAATTCACAATAATATGACCTCTGTGGGTCCCAATAATACTGGCACATAGCCTCAACATAATTTTTAATATGCTTTTCAACTCAATTTCTTTAACTCATAAAACCGTATGGAAAATGCCAAGATCATTTAACTACAAAATTCCACAGAAACAATTATGTCATAATTTCTATAGTGCACGCCCACATGCCTGTCACCTTGCATGTGTGCCACCTCCCAACAATTCACGAAATACATATATTCAGGGTTCATACCCTCAACTCCAAGATTAGAAGAGTTACTTACCTCGAACAAGCCAAATCCAATGTCGAGCAAGCAAAGCAATACTCCAGAAATTCCATTCTGCGTGTATCAACTTCCAAACGGATCGAATCTAGTCACAATTAATTTGATTCAGCTCACAAAATTATAGGAATTAATTCCATATCAAATTATTAATATTTTCCAAAAATCCGAAATTACGCCCCAAAAATCACCCGTGGCGCCCACGTCTCGAAATTCGATAAAACTCACAAAATTCCAACCCACATTCAACCACGAGTCCAACCATACCAAAATTACTCAAATCCGACCACAACTCGGCCTTCAAATCCTCAATTAAAGTCTATAAATTTTTTTGCTATTTTCAACCCAAAACACTAATTTGTTGATAAAAACAATAATAGATTCGTGTAATTTAACCAAAATCGAGTTAGAATTACTTACCCCAATCCATATGGTGAAAATCGCCTAAAAAATCGCTTCAATCCGAGCTCCATAGCTCCAAATGTGTTTAAAATGGCCGAAACCTCAAAATATATCTTCTGTCCAGGCATTTACTCTTCGCGACCGCGAAGCACAAAATTTTTCAGCCCCAAAATTGCTCTTCGTGATCGCGGAAAATGCTTCGCGGTCGCGAAGAACAAACTCCCCAACTCTTCGAGCCAGCCTCTAGTATAATGGTCATAACCTTTTGTACAAAATTCCAAATTGTAAATGGTTTAACTTTATGAAAATTAGAGACCAAGGACTATAACTTTTATTTGTTACTCATCTCCCAATTCCTTATAGATTGCTAGATATATGCTTCCAAAGTTAGCCCTGTGCAACAGAGATTTCCAAACTCTTCCCAGACAGCCTATAGTGTATCCACCATAACTTTTTGTACATAACTCCAAATGATACATGGTTTACATTTATGAAAACTAGACATCAATAGCTACAACTTTCATTTTTAGATCATCTCCAAATTTCTTATAGATTACGAGATATAAGCTTCCAAAATTGGGTCAGTGCAGCAAGATTTTCCTCTACGCGATCGCTAAGAGGCTTCCGCGATCGCGATTCACAGTGCCCGAACAGCAAAATTGCTCTTCGCGATCGCGACCTTTGTCCGCGATCGAGATGCATACCTCTGTGGCCAAAACCAGCAACTAATAATAGCCTAGAAATGGTCCGAAATCACCTCAAAACTCACCCGAGCCCCTTGGGACCTCAACCAAATATACCAACAAGTTCTAAAACATCATACGAACTTAGTCGAAGCCTCGAATCATATCAAACAATGCTAAAACTACGAATCGCACCTCAATTCAAGCCTAATGAACTTTAAACTTTTAAATTATATATCTTGTGCCAAAATACATCAAATCAACCCGGAATGACTTCAAATTTTGCACACAAGTCATAAATGACATAACGAAGCTATTCCAATTTCCAGAATCGGATTCCGACCTCGATATCAAAAAGTCAACCCCCTGTCAAACTTCCCAAAAATTTAACTTTTGGCATTTTACACCTAATTCCACTACAGACCTCCAATAATTTTTCGGACATGCTCGTAAGTCCAAAATCACCATACAGAGCTATTGGAATTATCAGAATTAAATTCCGAGGTCGTTTACACATAAGTCGACATACGGTCACTATTTTAACTTAAGCTTTAAACCTTGGAACTAAGTGTTCCAATTCATTCCAAAACCTCACTGGACCCGAACCAATTGCCCCGGCAAGTCACACAACAACTGTAAAGCCCAATTTGAGCAGTAAAGGGGGAAATCGAGTTGTAATACTCAAAACGACCGATCGGGTCGTTACATTCTCCCCCACTTAAATATATGTTCGTCCTCGAACGTGCCAAGAGTTATTTCCAAGCCATCAAATCACTATTCCATCTTACCACACATGTACTCGGGGGTGAACCCACGTCACCCTATTCCATATGAGATGGACAACACAATACAACTGAAATCATTGATTTAACTTTAGCCCATAAACCTTGGAATTTAATTTCCAACCTTTAGAATTTCTTTCAAGACACGAATCTTACATTTACACTCTTTATGAGTTTGAACAAGCTGTGTCAAGCCATAACCATAACCATAACTATAACCTTAACCACGGACATAATCACCTAACATATTACACAACTCGCATGCTCATAGCACCATTTCTGACCACAATGACTACTCCAAAACCAACCAAATACTAGTATTAAACCCATATCAAAACAAACCTCATCCCAAAACCTTCGTACACTGTTGATAATAAAAGAAACATGCGAAATTTCATGACCACTTACCAGATCAACAAGTCACGGAGCTCTCTCGCCCCAACCAGAACCATAATCACTTTCTAAGCCGACTCACAATATTATACTCCCGAATATACCGAAATCAAACATGATACTACCCATTCTAGGTCCAATGACCTTATATTACTAAACACAACTGTTCCATAGACATGTCGCACCAATATAACTCAGAGGCACATCCCGTGCCATCCGTGCACCAATACGCAGCAATTCAAATGTACCCAATCATGGAAAATGACTCAAATGAGAGAACTGCTATGCCAGATTAACAAGTACCGCCACAACAAAACTCTGAAAATTTATCATACACTATAGAACCATCACCCGATTTTAACACAATGTTCATACCTTAACATAACTCCGTTGCAATGCGTGACCCCATCCAAATGCTGGTCCATAATATATACCTCGAGCCACCCCGCTTAAAATCAATAACCACATAGAGGCAAATGACAAAAAATGCCACACAAAACCTGAAAGAACATAACCATTACGCAATCGATCATGCAATACCCAAATACTCATCACACTCAAATTCCGCTATAAAGCTCAAATAGAACCGCAACATCTATGCACATAACCAATGAATCACAACTCCTCGTAACATAAATGAGTAACTCACAGATCATTTCAGAACACGAATAAGTTCAACATCAACCGAATGACACATCCCTCAACAATAGCAGTATGGAGCCAAACATTCCGGCTCGGTGTAGAATACATATCTTAATTGGGCCTACCAATGGACCCCCAAATCAACTCGGGTTACCCACAAATAGTTAAAAATCCCTCCGAAAATCCATAATGACTGAATCACAATACATTCTATCATCTGGCTAGCTCCGGCCACAACTTTACAGTCCACAACCATGAAACAATTTGCTCCTGAGAACTCCCAAATCTCCAAATCCATAGAACACGCGAATCACCATATTTTTCCATCTCCACCACCCGAATGCCTAACACCTCTCTCATACACGATCATCCCACGAGAAATACTTTAAAAGTTCTTCCATGCCACTTGGAAAAATTTGAATATCAGCAGTCTATCAATCATATGAGTACCGCAATACTAATTAAACATCCGTAAGTCAAAATACAATGCGACTTCTGAAATACGCACCCTTCTCATACACCTAGTAGTAATCGTATTCATCTAATCATTTGGAACCGCCCATGTTGTCTAAGAATTCATGACCATTCTGCCCAAAATTCGTTACCTTCCTTCAAGACTGAACTGCCACTTTGTACATGTAAATCTAACTTCCGTACAACACATAACATATATCGTGCCATCATGTGAAAAACACAAGAATCTTATTATCAACTTTGGTCACCAACAAATTACATATCCAATTAGTTAGAAACCTTTATCTTGCTTCCTTCCAAGAGAAAATCATAAAACACAACACGTTTCTCACACCAGTAGAAAATATCCGGTTCCAACCATGGTAGAAACCATCAAGAACACTTTGAAATCCATATGCACATAACCAAGCTATTAGAACTAAATTCCTCTAACTCGACCAAACCACGTAGGTCACCAAACCCAAGAATATTACCACAAAAATATCTGTAGAGTCTCACCACATCATAATTACCCATATAAATACCACAACCGAAACACCCACTCTGAAAATATCTTATTTGAGTCTAAGGCCGTTTCATTCACCTTCCTGATACCAAAATATAAAATCCATAATGATATACAAAAATTCCACAAGTCTCGACACTATCCAACTTAAATCTCAGATTTTAGCTGCAAACAAACTCGCCAAAAATTCTCAATTGTTACATATAAATCTCGAATCCATTAGAACTTTCTCGAGAATTACCCCCTTTGTTCAAATCCACATTACACCGCCCAAATGGCCAAAAGACACGTGCCCCATTAGCACAACAGCTCTCAAAGAAGTGACTCTACTTTAATACCACCTATCAAATTCACACTACGTGCACACTACATCATTCATAAATAACAATTCACTCATCCCACGATTTTCATATCCTCATAAGTGCAATATAACCCGTATCCAGGAATTTTCTTATTCAAGTCATCATCGATCTCAACTTTTGCAAGTCATAAATAACCCACTAGTATGCCTCAGCTCAAAACTAAACCTTTACATATAATCATGAAATTGAATTATCAATAGTAGGCTCCCTCACTTGGTTCAAAGCCATAGATTAAAACATTCCATAATTCACAATACCAATACTCTATTACTATCAAAATGCCACAGTCAGTTCAACGAAACTTCTTCTCAAACTCATGCAACGCCAACCATAAAAATACCCCAACTCATCCGCTAAGCTCGCAATCATTCTCTTGACATTCAAGTCAACTTTATCAGCCAGATTCAAATTCAAATCTCCACACACATGCCCCATTGGCACAAAAAAACTCTTCACTCACATCATAAAGAATACACCTATGTAGATTACTCCGCAAGAAATAACCCACCTGCTTAACCTCAAATTGGTATCTTGATATACTCTTTCGCAGTCACAATTACTATGCAATCACTTAGTCTATCTAAGCCCAAACTCACTAACCAGGCATGAGAATTCAGTTTGTCCCAAAATTTAACAATCGTGAAAGATCATTCAAAACATTCACAATCGAGACTGTACGTCACATCAAAATGCAAATCAAGCACCTAATGGCCTTCCTTTACATTTCAAGTAAACACTTCTCGTCACATTCAAATCGTCTTAATACATCCCGCAGTTACATCATACTCATCACAAAGTCATTCTACCGCTCATCGAGCCACAAATTCCACTGTAGGGTCATTACCGAACATATGAGTCCAATTGTACAGGTTACAACTGAAGCTACCGAGCTCAAGCAACGGTTTAACCATGGCCTCAAGTCCTCCAGACTGGCCCATCACCAAAACACAGAATGCTCACCTCGAACCTCGTTCATAGAATCACAAGCCGGCGATGCACAACTGATACCGAGCGCTCATGTGCGCATACGAATATGTGAAAGGAATTCAAAGAGTTATGTCCCAAGCTGAATCAATCCCCCACGATAAGGAAAGAAAGATGGGAAGTATATATACTAAATGCCCTGTAGCCTCTCGAAGATAAGTATGGATGTCATCATACTGATCCCCAAGACTCTACTAGACACTTGCTCATGACTTGTAGAACTTAAGAACCTAGAGCTCTGATACCACCTTGTCACGACCCAAAATCCAACTAGTCGTGATGGCACCTAACCCAACCCGCTAGGTAAGCCAATTATCAACTATCCAATTCCAATAACAATTATTAAAGCAATTTAAGTAAAGAAAAATCTTAATCTTATACATTCCCCAAGAACTGGTAGTACAAATCATGAGCTTCTAAGAATAGAGTATACAAAGCGAAAATGAAATAAATACATAGTCTATTTGAATAATACATAAACAGAGCTTTTATAAATCTAAGGCTACCATGAACAAGAGGCAGCTACAACAGGAAAGCTGGTAAATCTTCAAATCCCACAACTATCGAGCACATCAACAATAATAGCCAATATCTGCACGCAATATGCAGGAGTGTAGTATCAGTACAACCGATCCCATGTACTGAGTAAGTAACAAACTTAGCCTTAGGTTGAAAGTAATGACGAACTTCTACCAAGGTCGGGTCCAAAACCACTAGTCCACAACAGTACATAACAACATAGAGCAAATAATACCAGAAGTAACTCAAAGATAAAATGTTCAGCCAAATCATGATTTCAAAAATAATAATTCTTCATTTCAAGTACAAATCGTTTACCGAAATTTCCAAAACTTTGAATAAGTTTGAAAGCAATAATTTTCCCAAAATCCTTTCAATAATAAGTGTTATGTTTCATTTTCTTTTCAGATAACCCGTGTAAAACAAATGCATCACTATGCCCATCTGTCAATATGCGCGAGAAATCATGAATAATGTGATGCCGTACATCATGAGGAAAACACATCTCTAAGCATATATGTCATGTGTGCATGTCAATGCAATGTATCGCAGAGATTGTACTCATGTACTCACACTCTCAGAGTACTCAATCTTACTGTATCACATTCTCTCTCACTATGCTCAGCATACTCAATCACTCAGCGCTATACAATACCTGCTACGGCGTGCAACCCGATCCCTGTTTATAGTCGACTGCGCTCACTGGGGATGTGTACAGACTCATGAGGGGCTCCTACAGTCCAAGCGCTATAAGCACAGACAACTCACGTGCTGCACGGACAACTCACGTGCTATAATAATATCTGGATCCGCACGACCAACTCACGTGCTGCACGGCCAACTCACGTGCAATAGTATAATATATGGATCCGCACAGCCAACTCACGTGTTGCACAGCCAACTCACGTGCAATAGTATAATATATATAAAGCCAACATGACCTGTTGCGGCGTGCAACCCGATCCCAAAAAAATATATCTTCACAATCAGGCCCTCGGCCTCCCTCAGTCATCAATATCTCCAGTCTCTCTCTCATGGGCTCACAATGTCATGAGAATAGCCCAAAATAATGATATGATGTATCAATAGATAACAATAGAGACTGAGATATGATATGCAATGAAATGAATATGACTTAGTATGAATTTTCAATTTAAAATAAATAATTCACAACAATATGACCTCTGTGGGTCCCAATAATACTGGCACATAGCCTCAACATGATTTTTAATATGCTTTTCAGCTCAATTTCTTTAACTCATAAAACCGTATGGAAAATGCCAAGATCATTTAACTACAAAATTCCACAGAAACAATTATGTCATAATTTCTATAGTGCACGCCCACACGCCTGTCACCTAGCATGTGCGCCACCTCCCAACAATTCACGAAATACATATATTCAGGGTTCATACCCTCAACTCTACGATTAGAAGAGTTACTTACCTCGAACAAGCCAAATCCAATGTCGAGCAAGCTAAGCAATGCTCCAGAAATTTCATTCTGCACGTATCAACTTCCAAACGGCTCGAATCTAGTCACAATTAATTTGATTCAGCTCACAAAATTATAGAAATTAATTCCATATCAAATTACTAATATTTTCCAAAAATCCGAAATTACGCCCCAAAAATACCATTGGGGGCCACGTCTCGGAATCTGATAAAACTCACAAAATCTAAACTCCCATTCAACCACGAGTCCAACCATACCAAAATTACTCAAATCCGACCACAACTCGGCCTTCAAATCCTCAATTAAAGTATATGAATTTTTTTACTATTTTCAACCCAAAACACTAATTTGTTGTTAAAAATAATAATAGATTCGTGTAATTTAAACAAAATCGAGTTAGAATTACTTATCCCAATCCATATGGTGAAAATCGCCTAAAAATCACTTCAATCCGAGCTCCAAAGCTCCAAATGTGTTAAAATGGACGAAATCTCAAAATATATCTTCTATCCAGGTATTTACTCATCGCGATCGTGTAGCACAAAAATTTTTAGCCCCAAAATTGCTCTTCGTGAACGCGAAAAATGCTTCGCGATCGCGAAGAACAAACTCCCCAACACTTCTAGACAACCTCTAGTATAATGGTCATAAGTTTTTGTACAAAACTCCAAATTACAAATGGTTTAACTTTATAAAAATTAGACACCAAGAGCTATAATTTTTATTTGTTGCTAATCTTCCAATTCCTTATATATTGCTAGATATAAGCTTCCAAAGTCAACCATGTACAACAGAGATTTCCAAACTCTTCCCAGACAGCATATAGTTTATCCACTATAACTTTTTGTATACAACTCCAAATGATACATGGTTTACATTTATGAAAACTAGACATCAAGGGCAACAACTTTTATTTTCAGATCATCTCAAAATTTCTTTTAGATTGCGAGATATAAGCTTCCAAAGTCATATCAGTGCAGCAAGATTTTCCTCTATACGATCGCTAAGAGGCTTCCGCGATCGCGATTCACGGTGTCCAAACAACAAAATTGCTCTTCGCGATCGCGACCATTTGTCCGCGATCGCGATGCATACCTCTGTGGCCAAAAACCAGCACCTAAGAATGGCCTAGAAATGGTGTGAAACCATCCCGAAACTCACCGAGCCCCTCAGGACCTCAACCAAATATACCAACAAGTCCTAAAACATCATACGAACTTAGCCGAAGCCTCGAATCACATCAAACAATGCTAAGACTACGAAACGCACCTTAATTCAAGCCTAATGAACTTTGAACTTTCAAATTCTATATCTTGTACCGAAATACATCAAATCAATCCAGAATGACTTCAAATTTTGCACACAAGTCATAAATGACATAACGAAGTTGTTCCAATTTCCAGAATCGGATTCCGACCTCGATATCAAAAAGTCAACTCCCCTTTCAAACTTCCCAAAAATTTAACTTTCGGCATTTCACGCCTAATTCCACTACAGACCTCCAAATAATTTTCCGGATACACTCATAAGTCCAAAATTACCTTACGGAGCAATTGGAATTATCAGAATTAAATTTCGAGGTCGTTTACACATAAGTCGACATCCTATCACTATTTTAACTTAAGCTTTAAACCTTGGAATTAAGTGTTCCAATTTATTCCAAAACCTCACCGGACCCGAACCAATTGCCCCGGCAAGTCACACAATAATTGTAAAGCCCAATTTGAGCAGTAAATGGGGAAGCGGGGTTGTAATACTCAAAACAACCGATCGGGTTGTTATATTGCACGGCCTAGTAAACACAATATAGTAATTACGATGATATGTTTGTTTGTCATAACGTAATTACAGTGTAATTACAATTGAGTTGTTGGTTGCACTCGTGTAATTACACAGTTAGATTAAATTTTAAATGAAGTAATAATCAAAATTTAAAAGTTAGTATAATAATATATGCCTATACATAATTTTTATTAACTATAAATAATATTAGATTTGGTATTTAAGATGCATCTTTTTTCTTGAATATATTAATTAGTAATCATATGTTTATAACTAATATTGTATAAATAATTTATATATATTTTTCAAATTAATAAAATTTAATTTAATTAATTATAAAACATAAAAATATATATTTTGTAAGAACATCATGGAATGCATATTTGATAAAATAAATTAATATTTATAAATATAATGTCATAATATTTTTAAATATTTGACAAAACTAATCTATCAATTCTAACTAAATATGAACAACTTGCAATGTGAAATAACAAGACAAAACTAAAATAAGTAAATTATAACCATAAATATAACACAATTTCAAAATCCAAAAAAAAAAGTTTAACATATGTCAAATTACAACATAATAAAAATAAGTTTCAATACAACGTAAGATTAGGAAATATAATAAGTTTATAGCCTCATTTAACAAAATTCTACTTTAATGACATCACGCAATATGTCAAGTTTGTTAATGACTCATTATTTATAATAGTCGGAGGTGTATTTTCAAAAACTAGAAAAATAATGCAGTTACGCTAAATGAAGAAAATAAAAACCAAAAAATAAAATATACGAGCAATTACATGGATTCACAAGAAGTAAAGGGAGAGAAATAAAATATAAATAATGTACAAAGCAAAATATACTTTAAAGTTTAACAAGGAATTAAAATAAACATAAAATAAAAAATTAAAATAAAAAGAATTAAAATAATGGAAATAAAAAGTTATAAAGAAAATAAATTAAATAAAAACAAAAGGAAAGAAATTAAAAAGTAATAACCTTGTAATTGCACACTGAAATTACCATCAATTCTCATCTCCACTTGAGAATTAGAGAGTGTAATTATACCTCTCCAATTACACCCAATTTCATGCTGATCAAGTAATTACTTGGCCAGACAAACATGTCAAACTTTATAATTACATCCGATTACAATCAAATCCAATTCCTAAGTGGCTTTCCAAACAGGCTCCTAATGATTCTCAATTTTAAGGGACATTGGTTAAGTTTAAAGTTGGTTTTAGGTAGAACTTCAGATTGAAACTCGAGGAAGAAGAAGTTTCGAAATTGTATTACGATTTTATGATAAATGTATCATAATTGTATCTAAATTGTATTTGATACATCAATACCTAAGACAATTATGATACAATACTAATACTATTATAATACAATATTGTATCATAATTTAAGTTTAGAATTGGTTCTAGGTGGATGTTTTAGATTGAAACTTGAAAAGGATGAAGATCAAAATTGTATTATAATTAAGAATTGTATCACGATTGTATCATAATATATTGTATCATAATTGTATCACAATTTGTACCTAAAACAATACATGATACAATACTAATACAAGTATAATACGAAATTGTATCAGTTTAAGTTTAGAGTTGGTTTTAAGTTGTATCGTAATGGTATCAGAATTATGTAAGAATTCTTTCAGGATTGTATCAAATTTGTATCTGAATTGTATTTGATGCATCAATACATGAAAGAATGCTTGATACAACATTGATACAAGTACAATACAATCTTGTGTCAGAATTATATTAGTTTTTAGAGTCGTAACGTGTATAGGTAGAAAATCTTCAGATTTTCTATAATTACTGTGATGGATCTTCAAAATTGTATAGGATCCCATTTTGAGAAAAATGTTACCATACAAAAAATAACTATTTCTTTGGTTCCATTTCTATGGCGAGTATGGTTTCTTTTTTGGTTCAAGACTTTTTTTTGTCTATTTGTATTTTTCTTGTGGCTTCTTATACCAGAAGCGAGTATCTTCTATAGAGTTTTCGAGAAATTGGAACAAAAAATTTGGTGAAATAATATTGGAAGAAGAAGTTGCTTCTAGATCTGCGTAGAAGAAAAGGGAGGGAGAGGACTAGAAAAAAAAGGAAAGTATATAATTCAATCCCTTAATTGAATGTGTTAATAATGGGGTGAGAGGTTTTTAAATAAAATACATATAGTTTATAAAAAAATCTAAATACTTTTTAAAAATTATAAAACCTAAAAAAATAAATAAATAAATTTATATTAGAGTATCCTTTTTCATTACCAATGCGGCGAATCCTTGTGGTGAGACCACGCCATCTTGTTTGTTGGGCCCAGCTATTGAGGATATCGACGTGTTTCGCACGCGCCTCACATGAACGTGGAATCTTTAACGCTTTGAAAACTTTTCTGTCTCACGCTCCCTCATATTGCTGTCGGATCAAATGCCACTGTGTTTGTTTGTTCTACTTTTCTTTTTCTTTTTCTTTTTGTAATATATTAATTGTGGCAACTGGAAAGTGTAACATTATTTACTTCCAAACCAAAGTTGGCGGGTCTTCTTAAAATTAAAATAAAAATTGTTTGATCTATTTCGTGTCCAGGTAGGAAAAATGCTTTACTATGACAAGATTGGAATATACAAAATCCAAATATCCACATTAATATTCGGATTTTCGTCTTCAAAAATTTTAGTATATGTATCCGATCAGTACAACAACAACATATCCAGTATTATCTCATACTGTGAGATCTGAGGAGGGTAGTGTGTACGCATACCTTATCCCTACCATGTGAGGATAGAGAAGTTGTTTTTAATAAACCCTCGACTCAGGAAAGCATAAGCACCACATTAATGAAAATATATACACGAAAGAACAGTACCATAAAGTCATATAAAAGTAGAATAAAAACAACAAGATAGTAAGGTGATCAACAATGAAAGCAAACAACGATTAGTCATAAAACCTACTACCAACAGAAAGCGAGACTGCATGCCAATACTACTGTTATAAACACTCTAGACTACCTACTCTACCATCCTAATCCTCGACCTCAATACCTTCCTATCAAGGGTCATGTCCTCGGTCAGCTGAAGTTGCGTCATGTCTTGCCTAGTCACCTCTCCCTACCTCTTCTTTGGCCTACATATACCTTTCCGCAGCCCCTCAAATGTCAACCTCTCACACCTCCTCACCGGGGCATCTGTGCTTCTCCTCCTCACATGACTAAACCACCTAAGCCGCGTGTTGAGTGTGCTAGTTCATCAGTTTTTCGTTTACTTGCAATTGTAATTAGTAGAATTAATCAAACAAAAAAATCACTTCGAAAATGTTCTTGACTCGATAATGTAGAATTCACTTATTTTAGTTAATAATTAATCACAAGTTCTCGTGGGAACAATACTCTACTCAATTTTTATTACTTGATTGACTGCGTATACTTGCGTATGCGATTTTGGGTAACAAGTTTTTGACGCCGTTGCCGGGGACTTCGAAATAAATTGTTTCACTAGATCAAGCTTTTACTACCTATCAAGTCAAGTTTTAATTTTTATTTTTTTGTTTTCTAGTTTTAGTATAATTTAGTATGTTTTTACTTGTGTGAGATGACATCTTTTAATAAAAATTGGGTGAATGTTTGTTATTCTTATTTTGGTAATCCATGTCCATAATGCAGAATACCACACTTATGGCAAAATTATAAAAATATTTTCGGAAACGAGTTGGGTGCATCATCTCAATCTTTTACGTAAAATATTAATAATATATGTGGTGGTCAATGTGGATATTGGGATGGTTGTCCTAATTCTTATTATCTTTCTCCGAGCTCTTATTATGATTTTTCTAATAATATTTGTGAGTTTGATAAGAGCAATGAAGTGAGGGATGTGCAGCATGTTGCCCGTATTATGGACATGGTGAGTGTCACAACCCAAAACCTAACCCGTCGTGATGGCGCCTATCGTGATATTAGGCAAGCCGACATCTCCAAAACACTTTCAACATTTAACTGAAATGAATTAATATATTTAAAATAACCGGGGTCTTTCATAAAAATGGGGTAAAACCCAAAGCATAAGTGCGGAAAAATAGCCCGACTTCGGGGTGTCACTGAGTCATGAGAATCTAGATATCCAGTCTAAATCAAACAATGTCTAAGTATCAATACAGAAAGAAAAAAAACATAGAAGGAGAGACAAGGTCTGCGGACGTCGGCAGCTACCTCGTAGTCTCCGGTACTCGATCGCGCACGAGCTCAACGACCTCCATGATCAAACACATCTGGACCTGCACATGAAGTGCATGGTATAGCATGAGTACAACCAACTCAACAAGTAATAGAAATAAATAAGGAACTGAGAAGATAGTGACGAGCTATACAAATACAGTTCATTTTCAATAATTAATAGCAAAGAATAGACATGCTTTCAAATCCGATATTTAAAGTCAAATCAGTTTATACAGTTACAGTGCAGGTAATCCGGATATAGAATCTTTCAGAAATTTCACAATAATGATAGATAGAAACTAAGTGCATCAATAAATGAAAAAAAAATAAGTACAACCTCTCAGGGCAACAGACATTCAACTCGTCACAACAGCTCAATCACTCGGCTCTCAGCCTTCAGTACTCACACTTAATAGGTACCTGCGCTCACTGGGGTGTGCGGACTCCGGAGGGACTCTTAAAGCCCAAGCGCTATAATCTGCATGGACAACTCACGTGTTACATAGACAACTCACGAGCTATCGTATCATATCAAGATCCGCACGGACAACTCACGTGCTACCGTATCATATCAGAATTCGCACGGACAACTCACATGCTAAGTATAAACATCATGATTCGCACGTACAACTCACGTGCTACAGTATATATACCTCACAACCAGGCCCTCATCCTCACTCAATCATGTATCTCTCTAGTCTCACGGCCCTCAGTAATCATAAAGATCAGCTCAAACAAAATGACATAGTGTATCAACAGGAATCAAGAAGAGACTGAGATATGATTAGGGGTGTTCAAAATCGAACTGAAATCGAAAATCGAACCGAAACCGAAGCTTAATGGCTTATTGGTATCGGGTTAACGGTTTAACGGATTGGGAACAGATTAAAATTTTTTTATTAACGGCTTATCGGTTTGGGGGCGGATTATTCAATTTTCTTAATGGATAATCCGTTAACCCGTTAAGAATATATATAATTTTTATTTTTATCCATATATATATATATATATATATATATATATATATATATATATATATATATATATATATATTAAATAATCAAAAACCCTTTTTTTACTTCCAGTACTCTATCTCTATTACTAATTTACTATTAGACATTTAGAAACCCTAACGCCTAAATTTTAACCAGTAGCCACCAACACTCTATCTCGTCGACTTCCAGCACTCTATCTAACGCCAAAAATATATATTATAATTTAGCCACACAAATTGGTTTTAATTAAAATTTGAATCCAAAGTGACTAATTTTGTAATTGTTTCAAGCCCATCCCTTTAGAAGCCCAATTTTCATGACCCATCTAGCCCAACCAGATCTCCCCTCTCTTTAAAATACTCATTTTCCAAACCATAAGAAAAAGACAGACGGATCCCCCTTTGAAAACCCTAGCCGCCTGGTCTCCTTCCTCACTCACCCATTCCCTTTCATGCAAAAGGAAGCCGAGAATTCGCCATCATGCACACACATCTCACCTATGAAAAAAGTTAAAACAAAATCCCTGAATTTCCATTTTTCTACATCCGGATCTGAAAAAGAAAAACGAAAAAAAAAGATTAAAAAGGTTTTCTGATTTCTGTTGTGTTACTTGGAGAATTTATGGGTTTCTCATTTGTTTTTGGATTGAAGTTGAGGTCGACATAGCTATTCTTCTGCTGTTTGCTATCAAAATCGTACCTGAGCTTCCTTCATCTCCATTTCTGTCCTTTATCAGCTGTTTCAAACTCTATTTGTCAAGTATTTTAGGTACACATTCCTGAATCTTTACTATTTCTCCATAAAAATGGCTGAAATCATGAATGAATTTGTTTCTGATGTTCCATCTCCATTTATGTGACTGTTTTTCTTAATAAATTGCTCATTAGACTTATATATGATTTTGTTAACGAACCAAAGGGATGGCTGCCCATTTCAATTAAGTTTAGACTGTTGGAGTCTTGTTAAATATTAGTTAATTGAGATTAGTTTTTTTAAAAAAAATTTTCGGAGTTGTTAATGGGCTTTAGGTGTATGCATACTAGTTAACAGTAGTATTTATCACAGTCTCTACTTCGTTGCCTAATGCTGAAATTTGGTGTATGCATATTTTTTACAGGGATCTACTCACTTATGGATTAAGCTATTGTTTGAACTTTGAAGCTGCAGAAATTCAAGCACTGTTAGGCGTTAGCTACATGACAAATATTTTTGTGTAGTCCGCACATTTATGGATTAATCATTTTGAAGTATGTATTCTGGACTCACTTTGAATATAGACTGGAATTTTATCATTTCAGAATTAATCAGGGAGCATTGACTTTTCCTTTGCAGTTGTGGGCGGAGGAAAGACATATGTATTATGGACTCATCTATAATGTAGTTTGCTTTGGGATGTAATAAACTCATTTATTTTATTCTATAGACTGGAATGTAGTCTGCTGAGCATAAATTTTTTAGTTTGAGTCACAATGGTCAGCAAACAATTAATGCACGCAATATAGATTGAATTAGGCAGATAAACCACCCGATAAGAGCTAAACCGATACCAATCCGCCCGATATCTTATCGGGTGGCTAGCGGATTAATACATTTAAAAGCCGATAACCGATAAGCCAAACCGTTAAGAGTAAATAACTGCCCAATTCGCCCGATAAGCAGCCCTAGATATGATGGGCAAGTAAAACTATGGCTGAGTACAAGATAACAATTAGCAAATAATTCAGAGGTACGTGACCTCTGTGGGTCCCAACCGTACTATCATATAGCCTAAGCATGGTTTTTAACATGATTTGTAGTCAAATCTCTATAACACACAGAGAACAAGTAATTAACAGTCAATTCAACTTTACAGTCTCATGGGACGGACCAAGTCATAATCCCCCACGGTGCATGCCCACACGGTGCATGCCCACACGGTCGTCACCTAACATGTGCGCCACCTCCAAAATAGTCATATCATACCAAAATCCAAAATTTCGTACCCTTAGAACTAGATTTAAAACTGTTACTTACCTCAAACCGTGCAAAATCCTACTCCGCAATGCCCTTGCCTCTCGAATCAATCTCTAAACGCCCCGAATCTAGCCACAAGCAGTACGATATAATTAATATAAGTTAAAAGAATCAATTCCACAAGAAAAACATAAAATTATAAGCCAAAATCTGAAATAGGCTCAAACTGTCCCCCCGGGCCCACGTCTCGAAATCCGACAAAAGTCACAAAACTCGAAAGCCCATTCACTCAGGTGTCCAACCTTACTAAATTTATCAAAATCCGACATCATTTGCCCCTCCAAAACCTCAAAATTCACTCTCCAATTCCCAAGCCCTAATCTCCCAAATCTCACCTCAAAAACATCACCAACTAGGTGTAAAATCAGTAGGTAAACACCATTATTGAAGATAAATAGGCACAAGGAACTTACCTCAGCAAACACTTCAAAATCTTCCTCAAAATTCTCCAAAACCCGAGTTCCAAAATGTGAAAATGGTGAAAAATCATGAAGTCTTCTATTTATAAGTTATGCCCAACAAAACCGCACATACGGACCTGCGATGCCGCACCTGCAAAAATTTCATCGCAGGTGCGGATCCCACTAAAGCTCCCAGATTCCGCATCTGCGGTCACATATTCTCACTTGCGGGCCCTGCCCGCTTCAGCGATCCTTCCCACTTAGGCCTTTTTCCGCATCTGCGCCTCCCCTTCTGCATCTGCGATTTCGCAGATGCGCTCCTAACCTCGCACCTACGCTTCCAGTCCAACCCAGCCTTGCCCGTATCTGCGTACTCCTTTTCGCTTCTGCGGGGCCGCACCTGCGGGCTCCCACCGCAGGTGCGAAACACTAGAACACTAGAAGAAACCAGCAATGCCTAAGTCCAAATTTCCTTCCGATGGTCATCCGAAATACTCCCGAGCCCCCAAGACCTCAACCAAACATACCAACAAGTCATACAACCCCAGGAGAACTTAGTCGAACCTTCGAATCACTCAAAATAATATCAAAACACCAATTACACCCGAATTCAAGCCTAAAGAACTTCTAAACTTTCAAATTCCACAAATGACGCCGAAACCTACCAAACTACGTCCGATTAACCTCAAATTTTGCACATAAGTCATATTCAACACTACAGACCTACTCCAACTTCTAGAATCAGAATCCGACCTCGATATCAAAAAGTCAACTCCCGGTCAAACTTCCCAAAAATTTGACTTTCGCCATTTCAAGCCTAAATTAGCTACATACCTCAAATTCACAGTCCGAATACGCTCCTAAGTCCAAAATCACCCAACTGAGCTAACGGAACCGAAGGAACTTCATTCCGGAGTCGTCTTCACACACTTCCGACTACGTTCAAAATCTTGAGACTTAAGCTTCTGTTGTAGGGACTAAGTGTTCCAAAATACTCCGAAACCAAAAACAAGACCTCCCGACAAGTCACTTAAGCAGAAATAGATATAGGAAAATAATAAATAAGGAATCGGGGCTAATACACTCAAAATGACTGACCGGGTCATTACATCCTCCCTCTCTTAAAATAATCATTCGTCCTCGAACGAGCACAGACACATACCTAAAGTGGTGAAAAGTTGAGGATAACGGCTGCACATATCATGCTCGATCTCCCAAGTTGCCTCCTCGACCGGATGACCCCTCTACTAAACCTTCACAGAAGCAATATTCTTCGACCTCAGCTTTCGAACCTGCCTATCTAAGATCTCCACCGGCTTCTCAACATAAGATAAATCCTTGTCCAATTGGACTGAGTTGAAATCCAACACGTGAGACGGATCTCCATGATACTTCCGGAGCATAGAAACATAGAATACTGGATGAACTCCTGCTAGACTGGGAGGCAAGGCAAGCTCATAAGCAACCTCCCCAATACGTCACAATACCTCAAATGGACCGATAAACCTCAAGCTCAACTTGCACATCTTTCCGAACCTCATAACACCCTTCATGGGTGATACCCGGAGCAAGACACGTTCTCCAACCATGAATGCAACATCGCAAACCTTCCGATCCGCATAACTCTTCTGTCTGGACAGGGCTGTGCGTAGTCTATCCTGAATCACCATAACCTTCTCCATAGCATCTTGAACCAAGTCTGTACCCAATAATCTAGCCTCGCCCGGCTCGAACCAACCTACTGGAGACCTACACGGCCTACCATACGGAGCCTCATACGGTGCCATCTGTATGCTCGACTGTTAACTGTTGTTGTAAGCAAACTCGCTAGAGGCAAGAACTGATCCAACGAACCCCCAAACTTCATCACACACGCACAGAGCATATCCTCTAATATCTGAATAGTGCGCTCAGACTGCCCATTCGTCTGAGGGTGAAATGCCATGCTCAACTCCACTCGAGTACCCAACTCATGATGTACGTCCCTCCAGAACCGTGATGTAAACTGCGTACCCCGGTCGGAAATGATAGATACCGGTACACCATGAAACCTGATGATCTGGCAGATATACACTCGAGCCACCTGCTTGGAAGAATAGGTAGTCATCACATGAATGAAATGAGCTGACTTGGTCAGCCGGTCCTCAATCACCCAAACTGCATCAAACTTTCGCTGAGTCCGTGGAAGCCCAACAACGAAATCCATAGTGATCTGCTCCTATTTCCACCTCGCAATCTCTAACTTCTAAAGCAACCCACCTGGTCGTTGATGCTCATACTTCACCTGTTGGCAATTTAGGCACCGAGCTACATACTCCATTATGTCCTTCTTCATTCTCCTCTACCAGTAATGTTGTCTCAAGTCCTGATATATCTTCGCGACGCCTGGATGAATAGAATACCGTAAACTGTGAGCCTCCTGGAGAATCAACTCATGCAAACCATCTACATTGGGCACACATAGCCTGCCATGCATCCTAAATGCACCATCATCCCCAATAGTGACCTCCCTAGCATCACCGTGTTGGACCGTGTCCTTAAGGATGAGCAGATGAGGGTCATCATACTGATGCTCCTTGATATGATCATAAAGAGAAGACCGAGAGAACATATAAGCCAATACTCAACTCGGCTCAGAAATATTTAATCTAACAAACTGGCTGGCTAAGGCCTAAACATCCAATGCCAATGGCCTCTCTACTGTTGGAAGATATGCTAAGCTCCCCAAACTCTCTGCCCGGCGACTCAAGGCATCGACCACCATATTGGCCTTCCCGGGATGGTTCAAAATGGTGATATCATAGTCCTTAAGAAGCTCCAACCACCTCCGCTAACGCAAGTTAAGTTCCTTCTATTTGAACAGATGTTGCAAACTCTGATGATCAGTGTAAATCTCACAATGGCCCCCATACAAATAGTGCCGCCAAATCTTCAAGGCGTGAACAATAGTTGCTAACTCAAGGTCATGGACAGGATAGTTCTTCTCATGAGGCTTCAACTGGCGTGAAGCATAAGCAATTACTCTACCCTCCTGCATCAGAACACACCCAATACTGATCCGCGAGGCATCTCAATACACTGTGTAAGAACCAGAAGCTGATGGTAGAACTAGAACTGGAGTCGTGGTCAAAGCATTCTTGAGCTTCTGAAATCTCTCCTCGCACTCATCCGACCACCTGAAAGGAGCACCCTTATAGGTCAATTTAGTCAAGGGCGATGCAATAGATGAGAAACCTTTCACAAAACGACGGTAATAGCCCGCCAACCCAAGAAAGCTCCGAATCTCCGTGGCTGAGGACAGTCTAGGCCAACTCTGCACCACTTATATCTTCTTTGGATCCACCTGAATACCCTTACTGGACACCACGTGCCCCAAGAACGTCACTGAACTGATCCAAAACTCAACTTGAAGAACTTTGCATAAAGCTTCTCCTCCCTCAATCGCTGTAACACAATCCTCAGATACTGAGCATGCTCCTCCTGGCTACGAGAGTACACCAGGATGTCATCAATGAATACAATAACGAACGAGTCAAGATAAGGATGAAACACACTGTTCATAAGATGCATGAACGCTGCTGGGGCATTGGTCAGCCCAAAAGACATCACAAGGAACTCATAATGGCCATATCGGGTCCTGGAAGCTGTCTTAAGAAAATCTGAGTCCCGAATATTTAGCTGGTGATACTCTGACCTCAAATCAATCTTGGAGAACATCATTGCTCCCTGAAGCTGGTCAAACAAATCATCAATACGCGGCAAAGGATACTTGTTCTTGATTGTGACCTTGTTTAACTGTCGGTAATCAATGCACATTCTCATAGTACCATCCTTCTTCTTCACAAATAGAACTGGTACACCCCAAGGTGACACGCTAGGCCGAATAAATCCCTTATCAAGGAGTTCCTGAAGCCCCTCCTTCAACTCCTTCAACTCAGCTGGTGCCATACGGTACGGTGGAATAGAAATGGGCTGAGTGCCCGGCATCAAATCAATACCGAAATCAATGTCCCTGTCACGTGGCATGCCCGACAGGTCTACAGGAAACACATCTGGGAAATCACACACCACAGGAATAGAATCAATAGTAGGTACCTCTGCATTAACATCCCTCACAAAAGCCAAATAGGATAGACAACCCTTCTCAACCATCCGTTGAGCCTTCAAGTATAAAATCACTCTGCTGGGAACATAGTCTATAGAACCGCTCCACTCAACCCTCGGCAACCCCGGCATCGCCAACGTCACGGTCTTAGCGTGAGAGTCTAGAACAACATGATATGGAGACAACCAATCCATATCCAAAATCATGTCAAAATCGACCATACTAAACAACAAGAGATCCACTCTAGTCTCCAGACTCCCAATAGTCACCATACATGATCGATATACACGGTCCATAATAATAGTATCACCCACCGGAGTAGATACATGAACAAATGAAACTAGATACTCACGGGGCTTATCCAAAAAATGAGCGAAATACAATGATACATATGAATAAGTGGAACCAGGGTCAAATAATATAGAGGCAACTCTGTGGCAAACTGAGACAATACCTGTAATCACAGCATCTGAAGTAATGGCATCTGGTCTGGCAGGGAGAGCATAGAAATAACAGAGAGATAGAATCACCCTTCGTGCATTAACACTCACTCTTACCATATATCAATGAACAAGTAATAGCAGAGAGATAGAATCAACAAGAACAAGCCTTACTTCAACAATGGTTCCACAATACAAACCTCAACTTTCGAATCAATACTCAATTATCACAAAACCTGTAAACACGAAAGTACGATCAATTTAGTAAGTAACTAGTCTAAACATAGATAGCAAGATCAAGTATGCAAGAAACTACAAGGAACAAGTTCCACCCGCATGCTTTAACGCGACAACAACGCAAAAGTACTTGTCTCCTCACATATATGTTGTACCCAACATCTAAACATGTAACAAATAGATAAACAATTCCTAATTCCTCAAGTCATGGTTAACCACGACACTTACCTCGCTCCAACGGCCAAACTCAAAGCTCAATCACAACTTTTTCTTTCACACAAGCCTCCTGAACCGATAGAATTTAGCAAATTACCAACCAAACAATTCAATTTAAGCCTTAGGAACTACCCACTATTGAAAAGAATTCAATTTTGGGCCATTTTTGAAAAAGTTAACAAAAGTCAACACCGGGCCCGCTTGGTCCAAACCCAGAATTCGGACCAAAACCCGATTACCCATTCACCCCCGAGCCCGGTTATATAATTAGTTTTGGAATCTGACCTCAATTTGAGGTCTAAATTCCCAAATTACCAAATCCCTAATTTCTACCCAAAAACCCCCAATCCCACCATGAAAACCTTAGATTTTAGGTTGAAATCATAGGAAAAGTAGCGAAAGATTGAAAAAAAATAGGTTCGAATCACTTACCAACGATTTGGGGGAGAAAAAGTCTAGGAAAAATCGCCTCTAAGGTTTTAGGTTTTAAAAATTTGGGAAATGAACCAAAAATCCCGTCTAAGTCCTATTTCATCAGCTGCAGATGTCGCATTTGCAACCTGGGCTTCGCAAATGCGAAGTCCTTCACACCTTGTTGTCTTCCCAATTGCGAAGAATTGTTCGCAAATGCGAACTCTAGATGACCGCAAATGCGATACTATTGTCGCAAATGCGAAGGATGCCTTCCCCAAACCCACTTCGCAAATGCGAAGGTTATTTCGCATATGCGAAACCTGTGTGGTCCAGCTTCTCTTTGCATTTGCGATGAGAAGCTTCTCAAATGCGAACCCCTAAGAGGTCGAAAATGCGATGCCTGATCTCGCAAATGCGAGATCAGAGGCCTGCAACAAGATCAGTTACACGAGCAATTTCACCAAGACAAAACCCCCCCACAGAAGCAAATAATTTTAATTTATTAGAGACTCGTGCTGATAACGTGTTAAGAAACTTCGCTCGAAGCAATAATATAAAACAAGAAAAATAAGCTAAGAGATATAGAGAGAAAGAGATGGGATATTCTTATTTCTTCCATGTATTCAAGTATTTTTCAAGTGTGTACAATATCATTGTTCATCATCTATTTATAGTATTACATAGAGGTATACAAAAAAATACCATAAACATGACATTAAGTATTTGAGATCATGTAAGAATATCATAGAAGAGATTATGGAGGCATGAGAGTTACAATCATAAGTATTGGAGTACTGGGAGTTATGGAGATAATGGAGAAGAGTAGTTGGTGTTATTCATTTAGGAGTTATGGATATCCACCGTAATCTAATATTTCATAACATATTAAGATTAAATTGAGTGTTAATATGACTATGTGATAATAATATAACAAAACAATAGATGATAAGTTAAAAAAAAAATACAAAATTGACTTCAACTTAAGAATTGATAAGTGAAAGAAATAAGCACATAAACTTTATAGATTAAGGAAAAAGTATAAGCAGTAGCAGTTTAAATTAGGAATTGAACTCGCAAATGATTAGATTAAATGCTAAATATAAAATTCTAAAAAATTGTTAGTACTAGTCGTATAGAATAGAAACTAATTTTGATTGCAATGAAATTAATTATCGATAAATATAATTGAGGTCGCTTAGCTAAAAGAAAAAAACTTAATAATGTTCCAAACGGCTTATGTTGAATTGAAACTGATTAATAATTTGATTTATTTTAACTAAAATGTTTTTCTGATTGATGCTTTGGCGATTTTCCACCTAAAAAATTACAGAACTTTTGGAACAATCCTTAGACCGTTAAATTTTTACCTTTTCGTCAGTTTCACACGTGACTTAAGTTTTACTAGATCAGTTTACAAGTAGGAGTAACATTTTACGTCAAATTGTTTCATAATTAAAAAGTTAATCAACTTTACTTAAATATATAAAATCATCAAATAACTTTTTGTAACAAAAAAAGCACTCAACTTTATCAAAATATCACAAAATGTATTAGGAGGAATCAAAGCAGAAAAAGTGTTAGTGGGCATAATCTTATTTTTATAATACTTAGATAAAATCATAAAATTGAGTGACTGTTTTCGATTACCAAAATTTATTTAATAACTTTCTTGTATTACTTTGACGAAAATAATTTTTTCATTGCAAAATAAATATAATAAATAAAATACAATAAAACAAAAATAATGTGAATATATGTGAAATTAACCACGTAACAGATTTAGATAGCCCGAAATAATTGCACTGTCAATATCTTGTTCCATTTAAAAGCCGAAACCCAAAAGCAGAGAAAATTTGTAATGTGTGATTCGCAATCCCAAGAGATATAAAAGGACAATAATATAAAAGTGTTTCTCCCTCCGGTTCATAATAAGTGGCCAATTTACTTTTTTATTTTGATCTAAAATAAATATTCATTTATATAATAAAAAAAAATTTAATTTATTTTTCCAAAATTATCCTTGTATACGTATCTCTAAAAAGTCTTTTACTCCTCACATTAACTATGCTTCAATATTTAATTAAAGGTAGTTTAGTCACACTAACTATTTTTGTCTAGAATTTTGTATTTTCTTAATGGGGTGACCAAGGCAAATTGGTTATTTATTGTGGATCGAAGGAAGTAATAATCTTGAATACTCCCTCCGGTCCACAATAAATGATTTTTGGATATTTTAACACAGATTAAAAAATCTACTTTTTAATATTAATTAGCAATAAAATTGACCATATTAACCGTTACTATCTCTTCACATAAACACCTCTAACACATACTCTAATATTATTTACTTCAAGGGCAATGTAGGAAAAAAATAATTAATTTATTATTAAAATCTAAAAAAAATTACTTATTTTGGACCATAAAAAAAGGGCCAAAATATCACTTAGTTATTATAGACCAGAGGGATCATTTGTTTCTTTTGGAGCATATTATGCATCAGCATATTTGGTGAAGCAGAGCCTTATGTTTCTGTTTATGATTATGCGCTAAATTAGCTCTTGCAATCAATGACGGGATACATATTAGTGAGTGGTCCATATAATAATGATGAAGCCAAAAGATGGCGCGAATAATATTCTAACATGGGCCCCATTTTTCACCTATATTCTATAGAATTAAGAATATGTTTAAATCTACCCCTAAACTTTGTGAAAGATCTATATTTGCCCTCCATTAATAATTGTGGAGAGGGTCAAATCTCCCTTGCCCTTATAAAATTGGGTTAGATTTGGCCTTATGAGTTATGACTAAAGACGTAGGCTTTTCAACACGTGAGCCTTTTTATCAAGGGAAATATGCTAAATTTGCGTTGAACTAGGTGGCTTAATCATGATTAAATAATGAATATGTGTATAAAAATATATATCTTCATTAAACTATAAATGAGACTTGAAGTATGAGCATCTATGGATTAAACAATTGAATGAAGAAGGGTTAAAATCAAAATAAGATTTAGAACTCCAGAGATCTATTTTAAAAGAAATTTAAGGGTGAGGTTGAACATAAAAAAGAACTCGCACTTGAACTATGCAAAATTATGCATGTATTGCCCATGAACTATATTACTTAATTATGATTAAGTGTTAAATATGTATATAAAAGACGTATATCTTGCATTGTCATAAATGAGACTCGAAGTATGAGCGTCTATATGGATTGAACAATTTAATGAAGAGGGGTTAAAAATAAAGTAAGATTTTATAGTACATCGATCTAGTTTAAAAGGAATTAAAAACGAAGTTAAGAGCGCGCACAAAAAATCTCCTTAAAACGGACTAAATAAGAACGATTGCAGTTAACCTTGAGTTCCGTAATAATATGTAGTGTTTTCTCATTGACTTTTGCCCCCATAGCGATAAGTCAATGACGACAGAGGATTTTTCATGGAACACTTGTTTCTGACTTGAAAACAAGAGCGATTTTAAGATGTTTCGTTAATCATCGTAAGACACATTAAATTATTATGTTTTTGGTTTCCCGCAGGGTGGTCGGTAGCCATATTGGGGCCGACTAAATCCGGATTCGCACCGGAAAGTCACACATCGGGGGTAAAAGGCGATTCCATACCTAGGGATTCGAACTCGAGACCCCTGATTAAGGATAAATAAGTACTTACTACTCTACCGCAACCATTGTTGATAAAAGAATGGATCGATTGGGATCGGGGCTACACATTAAATTATTATAATTAAAATGTACGTCAAATAAGAAAAACCCATATGTAGGTTCTCTACTACTTCTTCTTTTCTTCAATTGTTATTTTATTCACTTACACAAACATTAACTATTTCATCGAGTATTTATCACATTTCACACCGGCACATATGTTCTCGTGTTCTTTCTTCTTCTTTTTTTTTTACAATTTTTAACGAAGTAAGTTATAGTATTGCCAATACTATGTATGAAGAAGAGATATTAAAACAAGAGATGATTTAGCTTCCGTCTAGCCATAAACTTGGGAGATTTTTTCAAATTTTATTTTCAAATATCTGTTTGTTTATAGATTTTAATCATTTTTTTGGGCAGATTTTGAAAATAAAATTTTCAAATCCCAAAAATAGCTCTAGTGTAGTTTTTGAAGTTTTCTATTCACAAGGCTCAAATTCTTTTCAAGTAAAATGCATGTCCAAACACAATATCAACTTTTAAAAATTATTTTTTTTATCTCATCTTCAAAAACTCATTTTTTTCAAATTTCATCCAAATCTATGTACAAACGGGAACTTAATATTCCAACCCCTTTATTTTAGAATAGGAAATAACTAATGTAAAAATAAAATTAATTTAATCTAACTTTATGTTGTAAATGTAAGCTGCGCAAGTGCTGTAAAGTGAAAAAGCTTAAACGTGAAGGTCCAAAAGTCATAATTGATTGCTTTTCTGAAGGAAAACAAAAAATAGAGATAGGGAGAAAATGAAACTTTCTTTTTGCATTGGAGCATCTTGGGATGGGAATCATGAAATGATTGAACTTGAAAAGCAATGGAATCAATGTTTATTAGTGAATAACAAAGTCTCGTTGTTGCTATGATTTTGTTGAAAGAGACTATACACAGAGTAGCCGAAGTAAATAAAGGGATTTAACAACTATTTTAATTTATACACGTGAAAGTAATATTGACCTTCTATAAATATTTTTTTCTTCGTTTCTATTTAACTGAGCAGTTTAAGAAAAAAAGAAACTTTTGAACTTATGGTATAAAATAAGGCACATATATTTTATGTGACTATAAAGTATTGTATAAAGGTAAATTATTTTCAATATAAAAAATAGTCATTTTTTTGGGCATAAAATAAATAAAAAAATAGGTTCATATAAATTAAAATAAAGAAAATATAACTTTATACGTAAAATATAATTTCAGAGAAATCTTATTCGGAAGAATGATGAAACATTAACAAAAATAGTAATCACTTGTCTACTTATGACCCTTTATGAAAACCTTTCCCCACTTACTATATTACGTTCACCTGATGTACTATTGACAATTATCCTTTTACCAGTATAAAATTCTTGAAATTTGAAAAGTTAGTATTCCTATAAGATTGGTAGGGTAGAAGATGACGACTAATTCCAAGAGGTGATTTTATTTACAAACTATCAAAATCAAAGATTAACGTTATCCGAGTATCGCAAATACATGTTTTAATTAACGAAAAATTTAGTAAGTTGATCTGGCCAGCTTGACAACTAAATACACCAGTTAATATTGCCCTCTAAGATTTCAATGCTATAACGTTAATGACAACTTTTAAATACTATTTTTCAACTTTACGTACAATTACTTATTTTTCTTTTATAACTTTTAACCGAATATTGTTCAAATGTTGCCGCACTCGCTGAACAATTCTCTTTCCTCTAGCCAAGTCGGCTAACCATCTTGAGTCCCCATTTAGCCGATAGTATTTATCACATTTGAGTTCCACAAAAAGGAGGTAGTTACTTACTTATATTAATCCTGTTAGGCCAAGCTTTGTTTGGGGGCAAAAGTGATTTTTTGGCCAAAAGTGCTTCTGTCAAAAATTGAGTTGTCTGGCCAAGTTTTTAGATAGAAAAAAAGTATTTTTGAGGAGAAACAGAATCAGTTTTTGAGAAGCAGAAAAAAATAGTTTCTCTCCAAAAGCACTTTTTAAGAACCACTTTTGAGAAAAATACACTTAAAAGCAGTTTTCAAAAGCTTAGCCAAACACTAATTACTGTTCAAAAGTGTTTTTCAAATTAATTAGTCAAACTCATCAAAAATATTTTTTTGAAAAGTACTTTTAAGAAAAATCTTATCAAAATAAACTAATTTTAGAAGCTTGGCCAAACGGATTATTACTCTTGAAAGCTGTAACACTCTTCTTAACTTGCAAAAGCAGTCAACTTCTCTTCCCACCGTAGTGAATTGAAGTGTGGGGTTGAGATTGCGCACAAATTGCGAGTCTTATCCACTCCTTTGAGGATGGAGCCTTTTTCTTGGATGTGACTTGGACTATTCTAGCAAAGCTGTGGCCCAATGTACTTGGAGTCCCTTGGGTTTGGCCCATAATTTGCAATTGCCCATTGTACAACAACCCAGTCTAGGCAACCATAATAGGCTTTTCATGGTTCAAGTCCATCTAGATTGGATCCATATTTAGTAGGGACTTTTACGCGTAAAATTGACAACAGATAGTCACTCTAAAGGACTGTTACTTATCAATTAGCCAGTATATCTTGAATTCCATTTTTTTCAGTTCAAATTTTCAGGACAAAAATGTCCTGACTTGTCATGAAGTTAAGATTTATAGTTTAAAATTTCAGAACAAAACAAGTATTAGCTAATCTCTAAATAGCTGAAAATGACTATATGTGCACTTGCTCCCTTTTACACTGTAGCCAATTCTCAAGGGATAAAATCGTGCAACAGAGATTTAAAATATGTTCACATTATCCACAGTTTCAGCAACGTTTACTCACGAAACTCCATTCTATTCATAATCAAGCACCAGCATTTGCTAACTAATACCACAATTCACAATTAATCTAACAATCCTCACTTGTAAAACATTAAAGTGAAAAAACACGATATTCTCTTGTATTAATACATTTGATACGGTTAACCAAAATACGACTCTGTGAAAAAGCCAAAGCGATAAAGTAATCTAGTCTAAGTCCAAGACCTGTAACGAAATGCCTATTTACGGCTCAACTTACTACCATTGCTATATCTTAAAAAACGTAAGTATTAACATGGGATCTTTACCTGAATAGTCGGTTGGATTTAACTATTTATTAAATATTTTTTCAAGAATTTTTCAAACATAATCATAATCATCCACAAGAAGTCTCATTGATTTTTAAAACATATTTCAAGATTTTTTTTTAGACTTTGGAAAATAAAGAAATTGTCGGTCTAAAATAAGATACATGAAATAAACGAGGTGTTTTTAGATATTTTTATTGGTCCATCTAATTCCACATTTATGTGGCTCCCACCATGCATGCAGACAAATATACCAAAAGCCAATCAACTTTGAACACCGGACCACGTGGTGGCCCAATTGGCTACACTAATTCGTTTCGTGTACTCCATCTTTTCCTTCTTCTTTTTTTTCCTTTCCCACCTACTGAATTTTGCATTTTAATCTAATTTTTATATGACTAATACAATATTTAGTTTCTGATATAAAAGTAAAGTAATATTGTAATATATTTGCAATACTTTTCATATCCGTAACTTGTTTGAAATCGACCTTAGTTGTTGTAGTATTTTTTGCACTACTATTCGTTGCATAATAAAATACACGTTAGTAGATTATTAATGCATAACAAAATTCTTATTGTATAAATAATAACAATATATCCAATGTATTCATAGAAGTGATATTATTATCCAATATTAGGAAGACCTTACCCCTACGGTCCTATCTTGTGCGCTTTGATAAAAAAAAATATAATAATATAAAAAGTCATAAAAAAAACAATAACAGCGATATAATTAATTAGCGTGTCAAATTCTCATTTATCGCAATTTTCTTGGTTTCTAAAGAGATCCCATGCTTTTAAGCAATCTCTTGTCTGGAGTCTTGTAGAATATATATAATTAACTAACAGTCCGCCAACTGAATATTAAAATAAGGCAAAAGGGAATGTTTAAAACCCATATTCTCTCCTAGACTCCTGGAGATTCTGCTGATCAATTATCTCGCATAGCTGATTAAAGGTAATATTTTATGCGTTATTCCTTGTTTATACTTTCCCTAATACTAAGAGTTAAGTTCTGTTTATATTTTCCTTTTTTGTGATTACTATAATTGATAAATTGGATCTTTGGGTATTGAGCTTTGTGTTAATAAGATTGGTTGTCTAATTCCTTGGTGTTTAAGTTCATTAATTTGGATTTTATGTTTCCTTTCTATTTCCTTATTAGCAAAAGAATTATGAAAAATCGGTCTTTTTTGTTTGTCAATTTCCAAGTAAGTTATTCTTGTATGATCTGATTTTCCCCCTTGTACCCAGATGGATGAATCCAATTTTTTTTTTTTTTGGATGATGTTGTAGTTAGAAATGAGTTTTAGTCAAGAAAAAAGGAGGTAGAATTTGTTTGAGTAGTAAAAGAATCCGGTCTTAGTTGATTAATCATATAACCTGACTAATTGAGCTCTTTGAAGTGATAATTACATGTGAAGAAGTAAATTACTGACACCTATAGTCCTTTTTCTTGAGTTGGTTGCATTATTATCCTGTACTTTTTAGCTTATTCTTTGATAATAAACTAAACGCTTTGTTTTTTGATACATTCTTGATTTTAGGTATTCATTATAGAAAGCTAACTCCAGGATGGAAGTTCATTCTTGCTATTCTACAACCTATTATTGCATTGTAAATGTTAGCAAATGTCTAATTTCAAATCAGGCAAAGTTTCCCATAGTAAAAGAAAGAAGGTTGTATTCTGGTTTAGATGTTTATAGCATAAAGAAAAAGAGGACTCAGAGGCTTACTATCACCGCTCTGAAAGGATTTGACAGTGTCGACTCAAGTCTCTTGAGTGAAAGCTATAACTCAGATATTATAGATGGGAAAGTTGGTACCCAAGATGTGATTGGTAGTGCTAAATCAGTACCAAAGGTTATCGTTCCCAGTTTACCTGATGAAACTAAAGCCGACTCGGTTGCTGTGGTCGATAGCTGCTTGTGGGAATGGAAACCCAAACTGAAAGTTCATTATGAGAAATCTGGTTGTCAAAATGTTAACTCAGCACCAATACTTTTTCTTCCTGGTTTTGGTGTTGGTTCCTTTCACTATGAAAAGCAATTAAAGGATCTTGGTTGTGATCACAGAATATGGGCATTAGATTTTCTTGGACAAGGGAAGTCATTGCCATGTGAGGATCCAACTTTGCAGTCCAAAAGATTAGATGAATCTGAGCGTGATGGAAACAATGCCGTCTGGGGTTTTGGAGATGAAGCAGAACCTTGGGCGAAAGAACTTGTCTATTCTGTTGACTTATGGAGGGACCAAGTACGCTATTTCATTGAAGAGGTACAGTTTCTGTCTTTGTCCTTATGATTTTCCTCTAAGTGGTTATTATGCAGACTTAAGCATTCGCATCGATGTATTGCTGGCTTTTCACTTGCGTGCTCTTTCTGTTAAAATTACTTTTTAAATATTGAGTGTACTCTGGTTCGTAACTGTTGCTCATTAAAGCATATAATTACCTGTTCTATTCCGGGTCATGTATCTAGTATTATTCATAGGAAGATGAAATTATAAACATTTGTAGAAGGCTTACGAGCACGTTATTGATGCAGTCGATGATAGTGTGCTACATTATAGCAGACTACCATTCCTTGGTACTTTTATGTTTTTTGTTTGACTTCTGTATAATTGCTTGGCTATAACTTCACTTAATGCTATATGATCCGAGACTAAAGGTAGGCATGTCTTTTTGTATAACACTATGTTGTTTGTTCTCTATTCTTTGGAAGATAACTTATAGTTGATTTCACGTGTAATGTTTCTCCTATGCTCTTTTTCCTGTTATTACAGTTTTGTTATTAGACACAACTGGATCTTCTGTGAAGCTTAATATTATTTGACTAAACAGTTAATCCTTATGGTGCAATCGGCTTCTTGAGAAGTCTTCCAAGTTATTGATTGGCTTAGACTTAAGGGATTGCTTTTAGAATAATCTCTCTCATAAGTAACGAATAAACCCATACCTGTTGATGGTGCAGGTTATTAAAGAACCAGTCTACATTGTGGGAAATTCACTTGGTGGATATGTTGCCCTCTACTTAGCAGCATACTACCCTCAATTGGTGAAAGGTGTAACCTTGCTGAATGCGACGCCATTTTGGGGATTTCTTCCTAATCCTGTTAGATCTCCGAGATTATCTAGATTGTTTCCATGGGCTGGGACTTTTCCTCTTCCCGACACTATCAGAAAGCTCACAGAACTTGTGTAAGTGCTGTGACTTGCTCTTTTGATTATGTGGTTTCCTAATCCCATAAACTTATATGCTGAGGGAGATGATCCTTTTGGTCTTTTTTATGTAACCAACGGCGTCTTGTCACATTTTGCAACTTACATTGAATAAAATGCATCAATCTTTGATAATTTGATGTTCTTTCATTATAAGAGGAATGTAATATGGCTTGTCTCCATGTTAATCACATTTGGCTTTTGTTCAGTACTCATACTTATTCCCCTACTTCAATTTCAGATGGCAGAAAATTAGTGCTCCCGAGAGCATTGCAGAGGTGCTTAAACAAGTTTACGCTGATCATACCACAAAAGTGGATAAAGTTTTCTCCAGTATTCTTGAGGTAACAGAACACCCTGCAGCAGCTGCATCCCTTGCCTCAATATTATTCGCTCCTCGGGGACAACTAAGTTTTAAAGAGGCACTTACTGGGTAGGTAAAGCAAGTATTACTTAGCTGCATTTGGCTTCTCTTAATGTTCGGAAAGCTCAAATCTTTCACCTTGCTATTTTTAGGTGTCGAATGAACAATGTGCCCGTTTGTCTCATGTATGGAAAAGAAGACCCCTGGGTGATGCCTTTTTGGGCGCTACAAGTGAAACGACAATTGCCTGAAGCTCCATATTATCAGATTAGCCCTGCTGGTCACTGCCCCCATGATGAAGTCCCAGAGGTAGACCGTCTTTACACATCTTGTTTTGACATTCTATCTTGGCTATCAATGTGCTTTTTCGTTGTTACCATCTCTTCATAAGATATTCTTCTCTGTTTGTTACCTAGTAAGATATTCCAAGATTTAATCCAAATATATTGGCACACGCAAATAGATGAATGGTTCCTGTTATATTTGGACTTGAAAGTATAAAGGGCAGCCCGGTGCAAAAAGCATCCCGCGTTCACACAAGGTCCAGGGAAGGGTTGCATCCCAAGGGTGTGATGCAGACAGCCTACCTTAATGCAAGCATTAGTGGCTGCTTCCACGGTTCGAACCCGTGACCTATAGGTCACACGAAGACAACTTTACCTTTGCTCCAAGATCCCCCTTTTTGGACTTGAAAGTATCACATAAAATAATAGAGAAAGTGCACTGTCAATCAAATGCAAAAGAAAAAGTTTGAATTTTGTCCGGATATGCTCCATTGGTGCTAGTAAGCTTGCCTTGCTACTCAGGATGCTCTACCATGTTGAAACAGACGCCACTTGAAATGATCAGTTATCATATTGACTTGTCTAGGGCCATATGCTGAGAAGTTTATTTATTAATTTTATTGTTATACGACAAGAAATTTGTTTTTTATTCTTGCTCCTTTTCAGCCACTGAAATATATAAATTTCTCCCAGCCCCTTACCTAATCCTACTGCATGCTTCTTGAACCAGGGTCTGAATCCCTACAAGTTCGCATATCTAAGTGATTTTGTTAACTAAAAGATGAAGAATATACATTTCTTCGACTACTCATCATAAAGTCTTTGAATTGGCCTTTTTAGTTAGTCTTTGAAACATAGCAGAACCAGAGATCAATCTAGGGTGAGTATTGTGGATTCAACTGAACCCTTATTTTTGCTTGAACTATGTGTATATATATAATAAGATTACAATCATTCTGAACGCACATTAACTCTATGCTGAACACATTGGCTATAGATATTGGATTCACCTCTGAATATAATGATATTACATGTGCAGATTGTGAACTTTTTGCTGCGTGGATGGATCAAGAACATCGAATCGCATAGTTCAGTCGCATTGCCTCTGCTTGATAGTCCAGAAAGCATCGAATATGACATTGTCAGAGACTTGGAATTTGTTCGGCAAGGAATGAAAAAATCAGTAAGAGTGCAGTTTTACGGGTCAATGACTTCTCAATGGGAGAAGCTTGGGATGTTTCTAAAATCTCGATTCCAATATGGAGTTTACTCTCCATAAGTGCACATAACTTCATTCATTTTTTTCTTTTCACATATCATGTGTGTGATAAATTCCCACCGATAGTAAGCTGAATGTTTTTAGGCTACATAAAAATTTAGCAATGTAAATTCTAATATAGGTCAGCATATATAACTTTTTTCTCTTGTCACTGGATTAAATCATGCTTATGATTGCCCAAAATGCTTACATGAACAATAGGTTTTTCTCCTCGTCTTTGTTACTCGAGCAAGATAAGAATTACTATGTCAACAATCAAGCTTACTTAGTCCTGCTCCTATAATTTTCTTTTGATCTTAATAGCTCAGGCATTTGTCTGTTATTTCTAGAGTATAGATCTAACTTTCTTCAAGGGATTATAATGAAAGTGAACGATGTACGTTCATTATTGAAACAGTAAATCTATGAAATTCATCAAGATTATGAGTAACAAGTACTTCATTTAAGGGTAACAATATTAAATCAATATGGTTGAGTTACACGTGGTTTTTTCTTCCTACAAGAGAATAGGTCACTTCCCATCAGATTTTGGAAGAAAAAGCGCAAGCTTTAAATATTTATGAGCACCATCATACAAAAATGTACGTATTTGGCGGATCTCATCAGATTTCAAACCAGGGTGGTAATAAATACCAAAAAAGATAGCTCACGAGAGTAATACAAACACAAAATAATATAAGTGTGTAAGCTGCAAAACGAACCAAAATTTAAACAAGGATTATGTATTGTTCCTATTAAAAATGGTAGAAAAAATGTTTGACCTTCCCACAGCTGACTTCTTCACTTTGATACACTTCGAAAAAAAGGTGTCTTGTTTTACAATGAAACATCATCAACCTGTTTGATTTAATTTGTTCTCTTTAACTTCTGTCTTTCTTGCTTGAGTTTGAAGAATCAGTCTCACGAATCACGATTACAAGTTAGGCTCATACACTACAACTTTAAAGAGTAAAACCGAAATTACTGAATCACACAAACCAAAAAGTGAACCAAACCACACAAGTTAGTATGGTACTGATATAACATTTTTAAAATCGAAACAAAAAATACTGAACCGAATTCTTTCAAAACCGTACTAAACCGACCCCTAAATTGGAGATTAAAGATTAATCCTCATCCATCCCTGCTGGTTGATCTCTCCTGCTTGGACCCCCAGCTGGTTTTGACATTATAATCTGCAGCAAAAAATAGATGATTAAAAAGAAAAGTAGAGAAGGCAAAAGAAGCCTACGCAAAATTTAAAACAGAACTTAATAAAAACTACATTAGCAAACAAAAAAGCAAGTCAAATATGAACGTCAATCAGTTTGTATCAAATATGAACTGAAGGTAACAAAAGAGCTCTTTCTTATCCCTTTTCATCATCGATGATCGAACTTTAATCTAACTAATACTCAGAGATTCTTCCATGCATCTGTATCAAGCCAACTAATACAGAGTGTGCACTTCTCAGGAGTAAAACATGAAATGAATAGCTAATGCAGAGTAATAAGTTACCTGGTCTACCCGAAGCACTGTGCAGACAGCATCAGCAGCGTATTTTAGAGCAAAAAACCTGCTCAAAAGGACCAAGATGCATTAGGGAATAGGGATTAGCATAAAAAGCTACTGAATCCACCAAAAAGGAACTTACTCGGGGTACAGAATATATAATCATGAAATAGTAGTTTATCAGGAAATAAACAAATCAAATAGTGATGACAATAAGAATAGTAACATTAGTGTGCAAGGGGAGGACCCAATTTAACTTTTTTAACTAATAAATCAATATATATTTTATCGATAATATATCAAGATCTGATCACCATATAACATTGTTGTTTCACTACTACATATTAAGTCTCTCAAACCAGCCATTTATACATTAATAGTGTCCTCCAGTAGTCCAGCCTCCTAACACAAAAACCAAACGAAATGAGAGCTTTTACGATTGACACTTTCAAATTCTACTATTCCTTCTATCCATACCGACCAAAAGACTTATCCTTAAAAGCATAACTCCATACCGGCCAAAAGTTACATAATTGAGCAGTCGTCCATACCTTTGTTTTCAGCGTCCATTTTTTTTCACCCTCTAGCTTGCCATTGCTTCAGCCATTATTCTAAGAAACGCAATTGATTGTAACATATGGAATATATCAGGCTTCGTAATTCCGAAGAACAGCTACTAGTATATAGTAGAAGATGATCCATATTCACACCATGCATCTTACACAAACAATACCAACTATAGTACTTAACTTCAAGATGGCATCCCACACTGCACACCATGTGAAAGAAAGTCACCTTTTTCGGTGCCTCTGTTTAGCAAATCTTCCATATGGTTGGTTGGACTCCACCGACTACGAAATTGCCTTTTGAAACTAAACCAATAATCTGAGTACTCTTTTGAAGTCTATATAAGACAGAATGAAGGGACCTACAGCATGCTGAGAAGCCATAGCGCGCTAAACACTAGCTTGTCAATGCAAATTAATGTCTTGTTTCTTCATTATTTATAAATAAAAAAATGATCTTGTTTCCATCATTGCTTTTGTTTTACCCAAGTGTCCAACTCAGTTGTTACCGGACAAAAAATCTAATACTCCCTCCGTTTCAATTTATGTGAACCTATTTCCTTTTTAGTCCATGCCAAAAAGAATGACCTCTTTCCTGATTTGGAAACAATTGTTTCCAAATTTAGAAAGGGGTCATTCTTTTTAGAACGGACCAAAAAGGAAATAGGTTCACATAAACTGGAACGGAGGTAGTAGTAGGAAGGATTTTCCCATTCTTCGCTGTCCCCCTCTCAATCAGCTTCTGCTTTCTAAGTAACAATGCATCTCCTAACCTGTGGATCTTCCACCTATTACTTTCTGACAAGCCAATAGGCGATTGCTTCTGTCCTTCCATCCAGCAATCAAAATATCCAACAAAAAAAATGTAAGAAATCCAAGATTCTCTCGGAACTGAAAAGAGAACCTCGTTCCCTACAGTTTTACAGTGACAATTGCCTTTAGGAGACGAAACAAAATTCAACCCGATCTACAATTGTTTTACTACAATTGCTTTACCCAAATTCTAGGCTTAAGTTACTGAGTATATCAGATCATCCTTGGTTTCACAGTCGTAATCAGAAATGAGCGGTTGGCAGCCGAAATCTCTAGGGAATTGCTCACGATTGATAGAAGAGTCTCTCTAGAAACTAGCTATATAATTAACTTACCCAATAATTGTAAAAAAAACAACTGTACAAACATTAACATCAGGAATATGTCATTGAATGCTACTCCAGTCCTATTGAATCAACTATAGACATGATAGCGGAAATTTATTTAAGAAAAAGATAGAACTGAACAAGCACAAGTGAGAAGATCTAGATTTTTGTGTTCGCGTAGGTCCTTTCCAGCACATCTTACTGAAAGAAGAAAACAAACACCAAGAAAAGAGCAGCTTACTTGGTAACATAGAGGTCCCATATACTCAAGGCAGAGATATCCTCACAGACACCTTTCTCCAAGTTAAGGCCCACTTTGGTATTTCCAGACGCATGTTCAGCATACAAGGATGATACAATCTCCATTGCATTGAGGCCAGCATTCTCAGCTAGCGTTTTAGGAACCATTTCAAAGCATTCAGCAAATTTTGCTATTGCATATTGATCCAGCCTGAAAATAGCGATGGAGTTACACAACAGAAAAGTTGGGCTGCAGTGATAGGTGAGCTCATACGCAAAGAAAAAGCAACAAAAACAATACCCAGTTTCTTTGAAAGAAAATTCTTTCAGCTTGCTAGCCAGCTCAATTTCAGTAGCAGCAGCTCCAGGTACAATCCGACTGTCCCTGCACATTGCCTGAAACAAACATAGAGCAATCAAAGCATTCAAGATTATAACCGGACACAATCATAGCTATCCATCATTTGTCAATGCCTCAATTATAGTAATCATGTTTCAAAATGTAATTCTGAAATCCAATTCTATTTCCAAGCAATACCTAACAATGAAGGGACAAGTAATCACAACAGACTATTATGCATGCATGAACCTCGAAGGAAAAGAGCTAGCAGGTGATAAATATTTATGTTTTTACTTCGGCTACCTTGTATGTATTTACACCATCATCAACGGCTCTTTCAAGGTCATCCAAGATACTATCAGTGCTTCCCCGCAGCACAACAGTGGAGACAGAATTTCCACCTTCTTCATTTCTCACAACTGTAACCTATATTACATATTTAAGGAATCAGATTTACTGCTAATCCCAGCTAAACTGATGAACCTGAATGTAAATATAATATCTAAGATAATTACCCTAACACCGCCAATTTCCTCCACTGAAACAGAATCAACATAGCCAAGGTCATCTGCATTTGGCTGGCTAAGCTTTAACTGTTTTCACAATCAAAGAAAAATGTTATAAGAATTTTAAGTGTTATCTTTTTAACATAAATCATGAAACAGTTCCAGTTTGCTTACAAGCGCAACCGCCCCAGTAGTACGGCAAAAACGGCGGAGTTCAAACTTGGAGCTGATTTTCAATACCATAAGCCTGCAAAAAACAAAAATGAAATCTCGATGTTACCTTCCTCAAAAAAAAATGAAATCTATATGAAGCAGTTCCAGATTACACAAGGGTAGATGTAAAAACATTAGCTAGTCTAAGAAGCAAAACAAAATCAGAAGAGGTCATTAAAACGGTCTGGTTTGCATAAAGCAAAGACTACCTATGAATTCGAAAGAATTTTCTTTGAGAGGCAACAACACTGGAATCTATATGAAGCAGATCAAGATTATACCCTGGCAGATGTGAAAACAATAACTAGTCTATAAGCAACAATAAAATCAGAAGAGGTCATTAAAACGGTCTGGTTAGCATAAAACAAAGACTATCTAATGAATTCGAAAGAATTTTCTTTGAGAGGTAACAGATTCTCTCTCTTTTTTTTTTTTGGGGGGGGGGGGGGGGGTATAAAGGCAACAAAATCTATCAGCATGTAAAAAGGAAATAGTTTTAACATCTCCTTCCAATTGCTCAAACAAGCGAATTTCCTCTATCTGGAGAGGAAATAGTTTTAATGTGTCCTTTCATGGCACTAACTGTTTTCAGTATATCTTCACTATTAGTGGCAAAGGAACCAAATCAACCCTAAACAATTTGAGGGTCAACTGCTTTACTGAAAAACTTGTGCGCTGAGTTATATCACAAGCATTTTAACACGAAGACACAATTACTATAGTCAGTTCAAAAGTTTCCCTTTCTATAATGAAAAGCTTCAACTAAATATAGTACAAGTCCAACTAGTTAAATATGAAGCACTGAATGTACCAAAAAAGCACATGTGAAGCATAGGAAGATTAGCAACATAATGAGAGCAATAAAAATAGACAATAAATTACACAAGCCAAAACCTTTTGAATTGCTACTTAATGTAGAATCCCCTAAAGTCCCTTTCTTTTTATCCAATGAACAGGAAGCTCAATTAGTCAAAACCAAAGGATACCAGCCATAAAGCACTATATGATGCTTATATGAAAGCTATGTTGCGCGGACTCTCCAAAATACTGTGGCACCCGTGTCGGATTCTCCAAAAATACACTGCTTTTGGAGAATCCGACACACAATCGGCGATATTTTCGGAGAGTCCGAGTAACATAGTATGAAAGAGCTTAATTGTTGGTTGGATAGTTGAATTAAGAGGAGAAAAAGGCCAAGTTAGGAGGATCTGCTTTGCCAATTATCGACAATCCCAAGCAAGATGAGAAAGATTTTATAAAATCACACTCCCTACTGAGAAGCTAAAGAATTCTATTGTCGAAAATCTAAGAGAATATCAGTCACCATAGTTGCACAGATTTTTTCGGGACAATAATCGCTTTTAACTTTATTTTTAAACACAGTTTGAAACCATCTTGGTGTATTTTGAAAAAAATTTAAGATAATCCTCTGATATAAATTAAGAGTATCATGGGTACGTACATGTGCGGATAAATGACCCATAATGACACCCCCCCCCACACACACACCCAATTAGCTTCTTTTGGCTGCTCATTTCCAGAAAATCATACAACTCCCCGGAAACATATTTATAAGGGAAAAGGGCCAAATATACCCCTCTACTTTCATATATTGTCTATATTTAACCTCCGTTATACTATCGGGCCAAATTTACCCCTACGGTTATACTATCGGGCCAAATTTACCCCTACAACCAGCAAACTTTTAAAAATACCCTTTGATCTGTTAAGTAATCCAAAATCTCCCAAATTTCTTTTATTTAAATTACTTGTTGCTCTTCTTGGTCCACTATTTTTGAAATAATTGCCATTTACCTGCTTTCTGAATTAGAGAAAAAAAAAAGAGAAAAATATTAAATAATACAACCGAATAAACAAAGTATAGTAAATTGAAAAATCTAAATTAGGTAGCTTTTCTAAATTCTAAAAGTATTTACAACATCCCAATTTTAATGAATTCGTTGCACCAAATGTATGGAGACTTTGCAAGTATTAGTGATTGAAGTTGAAATTCCTCGGAGACTTTACATTGTCTAATTTAATTTTGCTTTAATTAAATGCCTACACATTGTGCACTTTTAAGTTAGTCGATCGAACTCTATACTAACCAGGCAATGACAAAATATATTTGAATATACAAGTACATACATGATGATCAGCTGCATATAGTACACAATAAATAAACCCACTAAATTCTACGGTATGTATATGATTGAAAAATAAATAAAATTCTAAACCAATTTTATTTATTACAAGAAGAGAAATGGGTGCACTGGTAATTAAAAACAAATTATGAATAATTTGTATAGTCTAATAACTTTAGCATTCAAATCAATAGTAATTTTTGAAAATAATGGAGCAAGAAGAACAACAAGTGATTTAAATAAAAAGAATTTGGGAGATTTTGGATTACTTAAATATCAAGTGGTATTTTTAAAAGTTTGCTGATTGTAAGTTAAATTTGGCCCGATAGTATAACGGTAGGGGTAAATTTGACCCGATAGTATAACGGAGGTTAAATGTAGACAATATATGAAAGTAGAGGGGTATATTTGGCCCTTTTCCCTATTTATAAAGTACACAAAAAGGCCCTAACTAATAACATCATATGCAAAAGGAAATACAGTATTTGTCTTACCTGTAACGCTCACAGAAATGTAGAGCCATCTCTCCCACAGCTCCTCCACTGACAATGACCTTGGCACCCGAGTCAGCAACTGCTTTAATAAGTTCCTCCACCTTAGCTTCCTCGGTCTTTGCATAATTTTCAAGCTGCAAATACAAGAGACAAAGAGATTACTGATAAAAGTTGAAAGACAAATAGGTAAATAAAATAAAAGGGAAAGACATTTGGAAATAACTTCTTTTGGAATTTAAATGACTTGAAGTTTTAAGATCAACCATGTAAGAAAACCATGACGTACAAATAAAGAATCTATGGTACTTTTTAATTTGCAAATCACTTCGTAGTAAAGCAATTCAGAGTGGTGCTAATCCTAGACTTCAAAGCCTAATCCTACAATTCATGTACATAGAAAATTTATTCCAACAGAGGCCACACAAATCAGTTTTTTTTTTTGAAAAGGTAAAAAAGACCACAGAAATCAGATTGAAATCAGAATTAGCATTTCCTGTCTTATAACAAATAAATGCATCATCTATCATTTTTTATGTTCACCGCCGTTAGTCAATTAACATCTCTTAACTCCATCCAGAAACAACAAAATACTTGTGCATAGACTTTCTACACCAATGAGACTTCTTAATTAAAAAGCAATGTAGTCCCTATGAGTTACCTGCTCAGCACTATGAATAAGAACTGTTCCTTTCGTTTCAGTCGCAGATGTATCAACGCCTTGAACGAAAACAGCAACCTGCATTGGAGTAGATGGTTAGTTAAGCAAAAAAACAAGCGAAGGCTGAAGCTAAGAGGATGACAGTTCAACTGTGTGTATGCTAATGTAGCCAGTCATTACAACTACAACTAGGGACCAAACCTGAGAGGACATTTTTTGATAATGGTAACAGTAATTAAGCAATACAAGCCAAAGCAAATCACACGAGAACAAGCCAAGATTTTCCATGCATACAACCAGCAAGCAAATACTCCTTCCATCCAAATTTATGTGGCGGTGTTTGACTCCTCACGGAGTTTAAGAATGGAAAGAAGACTTTTGAACTTGTGGTCTAAACAAACCATAAATATTTTGTGTGGCTGTAAATCAAATCATCAAGGGTAAAGTAGGAATTCTAATGTTAAATTATTCTTAAATAAGGAAAGGTGAAATTCTTTTTGGGATTGACTAAAAAGGAAAGAGTGCCACATAAGTTGGGACGAAGGGAGTACCAAACATAGAGGATCAAGGAAGCACATATTCATTTTGTTTTAGAAGTATGCATTTCCAGCCCATATCGAGTAACTTCTGGATTATATCTCCAACCCAGTAGCTTTGTCCCATCTGCTTTTGGGGGGAGGGGGTGTTAAGCCCCCAATATGTATGACACAACCCTTATCCTAGCATTTTCAACTACTATAGTCCCCTTAGTTACGTGAAAAACTCGTGTAGTGTCCCCAACGGATGCTCGAAAAGGATGAAGAAAAACGAATGAGGAACAACGAAAATTTGGTTTGCGAAAACAACAATCCATGGAAGAAGCAGGTGCTGGGGTTTAGTTCTGATCCTTTATGATGTGAAGGCAAGGAAAAGCAAGAGGGTACAGGAGGAAAGCAGTTATCCAGGAAACGTGAGAAAATATTGGACGTCACTTCAACCCGAAAATAAGTAGCGAGCGGTTTTGGAGAGGAAGCTCACCTTAGGTAGGGATGAGAAAAACTGAAGATTGTGTCGGAATACAGGCATCCAGGTATAATCAAACTATTAAGTTTTGAAGCCCAAATCTTCCAGCAAGCCACGCAGACTAACAATCAAAACTGGTGCAGCAAGACCACTGAAATTACTAATCTTCTTACGGTGGGACTTAGATTGTAGATTGTAAATATCATCCATTATAAACTGCATCTTCATATAACTGGTTGGTTTACAACTCACAATTCTTGTATCATGTCGAAGAAACTATTTTTATATGAAGTATGTTGAAGAAACTGTTTTCAAAAAGTAAACAACCACACCATCCTACAACTACCATATAGCAGTTTTATCCGCTCAAGAAATGAAAGATTAGGAAGAAAAAGCTGAAACAGACCTTACTTATTCAAAAAAAATAGAAAAGAAGAAAGCTAAAATAAATCTTGCAAATGGGTGAACATAGCACAAAAGGCAAAGTGAAGGTGAAAATCTGAACTACAATCAGACAGGGTAACAACAGCTGAACCTGAATAACAAAGGGAAATGGAAATAGACTGTAACATTTTAACTAGACTTCACCGTAAAAGAATTTCTGGAATGAGTTTGTAACAGCTCACCTTTGCCTTCTCTATCCTCTTTATGCTCCCAACTGCATCACTTTTCAACACCATACCTCTGACTATGGAGGAATTATTCAAACCCCCGCCCAAGAGCTTTGCAACCCGTACATTATCCACATTGAAGTTTGCTGGATTTTTAGGGCACACTTGAATGCAAGCCTACACAACAAGAATAGATGAATTAGAAAGCAAGACGGCTAAAACCCACCAAGAATGTTACGAGAAGAGCAGGTCATGTACCCCAGCAACAAGAGGACACAGGACATCCTCTAGTCCAAACTGTTTGCTGGCAACTGCAGATTTCATTCGTGAAATAACTTCATTCTTGTCTGTGACATTCATATTTTCAGAACCTTTCTCGACTAACCCATCCAATAATTCAATTGTCTGCAAGGGTGGAGCACTAGCGAGTAAATCTCTGATCACTAGTCAATGTATAGTAAGCACGATTAGTGTAAAACATATAATGTACCTTATTTATCGCCTTATTATAACCAATGATAATCTCACTAGGGTGCAACCCCATCCTGATGAGCTCCTCAGCACCTTGGAGGAGCTCCCCGGCAAATGAAACAGTCAAATTAGCTCCATCGCCAATCTCCTCTTGCTGTGCCTTTCCAGCCAAAACCAATATCTTGGCAGCAGGGTGCTGGACCTCAAGTTCATTGACAATAGTGGCAGCATCATTTGTGACAAAAAGCTTGTCCAGATGGTTGATAACCATCTTATTCATACCTAAACAAATAAATGACAAAAAGATGTGAACAAAAGTAACTTATCTAAAAGATAATAGAAAGGAGCATGCATGGACCATCATGTATTCCTGATAATTACAAACACACTCCTTCAGAGTTCAAAAACTATATTAGTCTTCCCCAATTTAACTTACATATTGCTAAGTTTGGTGAGCTCCCTTGACAAAATGTCTACTTTATTTATCTACTTAGATTATTATTTTTTTAAAGCACCTCAGCAACTAACAACTATTAAAGTGAAATGGGAAATAACCATAAAAAATATAATAAAATGGAAAAAAAACTTGTATCCTGCCAATGGTTATTTATCAGACTAACGTTATATCAATTTTACCTTTGGCCAAGGATATAAAAGCAATAGGATAATCATTCACACCTTCATCTCTGAAATATTCAAAACCTTTGTGATGGAGGTAAAAATCCTTTTAAAAAATGTTTATGCTCTCTGCAATCGTATAAGTAGAAAAATGGTTCAATTTTCGAGAATACGCCATAAAGGGATGACAAGATACAGATTTTAAGATGTTATCCGTAGTTACTGCATAATTTTGTCAATAAATGCATCACTACGATTTTTCTTCTTTGTTGTGCGATTTTTAAAGAAGTGCTGTGCATTTTTATTTTCATGTATAGGATTAAAGCATTACATTAGCATTATCCATCAAAAAATGCCACTTTCTTAGTAGATTGACTATGAAATGATACCCATTGAACAAAAAAAGTGGTCAGCAGCTAATTATCCATAACTTATTTTTAACATACACATTGCTTATCCAAAAAAAGAAAATATTATACAAACAAATCTCATTGAAACAGATCCTATTTAACAATATTGTGTAAAAATAAGATCTCGGAAAAGGAAGTACCGTTTGGGCCGAGAGAAGTTCGAGTAATAGCGGAGAGCTGTTTACAAGCATCGATATTTTTTAGGACAGCTTCGTCAAGACCTGAAAGATGCTTGTGGCCTTCTTTCAGCATTCCTTGTATTCCATAGGGCTGCATTTTTCTTGATCTCGTGAGAGAGACGACAACTACTACTTTGTCTACTCTTCCTTAAACCCTAGCAAACGCTGTAAAGGCTTCTTTTGTGTGTATAGTCCAGAAAAGAAGAGGGAAACCCAAATAAAGCCCTAATGGACATTCTCCTATTAGCCTGTTAAATATTTTAATGACGATGCCAAAAGTTAAAAAGGGGTCATTTCCTAAATATTTAACCAAACTAGACTAATAATAAGTTAAGAAATAAGACTAAACATTTGTTTGGATGGTTGTTACTCATCCTATATTGTTATCTCAAAATATATTTATTTTTATTATTTATTTAAAATAGATTGTATTGTATTATTAAATTTATTATTCTGGAATATTGAAAAGCCACATTTTTTTATACAACTGGATGGGTGTAGTGGGATTGTTTCATATTTTTCTTTTCAATTGTGTCCTTACTTATTATTCCATAATTTTATTTTTCCTTTATCATATTTTATACTTACTCTTCCCAAATACGTATTATGTATTATTTCTGCCGTCGTTCTCACTTCAAGTTGTGACTCGTTCTTGGCTTTGGAAGCCATTACAATAACATCAGTAATTTGCAAATATCTTCCATATGTTAGTTTTCAAACTATTTTTTCTTTATTTAAGGCTCAGATTATATTTTTACTTTCATATAATTTTTATGTGTAATTCTTAGTAAATTTAATATTTAAAACAATAGAGGGTATTTTATAAACTTATCAGTTATAGTACAATACGATACAGTCAAACCAAACAGCAAAAATATTATTTAACAATAGCATACGATACAATCTACCCAAACATTATATCCATAAAATGATACAATACAATACAATATAATACATTATAAAATGATGGGTTATAATGTTGCAAACAGAGTGTAGGGCATGTTTCTTTTAATTTAAGATGTTTCAATGGGGAATAAATATTTGATTATATTTAAATTCGAAGTGTGACTAATTAAGGTTATATTTTCTCAATATTTGAATGTGTATAGTTTATTAGAGTAAAATTTAGATAAAATTAAATATTATATCAACAAAATATAGAGAATCTTTGTTTATATGGTGTAGCAAAAATTATTTGTTTGATAAAACACATTTTAAAAGCACGGCGATAGTGGCCACTAGCAACTAGTGGTGCTAATTAATTTATTAATAGTGATGTTTCTGTGGTGGTGATTGCTAATGGATGGGCTAGTAAAACCAGCTTACATATGGTAATTATGGAATGATAGTTGGTGGTTATGCGGTAGTAGCCGTGGATACATGTTTGTCTCAATTATTTAATTTTAACAACATCAAAAAGGAAATTCATGATAAAATACAACAATTAATACTTTTAAAAATATTTAAAATTCTAATAATTTTTTTTAATTCTATTGAAAGATATTTTCAAAAAATTATTCAAAAGCCAATTGATAACAGCTAAAGTTACAATTCGAACCTCCTATTGTACTTTCATTTAGTATTTGAACCAATCGATCCTTACAAATTGTTGATATTCAAATTTGGAGCCAATTGATGAATGGAGAAATTATTGGTTAGTTGACACAAATCACCAGCTGTTACGACTGTAATAAATTGTGGAGTTTATTAGTTGACTTACTATTTATTTGACTCATAGTCTTCGCTATAGTGCGATCAAGAAAACTAGCATTTCATCTAAGGAAATTACTTGTTGTTGTTGATACTCTCACAGTCATAGGCACCCACAATTTTCAGTAGCAGCCATGGCAGAAGCAGTACTCTCAGCTCTAATGGAAGTCCTTTTCCAAAAGATATCTTCCCAAATTTTCCAAAAAAATGGACTGCTAGGAAGTACAAAGAAGGAGATGATAAATCTGCAGAGCACAGTATCAACAATTCAAGCTGTACTACAAGATGCTGAGGATAGGCAAATGAAAGATAAAGCGTTGAAGAACTGGCTGGTGAAGCTCAAAGACATTGTGTATGAAGCAGATGATTTATTGGATGAATACTTGACTGAATTGCTCCTCCATAAGGTAATTCTCGATGACCGAGAAACCCATTATTGTGTTTCCTATGCTGTGACTTCTCTTTATCTGAATGGTACTTTACTTTGTCTGGGTTACCGTATGAAGTTGAAACTGAAAGAAGTTGGAGAAAAGTTAGAATTGGTTGCAAATGAGAGAACCAAATTCCATTTTAGGGATGTTGTTTATCAGAGATGCTTTTCTTGTGAAAGACTACAGTCAGACTCTTATGTAATTGAATCAAAGGTTTTTGGTAGAAATAAGGATAAAGAAAACATAATCAAGCTATTTATAGAATCTGATGTACCGGTTGTTAGCATTGTTGGAATTGGAGGAATTGGGAAGACAACAGTTGCAAAATTGGTTTACAATGATGCTTTTGTAGAGGATAAATTTGATACAAGAATATGGGTTTGTGTCTCAAAAGGATTTGATGTGAAAAGGCTTCTTAAAGCAATCATAGAATATGCCACTGGTAGTAGTTGTAACCTTGTAGAGATGGAGGCGATCCTGCGGCGTGTCCAAGCGCTAATATTGGGCAAGAAATTTTTGCTTGTCCTAGATGATGTATGGGATGATGATCATGAGAAATACGAGAGACTAAAGAATTTAGTTCACAATGGTTTGGATGGTAGTAGGCTGTTAGTGACTACTCGAAATGAGAAGACTGCGCTACTGATGGGCACAGCAAATCCATATCGTTTGGAAGGCCTTTCGGATGATGATTGCTGGTCCTTGTTTCAGGAACTGGCATACAAGAATAGGCAAAAAGAATTATTAGCTCTTGAAGAGCTTGGGAAAGAGATCGCCAAGAAATGTAGGGGAGTTCCTTTAGTGGCAAAGGCCCTTGGAAGTTTAATGTGCTTGAAGAATCAGAAATCTGAGTGGTCTTTCATCCGAGATTGTGCAATGTGGGATCTTATGGGACATGAAGACGGAGCTGGAAGTCTTTCGGCCCTAAGATTAAGTTATGAGTACTTGCCGACACATCTGAAACAATGTTTTGCATATTGTTCTATATTTCCTAAGGGCTATAGGATAAATAAAAACACCTTGATATGCCTATGGATAGCGGAAGGATTTGTTCCATCCTCTGAAAGCATGCCACCTGAAGAAGCTGGGAATGGTTATTTCAATGAGTTGTTGTGGCGCTCCTTCTTCCAAAATGTGAGAAGAGATTTTGATGGGAATATAGTTGACTGTGACATGCATGATCTTGTCCACGATCTTTCCAAATCTGTAGGTGGTGTTGATTGTTTAACAACAGAATTTGGCAAGGAAGTTATTATTCCTGCGGCCACACGCCACTTATCAATGCTCGGGAGTGAGATGGTACCCAAAAAACTTGGCATGTTGAGGAGTGCTCAAAAGCTGCGATCATTTCTTCTTTTGGATGGGCAGAGAAATATCACGAAACTATCCAAGAGATTCTTTTCGAGCTTTAAATCTGTTCGGGTATTAGATTGCAGTGGTAGTCGGATAAAGAAGTTGTCTAAGTCAGTTGGTACTTTATTACATCTACGGTACCTCAATCTTTCACATACTCTGCTAAAAACATTGCCAAAGTCTATCTGTTGCCTCCTTAATCTTGAATCTTTAATACTTAAGGATTGCAACCATCTGATAGAACTTCCGGCAGAAATTAGAAAGTTGGTGAACCTTAGACATCTGGATATATACGGATGCACATCCTTAACCATGTTACCTGGTGGCATTGGAAAAATGAGATCCCTGCAAACATTGCCAGTTTACATTGTTAGCAAGGCTGCTGCTAGTGACATTTCCGAGTTGCAGAGACTTGATCTTCATGGTGAATTAATGATAAAGAACCTTGAGAATTTGTCCGACGAGATATGTGCCAAAAATGCTAACTTGAAAGGGAAGAGGCACATCCGATTTCTAAAGTTAATATGGGATCAAGTTGAAGAAATGGGCACAAGAGAAAATGTTGAGCGCATTGTTGAGAGCCTTCAACCAAATTCTGATTTGAGCAAGTTACACATAGAGGGTTATATTGGTGCAAATTTCCCCAGTTGGTTGATGAATATATACTTGGTACACATTGTGGAAATCTGGCTTTTAAAATGTCACAGGTGTGTGGAGCTGCCTCGACTAGGGAAGTTGCCTTTTCTTGAGGTTCTCACTGTTGACGGGATGGATTCTGCAATGTATTTCTGCAATATTTCTGGTGAAGAGGATTCGGCAACTCAATTTGCATCACTGAAGCAACTGACCCTCCGGAATATGCCCAATCTATTGGGATGGTCAGTTAATAAAGATCATAGTATTCTTCATTGTCTGAAGAAATTTACGTGCGAGGCATGTCCCTATTTGAATAAATTGCCAGATCTTCCCTCTCTTGACTCATTAGAATTGTCTGATTGTAGCAGTGAATTACTAGTAGAGGCAGCAGCCAAGATTACCTCCCTTACTCATCTTATGATCAGTGGATGTTTGGAAATTCTACACTTGCCTGAGGGGTTGCTGAAAAATAATATCAATCTGCTTTCCGTGGAAATTAGAGATTGTGCGGAGATTCAAAGTCTTTCGAGTGAGCTGAAAGTTCTTCCTTGTCTCGAGTCATTAAGCATCAGTAACTGTAACAGTCTCAGTTCTGTGCTCGATTCATGTGGACTTGAAACTTTGAAGTCCTTGTCCATTCATGGTTGTCGTAACATTAGCCTGGAAAAAGGATTACAAAGTTTACAGGTTCTTCAATATGCATCACTCTCTGACTGTGAAAACTTGACAATCTTGCCGATGACTATGCAAAACCTTACATCTCTCCAAACTCTGCATATATGGAGCTGTCCTAAGATGTATATGCTCCCAGAATGGCTAGGAGATCTCATTTCTCTTAGAGAATTGGAGCTGTGGTACTGTGAAAATCTAAGTTCTGTACCAGAATCAGTGAAAAAGCTAACCAAGCTTCAGTTTCTGTCTATATGGGGCTGTCCAAACTTGGGAGTAAGATGCAGAAAGGATGTCGGAGAAGATTGGCACAAGATAAAACATGTCCCATTCATCAAGATTAATGGCCCATATATCCAAGCTATGACAGGTAAGTGATGCATATTAGATCAATTACTTTTTCTGGTTTCACTGAAACAATCAGAACATTATATACTCTTACTTCTCATTTTGTTCAACCTGAGTTGAGGTTCACAGAGATTAAAAGAAATATAGTATTATGGTATTAATATAAAGTACTCCAGTTTTGTTGTATGTTAGTTTGACTTTTCTTGATGATGGTTTTGCATTTTAAGGAGGATGTCATTTTATTCGACAAGCTAAAGTAGATAGTTGGTAAAACCAACATGGAATAACATAAGTATAGTAAAGGCACTGTTTCTTGCTTTTGATATGGAAAAGAATTCGTCCTTGACAGTCTGAACCTCATATCGGACTGGGTTTACGTTGGCTAGCAACATTCTGCCACCCTTGTTATTCATTGGAACTTAAGACCGACTATAATTTGCGAGCATAGGTAGAGTAATTGTTATTAAACTTGCATTAGTTATTGGGTTTGCCAGGAGAATTTTATGTTTCGTGAAAGATTTGTATGTTAGTGGAGAATTATTGTGGGAGTTAAGATCCTCTAGTTTGTGGGAGCCCTTGAATTTTTGCTAGATAACGTGGAGAGAATCCTTAATTTAAAAAAAAATAAAAAATTATTGAGTATTGAAATGAAATACGTCCAACTAGAGTAGAATGGATATAAAGGATTCATATAGCCGATTAGTTTGGGTTGAGCAAAGTTAAGTAGTCATTAAATGATTTTGAAACTAAAATGGCTTTTTAGCGAGCAAAGTTAAGTAGTCATTATGTGCTTAGCAGCCAGATATCATTCATCTGTTTTCCTTGAGATCTTTATGTTTATACTTGTTTTCCCTTTATCTTTATAAATGAAACTTTTTTATAATTGTTTTTTTTTGGTTAAATTGAATTTTTTGAAAAAGATCATACGCTTAACTACATGTGGTTCTAGAAATTAAAAGCTGCGAACAAGATAGAGCACTTCCTTTGGCTTGTTTATTCTGCGTAGGCTGCAATTAGGTGGAAAATGATGAGCATATCATCCTAATGTAAGTATGAAAAAGCTGTTTGGATCAATGGGGGAATTTCAACAAAATACCAACAGTACTGCAATCGCTTCAATCCACCCCTTCGGTGAAAAAATTCCTATGAGTATACTCAAAGTGAATTATCTAAGTGCTCTCCTTTGTCTCATTATTCATCTCGTAATCATTCATTTCCGCCCCTGAAGCTAGCTCCTCCTCCTCCTCCTCATCCTTTTGGATAGAAGCCTCCTTGGTCCTTTTTACATAAAACTTTTGACCGCCCAAGCAGGGCGGCTCAGTAGCATCTGAGACCTAAAGTAGAGCACTAATATTAGCTAGTTTAGGGATCTTACACAAATAGCCACCCATATTCATTGTTTACTTTTTCTAGCCATATGCATAGTTTATACATTGATTATACATAATATACACATATAATACATAAATTATGCATATATTACGCCTAGTATACCTCCACGGGCTATTTTTAGTTTAAGTAGTTGGGTTGACGGCTATTTGGGTTTATATATATATATATATATTAGACAAGTGAGTATGTGAAATGAAAAAAAATAAGAATTTGGTTTTATAAAGTACGAAAAATTGAATGAATTTAACGTTGATCACATAACAATTGAAATGAGATAACCCATAAAACATACTTCCCCCGTCCCAACTTATTTGATACCTTTTATTTTAGATCACAAGTTTCAAAAACCTTCCTTTATTTCATAAACTCCATATCCAGTCAAACACCTTCATATAATTTAGGACGGATGGAGTATAATTTATGTGATAAAAATAAATGATAAATTAGATTATTAGATATATTTACGTGACTAAATAATGATTAGAGAAATATAATTCAGTAAAAATAACAGAAAACTATTTTGATTATAATAATTAGAGGAAGATATTAAGTTATTAAAATTTAATATGAAAATAAATAAATAAATTTATCAATACTAAGAAATAATTATATAAACAATATACTATATATATAGAGAGAAATAGTAGTTTTGGAGCCCTTAAATTCTTGGGACCACTTGCTTTAGGTTCTGGCCGCCGTGCGCCCAAGTGGACCGGCTATCTTTCTTTCTATATGCAATATCTTGAAAGGTAAAGATCGAAAAACATTTACCTTGACAAACCCTTTGTCCTTGGACAGAAAGTATAATATTGTGCATAACTTGAAGTGGCAAGAGTTATTCCCTTTCTGTTACATTTTTGGCTAAACCGATGCAACAATCTATTTAACAATAAACAAGCAGTGCGTGATATCCACTATACATAATGTTGTTAGTTGTTACGATGGCAATTGAATGTACTGCCCTAACATGTATGGCCGTGTACCAATAGGATCCTCCAAATTGCTGAACAACTCAAATGGAAACCCTCCTCTTACTAACTTTTGTAAACTGAATAAAAATGAACATTATGCTCATATTGATGATTGCAAGTTAGCCTTAACTAGGCTAGGAAATATAACAATACCATATTTTCAGAGAAATATACATATATTCTATTGTCGGAGAAGAAAACCAAGTAGCTGATGGAAGTAGGCTGAATGAATCTAAGGGTTTTTTCCTATAATTAATTTTATCTAACTCTGCTTTCTTTGTATCTTTATATTATGAACCATACAAGCCTTATAGGGACTACCCACCCCTGAAAGGTCAAGTAATGTACTAAACCTTGATATTCTGATAATAATATCCCTATTACCTTAAAGAAAAAAAAGATCTATTCACTTCATCCATTTATAATTATTTTGTCCTATACTCAAGTTTCTCAGCATTCCTTTTCCTTTCTTCTCTTTATGGACTTCCCCACGCTCCATGAAGAAAAATAAAAACTAAGAGAAAAACAGACCTCTTAGAGTTTTTACTTCCCCCGTAATATCATTGCAAAGTACGGCCTTGAAGCATCAGTAAAATTGTTTCCGTATAATCTATGGGTCACTGATTCGAGCCATGAATGCAACTAGCCAACTACTAACGTTTGCATCACACCCCTTGGGGTGCAGAAACGGATTCATGATTTGAAGTTTATGGATTCCCGTCGTAACCTCAAATTAATATACAATAATAACTGGATTAACAGTTAGATATTTACAGATATTTAATGGAAGGTCTATGCAAAAGTTATTGGGTTTCCGGGAACCCAATAACTACACTCTAGATTCGCCCATGTTGAGGTGCGACCTTTTTTTCGGACTTTGTATGAACACGAGATGTTAGGACTGCCCTTATGTTTTTACCATTTGTCATTTTCACTTCACATAAAGTTGAACAAGAAGAATTTCAGATCTGCTCACAATGTACTATGGTCAATAGAACAACCATATAGCATTTCAACATGGAGAAGCACATGCCAAATGAAAGTAAGCAAAGGAATATAATTTTCTTGCAAGGAGACGCGAGCTAAAAGCCCAATTCTTTTGAAGTTTCAAGTTCAACTTCTTCCTACTCGTCTATGAATCTTGAAAACTGAAGCTCCAATTTGTCTCCTACTTTATTACATCTACGGTACCTCAATCTTTCACATACTCTGCTAAAAACATTGCCAAAGTCTATCTGTTGCCTCCTTAATCTTGAATCTTTAATACTTAAGGATTGCAACCATCTGATAGAACTTCCGGCAGAAATTAGAAAGTTGGTGAACCTTAGACATCTGGATATATACGGATGCACATCCTTAACCATGTTACCTGGTGGCATTGGAAAAATGAGATCCCTGCAAACATTGCCAGTTTACATTGTTAGCAAGGCTGCTGCTAGTGACATTTCCGAGTTGCAGAGACTTGATCTTCATGGTGAATTAATGATAAAGAACCTTGAGAATTTGTCCGACGAGATATGTGCCAAAAATGCTAACTTGAAAGGGAAGAGGCACATCCGATTTCTAAAGTTAATATGGGATCAAGTTGAAGAAATGGGCACAAGAGAAAATGTTGAGCGCATTGTTGAGAGCCTTCAACCAAATTCTGATTTGAGCAAGTTACACATAGAGGGTTATATTGGTGCAAATTTCCCCAGTTGGTTGATGAATATGTACTTGGTACACATTGTGGAAATCTGGCTTTTAAAATGTCACAGGTGTGTGGAGCTGCCTCGACTAGGGAAGTTGCCTTTTCTTGAGGTTCTCACTGTTGACGGGATGGATTCCGCAATGTATTTCTGCAATAGTTCTGGTGAAGAGGATTCGGCAACTCAATTTGCATCACTGAAGCAACTGACCCTCCGGAATATGCCCAATCTATTGGGATGGTCAGTTAATAAAGATCATAGTATTCTTCATTGTCTGAAGAAATTTACATGCGAGGCATGTCCCTATTTGAATAAATTGCCAGATCTTCCCTCTCTTGACTCATTAGAATTGTCTGATTGTAGCAGTGAATTACTAGTAGAGGCAGCAGCCAAGATTACCTCCCTTACTCATCTTATGATCAGTGGATGTTTGGAAATTCTACACTTGCCTGAGGGGTTGCTGAAAAATAATATCAATCTGCTTTCCGTGGAAATTAGAGATTGTGCGGAGATTCAAAGTCTTTCGAGTGAGCTGAAAGTTCTTCCTTGTCTCGAGTCATTAAGCATCAGTAACTGTAACAGTCTCAGTTCTGTGCTCGATTCATGTGGACTTGAAACTTTGAAGTCCTTGTCCATTCATGGTTGTCGTAACATTAGCCTGGAAAAAGGATTACAAAGTTTACAGGTTCTTCAATATGCATCACTCTCTGACTGTGAAAACTTGACAATCTTGCCGATGACTATGCAAAACCTTACATCTCTCCAAACTCTGCATATATGGAGCTGTCCTAAGATGTATATGCTCCCAGAATGGCTAGGAGATCTCATTTCTCTTAGAGAATTGGAGCTGTGGTACTGTGAAAATCTAAGTTCTGTACCAGAATCAGTGAAAAAGCTAACCAAGCTTCAGTTTCTGTCTATATGGGGCTGTCCAAACTTGGGAGTAAGATGCAGAAAGGATGTCGGAGAAGATTGGCACAAGATAAAACATGTCCCATTCATCAAGATTAATGGCCCATATATCCAAGCTATGACAGGTAAGTGATGCATATTAGATCAATTACTTTTTCTGGTTTCACTGAAACAATCAGAACATTATATACTCTTACTTCTCATTTTGTTCAACCTGAGTTGAGGTTCACAGAGATTAAAAGAAATATAGTATTATGGTATTAATATAAAGTACTCCAGTTTTGTTGTATGTTAGTTTGACTTTTCTTGATGATGGTTTTGCATTTTAAGGAGGATGTCATTTTATTCGACAAGCTAAAGTAGATAGTTGGTAAAACCAACATGGAATAACATAAGTATAGCAAAGGCACTGTTTCTTGCTTTTGATATGGAAAAGAATTCGTCCTCGACAGTCTGAACCTCATATCGGACTGGGTTTACGTTGGCTAGCAACATTCTGCCACCCTTGTTATTCATTGGAACTTAAGACCGACTATAATTTGCGAGCATAGGTAGAGTAATCGTTATTAAACTTACATTTGTTATTGGGTTTGCCAGGAGAATTTTATGTTTCGTGAAAGGTTTGTATGTTAGTGGAGAATTATTGTGGGAGTTAAGATCCTCTAGTTTGTGGGAGTCCTTGCATTTTTGCTAGATAACGTGGAGAGAATCCTTAATTTTTAAAAATAAATAAATTATTGAGTATTGAAATGAAATACGTCCAACTAGAGTAGAATGGATATAAAGGATTCATATAGCCGATTAGTTTGGGTTGAGCAAAGTTAAGTAGTCATTAAATGGTTTTGAAACTAAAATGGCTTTTTAGCGAGCAAAGTTAAGTAGTCATTATGTGCTTAGCAATTCCGCCAGATATCATTCATCTGTTTTCCTTGAGATCTTTCTGTTTACACTTGTTTTCCCTTGATCTTTATAAATGAAACTTTTTTATAATTGTTTTTTTTGTTAAATTGAATTTTTTGAAAAAGATCATACGCTTAACTACATGTGGTTCTAGAAATTAAAAGCTGTGAACAAGATAGAGCACTTCCTTTGGCTTGTTTATTCTGCGTAGGCTGCAATTAGGTGGAAATTGCTGAGCATATCATCCTAATGTAAGTATGAAAAAGCTGTTTGGACCAATGGGGGAGTTTCAACAAAATACCAATACTACTTCAATCGCTTCAATCCACCCCCTCGGTGAAAGAATTCCTACGAGCATACTGAAAGTGAATTGTCTAAGTGCTCTCCTTTGTCTCATTATTATCTCGTAATTATTCATTTCGGCCCCTGAAGCTAGCTCCTCCTCCTCCTCCTTTTGGATAGAAGCCTCCTTGGTCCTTTTTACATAAAACTTTTGACCGCCCAAGCAGGGGCGGCTCAATAGCATCCGAGACCTAAAATAGAACATTAATAAAAGACCTTAAATATTAGGGATCTTTACACAAATAGCCGTCTATATTCATTGTTTACTTTTTTCTAGTCATATGCATAGTGTATACATTGATTATACACAATTATACATATATAATACATAAATTATGCATATATTATACCTTCATCGGCTATTTTTAGTTTAAGTAGTTGGGTTGACGGCTATTTGGGTTAATTGTTCTAAATATTATATATATATATATATATATATATATATATATATATATATATATATATATATACACTAGACAAGTGAGTATGTGAAATGGAAAAAATGAGAATTTGGTTTTATAAAGTACAAAAAATTAAATGAATTTAACGTTGATCACATAACAACTGAAATGAGATAACCCATAAAACATATCTCCTCCGTCCCAACTTATTTTATACCTTTTATTTTAGATCACAAGTTTCAAAAGTTTTTCTTTATTTCATAAACTCCATATCCAGTCAAACACCTTCATATAAATTAGGATGAAGGGAGTATAATTTATGTGAGAAAAATAAATGATAAATTAGATTATTAGATATATTTACGTGACTAACTAATGATTAGAGAAATATAATTCAGTAAAAATAACAGAAAACTATTTTGATTATAATAATTAGAGGAAGATATTAAGTTATTAAAATTTAATATGAAAATAAATAAATAAATTTATCAATACTAAGAAATAATTATATAAACAATATACTATATATATAGAGAGAAATAGTAGTTTTGGAGCCCTTAAATTCTTGGGACCACTTGCTTTAGGTTCTGACCGTGCGCCCAAGAGGACCGGCTATCTTTCTTTCTATATGCAATATCTTGAAAGGTAAAGATCGAAAAACATTTACCTTGACAAACCCTTTGTCCTTGGACAGAAAGTATAATATTGTGCATAACTTGAAGTGGCAAGAGTTATTCCCTTTCTGTTACATTTTTGGCTAAACCGATGCAACAATCTATTTAACAATAAACAAGCAGTGCGTGATATCCACTATACATAATGTTGTTAGTTGTTACGATGGCAATTGAATGTACTGCCCTAACATGTATGGCCGTGTACCAATAGGATCCTCCAAATTGCTGAACAACTCAAATGGAAACCCTCCTCTTACTAACTTTTGTAAACTGAATAAAAATGAACATTATGCTCATATTGATGATTGCAAGTTAGCCTTAACTAGGCTAGGAAATATAACAATACCATATTTTCAGAGAAATATACATATATTCTATTGTCGGAGAAGAAAACCAAGTAGCTGATGGAAGTAGGGTGAATGAATCTAAGGTTTTTTTTTCTATAATTAATTTTATCTAACTCTGCTTTCTTTGTATCTTTATATTATGAACCATACAAGCCTTATAGGGACTACCCACCCCTGAAAGGTCAAGTAATGTACTAAACCTTGATATTCTGATAATAATATCCCTATTACCTTAAAGAAAAAAAAGATCTATTCACTTCATCCATTTATAATTATTTTGTCCTATACTCAAGTTTCTCAGCATTCCTTTTCCTTTCTTCTCTTTATGGACTTCCCCACGCTCCATGAAGAAAAATAAAAACTAAGAGAAAAACAGACCTCTTAGAGTTTTTACTTCCCCCGTAATATCATTGCAAAGTACGGCCTTGAAGCATCAGTAAAATTGTTTCCGTATAATCTATGGGTCACTGATTCGAGCCATGAATGCAACTAGCCAACTACTAATGTTTGCATCACACCCCTTGGGGTGCAGAAACGGATTCATGATTTGAAGTTTATGGATTCCCGTCGTAACCTCAAATTAATATACAATAATAACTGGATTAACAGTTAGATATTTACAGATATTTAATGGAAGGTCTATGCAAAAGTTATTGGGTTTCCGGGAACCCAATAACTACACTCTAGATTCGCCCATGTTGAGGTGCGACCTTTTTTTCGGACTTTGTATGAACACGAGATGTTAGGACTGCCCTTATGTTTTTACCATTTGTCATTTTCACTTCACATAAAGTTGAACAAGAAGAATTTCAGATCTGCTCACAATGTACTATGGTCAATAGAACAACCATATAGCATTTCAACATGGAGAAGCACATGCCAAATGAAAGTAAGCAAAGGAATATAATTTTCTTGCAAGGAGACGCGAGCTAAAAGCCCAATTCTTTTGAAGTTTCAAGTTCAACTTCTTCCTACTCGTCTATGAATCTTGAAAACTGAAGCTCCAATTTGTCTCCTACTGTAAAGGGAATTTGGCAGCTGTGATACTTGAAATTTTATACTGCTTTAAGTCTCTGTTTTTACAGTTGCATTTCTCGTGGTACCCACTTGTTTGCTATTACACAGTATATATCAAAATGATTAGTATTTTAGTCATGTTCCTACAGTTCCTTTCAACAGTAAATCATACTAAAATTTCGATTTTTGAAATTATTAATTTTCACCATTCAGAACAAAAGGTAGTTTTCGAGTTCAGCAAAATAGTACACTGTTTAGATTCATCTGTTTGTACCCATTAAGACAACTGAAATTCTGCACATTAGAATATACATAGAAGGCTTGCATTATTTAGTTGTAAGACTTGAATTTCATCAAATTCATTTTCTTCTTCTATCTTCCCTGTCCTCACTATTCACGGTCGACCCTACTGCCAATTTCACGGTATATGTCAGCTCTATTTAAACTCATCAAAATTTAATATAATATAAAATAAGATTAGACATACCAGCAAGGACATGTATCAATTACTAAATGCAGAATCTAAGTTGATTAGGACGTTTAATTTTACAAAAAATAATTGGACGTGACTATCATGGCTAAATATGGAAAGTCCAGCGAAGATGAGTATGACAAGTAATACATGGTTATGAAAAATACACATGGATATAATATTTAATACACCAAGAAGTTTGGTGAGAATAAATGCAACACTTGGGATTAGAACATGCCATTTGCCAAACAATCAACACGAATAAGTCTCTTGAATGTACCTGATTACCTCTCTTAATCAAACTTTTGTTTAACAACCAGCCATATTAAGCTCAAAACATGGCCAAATCTCAATAAACAACTTGATTTTGAAAATTAGTACTATTATTTACTTGACCATAGATAACAAAAAATGACAATCCATTTCAGAAGAAAAACATCTTTTTAATAATTACTGTGGTGTCCGAGCCGATTTAGCGCACCTCGGCTAACTCCACGGTGTACCTGCTAGCTCGAAGTAAAACATGTTAAATACGATATGTCTATGTTTTTCACAATAAAATAAGCATATCTTCTGTTGATCAACATCACAATACAAGATCTAGTTCAGCTACTTTTTTTACAATAAGTAAATATCATATTTTCTCTTGACCAACATCACAATATAAGATCTTGTTCAGCTACTTTTCTACACAATATATGTAAATCTAGTACTGCAAGATATGTAACAAATACACTAGGAGGTGGCTTTTCAGAAGGTAAAAAAAGAGCTTATACAGTTCTATTCTTGAAATAAGACAAATTCCAAAATAAGTACATCTGTTAGAACATACGTAACAACTGATACTTTGAGTTTTACTCATTTAGCAATGCAAGATCTTAGCTACTTTACAGCTACTTTGAGTTTTGTGATTATAGAAGACTGAAGAGATAGAAACCAAGAGAATCTCACCACTACGCCCAACCTTTGCGTAAAAATGTAGCCAGAAATGTTGCAAAGCATAAATACAGTCAAGGACAAAATCCTCCAGGAAATGTTTCATTGTTTTGTTTAAAATGCATATTGTGTGATCTTGTAATAGATGTCTGCATTTTAGTGGTTGTTGAATGAGCATGGTATTTGTTTAGATAATCAATAAGGTAAAAGTACAATTTTGAGGACAGAAATTACTGAGCATTCCGAATTAGTTAGTTTTCCACTACAGATTTTCTTTTTTGATGAAGCAACAGAATTTCATAAACAGGCATCAATAAGATGCGTAGCAAAAATATACAACATAAGAGTGTCTGCTCATGTACAAGAACTTGTTAATTCAAATTAATATTTGAATGAATATCAACAAGGAAAAGGTGGATAATACCATGTTTAAAATCTTTTATACTGCATCTTTGTTGTACAGATTTGAGCATATTGCTACATTCGATACTTGCATCAACAATTTCAAGATACTACTGCATCCAGCTCCCTGTCCACATAAATTAGTTACAGGAAGGATGCCAATCAGGAGTATTTCTATTTCATGACCGCGGAAATTTCTGCATTAAGGTGTCCAAAATGTTCATAAAAAGAACAGTTAGAACAACTTTTCACTGAAAGATCCAAATATGAGAGCTCAATATCAATGCAAGTCTGGCGAACACATGGAAATTTAATGTACCTTGCAAAAGCTAGCGACCTCTTCCAGATAGCTGGTTCATTCCACCTGCAGTTTAGGAGCTAAATGGATATTGTAACAGCTTTATAGATTCATCTTCCCAGTGATGAAGTTCCAACAAGGATTTGCGATCTATATGTTTTTTTATGTGGAATTGGAAACAACCTCTCTATTTCCACAAGATAGGGGTAAGGCTACATACACACTACCCTCCTCAGACCCCACTACGTGAGATTATACTGGGTTTGTTTTTGCTGTATATTTTTTATGTGGACGAGTAAAGATAAGCATTTCCATCAATGAGCTTTTGGAATAAGCAAGAAACATATGGAAGCTAATCATTTGTCACTATTCATATACTTTCAACAATTGAAATACACAAGCAAGGATGAACAATTCATTAAAAGTACACTCAATGTGCTTTTGAGCAACATACATGAGTAATCAAGCCGAATTTACTAATGCTCTAGAATAAGAGCCTAAAGAATTCGATAACCCTAAAATATTTTACTTCCATGTGATTTGAAAGCAAGAGAAACTTGCAGGAATAAGGTTGCTCATCAAATCAGAAAGAGATTCTAAATGACTTTCTAAATATTACAACAATGCTCTACAAAGATTTGCATCCAGAGCTGAAACGATTGAACTAACAATCATATCAGCTCCTTAATCCCTATCTGAATGCGCACCAACTGAATTGTTTCTTCTCAAACGGGATGTGCCTCCTCTACCATTGCTGTGAACTAAAGACTCATTGTTTCTTCTACCAACAACTGAACCGCTTACATATCTGCAGCTCAAAGCTCTACTGATAGATTTTGACTTAGGTTCAACCCCATCAGCATCTCCCCTAAATTCAGAGTGCCCATCGTTTCCAGCCATTAAATCCATCAAATTGCTGCGGAACCCCAAGTCAGAGTAAACCCTCTGCGAATTCCTGAGTGGTGTTGCAAGTCTAGCATCTCCACCATCCAAATCTCTTTCTTTTATCCTCAAGTTCAATTGGCTGGTTTTCGACTCAACAGGTCGCCCCACAGTTTCAACCATCAAACAAGGATTGGTAAAACCATTCCAAGAATGTAGGGGTGCCAACTTACTCAACCCGCTCAAACATTCAACAACCTCCTTCATAGTTGGCCGCCTCTCCCTACAAGACCTCACACATTTAGCAGCCACAATTGCCAATTGCTTTCTCACCAAAGGATCCTTGGGAGGTGGAATCCTCGGATCGTATACAGCCAACAACTTCCCTCTCTTAATCAATGGAATCGCCCAATCCACAATGGAAGGCGGCGAATATGCTACATCAATAGCCTTCCTCCCACTAATAATCTCCAACAATAAAATCCCAAAACTGAAAACATCAGTCTTGGTGCTTAAATTATCAGGGGTCACATAACATGGATCGAGATAACCCATTGTACCGGCAGGAGGAGTAGACCTCAACCTAAAATCATCAAGATGACACCTTAACGCTAACCCAAAATCGCCCAAACGAGCATGAAAATTCCTGTCTATCAACACATTAGCAGACTTAATATCGCGATGAATTACAGGAGGGTTCAAAGAATGGAGAATATCAACAGCTTTAGCAGTTTGAAAAGCCAACTTTATCCTTCTACCCCAACTAACTGAACGAGAATTGGAATGAAGAACATCATAAAGTGTACCATTAGACATAAACTCAACAACCAAAAGCCTATCATGAGAATCAGTGCTAACACCAACAAGATTAACCAATCTTGGACTTTGCAATTTGGAAAGAATATCAATTTCATTCTCTACCTCATTACAATTATCTGTGCTGAATCTTGGGGCACCTCTAGAAGACCTCTTGACAGCTACAAGACGCCCATTGCGAAGTATTCCTTTATAGACAAGTCCATGGCTGCCCCTACCAAGAAGCTTTTGGTCAGAGAAACCATTAGTGGCAGCTTCAAGATCCCTGTAGTTAAACTCCTGAATTTTGATGGGTTTCTCCTTTTCTTCATTATGGGGTTGATGGGTTTTCTGAGAATTGGAAATTGATATGGAAGATTCAGCTTTACATGATAGATAACCCATAAAGTTCTGATTTTTATCTGTAAAGTCACAAGCTTTATGTGTGTTTTGCGTAAAAATATTGGCAAATCAAGAACAAAAAGAAAGTTTTTTTATGGGTTTTTGAGTGATGAAAAGTTTTTTGGGGGGGTTTATGGGGATTGCAGATTTTTTGCAGGTTGGTGATAATGGTGAAGAGGGAGGAGAGGTGTAGGAGCCGGGAGGGAAGGGGAGAGGTGTTATTGCGGTTGTAATGGTTAAATGAGTTGTCTCCACTGAAATGGAATCCCAAGAATTGCCATACCTTTATATTTATTTGGATTATGATATAGAGTAATCAGTAGGATAATTAATGGATGATTTATGATACCCATTACCCCAAAATTATCCATATGCCTCATTAAACAAATCTTTCTTCTTTTCATAGTTGTACTTAGGGGTGTTCCAAATTATCCGAAAAATCGAATCAAACCGAAACGGAACTAAATTGATCAAAAAATGATACTTTTTAGTTTTAGTTTGCTTTTGGTTTTGAATTTTAAAAACCGATCAAATTTAATTTGATTTTGGTTTTAATCAAAAAATAACCGAAAAAACTGAACCAAACCGACTATAGAAGTAGTTATTTAAATTTATTATTACACCTATATATATGTATAGTTTTATATAAAGTTTTAAAAATTTTATGGTACATATTAGTCATTTGTATTTTTAGTCTAGTTTTTTGCTATTATAATAATCTAATTCTTTGCTTTTATATTCTAGTTTGATTGGTAGTTTTCTTTTGTTAAGTACAAGAATTTAATTCATGTTAAAAATAATTAATTTTTAATTGAGTAAATTAAATTATTCATCACTATCTGATTCAATTATCATCGATATATCTTGGTAATTAATGATAGATTTCTCAAAGAGCAATTGGTTTGATAGTGTTACGTTGAAAATGTACTCGCCGAAATATGTGTTTGGTAGTGTATGTCTCATATTTAAGGAAAAAACTCCGATAAATAACCGAAAAAACCAAAAACCCGATAAAAACCGAATCGATAAAAAGTCGACTTAATTGGTTTGGTTCCAATATTTGAAGTTCCGACTTACTTGGTTTGGTTTTTTTTAAAGAAAAACCGATCTAAACCGAATCATGAACACTCCTAGTTCTATTAGATTCTTTGGTGATATAATGAATAGGAAATTGATTGCACTCTCAACTTGTTATCAAGTAAGCTAGCATTTAGACATAAAACTTAAAAAGTGAGTTTTTGAAGTTTGAAAGTTGAAATTATGTTTGGACATATAATTTAGTTGAAAAGAATTTGAAATTTTGTGAGTATAAAACTTCAAAAACTATTCTAGAACTGTTTTTGGGATTTGAAGATTTTGTTTTCAAAATCTACCAAAAAATAATTAAAATCTTCAAATAAACAGGTTATTTGAAAAAGAACTCCCAAATTTTATTTTGAAGAGGTTATTATGAGGTTTATATATTTTATTTTATAACTTTTGTTTTCATGATCCCAGTCGATTAAAATTGACACGTCACAATGTATCAAGAGACAGTATAATACGAATAATTAGTTAATTAACGACTACAGCCGTGAAGTAAAGATTACTGCGTGGGGAACCCCTCAAAAAGGGAAAAAATACATGTTTTACTTGGAATCTCTCAAGGAAAAGTAATTTTCCTACACGGATTTATTTAAGGACGATAATTTTGATGACCGTCTTATTAGATTAATATTATCGTCTAATTTGATAGAAAAATATTGCATCTATCAGTTTAATTCTAATAGCTTAATTTTAATTATAAATATCTAATTATCATTGTTGTGAAAGAAAAATGAATTTTAAAACCTCAAATATGAAAAATGAGATGAAAAGCGGTAGGAAAAGTGCGAATTACGTAAACTAGAGGGGACGAGATGAAATCTCAACATTCGTCTTCCAATTGTTTAGGTTGCTTAGGAAAGGGAGAGGAATAATTTTAAGGAAAAGGCAATTTCTTTTTAGCCACTTATTGCTTCAACTAAGTCAGAAATTATAAAAATAATTGATATATATTTCGTTCTATTGATTCATTATCATCACCAAAATTCTGTTTATGAAACTGATATTTGACCATATATTTAATCGATAAAGTCATTCCACTTCTCATCATCGAAAAAGTTTGAAAAGACTACTTGAAAGCTGTGTATCGAACTTCTTTTCTTTCTTTTTTCTTTATCCTCATTTCCTCTTTTTCCCAACATATTGTAAAAACAATGGTAATTTTTTTATGATGGATAAAACTTATGACTTTCAACTTGTACTACTTATTTAAAATACTAATTTAGATGGACGAATAGAAAGGAAAAAATTGAGGTATCGAAATTAATTCCATTATTAGTCGTAATTACAGAGAGGAGGTTATGCACGTGATTTGTAATTTGGTCAACTGTGGGCTACAGTGTGTCTATAAAATATTGGAAATATTTGTACATTTCTTGCCAATCTCATTGCAGAAAGCGTATATTCAAAGGATTTTGAACACTGACTGAAATGCTTTTCCCTTTGAAATTATGGAAAGTATATACATATACTTGCTTAATTAATACTTTATGTCATTCTCCACTTCAACTTGAAATTATGGAAATTGTATACTACTTGATTACCTATTCATCTGTCTATTAGGCTATTTACGCAGTAAAAGAGTTCTGTTAATGAACTCTGACATTAAATTCTTTGCTTTTAAAAAAGTGTTGGTGCATCACATAGAATAATATTCACGGGACAGAGAAAACAATTTTTTTTGTTTTTGTTTCCAATAGTCTATGATTTTTTTAAGTCTATGAATTATTATTATATTACCTAGTGGTTAGTAAATGGTTTCAATTAGCAGCATGTGAGCTTCTTAGTTTCTTATGTGATTATAACTTTCTTCAAAGTATATAGTTGAAAATGGAAAAAATTGAGATATTCTTCTTTTTATAAATCTAGATTGCTGTAATAAATAATTAAACCATTAAATTTTCTGAAATATATAAACAAAACAGAAAGTTAGTAATACTTATTTAACGAAATAAATTCTGGAAAAACAGTATAGGAATAAATCGAGCCCACTGAATACACAGTGTGTTCTTAAGGAAATTATTCCCCTCAAGTACCCGAGGTGCTGAAATATATCCTCCCAGGATAGAACGATTTAACTCACCGGAGTGTTGGTACCAAAAACGCCGGTGAACAGCGAGCCACTCGAAGGCGGTAAAACACACTGGAATTTTTGTGCAGAAGAAGAAGAAGAAGATCAGAAAATTTCGTAAGGAAAGATTATGGGATTCAAAGTATATTTATAGAGTTGCTGGCATTGTTTCTGAAAAGGTTTGCAACCTTTCAGAAACAGTTATGGCTGTTGGAACAGGTTGTTTGAAATATTACAGGAAAACAGATTTAAAATAATCCGGGAAAGAAAACGGGCCTGACCGGACCGGATCGCAGGTCATGAGTTATTCCGGATTGAATTTTTCGTTAATTATTTAATTAAATAATTGAAAGAAATTTTGTCCAAAAAGATTAATCAATCAATCTTTGACCGAAGCCGAAGCCAAGTGACGATAACGACGCGAGGCTTGCCTTCTTCTTAACTCTTTAAGAGATAGAATAAGAGTAATTATATATATACCCATCAAAAGCCTTTTCTTCCTCTAATATGGGATAATGTCCCTTTGCAAAGGAGAGAAACTCAAATATTTTATTTTCTCTCCATTTCTCATCCACCCTCTTTAAGCTACACAAGCTTAAAATCCCAACACTTCTTTCTTCCAAAAACTTAGGTTTTAAACCGTTAAAAGAATATTTGTCTTGCCATTTATATTCAACCATTTCTTATTTCAAATATGAATCCTAAAAGCCATTAAACTAAGTGAGTGTTTGGTATGACTGAAAAATATTTTTCGAAAAATAATTTTTGAATTTTTTTTTTCATTTTTCACTGTTTGATTGCACAAAATAGTTTAAAAAATATTTTTCTAGATATCACATTTTTTAAAAATTGGAGAAAAATAACTTCCCTTAAAAAAATTAGAAAAATATTTTACGGAAACTAACCTTCCTTAGATTTAAAAATTGACTCTATCCATTGCAGTAACGCTAGTTTGATTCCGTTTCCATTTTATATTTCTGATCAGTATATTTGTTACTTCTACTTCTAATAAATCTTATATCGACATACATTCTCTATTTTTATAGTAAAAAAAAAAAAAAAGAAAACACAAATTTAAGTTGCATCCAATCCCACTTGACCCCTAGGTATTCTTCTTAGAAAATAACTCACCAATATTAGTTGCCTTTGCACTACAAGGTCATTCAACTTTGTCTACCTTTTTTTTAAAAAAAATAAAGTCAATTTTCTTTTTCTTTTTTCTTTTTTCTTTTTTCTTTTTTCTTTTTTCTTTTTCTTTTTTCCCTTTTCCTTTTTCTCTTTTTTTTTTTCTTGGGGGTGGGGGGCTCAAGGGGAGGCGTTAGGGTGATGGAGGGACAGAGGTGTATAAAGCATGTTCAATGAGTTCAATATTTTTAATATGGAACAAAGATATGTATGTAAAAAAATTACTAAATTTTTTAAAGAATATTAATTTTGATCCTATAATTTTAAAAGTACAAATATACAATAAACTTATTTTTAAAATCTTAAAAGTTAAAATTATCTAGTTTAAATTTTGAATCCCTCAGTAGAGGAGGGTCAATTGTCAACCAAAGCTTGAAGAATCAATTTCGACAGCCTAAATCGGACTAATGCACCTAAGTTTCCAAATTCATAATCCTCTTCCTACCTAACGCATGTTTTCTCCATATTCATTACTTCTTTATTAAAGAAATTGTACCCAACTAAAAAATATGAAGTAGGTTAGATATCAATATGTGATGTCTCGTGATGAAAATCGAAGGCTCATAGAAGGAAAGTTTATATGAATTATATCAGTACAAATGTGTATACGGTCGAAATAGATTTTGGCCTTCGCATGTCCGATCGAGTTCGAACGATGATCAATCGAAGTAAGATTCCAAAGATGGAACAAACAAACCTCGAACACGGGGGGCCGATCCACGTCGAGTTCGACATCGTTATCGAGCTCGAATCCAAATCGAACTATGATGCAGAGTAAATCTATCATGCTTATAATCCAGAGACCAACCAACATTGACCCTGAATCAATTCGAGAGCTCGAGCCAGAATCGGGCTTGAGCCAAGACCGGGAGCTCGAGTCAAGACCGGGAGCTCGAGTCAAGATCGAGCTCAAACCAAAATCGAGGGCTCTAAGCAAGATCGAGCTCGCAGACAAAAGCCGTTGCAATCCCACTAGAGAGAATCTTGGCAGAAATTGTGAAAAAACTAATTTATCATGGGTCTCCCACTAAGTGTTTATTTTATTATGCTTAGAGTGGAGTAACTCCACTATAAAAGGGCATGGTTACCATTTCTGTAGGGCAGAGTTTTTTTCCAGGCTTACATTATAATAATAATGCTATATTCTCCCATAGTAAAGAATCATTCTTGGAGGCTTCTTAAATTGTTTCTATTTGTTGAGTCCTAAGATTCATTTTTCTTTACAACCTTACCTATTTCACATTCTTCGCAATCCATATTTATATTTCTATTGTTCCATACAATTTGTATTAAGTTGTGCCACATATCCTTGGAACTACGTATAAATTCAACTCTATCCATTTTTCGGGTAAACAGTTTGGCGCCCACCGTGGGGCCAAGGGTAACAGTGGTTATTTGATATAAATCTGCAATACGCACCAGTTTACAACTTTAAATCAGCAACGGCAAACCCTCGATTGATGGTTTTACCTATCGACCACGAAGCCGGCTTCAAGATGAAACCAACAACTTGACACCCAAGGCTGGAAGGCGAGTTAACGATGTCACTAAAGTTCGAGTCGAAGTACCGCTAGATGTCAATTCACAAATGGCTCTTGAGGCAAACCAACGTTCTGAACCAAAAAAAAGCATTCAGGGCGGTAATCGATCCGTAGCTCGAGACACCCATAACGTGGAGGAGATCGTAGTCAGCTTACGGATGATCTTCGAGGTGTTACAAGCCAAGCAAATAGCGATAACTCAGTTGCAGAGCCAAACTACAAAGCAGGCCGGAGTCTAATCCGCTTCGAGAAATCACCCACAGAACGGAACCAGCCATAGTGAAGTCAAATGAGCAAGAATCAGGGACTACCCCCGAAATTACTAAATTGCTCGAGGAACTTACAAAACGAGTCGAAGCCAACGATAAAAAAGTAAAAATATATAATTCCAGGGTCGATCAAATCCCGGGAGCTCCACCAATGATAAAAGGGCTAGATTCAAAAAAATTCATTCAAAAGCCTTTTCCCTCGAGTGCAGCCCCAAAACCAATCCCCAAAAAATTCCGTATGCCCGAAATACCCAAATATAACGGAAGGACCGACCCCAATGAGCACGTCACTTCTTATACGTGCGCCATCAAGGGCAATGATTTGGAAGATGATGAGATCGAATCTGTATTATTGAAAAAATTCGGTGAAACCCTATCAAAGGGGGCAATGGTATTGTATCATAATTTACCATCTAACTCTATTGATTCTTTTACTATGCTTGCAGATTGCTTCGTAAAAGCACATGCCGGAGCTATAAAGGTCGAAACCAGAAAATCAGATATGTTCAAGGTAATACAAAAGGATAACGAGATGCTAAGAGAGTTCGTATCCCATTTTCAAATGGAACGAATGGATCTGCCATCAGTCACAGATGATTGGGCTGTTCAAGCTTTCACTCAAGGCCTAAACGAGCGGAGCTCGATGGCTTCACGGCGGCTGAAGCAAAATCTGATCGAGTACCCAGCTATCACTTGGACCAATGTGCATAATCTATATCAATCCAAAATAAGAGTCGAAGATGACCAGTTGATTTCTAGGTCCATTACGAAAAGAACTACCAAGCAAAAGTCGACCAGAGATCGATACCAGCCATATATCGAAAACGATACAACTGTCGAGTATCTGAGGCCTCTTTAAAATCAACCTCGTATACTAGGGGGCTTTATCATTGAATGCATCTGTGATGATTATCAAGTTTGGTGCAAGGGAAGTTACTTCGTTATTTCATTTAACAAAAGACCCAAACGGATACCTAAAAACTAACAGCAATTTTACTGAGTCAACTGGGTAAAGAAATTTTTAGTACTCAAATTTTGCAGAACCGATGTAGTGAACCTAAACCTGTTTAACAGGCCAGGTTGACCCGGTTCCGGACCAGCAGTAAACCGGATCGGTGGAAGGGGGCCGGGTAGGACTGAATTTGGGGGGTTAGGGGGTTGGTTCGTATATATTTTTTTACCGGTTAATCGGAACGGTCAAACTTGGTTAATAAAAATTAATGTTGAACTGGTTAACTGGACCGGACCGGCCCGGTTGAGAAAAATAGTGACCGGTCGATCACAAATCCTAGCCGGTTATCGAGTTTTTAAAATCGTGCTTAACGGGTCCGGGCCCATCCAGTGAAAAATTGAACGAGCCGGGTTCCGGGACTAAGGGGCCGGGCCGGGCCGGCCCACCCCTTTGTCACCTTTAAGATTGCACAAACAAGTGTGATAATTTTTAAAAAAAGTTTAAAAAAAATAGTTTTTGAACCGGGCAGGGCCGGTTAACTGGTTTAACAGTAATTTTTATTGACCGGATTTGACCGGTCCGATTAGCCGGTTAATAAATATATACGGACCAACCCCCTAACCCCCCAAACCCAGCCCTACCCGGCCCCCTTCCACCGGTCCGATTTACTACCGGTCTAGACCGGTCCGGAATCGGGTCAACCCGGCCCCGTTAAACAGGTTTAGGTTCACTACATCGGTTCTGCAAAATTTGAGTATTGAAAGTTTCTTTACCCATTTGACTTAGTGAAATCACTGTTAGTTTTTAGGTCTCCCTTTGGGTCTTTTATTAAATGGACTAAACCTGCTTAAGTTTAGCAAACATAAAGGACAATAAGTGCTCAGGGCAATAGATAAAGGACAATGTTAGACTTAGCCCCAAAGATAAGGGATAATTTTGGCTAAAAACTCTACTCAATAGAACTAAGAGTAGTTTAAGTAGTAGGTAGTACTAATATTGGTGAATGGAGATTAAAGAAAAACAAATTAAAATATAAAAGAAAAAAGTTTAGTCATGTTCCAACTTTCCTTCTCTATCACCGTATCAAATAATACTCCTACTAATTAACAACAACAACAACTCAGTAAAATCTCACAAGTGAGGTCTGGGGAGGGTAGTGTGCGCAGACCTTACCCCTGCCCCGAGGGAGTAGAGAGGTTATTTTCGGTAGACTCTCGGCTCAAGAAGACGAAACACGAGACAATATATCAATATTATCAATTGAAAACCATAGAAATAATGACAGCATCATAAGAACCAGAAAATAGATGAATAACAATAACAATAACCTATAAATAAAGCTCGGCGTAATGAAAAACGAGAGAATAGTGAGAACACGACATTAGCCACTAGCCGTCTAAGACAAAATCCTGTCAGACTAGCCTTATACCTGTATAAAGTAGAAAATGCTCAACTTCCTCCTAACTTACAACCCTAATGCTCGACCTCCACACCTTCCTATCAAGGGTTATGTCCTCGAATATCTGAAGCCACGCCATGTCCTGTCTGATCACTTCTCCAAAATTCTTCTTAGGCCGCCCTCTACGACTTCTCGTACCCGCCAAAACCAATCGCTCACACCTCCTTACCAGGCTATATGGGCTTCTCTTCCGTATGTGCCCAAACCATCTAAGCCTTGCTTCCCGCATCTTGTCATCTATAGGATCCACACACCTTCACCCGAATATCTTAATTCCTAATCTTATCCATCCTGGTGTGCCCGCACATTCACCTTAACATCCTCATTTCTGCTACTTTTATCTTCTGGATATGTGAGTTTGTAACTGGCCAACACTCATTCCCATCAACATGGCCGATCTAATCACCGCTCGATAAAATTTACCTTTGAGTAACAAAGGTACTCTCTTGTCACACAAGACTCCAGACGCTAATATCCATTTCATCCGCCCCACCCCTATATGGTGTGTGACATCCTCGTCGATCTCCCCTGGATAACCGACCCAAGGTACTTGAAACTGCCTCTCTTGGGGATGACCAGTGAATCAAGCCTCACTTCCGTGATCGCTTCCCTCGGCTCCGCGCCGAACTTGCACTCCAGATATTCCGTCTTAGTCCTGCTCAACTTGAAAACCTTAGACTCAAGGGCATGTCTCCAAATCTCAAATATCTCATTAACGTCGCCTCACATCTTATCAATCAGAACTATGCCATCAGCGAATAACATACACCATGGTGCCTCCCCTTGAATGTCGCGTGTCAGCGCGTCCATCACCAGGGCGAATAAGAACGGCCTGAGTGTAGATCCTCGGTGTCACCCTATAACAACGGAAAAATGCTCCGAGTCACCTCCCACTGTCCGAACATGTGTCTTAACTCCATCATACATGTCCGTAATCGCACTAATGTAGGCAACCGACACACCTTTCGCCTCCAGACATCTCCAAAGAACCTCTCTAGGGACCTTGTCATACGCTTTTCTAGGTCAATAAACACTATGTGCAAATCCTTCTTCCTATCCCTGTCCTACTCCACCAACCTCTTATTAAAGTGGATAGTTTTCATAGTCGAACGACCCGGCATGAACTCGAACTGGTTGTCAGATATAGACATTGCCCTCCTCACCCTCACTTCAACCACCCCCTCCCAGACTTTCATGGTATGGCTTAGTAACTTGATACCCCTATAGTTGTTACAACTCTAGATAACACATTTGTTCGTGTACAACGGTACCACCATGCTCCACCTCCACTCATTCGGCATCCTTTTCGTCCTGAAAATAACATTAAACAGCCCAGTCAACCAACCAAGCCTGCTCTACCCACACACCTCTAGAATTCTACCGGAATTTCATCTGGTCTGATTGCTCTACCTAGGGCTGTGCACGGATCGAATCAGATCGGATCGGATTTAGCACATTTCGGATTGAAATTTCAGATTTCGAATTCTACAAAATGCAATCTGAATCCGATCCGAATTAATATTGGATCGAATCGAATTTTAAAATTTGGATCAGATAAATATTTTGGATTGTCGGATCAGATTGTCCGCATTATTTTGGCTTATTGTTAATAGTTATGGCTTATTGCCAATCATATTGGTGCTTATCAATTAAAACAAGAATGAATTAAGTTTTGCTCTTGCTGTAGCAGATGCCGCTAACTAACATAGGAATTTCCAAAGACGTTTCAAATGCTGATTAATGATTCCACCAGTAACATTGCTAGTTAGGACTTAAGTTAGGAGAAAACACAATCTGATTAACATGGATTTGGACTCTTGGAGAAGAGAGGCGGAAGTCGGTACATAGAAATGTGTGTGAGAGATATCGATATAACCTAAGTGGGCTGTCTGAAAAATGAAATAAGAAAGAAGCCTAACCTTAAAATTTTAATCTAGTATTTATATAGGTCCATATAATTTCGAATTTCGAGTCGGATCGGATTAAAATTATACCAATCTGAATCCAATCCAGATATCCGAAATTTTATAAAATATAATCCATATCCAATCCAAATTAAATATCCAAAATTCGAAATCTGAAAATTCAAAATTGAGTGGATCGGTTCGGATTTCGGATATCCGATCCAAATGCACAGCCTTAGCTCTACCCTATTCATCTTACGCATAGCCCCCACGACCTCTTCAACCTTAATGCGCCTATATTACCTTTATCGGTGACTATCAGAATGTCCCAATTCACCTAGCACAATGTCTCGATCCCCCTCTTAATTCAGAAGTCTATGAAAGTGAGTTTGCCATATCTGCTTAATCTGATCCTCTCCCATCAATACTCTACCGTCCTTGTCATTGATGCACCTCACCTGGTTCAGATCCCGAGCCTTCCTCTCTCTCTTTGGCGAGTCGGAATAACTTTTTCTCCCCACCTTTGTCCTATAGTTCCTCGTACAGATGACCAAACGTCGTAGTCTTAGACTCCGTGACCGCCAGCTTCGCCTCCTTCCTAGCTACCTTATGCCTCTCTCTGTTCGCTTTCCTCTCCTCCTCGATTGTGCTCCCAACTAACTTCAGGTATGCCGCTTTCTTCGCTTTCACTTTACCTTGGACCACTTGATTTCACCACCAGTCGCCTTTGTGCCTGTCAGAGTAATCCTTCGAGACTCCTAACACCTCTCTCGCAGATTCCCTTATACAGTTCGCCGTCGTCGTCCACATATCGCTCATGTCTTCACTACTCTTCCAGGCTCCCATAGCTGATAACCTCCTCTTCAACTCCTGGGCTTTATTCTTGGTCAAGGCTCCCAATCTTATCCTCAGTCCCTCTTCTTCCTCTTTATCATGATACCGACGTCCATCACCTAGAGTCTATCCTGCGTCACGAAGGTCTCACCCGGTACTAACTAAGAATAGGAAAAAACAACCTTAGTATGTAAATAGAATGCCAAGAATTTTGTGGAAGATGACAAAGATGTATAGCCTTCACCAAGGTTTGCGGGTGGAATAACTAGCATGATCTCTTCATTCTTAATTAGGGGTCTCGAAACCTTTGAAAATAAAAAACAAAATTATGGTAGAGAGCTCTTCACCTTTGTATGAGCCTTACATATCGATGAATTCAGATTAGTCAAAATCCTAATATAAGAATCTAACACCGAGTAAAAAAGCAAGAGCAAGTTCATTTCAAGCCAGTTAAGAATGATGAGACAAATAATAAATTTGAGGACCCACATTATGATAAACTATAGGATATTCTCATGTTTGGCTTTTCATTGCCTCATTGGTTTTACAGATAAGATAAAAGAGTGAATTTTTTGGATATGAATGCCAGAGATGGCTTCCAAAAATATCAAAATGATGTCTAATTGTGGTCCTTACAAGGAGCTGGGTTTAATTAATATAATATTGGAATGTGCAATGTAGCTTTCATGTAACAGAGTTTGTTCAATTTTGGAGGGTTCATTTTCTAGAAAAATAATATTTTTTTTTATATATGTGAGAGGACGAGATTATATTAGTTGAGACTAATGGAACAATCACATTTGAATATATTTGGTAAGTTTTGAGATACGTCGAGAAATTTAATACGTTCGTGATCGAGAAAATATCCTGAGTTGGTCTTTATACTCCACAAGATTTGGCTTTACAAATCCAATAACTAAATTAAAGACGAAAAACAAATAGAACAAAAACGTTTAATTGTCCCAAACATCCTAAAAGAGTAAAAGCTACTACTATAGTACCACGTGGTTACTTAATTGGCTAAGCAATTCAATCATACATCCTTCACTTTTTATAATGGGGAGTATTATTGTCACGGCCCAAAATTCATAAAGGCCGTGATGGCGCCGGACACTGTTGAATAAATTCTCAATTTAATATTTTTGAAATCATAGTTGTTCCCCTCAATTAAATAGTAGAAGATGAAGTTTACAAAATACGTAATAATATCTTTAAAAATTTTCAATATAGGGCAACCTATAATCATCCCAAAACCCGGTGTCACAAGTGCATGAGCATTTACTAGGGAATTAAAATTTAAAATAGAGCATCTGTCCAGAATATAAATTAGACAGAAAATTATAATATCTCTGAAGGAGACTCTGTTGGCTGCGGATCGTAATACAGAATGCAGCTCACCTATGTCCCCGCAACTATTAACCACACTTCTACGCCCACAAGACCGCTAGACATATATGTACCTGCACAATAAAATGTACAGCAAGTGCAGCATGAGTACGAAAATAACGTGTACCCAGTAAGTATCAAGCCTAATCTCGAAGAGATAGAGACGAGATGACCGACTATGACACTCACTATGGGTCAATAATATTAAATAATTATGAAAATAGAAATATTTATATCAACGTGATTCACAGAGTTAACAATAATTTTATTGAACCAGTAGAAGTAATTAAATTCCTTCAATTCCAATAATTCTCAATATATTAGTTAAATTCCTTCAATTTCAATAAAAATTCCAATTTATCAAATAACTTTACAAGCTGCAATTCAATTTCAATAAATTTCCAATTTATCAAATAGCTTTACAAGCTATAATAAACTGTCCAAGTATCGTGTAATTATTATTATTATTAAGCACAATTTCTGCCGAGGTCGTACGGCCCGATCCAGAGTTTCGTGTACACTGCCGAGAGACGTGCGGTACGATCCATAGATGCATCTATCATGCCGAGGCGTTCGACCCGCTCCACAAGAAAGGAGGACATTTTCTTATGTACCTCCGGAATGAGAGTATTTATTATAAAATTTATTCGAGAGGATAACAATTTATTTCAATAATTAATTAATCTAAACAAAAATTAAGCATATACAAATTTCTTCTTTTGTTACCTTTCATAACAATTCACAATATATACATCAAATATTTTAATTAATAAAGAATACAATTTACACAAGTGATTCATGCTTTAAATCCTAAACTACCCGGACTTTAGCATTAATAGTAGCTACGCACGGATTCTCGTCACCTCGTGCGTACGTAGCCCCCGCAATTAGCAACAATTATTTAATTTAATCACCTATGGGGTAAATTTTTCCCTCACAAGATAAGACAAGAGACTTACCTCAATTTGCTACATTTTAATCCATTAAATTCCCTTTCCTCGATTATCCAACTTTGATTGGCTCGAATCCAACCAACAATAATTCGATATAATCACTAAAATTTATAGGAATCACTTCTATAAGAAAACACTACATTTTCATTAAAATTTCAAAATTAATTAAAAATTCATCTGTGGGGCCCACATCTTGAAATCCGGCGAAAGTTATGAAATCCGAAAACCCATTCAATTACGAGTCCAACCATACCAGTTTCACTCAAATCTGACTCCGGATCGACACCGAAATCTCAAAAATTCGTTTCTATGAGATTTTTAATTTTTTTTTCCAAATCTTTATCTCAAAACACTAATTAAATAGTGAAAATTATGATATATTCGTGTATATTGACCAAATCCGAGTTAGAGTCACTTACTCCAATATTTTTCCTTGAAAATATATCAAAATCGCTCCTCCTCAAGCTCCAATTCGTCAAAAATGGCACGTGGGACGAAGCCCCCTCTTTTTATAACTTACAGATCTGTCATGGAGCCCGATTTGCCACGGAGCCCGATTTGTCAGGGAGCTCGATTTGTGAGGGAGCCCGATTTGTGAGGGAGCCCGATTTTGACAGGCAGCTAGATTTTGACAGATAACCCGATTTTTGACAGGCAGCCCGATTTTGACATGCAGTCCGGTTTTGACAGCAATTACAGCAGAAAGATTGCAGCAGCTTTTGCATCAGCTAAGTCCCACTTTTGATTCGTTAACCATCCGAAACTCACCCGAGGCCCTCGGGACCTCAACCCAATACACCAACAAGTCCTAAAACATCATACGAACTTATTTGAAACCTCAAATCAAGTCAAACAATGCTAAAATCACAAATCACACCCCAATTCAAGCTTAATGAAACTCAAGAATTTCCAACTTCTACATTCGATGTTGAAACCTATCAAATCAAGTCCGATTGACCTCAAATTTTGCACACAAGTCATAAATGACATAACGGAGCTGTGAAATTTTCAAAACTAGATTCCCACTCCGGTATCAAAAGGTCAACTCCCCGGTCAAACTTCCAAACTTAAATTTTTATTTTTAGCCATTTCAAGCCTAATTTAACTACGGACTTCCAAATAAAATTTCGAACATGCTCCTAAGTTCAAAATCATCATACGGAGTTGTTGGAATCATTAAAATTCTATTCCGGAGTCGTTTGCATATAATTCAACATCCGGTCACTATTTGAACTTAATATTTTTACTATTTTATCAAAAATTCATATCTCGGGCTAGGGACCTCGGAATTTGATTTCGGGCATACGCCCAAGTCCCAAATTACGATATGGACCTACCAAACTTGTCAAAATACTGATCCAAGTCCATTTGCTTAAAATATTGACCAAAGTCAAACTTGGCCTTTTAAAGCCAACTTAAGGAACCAAGTGTTCCGATTTCAACCCAAACACTTCCAAATCCCGAACCAACTATTCCCGCAAGTTATAAATAATTAAAGCACATACGAGAATTTTTATTTAGGGGAACGGGGTTCTAAAAGTCAAAACGATTAGTTGGGTCGTTACATTCTCTCCCACTTAAATATACGTTCGTCCTCGAACGTGCTAAGGAGTGTTCCGGAGTTATCCAAAATCACTGTTTAACACCTCGTGCACCTACCCGTGCTACCACACCCAATTTAGCACATTAACTCGAGCCAATCTGAAAATTCTCCCTTTTATTTAGGCAAATAAGCCTTAGAGCCCAATTCTAACATCCAGAATTCTCCACGATGCCTGTTTCCAACCTATGAATGTCGTATCAATCACTACACGATGCACCAATACAGGATTGCATACCTTTGTTGAATTTAGACCATGCACCGCATCATTCACATGACTATAATAATATCCCCCGATAACAATAGCCAAAATTCCACAAATCTGATGTTCACAACACACCTCGTGATACATATAAGTCCTGTTCCAACTCTTGAAATTCTTCCACGATGGAAGAAATGTATAGAAATTCATAACCAACTGCCGAGCCAATAATTATTGAGTTTCTCCTTCTAACAAGAACCGTTGCCTCATTATAACCAAATAATGGTATTTGTTCTTTATTATACTTCATATAACCCGATCGCACTGATCCCGGATCCAATAATTTTGTCTCCCCTAGTATGAGCTACTCAGGCAATAAGCCACCTCAGACACGGCAAAAAGTCTCATATGACGCCACAATGATCTAATAAGCTACGGACTCGATTGCGATACATAAGAAAAACGAACTCTGGAAAGGATTACTCAACCCACGTGACTAGTTAGACAACTGAAAAGGTGTCATGAACCTTCCTTAGAAAATGGGACACAAACACACAAAATAGAATATAAGGGACTTGTAACAATCCGACCTGTCGTTTTGAATATTATAACCTTTTTTCCCATTTATTGCTCAATTTATACCTTGCAATTAATTTATGACGTATCGAGTTAGTTGGTTTGGGTACGGAAGGAATTCAGAATGAAATGGGACACTTAGTCTCATAATTGAGAAATTTAAGTTAGAAAAGTGGACATGATATGGACCTATGTGTAAATGACCTCGGATTTGAATTTTGATGATTACAATAGCTCCGTATGGTGATTTTAGACTTAGGAGCGTGTCCAAAATTTTTTTTGGAGGTCCGTAGAGGAATTAGGCTTGAAATGCTGAAAGTTGAATTTTTGGAAAGTTTGACCCCGGGATTGACTTTTTGATATCGAGGTCGAAATCCAATTCTGAAAATTTTAATAGGTATTTTATATCATTTATGACTAGTGTGCAAAATTTGAGGTCAATCGAACGTGATTTGATAGGTTTCGGCGTTATTTGTAGAAATGAAAAGTTTCAAAGTTCAATAGGCTTGAATTGGGGCGTAATTCATGGTTTTAACATTGTTTGAGGTGATTTGAGGATTCGACTAAGTTCGTATGATGTTTTAGGACTTGTTGATATATTTGGTTGAGGTCCCGAGGGCCTCGGGTGAGTTTCGGATGGTTAACGGATCAAAAATTAAACTACAACAGCTGCTGCAATTTCCTTCTGTTGGAAATTTCTTCTGCCAGAATCGAGCCCAAATAAATCGAAGCCAGGGTCGAGGGCCACGATCGAAGTCAGGGTTGAGGATCAGGCTCGAAGCCATGATCGAGCCCAGGGTCGAGGGCCACGATCGAAGGCAGGGTTGAGGATCAAGCTCGAAGCCACGATCAAGCCCAGGGTCGAGAGCCACAATCGAAGGCAGGGTCGAGAGCCATGATCGAGGGCCAAGATCGAGGGCCAGGATTGAGACCCAGGATTGAGGCCCAGGATCGAGACCCAGGATCGAGGACCTCGATCGAAGGCCAAGATCGAGGCAGTCTGGGCAGAATTATAAAAACTAGGACTTCGTCCCATTCGCCAATTTGACAAATTGGAGTTTGAGGAGAGGCGATTTTGGATATATTTTCAAGGAAAACTTGAGGTAAGTCCCTTGTGATAATTTTTACTCCATAATATTGAATTATCATCGAATAATCCGACTAGATTACATGATTTTGAGATGTAAATCGGAGATTGGAACTTAGAAATTTTGAAATAAGATTTGTAGATTTGAGGGTCGAGCTGAGGTCGGATTTTGGTAAAATTGGTATGGGTAGACTCGCGGTTGAATGGGTTTTCGAATTTTGTAACTTTTGTCGGGTTCCGAGACGTGGGCTCCACGGACGATTTTTGATCTAAATTTTAAAGTTTTATGAAAAATTAGTATTTTCTTATGGAATTAATTCCAATAAATTTTATTGATTGAAAGAAATTATTTGTGACTAGATTCGAGGCATTAAGAGGCTGATTTGCGAGGCAAAGGCATAGTAGAGTAAAGAGTTTCACGATTTGAGGTAAGTAACGGTTTTAAATCTGGTCCTGAGGGTATTAAACCCCGAATTTTGGTATCATGTGATTGTTTTGGAGGTGACGCACATACTAGATGACGGGCTTGTGGGCGTGCACCGAGAGGATTGTGACTTGGTCCATCCCAAGAAACTGTAAAGTTGAATAATTTGTTGTTAGCTATATGCTCTCTATGTGTTGATAAAAATTTGATTGTAAATCATGTTAGAAATCATGCTTAGGCTATGTGATAGTATTGTTGGGATCCACAAAGGTCGCGTACTTGTTGAATTGCCTGCTAAATGCTATATGTACTCAGTCTCAGGTTTTACTTGCACATTTTATCTCAGTCTCTGTTGTTATTATTGATACATCATATCATTGTTGATTGGGTTGATTTCATGATTATTAAGAGCCCGAGAGACTGGAGGAATTTATGATTGAGTGAGGCTGAGGGCCTGATTGTGAAATATTGATACTATAGCACATGAGTTGTCCGTGCAGCACGTGAGTTGGCCGTGTAGATTCTTATATTATACTATAGCACGTGAGTTGGCCGTGCGGATCCTTATATTATACAATATCACGTGAGTTGGCCGTGCGTATCCTTATATTATACTATAGCACGTGAGTTGGCCGTGCGGATCCTTATATTATACTATAGCACATGAATTGACCGTGCGGATCCAGATAGTTATATTATGGCACGTGAGTTGTCCGTGCAGATTATAGCGCTTGGGCTGTAGGAGCCCCTCCGGAGTCTGTATACCCCCAGTGAGTGCGGGTACCCATTGAGAGTGAGTGATGAGGGCTGGGAGCCCAGGGAGTGATGAGGGTTGGGAGCCCAGTGAGTGATTGTTTTCCTAAGAGGTTATACTTGATTTCCATTTATTGTTGTACTTAGTTGTTATCTATCATTATTGTGAAATCTATGAAAGATTGTTGATATACGGATTACATGAACAGGAACTGTATAAAAATTGATTTGACATTAAACTGCTAGATTTGATAGCATGTTTATTCTTTGCTGGAATTACTCGAAATGAACCATCACTGTGTAGCTCGTTACTATCTTCAGTTCCTTATTTATTATTGTTACTTGCTGAGTTGGTTATACTCATACTACACCCTGTAATTCGTGTGCAGATCCAGGTATTCCCGGACATAGCGAGTGTTGATCCTTTCGCGCGGTTGATTTTCAGGAGATTTTGAGGTAGTTGCCGTGTTCCGCAGACCTTGTCTCTCCTTCTCAACCTCTTTGTTTACTGTATTTGGTCTCAGACTATTATAGACTATATTTTCCAAACTTGTATTCATATTAGATGCTCATGTACTCAGTGACACCAGGTTTTGGGGAGTGTTTGTATTGTATTTAAATATTATATTTTTAACCTTAAAGAGGAGTTTTGGTTTATTGAGATTTTAGGCTTGCAAAGTATCGAGATAGGCGCCATCACGACAGGTTGGGATTTTGGGTCGTGACAGGACTGTACTCAACATCACACTGTTGCGGCGTACAACCCGATCCACACATGGTACCATTGTGGCGTGCAACCCGATCCAAACAACATACCCGTGGCGACGTGCCAGCCGATCCGCACAAAAAGAATCTATAAGAAAATACTTACCGAGCTAGAGTGATCATTACTACAAAATATTCGAATATCGGACACAAGCACGCTCAGTGCATAATATCATCCCTGGAAGGACCGACAGCGCCAAACGCTTCAAAACTCAAGCACAACTAAGGTGCTATATATGATCTGAATCTCGAGAGCCATCCTGCTCACATAACACTATCGCTATGCGGGACCTCAACACATAGAAATTTATCAAGCCGTTTCATAACTCACACGATACAATATAGTATTACATGAAATAACCGACGACAAAACGACATCCAACGTATGAATACTCCTCCATAGGGAGCTTTTATGCTGAAATGAACACATCCGGCCTAATATAGAGACCGTATTCATATTTAAATTCATCCACAAGACCTCAAGCCGATTCTGATCGCACCGTACTAGGCTAATAGCCTTTCAAGGATCCATAATAATCCTTTTCCCCCTAACACACAAGAACAACCATCATAACCTGAACAAACTTTCACATTCCACAACCAAATGAACCGAGCACCCTCCAGGCAAAAATTCTCGAATTAGCGATATTGCCACAATCTTCATACTTGGTTGTTAAATATTTAATCAATCAGGTGACTACTTGTCATACTCATACAATTCTCCCGTGGAATACGCTCCCACGACCTTCCGCAACAGATAACAAGTCTGCACATCCATACCACCGGCCATACTAATACTGTAAGGAGAATCAAGGATCCGCAATTCAATACATAAAGCCTCTTACACATAACGCCGATCTCAAGTGACACTAAAGATAATACCAGCTTGCTTTAAACCTCTAACTCATTTTCTGCTCGTCCGAGCTTGTGAAATCCTTGTCAACACCGAGCCGAAATCTTAAATCCTCAACTTTCGAATCTCATGCTACTTAATGCACTTAATCACGCAAATACATAGGAGTATAAGAATTCCATCATAACTCCCGAACCACTAATAGGGTAAACACTTCATCATATAGCAACCTTCTACTTAACTCATTTCAAGAGAACCATTGCAACACATGACTAAATTCCCATATCCGCAAAAAATACCGGCCTCAAGTAGTGGTCTAAACCACCATATCTCTTCCGGGATCCCTCTACACATAACATGCCATAATACTTGAAGTCCTCTAAATAAAATCAATTACGGCGGTCGTCAAGCTTCGCACGTACTGCCACAAATTACAAGCATAACTCAATGCGCTGAAGGAACTGATCATTGCCACCATCATGCCAATTCAACCATTGTTAGCCGACCTGTCTTTTCTCAATTTATTCTCAACTTGCCTTAGAAATGATAATAGCTCCATTCATTACATCACGAACTCAAATTCGCACTCATCCCGGGTGACCTTATTTCACGAAACCACGTTGTTTCAAAACCCACGAATCATCTCATACCCCTCCTTCTGCGCACTTTTATATCTTCAACTGGTACACCCATTCTGATACTTCTTTTATGAATCCGAAGTTATTTTCTTCCGTTTCTCAAATGCTACGCCACAACCCAAAGATGATTCAGAGGTTCCATATTTTATTCCCATCAAGGAAAAGGTAATCGTACTATGAATGTTCAGGTTTGGGGTTGATAGAGTAACGAAGCTTGATATTTTCGGGTGTGGTAGAGTTCTCAATTTTGATGTGGTGTCATCGCCTTGTTAAATATGTTAAGGTTCGCCGGTGTTATGGTTTTCTTCAACTAGCCTTCACGATGAGGTGTTGGGAATTGGTATAGGGGAAGCAGTCGTTAGAGATCACGGTGTGCAGTGATTCAGGATCGAAGCAGCGTTCCTAGTATTGATGTCTCGAGAAGGATGATCGTGAGAAAGGTTTAAAGCTGGTAACGAGCTATTAGTTCAAGTGCTATAGAGACGAATTTTGAGTTAGGGCAACAACTGGGAAGCGAAGGATGAGGAAGGACATATTGAAGGTGCCTTGCGGTGGTTAGGTTCCGAGAAGGCCAAGTGTAAGAAAACAGAAGCAGAGTAGTTGCTTAAAGGAGATGGTTGACCAAAGTGGGAGAGTGACAAGGTATCATACGGGTTCTGTGGTAGGATAGCCACACGCCTTGGGGGAAATTTGAGTGATTTGGGATTCATGGTGGACAATGACTAGGTCTACGGACTTAATTTAGAATATCGGCTACTATATTGAGGAATATTGGATACAACAGGATGGAGTTGCTTGATATGAAGAAGGATACAACATGACTTTGGATTAGAATGTATTGTCACACCTTTAGTTGACGTCCCTGTGGATTGAATGGACTGGTGCAACTGGTGAATGAGCTCGGACTCAGGATGATCTACTGATTTCGTAGTAATTGCACCCAATGCAGCGACGTTGGAATATGTCGGCATGTAATTTCCACATGTGGGTTATCTCCTGTGAGCAGGTTAACGGTCGTGTGGTGTTGACGAAGCTTCTGCGAAGAATTCTACTGGCTACCCGGTAAGAGATTTAATATGTAAATGTAGCTAGTGGTTCAGAGTATTTATTAAAGGTTAATAGAAGGATTTCGAGAAAATTTGGCGAGTTGCGTGTGCAGGATCATGTCAACAATGAAGAAAGAATCTCGGTGGATTCTGAAATTTTGTAATTGTAGCTTCAAGCTAAGTGGGAGAGCATCACCGTCTATGATTGGATTGCGTAGTGTCAACTTGTGCGATTTCTGGTTATCGGTGTATTGATGGTTCATTACGACTAAGAAAAGAAAACATTAGTGGTAATCTGAGCAAAGGATTTGAGGAATGTGTGCCATATTTGGCCTTATCGATTCGTATTCAAGCTTTGAGAAGACTCAAAGTTTATGCTTCATGTAGATATAATGTACAGGGAAAGTGAGACAGTCGGGTGTTTCCTTGATAAATTGTCCATGTGCTAGCAGGGCCTTGGCATTGATCATGTTTGGGAACAAGTCAGAGCAAGTGACTCTCAATAACGGTCGTTGTGGGTTCAAAAATTTAAAGAGTGGTTCCTAAGGATCTCGAGTCCGTAGTATGGTTGAGTATCAAGCTTTTGCAGCAGATTATGAAACGGGCCTTGGATTACTCTGCGTTAAAACCTTCTTTCAAGTCGTTTACTTCCCTGACACATAGACGGGCATTTTACCATTTCATAAACATTGTGCGATAACAACGCACGAATCGTCATAACAATCAATACCAAATCTCAAAACCTTAGGTAGTACTGATACTTAATTTGAAATGACAAAGCGGCTTTTTGCAAGGCGACGACAATAGCCCAATTAATTACACAGGGAGAAGCATCATGTACTACATCTGTAGTACTATTACAAATTTCCTCGATCCCCAATTTATAACAAGCGCTTCACGTCGCATAAGATTGTGTAGGAAGGAAATGAAGGCATAAGCCTTAAAGGAATCAAATCGCACGATGAGGAATCAAAAAGGGAAGTATTCCTAACATCCCTGTAGCCTCTCGAAGATAAGTACTGACGTCTCCGTACCGATCCGCAAGACTCTACTAGACTTGCTCATGACTCGTGAGACCTACGTGAACCTAGTGCTCTGATACCTTGTTGTCACGACCCAAAATCCATAAAGGTCGTGATGGCGCCGGACACCGCTGTCAAACAAGCCAACAATAAATAATAAATAAATTCTCATTTTAACATTTTTGAAGTCATAGTTGTTCCCCTCAATTAAATAGCAGAAGATGAAGTTTACAAAATACGTAATAATATCTTTAAAAATTTCCAATATAGTGCAACCTATAATCATCTCAAAACCCGGTGTCACAATTACATGAGCATTTATTAGGGAATTAAAATTTAAAATACAGCATCTGTCCAGAATATAAATTAGACAGGAAATTATAATATCTCTGAAGGAGACTATGTTGGCTGCGGATCGTAATACAGAATGCAGCTCACCTATATCCCCGCAACTATTAACCACACCTCTGCGCCCACAAGGCCGCTAGACATATATGTACCTGCACAATAAAATGTTCAGCAAGTGCAGCATGAGTACGAAAATAACGTGTACTCAGTAAGTATCAAGCTTTAATCTCGAAGAGGTAGAGACGAGATGGCCGACTATGACACTCACTATGGGTCAATAATATTAAATAGTCATGAAAATAGAAATATTTATATCAACGTGATTCATAGAGTTAACAATAATTTTATTGAACCAGCAAAAGTAATTAAATTCCTTCAATTCCAATTATTCTCAGTATATTAATTAAATTCCTTCAATTTCAATAAAAATTCCAATTTATCAAATAGCTTTACAAGCTGCAATTCAATTTTAATAAATTTTCATTTTATCAAATAGCTTTACAAGCTGTAATAAACTGTCCAAGTATTGTGTAAGTATTATTATTATTAATCACGATTTCTGCCGAGGTCATACGGATCGATTCAGAGTTTCGTATACACTGCCGAGGGACGTGCGGCACGATCCATAGATGCATCTATCATGTCGATGCGTTCGGCCGCTCCACAAGAAAGGAGGACATTTTCTTATGTACCTCCGGAATGAAAGTATTTATTGTAGAATTTATTCGGGAGGATAACAATTTATTTTAACAATTAATTAATCTAAACAAAAATTAAGCATATGAAAATTTTATCTTTTGCTACCTTTCATAATAATTCACAATATATACATCAAATATTTTAATTAATAAAGAATGCAATTTACACAAGTAATTCATGCTTTGAGTCCTAGACTACCGGACTTTAGCATTAATAGTAGCTACGCACGAACTCTCGTCACCTCGTGCGTACGTAGCCCCCGCAATTAGCAGCAATTATTTAATTTAATTACATATGGGGTAAATTTACCCCTCACAAGATTAGACAAGAGACTTACCTTAATTTGCTATAATTTAATCCATTAAAAGGCCCTTTCCTCGATTATCCAACTTTGATTGGCTCGAATCTAACCAACAATAATTCGCTACAATCATTAAAATTTATAGGAATCACATCTATAAGAAAATACTATATTTTCATTAAAATTCCAAAATTAATTAAATATTCGCCTGGGGTCCCACTACTCGAAATCCGGCGAAAGTTATAAAATTCGAAAACTCATTCAATTACGAGTCCAACCATACTAGTTTCACTCAAATCCGACTCCGGATCGACACCGAAATCTCAAAAATTCGTTTCTATGAGATTTCTAAAATTTTCCCAAATCTTTATCTCAAAACACTAACTAAATGGTGAAAACAATGATATATTCGTGTATATTAACCAAATCCGAGTTAGAATCACTTACCCCAATATTTTTCCTTGAAAATATATCAAAATCGCTTTTTCTCAAGCTCCAATTCGTCAAAAATGGCAAATGGGACGAAGTCCCATGTTTTTATAACTAACAGATCTCTCAGAGAGCCCGATTTGCTAGGGAGCGTGATTTGTTAGGGAGCCCGATCGTTAGGGAGCCAGATTTGTGAGGGAGCCCGATTTGTCAGGGAGCTCGATTTTCCACGGAGCTCGATTTGTCAGGGAGCTCGATTTGTCAGGGAGACCTATTTGTCAGGGAGCTCGATTTGTGAGGGAGCCCGATTTGTGAGGGAGCCCGATTTTGACAGGGAGCCCGATTTGACAGCATTTCCAACAGAAAAATTGCAGCAGCTAAGTCCCACTTTTGATTCGTTAACCATCCGAAACTCACCTGAGGCCCTCAGGACCTCAACCCAATATACCAACAAGTCCTAAAATATCATACAAACTTATTTGAAACCTCAAATCAAGTCAAACAACGCTAAAATCACAAATCACACCCCAATTCAAGCTTAATGAAACTCAAGAATTTTCAACTTTTACATTCGATGTCGAAACCTATCAAATCAAGTCTGATTGACCTCAAATTTTGCACATAAGTCATAAATGACATAACGGAGCTGTGAAAATTTTCAGAACTATATTCCGATTCCGATATCAAAAAGTCAACTCCCCGGTCAAATTTCAAACTTAAATTCTTGTTTTTAGCCATTTCAAACCTAATTTAACTACGGACTTTCAAATAAAATTCCGAACACGCTCCTAAGTCCAAAATTATCATACAGAGTTGTTGGAATCATTAATTCTATTCCGAGGTCGTTTGCACATAATTCGACATCCGGTCACTATTTGAACTTAATTTTTTAAATTTTTCATCAAAATTCCATATCTCGGGCTAGGGACCTCGGAATTTGATTCTGGGCAAACGCCCAAGTCCCAAATCACGATACAGACCTACCAAAACTGTCAAAATACCGATCCGAATCGGTTTGCTTACAATGTTGACCAAAGTAAAACTTGGCCTTTTAAAGCCAACTTAAGGAACCAAGTGTTCCGATTTCAACCCAAACACTTTCAAATCCCGAACCAACTATCCCTGCAAGTCATAAATTATTAAAGAACATACGAGAAGTTTTATTTAGGGGAACGGGGTTCGAAAAGTTAAAACGATCGGTTGGGTCGTTACATTCTCTCCCACTTAAATATACGTTCGTCCTTGAATGTGCTAAGGAGTGTTTCAGAGTTATCCAAAATCACTGTTTAACACCTCGTGCACCTACCCATGCTACCACACCCAATTGAGCACATTAACTCTAGCCAATCTGAAAATTCTCCCTTTTATTTAGGCAAATAAGCCTTAGAGCCCAATTCTAACATCCAGAATTCTCCACCATGCTTGTTTCTAACCTATGAATGTCGTATCAATCACTACACGATGCACCAATATAGGATTGCATACCTTTGTTTAATTTAGACCATGCACCACATCATTCACATGACTATAATAACATCCTCCGATAACAATAGCCAAAATTCCACGAATCTAGTGTTCACAACACACCTCATGATATATATAAGTCCTGTTCCAACTCTTGAAATGCTTCCACAATGGAAGAAATGTGTAGAAATTCATAACCAACTGTCGAGTCAACAATTATTGAGTTTCTCCTTCTGACAAGAACAGTTGCCTCATTATAACCAAATAATGGTATTTGCTCTTTATTATACTTCATATAACCCGATCGCACTGATCCCGGATCCAATAATTTCGTCTCCCCTAGCATGAGCTACTCAGGCAATAAGCCACCTCAGACACGATAAAAAGTCTCATATGACGCCACAATGAGCTAATAAGCTACAGAATCGATTGTGATACATAAGAAAATCGAACTCTGGAAAGGATTACTCAACCCACGTGACTAATTAGACAACTGAAAAGGTATCATGAACCTTCCTCAGGAAATGGGACACAAATACACAAAATAGAATATAGGGGACTGTACTCAACATCACACTGTTGCGGCGTGCAAACTGATCCGCACATGGTACCGTTGCGGCGTGTAACCCGATCCAAACAACATACCCGTGGCAGCGTGCCAGCCGATCCGCACAAAAAGAATCTATAAGAAAATACTTACCGAGCTAGAATGCTCATTACTACAAAATATCCGAATATCGGACACAAGGACGCTCAGTGCATCATATCATCCCTGGAAGGACCGACAGCGCCATACGCTACAAAACTCAAGCACAACTAAGGTGCGATATATGATCTGAATCTCGAGAGCCATCCTGCTCACATAACACCATCGCTACGCGGGACCTCAACACATAGAAATTTATCAAGCCGTTTCATAACTCACACGGCATAATATAGTATTACATGAAATAACCGACGACAAAACGACATCCAACGTATGAATACTCCTCCATAGGGAGCTTTTATGATAAAATGAACACATCCAGCCTAATATAGAGCCGTATCAAATAGCTTTACAAGCTGTAATAAACTGTCCAAGTATCGTGTATTATTATTATTAAGCACGATTTCTGCCGAGGTCATACGACCCGATTCAGAGTTTCGTGTACACTGCCGAGGGACGTGCGGCACGATCCATAGATGCATCTATCCTACCGAGACGTTCGACCCGCTCCACAAGAAAGGAGGACATTTTCTTATGTATCTCCGGAATAAGAGTATTTATTGTAAAATTTATTTGAGAGGATAACAATTTATTTCAACAATTAATTAATCTAAACAAAAATTATGCATATGAAAATTTTATCTTTTGCTATCTTTCATAACAATTCACAATATATACATCAAATATTTTAGTTAATAAAGAATACAATTTACACAAGTAATTCATGCTTTGAGTCCTAAACTACCCGAATTTTAGCATTAATAGTAGCTACGCACGGACTCTCATCACCTCGTACGTACGTAGCCCCCGCAATTAGTAACAATTATTTAATTTAATCACCTATGGGGTAAATTTCTCCCTCACAAGATTAGACAAGAGACTTACCTCAACTTACTCCAATTTACTCCACTAGAAAGACCTTTCCTCGATTATCCAACTTTGATTGGCTCGAATCTAACCAACAATAATCCGATACAATCACTAAAATTTATAGGAATCACTTCTACAAGAAAATATTACATTTTTATTAAAATCTCGAAATTAATTAAAAATTCGTCTGTGGGTCCCACATTTCGGAATCCGACAAAAGTTATAAAATCCGAAAACCCATTCAATTACGAGTCCAACCATACCAGTTTCACTAAAATCTGACTCCGGATCGACACCAAAATCTCAAAAATTCATTTCTATGAGATTTCTAAAATTTTTCCAAATCTTTATCTCAAAACACTAATTAAATGGTGAAAACAATGATATATTCGTGTATATTGACCAAATCCGAGTTGGACTCACTTACCCCAATATTTTTCCTTGAAAATATATCAAAACCGCTTCTCCTCAAGCTCCAATTCGTCAAAAATGGCAAATGGGACGAAGCCCCATATTTTTATAACTTACAGATTTGTCAGGGAGCCCGATTTGCCAGGGAGCCCGATTTGTCAGGGAGCCCGATTGTCAGGGAGCCCGATTTGTGAGGGAGCTCGATTTGTGAGGGAGCTCGATATGCGAGGGAGCTCTATTTGTCAGGGAGCCCGATTTGTCAGGGAGCTCGATTTGTGAGGGAGCCCGATTTATCAGGGAGCTCGATTTATCAGGGAACCTAATTTGTCAGGGAGCTCGATTTTTCTGGGAGCCCGATTTTGACAGGCAGCCCGATTTCCACAACATTTCAAGCAGAAAAATTGCAACAGGTTTTGCAGCAGCTAAGTCCCACTTTTGATTCGTTAACCATCTGAAACTTACCCGAGGCTCTCGTGACCTCAACCCAATACACCAACAAATCCTAAAACATCATACGAACTTATTTGAAACCTTAAATCAAGTCAAATAACGCTAAAATCACAA